>NC_064566.1:14182000-15584000 GCF_937001465.1 Orcinus orca | reverse complement strand
GCTGAGCAAGGGGACAGAGGAATGAGGTGAGATTGGGCTAGAGGGGCAGCCAGGTCAGAGTCTTTGGGGCCTTGTCAGTGTCCTTGAAGATTTTTAATGCAATTCCCATGCAGATTGAATATAAATTATAGGCAAACATGTCTAAAAAGAGATCACACGTGTCCACCATTCTTCTTCCATTTAGCCTGGAGCCCAACTTCTCTACAAAGGGCTTGTAGACATCATTTTGAGGGACTGTGTAGTACTCCATCATGTGGATGGAGCTATAATGAGTCATCTCTCCATTGTTGGCGGTTTGGGCTGTTTCCATGTGGGGGCAGCCAGTGCTTGCTCTTCATATGCTCCTGGCAGCTTTCCGCGGGGACACTCCTCCAACCATGGCACCGGGACCCCTGTAGACAGGAGGGAAGGGGAGTGCAGAGCTCCCTCTCTGCCCCTGAAGGTTTGGCCCACTGGCCTCTGATGTCTTGGAAAGTTGGCCGGCAGCTCCTGGCTCTCTCACCAAAGCTGGCTGTACCAGGCTGGCATCTGCCCCTTGACCGCAGCTTGCAGCTCAAATGCTCCACCAGGACATCAGGGGCCCAGGCAGGGCCTTCTGGGGCCTCGTTGCTCCATTCTGTCCCTTCTCACTTCACCCCTTTGTTCTGCAGACCCCACCCCCAACCCCCCGCCCCCAGCCCTACCCCCATGGGATGAATGAGCTGGGGAGGTGTCTCTGGCCTGTTACTGATTATTTCCAAAAGTCCCTTGTGACCAGGCTGGTGGGGCTGGGACAGACACCAGTTCTTCTCCCGCCGTCCTGCAGCTTATCATTCAGAAAACACATCTTAGAGGAGGAAGTCGGGGAGCCGGGCACAGGTGCGAGGGGAGGGGAGGGTTTCTCCGGAAGGACAGGCCGCCATAAGGGGGAGGTCCCAGAGGAAGTGATTGACGTGGGATGGGATCTGGTGTGGGCCAGTGGGAGGGCTCTCAACAGAAGAAATGTACGGGCAGCTCACGTTTTTACCTTCTTTTTCCACTCCTAGGGCCATCCTGGGAATGTGGGAATAAGAAGGGCCCCTCTGGGCCTGACACAAAGTAAGAGCTTGATAAAGATTTGCGTGAATGAAGGAACAAAACGACCCTTGGATTCAGAATCACAGAACGGCACACACAAAGGACCCGTGGAGATCACCCAGTTCTGTGTTCTTAAGCTCTCTCGAGTCAGGCACTTTTAGGAGAACCTGATGAAGTTTCTGGTCCTTTTCTCCAGTCCATACTCCTACCCACACACCCTCAAAGCTTCTAATATGATTTAGAGGAATTCCAACCCCCTAGAATCTTTCCATGGACCCCTCATTGTCCAATTCTCTCTTTTGACAGAAGGTGAAAGAGATGCCTAGGGAGGATCAGGGACCAGCCCAAGTTCCCCGGAGGTGGTGGCCAGAATCTTGACCTTCCTTCTCACCCCAGTGCTGGGAATCCTGTACAGCCGTGGTCCCGGGCCTGCCATTCACGTGCTGTGTGATCTTGTCAAGATACCTGAGCTCTCCGGACCTCAGTTTCCTCACCTGTAATTGGGGAGAAACAAGGCTCACGGCCCATGTCTGTGCTTGTACTAAGCAAGGGTGCTTGTCGAGTGCCCCACCGCACGGCAGGTGGTAACCACACACTGGCTGGTCTAGCGTTTCCCCATCACACAGAGGTCAGTAGAGCTTCAGTGAAGGGAAGGGTTTTTGCTTAAGGCCGCAACATGGGAGGAGCGTGGAGAGTCTTCCCTTGGCTCAAATATGAGTCCCGCATGACACTGTGTCTGTCCCCTCGGGGCTGAGCACCTCCAAGCCATCAGAAAGGCTCTCACATTTAGGTTCAGTGTGTCAGAGGCAGGCTGTGTGGCCTGGGGCCTCCATCTTCTGATTTGCTGCATTGAATGGGCACTAGTTCCTAGTTCCCTCCAGGATTAGAATGCAAAATATTTGTTTCTTTCCAAAAAAGACATTCTCTTACTCTCTGGGGGAGTCACTTGCCCCAGTCAGCTGGCCACAGAGACGGCAGAGAGGTAGTGACTTGACAATCCCTTTAGTTGGGGGTGGATGGGAGTGGGCAGAAGGGAGCATGGCCAAGGGTCTGCTGCAGCAAGTGACAAATAATCAGTGACCTTGAGTTTGGACTACTGTGTGAGAGAGTTCAGTGAGGGAGACCGTCGTCGTGATACGAGGTGGCCAGGAAAAGTTGTGGAGCTTCTCAGGGGAATATAAAGTGTCAGATAAAGTCTAGAATGTGGGACCCTATACCTCTCAACACCCGGGCTTCTGTCTTATAAATGGTCTCTTCTGTTCTGACTACAAGCTTTGTGATTTGTGTTCTACAAAGGCAGGATTTGTGTCTGAATTGCCCTTTAGACTCTGCACAGAGCCAGGCACATAGTAGGTGCTCAATTAATATTTGTGGAATAAAGGAACCAACTGGACTGCAGCAGTACAGACTCTGCTGACCCCAGCCCCAGCCTAAGAGCCTTGTTAGCGAGACGACAGAGGCAGCTCCAAATACAGGGGGCACCCGTGGGTGTCTGTGCAGTCACCACCCACTCTCAAACCCCTTTGACATGTCCACTGGCATTTGGCACATGGACGTATCTGCCAGGCCATGGAGTGCTTTCCCATGCATGAGGCCCCATGGAGGCCTCGGAGAGCTGGGCATTGTCCTGCCCAGAAAGCTTCCATTTCTTCCAATGAAAGGGTCATTAATAACAATGTATTTAATTAAAGGAAAGCTGGCTTCAAAGAGCTGTGTGTTTATGGGAAGAGACTTGGATGGAAGTCATTATTCTTTTTGTCCCATCTTGCCCCTCATTCTGTTTCTTCTGTCTTCCATTCAGCCCACGTTTGATCTCCTGCCTGTGCTTTCTTCTGCCGGTTCAGGGTCCAGGGGGAATGGGCTACTGTGTCCATGGTGGGAAGAATGGGGAAATCTTTTGAACTGGCCTCTTGTCCAGGAGAAGCGGAAGCCATAGTGGAGTGGGATGGGGGAGCTCTGAGATGTGTCTGGGGGTGTGAACTGAAAGCAGGAGCTGGTGGTGAGGACCCAAAGGAAAGTTCTCTGCCAGGTCAGGTGAAGAAGGGGCTCTGGTTTGCAAAACACCTGCCAGAGAAAGAACCAGGACCTTGTGCTCTGCCCTCCCTGATAGATATAATAACAATCATAATGATTAATATAGCTCATACTGAGAGCTCACTGTGTGTCAGGTCTGTGCCTGGCACAAGGGCATTGTTTCATTTCATCTTCACAATAGGTGTCCTCATTTTACAGATGAAGAAACAGAGACTCTGTGCCCTGTCACTTCTCCAGTCACACAGCTGACATCACTCTTCTGTGTGACCTGAGTCACAAAGGCTCACCTCTCTGAACTTCTGTTTGTTTTTTTGTTTTTTGAACTTCTGTTTTATTTTCATCTGCAAAATAGAAAGGCTGAACTAAGTGTTTCTGGTTCCTGGTATGAATCACATGAACTTTGATGTAATTTTTGTCTGGTTAGGGCAGGGTGGACCACGAAGAGGTACTCAGCATCCTTGCTTCGGCAGCACAGCTCCCAGGTCCCAGGGGAATTCTTCAGGAGGTGCCTCTCCATAGCAGGTAGGAAAACATGATAATAAAGCTGTGTCATGAGGATGAGTTCTAGTCCTTACTTATCATTAGTTGAATGTGGCTATTGGGGAAGACCACAGGTCTTCCTGTGGTCGTGGACTACAGCCTCCTGGAGGAGGATAGGACCTCATGTGTAAGCCGGAAGTTGTGGGCCCTGCCTTGGAGAGAGAAAAAGAGGGAAATAGAGATAGAGGAGAGATAGAAACAGACAGAGATATAAAGAGAAATACAGAAACAAATGGTTATACAGAGAGATAGCGAGTGAGACAGAATGAGTCAGAGAGAGAGAAAGGGGTCGGGGGAAAATATCAGAGAAACAGAGGCAGAATAAGAGAAGAAGAAAAAGAAAGATAGAGGAGAGAAAGCCAGAAAGACGGAGAACCTAAACAGGGTAGGAGTGGAGGCTGCCCAGGCAGCCTATCTGGGATTGGGCCGCATCTTCCTGTAATTGCAGTTCTGATTGCTCAAAGACAGTAGCTGAGAAGCAAACCCCAGCACACCCCAGAGAGCTGCCTGGGGTGAGGGCCTGGAAGGCAATGCAGAGATGCGAGGCCTCAGAAGGTGTTGGATGGGGAGAGAGAAACCTGCGGTTCTTTCGGTTAAACCAAAATTATGATTGTCCAGCTCAATTTCAGAAGTGAGCAGAGCCCTCAAAGCAGGCCTCATGCTCTTTCTGTGTTTTATGGGAGCTGGAACATTGTGGGTGTTAAGCAAACATACTCTTTCAAGTTCAATCACGGAGGGAAGCTGGATGGGAGCTATTAAACAGAGCAGCTCTCACAGCTGGAAAAATAAACCCATGGGCTGAGGCATCATCCAGCGGCATGAGCTGGGCCCCTAATCCAAGATGGCAGAGGGAGCCCATCTGCTCTGCTGGAAAAGGGAGCCCTGGGGTGGCCCTGGAGCCCGGGTCTTCACTTGAAATCTCAAGGTCTCCGACGTGCAGAACTGCACAGGCTCTTGGAAATGGATAATAATAGCACTCCCTTCCAGAACACGACGAGGCCAGCCCCATCTAGTGCCTTACAAATATTCTCTGTAACCCTCAGAGTAACCCTATGAGGTACGTCCTGTTGCTTAACCTACTGGTTTACTACGACTTAACCTGTTCATTATGGGGTAGCCCCATTTTATAGGCAGAAAAACTGAGCCCTGCTATTTGTCCAAGATCACACCTGGCAAACGGCAAAGTCAAGACTTAAACCTCAGATCTGCTGCTTTCCTGGCCATTGCTGTCCAGGTGAGCACCATGAGATATCGCAGGTACCTCCAACGGGGAAGGCCCTGGCTGTGGTCACAGAGGCACCCCCATGGGTTGAGAATAAGGGGCAAGGGGCCAGCTGGAGGGACCATGTCTCCTTTCCAGGTGATAACCTGGGAATGCAGACTTGCTCTTCTTTCTAGACCCTCTGTAAGTAACATGTACCCCAAGAAGCCCCTTTGGGGAGGTGCAGTGGGGGGATGGGCAGGTGGCAGGATGGGAGATGGACAGCTACTGACTTGTGGGCTCAGCATCTTTTTATTTCCCCTTTTGCTGGTGACACCCTTTTCTTTTCCTCTGGGGGATCTCTCCCCCTCTGTTCTATGTGATTCTAGCAGAGATTTCCATTCCACAACTTTACCCTGCCCTTCATAGTGGCTCGCATATGACACTGTGTCTCTGTCAGGAATGCTTTCACCTGCGAGTAATAGAATGCACACCTAACAGGAACTTCAACAATAAAGACATTTAATTATATCCCATAAGGAAAAAAATCTGGAAGTGGAAATTTCTAAGTTTGGTGTAACAGCTAAACAATATCATCAAAGACCAGATTTTTCTCATTCTTCTGGTATTACTGTGCTGGAGTTTTGTCTTTGAGCTTGTTGCCTTATGGTGGCAAGATGGCTGTAGTGACTTTTGCATCATGATTCCATTCAGAAGCAAGGACGCAAGAATCTTTCCTCTTGCTAACATGGCTTTTATCAGGGAGAGAAAAACTTTTCAAGAAGACACTAGCATACTTCCATATATATATGTGTGTGTGTGTGTGTGTGTGTGTGTGTGTATGTGTGTGTGTGTGTATACATATGTATATATTTCATGTTTTCTACCTGGACATCTCTCTCTCTCTTCATCTCTCTCTCTCTCTCTCTTTCTTTCTTCTAAATTAAATTAAAGTTGCCCAGGTGAAAGTCTGAATTCTTTACTTTTGACATCGTTATAGGTGAAAATATGGTGGCGTCTTGCGCCATGGTAGAAATGAATATTGGTGGAATTGAGTATGAGTACAGAATGGAATGTTGTGAAGGTATGAGGATGAAAGGGCATTGCATCAGGTTGCTTTCCTTAGAGATCTGTTAAAATAGGATTCTATTGGGTTTCTATTCCTGCATAAAAATTGACCACACACTTAGTAGCTTAAAAAACACACACACATTTATCATCTCATGTTTTCTGTGGGTCAGGAGTCCAGGCACAGCTTAGCTAACTCCTCTGCTCAGGCTTTAATCCAGATGTTGGCTGGGGTTGAAGTCTTATCAGAAGCTTGACTGGGGAAAGATCCACTTGCAAATGCACTCAGGATGTTGGCAGAAATCATCTCCTTGTGGTTGTAGGACTGAAGTGCCCATCTTCTTGCTGGCTGTCAGCTGGTGGTTGCTGGCATCTTCTAGAAGCCACCACAGTTCCTTCTACATGGCCCTTGCACAGCAACATAGCAATTTACTTCTTCAAAGCAGCAAAGGCATCTCTTTCTGTAGTCCACTAAGATGGAGTCTTTTTTAAAGAATCGTAACCATGGAAGTGATATCCCATTGCCTTTGCCACATTCTATCGGTTAGAAATAAGTCACAGGTCCTTTCCCACACTCAAGGGGAGGGGATTACAAAAGGACAAGACTCATGGGGGAGTCACTTTAGGGCATGTTTGCCATAAGGATTATTCCTCAAGTGCTTCTTGGTGGAGTTCTGCAGGAGCAGAGGGATAGCTTTGATGACTTTCAAGACACCCATGCGTGTCAAGAGTCCAACCAGCATGCCATTCGGCCTCATTGAGCTTGGTTCTAATGGCCATATGAATAAGGGGCTACAGTTCCCTGCCTGAATTCCGTGATGCTGAGCCTGTTTTGCAAATCTCTGATTGGTGACGTAATCCACTCCCTCCCCCGAAGACTTTCTCTGCAATTTCAGAGGTTGGCTGGGACCAAGAGGATGACCACATGTCTAAGGATGTCTAAGGCCTAGGCAGTCTCCATAACCGGGCACCCAAGTGGATCCCCAGCCTTTTGAGCTGCTCACCAGACAACTGCTAAGTAGAAGGGGAGGAAGGCCTAGAAGAATTGGCGAATTTTTTAATTCCCTCATTCTTTTGGCTGTAATTCTGCTGGATTTTCTGTCTCTGAGTCCTGCCTGCTTCTGCAGCTCTGCCCTCTCGTCCTGCACACTGCCCCCACCGCCACTCTAACCCTTCCCTTAGCTTCACCCTGCATCGTCCATCGGCCTGGTCTTGTCTGGCTACCTGCTCCTGAGTCAGCTCATTCATTCATGGATTCATTCATTACACATTTACTAAACACTTATGATGAGTCAGGCAGGGGTTATGTACAAGGAATACCTATCAGTGAACAAAATGGAGAAACAAAGTCCCCACCTTCCTGGAGCAGTAGACATACGAACAAATAAATGTACGATAAATCGTTAAGTTCAGTGAAGACGATAAAGCAGGATAAGGGTTTTGAGAGCAAGGCTGCTGCTTTATATCACAGGTGGTCGGGGAGGCCTTTGATAAAACAGCAGCTGATTACAACTCTGTGGGTGTCTGGGGCAAGCATTCCTGGGAGAGGAAACAGCAGGAACAAAGGCCCTGAAGGGGAAGTGTGCTTGGTGCATTTGAGGAAGAGCAAGGATGCAGTGCGGCTGGAGCAGAGTGAAGAGGAACTGGTGAGGAAAGAGAAGGGAGAGGTCGGCAGAGCCTTCTAGCCACCGAAAGGACTTTAGATTGTATCTACGTGATGATAGAGTTCATCTCTTATGAAATGCCATCCATCCTCTCCTGAGGACAGACCGCCACGAGGAGATGTCATGTAGAATATCTACTGCTTATTAGCTCTGTGGCCTTCAGCAAAGGACCTGAATTTTGAGTCCCAGTTCTTTTTTGATCTGAAAATTGGGGATGATGATGATGGTATTATATCAGAAAGATGCCGCTCATTCAACAAACAGGTGTTGAGTTCCTCCTTAGTGTTAGGCCCCAGGCTATGTGCTGAGGAAGACAGAGCTCACTGAAGCTTGTATTCTGCTTGGGGAAAGAGAGCAAAAGTGCACAAGTAAACAATAACATAATTACAGATGGCAACACAGACTAAATGGGAAACAAACAGGGTGCTGCTGGAGTGTTAACAAGTGAGACTTACTTTGGCTGGGCTAGATGGCATCTCTGAGAAGGGGCCGCTTAAGCAAAGTCTCAAAAAGAAAGAAATTCAGTAATTCAAAGTTGGTGTGGGGGGAAAGGAGAGTTTAGATAAGATATGTTTATAAAATCTCTTGCCTGGCACAGAGAAAGTCAATGGTGGCTGTGGTTTTTATAGGATTCAAGGTCAGGGAGGTGGTGAGTAAGGAAGGTTCAAGGTCAATGGTAGCAGATCACCACAGATCTGACAAGCTGGATTAAGGAAATGGAGCTTTAGTTTGAGATAAGGGGAAGCCTTAGATGGTTTCTACTATCAAACTGTTGCCTTTGCTGCTGTTGGGAGAGGGCTGGGTGCCCCATGGAGAAAAGCAGTGATTTTTGTGGCCAGTGGTTGGATGGTCCCTGATTGCCTTTGTGTCCCTCTCATTCTCCTTCTGTCCTCTTCTTCCCCCACAAAGCCCTCAGAGTCCAGGAAGAGGTAGAATAACAGCAATTGTCTTGATACACTAGAGCAGCACTTTACAGTTTGTACAGGGCTTTCTCCCTCTTGATCAGAACTGCTCTCTAAGGGAGGAGGAAGAGGGAGGGGGTAAGGCACTCTCTCCATTCCACAGCTGGGAGACTGAGTCCCAGAGAAGTTGAGGAATTTGCTAAGTACTCACAATTCAGGAGGGTTTGACCTCTTAGCCCAAGAGCCCAGGAAAACCTCTTCCCATTCCCTGTTTGTGTGTGTTGGGGGAGGGGTGCATGAATGAGGGAGACTGCCCCAAAGGGGAGACACCCTTGTGGTTAACCAAGCCACGTCAGGCACACCCCAGTGCCAAGCCACTTGCCCACCAGAAAAGCAGCCACCACCACCACCTCCGCCCCAGTATGACAGGGACATTCCTCTTCCTGGGATTCTCCCGCCTCAAGACAGGAAACCAAGCGGGTTACGAGCTGATGAGACAAGAGACACGGGCTCGTTAACCCACTCCTCTCGGTCCCTTGGAAGGCTGTGTTTGTCAGTCTCTCTTTTCACATTTTTTTTCCCACTTATCTCATGGCCATTAATCTGCTGCCTTTGCCAAGGTTCTCAGGCTCCTCTGTGACCTCCTGCCCTTCCTCGGCATCCCTCCTGTCCTTCCCAGGAGATTTAGTGGGACAGGAAGTTCATCCACTCACTCATTTATTTTTTCCTTTTTTCATCCATCCATCCATCATCCATCTATCCACTCATCCACCCATCCATCCACTCACCCATCCACTCACCCATCCATCTGTCCATTCATCCACTCACCCATCCATCTATCCATCATCCATCCACCCATCCATCCATCCATCCATCCATCCACTCACCCATCCACTCATCCATCCAACTATCCACTCATCCACCCATCCATCCACTCATCCACCCATCCATCCATCCATACCCTCACCTACCCACTCACCCATCCATCCATCCATCCATCCATCCCTCCATCCATCCATCCATCCATCCCTCCATCCCTCCATCCCTCCATCCATCCATCCATCCACTCACCCATCCACTCACCCATCCAACTATCCACTCATCCACCCATCCATCCATCCATCCATCCCTCCATCCATCCATCCATCCACTCACCCATCCATCTATCCACTCATCCACCCATCCATCCACTCACCCATCCACTCACCCATCCATCTATCCACTCATCCACCCATCCATCCCTCCATCCATCCATCCACCACTCACCCATCCACTCACCCATCCATTTATCTATTCATCCATTCATCCATCCATCTTTACAGTCATTACTGTGCTCTACGTGTTACAAGGATGGACAATGGATGGCCTGCCCTGACAGGCCCTGGTTGTTGTGCTATATCAGGCAGGATGAAGAGAAGAGAAAGCATGGGAAAGGGGTTGGTGGAGATGGTGATAATGATGATATGAGGCTGGGGGCACTCTACCTTGGGCTCAGGCTCCCCAGGAGGTACTGGAATTGGAAAGGCAGGAACTTGCTTCAGACAGTCAAGGGGAGATGTCTAAGGACTTTCCAGATCTGATGTGATGCTATGGGCTTCTCTCCTGAGCTGACAACCTTTCCTGTCAGGGAGAGGAGTTACAGAAGCCCTAATGCCTTAGGAAATGGATATGCCTCCTAATCAGCTTTCTGTCTCAACAGCCCACCCCTTTCATCCATCCACAGAGTGGTCCTCCTAAAGCATAAATCTGGCCACATCCCTCCCCTGCTCAACAACTTTCTGTGGCTCCCCAGTGCCTTTAGGATAAACTCCAAGCTTCTGTGCTTTGCCCCATGTTGTCTTTTGAGTCTCCTCCTACATTTTTTTTTAGAACCCTATGTTCCAGCTTGTTACAATGGGTACTCATGCCTTCTCTCCTGCCACTTCATATGCAAGTGGCGTGCTGGTCAACCAGCTCTCTGGAAAAAATAAAATAAAAAGCCCTGATCTGTAGCACTTGCCAATTTCTGTGCTCCCACCATGGCCAATTTCAAGCTGCCAACCTGGTACAATTGAAAGTAGAGTTGAGAAGAGATGACAAGAATGGGTTCTCAGAAGCCCTTCCCTTTTCTCCATCTGAGGCAGAACAGTGTCCAAAGTAAAGGTGCTGCATTCCCAGTTTCCCCCTTGGGTCTGTGTGACTTTGGGCAAGCTACTTAAGCTCTCTAAGCCTCAGTTTTCCCTAATCTAAAATGGGGCCAGGGATAATATCCCCTTCATACGATCATTATAAGAACGAGATGAGAGGATGCATCGAAGTGCTTAGCACAAGGCCTGACACACGGCAAGTGCTTAATAAACAGTGACCATCATCTCCACCTGCGAGATGCCTTCCCCATCCTCCATCCTCTGCTCAGAGCCACCTCCAACCCGGAGCCTTCTGTGACTTCATCATTGAACGAAGTTCCTCATTTTATACACCAGAGCACACGTTTTACACGCCATTGCTCCCATCTTTATCCCTCAGGTCATTTTACCTTGTAACAGGATTATAGGGTCTGTAGCCCCACTGCTGTCTCATGCCTGATTCCTCAGTATTCTGCAGAGCCTGGCACACCCATCCAGCTTTAAGGAATACTGGTGAGTTTGTGCATGAAGCACGTACATGAAGCGTGTGCTGGGGGGCTGGGGGGATGGGAGGCACTGACATGGAGGGAAGTGTGTGCCTGGGTAAGATGTAGCAGGGCAGGGCCTAGTCGCTTATGTTGGATGGACTAGTGTGTGGACGTGACAAGCAAGGACATCTGGCCAGCTGTGCACACCTGGAGACCCAGGCGGCCCTCATTCCTCAAAGCTGAGAAGATCACAGCCATCCCAGCTCAGCAGAAGGAGCCAGCTCCCAGGGATGGGCTTGCCTGTGACAGTGAAGCTGACGGGCTGGTTATTAGAGAGAAGCCAGCACGGGGCTGAGACCCAGTGGAAAAATAGATCCACATCGTGCCAGACAAGCCTGGTTCCAGGCTGGGTGAGTTAATAAAGTGGCTCCGAGGCTGGGGAGGAATCTCCTCGTTTCTCGTAAAGACTTAATCAGTGTTAGTCACTTCAAGTGATTACGAGGGCTTAGAATAGCCCCCAGCAGCCAGCCCGAAGGAGGGCTCGGAGGCTGCTTTGTTTTGTTCCTGTGGGGAGCACAGCTGGGCCTGGGAGGGACACACGTCTGTCCCTCACTGGACCACGAGGGACCGTGAGCTCACGGAGGGCGGAGACGGGTCTGGCTGGCTGGCGTGTCCCCAGGCCTGGGATAAGCCACTGACTGGCCGAGGGGGCCACTCAGCTCGATTCCGATCCTGGGGCCACCACTGCCTCTCCAACACTTCTTCCTACTTGTTTGATTTTTATCTGTTTTTCTCACTAGAATATCAATGTTCTGTTCACTGCTGTATTTCCAGTGCCTTGAGCAGTGCTTAGCCAGAGGTAGGAGCTCAATGGAGAGACAGATGAGATGGGAAACCATCTTCTAAAGATGCCACTAGGATTCTCAGAAAGTCACCGGTATCACCATCCCCATGGGCCTACCCTTCAGACCCGGCTCCTCATAGCGGCCTGGGACCTGCTTCCAACAAACGTCTCTGTTCCACAAATTCCTCCCTGGCATCCCCCGACCCCTGATAACATCCTGATAAAACTTCCTCTCAGGGAAGGATCCCAGAGCAGTCATTGACACTGTAGTATGAATTTCAGGCAGTGTGTCACCTTGCGAGGTTATTTGTGGAAGTCTCCATTCTCACCAGGGAAGGAGAAACAGCCTCTGTAAATTCATCTTGAGCATCAGAGAGAAAGGGGGAGGGTTTAGTCCCAGCGCTCCCTGAGGGAGGTGTAACTATTAAGAAAACAGGTTTTGGAGTCCAACTGCCTCGGTTCAAATCCTAATTTTGCCCCTTCCTACCTTTCTGACCTTGGTTTTCTCTTTCGAAAAAGGGGCTGATAAGATAGGATTTGTCTCACTGAGGTATTGTGACGAGCAGAGGATGGGACACAGAGGTGGGTAGTGGTTACCTAGCAAATGGGGGCCATTGGGATTCTTGGCTGTGGGACTGTGGGCATGTTCCTTGCCCTCTCTGAACCTCAAGAGGTACAGGCTGAAGTGGTTCAGAGCACAGACTGGATTGTCACTGGCCTGAGTTCCTTCCCCATACCTGCCATTTTTGGCTGTGTGATCCTGGGCAAAGACCAACCTTCTCTGATCCCTGTTTTCTGATCTATACAGTGAGGGGAGTTAATCCACGTCATCAAGAACACTATGCGGGTAAGGTCTTAGCACCTGGTGCCCAGTCTACGTGGGTCAAGTTGATCAGTTTCCTAAGTCTGAGTGGAGAGTGTGACCCAGCTTTGCCTCTGAGGCCCTTCTGCCTCCACCTGTCACTGTCACTCAGGCCAAGTCTGAGTGAGACGCAAACCCTTTGCCTAAGAAACACACTCACCTGCCCAGTGCCCCCATTCCCTCACAAAGTCTCCTTTTCCTGGAGCCCAGCCGGATCTTCGCCGATCAGACTGTGTGTGTGTGTGAAGTGGAGGGGGGCTGCTGGAGAAATTTAGGGAGGTCCTGCCTGGGAAAATGGGGATGGGGCTGCTGGGAGAACCCACCACCAGCACATTCAGCCCTTGGGGCAGAAACCCTGCACCTGGAATCACCGCCAAACTTTACTGGTGAGGACCCCAGTCCCCTCATATACTTCTGCCGCACTGACTTTCCAAATCCATCTACTGATCTCACTCCTTGCCGCTTCACGGCCTTTGCAAGCACAGTTCCCTCTGCCTGAAACCCCCCTCCTTCTTGTGTACTCACCTTTCAGGTCCCCTCTTAAATGTCACTTCCTCACGGAGGGCATCCCTGACCACTCAGGCACCTCGGGGCCCCTCTGTTAGACACGGCCACCATGCCCTCTATGACATGGTCATGGCCTTCATAACAAAAACTCTCAGTCAGTCAGTTAATCAACTGTGTGAGTTCATCAGTCAGTCAGTTCATCAACTGTGTAGTGGTCATCCACACTAGACCCTGAGCTCCAGAAGAGTAGGGACCCGGGTCTGTCTTGTTACCCTGGTTGATATCTGGAAAGTATTCATTAAATAAATACAGGGACTGCCCACATTATGATCTACTAGATCTGCTTTTGTTACTGAGTAAGGCTGTTCGTAATGAACACATTACATGTATTCATTCAACAAACACTGGTTGAACACCTACTGTGTATCAGGAATGTGGACTTCTTGTTCCTGACCCTCAGGGAGGGTTGGGAGTCCAGGGATCCAGACTGACCTGGAGAGGGACAGTTGGAAAAGCACAACACTGGAGAAATGTTCTAGGTGTTATGGGATCACAGCGGAAGGGGTCACAACATGGTACGGAGGAGGGGTTAGGTGGGGATGAAGTGAAGACTGGGGAGGTTTCACGGGGCAGGAACTCAGAATTGGGTCTTTACGGATGCTTAGGCATTCCAGGCATGTGCAAAGACCACAAGGCACCCCCAGAGCAAGGTGTGTTGGGCTCAGTGGTTGATGAGAAGAGGCAGGAGAATGTCCAGCGCTGGAGTGTGGGCTTCATCCTCTAGGCCAGTGGTTCTCAGGCGGGGCAATGTTGTCCTCTTCCTGCCTGTCCTGGGGGCTTTTGGGAATGTCTGGAGGCATTTTTGATTTTCATAACTGAGTGGGGAGAGAATGGGGAGAGCACTACTGGCAGCTAGTAGATAAAGTCAAAAGATGCTGCTAAACACCCTCGAGGGCACAGGGCAGCCCTCTTAGTGAAGCCACATCCAGCCCCAAATGTCAATAGCCAAGGCTGAGAAACCTGCTCCAGATGGGGTTCTGTCAGTGTGATGTACAAAAGTCTCGAAAATTGTTATTTTCAGAGGACGTAGTAGTGACTAGAATCTCTATTTACAAGATAAACCTCTACCTTTCTGTTCCAACAATACAGACCTCAACCTAACCTGGGCACCAAGGTGATGGCAACTGGCCTGAGGGGGGGGCGCGCTGTGTCTATGAGAATTCCAGGGGCCTTCAAGGCCTTCAACATGACACCCAAGGGGCCCGGCTGGCCATGATTAACCCTTTCCTCATGTCAGCAGGTGGCTCCTGCCATGTCCTTTCTGCTGCCTGCTTTCTGGCTGGGCAGGGGGCCGGGAGAGGACGCTCATGTGGTCAGGACGACTCCACCCCAGGAGGTGAGATGCAGGGCTCGGAAGCCAGACTGTATAGGTTCGAATCCCAGTTCAGCCCTTCCCGCCTGTGTGAGCTTCGGCCAAGTTCTTAAGCTCCCTGTGCCTCAGTTTCCCCCGCTAGGACCCACGCCTCGCTGGCTGGGCTGTTTTCAAATGAGATGATGAGATTGTTGGTTAAGATCCTGGCTGTGGTGTCCAGGTGACCTGGGTGTGAGTCCCAGCTCCCCCACCCACTGTGTGACTGCAGGAAAAATCGCTTAACTTTCTGAACCTTTCTGGTTTCCTCATTTGTAAATCGGGAGACATCGAAGTACCTGCCTCAGCGTGTTGTTCTGAGAATTAAGGATTAACTGTGACAACGCACCCAAAAGAGCCCAAGCCAGCGCCTGGCTCCTGATGAGTGCTTAGCCTGTGCTACTGGAATGCTCCCAGGTCCTAGCACAGAGCCTGGCACGTAGGAAGTGCCCTGGGTGTTAATTCCTTCCATCCTTGCCCCGGTCGGGCGCGGCCCCTGTGGAGGTCTTGGTCTCTGCTGGGATCTTTCTGCTTGTGCAGATTACTTTCTGTCCCAGCCTCTCCCCAGGTTTCTGGTACAGGGCGGCCACCCTGGGTCAGGGCAGGGCCTGGAGCAAGGCGGGCCTTCAGCTTTCAATTTCTGCCGCTCCCCCTTCCCTTCTTTGGCCCATTCCATCCCGATTAGCTTCCTGGCCACCCCAGCTCTTCCTCTTCCCCTTTGAAATCCCTGCTGCTGTCCCGGGTCCCTTCAGACATTGCACAAAGGCGTCTTGGATTCCAGCGTCAGCCCCAGAGGCCAGCTCCGTAATTCAATTATGGCGAGGAGGCTTTCTCCTTTCCTTCCCCCCTCTTCCCCTGCCTTCCTTTCTTCTTTTGTTTTTTAGATCAAAAATAAAAAGACAGACATCGTGACCCTCAGAAGACGCCGGGGCTGAAAATTCCCTTCTCGGCTCCAGGCCCCTCAAATGAAATCCCAAGAGTCTTCTCCCCTTGGAACACGTGTGCGTGGCATTTGATGTGTGTTCTTTGTTTGGGGCTTCTCTCTGGTGCCTCCCACCCAATGCCGGGGACCCATATAATTTTCCGACCAGAGAAACGATGGCGGTCCCCTTCATCTGCCCAGCCTAGACTTGGGCGGCCGTCGGCTGGACCCAGGAAGAGAGGCTGTCTCCTATAAGGCCTTGCTCATTTCTGAGCTTGGCGTGTACTTTTTGCTGCCTTCACACATGTGGAATGTGTGGATGGGGTCATTGCCTGGAAGAGGGCAGGCGGAGGGATGGGGGACAGGGCAGTGGTCTGGGGGCTGAGCCTGGGACCCCATCCTGGCTCTTCTGTGTAGTGTGACAGAGGCAGGTCACTGGCTCTTGCTGAGTCTTGCTTGCCCGTGGACGTCAGTTCTGTCTGCAGTTCAGCAGATGTGGGCTTAGAGTGCACCAGGTTCCCAGCTCTGTGCTGGGGTCTGTGGGCAAAAACCCAAAAAACCCTTGTCCTGGACCTCCATGAATTTGGAGAAGACAGTTTTGGAAGCCCTTTCTGGCTCTGATGTGCTAGAAACAGCCAAGACAGGCTCAAAATAGACACTCGAGCTGACTTAGCCAGGGGTTCACAGGAAACCAGGTGTCAGGGATAGAAGATCTTCTGTTGCTTTTCTAAGTGAATTTTCAGGAACAAACAGAGTCTTAGAGGCCAAATGACTCTGAGTATTCAGTTGTTCCAATTCCTCTCCAACACAGGAAGTCTCTCAAAAAGTTGGAGACCGAATGCTCTTCTCATCTTGCCCGGGAGCAACTGCCGCCCCTAGGGGGCAGCACAGAGCACAGTGGGAGAGCTTGGCCCCTCCATAAACCCCCCTCACTCATTCTACTTCTGCCTCCAAAGGGCCTCACAGACACAGCCCAATCGCTGGAAAGATGGTGATCATGTTTCTATAATCCCCCCTTTTCCAGTCTCAGCTACCCCGATTCCTGCACTCGGGGCCCCCAAGGGGGCCAAGAATGACCAGAAGAGGAAAATGACAGGCAGGGTAGAGTGACACTGGTGACAGGAGTGGATCCCTGGGATATCTTAAAGATGCAAGAGAACGTTGGTGGCCCAGACTGGAACACCTCAATGGAAGTCGTTCACCGGGGATGGCAGAAAAGAAAGGCTGTTTCCAAGGGGGAAGGAGGTCCAGAGGATGAGGGTGCTTTGCCTTTTCCTGCCTCTGAGCTTTTGCTGAAGCTCTTCCCTTCCTCCTCCCCTGCAGCTCTGCACACTCACACCTCTCCCATCTGTCACTGCCCTGTTCAAATGGTACCTCCTCCATGAAGCCTTCCTACATCTCCCAGCTGGAAGTTGCCTTTTCCTTCCTTCAGACTCTCATTGCATTTTGCCTGGGCTGCTCACGAGACATTTAAGACGTCCTTCTCTGTGTTCTATATATGTGTGTACAGGAACACTGGGTTGCAAATTACTGGGATGGTGTTGATTGTCTCTTATCCACTTCTGAATCCTCCAGAGCTATGAGCACAGGGCTTAACTGCTGTTTATGGAATGAATCAGTGAGAGACCTACAACAACAGCCAGTCTCGGTGATAGGTGCTTTAGGTGCAACATTTCATTTCATCCTCACACCACCTTGAAAGCTGCAGACTGTTGTTTCATCACTTTGCAGGGGAGGAAACCAAAGCTCAGAGAGGTTCTATAATTTTTCCAAGGTTGCAAAACTCATTTATTGTAGAGCTTCATCTGCTCTTTTGCCCTAGAGCAGCCTGCTCATTATATGTGGCTCAGGCAGTGTTTTTTTTTAATGCTTCGTACCCACTCCATTGGGGATGACTTTAAAAAATCTAAACCTTATTATATATTTACATTAATGTGGAGTAGTAAAAATATAATCAGCACAGTAAACCTGTTATTTTATAAATGCTATTGCATGAAGTGAAGCCAAAAGAGGTAAGTGAGTTTTAAAAATTCAGAGGATTATTTTGTAGGGGATGAATTTTAAATACTAACTAAATGGTATACAGGATAAAAACTGTGAATGTGGTTTAGAGATGACTGGAGTTTGTGAAACATTGTTGCAAGTGAATCCATGGTCTACCTAGGTTTTCTTAAAAACTTCAAAAAATTATGAGGAAGAGTAATTACATATTAACTGGAGAAAAATTTGACAATTGAGATAAACCAGGAAAGAAAAGTTAAAATCCTCCTCCACCCCACAGGGAGGTACTGTGTACAGTGGGTGTGTTAGCCTGGCAGGGGCCCAAGCTGAACCTGGGCCCAAAGACAGAATTTCCCTGGTGAAGTTTCCTTGAAGCTACACTTAGAACCTGGCCTCAGGCTGTTGCTGAGACCTTTGAGTCCATGGTACCAGCCTGCCCAGTGGTTGGGGGATGCCAGGTTCAATGCTACCGACAATGTGGTCGTGATCCCATTTCCCCAACCCCTGCCCCAGGTGTTCAGTGTAGACCCCAGAAGCTGCTGCAAGCTCCTTCCTTTGCCCCGACTTGATGAGGCCACCTTCAACTTTTGTCAGCACTTGTACATGAGTTTTTTTATCAATACATGTATACCATCCTCGTCCAAGCCCCTGCAGGGTCTCAGACCCTCACAGGGTCTGAGCTTTGCAGTGCTTTGCATACAGCTTGGCACACAGTGGATTCTGAGTAAAGAAAAGTTTTGTGTCAGTGCAATCCTGTCTGGAGACCGGACCAGATTATTCCTGAAACCCAATGGGATCTAAAGAAAAAAACTTTAAGAGTCTTTACTCTCTGCCCCTGAGACAAATTCTCTCTCTCTTTCACTGTGGTCTTCTTGGTTTCTACTTTGCCTAAAAAGTAAGCACTGGATATCTGTCTATCTATCTATCTATCTATCTATCTATCGTCTATCTATCTATCAATCTATCATCTATCTATCTATCTATCTAGACTCACAAGGAAGATGGTATTGCTCCTTTGGGACACCTGAGTGATGAGGTCAACAGTATAATTTATTACAATGAATAGCTATTATGTTTCTGACCCAAGTTAGTGCTTCTTCCAATTTATCTCATTCAGTCTTCACACATGTGCTGAGATGACTGACATGATTATTCTTCCTTCTATAGGAAGGAAATTGACTCTCAGAGAGGATCAAGACTTGTCCAAGAGGATTGTGCAGATCGTGAGTGAGGTTCACCAAATATTTTTAGTTGAGCTCCGTGGCACGTGGTAGGATTGTACTTCCTTTGGAATTTGCTTTAGCCAATGAAATGTGAGGGCCTCATCCTCTCCCATTGCCCAGGCAAGTGGTGGCATTTCAGGTGGTAGTGACTCCATCAGTCTTGGCTCTGGAGGGAGGATATCAGGGAGCAGAGCCTCCCACCAGCTTGGAGTGGACTTGTAGCGTGAGCAAGAGATGGGCCTCGTTGTAAGCCCCTGAGTCTCGGGGATGTCTGTTACCGCAGCATAGCCCAGCAGCCCTTCCTGAAGCAAACAGTTCCAAAGCCAGTGAGTTGGCAGAGCTGGAATTTCGATCTCAGTCTGTGTGACTCTAAAGCTTTTGCTTTTCCTACTATCCCCATAGTTCCTGCCACCATGTTTTGAGGGCTGTCTGATGGTGAGATCTCAGAACTTCTGATATACTGATAATGTACACGTGGGAAAAGTCACCTCCCTTGCAAGCTCTAAGTTTTCCTGATTTCAGATGAGTCTGCTGCAAGCTCATTTTAGTAGGGAGGGTTGAGTGAGTGACAGGCAGTATAAAAATAATAATAAAGGAAGAAAACTGAAGTGGGTGCTTACTATACACATCACCTATTGTGCTGAGTGCTTTATGCCTTTACAACCACCCTCAGCAGTAGGGACTATTATTTTCACATTTCACAAATGAAGAAAACTTGAGATTTAGAGGGGTTAAGTAACTTGTTCAAGTTGGTATATCCCTGTAGCATGGGATGGCTTCCTAGCAGTCAAGGCAAAAATGGAAAGCAATGGGTTACACACTTTTCATTATTGGTTGAAAGAAAGCATGTTGGCATTTAGCACCAAGGAAAAATCTGACTTCCCCCAAGAAAATGAAGGTTTTTCTATGGAACATTTATAATGCATACTGTGCAGTGCATGACTTTTTATAAAATATTTTATTGTGAAATAACTTCAAAGTTATAGAAAATTTGCAACAATAGAAGAAAGAACCCCCATATGCCCTTCACTCAGATTCACCCTTGTTAACATCTGCCTCATTTGCTTTATCCGTCTTTCTCTCTACACATATGACTATTCGTTTTCCAAACCATTCGAGAATAAATTGCAGACATCATTCCTCACCCGGATTCCAATCCAGACTCACACATTACATTTAGTTGTAATGTCTCTCCGGACCCTAATCTGAGTAGTTCCTTGGCCTTTCATTGACGTTTTCCTAGAGCAGATCATTTATTTGTAGAGTCTCCCTCAATATAGGTTTGCCTGGTGTTTCTTTACATGTAGATCTGAGCTGCGCACGTCTGGCAGGAATATCACTGAAGTGATGTTGTGTCCTTCTCACTACATCATATCAGGAGGCACGTGATACCCGTGTGTCCCATTGCTGTGGAGGGTGAATTTATCTTCTTGAATAAGGGCGTACCTGCCAACTTTCTTCCATGTCAAGGTACTATTTTTCTTTTTGTAGTAAGTAAGTGATTGTGGAAGGATACTTTGAGAGTATGAAAATATCCTATTAATCCTCAAACTTTCACATACTGGTTTTAGCACCAACGGATGTAACAGCTCCTTGACTACTAACTTGTCCCAAGAGTGGAGAGAGGAAGACTTTGGAAAACTGAGAGTCATTTCAAGTATCTGAGGGTAAGGAAAGCCTGCTACTCTTTGTTGGAATAAGTGACAGAAGGAAGGAGAGGTTCACGTCTAGAGAGTCAAACCAGTTCTTGTATTAATCTGCAAGGGCTGCTGTAACAAAATACCACAGACTGGGGCTCAAACAACATAAATTAAATTTCTCAGAGTTCTGGAGGCTGGAAGTCCAAGATCAAGGAGACCTCTCTCCTTGGCTTGTGGTGGCCATCTTCTTGCTGTGTCCTCACATGGCCTTTCCTCTGTGTGCACACATCTCTTCTTCATCTTATAAGGACATCAGTCACATTGAATTAGGGACCCACCTTTTGACTTCATTTAACCTTAATTACCTTCTTAAACGCCCTAGCTCTAAATACAGTCACACTGAGGGTTAGGGCTTCAACATATGAATTGTTGTGGTGGCGAGGCACACAATTCAGACCATAGCACTTGGATAGGGGAAAAAATCAGGAGGACTAAAGGATGAGCTAGTGGTGTGCTATTTCCTCTCCATCACCTCTGCCCCATGCACTCAGTGGGCTTGTTTATAACTGCCATGTGTGAGCAGTCCCCAGCAGGGCAGACCTTCACGTTCCTTTCTCCAGATGATATATCCGACCCACTGGCAACCCCATAGTGTACAAACCCCTCCTGTCACCTAATGCTGTTTACCTGAAGGTTCTTCCCTATCATTCTAGATTCAAGAATCGTCATGATCAAAGGAATTCCAAGGTACCCCATGAGGTATCTCCCAAGGAAGTGATGCCCTGATCTAGGGTCTGTGCCACACTTTGCTCCCTAGCCTGCTTGCACAAATGTGTCCAGCAGAGCCAACTGATAACTATAGCAATATTAAACCGATAGGAACCAATCGCTTAGATCTCAGAATGTTTCTTTCTTTAAACCTGGCCCTTAGTTCTCTGCACACTTTGTCTATGCCTTCTTGGCAAGAATGGTTCCATCTATAAAGAGGGTCTCCTCAGATCCAGCCACAAAGTCTTTTCTCTTTGTCAGAAAGACTCCCTTTCTCCAAGCTCTACTGTCAGAGAGCTCCTTAATGAAGTATGGTGCGGAGGGGCCTCCCCATCCTCTTAGCTCCTTGAGTCTAAAGGGCTCCCCAGTCCCTCAGTCCCGTTATTTTAGGGCTTAGCTTTCTTTCCCATGGCATCAGCTGCAGCCACCTCCGGCCATTTTCCCTGCTTCCAAATTCTGTTGTTCCCGCTTATAGTCCTTCACTGAGTCTGACGCAGGAGGCCTGAAGGCCGCTCGGGAGCGGTCCCAAGTTCTCTCTCCCTCCCAGACCCTCCAGGGGGGTGCCAAGTGGGAGGAGGTGGGGCTCAATTCTCCGCCTTCCTGCAACTCAGCAAACTGCAATTTATGAGTTTCAATCCACATGAAAGGGCCCCCAACTAAGTCTCTCTGGATTCATTTGGAATGTTGAATTAATTTGGAAAACAAGGGGAAAGAAACCTTGGTTTCAGCCCAGCAAGGGATCATGACGTTTTCCCAAGCCCTGTCACGCCTTTAAATGTTCTTCATCTCCTGCTTGAGTACCTCCTTCCAGATGGACCACAGGTAAAGTGAGGATGGTAGCAAAATTCTGTCCTGTCGTGAGAGTCATAATTCGCCCAAGAGAGGGTGCACACTGAGGAGTTCGGGCCATCACACGTCTCTGCAGAGAACAAGTGAGGCTTAAGGGAAAGGAATCTCTAATGAGGGTATTCCCCGTGTTAGAGAAGCATGATCCTTGAACTTTGAGGCCAAAAGACCTAGATTCAAATTTTGCCTCTGCAGGAAATACATTTCTTGATCGTTGCCTTTCCAAACAGCTAGGGGGAGGACAACAGAAGGGCCCCCCCGAAAAAAACTCATCCTGTATCAGTACATTTCTCTCCTCCAATGCTCTCACCTGAGTTCACTGTAATCTCGCTCCTTTCCTGGTGCAGTTGCCACTGGTCACGCCCCTTCCACTTTCTCCATCCTCAAATCCATTCTCCATGCAGCAGCCAGAACGATCGTTCTAAGATATAAATCAGATCCCGTCTCTGCTCGGCTAAGCCTCCCATTGCTTGTCGTCTCACTTGGATACAGCTCAGACTCCTCACTGGACCTACCAGGTAATAAAACCTGGCCCTTGCCTTCCCCTCCATGCCACCGCCTCTCCCTCTTCCCCCACTCCACGTTCTCACTGCTCCTCAAATCTCCAGGCTCCTCTGCCACTCCCTCTGCATGGAACCTTCTTCCCCCTTCACCTGTCTGGTTCCTTCGGTCATCCAGGTGCCAGCTCAAATGGCCCTCTCCGGAGAGGCCCGCACTGAACCATCAATTTAAAGAGATGCCGCTGACGCCAGCCTGTTCTGTTTTCGTGGTTATTACCCATTGAAACCCTCCTCTCCATTTTGTTGCTGTTGTTTTGTTGATAGACTGCCTTCTCCACCGAAATGTCAGGTCCGTGAACACAGGAACCCTTTTGGTCTTGTATCCCCAGTGGCTGGAAAGGTGCCTGGTCCATAGTAGTTGTTCAGCAAATGTTTGTTCAATGCATGAATGATCAGAAGGGGGCGGGGGCAGGCAATGAGACCTCATGATCATCATCAGTTGCTTCATCTAGGACATGGGGATAATAGTATCTCGCTCATTAGGTTGTTTGAAGATTAGATTAGTTCATAGAATAAAGTGCTTAGAATAGTGCCGAGCGCATAGCAAGCACTCAGTAAGTGATAACTGCTAATATTGTTATTTTAATATTATCACGATTAGTGTTACCGATGTATTTCCTAACTCTCTGAAGATTTAGTGTCTCACAGGGTGTCACGGTATCCAGGGGTGCTTTCCTCTCCGAGGGATGTCCTCGAGTGCCCCCATGGTCGTGGGACGCCCCACTTCATCCCCTGCCCTTCAGGAGGCCGTGTAGAGAGTTGAAAACATTGTGAGCTGTAGTCCAACGCGGTCGAGTAGAGGTCCCAGCTCTGCTGTTTAATGACCACGTGCTTTTGAACAACAAATGAGACCTCTCTGAGCCTCAGTCTTCAAAAAGGAGATCCTAGGAATTCCCCGTTGTTGGAAGGGTTAACGACATGAGCAGGTCCTCAGTAAAGTTCTGTCCCCATAGAGTCCAGCTCTGCCCCTGCTGGAAACGGCATGGACCAGGCCGTTCTGATCTCCCCGGGATGCCTGACACCTTGGCCCACTGCCGCTCTCTGTGTAGGCTCCAGGACTTGCCATCTCCGAAGAAATCAAGAATTCCAGGGAAAGTGACCCTGGTCATGTTGTCAATGTCCAGCAGCCATCAGAATTTGGCAGGACCTCCCCACCTCCTGAGTGGGGCTGGCTTCCTTCCTGCAGTCCCCATCTCTCCTGGCCCTGGTACAGGTAGGAGGGGTGGGAACCACATAATAAGAATCTGCAAATAGCTACTCGCCCATGGCAAGAGCTGGTTTATACTTCACTGTGGACCACCTGGCTGATATCAGTGGAGGGTGGAGGTTAAACTTCCTGAGTCTGAGCCAGGCATCGGGTTCAGATCCTAACACAACCATGTAGTTGTATGAGACCAGAGGGGTCCAGTCACATCGAATTCCATGTCAAGGGAACCTGGGAAGCAGCGGCAACTGCATGCCTCCAGAACTGGGGAGGAATGCTCCAGGGCTTGTGTGACCAAACTTCAGTTTCCTCATCTGTAAAATGAGTGTGTGGAGCGCTTAAACAAGACAACGTGTGGAAGGAGCTGGGCATCGTGGTGGCTCAATAAATAGCAACTGTGATGATTAGTTCTGTTTCTTGCCCTCTCTGGGTGTCCCTGGGATGTTGACCTTGTGTGAGAGTCCCGAGGGCTCCGGGAACAACTGTCCCCACTTTGGAGACTTGTTCCTGAGATCTTCCTGAGTAAAACACTCCAGTGTATCTTCCCAGTAGAAGATACCCAGGGTGGCTTCCAGACCTTTCTCTCTAGCTTCCATCCTTCAATTCTTCTGATTATATGGGGAAGAAAGTCTCTGTTGGGTGCTGGTGGTCCTTAACACCTGGTGATGTTTGCTGCCCAGGGCATCTGAGCAGCAGGGCTCCACCGGGGAGCAGCCGTGGTCAGGAGGAGAGGACGGTGTGATACTGTGGAGGACGAAGTGCTATAATTTTCCCAACCTTGGCTCCCCGCCTGGTGACTGTCTCCCTCAGACCTATTTGAAAGGTGAAAAGAGGTGCCCTGTGACGGCCCCTCCCCAGTGTGGGTGAGGGGTCTCGGATGCGGCCATGTGAGGTGGGGAGTGAGCCTCTGGCTCTGGAAATGAACCCATGGAAAATCTTGGAGTGGCATCCCCGCCTTTGGAGCCACTGGGACACCGCAGACCTCAGCCTGGGGGCAGCAGACAGCAGCCCACAGGGCTGGAGGCAGGAACCGGCTGTGGGAACACACAGAGCTGATGGGGTCAAAGTGACTTTTTAACACATTTCTGTGGGAAGGCGTCCTCAAGTGAGAAGCCAGCTCCCAGAGCAGAGTGGGACCTTTCATGTGGCTCCAGGGCTGACGCTGGTCCCGTTTGCGGGACGTCGGGGCCCTGCCTGGGCAGAGAGGCAGAGGGTAGGACAGGAGGAGGCCTGATGGGCTTACCAGGGTGACCCAGGCCCAGGCCACAAGGAAAAAGCTCAATCCCCGACTTCTTTCTACTTCCAGCCCCATGGCATCTGCCTCACCTACGACTGGGACAGCAGCCTGTATCCGGGGTTCAAATCTCTTCTCTTCACCAGCTGTGTGACCTGGGACAAGCCATTTAACCTTCTGGGCTTTTGTTTTCTCATCTGTAAAACAAGGATGGGTCAGAAATGAAGCCAACCAGTGGGAAAAAGTAGTGCTAGTGACTGATGGCGGCAATGTTCCAGGCACTTACAGGGGCTACTGTTTCATTAAAATATATTCTTTTATTGATACAGGTTGCCTATATTATTATTTCATTGAATCAGAACAATGCTGAAAGGCAGGGATTATTAAGTCCATTTTACAGATGAGGAAACTGAGGCTGGGGTGAGGGGCACAGCCTGGATGTAAACCGGGGCTGTAGGCCTCCAAAGCCTGTGTTCTTTTCTCTACCTCAGAAGCCACTCTGCTTCACGTTATTAATGGAAATACCGTTTGCGTTTTGTTAGTGAAGCTGACCGCAAACAACTGGAGCAGACGGCATCCTCGTCGCCCTGTCCTCGGAGCCTCTGGCCATCCCTGTGTGGTAGATACAGATATCCTCACTTCATGGCGGGGAGGCTGAGGCTTATACGACCAGAGAAGAAACCCAGTGAGGAAAGGGAATGGACAGCAGGCCTGCCACTGATGGTGAGACGTCCA
Source organism: Orcinus orca (assembly GCF_937001465.1). Classification (NCBI taxonomy): domain Eukaryota; kingdom Metazoa; phylum Chordata; class Mammalia; order Artiodactyla; family Delphinidae; genus Orcinus; species Orcinus orca. Next base: position 15,558,188 of record NC_064566.1, on the reverse strand, counting down.
GCTCACTCTTCTTCCCCTGGAGCCACGCCAAGCCTGGGAACCATGGTGGCCTTGGAGAATACCACCCGAAATTAGAGTGGCCGGGCAGGAGGGGGTCTGCCCCACATAGCTGGGGGATGAGTCGCACACTCCTGGGGACTCCCCTAATTGCCCACAAGACCTTACTGACCAGCCTCCCGGGGGCTTGATGGAGTCCAGGCCCGAGTGCAAGGAGCTGGGAGGTAAAGTGGCTGGAGTGGCTCAGAGGAGGGGAGGGAGGGTGGCCGTCTTGGTGCCACCTGCCCTGGGATCCCCAGAGTTCTGTGTGTCTGGGCAGGGATGGATCAGCTGAGGCTCAGGCCAGGCCAGTGCCCGGAGACCACGTGGTGGAACATGGGGCTGGGGAGACAGATAGAACTGGCTTTGAATTCCAGCCCTGCCAGTTACCGGCTCAGAGACTTTGGCCAGCTGACGTCCCCTCACTGAATCTCAGCTGCTGCTTCTGAGAAAAGAAGCAATAAAGGTACACCCTCCACGGGGGTGTCAGAGGACCCTATACGATAGTAAAGAGCGTGGTACATGGAAACACTCAATATGTGTTGGCTGGTATTGTTGTTGTTATTATTATCACCCTTGATTTAATTTCCAGAACCTTCTGCCAGCTCAAAGCCACACACAGAAGGGCGGTGCCCAGGACTGCTTTGATTAGTCAGTGAGGTACGCAAGTCCACGTGGGGGGCCCTGAAGGTCTATTTTCACCAGCATCTGTTCCTATTTAGGGACCTGAAGGATTTCCGGTCTTCAGAGTGTCCCTGTGGAGACACCATTGCCTGGCAAGGGGCTGTCTGTGGGCTTTTATCAGGGAAGCTTTTGTTGGGTGATCAAGGGATGGGATGGGGGGGCTTCCAGGGGAGGCAGCTGGGATGGGGATGCTGGCTGGCGAGACTCCTTTCCTCTCTGGGCCTGAGTCCCTTTGGCCTGGCAGAATCTGGATGGACTGCCGCCCTGTAAGCGGTGGCGTTTTGGGGCCTGGGATTCAAATGATCCGAGCTGTGTGGCCCTCTCCTTGGTGCATCCATTGAAAGACACTCTGGACACGGCCATCCTTGCTGCTGAGGTGCGGTGCCCTCTGAGTTGCTAGAGGATGGTGGGGCGGATTTACAGTGGGGCTTGGGTGAAATGAGGCCCCTCTCTCGGCCTCAGTGTTCCCCTCCGAGAAGCGGGTAGAGGCTCCTTGGCTTCCTCTGCCTTCCTGGGTGAAGCTGAGGATATGGAGGCTAAAGAGCGTGCCTGGGGGTACCCAGGATGAGCTCCTGGTTAGACTGGGAGCCACGATGGATCTTCAGGGCTCCTGGGTGGGCAGCCTCGTCCACACAACTGAGGGTGGTCAGCACATGCCAGGCCTCCCCCGAGCTCTGTGTCGCCAGTGGAGGCTCCCGCTCCCTGGAAAGGGGTGAATATTAATTAAAGTCATCAGGGCCTCAGTAAAATCCCACTGTCAGTTTCCTCCCTCTGGTTCTCGCTGTCAGAATAAATTGGACGGCCATTACCTCATACTCAGCCCTATTTTCCTAATATTTCTTGGACACTGAAGTGCTGACGGGAAACAGGGAAGATGAGGCCCTTCTGAGCAGGGGAGAGGGGGAGCTGTGTGGGGCTGTGCTGTCCTGGCAGAGGGGCCTGCCTCAAGCTACTCTCTGGGGCTGTGGCCTCAGGAGGGGCCTCAGTCCCCAGGGGCCAGGGATTGGGTTCTGTCCACAAAGGTCTGATCCAAAGGAGACCAAAGAGCCTCTGTTAGCTGATCTCTAAAATGGAGATGCTGTGCTTTGGGCCCTGCCTCGCTCCCCAGAGTGTACACAGGCTCCATCACACCAGGCTTAGTGTCATTCACCTCCAATCCCCAAGGCCTGGAACACACGGAAGAGTGGGGACCCAGTATATATTTTTTGTGTTAACATGTGCAATAAAATCAAGCATGGGATGGGTCCTCAAAGGGCCAAGACAATCTTGAAAAAGAAGAATGAAATTGGAGGACTCACGCTTCCTGATTTCAAAACCTGCTACAAAGCTATGGTAATCAAAACAGTGTAGCGTTGGCATAAAGACAGACATATAGACCAATGGAATAGAATAAAGAGCCCAGAAATCAATGCTCAAAGACACTGTCAAATTATTTTTGACAAGGGTGCAAGGCCATTCAATTGGAAAAGGACAGTCTTTGCAACAAGTGTGCTGGGAAAACTGAATATTCACATGCAAAAGATGAAGTTGAACCCTTACTTAATACCATATACAAAAATTAACTCAAAATGGATTAAGGACCTAAATGTTAAACGTAAAACTCTTGGAAGAAATCACAGGACAAAATCTTCATGACATCGGATTTGGCAATGATTTATTGGACTTGACACCAAAGGCATAGGCAACAAAAGAAAAGATAGACAAATTTGACTTCATGAAAGTTTTAAAATTTTGTGCATCAAAAGACACCATCCAGGGCTTCCCTGGTGGTGCAGTGGTTGGGAGTCCACCTGCCGATGCAGGGGACGCGGGTTCGTGCCCCGGTCCGGGGGGATCCCACATGTCGCGGAGCGGCTGGGCCCGTGAGCCATGGCCGCTGGGCCTGCGCGTCCGGAGCCTGTGCTCCGCGACGGGAGAGGCCACAACAGTGAGAGGCCCGCGTACAGCAAAAAAAAAAAAAAAAAAAAAAGAGACACCATCCACAGAGCAAAAAAGGTAACCCACAGAGTGTGAGAAAATATTTGCAAATAGTATGTTTGATAAGGGATTAATATCCAGAATATAGAGAGAACTCTTAAAATTCAACAACAGCAAGACAAACAACCTGATTCAAAATGGGCAGAGGATCTGAATAGACGTTTCTCCAGAGAAGATATACCAATGGCCAACAAGCATATGTGAAAAGATGGTCAACCTCACTAATCATTAGGGAAATGAAAACCAAAACCTCAATGAGAGACCACCTCACACCCATTACTATATAAGAAACAAACAAACAGAAAACAAATGTCAGTGAGGATGTGGGGAAATCGGAACCCTCGTGCACTGCTGGTGAGAATGTAAAGTGGTGCAGTTCTGTGGAAAACAGTGTGGAGAGTCCTCAAAACATTAAGAATAGAACTGCCATATGACCCTGCAACCCTTTTTCTCAGCATATTCTCAGAAGAATTGAATGCAGGGTCTCAAAGAGATGTCTGTACACCCATGTTCATAGCACCATTATTCACAACAGCTAAGATGTGGAAGCAACCCCAGTGACCATCAACCGATGAATGGATCACCAAAATGTGCTCTATACATACATCATTCAGCCTTAAAAAGGACAGGAATTCGGACACTTGCCACAACATGGATGAGGACATTATGCGAAGTGAAGTCAGTCACAATAAACGCAAATACTGTATGATTCCACTTACAGGACTTAGAGTAGTCAAACTCAGAGACAGAAAGTGTAATGGTGGTTGCCAGGGACTGGCGGGGAGGAGCGCACGGGAATGAGTGTTTAATTGATATAGAGTTTCGTATTTACAAGATGAAAAGAGTTGTGGGGATGGATGGTGGTGATGGCTGTCTAATGATGTATTTAATATCACTGAACTGTACACTTACAAATGGTTAAGAAGGGGGCTTCCCTGGTGGCGCAGTAGTTGAGAGTCCGCCTGCCGATGCAGGGGACACGGGTTCGTGTCCCGGTCCGGGAGGATCCCATGTGCCGCGGAGCGGCTGGGCCCGTGAGCCATGGCCGCTGAGCCTGCGCGTCCGGAGCCTGTGCTCCGCAACGGGAGAGGCCACGGCAGTAAGAGGCCCGCGTACCGCAAAAAAAAAAAAAAAAAAAAAAAAAAAAAGGTTAAGAAAGTAAATTTTATGTTATGTGTATTCTAACACAATTTTTAAAAAATCACGCAGAGGAAGTGGTTTGTAAACGATGAGACTAGGCATATCTTGGACATTGTTATATTTACTCCTGGCTTGGACCCTGAGAGATAAAATTGGGACCATCCCTCAGCTCGGGGTATATACGATGGGGAAGGGGCACCTCCCAGGCAGCAGGAACACCTTAAGCAAAGATGAGAAGCGGGAGGGGGGAAGCCCACAGCGACGGAAGTGTGTATTTTTTTCTTTCGAAACAGTATGTGCGTCTAGAGCAGACACAGTCACCCTAGTCCCTGATTCCAGCGACGCCACCCAGAAGGTCCCGCCTAGGTGGGACATGGACACCCCCCATGGCTGCATCTGGGAGGCCCAGCTGGCTGCTCTCTCTGAAGTCCCCATAGTTCCCAGAGCTTCACAGTAGTGCTTAATCCCTCCGAATACAAGCAGCTTTTAGTTGACGGGGACACAATCGTGGCCCTGGGGTCTGAGCTCGGAATCAAAGCAAACAGGCATCATTTCCCATAAACAGGCAGCTCCCCAGTGGGTTCTGAGGCCCGGGGACAAGGAAACCCCGAGATCCTCGGGCACTCACAATAGAAGTCACCAGCACACAGGGCTGGCATCCAAGGCTCTGACCACGAGGTTCCCCCAACCCTGCCCGACCCCGCCCCGCCCCCTCCTTCAGAGGAGCCTCGGAGGAGCTGGGAGGGGCCGTGGACAATGGGGGGTGGAGCCCACCGGCTAGACGGGGCGGGGAACAATGGGTCCCATCAATTTAGGAGACTCCACGGTTGTTCTAAATAAGGCCTGGAGGTTGGGGGTCCCACTAGGGAAGAAGAGGCTCACATTCTTCTGTTGGGAGTGGGCTCTGGTCCTCTGAGCCCGCAGCAGCTCGCCACTGTCCTGCAGGGCAGGGGTGTGCTCATAAGCATCTAACAACCAGTTCTGGAGGGGGCAGCTCTGCTTTGTGGCGTTTGCTGATTTCCATGGTTTCCTTGCTCCCTCCAAGGCCAATTTCAAGCACCCTGGGTGGTATCACAGATCGCAGAGCTGGGAAGAGGGGTGCAGACAGGGCACCACTGTATAGGGCTTCCGCCGTGCACAGAGCATAGATGTAAATAACCTCATGGCCATTGATAATGGTACTACTAAGAAAGGTACTAAAGTGCTTAGGAAATAATGAGCTTTGGTTATTTATTACCTTTGTTTTTAATATAATTTATTTATTTAACTGTAGGTTTCTATTGTTTAATTTTTAATAACGGCTCACAAAAGTCCTGAAAACATACCAGTGGGTCTCGTGAGCTGAAGCAGGTTTGTATGGGTTGGTGTGGCTCCTGCACATCAGCAAGGACAGGGAACCTGGACCAGGCCTGTCACAACCTCCTCTCCAGCCTCTGAACAACGCTGAACAGCTCCTGTCCTTCTGGGAGGCAAGAGGGGCTGCCCCTGGGTGAGATCTGGACTCCAGTGGGGATGGGGGAGGGGGAAGAAGCCGGAGTTGCCACGACTTGCGCTCCAGCCCTGACACGCCTCGACCTGGGCAACCTGCTCCTCCGCCAGACTCCTGCTAAGGTGGGGCCCTGCCTGACTCCAGCCTCCTTCATGGGGTCTGGCTCCTTCTGCGAGCCCCCTCCCCTGCAGCAGGGTATCCGACCTGAGTCTTCCACTATCCCAGCCACTTAGCCGTGGGTAGTTCCCACAGGAGCGCGATCCCACAGCTTTATCACTGTGGGAAACCTCTTGATGCTGGGCTCCACGGATGCTTCTGGTACCCCAGTCTGCCCACACCACACCTTGCCTGCTTACTGCTAAAAGAACAACTCACTTTTATTGAGTCTTTACTGAGTGCCAGGCATTGGGCTACCACAATGGGACCCTATGCGGGAGGAGCCACTCTTATCCCCATTTTTGCAGAGGGACAACCCCAGGCACTCAGAGTGAGGAAGTCACTTGCCCAAGGGCACACAAAGGCTATGTTACAAGCTGAAGCCTGTTACTGAAAGCAATTGTTTTAGTTATATTTCCTAAAAATATTTAGTCCTCTTTTTTTGTTTGTTCGCATGCAGTTGATCTCGCCCTGGTTGTGTCTGCAGAAACCGTGGCTGGTGGTAGAGTCCTGGATCAGGGGCAGGGAGCAGCTGTGAGGATGGGCAGACATACCAGGAACAGAAATTGACATGTGGGCAAAAAACAGGGAAGGCATTTCGGTCTTTCTCCCTCTGCCTGCTCCCCACTTGGGACACGCTTCCCTACTGGGGAAGTGGGAGCAGTTCTTAAGAGACCTCGATCGGTGCTAGGTTTGAGGTCCCCCACTTCCCAGCTATATACCCTCGGGTAGGTCAGTTTGCCTGTCTGAGCCTCAGTTTCCTCATCTGTAGAAAGGGGAGAGCATAATACTGGGCAGTGAGGGTGGTGATGAGAGAGAGAGCAAAGTGCTCACTCAGCACAGCGATTGCAGATGCCTGTCCATCGTTATTTATTGTCATCAGTAGTTTTAGGATCCGGATGACCTGGGCAATCATCGCCGTGGTCTGGCTCCACCCCTGCCCCGAAGCTCTGGCCCCTGTCACCGCCCCCTCACTGGCACCACTAGCAGACTGCTTCTCTGGTCTTCTGACAACAAGATTCAAAGCCCCATCTGGGTGCATTCATTGATACTGTGAATGAAATTCTAGGGGGGCAGCGGCCTCCCTTCCCCCGCTCTGGGGCCGCCTGGTATTGATGGAATAAGTGCTCACGTTTCCCCAGCTCTCCACGGGCTCCGGGCTCTGTGTTTGATCACTTCAAAAGGGTCTGACACAGACAATGCAGGTTCGGAGGCTGACAGGGGAAAGAGTGCCGAAGACCAAGCAGCAGGCGAGGCGCTCCCGGGGCCCAGCCAGGCCCGTGGAGCAGGCAAGCAGCTTACACGGGCCTGGGACTTCTCGACGGACACAAACCAAGTCTGGAAATGGGTGAAGGGACCCGGAAACAAGCCTGGTCAGGTGCCAAGGAGGCCTGGGGGAGGGGCGTCTCTGGGGCTGCCCCGGACCTCTCTCCACGCCTGCTGCCACCCGGCCCTCTGCCTGTGAGGCCGCACCCTTCACCCACAAAGGCCAGAGCAGTGACGGGAACAGAGGCCATGAGCACGACTCTCTTCCCCCAACTTTGCCAAAGAGAGACACCCTCACCACAGTTTTGCAACGTCAAAGGCTGAGCTCCTCCTCACCTTTGGGAGGTGAGTGAAAGGCCCATTTCACAGATGGAAAAGTAGAGGCCCAGAGAGGCCCACTGGCTGGGCCAGTGGTGGCTCAGCTGTGAACTATAGTCTCTCCTCTGGTTCTGGGTCTTCTGATTCACCAGTGCTCTTGCAACCTGGCCACCACGTTTCCCACGAAAGTGACTGGGTGTGTGGCACTAGGCAGAGGGTAGATAACTGTCATTCTTCTGTAGTGGCTGTGACCACCCCAAGTCCGGCAGATTTACAAGAACAGGCTTGTAAACTCAGCAACACCCCATAATCCTTTTTATGGGGTCTGCTGCAGTAATGGACATTCATCAGATCTCCCAGGCTAAGCGTGGTAGGCCCTGGGGGTGAGGGGCTGAGGGGAGCCAGGCCTGCCATCTACTAACCCCCTTGGTGGATCAATCATCCCAAGAGAGGAGCAGGGCCAACAGGTTTCTGAACATTGCCAGGATCCTCGGCCAGGGGGCGCTGTGCAGCCAGGGCTGGAGAAGAAGCTATAGAGGTAAACAATGGATCAAAACACCTGGACACCTGCATTAGCAACATCTTTGTGTCCCTCCAGGGGCTTGGGTGGGCCGGGAAGAGGGGAAGTGTTGCCTAAATTCCAGTTTCCAGGCTCCTGTCCAAACCTCCTGATTTAGAATCTCTGAAGGTGGCCCAAGGAACGTGCATTTAATAAGAGCTCTTGATGCAGCTGACATTTCACATCCACTATTTTAGGAAGAGACAGAGAATAACGGCAGGGAAGTGCAAGGTAGATCAGATACTTAGATTATTCATTTACTCAACAAACATTTGTCCAAATCTGGCCCTGATCTTAGACAGGTGTGGCTTCCCTTTGCCTCCGTGGGGATAGGGCTGGCCTCCACCCTCACCTGCACAGTGACCTTGGACCCTTCCCTCCCCTCTCTGGCCACTGTATCGTCCTCCGTCAAATGGGAGAGTGTTTGCAGTCCCTTTCAGCTCTAACACTGTTAGATGTTTCAACCGGGGTGTAAATAATTAACCAGGATGTGCTTGTTATCAGTTAGCATCTGGGCTATTAGGGGACTGAGGGTAGATCCCGGGGATACCCTGGACCTGGGGCTCCAGGCTAAGGGCCTTTCATCTCCCTTTTCCACCTGCCCACTCTCCCGAAGGGTGTGAGTTGTGCCCTCAAAGCCAGGGCAGACGAGCATGGCAGCGCCTCCCTCTGTCCACACGGAGCTTAGGAGGGCAAGCACTGGGGGTCTCTAAGGCCTTACATGGATCCCTGACTTGATCATAATCTTGAGGTCCCCTAAACGGCAGCATTGCTTGTTGGGTCCTAGACTGGGTTCTGTTTAGTCAGATTTGGGTTTTAACAGGTTGCCAAATGATACGTCATACCTGAGTACTGTCTGTATCATTATTTACTTAATATATTTCCTCGAATCCATTGATCTTTTTTTCTTTTTTACTTAAGGAAATGTATTTAAAAGGGAAATGTTATATCATTACTGTAAACGGAAAAATAGAATCAATTGCATGAAAAGCATAGAGCAATAAAAATTAACGCAAGGAAAACAAAACAAGGTAATTAAAACCCAGGCAGATCTGGAGCGTGGGGGTAGTTACAAGAATCTACCCCTGGTAAAATGACATAAAACTACACACACACATTGTACCAATGTCGACTTCCTGGTTTTGATATTGTACTTTAGCTATGGAAAATGTGATCACTGGGGGGAACTGGGTGAAAGGTACGCAAGACCCCTCTCAACCATCTTTGCAACTTCCTGTGAATCTATAATTATTTAAAAATAAAAAGTAAAAAAGAAACCCTAAGCACATATGGATGCCTTCTTCTAGCTGAGGCTGGCTCTCTCTCCTTTTAAAGAGGGACCGGTGAGTGTTGGTGTCAGACATCCTAACCCCATCCAAGACTTCATCCTTGACTCATCAGAAGATTAGACAGGCATTCTGAAAAGAACCAAACTTTCTCACTATGGGATTCAAAATCACTAAACACTACACCGTCTTACATGCCATGAGTGGTGTGTGTGTCTACTTTGGGCAGCGCTGTCCCCGGTTTTGCCTCTGCTGCCCTGTGTGGGATAGACAGCTCATAGCCCAGCTACGTGGCTGAGAGAGTGCCTGCTTAGAGAGTATTACACAGCTGCGGGCACCAGTCCCACCCAGTCAGTGCTCTTCACATTCAGGAACCCACAGACACGGGCCGTGCTCTTGTCAGGCACCTCCCATGAGCTAGCACAGAACATCTTGAGATCAGGATGCCTGGGTCTTAGTTGCAGTTCTAATTGAAAAGTTACTGTGTGGCCTTGGGCAAGTCCCTTCCCTTTTCTGGATCACTCTTTTTTTTACCTGTTAAATGGGATCTGGGGTTCCCCAACTAAGAATCGTGAGAGGGCACCGAAGATTATAGAGCAACTGTGTTCTGTGCGTTGCTCCAAGGAGATGGTCTAGAGCTACGCCAGCCAGTCTAAGGCAACCAATCACCCAAGTGTGCCCAGGACCCAGGGGTTTCCCAGGACACGGGACCAGCAGTACTAAAATCAGGACAGTCCTGGGCAGACTGGGACGGGTGGTCACCGTAAACATGGTAGCCAGGAGCCACGTGTGGCTACTGAGCAGCTGAAATGTGGCTAGTCCAGATTAGATGGGCTGTAAATGTAAAACACTGCAGATGTTGAAGACTTAGTGTGAAAAAAGAATGTCAAATATCTCAGTAATTTTTAATTGATTCTATGTTGAAATGATAATATTTTGGATATACTCAGTTACATAAAATATGTTATTAAAATTAAAATTATTAAAATAAATCTTTCTTTTACTTTTTTAAATGTTGCTACTTAAAAATCGCATCCAGAACTCGCATGATATTTCCACTGGACAGCACTGCTCTAGAGCCTTCCGCAGATCCCCAGAGGGGTCTGGTCTGTGACTCACAAAGTGCTCCAGCCGTTCTTGATAGAAGATTCCAAGGTTCCTTCTAAGTTAATGATGGCACATTGTGCTTTTCTGGGTAGCTTCCTGGACCTTTCCTTGTGAAAGGCCCTTGTGTGAAGGCAGACACACACACACGCACACGCACACACACATACACACACGCACGCAAACGCGCGCGCGCACACACTGGTACGGCCGCCATCTACGCCTCCCCTTTCCTGATGGCCGCCCTGCCCTCGTCCTTCCTTTGAAAGGCGCTCCTGCGAGCTCAGTCTGCCTCCCCTCTGCTCCATGTGATTTTCATTTGTCTAATTAGAGCTAATCTGATAAAGGCAGGAATGACAGAGATGCGTAGAAGCTCCAGTGAGCACAGGTCATGGCCTGATCCAAAGAGGGGACCTTTGTCTCTCCACCCCCAGGCAGCAGCCAGCTGGGCAACGGGTTACCCAGGGGAGCAGGCAGAGGGGCCAGGACCAGGGAGGGGGCTCTGCTGGGACAATCTGGGCTGACATCACTGTGCTGACCGTTTGCAAACACAGCCAGAAAGAAGCTAAAGACGGAGAAAATCACAGGAGAAAAGTCCTGTGAAAAACAGGGGTGCTCAGGAGTTAATTGTGGGCTGGGATCCTGGCTCCCTGTGCCTTCGTCTTTCCTTCTGGTCAGTGACAGCGTCTAGGGCAGAGGTGGCGGCTTCGTCACTGCTCTGGCCAAAGGGAGGAGGGTCCAGTATGGATCACAAGTATCCTATAAGCAGGGACACTGGGCTCCCCCAGAGCCTTGGGATCTCCCCACGTCCATCCCTCGAGCCCTCCTCCAAGGGCTCCCCACAAAGGCTCTTCTTCAAGAGCTGGGACCCCTGGAGCAGCCCCTCTGACCACTCAGGACATTGTGACATGCACCTACCCACTCTCTCACTCAAATTACTGGGAGTCCAGAGATGAACTAGACGGGGTCTGCAATATCTAAGGTTTTCTGTGTTTGCGGCAGCTCTTTGGTTTGAAATTCTCTACTTCCTCTTTGGTTGAGGGAGGTAGTCCAGTGGGGGAAAATCAAAGATGCTACTGATTAATGAATTAACCAAGCCAGAAGCATTTACCAAAGAGTTGTGGGTAACTGGGCCTCTGCTGGGAATTTTGATGGAGACGAGAGAAGAAATAAAGGACGTCACACTTTCACTGGGGAGACGGCACTCACGTACAAGAACAGCCATGGGAGAAGATGGACACACTCTATTGCCAGGCTGAAGAGAGCCCAGCCGGGGCTCTCAGGGATGAGAGTGGGGAGACAGCAAAGGAGCCTCGGGCATCAGGGCAGAAGAGCTAGAGGTGGGCATGAAATGAGGACAAGTCTAGTGGAAAGAGGACCACAGGGGCCCAGGAGGCCTGTGCTCTACTTAAGGGTTCTTTTTTTTTTTTTTTTTGAGGTACGCGGGCCTCTCACTGTTGTGGCCTCTCCCATTGCGGAGCACAGGCTCCAGACGCACAGGCCCAGCGGCCATGGCTCACGGGCCCCGCAGCTCCGCGGCATGTGGGATCTTCCCGGACCGGGGCACGAACCCGTGTCTCCTGCATCGGCAGGCGGACTCTCAAACACTGCACCACCAGGGAAGCCCTACTTAAGGGTTCTTCTACCAACCCTGGGAGCCTGGGCACCCCAGCTTGTCGCTCCTTGGGCCTCATCTTACTCATCTGTAAAATGAGCGTGCTGACTGGGTCGGCATCTTTACTGACCATAATATTCTAGGATTGGAAAAACCAAAGAAGAGCAGGTGGGAATTCCAGGTGGGAAGAAGTGTTGGGGCACTTCTGGTAGGACTGAGACAGCTGTGAGTAGGGAGGACCCATGGCCAGTGGTGCTGGGAGGAGCAGCTCCCCAAAGCTGGGGAAAGTGACCCAGACCTTTGCTCATTCCGGTCTATCCCAGGGCAAGGAAGGCCCATGGCCTCGCTGGGGTCTCAAACAAGCAGCTGTATTGTGTATGCCCAGCTGGGGTGCGGGCCAGGGCGGGTGTCATGGGAACGGCCCCTCTGCTTCTGAGGAGAGAAGCAAGATGTGGCCTCAGAGGCCTTGCCTGGCGCCTCTGTTCTTTGCTGACAAGCTTTGGGCCACTTCCCCAGAGCCCTCTCCATCCTTCTCCATCATCTTCCCAAGGCAAGCAGAACCCTGAGAGTCAGAGCTGACCATGCAGGGGGCACGGGGAGGGGGGTTAGATCTGGATTCTAGAGAAGTGCTATAGGTGACTTCTGTCATTTTGGTTTCATCTGTATTGGAGCTCGATCCAGCTAGAGACCTGGTAACACCAGCATGGATTCAACCTATGAAATCTTTCAGGAAGTTCACCAATGCAAATAATGGCGAGCTTTATTTCTTGCTTTGTTCTTTTACCAATCTGTAAGTGGCTGTGAAAGGCTGTTGTGCGCCCAGAATTGCGCCATGAGGTTTGCAAAAGGCAACCATGCATGGTTTGCTCTTTCAACATTGGAAGATATTCCATATGGATTGCACCCCAGATATGGGTCTTCTATGCAAGGTGTCTGGGGCCATGTGGCTCCCTCCATCCACGGCCCTGCTTTGTTGTCTTTTTTTTTTTAAAGAACATGTTGGGGGTAGGAGTTTATTAATTTATTTTATTTATTTGTGCTGTGTTGGGTCTTCGCTTCTGTGCAAGGGCTTTCTCTAGTTGTGGCAAGCGGGGGCCACTCTTCATCGCAGTGCGCGGGCCTCTCACTATCACGGCCTCTCTTGTTGCAGAGCACAGGCTCCAGACACGCAGGCTCAGTAGTTGTGGTTCACGGGCCTAGTTGCTCCGCGGCATGTGGGATCCTCCCAGACCAGGGCTTGAACCCGTGTCCCCTGCATTAGCAGGCTGATTCTCAACCACTGCGCCACCAGGGAAGCCCTGCATTGTCTTCTTTATAAACGCATTGCTATCCAACATTATCTTACACATTTACTTGTTTGGTTACTGTGTACTGCCACCCAAGCACATGGCTCCATGAGGAACAGGACTGCGCCTGTCCTGTTTACTGCTGTATCCCCGACCCCTAGATAAGGCCAGTCACCTGCAGGTGGTAAAGAAAAGGTCATTGAATAAATGAATGTGGAGACATGGGCATGCTGCTTCCAAATGGGACAGTCTAGAGCAGTAGGTGGGGGGATGTGATTAAGCAGAGCTATTATTTGGGCTGGCATCACTCATCAGTCGGGGTCCCAGTGGAAACAGGGGACAAACTTCGACAGGTTACTTGAGGCCAGTTTACCAAAGGGCTGTTTACAAAGACACAGTCAGTGTTAAAGGCATGGAAAAGGGACAGAAACACAGGCCACAAGGAGCAAGGCGGGGTGGGTGTACTTACTGCAACCACAGCAAGGGTAGCCCGAGAGGAGCTGCGGCCTTTGGTTGAGGGGTTCTGCTGTTCCCTGGTGACACGTCAGGATGGGAGCTGGGGAATAAATGCCCAGCCTCGCCCTCCTGTTCTTTCTCCCATTCTCCTCACAGGGCCACCTGTGGCTGAGCCCAGCCAGCAGCCGGAGGCCAGGGGAGCCTGACGATGCCATTCACACGGGAGATGGGGTCACGGGCGAGTCAGCCTCGTGGGGCGCAGACAGGGAGGAGAAGGGTGGAGCAGGGGTCTGGAGGGATAAGCAGAGGATGTCCAGCCCAGGAGGTGGAGGGGACCAGGGCTGTTCCTGGGACCCACTGCCACATAACAAATCTGCCCAGAACTCTGGCTAGAAACAACCGCTATTAGGTTAGTATCTTTCACAGTTTTTGTGGGTCAGGAATCCAGGAAGGGCTTTGTAGGGTGATTCCAGCTTGGGGCTTCTGACAGTTACAGACAGATGGTGGCTCCAGCTGGGGTGGTGAAGGGCTGGAGGAGCTGGGTGGGAGCAGGCATCTCTGTTTCTCCTAGAAATCTCTGGCCTCTCTGTGTGGTCTCTCCACGGGAGCTCATTTGGGCTTCCCCATAGCATGGCAGCCTCATTGTGGTAGAAAGTCTGGCATGGAACTCAGGGCTTCAGCGTGAGCCTGCTTGGTGAACACAGCAGAAGCAGCACCACCTTTATGACCCACCCCGGGTCAGAAAAGTGTCATGAAGTGTTACTTCCACCATAGTCTAGTGGTCAACCAGTCTCTAAGATTGGCCAGATGCAAGGGGAGGGGCCATAGACTCCACCTCTTAATGGGAAAAATGTTGAAAAATTTGAAGACACGTTTTAAAAGGTTAGAGAATGCGGGCTTCCCTGGTGGTGCAGTGGTTAAGATGCAGGGGACACGGGCTCAAGCCCTGGTCCGGGAATATCCCATATGCCATGGAGCAACTAAGCCCGTGCACCACAACTACTGAGCCTGCGCTCTAGAGCCCCCGAGCCACAACTACTGAGCCCGCGTGCCACAGCTACTGAAGCCCGCACACCTGGAGCCTGTGCTCCGCAACAAGAGAAGCCACCCAATGAGAAGCCCGCGCACCGTAACGAAGAATAGCCCCCGCTCACCGCAACTAGAGAAAGCCCGTGCACATCAACAAAAACCCAACGCAGCCAAAAATAAAATAAACTTAAAGTAAAACAAAATAAAAAGTTAGAGAATGTGGTCACTTGAGTTATAATTGAGTATTATTTGGGTGTTTGCCAAAGAAGTCTATGAAATGGTGCTTGGTGGAGACAGGGACAGGATGGAAACTTCCAACATTGTTAGGAAGCTGGAGCTTTTTTTTTTTCTTTTTGCGGTACGCAGGCCTCTCACTGTTGTGGCCTCTCCCATTGCGGAGCACAGGCTCCGGACGCGCAGGCTCAGCGGCCATGGCTCACGGGCCCAGCCGCTCCGCGGCATGTGGGATCCTTCTGGACCGGCGCACGAACCCATGTCCCCTGCATCGGCAGGCGAGCTCTCAACCACTGCACCACCAGGGAAGCCCAAGCTGGAGCTTTTGAATTTCTCCTCTTTAGGAACTAAAGGACAGAGACTTAGAGAGGGAAAGTGACAAGTCAAAGTCAGGTGGGGCATCCAGGCTGGAGAAGCAGAACCCTTTCCTCGGTCTCTAGAGATTCTGTGCTCAGTGCAAAGGGAAGCTGGGTGGTGAGAGCAGAACCCAGCACATAGGTCTCTAGGGCTGCTCATCCAAAGCTGGAGAACCAAAGGCCAGCTGCTTTTGGCTAAGATTCCTCCCACATTCCCCTCCCAGACTCCAGCAGCCTCCCTCCCTGGAAGGAAGGGGGAAGGAAGGGCAATTTGGAGACTATCAAAGCGAGTAGCTTTCACTTTCAGGGAGCAAGCTGAGGAAGATTGCTTCCAGGTGCCTCTTGGGGCCCCTCCCAGCCTGGCTGGGGCAGAGGGTGGGCCAGGAGGCAGGGGCAGCAGGCCTGGATGCTGGATGAACTGCTCCCCTGGCCCGGGATGCTTTTTTCCAGAGCTGTCAGGGCCGCCTGCTTCTTAGCCAGGTCTCAGCTCAAAGGCCCCCTCCTCTCGGAGGCCTTTCCTCATCCTCTAAACTGAATCAGCACCCCACCCCCGGGGCTTCCTAGAGGGGCAGCCCTGGAACCCGATTCAGAGGGCCCCACTCTGGCCTGACCCATGGGGTGAGAAGTCCATGGGCTGAGGTGGTGTGCCCACCTGGAGAACACATCCTCCCGTCTAGACGACTCTCAGGGTTCTGAGATCTCTGGAATTCCCTGTCCAAACATTCTGAGCCTGCTTCTAGGCGTGAGGACCTCTTCCCTGGTCTGTCCTGCAGAGACCAACTGTGCTGCTTGTGTGAGCACACCCAGGCCCGAGGGGTGGCCCAAGGGTGGCCGGGTTGTGTGTACAGTGTCGATGCTGGAGGAGATGGACAGAGTTTTTATGTGTCCACACACACGCATGTGAGGGCCCTTAGGATCCGGAGCAGAGACAGGGTGGGGAGACGGAGGCTTGGGCTGGGATCTTCATTAGTACTTATGCTGGGCCCACAAACACCAGGGGTGTTTCAGGCTTTCTATTTCAACACTGTTTTATTTATTCCTACTGCTTTCAACTGTCTGAAGTTTATCACTCCTTTTCTTTTTTCTCCTCCCTTCTCCAACTGGAATACACACTCAGCAAGAGCTGGGACCTTGGGTTGCATGCTTGCTTATGAATTGGGGTCCATCTGTCTCCTTGGCAAGAAGTGGGCGTTAGTCTCTAAGAATGTCTCTGCAGGAAGGAAACTTGCAGAGTCTTAATGCCAAATCACCCAATTTTACAGATGTGCAAACTGAGGCCCAGGGAGGAGGAGGGACTTGCCCAAGGTTACCCAGGTAGTGTGTGTCAAGACAGGCATGTCCCAGATGATGAGACTAACTCCTAAAACCAGGATGGTTATGTCAGCCAATTGACTGAGCAGCTCCACCCGGGCCCAACAAGTACCTGGACCTCCTCTAAGCAGGCAGCTCCCAAAGGGGAAATGTGTTAAAAATACAGATGCCCAGCCCTATTTGTCGTGATGCAGGATGTCTGCAGGGGCGCCAGGATGTCTGTACTCCCAGCAAGCACCACAGGGAGACTGGGGGATGCCCAGCGCTGGGAGGGAGGGCAACCCTGGGCTTCACAGCTGTTGGTGCCAGGAAGTCCTTCCAGAGTCCAATCCAGATGCCCCCCACTGTCTTCACTCAGCCTTTTGTGGGGGAACATGACACCTTCAGCTGAGGGTGCCTGTCCCCAAGCCCTTAGGTGAGCTAGGTGCCTGTGCCCAAGCTCTGGGTCACAGAAGGCCAGATGCCCCAGGAGGGCAGCAAATGGACACAGTGAGACAGTGACATCTCTCTCATGCCACCTGCTCACCCACTGCCTTGGTGAAGCCCTCACCCCTCTATTTCCTTCTCCCCAACCTGTGGCCCCTGCACCCAGAGAGTACCGTGCAGGACAGAGAGGCAGGGGACAGTAGCCCCTTCCATCTCTTCCTTGCGTGTGAGCGGGAAAGTGTGTGGCCTGAGGTCAGGAGACCTGGGTTCTGGGCCCGGATCTGCTATGAGCATGTCACTAAAGTTTCTGCAACTTTAGATGGCAAATAGCGGCTTCTTCCCTCCCAAGGATGGTGTGATAGATGTGATTATGAAAGCAAAGCTTCCTTGAGAATCAAAACATGCTGCCTGTCATAAGGATGATGCAATTTAGCAATAACCCCACGGAGCAAACACAGCCATCTCAGCCGCCTGCTCTGAGTGGCCATCCCCTATGCACAGACAAAAGTAAATACGTGGATTTTGACTCAGAGTCAGATGACGAGTATGGACAAGAAGAGGAAGAAATGATGACAAAAATAAAAACAACTCAGATGCATGGAGTGCTTACTCTGTGCCGGGCATGGTTGTCAGTGTTTTCCAATCCCATGAATCAGGTACTATTAAATACACATTTTATAGATAAGGAAGCTGAGGCACAAAGAGGCCACAGAACTAGTAGGTGGCAGAGCCAGGATTTGCACCCAGGACAAGCCCTGGTGAACGGGAGTAGCTGGGCAGGGACCCCCTCCCCGGGGTGGGGCTCAGAGGGGCCCTTGGGGGCTTTTGCTAAATGAGTGGGAGAAGCCAGATCTTTCTTGGCCCCTGAGGAAAGATAAGATTCCTTCAGGCTGATGGGATCCTCCAGGGTGCAATACGGCAAAGAGGAAGTGAGCACGCTGTTGATTCCCTAACTCCTCATGCCAGGCAGCTGCCGCAAGGGATTCTGGGATTCTCCCAGTACACTGTGTCACTAAGCCTCGTCTAGTTGGAGGCTGGCATTGGTCTTTTGTCTCTGGCCTCCATACCCCACAATGTTCTGCCTGGTTTGACACGTAGTAGGTGACACAGAATACTTGCTGCCTGTTGTGGGATCGGTACCTGCTCTGTGGGGTAAAGGGTGCCCGGAAGGCCGGCACAGGGGCTCGCCGAAATCTCATTGCTGCCTGGAAGACCGTCCTCCCTCCCTGCTGCCCTGGCCTCCTGCTGGCTTGCTTTACGCCCCCTCCCCCCTCCAGCATGGCCCTTCCATTCCCCTACTAAGATGTTCCCCCTCTGAGCCCAGTGGGGGTCAGAGGTAGGTAGGATGGGAATGGGGGACCCAGCCGAGAGACTGTTTCTTGGGCAGGTGGTGGTCGGCTCATCCTTGCCCCAGGTTCCCCAGCCCACGTGCCCTTATCAAGACCTCATCTCCGATGCCTGCTCCTTTCAGATGCCACCTCCAACTTCCCCAGCAGAGACCACCACCTCTGCTATTCAACACCCACATGGAGACTTCCCTGGCAGTCTACTAGTTAAGACTCTGTGCTTCAAGTGCAGGGGTGTGGGTTTGATCCCTGGTCAGAGAACTAAGATCCCACATGCCGTGCGGCCAAAAAAAAAAGAAAACAAAAAAACACCCACATGGCCTAACTCACTCATTGGGCCACTGTAGGACTTGTTTTTGTGTTTTTTTTGATTGTGGTAAATATATATAAACATTTACATATATACAACATACACTGTATATATGTTATATATGTAACATTTACCATTTTATACCATCTTAATATATATAGTTCAGTAGTGTTAAGTATATGCAGAATGTTGTGAAATGGATCTCCAGAACTTTGTCATCTTGCAAATCTGAAACCCTATACCCACTAAACAACAACTCTTCATTTCCCCCTCCCACCAGACCCTGGCAACCACCATTCTACTTTCTATCTCTTGAACTTGACTATTCTAGATACCTCACATAAACGGAATCATCCAGTATTTATCTTTTTGCGACTGGTTTATTTCATTCACGTAGTGTCCTCAAGGTTCATCCATGTTGTAGCATGTGTCAGAATTTCTTCCCTTTTTGAGGCTGAATAATATTCCACTGTATGTATATACCCCATTTTGTTCATCTATTCATCTGTCAGTGGACACTTGGGTTCACTTGCTTCCACCTTTTGACTATTGTGAATAATGCTCTAGGACTTTGCTTTCTAGATAAATAAGACTGTGCCAATTATTCCTTTAGAACCAGGTACTTTATGTACTTTTCTAAGAGACTGTCTTCATTTAACAATGAAGGAAACAGGAGCTCCCACAGTTTACGTCACATGCTTCAAATCCCACAGCCAATAAGTGGCAGAGCCTGACTTTGAATTCATATTGATGCCAAACCTCACATTCATCTCCTGCTTCCTGCTGTCTCCTTTTCTCAAGGGTATTTGTCTTCATCTCTTATCTGCTGGAGAGATGTCCAGGCTGCATGTGCCCATCTCCAAGGTTAGGGGCCAGTGCTTGTACAGGACAATACAGCCAGGTCGTTAAGATCGAGACTTGAATCTAGACAGCCCAAGTTCAAGAGCTGGCTCCTCTCATTCATCAGCTGTGTGACTTTTGCCAAATTACTTATCCTCTCTGTGCCATGAATGATTAGTGATGCCTGCCATGGACTCAGGATGGGATCCAAATGTCTCATAGCTCTCTTGACAAAAGGAAAAGCTCACCTGAAACCACGCCCCACACCAGGCTCCTTCCAGATTCTTAGCCTTGGAAGCAAGAATGTTTCCTACAGAACTGCAAGCAGAGAGGCCCTGAGTGAGGATGGGGCAGGATTCACCCCAGGGGGATTTGGCTTCCATCAGAATGGGAGTGTCTTCCATGGCTCACAGTCTACTTACCCTGAGGCAGGGGGGTTGGTCCCCGGGCCCTGTGGCCAGCAGGTTCCAGGTGGGGGAGATTAGACTACATGGGGGCCCCCTCCCCAGCCTGTCCTTTGCACAGCCTGCATACATTACTGGTCCTTGAGCTGTAGCTGTGGCCTACCACCTTTCTAACGTGCTTACAAGATCCCTCGTGGTTCCTTCCTCCCCAGAATTTCTGAGGCCCTCGGTTCTCTCTGCCTTTCCTCCTGGTCCCCCAGCTCGTCAGTGCAAGTCTTCATCTGAGATCCCGGGAGAGGTGGCATGAGATCTCCAGCTTGGTGGTGCCCTGAACACAACCTCTGCTGACCCCAGGGCCTGAAAGTGGAAGGGGAGACGCGTTTGCTGGCTGTGGGGCAAGTGTGGGAGGGTTCAGGCACCACTCTGGGGGACAGGAAAGAGCAGTTAAAGTGACATCTGTGAGTGCCACTGTGGGTGACGAGGAGACTGATGGAGAATATGGGTGGGTGATGGCGTGAAGAAATGGAACTGCCATGGTTATGGGTGAGATGGGAGGGGTGACAGTGTAGGTGGCCCTATAAATGTCACCATGAGTGATTGACAGAGCTGACCCATGGGAATCTGAGTGGATGACCTTGCACGTGGGTGATGGCGTCAGCGACACGTGATGGGAGACGAGGGAGCAGCTGAGAACGGGGGCTGGGGACGGGTGGGGGAGTGTCAGAGGGTGTGAGAGGGTGGCGGGCTGGCGGGCGCCGAGACTCCGGGCTGCTTGGAGCCACTGGTCAGGCCCCTGGGCTTGTCTCTTGGGGACATTGTCCATGCCGGAAAGAAAAGAACGAATGTGTTTTCTCTGCCTGTTGAAAATGATTCTGAGCGAAGGGGCTTTGCCTCCTGGCCGGCGTGAGCCTGACTCCGCTGTGTCAGAAGATGATCTTTCACAGATGCTGAAAAGTTAGGAAGTGTAATTACGGGGAAATTGCGCTCCGGCAAACGAGTACAAGCCAAGGGCTGCCAGGCCCCATTCCTCACCTGAGCCCCCTGATTGTGGCCGACAGCCCCACATCTGTATGTGCTTTGCAGCCAGGAGAGGAAAGAAAGGGGGAAGCAGAGCCGGTTCAGGGAGGAGAGGGGGGTGAGGGGACCTTCAGCTACCCTGCCCACTGCTCCCCCAGCTTCCTCGGGGAGAGCTGAGGGAAGGCGAGGTCTGGGGCGCATTCCTGGGCTCCCAGGGCCTTCTGGGGCACCCTCACTCCTGGGGGTGATAGGAGGAGCTGGGGTTGGCTCCGGAGGAAGAGAAGGGAGGCTGAGGCGCTTTCCTTCCAACGTCCTCATTTCACTGGCAGGGAAACTGAGGCTGGTGACTCTGTGCCCAGGTCACGTGGTGAGTTAATGGTGCAAGCAGGATGTGACCCTCCACCTCTCGACCAGCCAGGGCTCTTCCCACCGCCCGCCCCCCTCCCCCCCCACCAGGAGGTGGGGGGCTGACAAGGGGCTGGCCTGGTGTGCAACAGGGGGTCCCTGCCCTCCGCCTAGCCTCTCTACAGAGCCACCCAGCAGCCTCTGCATTCCTCAGATTCCTCTCTCTCATCTTCTCCCTTTGGTTCCTGAGCCTCCGCACCTCCCTGCTGAGGAAGCTGGGAAGGTCCCGGCAGGGGGCCTCCAGCTCCTCCCTTGCTGCAGAGACCACTGCTCCATCCCACCCCCCACTGGCTCCTTGTGTTTCTCCCTCCAGCTCCTGGGATGGCCCCAGAGGGTCGGGCAGCCCCCCTTGTTCAACCCCTCTTGGACTAACTCAAGGGTACCCGGATGCCCACAGCTCCCTGCTCCTTGGCCGGTATATGGAGCTATTTTTTCCACTGGACACAGAGTTTGCTCCCCATCTCCATTGTCCTGGTAACAAGTGCCCTTCCCCCTAGCCTCAGAGGTGGGCACAGGCAGACTCTGACTGGACCAATCATCCCAGCATCCTCCTGGCCCTAGTGATTGGGTCAGGGGTGGCCATGTGACCCCCACAGATAAAGTCACTAGGATCAGGACCTGGCTTCATTCCCACTGGAGCTGAGAGGTTGGGAAGCTATAGATTTGGAGATTTTCTTTATCTGCAGGAGGCAAGAATGAGGCATACAGAGTCGGGGTGGGTGGGAGGGAGAACACCATTATTAGCATTTTTGAACTCTGGATTCAGTCCTGTCCCCATCCCCACAGCCCCCAGTTATATTAGCCAATGATTCTATTCTATTCTATTCCATTCTGTTTTGCTTTCAGTACATTCAACTGGATTTCTGTCACTTGCAATCAAAAGAGACCTGTTTGAATAGCTGCCTCAGAGCTGGAGCTTGGATGTCCTGGGAGGTGTTGATGGGTAAGTTGGTCAGACTGAGGAGGGTCCAGTGCCAGCGAGGATGGTAGCCACCTGCTGGCCGGGAGGGGCTTGTTGGGGGCAGTGTGCATGGTAGAAATTTGCTAAGGAGGAAGTAGGCACAAAGGAACTTGAAACCCCAGCACAGAAGCAAACGGACAGCTTAAGTCCAGCTGCAGCTCCTGCAAGAATGCTTGTCTGGGGGAGGGAGAAATATTCCACCCCCCAGGAAGAAAGGACATCTGATGGAAAGGGTCCTTCCAGGCAAAACTCAGACCGGAAGGAGTGTTTCTACTGCCCAGCCGGGAGTGGTCACTGGGACAGTGCAGCGGCTGTCAAGGACATCTCTGTACAGGGAAGGGAAGGGCTGAGACATTCCAGAGAAGGTCAGAGCAGAGTGTAGCCCAGCGTCATAGCTGCCCAACCTGGAACCAAGCCGGAGCAAACCGGTATTAGCCCAAGTGTGGGAAACGCCACCGATGGAGGATGTGTCCTGGGCCCGAACCCCCTTCCCTTAAGTCTGGGTTCTGAGGAACTGCAGTCAGAGATCTCTTGGCAGGTGGGACCCCAGTTCTCAG
Organism: Orcinus orca; assembly: GCF_937001465.1. NCBI lineage: Eukaryota > Metazoa > Chordata > Mammalia > Artiodactyla > Delphinidae > Orcinus > Orcinus orca. The sequence goes on along the minus strand of NC_064566.1, from coordinate 15,535,620 downwards.
AAACGATGAATGATGTGAGATACAGGACGGGGGCCAGCAGGGCCTGAGCAGGACCGCATGGGTTTCTGGCTGCCATGGCTAACTGTTCCCAAACCTCCAGTGAGGAGGGATTGGGATAACCTCGGCTCTGCAGTTCTTTACTCTCAAGGAGGCTGTTGAGAATCCTTCACGTCATTTGGCGGGGAAAATTCCATCCCCCAGACGGAGTGTGGTATGGGAGGAAGAATCAGAGTTTAGAGACAAACACAGATTTGAGTCTGAGTCCTGGATCTACCACTTTCTAGCTCAGAGACCTTGAGCAAGTTACTTAAGCCCTCTGAACCTCAGTTTTTTAATTTATGAAATGGGAATAATAACATCTCCCCCATGAGGTTGTTGTGGGATTAAATGAGATCACAGATCTAATGTGAATTAAATGAAGCAAAGGTATGTCAATGTGCCTGGTGCGTTCCAGGCACTCCCCAAACACTCTCCTTTCCCTTTATTTGCTGTGGTTTAAGCAAAGCCCTTGAGTTATAAGAACCACCTCAGGTATCGTTAAGGCAAGGTACTGAACTAGAAAAACGCTTACATCACTCCTTGGTACTCAGCTTCGGCTGATGGAGCAAGGAGCTCCCCACCCCTCCCACCACTTACCAAGAAGCATTCAAGGCAGAATTCTTCTTGGGAAAGCCAGGCTTACCAAAAAGGCACAGGACATGGCACCTTAAATGAAGTAAGATGGTCTCACTGAGTTTTGAGCTCTTCAATGTCAATTATTAGTAGCATAAGCAGGCTGTGGGGTGGTGAATTTTGTGGTGGCGAGAGCCTACACTGCCTTGCTTCTCCCTGCTCCAGTTCCTCAAACACCTCAGCCCCAAGCATGCCACACTCCTGCTCTGCAACCTTCAATGGCTCCCTCTTCCCTTGGAATTAAGTATAATTTCTTTGACCTGGCATTTGGTGATACCTACGGTCTGATCCCCACCTACCTTCTAGCTTTATCTCCTACTACTCTGCTTCTTCCTCCTTATCCTCTGGTCAAATTCAACTTCTCTTTTCCAATCGCACCCTGTGCTTTCCCGCCTCTATGCCTTTGCTCAGCCTGTGCCCACTGCCAGGTTTGCCCTTCTCCCCTCGGTCTGGGGAAATACGATTCCTTCTTCACAGCATCAGGCGAATCCCAGCTCCTTCCTGAAGTTCCTCTTTACCCTGAACTGGACGTGATTCTTTCCACCTCCGTTCCCCCCTGAATCGCATCTTGCGAACCTCAGCTTCAATACAAGCTCCTGTGAAAACATCCCTCCCCCAAGAAGGATTAATCTCTCCCACTCTGGGCCTGCAATATGCTGTTCTCAGTATGTGCCGGGGATGAGCTCTTTAAGTTTTCTCTGCCGGCCACAGAGACTGGGATGCCTGGCCCTTGCCCATACATCTCTGTGCCCTCCCTGGGGATTGCAACATGCTCGACCTGTGTTTTCCAGAATGATGGTTCATGGCCTCAGGACTCTGGCTACTTCTATTCTCTGCCTGTATCTAACATGCCTGGGAATAGTGTCCTGGGAGTAGCTATAAGCATAAGATCAAGTCCACCCCTCTGCTCCAGGTAGCCAGGGGCCTTCATGTTCTGTTTCCCCTCCTTGCTGTCAAAACTCCTCTGCCACCAAGTAGTTAGACCTTGGGTAAGTCACGACCGCCATTTGAGCACTGATTTCCTCCACAGGAAGATGGAGTTTGGCCAAAATCATCCTTAACATCTCCCTCAGGCTAACAGTTCTCCCGCAGTCTCTCATGGAGGGAAACCAATGCATAATGACAGATATATAATTAATAATACTGTGTTATATACTTGAAAGTTGCTAAGAGACTAGACTGTAAATGTCTCACTACAGAAAAGAAATGGCAATTGTGTGATAGGATGGAGGTGTTGGCTAAGGCTATAGGGGTCATCATTTTGCAATATGTGAGTGTATCAAATCAACCTAATGCCCACCTTAAACTTATACAATGTTATATGTCAATCATATCTCAAGCAAACTGGGAAAAATAATGGCGGATAAATGCTTCAGTGGTGGAATTCTCAGCCCCTCGACAGACATTTGAAGCAGACGAGGTTAACCAGGTTGATGAGGGTGTAGACAATGTCGATAAGATTTATTGGTGTCATTTATCAGGCGTTGCTGTGTGCGAGGCACTTTGTATAAGCTATCTTGAATTCTCCCAATAAATCTTTGAGGGAATATTAAAACCCACTTTATAGATGAGGAAACTGAGGTTCAGAGAGGTGATGTGACTTTCATTATTCCACCAGCAAGTGGCCAAGGCAGAACTTGGAGCTGGGCCCACTGGACTCCCTCCCATACTCCTCTGGCACATTCCAGGCAGGCCCAAGTGGCCGGAGCAGGCCCCGCCTGCCTCCCCTCCTGCCCTCTGCGGCTGTTTCGCATCCTGCTGGATTCCTGAGGTGTCAGGCCTCATTAGAGCCCGCACCCCAGCAAGCGCTGAGAGGCAGTTGACAGGTATACAATCCGACCGCGACTCTCTTCACATTATCAAGCTGTCTTCAGGCAGGAACGTGCCGGGAAGCTGGACAGAGGCCCCTGGCTTGGCTGCATAATCTGATGCACATTAAAAACATCTTTCAGACGCCTTCCCCTTGCTGCACACTCGTTCTCACTCTCCCGGTTTCCCTTTTTCTCCGTCCAACAAAAGCTGATGAAGTTAGCCAGCAATGTGGGCTCTCCAGCCCAAACGGGGTCTTGTTGACTGAATGGCCGCCCAGGAACGGCTGACATTCTTGGTGTTTGGCTGGCATCTGGGTGAGAGCACCTGTGACATCGGGCCACATCCAAGCGAGTTTTGACAGGGACCCGTAGCTCTGCCTCCCTCTCCAGTTCTGGGGAATGGGTGCAATTTTACCACAACCATCAGTAGAAAGCCTGGACTCATACTAACCATGAGGGGCATCGGATGAGTGCTTGATTTGGGGGCTGAATCTCCTTTTGTGCTTGGGGAGTTCCCCATCGCATGAGCCATGTTGGGGGAGGACAGCCAGCCTTCCACCAAGAACCCAAGAAAACCAGATCCTTGCTTTCCCAGGGACCCTTGCAACCAGGAAGTGGGCATGTGACCAGAGCCAGCCAATCCGCCGCTCCTGCCTCTCGTTGAATTCAGCCCAGGGGCAGGGGAGAGTCTGACCCCATACCCGCCGCTGTTCTGGGGTGGCGAGGCCACAGGCGGTAGGCGTCGGGTGCACAGAGCTGGGGGTGGTACACAGAAAGCTTCACTGCGCGTAGCCTGGTTTGGGCTGTGGTTCTGGCTGTGCCAGTTCTGGGATTTTCTGACCCTAGATTTGCAGCCCTCCCGATGACTTTTCTGCTTCAAGCAGCACAAAGACCACTCCTGTTGTTTCTAATTAAGGTTCTCTGGCTAGAACTCACGTGGTGGCTTCTTTAATTCTTACAACAACCCTTGAGATAGATGCACTGATCAACCTCATTTTACAGGTGAGGAAACTGAGGCACGGAGTGATTCACTAACACAAGGTCACACAGTAGGAAATAGCAGGACATGGATTCAAACCCAGGTCCGAGAGCCTGGGCTGTCAAACACTTCGAGAAAGAGCCTGTGGTAGGCTGAACAATGGCCTACAAAGATGTTGGCTGTAATTAGGTTAAGGATCTTGAGATGAGGAGATCATCCTGGATTATCTGAGTGGGCCTATTGTAATTCCAAGAGTCCTGTAAGGGAGAAAGATGTAAGGACAGAGCGGAAGTCAGAGAGGAGAGATGCCGCTACACTGCTGGTTTGAGGATGGAGGAAGGGGCCATGAGCTCGGGAATGTAGGCAGCCTCTGGAAACTGGCAAAGCCGAGGCAACAGGTCCCTCCCCAGAAGGAAGCCGCCCTTCCAACACCTTGATTCTGGCCCGGTGAGACTGATTTGGGACTTCTGAACTCTAAAGCTGTAAGATAATACATTTATGTTGTTTTAAGACACTAAGTTTTTGGTCATTTGTTATGGTAGCAGTAGGAAACTCCCCGTAGCTATAAAAAGGTTTACGCCATTTGTAATTTTTGTTGAAGATAGGCTATTGACAGGATGGAGCTCCGTGAGAAGCACCCCCACTGTATCCCCAGGGCCTATCACAGTGCCTGGCTCAGGGCTTCAGTATATCTGTGTCACACAAAAGGACAAATGAACGCAGACAACATGATCCCTGCCCTGGAGAGAGATGAGGCCAGTCATAGGAGATCGTAGCTGCGGCCTTGGCCCCAAGACCAAGGAGGAGGCCCCAGAAGCCCAAGTGGGTCACACACACGGAGGCTGGGGCAGACCTGGACCCAGAGCTGATTGAGCCAGCCCCATTACCGTTTGCTGCCAAACCCATGCCCTCAGTGGCTTACCACTCCCAGGGTGAGGAACAGCCTCATTCCAACAGCGCAGAAGCCAGAGGGCTCCGTCCTAATAGGCTGAAAGTCTGTGCTCTGCTTCCTGTTTGAGCTTGCTTGTAAAATCCCTCATTCAGGCCCTCCGTGCAGGAGACAGGCCTGAGGAGGCAGCCTCGGCCTGAATCCGTATTTACCTCTTCCTATATCCCTTCCATGCGCTCATGGTTGAAGGGAGTGTGCCTGGGAACGGCTGACACGAGGAATATCTTTTGTGGTCTCACTTCCTCTATCTTATTTCCGGGAAAATAGCATGGTCTTCAGGCATATGTTAGGCATAAAGTCCGGGTGGTCCTCCCATCTCTGTCATGCTCAGAAGCTCCAACGCCTAGAGCTATGCCCTGGTGAACTCCTATTCATCCTTCAAAACTAAGCTGACTAAATGCCATATGGTATCCTGGATTGGATGCTGGATTGCAAAAACTGCTGAAATCCCAACAAAGACTGTAGTCTAGTTAATAGGATTGTACCAACGTGCATCTCTTCATTTTGACAAATGTAGCGTGGTTATAGAAGATGTTAACATTAGGGGAAGCTGTGGGAAGAATATATGGGAACTCTCTGTATGACCTTTGCAACTTTTCTACAAATCTAAAATTAACCCCAAATAAAAAGTTTGTTAAAAAAAAAAAAAAGAAACAACTAACTTGGCCCAGGCATGGCCAGGAGTGGAAGCCCTCGTGGCCAGTTGGCATCCCTGCCACGTATGCCTGTGTGCCCTGTTCTTTTCCCTGTTGCAGCTTAGATCATCCCAAGATGTGGTGACCTTTCCCATTCAGCTAGAAGCTCACGAGGGCAGGGGCTGTGTCTTATTGCACCTTCTGCAACGGTCAGGGAGCACTTACCATGTACACTGTACGTATTTTCCATGTATTAACTCGTTTAGTCCTTACAGGACTTGGAGGCAGGTACTGTCGTTATCCGCGTGTCACAGATGAGCATATTGAGGCACAGAGAAGTCAGATAACGACTAAAGTCACAAAGCTAGCGAATGGCAAGACCAGGACCGGGATTTGAATAGCTCCAGCAGTCTGCTTTCGGAAGTCACGTCCTGCACCCTCTGCCACAGGAAGCCACGTGGCCTGGGGGCTGAGCAGACCTCGAGCGTCAGGTTAGCATCCCAGTTCGCCACTCACCAGCTGTGTGACCCTAGACAAGTGAATCAACCTCTCTGAGTTCAGTTTCCTCATCCATGAAATGAAGAGAAGAATCAAAACGGTTTCACCAGGAGTAAATGAGACATGCAGAGTGCTTAGCCTGGTGCCAGACACAGAGCAACCCTGATGATGATGGTAGGCGGTTAACTGTGGGGATGATGCTAAAGGTAGTAAGTGGTGAGCGTGATGATAGAATGAGTGTGATGACAATAGAGAGGTGATGATAGGGAGGATGATGTCATGCCTGCTCACTGAGGGAACAATGCAGGAGCAAAAGGGGACTGGTATCAGCTTCTGGAAGGGTCCAGTCATGATGAACTGGGTGTCGGAGGAAACGCATATGGCAGCAACAGGCAATGACCATCAATCCAGAGGCCGGAGAGGAGAGAGTGAGGGAGGAGGCCAGCTGCGAGGGAGCACAGCCAGCAGACAGTGGTGGTAGAGAGAATGGGCCCAGCCGCAGACCAGAGGCACAGTCCTCTGACTCTGCCAGAAGGTGGATGTTTCCACCACGGCCTCCTGTACTGCTCCGAGCCTGGGAAAAAGCAAGCAGATCAGGCCTGGGCCCCAGGCAGCCCTGCTGCTCTCCCTGCTGGAAAAGGCTTGGTCTGCTGATGCACAATTACAGACGGGCTCTTGTCCCTGCCTGAGCAGGAACCTTTTGTCTGGCAGGGGGAGGAAGAGACAAGGGGACGCCGGAGAGGAGCTCCCGGATGCCACACGCTCTGAGCTCCTCCTACAGTGCCTGCCAGGGCCCAGGTGGGTGTGCGGGCTGAGGAAGCCCTTGCCACCCAGCGAGCGAGGCTCCAGAGGCCTGGCACCAGAAGGAGAGGTGGCAGATGTCAGCACCGAGAAGAGCATTCTGAGACACAAGAATAGGCCAACCACAAAACAGGGAGGCGCTGTCTCTGAAACATCGCCTTCCTCCCTGGAGCAGAAAAGACCACATGTTGGGAGGCCACAAGGTTTCCTGGAACTGCTAGGAGCAGAGGCTGATCCCCAGTGGACCAGTTTCCCTTGCGGAGTCCCAGAGCCCTGGGCATGGGGTGGGCACCCTCACGGAAAGGGTCCATATCTGTGCTTGTCCATGTTCTGAAAGATATCCTCCCAGCCGCTGATGTCCCTGATGAGAAAGTGACACTCCTGCAACCACCCAGCAGAAGATGGTCCACACTTTTATTGTTTATGGGAGACCCTCCGTGGAAAGTGTTGGCAGAGCCTGGATCCCGCTACGAACCACAGAAAACCCGTGCAGACTTCAGCTCTACCCCTGATCACAAACCCTTAGGCGTTTAATTGCATTAATTTTAAATAGCAGTTGAGTGCCTTTGTGCCAGACCTTGTTCTAGGAACAGGGAGGTGGGGGACGGGCGTAATGGCAAACAAGACCAGCCCCAGAATTAACGTCTGCAAGGGAGAAAAGGGACAGTGAACAGGAAATAAAGCCAGCTGATTCTTTTGGATAGCGATGAATGGTGCAGAGACCCTAAGTGTGGTTAGGAGAGGGGGATGTCCAAGCCTGGGGGCACCGAGCAGCTGCTTCAGTCTGGTGGTCAGGGAGGCTTCTCGGAGGAGGTGACATCCGAGTGGATCCCTTGGAGGTGAGAAGCAGCTAACTGTGCAAAGATCCGTGTGAGGAGGGTTTCGAGCAGAAAAAGCATCAAACTGCAGAAGCCCCATCCAAGGAAGGAGCAAGCAGGGAAGGGCAGAGTGGCTGGAATGGAATGTGAACAGGGGAAGTGGCACAGATGGACTTGGTGGAAGAGCAGTGACTGGGGCGTGTAGATGCGGAGCCTTATAAGTCAGAGGAGGGAAACTGGACTCAATTCTACGGGAAATGGGAAGTCAGTAGAGAGCGGTAAACAGAGGTGTGGCGTGATCTGGCTGTTGTCAAAGCCCGCTCTAGCAGTGGGAGGAAAGTGGATTGTAGAGGGGCAGTGGAAGGAAGCAGGGAGACCTAGCAGGTCTATTTCAGTTGTAGCCAGAGAGGATGATGGCCCGGGCTAGTGAGGGAGAGCAGTGGACAGAATGAGGCTATACAGTATTTTGGAAGGTTGAGCTGATGGGAGCTGCTGATGGAATAGATATAAGCGGTGATAGAAAGTAGAGGATTAAGATTTGGCGCTAGAGCTGATGGCTGGGTGACAGTGTCCGTTTGCTGCTGTGGGAAGGAACAGGTTATGGGGTAGGGGTAGGGGTCAAGAGAGTGCCACCTTCGACAGGGAGCTGGACATCGAGGGGTTTGGGCTGGACTCAAGTTTTCATGAGGTGTTTGGGAAGGTGGCTCAGGTCTATGGAGCTGCTGCAGGGTGTAGGGAGACTGTGGGTGGAATCAAATCTCAGTTAAAACACAGTGACTCCTCTTTAATGTATTTTGTAGGTAAAAATGTTTTTTACTGATTCAGGAAAAAAAAAAAGACACCTTCATCGCAACGTTGTTCACAATAGCCGAAAGGTGGAAACACCCCAAGTGCCCATTAAAAATAGATGAATGGATAAACAAAATGCGGCACGTAGACACAATGGAATATTTTTCAGCCATAAAAAGGAATGAAACTGTGACACTTGTTACAACATAGGTGAACCATAGAAACATTACAATAAGTGAAATAAGCCAGATACAGAAGGACAAATATTGTATGATTCCACTTCCATGAAGTGTCACGAATAGGCAAACTTACAGAGACAGAAAGTAGAATAGATGTTACCAGGGACTGGCGAGAGGTGAGAAGCGGGATTTATTATTTAATGGGTCCAGAGTTTTTGTTCAAGATGGTGAAGAAGATTTGGAAACAGATAGTGGTGATGGTTAGCACCTGATCCTCTAGATACCTGGCTGCAGGTCCAGGCAGATCTGCATCCCCAAGAAGAATGCCTCCAGGTGGAGCTTCACCCAAATTCACCTGTCTCCACCCGCCCGCAGGATGTCCCCAGTCTGGTGTCCCATGTGGCCTTGTCTCAGTCAGCTCAGGCTGCCATAACAGAGCACCACAGCCTGGGTGGCTTAAACAACAGACACATATTTCTCACAGTTCTGGAGGCTGAGAAGTCCAAGATCAAGGGGCTGGTCAGTTTGATTCCTGATGAGAGCTGTCTTTTTGGCTTGCAGACGTTTTCATTGTATCTTCACATGGGAGAGAGAGAGAGAGAGAGAGAGAGAGAGACCTCTCTGGTATCTCCTCCTGTAAAGACACTAATCCTATCGGATCAGGGCTCCACCATTATGACCTCACTTAGCCTTAATTACTTCCTTACTACAAATACAGCCACACTGGAAGTTAAGTCTCCAACATATGAATTATTAGGGTGAGGGGGTCACAAGGTAGTCCAGAGCAAGTTTCAACCTCAGTGTGGCCTAATCCAATCTGCCCTCCTGCCCCCACATCAGCGTCTCCTGCTCACTTCTCTGTTCCACGGGTGGCAGCTCTGTGCTCCAAGCCATTCAGTGGTCCATCCTCCCTCTACCTGCCCATGTGCCTGCTGTCACAGAGGTCTTCCCAAAACACCAAAGGGACCGTATCATCCCTTCTATATCTCCACCATGTATGTTCAGACACCTTCAGTGGCTCCCCATTGCCAGCCAGATAACATTTAAACCTTTCACCCTGGTATTCAAGGCCATCCCACAGAATGGTCCAAACCTGTCTTCCCAGTTACTCCCCTGTTCTCTTATCAACTGTTATACTTTTCCACGCCTATGTCTTTGCTCACCCCATCCCCTTTGTCTGCAATGCTCTACCACCTCCTACCTAGAGGGTTTACATCCTCCCAAGTCAAGTTCAAGCTTATCATCCTGCAAGATACCTTCTCTGACTATTCTAGCTGGAAGAGACATCTCCCTCCTTGAGCTTCTTTGTTTCTTGCATTAGTCAATGTCACCTTTGATAAAAAGAAAAAAAAGAACCCAACAGAAACTCAGCTCTTACTAGCATCTTAAGGGGAAATTAATTGGCTCATGTATCTGGCAAGTCCAAGCTTGGAGAAAGTCCCAGAAATGAATATCAGGGCTCTTATGCCTTTCATCACTCAAGCCTTCATTTCTCTAGGGCTGCCCTCACTCTTTCCTACTACAGATGTCGTACCTCCATGCAGTGGGGGGCAGAAAGAGAATATGGTCATGGGCAGTTGCAGGCTCCCGCCATCCCAATTTAGTGGCTCTGTGTGAATGAGAGCATCTGCCTACAATCCTAAGGAATGATTCTGATTGGTCAGGTTTGGACCATGTGCCATCCCAGATCCGTCACTGAGATCAGGAGAATAAGGTGCAGTGATTGGCCTGGCAAAGGTCACATCACCATTTGGTGGGCCAGAAACATGGCCTACTGTGATTGGCACCTTGCCAGTGATGGAGTAGGGGAAGAGCAGCTTCCCAAAGGGGTGTGTGGCAGATGAAAACAATGGTCCATCCTACCACTCGTCTTTATTACATAACTATTTGTAATCCCCTTTGCCTGTGTCTATGTGCATCTCACATGCCAGATTTAAACTCCTTGGGGACAAGGGGATGGGTCTTATTTTTGTCTAAATCCCCACACCTGGCATAGGATCGGACCCATACATTTTCAATAAATGCTACTAGCTGTGCATGGAGTTGTCCTCTTCCCCCTACGCTGACCTTTCAAATGGTCCTGGGTGGGGGAGAAGTGGCAGAGCTGAGTGTATCCTTCAAAGGGTGTCACATGGCTCCCCAGGAGTTCTGAACACCTTTCCAGGGGCCCCACTGGGAAGGACAGTGAATCATCAGGCTTCTGTGTGGTCCCATCCCTGCTTTAATCTGTTTCATATAAATTTAGATTTCTTACAGAAAATAATTTGAAGAAATAATTTTTATAAAACTTTTTAAAAAGTTTGAAAACCACTGTGCCGGGGAAGGGCATAGATGGACTCTGGATTCTTTGAGCAGCTGCTCATCAAAGGAGCCTGTGGTCAAATGAGCCTGGGAAACGTGATTCACTACAGCCCCTTCTTGGTGAAAAATAATGCACATTAATGGATTATACTCCTGAGAAGTCCTGCAGCAGAGAACATCTTCTTGGATTTGTTTAACTCACTGATTCCCAAGATGATTCAATCCTAAATTCTATTGTCTATGAGCGCCAATTAACATCCTGAAGAACCCGTGTCCCATGGAACCCAAATTGGAAACTCCTGGGCTGGGGAGCTCTAAGGCCCCTTCTGAGCCGGCTGTTCTTGGATCCCTGTGAGAAATGGCTGAAAGAGCTGGAGACAAGGAGACTAAATCTTATCTGAAAGATCTGTCACTGGAAGAGGTAGCTGGTCGTACGATGGGTCCCCCACAGGAAGCCTGCCTTAAAAACTGAGCTCTCCTTGGGCTTCCCTGGTGGCACAGTGGTTGAGAGTCCGTCTGCCGATGCAGGGGACACGGGTTCGTGCCCCGGTCCGGGAAGATCCCACATGCCGTGGAGCGGCTGGGCCCAAAAGTCTGGGAGGAAATGCAATACTAGGTCAAGAATGATTTTTCTCTAAATAGTGAGTTTGGAGTAATCACTCTTTTTCTTTTTGAAAACGCTGTATTTCAGCTTTGCTATCATGAAAGTGCATTTTTTGAGTAATAAAAACGTGTCCGAGGTGAGGCTGGATGCGTGTTTCATAAGGAGGTGGTACGGGCTGTCTGGCACGGGGTGGGAAGCCGGGAGCAGATGGCCATGGCGCCTTTCAGTTCCCAGATGAGACCTGTGGCTGCCTTTGTAGGGGGAGACATTTGTGGGTCGGCAGCTTCCTGCAGGCAGAGCCGGGAAGAGGCAGGAGGGTTTGGCTCTCTTCTGAGTCTGGAGCGTCGTCCCTGGCCCTCACCGCTGCTGTCCCCACCACTCCATCCCCATCCCTGGGCACTGAACTCTCTGGCCATCCTTCCCCTTCCCCAGCCTCACCTGGGGGGATACAGAGCATCACTAGTGTCACCTGCACAGCGCAATGCCACCACAGGCCACCACTGAGCCACCAGACACCACGTCAGGGCATCCTGAGTCCAGGCCCCTGCCAAGGCCCCGGGCAACGTCTGTTGGCTCCTAGGCTCCTCCAGGGAGTTTTCCCGGGGACCTCCACCCTGCCAGCCCGCCAGCCGGAGGAGGAGGGAGGGAAGACAGGGGCAGCACAGTTGTGGTTAGCCTAGGGGGAGGGGTGGAAAAAGGCCTCCCCGCTGCCATTCCTGCGGGGTGGGGGCAGCGCTGTCCCCCAGGACAGGAGCCTGGCTTTGTTGTTGTTGTTTCCTAAAGAGAAGAAACGGCAGAGATGAGTTTCCAGACGCCAAGAAGGGGGAAGAATGTGAACCCCTGCTGGGATTACAAGGCCTCCGCCTCTGGTACCCAGACCCAGTGGATGCCTGGGGGCCAGGGCACCGACCGTGCCAAACACAGCCGGCTTCCCAGAGCCGTCACTCATTCTGGACCCAGAGGGAGGGCGGGGTGACCTTGGGTGACTATAGATCTCTTGTGCATACCTAAGTTCGGGCAAATCATGGTTGTCAAGGCACAGATCTGAGGATTCAGACTGTTCCAGAGTTTACACCAACCCAATGAGACAGCTATTAGTGTTATTCCTGTTTTACAAATGAGGAAACTGAGGCTCAGAGCAATAAAGTGACTGAATTGCCTAAAGCCACAGAATTGGGAAGTGGCAGAGCTTGGACTCAAGCCTGTGCCAAGCTTACTCTAAGACATGTGCTTTCTCTGCCAGGACATCCTGTCTCCTAAGAAGGTAAAGAAGGTGTGGTCTAATTCTGGTTTGTACTCACACTCCCTTCCGGAGAGCCTTGCCACATCAAAGGCTCCTAATGCACGGCATGTAGACTTTGCTTCTTCCTAGCCTCCGTCCCTGTTGGAAGGTGCCAAGAAGCCAGTTGTTGTCGATGTGCAGTGGGTGAAGGGCTGGAGCTTGGATGGAACTGGAGCTCTGCACTGGGGACTCCAGGCTGGATCTTTGCTCCAGGGCTGGCCAAGTCCAGAAGTCCATGTGGGCTGGAGCCTGGATGGGGCCATTGCTTCAACCCACATTGTCCGGGGCAGCTCCAAATCCCCAACCCTGTGCCGCAGCCCTAGTCAGGGGCACCTGCCATCCCAGGCTCTGGAGGGTTTGCCATGGGCCTGGGTCTCTCTGCCCAAACTTAGCCCTGCTAAGCCAACCTGGTCCTCCTTCAGAGGTGCTTCTGGATGATGTCAGAGACAAGGGCCAGGCGTGGGACTGGGAGCCAGATAAGGGTGAGATGCTGAGTCTGGCCATCCCAAACTTGGGAAAACAAGTGGAATTCTAGAATTCTGGCTGAGTTACTGGACTAACTAGGAATTCAGATCAAATCCTTGGAAAGATATCAGCAACAACAGTCAAGTGAAAGAAAAATCTTTTAAATGGGATTTATAGAGCTATCCCATCTTTGCAAGTACATGCATTTCGATGGGTGTATATGTATGAATCTATATCTATTTCCATAAGAACCCAGAGATAGGTCAAACTTTACAGATTAAGAACATGGTCCTCCACAAGACTGCCCTCCCTTCAGACACAAGGGCTACCTGCACTTCAGACCAGCTGGCTACAGACTCTGAGATCCCCATGGACTCCCTCAGGTTCCACAATTCGCTAGAAAGACAGAACTCAAAAAAGCACTATAATTATGATTATTGTTTTATTATAGCAAAAAGGACACAAATTAGAAGATATGCATGGGGCTAAGTCTGGGAGGGTTCCGAACACAATGCTTCCATCACCCTCAGGACCGTGTTACCCTCCGGGCATCAATGTATGACCAAGAGTACTGCCAACCAGGAACCTCGCCAGAGCTTCAGAGTCAAGAGTTTTTAATGAGCCTTCATTGCACAGGTATGATTGGCTGATCTCCAGCCCTTTCCCTTTCCCCAGATGTTGGGCTGATATCACGCAGCTCAAAGCCCTAACCCTCTAATCATAGGATTGGTCTTTCAGGCATGGCCAGCCCCTATCCTGAGCCACCCTGTTAGTATGAACTCTTAGGTATGGTCCCAGGAGCCCACCAGGAATAATAATGCACTCTTATTACCCAGCAAATTCCAAGGGCTTAGAGGTTGCATCCCAGAACTGGAGACAAAAACCCAGCCAAATGCTTTATTACACAAAATGTTCGTGACATACAAAAAAGAATGGAAGGAGGCCCCTCAAAACGTGAATAGTGGTTCTGTCAGGGTGCAGAAGTTTGGGTTATGGCAGACACAGTGATATGTTCACCAGACCCAATTTCTCTTCTTCCTGACACACAGTTAGACTACATTTCCCAGCTTCCCTTGCAGTCAGATGCAGCCATGTGACTGAATTCTGGCCAATGAAATGTGAGCAGAAAATAACCAAGCCTAACCCATAAAACCTGCTGCACAGTCTTTACTCTCTTTTTTCCCACCTACTGGCTAGAGACATAGAGCTCAGGGCCCTAGAGGATGATGGAGCCATAAGATATGAGGGTTCCGGGTACCAGAATCATCAAGAGAAAGGCCATGGATCAAATACTGTCATTGGACTTTCGCATGAGAAAAACAATCTATTATTTTAAGCAACTGAGATTTGGAAGTTGTTTATTAACATCAGATGGCCTACTGTAATTAATGCATGGCAAATTTCTTCCCCCCACGCTTATGTTAATTTTCTTAACATGCTGTAATAAAAACTTACCATGCTTGTAAGACCAAAAGCAAACACCAAGGTTATTTTTTAATGACAACATACAAAAAATTAAATTAGATGGTTAGGTTAGAGTGGAGTGTGCCTGAATAATTTTTACATGTTTTTGAAGAAAAAATTAAATTTGTTGGCACAGGAAAAAATCTTTGTTCTTCTTGAATCCCTGAACCTGGAGGAGTTCCTCTCCTTTCTCAGTGACCCACCCAGCAGGCCTTGAAGTAGCTTTTTAACTTGAACACCCCCAGAGTTAAAATCATGGTTCCCCTACAGGACTTCTTCCCAGCCTGCTGCTTGGGTTGCATTCCAGGAGCTGCTTCTGCTCCCACCCAGTTCCCTTGGCCTGAGACTGAGGCCCAGGGATATGGAAGGGGACTCAGGCTAGGACCCCAGACTTCTCTCCGTTCACAGGGTTTCTCCCCAAGGTGGGTCCTTATAGAGAACAGTCTGGGCTCCATAAGGATATCTCATCAACCTCACTACCTTGACATTTTCACCAAGAAGGAGCTTTTTTTCCTTCTGCTGTGGCTTCACAGAGTAACCGGACCCAGGTCACTCAGGGCTTGCCCAGGGCCTGGGGCCCCAAGAGTCTACTTCCTGAGGATATACTTCCAGTTCAATTCCAAAGTAGCCTGCTGAGAACTTCCCTTCTCCCACTTTTCATCCATGAGGTGGTTGGGCATGGGCATGCTTTTCATTATCAATAAATATAGGATTTATATTAGTCAGGGTTCTCCAGAGAAACAGAACCAGTAGAATGTGTGTTTACATATAATGTGTGTGTACACATATAATGTATAATGTGTATGTGTATATATGTGTGTGTGTATATATATGTGTGTGTATGTGTGTGTGCATACATATATACACACATATTTAGAGACATTTATTTTAAAGAATTGGCTCATGTGCTTACAGAGGCTGACCAATCCAAAATCTGTAACGTTGCTCAGCAGGCTAGAGACCCAAAGACTAGTCCTCGTTGCAGTTCAAATCCAAAGGCCATCTTCTGGCAGAATTTTCTCTTGCTCGGGGGATCCAGTCTTTTGTTCTATTCAGGACTTCAACTGTTTGGACAAGGCCCACCCACATTATGGAGGACAATCTGCTTTACTCAAAGTCCACTGATTTCAATGTTAATTTCATCTAAAAACACCCTCACAGAAACATCCAGAATAACATTTGACCAAATATCTGGTCACTATGGCCCACTGAAGTTGACACATACAATTAACCGTCATGGGATCCTTGAAAACCCAGCCTTTAGGTCAGTTTTTCTTGAGAGCTAAGACTTCATGCTCCAGGAGCATCTCAGCTCATGGTAATCTCATGACACAGCCACCTGCTGAGCGCTACTAGCCCCTCACATCATCATCACCATCATCATCCTCATCATCACTACCATCGTCATCATCATTATTCCCACTTTACCAAGCAGGTGCCCAAAATTCAGAGAGGCTCAGTGACTCATCCAGGATTACATAGATGGGAAAGAGAGGAAACTGGATTTGAACTGAGATATTGGAACCAAACTCATACACTTTCCATCTTGCCAGGCTGTCTCTTTTCAAGCAAGCACAAAAAAACATTTACAACAAGGCCTGACACCACTCTGGGCATTGATAGGTATTCACCCATCAAATGCCTACCATAGCGCTACGACATCAGCACCTCTAACAGCCCCATTTAACAAGTGAGGAAAGAAAAACAGGCACAGAGAGGCGGGCCAACCGGCACCACAGCAGAGCTGAGATTTGATCCCGGAAGCCTGACCCCTGAGCCCATAGATAACCACTGCCTCACACTGCCTCCCTCTCCACCCCACACCTACTTGTATTTTTAAAGGAGCTTCATAGGAAAGAAGAATCTAAAAATTATTAGGCTCCTGATCTTTGCGACCCTCTAAACTGAGCCTCTGAAACGTATGTGCCCTGTTGTAACCACGGCTACCAGCCATCTGGGGCTCTGCCTTTTGCCCTGTCACCTCCCCATTTCCCCCATCCACAGAGCCCACATGCTGCCACTTCCGTGGACCAGTGTCGCCCACTCTGCTGATTTCCCCCAGCTCCTTGCCCAGATGGTTGGGGGTTACTAAGAGTGAGCATTTCCATAGAGCCAACTCTGGGCCAAGCGTAGGGCTGGATTTATCCACGTGGACTCCTGGGCACCCTGGCAACCCCGTGAGGTCCCCATTACACAGACGAGGCGACTGAGGCACAGAGCCGTTAGGTGACTTGGCTAAGGCTGTGCAGCTGCTAGGTGTGGCCCAATCCAGGTCTGACTGACGTGACAGCTAGAGCTGGCCCAGGGACTAGCCAGTCTTTTGGGAGACATGGACTGGGTCCCACGGCATACCTGGCTTCAGCACGTGCTGGCAACCCAGATACGAGTGAGACGCAGGCCCTGCCCTTCTCTGGCTCACCGTCTAGCCAGGCGGCATAAAAATATCCTCCCTCTCTAACACGAAACCAGCTTTCCAGGACCCCACGTTGCAATCCCTGGCCAGCCTCCACCTTATAACTCGACAGCTAGGCCTCCCAGCCTCCAGCCTGCCGTCCAGTGCCAAGGTCTGGCCTCCACTGGAGGAGGTGGCATCTGGTTCTGCTTTGCTTGGGAAAACAGCTCCATTTACATATATTTGGACTGTGCCGCTTGCCTCCCCGCTCAGCCTCGGCTTGGGCCTCAAAATGAAGCCTTCCTGTAAGGCACCGGAGGCAGGTCTACCGGCTGGGAAAGGGGGAGGTCTCTGTTGAAGTCATCATTTTCCCTAATGGAAACTGCACTCCCGACCCCCCGACAGGGCAGGGCAGCTGGTGGTCTGGAGGCCCTGGGTGGGCAGTATTTCCAGATAACGGGGCTGAGCTTGTGGGAGCTCATTGACTGCCTGTCACACTGAGACTCTGGACCCCTCCCCATAACACCACAACAAAATGCCTTCGACTCCCCTTTCCCGTAACATCCCTCCTAGGGTCCCCCCTCCTACCCTCCTAGTTCTGGCAGCCATGCTGGCCCCCCCCGAAGCACTGTGGCCTGGAAAGCAGGTGACCTGGGAGCAAGGGTCTGGCCATATGGAGACCAGGATGGTTCTTCCACAGGGGAATGCCAGGTATTGCTGTGGCAGAGCTGCATCTCAGCCAGGAGTCTCCCCTGAGGACTCACAGGCACAAGGCAAAGCCGTTCAAAGTTGCCAAGAGACATGATTCATTCACTTGCCAATTACTGAGTTCCCACTCGGTGTCAGCTCAAAGTTAAGACCTGGGGTTCCCCGGTGAACAAAAGCAGACACAGTCCCTTCATTCCTAGTGGGGAGGTGGTGAGAAATCACAGTGTTGAATGAGAATTAAAACTAAGGGAAGGTGCTGAGGAGAAGAGGAGCTTGATTCTATGAGGCCTGACACAAAGAACCAGATGGGAGTCTGGGAAGACTTCCTGGAGGAAATGAGGCTTGCCTTGTGTTCTGTCCTATCAGTAGGAGTTAACCAAGGGAGAGGGCAGAAGAATGAGGATCCCAGGTTTGGATGAGCAGGGAGTTTTTCAGGAAGTGAACATAAGTCCCGGTCAGCAGGAGGACAGAAATGAGCAGAAAGTCATAGGGGAGGGGCTGAAATTCATGGAGGAGAGATGGGGGAGGCAGACCAGGCAGGGCCTTGACACTATGTTAAGAATCTGTATCCCCACACTTGAGGGACAGTCCATGTCTTCACCTGGGTTTGTGTGCCTGTGGGGCAACTTGCCCAATGACAAGAGTGTCTAATGTCCATCCCTCACTGGAGGATTTTGCCATCCATATAGATATTATTATTTATTTCTTTTTAAAGAAATGCCAAATAATTTATCCAAGTGATTAAAAGTTGTTAAAAAATTTAAAAATGTTTCCACAATAATTTTTAGAAATTCTATTATCGTATCCACAGGGGATTGGTTCCAGGAGCCCCCTCTTATACCAAAATCCATGGATGTTCAAGTCCCTTATACAAAATGGCCTAATACAATGAAAGGATGGTCCCTCCATATCCATGCATGTGAAACCCACAAATACAGAGGGCTGACATTTATTGAAAAAAATCTGAGTATAAGTGGACCTGCTCAGTTCGAGCCCATGTTGTTCAAGGGTCAGCTGTGTTTATAAAAGTTTAATTTTAAAGTCACTATTGAGTCTAACACTTAAGAGCAGGCAGGTGTGTCCTTTATGAGCTGAGGGTCACTTCCCCTCTCCAAAACTCTTTTCTCATTTGGAAAATGGCAAAGTATCTGGTTCACAGAACTACTGATAAATTAAGGAATGAATGTAAGCCAACAGCAGGCACTTTGCGTTCCATTAACTATTCATGAGTTTTAAATATCCTCCCACCCAAAACCTGTTCCATCCTCTGTCTTTCTCACTTTGAAAAACAGCCTCACCCTGTATCCAGCGACGTTGACGCCTCACATCCAGGAGTCACCTTTATAGCACACTTCCTTCACCCCCAAAGGCTGATCTATGGGAGGTAGGCGCCACTTCCTGAATCTGCCCATGTTGGCCACGTCTTTGCATGTCCCCCGCTTTCTCTCCTTCCAACTCTCCATCATGGCCCCCTCCCTCACTCTACTGCTTCTCAAGTGGCCTCCCGTTTGCCCCTGCCCTCCACGGTCCATTCTCCACACAGTGGCCAGAGTGACACTCAGATCCTCACAGCTCTGAATCCTTCTTAACATTCGGGTACAAGTTAAGTTACAGCTCCTCAGCGAAGCCTCTCCTGACTACCTGTCTTAAGTCATTCCTCCCCACCCCTCACTTTCTATCCCTTTATCTTATCATCTTATCTACAGCACTTCCACGTATTTGAGATTATCTTAGTTATTTGCTTACTTGTTAGTGCCTAGAATGTAAGTTCCTGGAGGGCAAGCACCCCTCAGTCTGGTTTATCACTCTATCCCCAGCACATAATAAAAGCTTGGTAAATATTTGTTAAGTGTAGGGATTAATAGCAATACTGTTCATATAAAATTAATTTGGAAATGCCTCAAATGTCACCTCCTCTCTGAAGCCATCTCTGATTTCTGGAGCATTTTGTGCCTATGTCTACCGGCCAGCTGACCTGGGCTTGAGCTGCTTTAAGGTAAGGTGGTCCAGGGCTGATGAGGGTTGCTGTAGGGTTTTTCTGAGAGAATAGCTCAGCCTTGTCGCCTTGGAGGCCTGGAACCCCCACCAAGCAACAGGCTGGCACAGGCAAGGAGACTTCATCCCCATCGTGCAACTGATGGGCCAGAGAAGAAGAGGTCAGGGCCAAAAACTAGAAACAATTTTCAAAAGAGGGAGAAAACTTCAACCATCGACCACAATGTAATGAAATGAGAGAGCCACCCAGGGAAAATTTGCATTTTAAAAACAGAGATCTTCCAGGGCCCAGCCATACCAAATCAGCATCTGGTTTTTGCCATATAAGTCATCTCCTCACCCAACACTTGGAGCCTCCCCAAATGGCTCTGCTTGTCTGGTCTGATATCCTGGGACTGCCTGGAAAGCTGGGAGTCCCTGACCTCCCCGGGGTGGCTGAGTCGAAGAAGATGCAAAAAGGAGAAGGCAAGCTCTGTGGTCAGCCTGGATTTGGGTTTCAGAGGTTATTCTGGAGCTCTGAATAAAGAGCAGATTTCTACTGGGTTAACTCATGTTACTGCAGTGACTATCGGGCAGTGGACTCCAGAGTCATTGGATTCAAATCTTGGCTCTACAAGCTATAAACTAAATGACTGTGGGAAAGTCACTCAGCCTTTCTGGGCCTCAGTTACTTCACCTGTAAAATGGGTACCCACCTCAAAGGGAGATTAAATGAGAGAATTTATATAAATTGCTTAGAAGAGTATGTCACACACAGCTAGTGCCGCTTTGGTGTTTGCTTTTATTATTACCCTTTATCTACACAGACTGGCTTCCTATAATATAATATTAGAGTAAATCATGACAAAATTACAGTTCAAAACTTGAAGATTCATTCTACCTCATCACCAATTCAATAGGTTGAACTTCTGGATTCTTGTCTACTAACCTTGAAGTTTTCAGTCTTAACATAGATTAGAAAAAACAAATCATACTTAGCATGATGGGCCATTTAGGGCTAGGACCCCACTCTGAGCCTCCAGCTTCTGCCACCCCAGTGTTTTCCTAGAGAATAATCATTCTGAAGCATAGACCTGGGAAGCAAGAAGATTATTTTCCTCTCTCTGGAAAGGCCAAGATAATTAATGGAAAACAATGATAAACAATAAAAGCTTGGTATAATGTATAGTTACAAAATAAATATACAAAAGTCAGTAGCCTTGCTATATAGCAACAATAACCAGTATAGTGGAAATAAAGAATTCATTCACAAAAGCAACAATACTAACAACAACAGATAGAATATTAGGAATAGATTTGGTAAGAATTGACAGGTTCATATGAAAAAAATATATATATGAAAAATATATATAAACCCCAAAAGTATAGAGAGGAGGACTTGAGTAAATAGGTATGTATCTTTTTCTTGTCTAGAAGGCCTCAAAATTATACAACCATCAATTCTCCTAAAACATATTGAAAAATCCAACCCAATCTCAACCTAAATTCCAGTGCGGTTATCTTTGGAGCTTGAAAGCATGGAAGAATAAGTAGGAGAAAATAAATATCTGGGGCAAAAATGAGAAAAGATGGAAAAGTTGCACTAGCAGATATGAAAATACTTTATAAAAATAGAATACTATAGATGCTTTGATATGGCATCAAAGATAAGGACATCAATAGAGTAGATTAGAAAGTGCAACTTAATATGAGAACTTAGTACACTAGAAGAGACACTTCTAATCAGAGGGGAGAAATATATTATTTAATAGATGAGGTAGGCAACTGGCTGGCCATTTGGAAAATAATAAAGACAGATGCATACTTCTCTCACCAGAATAAATTCCAGATGGAATAAAATTTAAATGTAAAAACCCAAACCATAAAAATATTAGAAAAAACGATGGAAGAATATTTTATAAGGAAAAGCCTTTATAAGTGGCAAATGAGACCCAGAGCCATAATGGAAAAAGATAGGCCTTTTGAGGTTTTACAGATTTTACAGTAAAACACGTTGCAAATAAAGTTGAAAGACAAGCTTCGCTTGGGAAAAAAATATGACAGAGATATGTTTACTATCTGTAAGATAGAAAGAGTTTCTACAAATCAATGAGTAAAAAAAGCAAAGAGCCTGAACGACATTCAGAAAGATGACCAACCTCTCTAACAAGAAAAGAAATGAAAAATTAGAACAATGAAATATATTCTCCACCCCCCGCACCCCCCATTGACAGTTTTCAAAGATCAGATACTCAAAGTTGGCTAAGAGGTTCGGAAATAGGCATTTTCATACATTGCTGGTAGAAGTATAAATTGATTCAAGCTTTCTGGAGAGAAATTGGGCCATATCAATCAACATTTTAAATGTGCAAAATACGGAGAATAAATCTCTGTCTTTCTGGTGGTTCTTACACATGTTTTCATGTGAGAAAAACTGTGGTGTAGTGGATACTGTGGTATTTCGCCCAGATCCTCCTTCAGCTACTAAGAGGGTGGGCAGCTGACAACTGAGAACCACCCTCACTCCAGCCACCCCAGGGATTGCTCTCCGCTGAAAAGAAACATCTTGCCCAAGGTCATAGCCTGAATCCAATGACTGGTTAATGGAGGTGTATAAAGACTTAACCTTCTCGGCCCAATGTGGGGTAACTCTAGCTCCAGCGCTCCCTGTGGGATTGGCTGAGGCTTTTGTTGCGTCTGCACTGCAACCTAACTCCTCCTTGTGCCCAAGAAATGCTTCCTTTGCTCCCTTGCCAATGTTGATGCTGAGAACATCTTCCAATAAACCTCCCACAAGCAAATCTCTGTCTCAGAGTCTGATTCCCAGGAAACCTGACCTGTGCTGTTTGGTGCCATGAGTGGTCCAAGAAGGCAAATTTTAAAATGGGATCTTTGAGCTGGATTATCTGCTGCCCGGCTGGCAACGAGGGCCTCATCGCTGTTGGCACGTGGAGCACTGATCATCACTAGAGCACTGTAGCAATGAAATTATTAGTCTTTGACTAGTAGTGAACTGGGGTGGTTTGGAGTAGAAAGGAACAGAAGGTTTGGACAATGTAACCGGAGTGACAAGTATGGGGGAAATAGTAATTCTAAGGACAGTAGAATTGAATGACTGTTGCTAAGGGCAATAGATGTTTTGGAGATAGACAAGGAAAGGCTGAAGGAGTTTAGAATGGATTTGAGGACATGGGGTGGGGGGAGGGGGAGGCTGGGGTGAAGTGAGAGTAGCAGCGACATATATACACTACTGAATGTAAACTAGTCAGCTAGTGGGAAGCAGCAGCATGGCACAGGGAGGTCAGCTCGGTGCTTTGTGACCACCTAGAGGGGTGGGATAGGGAGGGTGGGAGGGAGGCTCAAGAGGGAGGGGATATGGTGATATATGTATACATACAGCTGATTCACTATGTTGTACAGCAGAAACTAACACAGTATTGTGAAGCAATTATACTCCAATAAAGATCTGTTAAAAAAAAAAAAGCGAATTGTTTTTCCTTCTCTGATTGCCATAGCTAGGGCTTCCAAAACTATGTTGGATAAAATTGGTGAGAGTGGACATCCTTGTATTTTTCCTGATCTTAGAGGAAATGCTTTCAGCTTTTCACCATTGAGTATGATGTTAGCTGTAGGTTTGTCGTATATGGTCTTTATTATGTTGAAGTATGTTCCCTCTATGCCCACTTTCTGCAGTTTTTATCATAAATGGGTCTTGAATTTTGTCAAAAGCTTTTTCTGCATCTATTGAGATGCTCATATGGTTTTTATTCTTCAATTTGCTGATGTGGTGCATCACGCTGACTAATTTGTGGATATTGAAAAATCCTTGCATCCCTGGGGTAAATCCCACTTGATCATGGTGTGTGATCCTTTTAATCTATTGTTGGATTCGGATTGTTCGTATTTTGTTGAGGATTTTTGCGTCTATGTTCATCAACGATATTGGCCTGTAATTTCCTTTTTTTGTGATATCTTTGTCTGGTTTTTGTATCAGGGTGATGGTGACCTCATAGAATGAGTTTAGGAGTTTTCCTTCCTCTGCATTATTTTGGAACAGTTTCAGAAGGATAGTTGTTAGCTCTTCCCTAAATGTTTAATAGAATTCACTTGTGAGGCCATCTGGTCATAGACTTTTGTTTGTTGGGAGTTTTTAAATCACAGTTTCAATTTCAGTACTTGTGATTGGTCTGTTCATATTTTCCATTTCTTCCTGGTTCAGTATTGGGAGATTGTACCTTTCTAAGAATTTGTTGATTTATTCCAGGTTGTCCATTTTATTGGCATACAGTTGCTTGTAGTATTCTCTTATGATCCTTTGTATTTCTGTGGTGTCTGTTGTAACTTCTTTTTCATTTCTAATTTTATTGATTTGAGTTCTTTCCATTTTTTTCTTGATGAGTCTAGTTAAAGCTGTATCAACTTTGTTATCTTTTCAGAGAACCAGCTTTCAGTTTCATTGATCTTTGTTATTGTTTTCTTCATCTCTGTTTCATTTATTTCTGCTCTGATCACTATGATTTCTTTCCTTCTACTAACTTTAGGTTTTATTTGTTCTTCTTCCTCTAGTTGCTTTAGGTATAAGGTTAGGTTGTTTATTTGAGATTTTTCTTTTTTCCTGAGGTAAGATTGTATTGCTATAAACTTCCCTCTTAGAACTGCTTTTGCTGCATCCCATAGGTTTTGGATCATTGTGCTTTCATTTTCATTTCCAGCAGTATTTATAATAGTGAAGACATGGAAGCAACCTGAATGTTCATCGACAGATGACTGGATAAAGATGTGCTTCATATATACAATGGAATATTATTCAGCCATTAAAAAGAATGAAATAATGCCATTTGCAGCAACATGGATGGAACTAGAGACTGTCATACTGAGTGAAGTAAGTCAGAGAAAGACAAATATCATATGATATAGCTTATATGTGGAATCTAAAAAACAAAACATACAAGTGAACTTATTTACAAAACAGACTCACAGACAGAAAATGAATTTATGGTTATTGGGGGGAAGGGTGGCGGGGAGGGATGTTTAGGGAGTTTGGGATTGACTTCTGCTCTTTAGGGTAGAAGAGCTCCAGGAAAGGAGTTTCTATGAAAGGTCAGACCTTTAGGAAGGAGTAGGACCCTGAGATAAGAGCTGGGGACATCTGGACTGATACACTTGAAAATCTTCTGTCTCCAGATAACCTTGAATCTTCTGACCATTTCTTTTTTTTTTTTTTTTTTTTTTTGCGGTACGCGGGCCTCTCACTGTTGTGGCCTCTCCCGTTGTGGAGCACAGGCTCCGGATGTGCAGGCTCAGCGGCCATGACTCACGGGCCCAGCCGCTCCGTGGCATGTGGGATCTTCCCGGACCGGGGCATGAACCCGTGTCCCCTGCATCGGCAGGCAGACTCTCAACCACTGCGCCACCAGGGAAGCCCTCTTCTGACCATTTCTTGATGGCAATGCAGAAGCCTCTGACTTACAGGCAATATATGCCTCCCTTAGAATGTGCTCCTACCTCCCCTCCTGACCAGCAGACGAATAATTAGGATTAATTCACAACATAACTCAGGCAGGGATATGCTGGACCTTCTAAGAGGGGAAAGGGACTATATTCTGAAGGAATAGAGCCAACAGGAGTTGGTTAAGAGAAAATGGCATCCTCGGGTTGGACGGGCGACCAACGAGGGTTTTTCTTAATCTATACAATTAAATTTAAGAATGAACAATCAGGAGTCTGAGAGCAGCCACCCAATAAAAAGCTATGATCCCTTGACCAGTTTCTGATCCCGAGTCAGTTTTCAGACTTAAACCCATTGGCTGAAGAAGAGGCTGGGTCTCCAGGAGGAAGGAGCCTGCGACATCATGGCAAGTGTATATGATAAAGATTTCCCCAGCCCTTCCACCAAAGGGACCTATAGCCATTTACTTGGGTAACTGAACACTGAGGAAAGAGGTATTCCTAAACATTTTGAGGACTATTAGACACAGGGCATGAGTTGACTCTGATACTCAGGGACTCAAAGCATCATCATGGGCTTTCTGTTAGAGTGAGTGCATATGGGATCCAGCCCCAGCTTACAGTGGGTCCACTGGGTCTATGGTCTTACTCAGATCATTTGCCTTGGCCCCACATTTATCACTGTAATGTCTACACTTAGAAGTTGGCAGAATACATTGGTTCCTTGGTATGTGAAGGAAGATCCAAGTGTCAGCTTTTGAAATTGGCCCCCTCATCCCAGCCAAGATAGTAAATTAAAAAAATATGGTAGGGCTTCCCTGGTGGCGCAGTGGTTGGGAGTCCGCCTGCCGATGCAGGGGACACGGGTTCGTGCCCCGGTCCGGGAGGATCCCACATGCCAAGGAGCGGCTGGGCCCGTGAGTCATGGCCGCTGGGCCTGCGCTTCCGGAGGCTGTGCTCCGCAACGGGAGAGGCCGCAACAGTGAGAGGCCCGCGTACCGCAAAAATAAATAAATAAAAAAAATATATTGTACCCCAGAGTTGGCGGAGGGTGTAGGGGAAATAGCAGCAATTAGTGGCTCTCAAAGTTCTAAAGGATGCGTGGATGGTTGCCCCATCCTCTTTCCATTTGATTCAGTCTGGCCCCTATAAAAGCCAGACAGATTCTGAATGATGACCACAGACTGCTGCAAACTTAACCAATTGGTAGCCCCTATTGCAGCTACTGTGCCAGCTGTGGTTTCTCTGATAGAACAGATTAGTGTGGGCTCTAGGAAATGACCTGACCACTGATCTGGTGAATGTGTTATTTTCCATCTATCGGACAGGAGGGTCAGAACAGTTTGCGTTCAGTTGGAAGGAGCAACAGTATATCTTTACCGTCTTGCCCCTGGGGCTATGTTAATTATTTCACCCTCTGTCATAATATAATCTGAAGGAACTGCACCATCTGGATAGCCTGCAGAGCATCACATTAGTCTTCTAGGTTGATGACATCCAGTTAACAGGACTAGATGAACCCTAAGCAGCAAATACATTGGAAGCCTTGGTATAACTCCTCCAGGGAGTGGGAGGTAGTCCTAGAAGATTCAGGAGCCACTTTAGTGAAGTTAAGGGTCCCATCTGGTCCTGGTCTAGAGCATACCAGGACACTCCCTCTAAAGCCAAGGGCAAATTATTGCATCCTGGTAGACCTCTTCGGGTTCTAGAGGCAGCATATTCTACATGTGTGCCACCTATACATCGAAATACATGAGAAGCAGCCAGCTTTCAGTGGAGACCAGAGCAGGGTCTGTCTACAACAGACCCAGACTGTAGTGTAAGAAGTTCAGCTGCTTGGGCCATATGACCCAACAAATTATATGGTACTGGAGCTCTCCAAGGTGGGAAAAAGTGCTGTGTAGATTTTATGGCGAGCCCCAGTAGGAGACTCTCAGTGTAGACCTCTGAAGCTCTGGAGCTAGTTCATGCCATCTGCAGTGGAAAAATAGACATTGTTCAAAAACAGCTCCTGGAATGATACTGATACTGATAGAGTACCCAACCATGGAGAGCAAGCCTCCAGGTAGCCAGAGCTGTCCATCATTAGCTGAGTTCAGACAGCACTGCAAAACCATAAGTTTGGCCCAACAGGACCAGAGGGTACAAATAAGCTGACAGGCAAATAACCCAAATCCCCACGTCATCGGCCACTGTTCCACTCACCCCATGTCCATATGCAGGGTCCTTATAAATAGCGATAGAGGAGGGGAGAAGTTCACAGGTGACATTTAGAATGGATAAACAACAAGGTCCTACTGTATAGCACAGGGAACTATATCCAATCTCCTGGGATAAACCATAAAGCAAAAGAATATTTAAAAAAAAAGAAAGTCTCTGTGTGTGTAACTGAGTCACTTTGCTGTACAGCAGAGATTGGCACAGCATTGTAAACCAACTCTACTTCAATTTAAAAAAAAACAGTTAAAAAAAATTCACAGATGGGTTAGTTTGACTTGTGGATGCAAGCGGTGCCTGAAAAACTGATGGCAGGAGATTCTAGCCCTGGGTGGAGTTTTGGGCAGTGACCTGGTCATCCACTTAGTGTAGAAAGAGAATTGGCCTGAGGTTAGAATATGGACAGATTCATAGGCAGAGGTGAATGGCTTGATTCGCTGTTCAGGAAACTGGAAAGAGAAAATTTGGAAGAAATGGTGGATGGATTTAAGGGAACAGGCATAAAATGTGAAGATTTTTCCATTGCATGTTAATGTCTGCAAGGGAGCGTCCACCTCAGAAGAGCCATTAACCAACTAAACAGACAGAACGACTCAGCCAGATGATGTCAGCCAAAGAGGCATCGGCCACCCCAGTGCCTGTACAACTGGCACTGAATGGAGAAGGCATGGTGGCTGGGATGGAGGCTACGCATGCGGGGGGTCCCAGTCCTCAAGGCTGATCTAGCTATTGCCACTGCTGGAACAGTTGGTGCCAGGAGTGGGATCAACGCTGAGCCCCCCACATGGCAGTTTCCCTTAAGGAAAACAAAGAGCTTCTCAGTGGCAAGTGACTGTGTTGGATTCTGTCCACCGAGGAAGGAGCAGATTTATCTTGACTTAAAGTGACACATACTCAAGGTATGAGTTTGTCTTTTCTGTCCACAAGGCTTTAGCCCATACCTACCAGTATTCAAGGTCTAGCCAGGTGTTCGTCCACCCACCCAGTTCGTGCACAGTATTGCATTGGACCAAAGGATCTACGTTAGAGCAAAGAAGGCACAACCCCCTTCCTCCGTCTTTGAAACGCATCATTTCAACCTCGGCTTCCATCGTCACTTCTCCTTTCTGATCCTCCTGACTTCCTCTTATATGATGCTTGTGATTATACTGAGCCCCCCTTGATAACCCAGGATCATCCGCCCCTCTCAAAATCCTAAAGTTAACCGCATCTTCCAATTCCCCTTTGCTATGTAAAATGACATATTCACAGTTGCGGGGGATTAAGATGTGGACAACTTGGGCGGGTGTGCATCATACCGTCCACCACAAATGGTAATCCCAGCAGCCACACTGATAAGACAGCCAAGGACAAATGGTAATCCCAGCAGCCACACTGATAAGACAGCCAAGGACGAAACCCTACCTATAGTTCTTTCATACACTGCAGTTTGAAGTCTAGGGAGCTGGTCTACCTGATCTTAGCTAGGACAGAGAGCAGAGCAAGGCACGTTAATTTAGAGCCATAGAAAGGCTAACGGATTGGTGAGAGCTGAGGGTTGGCAACGGCAGTGATGCTGAGCAGGGAGATTAGCCCAGGATACTCTGCACAGGTGGTGATGGAGAGTGTGCAATGCAGAGCCTGAGAGGACAGCAGTGCTGTGTTGGTAAGACAGTGCCAACAGTCAGCCTTCGAGCCAGAGTTCAGAAATGCGAACCCAGCCACCTTGCCAGCACAATTAGAAAACAAGAGAAACCGCTGTTTCTGAGAGACAGTGCTGCAGCAAGGGGTCATCCCTCAGGGCCTCGTTCCTCGGCTGGAAGATGAGCGTGATACTAAGGGTCCTCCCCTATGGAGCTGCCATGAGCCTCCATGAATGATGGGTGTAAAGGGTATCACGTGGGACCAGGCACATAACCAGGGAGTGCTAGCCAGGCACAGAGCCAGCGGTGGTTGTCTATCCACCAAGAATTATGCTCTCCTCCCAGAATACAGAGTCATTACTGGCAAACAGCCGTCCAGCCGAGGACGACAGTTGCCAGCCCCCTCATCCGTGTGTGGTCACATGACTGGTTCTGCTTGATGGACCATGGATAGCGTGATGAGTTCCTTCAGGCTGGGCCCACAGGATCTCTCCTGGTGGCCTCCACATCCTGCCTCTCGTGTCTCTGGCTGAATGTTGATGCCCAGTATGACCTTTGAACCTAGGAGATGAAGATGGCTTAGCCTCCATCAACCTGGGCCCCTGAGAACACGGGGCTAACACTTCCCTGGTATCCCACGGCCATTTAGACTTTACATGGATGAGAAATAAGCTTCTATTATGTTAAACCATTAAGAGCTTGGGATTTGCTCTATTTTTAGTATCAACGAACAACTGATCCAGTTGTCAATGATTACTTAGCCATTTGGTCATCCTGAATATCTAACCCAAGATTATAAAATGGACACGAGGCTCAGAGAAAAGCCTCAACAAATCTGGAAAGAGCAGGATGGGGCAGTGCATCAGTTATAGCCCTTAGGTCCCAGGACTGACCCTGTTGTGACAGTTTGAGACACACAGGCTCCATGTTGTACCTGGACTAAACGAATATATCCATCATGACAGATCTAAATCATTAAGCACTTCCTATGTGCTGACTCTTCCCTTGCTTTACCCCCCTGAATCCTATTAAACCAAGTTTATGTCCATTTTACAGAGAAGGAGTCTCTGTAAAAACTGCACAGAGAAGTTCTGTGATTTGCTGAAGGCTGCACAGCTGGAAGGTGGGGGAGCTGGGATTCCAGGCCAGGGCTCCTGAAGCCAAGCCAGACTCTCAAGTTCTGTGCTGGCTTCCTTCCTGGGCTGGTGGGAGCTGAGTGGACTGCCAGACCCATAAGGAGAGTTTTCGTTACAACAATGAACGACTGCCCAGGAGTTGGCTAAAGCCATCGTATTAAGATGCTTAGAATCGGATTTGTATAATTAACAGGGAAGGTCCTGAAGAGAGGGCTCTAATTTATGATCCTGGAGCCAAGATGGCTACAAGGTTTGGGTTAGAAGACGTAGAAGGAGAGAGTGACGTGGCCTGTTTTCTCCTCTCACTGTGTCTGTCTGGCCAACATCATTCATGTTTCTGCCATTGGCTCTTTACCTCAAACAGAACAAAGCAAAACAAAATCATGAAGCTTTTTGAAAATTATATCTCAGATTTGGAGATTTACGGGTTCACAGTTAAATAGTCTTACGGGGATTAGGGCAGGAGTGAACTCTCATTACAAATGTCAATATCTTTGGGCTCTAAACGCCTGAAGAGTCACCTAAAGGAGTCTCGATTTCATAAGCGAGCATCACTAATATGCATATTAAGATCTGAATCTCTTATCTGTTGCCACAATAGTGCTGATTCACAGCCACAAAGACTTGGATGCCTGCACCAATAAACATGTATGTGGCTCAAGAGTCTGTAGGGCTCCACTGACGGGGGTGGGCTGGGCTGGCTTCAGCTGGACTTGCTCCTGCTTCTGCTGCCAGCTGAGGTCGTCTGGGCAGCTTTAACTTGGCTGAGTCTGTGCACATGCCTGGAGTTGGCTGGCTTCTGGCTGATCTAGGTTGGCCTCGTTTGAGATGACTGGGCTGACCCAGCTCTGCTGCATGTGTCACATCCTCCGGCAGGAATGCCCAGACCTATATGAAGGTGCTTCTCGAAGTACAGTGGACCCTTGAACAGCATGGGTTTGAACTGCGCAGGGTCCGCTCATACACTAGTTTTTTCAATAACAAATATTAGAGTACTAAAGATCCAAGGTTGGTTGAATCTGTGGATGTGGAACCATGGATATGGAGGATCCACAGGTAGAAGGGACCTGTATATACAAAGGGACAACCCTAAGTTATACTTGGATTTTCGACTGCAGAGAGGGTTGGTGTCTCTAAACCCCATGTTGTTCAAGGGTTAACTGTATAAGCTAACATTCCGTTGTTTAAAGCCAGTCACATGTCCAAGCCACAGTCAGAGAGGCATGACACTAAAAATGTACATAACAGAGAGTGAGGACCTGTGATGGGGTAAAGAATTAGGCAGAGGGTGGGGAGGAGGGGAGGGGGCAGAGGTATTAGCACCATCTACCACAAAACTCATCATTTACTGTGTATTTACCATGAGCCATTTCCTGGGCCAGATCCTTTATATATGATCTTTAATACTCACAAGTATTATCATTCTGTCCCTGATTTAGATCCTCAGAGAGGTGCAGTAACTTGCCCAGCGTCACACAGTTCGCAAACAGCTGAGCTGAGATTAGAATTCCAGGTCTGCTTCTACAGTAGGTGATCTTTCCACATCAGTACATGGCTTGGATATAAATATTTTTGTTACTAATTTTGAGGCTCTATCATACTATAAGTGCTTAAATTTCTACCTTAAGTGGAAGATCTATCTAGAATGTTTGAGTCTTTGTTGGTTTGTAAGGGTGAACATTTGAAGTATACGATTTTGATATAAAATGATTACTCCCAAACAGCAAGAATAAGGGCAATAGTAATAATAACAGGAGCTTACCATGTGACAAGCACTTAGGTTTCATAATTACCTTGTGATGTAGGTATCATTTCTCCCTCCACTTTACAGATGCTGATAAGAGGCAGGTCTAGGCTCTAAAACAGGCACGATGATGCCAGAGCATGATGGCTCCCTTCCTTGGCTATTAAGTAGAATTTCACGCATTTGGGAACCACTTTGGGGACAGTCAGATATGTCCCATGAGCCTCTCCCTCTCTGCCTTCACAGCTCCCTTTTATCTCATGTGATTGATCTCGGGCAGGGATGAACCAATCCTGGGTGGGGGTGGGAGGGTGTTGGGTGGAGGGGAAGTTTCCAAAGCTGCAGCCAGGAGATTGTGCTGGAAAGGGGGAGAGGGTCCTCCTCATGGAGAGAACAGGCGCTAGCCACGGGGACCTGGCTTCTTGGCGGTGTAGCCTCCAAGATGGATGGTCATGGCCTTCAGGGCTGGACAACCTCTTCTCAGGCCTTTGATGCTGAAAGAAGAACAAATGTGAGCCGCCTGGCCACAGCTGCCTCTCATTAGGGCCGGCTTCTTCCAGCCCAGGACAAGGTGGACCCGAGAGGTAAGCTGGGGCAAACGCCAGATGTGTCCGCCACAGCTGGCTGCAAAACCTTGCTCCTGACTTCTCGCCCCCAGACCTACTTCCCAGCCCCCACCCGACATCCCCCCTGGCTCCTCAAGCCAGAATCTGAAGTCCAAGTGGGTCCTCCCGCCCACCACCACCACTTCCCCCACATACCTAATCCATCAGCAGATCCTATCAGCGCTGCTCTCAAAACGTGTCTTCTGTCTGACCGCTCTCTCCGCCTCCACTGACATCACCTGGTCCAGGCCACGTGTTCTATCTCTCCTGGACTTATTGCACTAGCCTCCTGGTATGGATTGAAAAATTCAAAAATTTTGAATTCATATGTTGAAGTCCTAGACCCCCAAACCTCAGAATATGACCTTAGTGGGGAATAGGGTCCTTATAGATGTAATTTGTTATGATGAGGTCGTACTGGAGTAGGATGCGCCGCTAATCCAACATGACTGGTGTCCTTATAAAAAGGGGAAATTGGGACACAGATGTGCACACAGGGAGAATGCCACGTGAAGATGGAGGCCGAGATGAGGGTGATGCTTCTATAAGCTAAGGAATGCCAAAGATCGTCGGCAAACCATCAGAAGCTAGGGGAGGGGCACAGATAGATTCTCCCTTCCAGCCCTCAGAAGGAACCAACCCTGCCAACACACTGATCTCAGACTTCCAGCCTCCAGAATCGTGAGCCGACATTTCTGTAGCTTAAGCTGCGCAGCCAGTGGTTCTCTGTTGCGGCAGCCCTAGCAAACGAGTACACCCCTGAACTGGGGCTCTGCTTTCTCTCTTGTTTCTTTCCCCAACCCACATGCACATTATACTCCACAGAAAGTGGACATTTTAGAATTCTAACTGGGACCGTGTAATTCTCTTGCACTCGCCATGGCCTGCAAGGCCCTGGGAGACCTGGTCGTGCCGAGTTCTCCAATGTCCCCTCTTCCTTTTTCTCCCAGGGCCACTACACACCATTCACACCAGCCTCCGTATCAGTCTTTTTAGTTTTTTGCTTTTTTGGCCGTGCCGTGCAGCTTGCGGGATCTTAGTTCCCCGACCAGGGATCAAACCTTGGGCCCTGGCAGCGAGAGCGCCAAGTCCTAACCACTGGACTACCAGGGAATTCCCCCTCCATGTCAGTCTTGAACATGCCAAGCTCCTTCCAGCTAAGGGTCTTTGCACTTGCTGTACCCTCTCCTCTCTTCCAAGTCTTTGCATGGTCACATTGTCTAGAGAGCCAGGGAAACACGAACGCCAATGACATCCCTGGGACAGGGAGGAGGATGCCACGGGAGAAAGGGGAGGGGAGGGAAGGATGCTGATGGAAGGGTGAGGGGCCTGTGCCTAGCTCACAGCCTCTGAGAGCAGAGGTTTGTTTGCCAGGGATTTTCACGTTTTGAAGTGAAGACCCAGATTCTTACCCCCAGTTCTTCTGTAAGGACTTGTGTAGCCTCAGATGAGTCTCTGGGATAGTGATGTGGGCCTCAGTTTACCTGTCTGTAAAATGGATCTGTACATGACCTTATTCAGTTCTCCTAACAACAGTGTAAGGTAGGTGTCGTCTCAACAATAGGTGCTATTAGTGTCTTTATTTGTTAGAGGGGGAAACTTAGGCTGGGGTTGATGAAGTCACTTGCCCAGATCACACAGCATGAGGAATGGCAGAGCAGGGATTTAAACCCAGGTCTCTCTGGCTCCAGAATTCACATCCTTGGCCACTGAGCTATAGTGCCTCAGAGAAGCTGGGCCCAGGACTGTCCACATCTGCAAAATGGGCAGGTGTCTGTGGAGGTGTGGTTACAAGGCACTGGGTGAATTCATCCAGTACGATTCCACGGAGCCTTTCTAAAATGAGAAGTCCATCTAGATATAAAGCCAGATGAAAAGCTCCCCACAGGCACACATGCAACAGATACTGTGCACACCCTGTGTGCCCTCTGCTCTGTGGCTTAAGCGGGAGAGAAATCCCCATACCCACAGGCCACACTCTGTGGACTCTCCCCGCATAGTCAGCGGTCGCTGCTCTTGGGGAGAGGGAGAAACAGCTGGGGTAACCTCTGAGACTTTGTCAAGATGGAGATGTTTGCAATGGACATGGGGCCCCATGCTTTCAACTTTATACCAGCTCTGAGTTTAAAAACAATCAATATATGCAAGATTACAAAATCAATATTCTTGGAGCAAAGTTTGAGGCTACTGTAAACAAACGACTTTTAAACATTCCTAATGCAGATTGCATATTATTCATGGGAAGTCCCCCAATACAGCTTACCTGCCACCTGAAAAGAGCAGCTACTGCCCGATATCCTGCCTGTGGAGGGTGCCAGCCTCTGGGTTAAGACCCTCACATACAGTCCCATGTAGTCCTCAAACAATCTTCTGATGTGGATAGCAGCCTCCCTGTACCCATTTTACAGAAAAGGGAACTGGACTTCAGCGATGGTGGACCATCATGCTGGGATCACGGCAGGCTGATAAGCGACGCATAATTCATATGCTTTTCTACAACTTTCTTAACACTTTGACACTCCCCACCTCTCACCTCTGTGTACTGTACCCTTTAGCTTTAACTAGCCTTTAGATGTGGTCCCCGGGGAGGTGTCACAAGCAACTGAGAAAGGCCAAAGTTTCCAACATTCTATAATTTAGATAAAAAGCTAAGCAATTTGGGAAGAGGGTTTGTTTCAGGAACGGCAGCTTTTGGGGGAGGTAGCCGGAGGCTTTGCATTGGAATGGGGGCTCTGCCAGCTCTGGGGCACCATCTGGAGAAGGTGGGAAGAACAGCCCTGTTACGCTGGGAGATGGGCAGGTGCAAGGAGGTGGTGCCTTGCGGCCCAGGGGGTTGTCCAGGCAAGCCTGGAGCACAGCCCTTCATCCCGCAAGAAGTGACAATGACCGCACGAGGGGACTGTGCCAGTGTCCCCCAAGCAAGCAGGGCTTGGAGAGAGTGGCTCCACAGTGTGGCAAGCGCCTCTGGGTGGGTGTCCAGGGACACCTCCCCACGGCTTCTGTGGGACTCAAGTTGGCTAAATGACAGAAAGGCAGGGGCCAAAAGCGGAGGAGAACCCCGAGCCCTGGGGAGCTGGCGAGGAGAGGCCCAACGGAGCCTGAGCTGCCTCCACGGGCGTCAGCCTGAGGCGCCAGCAGCTGAGAACTGCCTCCAAAGGATGAAGGATGGGGCAGTGGCCCCCCACGGAGTAATGCCTGCCCCCCACGCTGGCCTAGCGAAAGCCTGAGAAACTCACTGCTGTCGGTGCCTCCGCCTGGATGTGACCACATTTCATTGCAGCAGCACAATGAGGGCTCCGGAGAGAAATGAAGGTCTGTCACAGAAAAAAAAGAAGTCACATTTATTTGCACACCTGCCTGTAAAACATACCTGCCTTATTGTTCTAGCTCACACTATGAGTTCGTTCCTGCTAGAAGGTTCAGTTCTCTTACACACACACACACACACACACTCAGGAGGGTCTCTCTCTGAACCTGTGTGATTGGCAGAAAATGCTACCCTCCCACCCCCCCTAATTCCCAGAACCTGTGATATGTTACATGATGGGAGAATTAAGGTTTGCCTCAGTTGAGGCTGCTAGAAATGGGAAGCTCCTGAATTCCGGGTCCTGTGGGACAGGAACAAGCCGTCGCTTTCCTGGGCCTCTTTAGTCTTTTCCAAGGGGGGGGCCACCCCGTCCCGCACACCACCCTTCCCCTGCCTCCCCCGCCAAGGCCAAGGGTGGGAGTGCAGACCGGGGGCTCCTGCCTGTAAAGACTCTAATGTGGGCTGGGAGCAGGAAGGGGGGCGGGTAGGGCCCGCTGAAGTTACTGGAGAGCATCACACCTCGTAAAGCAATGCGAGCTGGCGCGCAGAGAGGGATAGCTCTCCCGACTTTCATCTCCTGTCAATAAAGCGTTATCAGCACTGAGCTGGGTTTTTGGCTCTTAATTCCAGATGTGGCCCAAGGCCCATCCCCAGCAGGCTTCTTTCCCCCTTGCCCTCTTCCCACGCAGGCCCCTCAGGGCGATGCTGCGCTAGAGGAGCGGGACAAAAGGCCTTTAGGGACTGTGTCTTGGGGTCGCAGGAGCCAGGCCAGCCCAGCCAAGCTGGTGGAAGGTCATGGATGCAGAAATCCCTGCCCCTGAGGCAGAGAGGGGATGGTGGTACCTCCACCTGGGGTCTGCCTGTCCCTGCTGAGGTGTGGGAGGGGCACACCCTGGACCAGGACTGTCCTTGACCTGAACGGTGACCTTGGACAAGTTAATTTCCTTTTCTGGCCTCAACAGTCTTGGTAAAATGAGGCACTCGCTCTAGTTTCTTTTGTTAATTAGTCAATAACTATGTACTAAGCCCGTAGTCCTTGCTGGTTTCTGCTTAGTCTTGGGAGATGCCGGGTAGACAAAGAGCAGGGTTCCTGTTCTTATAAAGCGCCCATTCTCATGGGAAGAAGCAGTGAATCCCAAGAAAACACGCACAGAAGCCAAATACCCAGACTGTGAAAAAATGCTGTGCAAGAAAGGAAGTAGGATGCCAGCTAGAGGAAAGCTCAGGGGAAGGAACCTCGTTAGGAAGGCGGTCGGGGACACCCTCTCTGAAGAGGGGATGTTTGAGCAGAGCCAGATGGGAAGATGAAGAAGAAAAGCATTCCAGGAAGATAGAACAGAGAGTATAAAGTCTCCAGGTGGGAGTAAGCTTGGAGCATTATAGGAACAGGAAAGCCACTGTAGCTGGCATGGAGTGAGTAAGAGGCAGAGGGGTAGGAAGTGAGGACCATCTGATAGTCAGGGGTCAGATTTCCTCGTATTAACCAGGACCAGGTCAGGCGCATGGCAAAGAAGTCCAGAAGTATGTAGTTTGCGGCTGGTGTGACACTACGCAGTGTCACATCCCCAGCTCCTTCCATGTTGCTATTCCACATTCTCAGCTTGTGACTTACTCCTCGTGATCCAAGATGGATGCTTGAGCTCCAGACATCAAGTCCACTTTCCAGTTATCCAGAAGGAGGAAGAAAAAACAAAGGAAGGTAGCCTACTGGGGCACTGCTCAGTAGTTGAACACAGCATTTCTGCTTACATCTTGATAGTAGGAATGCTGGGAAGTGGCTCTTTATTCCAGGTGGCTACATGCCCAGCTAAGAATCAGGGGTTATATTATATACTAAAGAGGAAAGGGAGAATATGTAGAGGTGGACACCTGACAACTCTACCACTGCCTATAAGGTAGGGAGTTCTCAATCAGAGTCCACCTCCTGGTTCCACCACTCAAAGCCACATCCAATGCTAAACTGATCACTTACCCCATAAACCTAGCCTTCTCCATCTCAGGAATTGGCACCACTGTCCTCCAGTCAGTTGCCCAAGACAGAAATCTAACAACTCTTCTCCCACCTCCAGCAAAGACGCACATCAAACATACCACCATGGCCTGCCCATTAGACCCCCGAAATATTCCCGAATCTATCTTTTTCTCTCCATTTCCCCTGTCACCATCTTAATTTAAGGCCCATCTCTTCCCTGGTCCACTGCAGTAGCCTCAAAATTGGTCTTCCTGCTTCCCTACTATCCGTTCACCACAAAGCAGCCATCATCATCGCTCTAAAGTCCTTCAGTGGCTTTCTGGATAAAAATAGTAAAGTCCCAGAGCTATGATGTGGTCTTGTGATAACCAGGCTCTTATCTTCCCTTGTTTCATCTCCTCTCTCTCCCTCCCTCCCTCCTTCCCTCTGTCCATCTGACTGTCTGTCTTTCTCTCTCCTCCTGTCACATTAGCCTTCTTTCAAGCCATCAAACATTCCAAACTCCTTCCTGTCACAGGGCCTTTGCACATGCAGATCCTGCTGCCAGGAGTGCTTCCCCCGTCTCCTTTCTCACCTGAGTAAATCCTATCAAGAGGGCCTTCCTACCACCTATCCTAGATGATGTTATTTGCTCCCACATTGCCCTGTATATCTCACACATGACACTTAACACAATTGCAATTAATTAATTGTTTTGTGTCTGCTCTCCCACCAGAACAGCCGCTCCTGGGTGCAGGCAATGTATCATGTTCATAAGGAGGGTGTATAGTAAACGGTTCAATGCATACATTGAACTACCCTGTCGATCCCTGTAGCCAGCCCTGCACCAGCTGATGCCTCTCGATCCTGAAGAGGGACACACAGACATCTGGGAGTTGAGAGACTGTTCATGTTAATGGTGGGGCTCGTCTTGTACAGGCTGCTCATTACATGGTAAAGCCTGTGGCTTCTCAAAGGGAACTTAATAGCTTCACGAAGGGCTGGATTCTCAGCCACACACATGTGGTGGAGCCCATCTCTGGGCGGCAGCGACGAGCTTAAATCTCACTTGAGATGTCCAGCGGGCGGAATTCCAGAAGGTGAGAGAGGGAGGGGCAGTGAGGGGCCGGGGAAGGGGAAAGAGGGGTCTTTGAAGGGTTGAAGGAAGCCAGGGTGGTTTACAGTGAGTTGCCCAGAGACAAGCAGCATCTGGGACACCAGAAGCCTGCCCCACAGACACAATGTCTTTTTAGGCTTCTTTGGAGGAGCCAGTCTTTTGAACTTTTAGAGTATGTTTCATTGAAACTTTGATTTGATCAGAGTGGCCATGATGGGCTGCGGGCCAGGAGACCCCAGCTGGGGACTCACCCAGGCCACCCTGGTGCCTCACCGGTGCTGTTGCTCCTCCTCTCTGGGCCTGCCTCAGTTTTTCCATCTGTGAAAAGGGGGTGGTTGAACCAGAAGACTGAGAGTCCTTAAAATGAACTCGTGTTGATAAAACTACGAGCTCTTGCCTGTCTCTGAAACATGCAGGAGACTTGCTTAGATGTGAATCCAGCTACTAGTTAGGACAGACCAGGCTGTGCTATGGTAACTGATAGACCCACACAGCTCAGCGGCCTGGGGACATTACCATTGTATTTCTCGCTCTCATCAACTCTGCTGTGTGTTAACAGCAGACTCTGGAACAGGTGGCCACCTAGGTCCCGAGGCAGAGGAGAGAAAGACGAGGAAGGGACGCCGGCTCTAACTGCCTCTGCCTGGCAGGGGCACCCAGTCTCCATTCGGAGGCTACTAGCCCAGGGAGTCCTGGGGCCCCGTCCCTGCTGCAAGGGATTCTGGGAGATGAAAGGAGCACTTGGAATATTTGGTGGATTCCAACCATCTCTGACACACTCCATGACGTGATGTTGGGGTGAGACGAACCTCTACACTCGTGAGCCTGTGTCACAACACACAAGCATCGAGCACTTCCCTGGTGTGTGTCCCAGAGCTGGGCTTCCTGCCGCGCCCTCTCCTGACACGCAGAGACCCCGATCTCTCCTCTACGACACCACCTGTCGGTTGAGCAGCCAGTTCCTCAGAATCATCCGGAATCCCTCTTTCCCAGGGGGAGACATGGAGCTGGCCCCAGATGGTGTCTCGCCAATTCTGGGGCATCCATGGTATGACTAAGGGGACATCTGTTCTCCCTTTGTCTCGAGTATGGTTAAAGAGAAGGAAAAAGGAGAGTGGTCTTTCAACTGAAGAAAATACTTGAAATATTGAACTGGTTACGTTTGTCCTTCCTTCTCCTGCTACACAACCCACCCACCTATGCATTCAGTTATTGAAGAGTCATTTCACACCAGGCACGGATGACACCTCAGAGTGTAGAGCCCCTACAATGTGCAGAGTATTGTTGAAGGCACCAGAGCACTGTGTGGGGGCCTTGCCTCGGGAGCCAGTCTAGCTGGCTTGCTGAGATGAATAATAAAAAAGTCACCACAGTGATGACTTTCTGACTTCTCCTTCATAAGCAGAAGAGTTGCCACTGCCTCCCTCCTGGACCCAACTCTGACAATAATCCCATTGGTTAGAGCTGAATGGTGGCCACTTCTTACAAGCAGGGCAAATGTTCTCCTTTTTCCTACAGCTTCTACCTAGCTCACTTCTCCCATTTCCGCAAAATCTGTCCTGGCCTCCCATAAGCACTGACATTTTCGGTCCCTGATTTATTTAAAGCCTTATTTTACAGGTGGACATACATGCCCTGCTAGGGGGTTGTCCAAGGTTGCATTTCGTGACAAAGTTTGGCCCAAGGCCGGGACCAAAGTCCCTGGGTCCTCACCCCACGCCTCCATCTGCCCCGGGTTCTCCATGCATCCTTCCCATACAGTGAAATCAGCCTGCGTGCACCCCACACGTGCTTGGAATCTCCGTTTTGGATTTGCCTTAAGCTCCTTTCGCTACAAGGTTTGGATGTTTTAGAGCCTCCTAAGTCCCCATCAGCTCCTCCCATTACCACCCCCAACGAGATCCTCGGTGCCCCGAGCGCGGCGTCCAGCGCCACATCCATCACGGACACTGGGCTGTCAGCAGGGCCACGTGCCCCTCTCAAAGGCCCGAATCCAGAATGGATTTATCCCAGGGGGAACCTTGTTATGCTTTCATGTCTTCAATTCATTAGATTTTCTGTCAGCAGCATAAATCAGCGCCGGACCCTCTTCTCACACACTCGGGAATGGGGAGGACACGCAGAGAACAGATAGAAAACTCATGGATGGCTGGACGTGGTGGAAAGTGATCTTACCACCCCTGTATTTATTCCTTTTTTAATATAAAAAAAGGGACCTTAGAGAGATTTGGGGAGGCACGGGGAGAGAGGACGGATGGGGAGACTGAGGCTGAAAGTGTTGCTTCCCCATAATTTTATCAGATTGCCCCTAATTTCCCCCAATTCCATAGTCAAAAAATCTCCCCTTGTATTCTGTCATAGCATACCCAGGGGAGTTATCTTTACAAAATATAAACCAAATCATGTTAGATTCTTCAGTATCTCCCTATTTCAGTTAG
The DNA here is from genome assembly GCF_937001465.1 of Orcinus orca. Classification (NCBI taxonomy): domain Eukaryota; kingdom Metazoa; phylum Chordata; class Mammalia; order Artiodactyla; family Delphinidae; genus Orcinus; species Orcinus orca. Next base: position 15,494,714 of record NC_064566.1, on the reverse strand, counting down.
TACAAACTCCAAACTTCCTGCCAGGGTCTCCTAGTCTCTCGTGGTCCATCTCCTTCCTTCTCTCCCATCTCCTTCTGCTTGACAAGTTGCAAAAAAGCTTTCTGTTCATTTGCTTATTAATTCAGTCATCTGACAAATGTTTCATAAGCACCTGCTGGGGGCCAGATAATTTTATAAGCCCTCAGAACGCAGTAAGGAACAGACCCACATTCCTGTTCTCCTAGAGCTTACATTTTAGTGGAAGAGAGGCAATATTACAAATAAACAAACACATATAATATGTCAGATTGTGATAAGGGCTATTAAAAAAAAAGAAGAAGAAGGAATGGGGTGGCCCCAGAAGACCTCTTTGAAGCAATGTCATTTGCGTAGAGACCAGAGTGAAGTGTGAGGGAGTGAGACACTGGGATAAAAGGAGAGAGAGTGATCCAGGGAGAGGTAGCAGCGAGTGCAAAGGCCCTGGGGTGGGAGGGTTCAGTGTGTCCAAGCATGTGCAAGAAGGCCCATGTGGCAGCCGAAGGTGGGATAGGAGTGAATTTGGAAGAGGTGACCAGAAGCCAGCTCACGCAGTCCATGCCTCCGGGCCACGGTAGGGACTGAGATGTATTCTGAGTGTGGCAGAAGCTCTGAGGGTTTAAGCCTGTGAGTGGCACGCTCATCCGCTTTAACAGGATCCCTCTGCATCCTGTCCTCCTGTGGGATAGACCTCGGGAAGGCCCGAGTGGGTGCTGGGAGCAGTGCAGGTGGGGGCCTGCTCTGGGGCAAGGAGAGACTGGAGAGGGAGAGTGGGTAGGGGAGTCTTGGCATCAGGACAGCAGAGAATGAAGCTTTACGTCCTAGGTGTTGGCCTGGAGCGCACACTGTGACATTACATCCACACTACATCTTTATATTATGACCACCTCCATTGAGCCATCCTGCTGTCCAGAAGCCTCCCTGGGCTTGGAATCTCAGATCATCCTCCGATTCTACCTCCCACTTTGTTTTGCGCATCTAAATGAGTACTAGGCTCATGTCAGCACGAAGCGTGCCTAGAGGGAAGAAATACTTTCCTAAGGATGGCTAATGGAAAGGTGGGAATTTTATTCCTCTTGGCCCCAAACTCATCCCCATGTCAGGGCTTTTGAAATAGACACTGCTTCTAGAATGTGGGTCCCCTTCCCCCAGCACCTTCACCCTTCATCCAGGACCTCACCTGTCCATTCTTTAGGGCAGAGGTATGCCCCCCAGACTCTTAATGTTGAAGCCCTAACCTCCAACGTGATTACATTTGGAGATAAGCCTTTTAGCAGGGAATTAAGGTTCAGTAAGGTCATAGGATGGGAGCCTAGTCTGATAGGCTAGGTGGCCTTATAAGAAGAGGAAGAAAGAGGGGCCTCTCTCTCCACCCATGTGCACACAAGCTGTGTGAGAACGCAGGGAAAAGGTAGTCAGCTTCAAGCCAGGAAGAGAGCTCTCATCAGGAAACAAATTGGCCAACACCTTGATCTTGGACTTCCCAGCCTCTAGAAACATGAGAAATAAATTTCTGTTATTTAAACCACGCAGTGTATGGTATTCCGTGAGGGCAGCCTGAGCTAAGACGAGGGGTCTCCCAACTCTTGATCACACGCCTCTCCCCAGCAGTAAAAACACGGAGCACACCCCACTGCACGTAGAGCTATTTGTGAACTTCATGTATATACACATAGTCTATCATCGGTCTGTATATATAATCAGAGAAAATGTTAGTTTCTTACTTTAAAATTGAGAAATAAACATGAATAGAATGTCTACTCTTTTCTTCATGTATTCCACCGGACCCTCCCTTTGGGAGACATTATTTTAAAACTCAACTTCTGTCCTTCAGGAAAGCCTTTTCTGATCTACAGCTCACTCACTCACTCATTCATTCATTCATTCACTGGACAAATATTCATGAAGGACCTCCTAGGGACCCCGTATACGTGGAGGCATCAAATAGACACAGTTCTGCTCTTGAAGGGGACGGTCCAGTCTCAGTTGGCCTTCCTGTAAGGCCAACCCCTCTGCAATTAACCGTAATTAATTAAGGTTTAATTACCTGTTTATAAGACATCTATCTTTCCTACCAGAGGATGGAGGTGAGCCTGTCCTCCTTTACTGTTGCATCTTCAGTGCCTGGCATGCACTACGCGTTCAATAAAAAGTGAATGGATGAGAGATGAATGAATGACAAATGAATGAATGAGTGAATGAACGAAAAGTGAATGACAGCGTCCACTCCCCCTTTTCTCCCTTTTCCTCAGGTCACTCTTGCCATGAAAAAGTGTTGATGTAGCTCGGGGCAGGCGGGCTGGCTGCAGGGTGGAGGCAAGGGGGAGAGATTTGCGAGCAGGGCCAGGTTAGCGTTGGTTTTATTACATCCCATTAACCATCTGGTCATGATTATAATAAGCTCATGAGTTATGGCGAATGACATGTGTTTCTTGAAAAAAAAAAAAAAAAGGAGAGAGGAAGAGGAGGAAAAGAAACACAGCAAAGCCCCCAGAGGTGGCCTGGCTGGCCGGCCGGGGATTGGGCCGTGAGTGGGCCTGTTCTGCCCTGTGCTTTTTAACCCCCTCACATCCTGGGCATGGCGTGTGGGGAGAGAGGGACTCCTGGGGGCCCGTTAGGGTCAGGAGGCTCCCAGGAGGATCTTTCTTGCCCACTTGTCTAAGAACTATCAGAGGACAGGGATGTGGTCGGCTCAGCTTGGAGGCCCCACTATCTGGGACAAGGCCTGGCCCAGAACAGACATTTGGAGTGTGGAGGAGGGAAGGAGGAGGGAGGAGGGAAAGAAAGGAGAAGAGAAAGGCAAGAAAGAAGGAAGGGAGGAGGAAGAGAGGGAGGGAGGGAGGGAGGAGGTTGGGGCTTCTCACTGAACGTTCATTCATTCGTTCATTCATTCATTCAACAACCAGGATCTTTCTATTGCACACAGCGTGGTGTAGCAGGTGAGGCCTGGGCTGAGGTCAGAACACCTGTGTTGCTCCCTGGGCTTTGCCACGTACATCCTGTGTGGCTTTGGGTGAGTTCCTTTCCTTCTCTGTGCTCATTTGTAAAAGGAGGTTGTCACTCAAGTCTCTCCCAGCTCTGACTTCATGGGGGCTACAGATCTCTGGGGGCGAGGGGCACAGAGACGCTGCCTCCTGCCCCAGCACTGGGGAGGTCCACACCCAGCCCTCAGCTGGAAGTGTCCTAAGAGATCATCTAATCTCATTCCTGCTCACCCATTTCACAGGCGTGGAAACGGAGGCCTGGGTGTCTATGTTGCCTAATGAGGAACTCTCCAGTTCTCTTCCACCCCCTTTCTCTCCTCCTCATCCTGAGGTCAAAGGGGATTACAGCCACTCAAAGACACGATCTTCTGTGACCAAGGAGGTCTCCACATCTGGGTGGCAGCAGAAGACAAGAGCCCCTGTTTTGGGAAGTTCCACCTCACCCTGGCAGCCAGGCCATGGCTCTTGGCTCCAGGAACAGACCTCGGGGGCTGCAGATGGAGGGTGTGGGAACTGGGGACCTTGGCCACCAGACCTGTGGGTGTCAGGAAGTGTGAGGCCTCATCTCTGAAAATGTGCCCACGAGTCAGATCACCTAGAGAATTAGTCCTTAACTCCCTCAAGTGGTTTCACACCCTCTTTCCAGATGAGGAAATGAGGTTTGCTCACAATCTCACAGCAGTGGGTGGCAGACTCGGGCTGGGATCCAGGCCTGCCTAACTCCAAAGCCCGTGCTGTGTCTTCCTCCCTAAGGCCTCTACCTCTGCAGCGTGGAGGCCTGACCTGGCCTCCACCAGTGTGACGATGGGCAAGTCAGGTCACCTCCCTAAATCTCAGTGTCCTCACCTGGAGAATGGGACCACCCTCAGGGGGCCGCCAGGAGGGGTCATCAAAGCAGCATCAGGCCCAGAGCTGGGGTGGGGGGCAGGGGTGGTGCTGGACCAAATTAGAGCTCCCCTGTCTTTTTTCCAAGCTTTCATTATCCTGTGTTTTGAAAGATCTTATCTCTTGAACAAACTTTGTTTTAAAGTAATAATTTATTCCTCCCTCCTTCTATCCCTCCAACATGCCTGTGGTCATCCTCTGAGATGACTGCTGTGTCCACACTGGGCTGTTGGAATTCTAATCACCCCTAAGAGAGAACATTCTCTGTCCAGGCAGGATTCTCCAAGCTGGGGGTGTAAGGGCCTTGGAATTGCCAGAATAATGGGATGATACTTATTCTGTTACCTCTCTGAAGACCCCAGGTCAAGAGCCCCCGGGAGGGTGATGGTGATAAGAAACACAGTCATGGGCCTTCATTGAGCTCACCTCCTATGCCCTGCATGGTTCCAGGAAGTTTCCACGTGTTACCTCACAGGCTCTATTACTTGTCCTCAGTCTGCACGGGAGGAACTAAGACTCGGAGAACTTACCAGCTCCCAAGGTCACGAGCGGGGTGTGGAGAGTCAGGGCTCCAGCCCTGTCTGATTCCAGAACCCCACTTCTGAATCCCAGCACTAAGTTTCCTTCCCGTGTCTGAGTCTAGAATCCTGTGATTGGGGTGGGAGATCTGGGGCAGCGTGGGCCTTGCCTGGAGGACTTCCCAGTCTAGCAGAGGACACTGGACACGAATTGGTCTGCCCAGACCTGCAGGACGTCAAGGCAAAGGCCCCACAAGGCCTTGCGCGATTTGGCCAAAGATCGGCCACTGGTGCCCTCAGCAGAGCCAGGCAACCAGGAGACCCCTGAGCCGAGCGGCTCCCCGCTCTGTGCCTCCATCTCCCCCGGTAAAGTGCACAGACACTGATGCTTCAAAGGGCTGCCAGGAGATAGCAGAGGCCCAAACGCCCAGTTATAAGGGCCTGTGACTAAGACGAATCGCCCTCGGGCAGCAAGCCTTCTCTGTGCACTGCCAGGCGGGGAACTGGAAAGTAAGCCGGAGGAGGACCGGATTCTGGAGGCCTGTCCTGAGAACTGCGGCTGCCCCGCAGAGTGATGGCCGCTGGGGGATGAACCTGAAGATAAATAAGAACAGTCCGCGTGAGCCCAGGCTCATCTTAACACTAAGCAGAGAGGCCTGGGGCTGGACTTGAAAGCGTCCGGCTGAGATGGATGGGCTGCTGCCAAGGTGGGGGCAGCTGGGCGTGCGGGATGAGTGATGGGGTGTTGGGGCGCTCAGTCACCGCCAGCCAGAGATGCCGGCCTCTGTCCAGCCGCCGGGACGTGTGCGGGGGCCTGCCCCTCCCACCGCCCTGCCCGGGGATTTATGGCTACGCTGAGGCCTGGAGAGGGGCTGAGGCCAGGCCTGTGGTGGGAGGGTTTGATGTCAGCCTGGCTGCCCCTGCTGGATTTCCGCCCTGCGCAATCCAGGGAAAAGTAGGCCGGGCCCTGCGGGGCAGCGGTGACTCCGGGTCACGCACAGAGGGGTGTGGGCTTTGGCCCCCTTCCTTATGTTGGCTGGCCCTGGGGAGCTCTGGTAGGGAGCCTCCGGGTGCCCTGTCCTCAGCCAGTTTACGCCTCTGTGCTTTTCCAGCCTCCTTTGCCTTTACCCATGCAGGTCCCTCTGCCTGGAGTGCCGGGAGCCCTGGGGAGGTGCCACCTGCCCTCGCAGCCTTGGCGTCTGTGCCACCTGCTGTTGGCAGGCTTGCTTGGACACCCCTGCTCCATCCAGGCCCCCCCGGCCCTTACTAACCTCTCCCACAGTCATTAGGTACCTGTCCCCAAGTGACCATGAGCTTGAGGGCAGGGAGCCCACCTTTCTTCATCTTGAGCCCCTGACATTTACTCCGTGATATAAACTGCTGTTTTTATCTTCCCATGCGCCAGAAGCTGTGCTGTGTTTTTCTATTTTACTATTTACTGTGTTCATCCATTTTACAGGCACGGAAACTGAGGCTCAGAGAATCATTAGACAGGATTCAAAGTCTGATTCCAAAACACAAGTGCTGGCCTGTTGAGCTAAGCGCCAGCTTGGGGGGGGAAATCAGCAAACATGGAACAAGTTTTCTTCTTCCTCTGAGTCCATCACCCAGTGCCTACGCTTTGCATTTGCGCAATAATGTGGCTTCACCTATCGATCCCCATAGCAGTCCTGTGAGGTCGGTGTTGCTGTGATCATCCCATTTTACAGAGTGAGAAAACTGAGGTCCAGAGAGGGGACACGGCCTGCCAGGGCCACAGCCAGCTGGTGGCTGGGCCAGCGCTTTTGAGGTGGACGTCCCGCCCTCTCCCCACAGCCCCTCAGCTATTCCCACACCTCCTCCCTCTCAGGCCAATCTCAGCTCAGGAGGGCCGACCTGAGGGACGCTGAGACTCTGCAGGTGGACTCTGGGCCCTTGCACTGGGGAGCAGAAGAGCCTTCCCAAAGCCCAGGCCCTCGCTAACAGCCCGCCCCCGGAAGGGATCTTTCCCTTTGGTAGAATAAAGCCCCTAGCCGCCAGCCAGCCTTGACTCTCCTGAGCCTGGGACGCTCCCAGATGGCCCTGACCTCCTGCCCACTTACAGCCCCCCTGTGCTGGGGGTGGAGGTGCCCTCCCCATCCCCCTTCCTGTCCAGCCCTGCAGCTCCAGAGTCGACACAGCTGTGAGGAAGCAGGCTTCTCCCACCACCTTGGCCTCCCTGGCGGGGGCCCTGCTTCTAACAGGGGTGTGGATGACGGCGCACCGGGGCTGTCTGGAGAACAGCAAGAGCACTGCAAGCTGGTCCCATCTCCAGCTCTCCCTCTTCTCGCTCCACGTCCCCGTAGCCCCGCTGCGTGCTGGCTTTCCTTAATCATCTGTTTTGGGCCCAGATGTTTGAGCTGGGATTCTCAACACCTGTCCCAAAGGATCCGTCTAATGAGCACAAAAAATTTAAATTGCCACATGTGACTAGTGTCTGCCAAACTGGACAATGCAGAGACGTCTTGGAGAAGCTAGCAGTTGAGACCAGCCTTCAAGGAGGGTTTTTCCAACTGCAGGTTGCAATTGGTGGGTTAAGAAATTGATATGGTAGCTCACGATTGGTATTTTGTAATGAATGAGGACAGTAACATAGAATGCAGCAGAATGAAACTGAATGGAATAGAATGGAATAAGAATAAAATATAAGAATGCAGAGTATTATTCTGAGAGATGTTTACTTCAGTTATATGGGTATGTGTATGTATGTACCCTGGATCAAAAGTAAAAGGTACTTTTCATCTCCAAAAAAAAAAAAAGGATCAGTCAAGCTCCCTGTTCACTCGCTTTTTGGGAGGGAAGGGAGGCTTTGAGGAGGAAACTGACAAGTCTGCATCCTCTTTGGGGCAGGAGCGCAGTTAGAACTTGAGCCTGCAAAGATTTTCTGCCTCATTCATGCACCCATTCGCCTACAGTGTGCAAGGCACTGTTCGTTGAGCACCTACTATGTGTGAGGCACTGTTCTAAGCATTGAGATACCATTAAGGACAAGACAGGCAAGCGTTTTGTTTTCATGGAGCGACAGTGTGGTGGGAGAGACAGACATTAGATAGACTTTCAGAGAATCATTCATTTATGCTGTGAAAAATCACTTCCCTACAGCTCTGCTTCAGTATCACCTCTGCAGAGAGACTCTCCCCGACCCCTGTTTCTAAAATACCACCTGTCAATCTTCATCCCCTTTCTTGATTATCTATTAGCAGTACGAGTATTTGGTATTATGTTATATATTTCTTTATTTTCCATCTTTCCCGCTAGAATGTAAACACCATGACACTGGAGATGGTGATGATTTTGTGCTCAAATCTCCAGCACCTGGCATGTAGTAGATGCTCAATAAATTCCTGTAGGATGAGGAATGAATGAATGGATGAATGAATGAAGGCAAAGGAACCACGGTGTGTGCAGAGCCCAGGATGCCTGAGACAGCTGATAAGGCCCCTGCTAAAGTTCCTATAGAGGACAGTCACGGGCTGCTGCCGCGAGGGCACACAGTGGGGAGGAGGGCATTTTCCGGCAAGTCTTTGGTGGCACCGCAGGGGCTCTGGATCCTTGGATTAAATCCTGGATCCCCCACTGCCTATTTGAGTGATCTCGGGCAAGTATTAACCTTCCTTATCCTCAGTTTCTTCATCCGTAAAATGGGGATGAGTATAGCATCTACCTAGTTGGGTTACTGTGAAGACACATGGAATGACAGTTGTGAGTTTATTTAGACAGATTCTGACTCATAGTGAGAGTTTAATAAATGCTGGCTGGACTTCCCTAGCGGTCCAATGGTTAAGACTCCATGCTTCCACTGCAGGGGGCACGGGTTCGATCCCTGGTCGGGGAACTAGAATCCCACATGCCACGCGGTGCAGCCCCAAAATAAAATAAAATACAATGATAAAGTCTAATAAATGCTGGCTATTGTAGCCCAGTGCTACCTCCCGTCTCCCACAGAAAATTAGGCTAAGGTGGCTGGGATTTTAAGGAAGTGGCTCCCTGCTGGCATGGATATAGGAATGATGGGGTGGAAAGTCGGAAGTACTGAAAGTTAGGTCATTTCCAGTCTCTTCCTTGAACGTATCATCCACCTCTCAGTCTCAGTGTCCCCATCTGCTCAAGGAGGCATCAGCCAGCTTCTCTCTGTGGCTGGTTCCCTCCCCCAGCCCTTTCCCAGCCAAGCTCCCTGTTCCCCGAGGCCTTAACTTCCCGTCAGAGACCTCAGGGCCACGCAGAGCCAGGCCTTTACCTCCTGCATGAATAATTTTCACCTTCCCCCAGCCCAGATGTCCTGGAGTCTTGCCTCTCCCACTGTCCCTGGGCCAGCTCTCTGTCCCCACCGGCTCCCAGCCAGAAAGCCCTGGGCCCCTCCCTGTGACCCCAGAGCCTGTGGCAGGGGCTGCTTTGCCCTGAAAAGCCCCCAGGACCCCCACTTCCCCACATTCCCCCACTCTCACCTATCTACGCCCCCTGCAGCAGGAGGTCGTGCCCACACCTAGGCATGACTTTTAGGGGGGTTGACTCACCGCGAGGGCTGGTTGGAAGGGTCCCCCACCTCCTACCACAGGGGAGACGTGCCCTAGGTAAGCGTGAGCGCACTCGTGCGTGCACACACACACTCACTCGCATACACATGGCCTCAAGAGGGCTGCAGAAGCTTTCTTTCCCCTGAGACAGAGAGCAAGTTTCAGGACCTCAGGACAGTGGGAAAGGGGTCGCCGAGGGGGCAGGCTCTGGCACTGGGCCCAGAACCGTGGGCCTCAGCCTTGGGGCTGGAGGGAAGCTGGGGGAGGGGGAAGGGGAGGAAGCACTGAGTCTGCAGCTGAGCCATGACTGGAGAAGTCCACAGGGCAGAGGTGGCCCTGGGATCTCTTATGGAACGGGGTGACCCAGCTTCTCCTGGTTTGGGGACCCTGGGGAAGTCACTGTCCTTCTTCAGGCCTATTCTTTCCTCTGCAAAATTTCAGTTCCAGACAGTAGGCAGCATGGAGCCAGGCAAAGGTTAGGCAGGTCCCGGGTCCCCATCACAGCCCAGGCCCCCCAGGATTGTGCGGCTGTGGTAGAAGGTTGTATCTTGCTGGACCTTCCCCTCTTTATCCATGAAATGCGGATAATAACCCTTACCTTGCAGTATTGCCATGAGGTCCACTGGTGTGTGGAAAGCATCTCATGCAGTGCCTGGAAAACATGTCCATTCCTCAGGGAAACCCGACCTCAAGGTGAGAGCCAGGTCCCATTGATAGGACCTTTCTTTATAGACTCTGTCCTTGACGGCCCTGACTGCTGTTTGTAATTATATATGTATTTACGTGATGATTGGATGAACACCCTTCTTCCCTACTGGATTATAAACTTCTTGAAGGCAGACACCTGAGCGTGGCCCATAGTTGGGGATTTTATTAGATCTGGTCAGGAAACCGGAACTGCAGTTATTTCAACAGAAGGAATTTAATATAGGGCACTCATTTTGAAGGGGTTAGAAGAGCTGAAAGGCTTTATGGGATGAGAGGGCAACTCAGGGGCAAGTAGCAGCAGGAAGCTGCAATATCCTTGGGACAAGAGGGACGCGAGAGACCAGGAGCCAGGATCGGGGAGGGGCACTGGAGCCACAGTCAGGCGGGGGCTGACCACAGGAGCTGGGACACAGAGCGAGGGCCTGTCGCCAGGGCCTGGTACCACAGGGGTGGCTCAGATACTGCCCAGGATGACAGCAGAAGATCAGGGTAGGAAGGGGGAGAAGAACCCTGGCTCCCACCCTCTAATCACTAACCAGCTCTTCCCATTGGCCAAGGATAACAGGAAGCCAGTTGGCAAGAGAGCCTGGGAGATGTCGTTTGGCCAGAGTCAACCCTAAGACACAGAGAAGGATAAAGAAAGAGCAGGGGACAGATCTGAGTTGAACAGGCAAATGGCAGACTTTATTCATTTAAGAATGCATATATATGATTATATATATGCATATGCATATATGCATATATATGCACTGGGCACTATTCTAAGACTTTTACAAAGATGAACTCATTTAATAAGCATATGTAAAGAATAAACAGTAGGCACTCAGTAAATGCTGCCTGCCCTTGTTCACGGGGCTGCTGTTGGCAAACGCGTGTGAAAGGGCTCAGTCTTGCAGCGATTCTGGGATTTTCCTGTCTCAGACTACAAGACCTCCACCCTCACCCTGGCCTTTTTGGGCCCAGGGAGCCGGAACCCAGGCCCCCAGTCTCTCCCCGGCAGAGAGCAGGGAGGAAGGGCAGAGGAAGAGGGCCCTGGAGCCCCAGCCCCCTCGGAGCCGCTCCATCTCTGCCCCGGGCTCCACGGGGAGCCGGGGCTCCCTTTCTGCGCCTGTCAGTCAAACCCGGCTGCTTGGAAGTTCAACCGTGGCCAAAAGGAAGCAGATTTCAAAACACACCTCTGCTTGCCCCGCTTCCCTTCCCCACCCCCTCATGGCTGTTGCTCCAGGCTCCCCGGGGGCTCCCTTGCCCCTGGCCTGTCCCAGGCAGGCAGAGCTGAAACCCGAAGGGTCTGGGGCAGAGGCCGGGAGTGGGCTGTGGGGAGGGAGTGGGAGGCACCAGTCTTGGTCTCACGCCCGTCTGGGGGCTGCTCCCGGTGGGTGGAGAAAAAATCTAAGGCGGATCAGGGGCCAGAGCTGCCCCTTCTTCAGTGAGGAGGGGGTGGCGGGAGAAAGCGGCCTGACCCTGAAAATCAGTGAGTCTGGGGTTTGCTGTTTTTATTTATCACTCCATCCCTGCACTAGCACAAGCCTTGGCTTCTAGAAGATTCTCCATAAGTATCCGTTGAATAAATGAATGAATGAGTGAATTCCCACTAAAGAGAAGTTGGCTCAACTTTGACACTGAAGGTAAAGTAGGGTGTCAGGCTGGAGGGCCTCCATCCCCACTGCCCTCCAAGAACCAAAGTTTTCCTCTCAGCAGGGGTGTCTGGGTCAGAGCACTTGGACACCACCCTGACTGTCGCCTTCTAGCTGTGTGACGTCGAACAAGCCTCAGCTTTCCTCACCTCTAAAGTGGGGAGAGACAGTCTCCGCTCCAGAGCGCGCTGGGAGGCGGCAATTGAAAGAGTCCCTGAAAATAAATCCTATCACAGGCCTCTGTGTGTAATAAGAGACTTCACAGACACCCGTGACCACTGGAAATTAGAGAATGAGCTTGAATGTCTTCCTGGGAGGGTGTCATTAGCGTTAATATCATGGCCAGGGGCACTAAAACATAGCTGTTGCTTCTTGTAATTTCTCTGCTACAGCAGATGGAAGTGAAGTGAAGCAATGCCCAGTCACGGAGGCCAATTCTGGAACGAACGCCTCGACGGGATGGTGGGAGTTTGCCTTTCCTGGTTGGTTTGTTAGGGTTTTTATTCGTTTTCTCCCCTCACACACCCTCCCCTGCTCAAAGCCCAACCATAAACGCAGTGACAGCCGGGACCACACTGTTCCCTTTATTGCAGTGTTGTTTTCCATTTGGAAAATCTCTCTCCAGAATGTGCTTGAAATTTTGAAGTGAGTTAATATATCGATGATGTCTTTATTGTCAGGACACTTCCTGAATTAGAAATAAAAGGCTCTGCTGAATTCAATAAAACGACATGGGGGAAAAATGTTCCTTTCCCAGGATGAAAGCCCTCCTTTTGTGGCTAGCTTGGGGGTAGGGGCCAGGGGTGGGGACAAACGTTCTGAAGCCCGGAGCTTCCCCTGAAAGCAAAGGAGAAATCCCTGCCCTCTCAGGAGCAAAGAGCAGGACCAGTGGGTGCCCAAGGTCTGAGCCCATCTCTGGCCCTCTCCTGGCCTTCTCAGTCCCCCAACAGCCCCAGCCTGACCCTCCCCTGGGCCCCCCAGTCCTGTGAGTCACCCAACAGCATGGGGCAGGCCCTCCCCTCTGCAAAACTGTGAGGAGACAAACCCTGCCCTCGAGCCCTCTTCTCTTTTCCGGACCCCACCAGGTTGTGCCCTCATCCCCATGGCCCCAGTGTCGTCCCCCCCACACACACCTTATTGATCTTTTGAGTCTGAAGCCTGTCTATGATTCATTAGAAGAGGCAGACAGAAAGGCGGACTGGAAAAGCAAAGACTTGGGCTCCCACAGATCTGGACTTTTGTCTCCTTGGTCTCTCAGTTGCTGTGTGACTTTGAGCAAGTGACCTCACCTCTCTGTGCTTCAGTTCCCCAGCAGTGATGGAAACACCCAGCACAGGGCCTGGTAGCTAAGGCTGCTACTTATTCACTTCCCTACAGTTCTGTTCTCACTAAGGAAGAAGTAAGTTGGAGGAGAAGGAGCCAATGGGGTATTGGCAATAGGAGGGGTGGGGCAACAGAAGTTTCCTCTCAAGGGGAAATGTACATTTTAATGTACATTTTAATGTACACCTACTATGGGTCAGGCAGACAGCAACCCTTATTCTATGAGGCTCAGAGAAGTTAAGTTACTTGCCCAAGGTCACACAGCTAACAAAAGAGACTCAGATTCATACCTGGGTCCATCAGACCCCCAGCTCATGCTTAGCTTATTCCATCCTTGAGAATACCTCCCCAGAAGCCATGTACAACTTCCAAGGGGATCCATGAGTGGGTGGAGAAGAGGAAGGCCCTCAGGTCAGAATCCTGCTGTGAAGGAGGGAGGGGCAGGGGGAGGGGCAGGGCAGAGGCCCTGCGCAGTCACAGTCCCTCTGGCAGCCCTTGTTGTACGCGATGGGAGCGTCCGCTTTCGCTTCTACTGGTCATGTTCTGGGCAGTGCCACTTTTCCCTGAGAAGAGCCCCAGCTGTCCCGGGAACAGCTTGTTGACTCAGACACCTGAGCAGACTCTGCTTCCCAGGGCCCCGGCCCCTCCGATTTCATTTCGCATTTCCTATTGATGGATTTGCCCGTACATCCTGATGCCTGCCACTTTGAGGCTCTGATGTCCAGCTTCCCCGCTGCCATCTTAGGCCAAGTGCCTGGGGGTCCAGGACCTAGAAACAGGAGGCCGGGGAGAGTGAGCCATCTCCTCTGCACTGGGTAAGACTCCCATTGTTTGGTACTCCTGCTGGGGAGGAGGCCGTTGGCTGGATGGGGTGGGAGCCCCAGGCACCCCTGACCTGCCTTATCCTCAGGACCAGCCATGGGTCAGACTGAGGGGCCTGGGCTGGGGGCAGGGAGGGGACGCTTGGGCCCCTCGGCCAAGGACAAGAGAAGGTTGTGGTCTCAGCACTCAGCACTGCTTTCTTTCACCCCCGGCACCCTGGGAAGGAACCCAAGACATCAAATCCGTTTGCTATGAGTCCACCCAAATGCTGTGTTCCTTGAAGGAATGACTGGCCCTCTCTGTGCCTTGTCTCCCCCATGGGAAAAGGTGGGAGGGATGACACCCTTCCCCATACCCGCTTTGGGACTGTGGGACCCTCCAGCTTCACACTCCTCATATTTCACCTAAAATACAGCTACATCCTGACTCCACTGCCCTCCAGCAACCCAGCTTTGTTGTCCAGGAAACTTCCAGCTAATCTAAGGAAGCCATCCTATGTTCACTGAGGCCCCTTCCTCCCCGAAGCCTCCCTCCCCAGCCCTGGGACAAACCCAGCTCTACTGCCTCCAGCTGGGCACCTCGGGCATTGTGTCTCCTGTTCGTCATGTGTGTGACAGCAGTGACCACCCCTTGTGCCCTGGGTTGTTTGGGATATGATCTGAGCTGCTATGGGCTGAGTCACCCCTCTTCCTGCCCAGTCATGACCAAGAGTCAAGAGACCTGCCTTTGGTTTCAAACCTGGTCACCAAGTTGCTGTGTGACCTGGGGGACATAACCCCACATCTCTGTGCCTTGATTTCCCCATCTGAGCAGTGAACATGCCCCTTCTCTCCATCCCCCCCCACCTCTCCCATTGTCCAGCTGCTCAGGGACCCAACACCCAGAGGGCTTCAGTGTCTGCGGCCACGGGGGGAACAGCTCAGCTGGTCTGGCCTGGAAGCCCATGGAGGGCCAGGAGGTGGGGTGGCCACGATGCTGCAGCCCCCCCAGCCCGCCCCCATCCCGAGCGCTCCCACGGGCACATCTGCAGCCCCTGGAGCAGCCAGGCCCTGCCCGCACACATGGTCCAGCAGCCAGGCCACCAGCACGCCCCCCACCCCACCCGGCCGCCTCTCCTGCCACCTCCGGATTTGTACCCATAATCTGCGTAGTTAGCAGTTCGCCACATTGCAGGCCAAACCATAAATCCTTCTCAGGCAGGGCCCTGGGAAGGAGTCCCCACGCCTCCATAGAGCCCCAAGGCCTGGCTTCTGAGACCCCGTTCCCCAAGTCTTCAGGCCCGGAGGGGGTGTGAGCTCTGTCCTCAGGTGTCCCCGGGCCTCCAGAGGCTGAGCCAGGCAGCTAAGAAATCAGAATCATCAAAATAATTGGAGGAGGAATCAAAGGGAAATAAGAACGATTTCATTCAACTTTCAGGTTGCTGAGTGAGACAGACTAGCCAGTACCTTTCTCCCCATTCTGCAGAGGGATAAACTGAGGCTCAGGTTCTGTCCTGAGTCATTCAGGGCCAACTCAGCTACAATGCCAGGATGACCTGTCATATCTCACTTGGCCAACGCAAGTGAATTTCCAACTCTTGAGTCTGGAAGCTGCTAGGAGCTAGGGGCAGAACATAGAGTATGGGACCCCCGCACTTGGCCTCCAATCCCCACTCAGTGGCGTGGTCATGGCAATGGCCTTGAGCCCCCTGAGACTCCTTCCACCACCCTGTTACTCCTGAGCTCTCTCCAGCCTCCCAGTTCAGCCTCCCAGCCTCTCACTTCTCCAGCCCCAACCCCAAAGGGGCAGGACCTTTTAGCGTCACTGATTCTCCTCAAATAAATAGGAATGGACAGCTTTAGAAAGTTGTTACCAAGAAATGTGCATAGCAGGCATCCTGGTGCTCTTAACCCATCAATGAACCTGACCCCCTACCCTAAAGTATCAGGCATTAGCATTTTCTGAGCTCCATCTATGGACCCGATGCTACAGTGAGCATTCTAGGAGGACTTTCTCATGTAGTCCTGATGTCAGCCCTCTGGAGAAGGAGGAAGGAGATGAAGTTAATAAAGAAGATGGTGCTGGTGAGTGGCAGGGGCCAGGCTCCAAGCTAGAGCTGTCCCATGTAGGGCTTGAGCCGTCGTCTCCACACTAGCGCCCACAGCTGTGGGCGTCCTTGGGAAGAAGGAATCACCCACATTCTGCTCTTCGCTGCTCCCTGCAACCCAGGCTGCCCCACGCAGCACACATCTCTCTCCAGATCCCAAAGGGTGCACCCCCCTCCCTATTTGCAGCACCAGCATCCCCACTGCTCCTCTCTACTGGGGCATCTACCTGCAGAGATTTATGTCAACAGGTGATCTCCACAGCCTGCCTCTGCTGCCCTGGGCCTGGTACCTCTCCCCAGCAACACCGGGTGCTCATCAGGGAAGGATTTGGGGTTCAAGGTCTTCTAGTCTCTTTTCTATTCATGCATCTAACATGTGCCTCCTGCCAGGCACTGTTCTGGTGATGGAGATAAAGTCATTTTAAAAATGTCCTCAGTGCTATTATCTTCAGCACAAGCTGTCCACAGCCCCACCTCCCCTTAAGTGTCCACTGAAGATGAAAGAGAGAATTTAGAAGGAAAAGGCACACCTGGAAGCAGAAGACCAGGGTGTAAGTGCTCACCTGGCCATTAACTCATTCTATGACCTTGAATGAGTAACTTGGGCTCTGGGCCTAAGCTTCCCCATCTATCCAATGGGAGGCCTGGACTCCAGCAATCACACAGCCTCGGTCGCTCCTGTCTCTCCTTCCCAGCTTTTGCCGCGTCCGCCTACCACCCGTAACTCTATTAACTGAATATTATTCTTGAAATAAACGTACTTTTTCTAATTAAGTGGATTTATTTTAGAAGGGAATTTTAAATCACTTCTGCAAATGGAAAAACTCAGTATCGTTTGCCGTAAGAAAAAAAAGGTAACCAGAAAAATAAATTCAATGAAGGGAAAATAGTGTTATTAGCCTCACTGGAAACCGTTCCCTGCTGAGGGTTGTGGTCCCAACGCCCTGCTCTCTCCCCTCCCCGTTCAGCTGACGACTGTTCCAGAAACTCCTTCCATGCGCCAGGCACTGTTCTGGTGCTGGAATAAAGCAATTAAAAAGAAATAGATAAAGTCCCTGCTTGCATGGCGCTCAGGTCCTAGTGGAGGGAAACAGGAAATAAGTAAAAAATGCAGTATGGTAGAGGCACGTGCTGTGGAAGAAAAGAAAGCAGATGAAGGACAGGTCACTACCTCACTGAGGGTTGGGGAGGGTCTCAATGTGAATTTGAGCAAAGCTCTGAAGGGAGCGAAGACAGAGCCACGTGGGTCTTTAAGAAAAGAGCATACAGGGCTTCCCTCGTGGCGCAGTGGTTGATAATCCGCCTGCCAGTGTAGGGGACACGGGTTCGATCCCTGATGCGGGAAGATCCCGCACGCTGCAGAGCAGCTAAGCCCGTGCGCCACAACTACTGAGCCTGTGCTCTAGAGCCCACGAGCCACAACTACTGAGCCCACGTGCCACAATTACTGAAGCCCGCACGCCTAGAGCCCGTGCTCCGCAACAAGAGAAGCCACCACGGTGAGAAGCCTGGAAACCGCAATGAAGAGTAGCCCCCACTCACCGCAACCAGAGAAAATCCCACGTGCAGCAACGAAGACCAAACACAGCCAGAAACAATAAATAAATAAAATAATAAAATAAATAAATTTAGTTTTTAAAAAAAGAGCATCCAGGTTAGAGAGAACGGCAAGTGCAAAGGCCCTGAGGCAGGAGTGTTCCCCTGTATCTGAGGAACCTTGTAGCCGAGTGAGCTGGGGGAAGGGTCAGAAAGGTAGCAGGGAGGCTGCTGTTAGCTGGGGACGTTGGGAATATCGAAGGGGTGTTAAAGATGGAGAAGCAGCAAACTGAGACCTCCTCATGGGTTTCCTCAGAAGGAGGAAAAGAAGTAAAGAGAACAAACAGCTCTCTGGTTCTGTGACTCAATGCTATGTACTGTTGGGTCTTTGTAGCCTTTTAAAGTTATCCTCTGGCACTCCAGGGATGGCCCACCAGGGCACACATCCCAACTGCCCAGGGAGCTCACCTCAGGGCAATCTGGGTTCTTTCCTGCTCACACGGTCCATTATTCTTCCTGTTTCCAGGCTGGACACCAAGCTCGGGAGGTGGTCTACAGATGCCCGGCAGGCTTCCCTTCCAACTCGTATTTCTATGTCTGCACTTTGTATCTCCTACGTTCCTGGACAGCCTGCTCCCAGACTTCCTCATTCCAAGGAGGCATCTGGAGATGCTCTCTGTCCCAGAGACCTGTGGCCAGGCCACCGAGCCGAGCACTCAGATGATAGCATGGATAGCCCTGGACCAGGGAGTCCCTTCCTCGGCTAATCCTAGCCGCAAACCCAGAAGGACATATGTTACGTTCCCTGACTGCAGAGGCTCCTGGGTGAGAAGAGAGGCTCAAGGCTATGAGGTGCGGGTTTCTGAGGGTAAGCTGAACGCGCAGTTATGGCTGGGCACCAGGTCCTTGCTCAGTGGGGCTGCGAGCGCTGGAAAAGTCAAAGAAAGCAAAGCCCAGAGCCAGGAAAAGGAGGCAGACACAGTTCTGCATCACGGGCGTACACGCTGATGGGGAGGTGAGAGGCAAGAGACAGGGCGCAATGATTTTAGATGGTAAGAGCTGTGAGGAAAAGACATGGCGGCGTGAGCTTTGGGGAGTGGCAGGGCCACCTTTGGGTCCGTAAAGATGACTCTCTGAGAAGGGACCTTTGAGCTGGCACCTGGCTGATGTGACTCTCTGGAGGAAGGGTACTCCAGGCAGTGGGAACAGCCAGTGCAAGGGTCCTGGGGCAGGTGCAAATCTCCCACTAGAGTGAAGGCCAGTGCAGCTGGAACATGGCGAGCTATGCGGGGAAGGACCAGTTGACAAGGGGGTGAGGAGAGCAGGGCCAGGGCGTGCTGGGTGAGTCTGGGTAAGGAGTTCGGCAGGTTGTAGCAGGATGGGATCTTCCTCTTCAACAGATGGCTCCGGATGCTGGCTGAGAACGGACTGGACGGCACACTACAGGAAGCAGGGTGGCAACTGCAGTTGTCCGGGTGAGACGGTCTGGTGTCTGGGCTGAAGGCAGGGCAGATGGGATGCAGGGTCCGATCAGGCATCCATTTGCCGGGAGGGTGGAGAGGAGTTTTGAATGGACCTGCCTGTGCTCTGTGGACAGACGTCCTGGGGAGCAACTCGAGGGCGGGGCCCGGCCTTACAGGGCTTTGTGCCCCCTTCGGAGGCCAGGCCCCGTGGGTACGGTAAGCAAATAACCTGCAGAGCGTGGGTAACTCCTAAAATGTCCTCGGGACGGCACAGTGTGGCGAGAGATGGGCCAGGAGGAGCAGTGAGGGCGGGGGCGGGGCTGGGCCGTGACCTCAGCAGGCCCTGGAAGCTGGGCCCACCCCAGCTCTGGGGAGTCGGGAGCGTCCAGGGTGCTGCGGCGGGCCAGGCCCGGCCTGGACTTGATTAGCCGCCGGGAGGGGAGGGCGAGGATGTTGACCTTCGGAGGCAGGCTGGCGTCCCAGTGGCCCCGACACCAGGCCTGGCACCCACAGACATCTGGCCCCTCTCAAGCAGACCTGGAAGAAGCTCTAGGGTGAGGGGCGGAGGTGGGGTGCAGGTTGGTGGGGAGGATCCGGCTCAGACCTGGGAGTCCGGGGACCTGGCTTCCAGCCCCAGCTCTGTCCCCAGGCCCTGGTGACCTTGGACTAGTCCCTACTCACTTCTCGATCACTTCCTCCATCTACAAAAAGTGGTGGATGAAGCTGGTGGCCCCCTTCCAGGGGCTCCCTTCCAAACCTCACATTCCCTAGGCCTGAGACTGTGGGGAAAGTTCAGGGGGGATAGAAGTCTCAGGGGTGGGGGAGGCCTGGCTGTGGGAGGACAGCGAGGTGACTGGGAGAGGAGGACCTGCAGAGTCATCAAGCTGCACCTGGAGGGGACCTTTGGGGATGCTCAGGGTGACTGCAGGGGAGGGGGTCAGAGGGCTCACAGCTCCTCTCCTGGCCCCTCCAGACCCTGACGGTGTTGCTTTACCTTCTTCCACAGGGGATGTGGCTCGAAGCAGCTTCTACTGCTAAAGATCAGCTTGCAAACTCCTGACCTAGGCCCATCCCATTTCACGGATAGAACGGCCCAGAGAGGGAAAGGGACCAGCTTGAGTCACACAGCAAAGAAGGCTGAAGGGACAGAGGTAAGAGAGGAGTATCCACGCCACCTCCCTTATCCCCTTAACACTAGCATGGTTGCCTCTCAAGAAAGATCTTTAGTCTACCCAGGTGGGTTCATGCAGGCACAGAAGAGTCACCCAGAGGCGTACCCAGGCCATTGGCTCTTCTGACATCTTTGGGCAACCCAATCTCATTTATTCTTCGTTATTTGTCCCTACCTCCTCAGAACGCCAGGCTGGTAAATTTTTCATTTCATTCCACTCAGAGAGGTGGGATAAGGTGGGAAGATCTGCAAATGCCCCCGGCTTCCCTGGCAAATGCAGGGGAAACCTAAAAACAAGCAAGGAAACAAGAAAGCAAAGCAAATCCTTATCGACTATCCAGTAGGGCCTGGATAGGATACCTATGTCCAGACGTAGCACTATTGCCCCCACTTGGCAGACGGGGAAACTGAGGCTTAGAGGGGTGAAGGGACTGTCTTGGTGTTCCCAGCTGGGACCAGAATCCAGGCCTGGGGACTCTACAGTGCGTGATGCTTGCTATGGTGAGGCTTTCCACGCCTCTCCCAGTGCCTTCCCTTGGTTGCTGAACAACTCCCCTCCTGCCCATCCACTGGGTCAGCAGCATCTTCGGGCGTCACTTGCCCTTGCATGAGCCTGGACCACAGTGGCAAGGCCCAGAAGACCCCATTTCAGAGACAAGGGCGACTCCTGGTGGCAACTCATGAGTATGACATGCTGCTAAGTGCTTTGGGAGTAGCCCGGGAAGACGCCAGGGAACTTTCACTCTCTCCTTTCCTCAGACGCTGCTCAGTGTGCCTGTATAGAAGGCCTGCTCTGTGCCAGGCATAGTCCAAGGTGTTAGGGACACAAAGCCAAATGTGATCTTTTCCTTCAAGAAACCTCCAGCATGCGAGAAGTTTCCCTCAAAAAACTTCAAGCATATAATATTGTTATATAATAATAATTGCAATGCAAAGCATGAAAACCAAATTTTCACATATTTTTTCCTCTTAATCAGGGCAAATTAAATCCTATATGGAAGTGTAATTTTACAGTAACATCCAACACTACTGGACATTTACTACAGGCCAGGAACTGTCCTAAGTGCTTTACCTGAACAAACTCATTTAATCCTCCCAACAACCTTAGGAGGCAGGCACTGTCATCAGCCCCATTTTCAGATAGTAAGTGTATTACTAGCAACATGTGATATCATGTACATGGTAAGAATATTAACTCCATTTGCAAACGAGTGATCAGAGAAGCTGAGTAACCTGGCCAGGGTCACACAGCTTGTGAGACAGAGTCAGGATTTGAACTCAGGCAGGATGGCTCTAGAAGCCTTGCCCTTCATCTCAATGTCACACTGCCTCTGTGTACAGGTTATACAAGTGAGGCTTCTCGGGCTGAAAGGAAGGGGGGTGGCTGAGGAGCCCTGCTTGTTCAGCCCATCCCTCACCTCCTCTGGACACCCAAGGGGTCATCAACAGCTGTTGACCTCAGTGTGGAAATCAGTGCACACCTGACACGGAGATGTTGACAGATTTTAAGCACAGAAGCATTTTGCAATGATTACTCCAAGGTGGGCTGTGGACAAAAAATACTGCCTGCCATTCCAGTAAACAACGAATGTTGCCTGCCATCAAGCCACCAGCCACTGCAGCCTCCCCCAGTGGTGTGCCCTGAGGGGAATTCAAGATGAAGAAAAACAGGATACTGGCCCTAGCTAGTTAAGATGCGTATCTAAGGAATAATTTCATTAAACTCAGACTCTTGCATCTTCCCATACATAGAAAAGCACTAAAATCATTAACTTGAGATGTCTGGGTTTTTATGATTAGCAGTAATCTTTAATATTTGACTACATTTTTTTTTTTTTCCAGCAAAAACTCCTATATATCCTGGCTTCTCCCTTACCTTTTGGGAATGTCCTCAGAGCTAGCCGAGAGGCTCTTTCCCAGGCTATAGTCCTCAGTAAGGTCTCCGAATACAACCTAACTTGCAACTTTTAGGTTGTGCATTTTTCTTCAGTTGACAGGAACAAGGGGCTCAGGACTGGAGACTGTGATCAGAGTTAAGGGGCTGAACTGGGCCAGCAGCCACAGAAGCAGAGGGCAGGAGGGGAGAGGTGAAAAAGTGATTGGTCTTCACCATGGAGAACATATGGCCACAAGCCTAGTTTTTTTTTTGGTTTTTTTTTTTTGCGGTACGCGGGCCTCTCACTGTTGTGGCCTCTCCCGCTGCGGAGCACAGGCTCCGGACACGCAGGCTCAGCGGCCATGGCTCACAGGCCCAGCCGCTCTGTGGCATGTGGGATCTTCCCAGACCGGGGCACGAACCCGCATCCCCTGCATCGGCAGGCAGACTCTCAACCACTGCGCCACCAGGGAAGCCCTAGTTTTTAATTTACTTGGAGGTTGGGGGTGGGCTATGTTTCTAGTTTGCCTCAGGAGCCAATCAATTCGTTCAAAAGTATTTATAGAATCACTGCTATGTGTCAGCCATTGTTCTAGATGCTGAGGATATAGTGGGAAACCAGAATGCATTGTTGGCTTTGATTTGCTAATATTTCGTTGATAATTTTTGCATCTATGTTCGTGAGAGATGTTGGTCTGTAGTCTTCTTTTCTTGTCACATCTTTGTTTTTGGTGTTAAGGTAATGCTGGCTTCATAGAGTGAGTTAGGGATTAGTCCCTTTACTTCTATTAATATCTTCTTTTATTTATGATGAAACTTAGAACACAAGTGTATATGAAAATGTGTCTACTACAAGGACAATGTTAAAATCAAATGTTTGTCTACCCAAGCCAGGAAGTGTGACCTTGGGATGGTTCCTCCGTTCCTCTCTTCTCTTTCCTCATTTGTAAACTAGCATTGATCATAATAAACATATCTTACCAATAGGCCTGTTTTAAGTGTCAAATAATTTACAGCACGTTAAAGGCTTAAGCACAGCCCCAGGACATGGGGAAGGCTCATTAATATTAGATAGCGTTATGACCAGGTCTTTAATTTTACATATAGAAGTGTGCCTCAGTATAAAAGTCTCATTCATGCCTAAAGTATCAGATTGTAAATTTTGCACGAGGGACTACATTCTTCTTTTTCTCAGTGCAAAAAATAAGAATGCAAATAATGCACTCTTAACCCATTCAAAATTCCCAACTGATTCCCCAAATATCATGTAAACATATATAATAATTGACTAAGGATTTCTGCATAACATGAAGCAGCTAAAACACCGACTGCCTAAATACTCAACCTCTGTTGGACTCACGAGCGGGTCTGTTTGTCCTCAGGGTGCAGCTGTGTGGATACGAAGCTCAGGCTCCTTCGTGGATGAAGGTTGCAGGCCGCCACGCAACCATTTCTCTAGGTGTTTCAAAAGCACCCCATCACGCTTCAGGAAATGCGGTAATGCATTCCAGAACCAATAACGTCTTTATAATTATCTTTACTTTCTTACACATGAAAAAAAATGCTACTGCTGGAGGCACACGTATGTGCAAATGCACCGTCTCATACCCTCATTTCCTCCATTGCCAAGCTTTTCTATTAAGTAGATTAGATAGTCCAGGTCTCCGGACTCACCTTCTTTCTTCTCAGGCTTTTTCCCTTTCGTAGGAAACATTTACACTTCATAACGTGGGGAAGACGACAGTGTCGGCTCATGGCCCGTTACACAGTGTAGACACTGGACGTGGATGTCCGGGAAGAACCGCTGAGCTGCTGCCGCTGCTCACACAATCTTTGTACCAGATCCCCCCGCGGTGTAAATGTCTTTACGCCGTGTTCCCGCAGAATCATTAGAGCAGGGTTTCGTTCTTTAGTCAGAGAGTGAATTGGGGGTAAATATTTTTTTCAGGTCCTTTTGAGAGTGTGTGTGTGTGTGTGTGTCACCCTTTCTTCAGAAGCAGTCTTATTGTGATATATACAAAACAGTGGAGCACAGAGCTGCCTGAGGAACGGGGTAGTGGAGCCCGAAGCCCCGCCCCTGGAACCACCCTGGTGGACTCCACGCACGTCCACAAAGATATGAAGATATACATCACCGCAAAGCTTGAAGAGCACTGAACCAGATTATTTTCATATTTACAGCACTGCAGTGGCTCGATTTTGTGCTCACTTGTTAGAGCTTTTCTCAACTGGGCTTTTTATAGATGTAATTTCTCTTTTCCTTTATATCATGCCCTCCATCATTTTTGCGTTTGTTGATAATGTCTGCTCTTGTGATTGCCGGTTGCTCCTGGGGATATAAGTAAATCGATAAGTGTACTTCTGAATGCTCGCTGGGCCCCCTTGGTCCAGGTCAACATCTCCTGCCTGGATTATTGCAGTAGCCTCCTCCTTGGTCTCCCCTCTTCTAGCCTTGCCTCCCTAAGGTCTGTTTACAACCCAGCAGCCTAAGGGATCCTATTAAAACATGAGTCAGATGATGCCATTTCCCAGCTCAAATGCTTCCCTCTGAGTAAAAGCCCAAGCTGGGAAGGCCCCCCATCATCTGGCCCTGACACCTCTCCGGCCTCATTTCCTATTACTTGCCCCTCACACACCCTATTCCAGTATAGCTTCAACCTCAGGGCCTTTGCACGTGTACCTGCTCTGCCTGGGATGCTCTTCCTCTAGGTAGTCTCACTCCCTCACTTCATTCAGGTCTCCGCTCACATGTTACCTCCTCCGATGGGCTTCTTTGATCTGTTATATGAAACAACTTCCCTCTTCCAGAAACTCCCTACCCTCTACCCTGCTTCAATATCTCCAATCCACTTGTTGCCACCTGCCATACTATATATTATTTTCTGTCCTTCACTGGAAGGTGAGAAGCTCCAAGAGGCAGGGCCTTGACTGTTCTGTTCGCTGCTGTCCTCTCAGTGCTAGAATATTGCCCAGTACACACTAGACACTCAACAAACATTTATGGGATGAAGGAATGAATGATCATTAAATGTGAGTTAGTGTTAAGCACGATTTTTCGCATTTGGTTGCTTTGCAACTGGTTCATATGGTAACTCGGCTACCTGGAATGTAGCTATAGGTGCTAGAAGAGCTGGTGGTAGAGTGTACTTTGGTTCCCAGTTAACCACTCCCCATCCCTATAAGAGGATTAGACAGCCCCGCACATTGTCACATGACTAGAGGCACCTCCCTGAGGGAGGATAGGTCTCTGCCCACTGACGTGGAGCTTTAACCAACGGAATGTGGGCAGAAGGGACGGATGCCACGTCCGAGCAGATGCTTTGAGAGCCATCATGTGGCTTGGCCGTTGTTGCTCTTTTTCCTTCTCTCATGAGAGCAGCATATCCCAAAGAGGGGCCAAATTTTCCTCTTGAATGTAGGAATGACAAAGACACAAGGAGCAGAGCCTCGCCTGACACATGGCAATCTTCAGCAATCACTTAACATCAATGAGAACTAAAACTTGGTTGTTATTAAGTCGACAAGATTTTCAGGGTTCTTTGTTACTGCAGCATAACCTCACAAAAGCTGACTGATACAGGGCTAAGGAGTAGCACTAAAGAAGTAGTTAGGTTAAACAACCTCTGAATTCCCTTCTAGGCCCTCATTCTAGACTCCCTGGCTCATTCTCAGTAAATGGGACATGAGTCACTTTAGGAAAAAAGAGACACTTTAGGAAAACAATATAGCATATCTTTTAGGGTCTAGAGTCAGGCAGTCCTGACTTGCTCCTGGCTTTGCCACTCACCAGCCACGAGATCTTATTCAAATTATTTAAACTCCCCAAGCCTTAGTTACCTTCTCCACAAAATGGGGATGGTAATTTTTCTGCCTCTGAGGGTCAGTATGAGGATTAGATGAGATGATGCCCAGTGCTTGGCATGTGGTACACCCTCCATCAGCAGGAGTTGCGGTGGACATCTGTTATATTCATAGCTGCCCTGCGTCTTTGGAACAGTCTTTCTATGTTTGAGGAAATTCCCACATTACTAGTTCAACCTCCCAGAGCAGGCATCAGAACTCTAACTCCCAGCCTCGCTGGCAGCCAGCCTGCAGGCCAGTGGCCTCGGTGCCTGGGGTCTGACACTTGGCTGCAAGGTTTGGGTTCAGAGGCAGTAGGCTTTGTGAGGAGCTTCCGTGTTTTGCTGTCATGATGGACGTAACCTCCTGGTGGTAGGATTCCAGGGGTTTGCAAAGTTGACTTCCTGGGGTAGAGGGGCATCGGATGGAGGATGTGACAGTGACAGTTTTCTTATTAGGCTGGTGCTTCAGCGTAGTCC
Organism: Orcinus orca; assembly: GCF_937001465.1. Classification (NCBI taxonomy): domain Eukaryota; kingdom Metazoa; phylum Chordata; class Mammalia; order Artiodactyla; family Delphinidae; genus Orcinus; species Orcinus orca. Next base: position 15,468,842 of record NC_064566.1, on the reverse strand, counting down.
GAGGTCTTATTTCTGGAAACTGAGCTCGAGCCTGACTCTCCAGCCAACCCCAGTTCCCCACTCAACAATTCAGGGGGCTTTGCAAGTACCTTGTAGTAAATTTTTCTGCATGAACAACTAGACTGTATTTCGTATGCTTACAATGCTTACTAGAATTAATATTACTTCATTACCATTATTAAACAAGAGTCATCGGTCTTCGAGGCCTCCAGATACCCAGGGGGACTGCAGGCCAACTAGCATTGGCTGGTAAATCCCACACCAAGTTCCTTGTCCGGGCTGGGTGGGGAATCTGCAGTTGGAACCTGTTAAGGAGACCTAATTCCATGTCTGCCCTCGCCTGGCTCTCAAGCGGTGCCTACACTCTGCTCCTGGGAGCGTGAATTGACCTGAGGCCCAGGGTGGGAGGTGGGGACCCTCCCCTGTCCCTCCCGTCCCTCCAGGCTTTCTTCTCCTGGTCTCACTCCAGGTTTCTCTTGATTGGCTGCACTGGGTGGTATGGACACCAGAGGGCGCTAAATGCTCATTTTGGAGGGAAGCGTGTGGAGTTTTTTTTTTTTTGTTTTGTTTTTTGGTGTGCATTGCCTGCAACTTACAGGTGAGGAAACGGACCCAGACAGGTGAAGATGCAAGCTTAAGGTCACATGGCTAGAAAGTTATCAGGGCAGGAACTTGAACATAAACCATCTCTCAGAGAGGAGGACTGTGTCAACACCGTAGTTTTCTTAGGGAGGGTCATGGAGAGAAGGGAAGGAAAGACTGTGGTGTTTTCCTACAGAGGTCTCTGTGGCAGCGCTGACACTCAGAGAGCTTTCAGTACAAATGCCAATTCAGCCAGCATCTGTTGAGCCCAGGACTGCAACCTCAGCTGCCCATGGGGACTAGGCAGGTCACAAAAATGAGGAAACCAGGTCGGGTGGGCAATGGGGAGTGGTGGGGACTGTGGCCAGCTGTTACAAATGAAGGGGACACCACACTCATGTCCACCAGCTCTTGCCCTGTCAGGATGCACGTCAGGTTGTTTGGGTTTTTCTGTTTTTTATCAGAAGCTGTATGTCTAAATGTTATGAAATCCCCCAATGTTGAAATACCTGTGACAAATGCAAAACTTTTTCAACTCAACTCTCTGAGCCTTGGCGTTCTCAACCTTACAATGAGGAGACTGTCTACACCATTGGCTCCTTGGGCCACAGGAATGTTCTTTTTAGCCTTGTGCCTGTTTCAGGGAAGGATCTCACGCTGGTTTTGCGCAGCTCCACCCAATGGCAGGAGTGAGAGCTGCCATTTCTAGTCCCCTTTTGGTAGCAGCTCCCCATCCATCTCAGGGACTTAGGAGTATCTGGAGACACCAAAACAGGGTTGTCCAGAGAAGCCTTTTCTGTTTTCTGCTTTTCTGCTCCAACAACTCTTCCCTGTGGGCACAGAGGTCACAAGAAATGGTCTCTCATGGGATCTACTGGGGTTCAAGGAGAAAATGATTAGGATTGCTTTATATTTGTTGATTTTTATTTTTGTATATCTTGAATATTTTAAATAACTTTTTATCTTGTCTTTTCAAATTTTGCTTTGTGTATGGCTCAGAATATGCCAAATGGTAGCAAATTAGTGCATACATCTCGATTATAAATAAATAAACTAACATACATTGGCATGGGGGCTCATGACTGCTTGGGGTACCCAACTCCTGCCGTGGGGTTGACCTGATGCCTGAAAGGGGAAAACAACAGGCATAACAGGGAATTGTGGATGTGGAGACATCACTCAATAGTTTCAAAGTTACCCAAGTGCCACAGTTGTTAAAAAAAAAAAAAAAAGCTTCATAATATGTAAAGCACTACACAAATGCTTGTTATCAAATTAGTCAAATATACCCAGTCATTTTTAAATTGTCTGGAGCATGGTAAGAGTTTGCTTTAAAAATGGAGGCTCTGTTATTATTTTTGCCGTTGCTCTTGGTATGGTAACACCGTGGGGCACCACTGCACTGGTTTCTGGGTCAGCTTGCCCACTGTGCTGAAAGCCCCACTGAGGCCAGGGCTGCGTGAGATTAACCCCTGGAACTTCAGATGTAGCAGGGGGCAGGGTGGGATTTGAGCAGGGGTCTAAATGATCTTTGTTAAATGGCTGAGATGGAAAAAAATCAACGGCTCAGCCACTTTGGTGGGAACTTGGATCCTGTCCCAGCTACAACCCAGCTCTAAGGGGCTCAGAGTTTAGATCCCCATCCAGCTCTTTGGAGAAGAAAGGCCCTGGCCCTGTTGAACCCATTCAAATGCAGGAGTTACTGTGCTTAGCAATAGACTCAGGCTTGATAAATTGCTATTAACCATTTCCTGGCCCAAGACGCAGCAAGAGGACAGAGTATAGAGCAGATTTATGTCCAGCGTCCGGGACCAGCATTCTTTCTGCTTCTCAGGCAGGAAGCAGGGTCCTTTCAAGGCCCTGGGGGGTGCTCTTTGATGCAGTGTGAGCCTTTAGGAATAGACCACATGGCTTAGTGTTGGTGGTCAGAATCTGGGCACCTAGGTCCTATGCAACTTGGGCTTTTCCTGTTACGGTCAATTTCTGCAACCGAAAACTAAGTTGGCTATAAACTATTACTTCTCTTTCCTCTGTCACTTACTAGTTGTAGGACCTTGAGCTGGTTACTTACCTTCTCAATGCCTCCATTCCCACATCTTGGAAATGGGCATCGTAATAGTACGCACCTCCTAGGGTCGTTGTGATGAGGATCCAGGGGTGCTATTTAAGTTTATAATGTTAAGGAAACCATGCAGGTCGAAGGGAGGGAGGTGCTAAATCTGTTCTGAGTACTCTCTGAAGAAGGATGGTCCTAAGTAACCTAAACACTCAGGACTAAGCGTCTGCTGCCAGACCTCTGATTCATTTGTGCACAAATGGTTGTGTAAGAAAATATTGGGCCCCTTTTTCTTTAAATCAGCTGAATTCAGACTCTCAGTTCCCACCAGAGGAATATCTACTCCAGTCATTCCGAGGTCCCACTTGGGACAGACTGTGTTTTCCAGATTGAGTTTCCCACCAACTAGAATATCTGCAACTATATCGTCTGCCCTGCAAGTGCTTCTAGAACTTTGCCACCCCTCATCGAGAGAAGGAGACTATGTCCCCTCCCCTTGAACCAGGTGGGCTTTCGTAATTGCCTCCGCTCATAGAATACAAAGGAAGTGATACTACATGATTTCTGAGGCTAGGTCATAAAACGCCATAAAACGCCATATGCTTCTATCTTGTTCTCTGTTAGCTCTTGAAACCCAGCCATCTTGCTGTGAAGAGGCCCCAGCAGCCTGTCGAGAGGCCTCATCGAGAGGAACTGAGGCCTTGGGCGCCAGCTCTAGCTGAGCTCCCAGCTGACAGCCAGCACCAACTTGCTAGCCAGCTGAGTGAGTGCACCATCTTGAAAGTGGATCCTCGGGCTTCCCTGGTGGTGCAGTGGTTGAGAGTCCGCCTGCCGATGCAGGGGACACGGGTTCGTGCCCCGGTCCGGGAAGATCCCACATGCCGTGGAGCAGCTGGGCCCGTGAGCCATGGCCGCTGAGCCTGCGCATCCGGAGCCTGTGCTCCGCAACAGGAGGGGCCACAACAGTGAGAGGCCCGCGTACCACAAAAAAAAAAAAAAAAAGAAAGTGGATCCTCAACCTCCAGCTGAATCAGCTGATATTGTCTAGAGCAGAGATAAGCCTTCCCCACTGAACGTATCCCAAATGACAGATTTATGGGCTAAATAAATGACTGGGTGGTTTGTTACATAACAATAGGAAACAGATGCACCACTCTCCCCCATCCCTCTCCTCCTCTTTCCTCCCAGAGCTGTACAAGAGCCTTGGGGCTTTTCCTAGGCCCAGACACCGATGAGACCCTGACACCCATGTTCTTGTCCACAAGGACCTTCAGATCTCCTGCTTTGCCACCTTTGGGGTGGAGAATCTTTGGGAGGCTAGGAACCCCATGGCCATACCCTTTTGAGGTCTTATAACCACCATCTCCCCTACCTCCAGGTTGGCCATTTGACATTTTTTGGCCATTCCATGTGGCTTGAGGGATGTCAGTTCCCCGACCAGCGACTGAACCCAGGCCACAACAGTGAAAGCCTGTAACCCTAACCACTAGGCAACCAGGGAACTCCCTAGAGTGGTTCTTCTTGCCCCTTTCCCTGCCTCCAAAACTCCTGGTTTCACCCCTGGAATGGACTGGAGAATTTCCCAAAAGATGGAAGTAATCTCTCACTAGAGGTGGCTGTGCTCTCTGCCTAGAAAAGTGACCGAGGTAAGTCACGGTGAAGCCTGACTCCCGCTGGAAGAGAGGAAATGCTGAAAAACCAACCCAATTTGACATTTCAGTAAATAATTGAGACACACATCTATTCATTGACTGTGCGTTAAGCTCCCAATGTGTGCCCAGCATTACGCTGGGTGCTGGGAAGACAAAGCTGAATGGCAGCGCCACCCACAGACCTGGACAGGAAATCCACCTGTGTCCACCCAAAGCCTGCACCCCACCCTCCTCCTCCATCATGCTTCAGGTATCTGAAAACCTAGAAATCTCTGCCTAAACGGCCCAAGCCCAGTTTTAGGGCTTTTACACAATGACTTCTCCAGGTCCATCCGTCTGAGGGTACAACATGGCCCCGTGTGCACCCCTAGAGGGGTGACTTGAGTGGTAGCTATAGGCAAGGTGTGTGGACAGAGTTTGGGCATGTGAGCTGAGGTGTTCACAGGCCTGAGTCCTAGGCTACTTGTGACACAGGACACAGATGGTGCTAGGAAGAGAATTAGGGCGGGTGTGCTGAAGACTAGTGTCAGGGCTGACTCACCCCGACACCCACCATGTCCCTGCATAGAATTACAAAGAGTACAAGGATTCTAAATTTCAACATGGCCTCCTTGGTCATTATAAAGAATATTTCTCGAGGCAGGAGAATAGACATATTTTATTTTACAGTCTGTTAAATGTTTAGATATATATGTGGGCCTCGGTTTTCGCTATCAACATTTCAGAGTAGCTCTGTGGTACAGGACCAGTGCCCCAGGCTGTAACTCCTATGGGACACCCTCTTCTATGGGCTGCAAAGGATGGTGGGAGAGTCTGGCAGAGATTCCAGAAGCTGCCTGCAGACTGCCCTCCATGTCGCCCCAGCTGCCTCCATCTCTAATCTGGAGTGACAGAGACAGGAAGGGGTGGCAGAAGGGACTCATGTGATCTAATGCCTGCCCGGGGGAAGGGGGGCATTGCTGATGGAATCCAGCTGTTTTGCCACCTGCCAATCACCATCACTAACACCCCCAGCTTGAGGGGAGGGGACCCGGAGCAAGGTAGGAGAGGAAGGTATTTCATGCCCATTTTGCACGGATTGGCTAGGGTGGGAGATGGAGTCCAGGCCAAGATAGAATAGCACTGTGGTTCCCGAAGTATGGTCTCTGGACCCGTAGCATTGACATCATCTAGAGCTTTTTAGGCTCTTGGCCCCTTGCAGGAAAGATGGTGTCCTTCTGTAGGAAGGGCAACAGTATGGGACACTTCTGGGCTTAAAAAACTCCCCAGCCCCACTCCTCCGGCTTGGTGTGGAGATTCTATGAAAGGGACTTTTTACTGGAAAGAAAACATTTATTTACTGAGCATGCACAGTGTGCAAGAGTGGAGAAACACTTCACGAGCACTTCCACATTTAAGCCTCAACAGCCACCCTCGAGATTGCTATTATTTTTATTATCATGATATCTTTTTCTTTTTTGCGGTACGCGGGCCTCTCACTGTTGAGGCCTCTCCCGCTGCGGAGCACAGGCTCCGGACGCGCAGGCTCAGCGGCCATGGCTCACTGGCCCAGCCGCTCCGCGGCACGTGGGATCTTCCCGGACTGGGGTACGAACCCGCGTCCCCCCGCATCGGCAGGCGGACTCTCAACCACGGCGCCACCAGGGAAGCCCCATGATATCCCTTTTAAGGGCTCAGTCTAGAGGGGTTAAGTACCTTCCTTGCCTCGCCTTGGGTCACAAGGCTCCCAGGAGGCTACTTGGTCTGTGTGATTCTCAGAGCACCCTGACTTCTTCACCTTTCTGCTAAACAGTGGTTCTCAAACTGAAGTGTGATTCAGAATCACCTTGAAGCCTTGATAAGGGAACTGCTAGGCTCATCCCCCAGAGTTTCTTACTCAGTAGATCTGGGATGGGGCCCCCAACACACATTCCTAACAAGTTTCCAGATGCTGCTGCTGCTGCGGGTCCAAGGACCTGCTTCGGGAACCACCGTGCTGGGCGGGGATCCAGCTCCCTGCCCTGCTCCACCCATGCAAAACCGGCACAATCAGACCTTCCCCACAATGACGTCCTTGTGAAATGCCAGTGAGATAATGGGAGTGAAAGAGCTTTGTCAGCTGCACAGCTCAATGGCTCTGGTCATAACCCAGGGACCTGAGGCTGGTCCCTGGGGTCTGGGTGTGTGGAGGGCTGGGATGCAGGTGGGGGTACCACAGCCATCCGGAGATCTTTTGCAGCCCATCTTAATTCTGAGCCACTTCTCAAGGGAGAAAGCCGGCTTCTCAGGGATGGACCAGCAGCCCCTGCTGCCCCCCAGCTCATCACCCCATGCCTTCTCCCTTACCTCTGGCAGCCTGCTAGCACTGCCTCAGCAGACGGCTGGTCCGGGCTACTCCTCCAGGGGCCAGTCCAGGCAGGCTGGTGCAGCATCAGGCCTTGTGATTCACGGCCTGGGACTGGGTCCTGCTCACCAGCCTTGTGAGACTCAGGGGCCGTGACTTCCCTTCTCTAAGCCTCAAGTTGCTCATTGGCAACATGGGTGCAACATCTGCACAGAGTTGTGCAAACTCAACGGCCAGTACTTTTAAAGTACTTTTCTAAGCCACAGCTTGGCACACAGCCTGGCCCCTGGCGAAAGTTCAATCAGTGGTAGCTGTTAGTATTTTCAAAAAGTGCCTGGGCCCAAGCCACCTCATGGTAGAGGCCCGGACTTGGAACGCAAACCGCTCCCACGCCGTTCCCCGGTTGCACCCGGATACACCCGACCCGGAATGCCAGCGTGGGGATCCGGAGGCCTGCCTGCCTCGGGTAGGGTTGCCAGTGTAGGGCAGGGCAAGATTAGGGAAGCGGTGAAGCGAGGAAGGGGCGTTCCTGGGGAGAGGCCTCAAGCTAGGAGGGCCGGGGGCGGGGATAAGCCCGGAGGAGAGGGAGTCGGAGGCGGGGGTGGTGGGAGGGCCTAGGGAAGTGGCCAGCGGCCTGGGAGGAGCGTGGGAAGGCTGAGGAAGGCCGAGGAGGGGCGGGACCATTAGGAAGCGCTGGGAGTGAGGTTTCCCACCCGGCAGGGCTGAGGCTCATGCCCACCCAGACAAGGCTTTATCCGGGCAGGGCCAGGGGCCTGGAGGGGCGCAGAAAACCCGGCCGAGGAGGCAGGCCCAGGGAAGGTCCCATCCACAGGGTGAAGTTGGGCCGTAGCGGGGCGGGGCGAGGGGCGTAGCTCCATCCCCCGCAGGACCCGGGCCGGGGCTGGCCGGTTAGAGCAGGGAGGCCGTAGCGGACAGAGCCCGATCCGGCTGGAAGCCAGTCAACATTCCTGCAGGGTCTGGGGGCGGGGCTGGGCCCAAGTCAGGAGGCCGAGGGGGTGTGTCTGGGGCGTGGCCTCCGGAGGGCGGGGCCTGGCCGAAGCCTCTGCGTTCCCCGACGACTGCCGGGAGGGGGACGATCAAGCTACTGAACCCAGGGCTGCGCAGTCGGACGCTGACTGGGGCGCGAGCGGGCGACGCCAGGCTTGCAGCGCGGAGCAAAAAGCAGAGCCAGCAGGTGAGAAGGGGGTCGGGGGAGGCCTGCCGGCAACCACGAGCAAAGTTAGTTTTCGTCCCCACTTCCAGAGGCCGCTCGGGCAGTTTTCTCGCAGCAAGTGACAGGTCGGGCCAAGAAGGCAGCTGGTGGGTGAGAAGGAGCTTAATTAAGTTCCCAAGTCCTGACCCCCAGTTCTCCGGCTCCTCCGTGCTCCAGCTGTGTGAGCCCGGGCGCGTCCCCCGACCTTGCCCAGGACCTCTCGGGTTCCAGTAAAAGGAGGAGGTTGGACTAGGTGGACTCCGTGTTCTTACTGCCCTTTCTCACTGAAACCCCGGAAGGTGAGGCTGGCAGGTGAGAGCGGACTCAACAGGTATTTGGATTGTGTCGCCCAGACTACAGTTTGTCTCCCTGCAGAGTGACACTGAGCAAAGTGAACTCTCTGCGAGCGTGAAGCGAATTGTTTTAAAGGTCACACTAGTTCCTCGCATGGGACTTGAACCCACAGGCCTGGGAACCGGGGGCAGAGCCGGGGGGGTGGGGGTGGGGTGGGTGCCCAAGTCAGGGAGATTTCAGCCTCCCCTTCCCCACAGCTCTGAGAGCCTAGTAAGACTTGGGGTGGGAAACTCAGCAGGGCATTTGTCCCCCTCCCAGGGCTTTTCCAAGTGAGCTGGCTTGGGAGGCCCCTGGCGGAAACTAGGGGACAAGTTCTTATCCGGGTGAGTGGGGAAGACAAGGGAAAACCCCGCAAACATTGGGCCCAGAGTCAAGCCCAGAGCCGGGGCTCTTGCTGCATGCCCAGGGTCCCTTCCTTGGGCTGGAGGTTTCTGTCCCTGGTGGCAGTAGGTGCTCTGTGCCAGGGGCCATAGTAGTTGGGCAGCCTAGTTCAGTGGTCAAGGACTTGGGACCAAATTTGGATTCCACTCCCCCTTCAAACTTCAGTTTCCTCATCTGTTAAATGGGGGTAGTGATGGTACTCAACGGTAGTAGTGAGGACTTAATAGAATAATGTGTATATAGTGCTTAGCAAGGCGCCAGGCACCCAGTGAGGCCTCATTGTATGACAGCTGCTCTGATGTGGATGGGCAGGTGATAGACTGGCTTCCTGCCTGGGAATGAGACTGTTTTTGGAGGGCTGGCTGCAGCTCCTCTTGACCTTGTGAGAGCCAAAACTTGCCACCTGCCACCAGCATCACTTTGTCCATTTTGGGGTTGGGGAATGTGTCATCTGGACCAAAGAGTAGCTGAGTTTTCAGTAATATTGCTTGCAGTTGTTAGGTGTCCCGTTAAATAAACCTCCAAATGTTTACTTAGCACCTACTCTATATTAGATGGAGCTAGGTGATACAGAGGTGAACTAGCCTCTGGGTTCTGCCCTCATTTTGAGTTGCTGACAGTGAGGTCCCCATCCCCACCATGCCTCTGCTGGAGAGGATAACTCACACCCAGAGCTCAAGGCCAGATGAGGTCTCATGGGTTTGTACTGGTCTGGTGGCCAGAATCCAGCTCTTCCATTGCATGCTTGGCTCAGGGTGGAGGTGAGGGCCAGTGTGGGCACCTTGTATCTGTTTGATCAGGGTTGGGCACTGAAGGTGGCTGGCTCCCTGCATCTCCTGGGGAGATGAGCCCTACACTGTGGAACCAGCTGGAAAACATTATGGGACAGTGTTTGACTGAGGGCTGTGCTATGTGGAGGAAACAGCTTGTGTATGTATGGGAGGGTGGCGCTCAGGGCAGGTGAGACACGGGAGAAAGGGAGATAGTGAGACTTGAACAGGACTTTCTGCCTGGGATCCCAAGTCCTGGTTGGGCTTGGATCAACTTGGGGCCCCAGACTCCCCTCTCCAAGCATTTGAGTGGCTTAAGATTAGAGTTTGGTCTGGTGGGGAGGGAGAGGGGTCAGTAGGTGTTGCCTGTGAGGGGGGCAGGGAGGAGATGTTCATTTCAAACAGTGCTTAGTAAACATCTACTGGGAAGTCCTCCTACCACCCCTCCACCCCATGTGATAAATGATGGACGATGACACACTGACCCCATCCTTAGTTGCTTACCATCTGGTGAGGGACTTAGACAAGGGGACTGTGATAGGAGATAGATGAAGGGTCAGAGGGATCTTTAGGAAAGCTTCATGGAGGAGGTGGAGTTTTGGGTGGGCCCTAAAGATTGCAAAGGTTTCAGTAGCCACAGCAAATATAGTGTTTTGGGAAGAGGAGGTTGCCGAGGGGAAGGCAAGGAGGTCAGTGTGTTCAGGGGATTTTTTTTTTTTTCAACCTTGTTTGAAAGTAGCCCACATACTATATAGCAGACACTATGAGCACAGCTCGGTACTTTTACAACCACCAAGACCAGGGTTCAGATCCGATGGGAAAGGGAACCAGAGGGTTCCGGGCATTTTTAGGAAACTGCTAGATGGATCAGTCTGGCTGAAGAGCTGGGACTGTGCAGGGATGCGAAGGGGGAATGGTCGGTTGGATCAACTTGTAGAGGACCTTGAATGCCAAGGTGAGATGTTTGGATTTGATTTGTAGAAAGTGAGGGCCGCTGAAGGTTTCTGAGCAGGGGAGTGACATAGTCAGGGTGGCACTTTTGGAAAGATAGTCTTGCCAGATGCTCTGGGGTGCAGGACCCAGTGGTCAAGGGATAACGAACCGATGGCTGTGATGATGGAGAAGCAGGGGCCTGGGGGGCTTTGGGGATGTCTGCAGCTGGGGGATAGGAAAGACACTGTTGGAGGGGAGGGGGAGCAAGTGTCCCAGTGGGTGCCCTTTGTTTCTTTCGATCCCCAATGGAGCCTAGACCCTGGTGCATAGCGGGTGCTCAAGAAGGTGGCTGGATTGGGTGGGTAAAGGCACTGGGGAGGGTGACAAGTGCTACAGAGTGATAGAGAGGGAGCCGCCCAAGAAGGCTCTGTGTTTGCCCATGAAGGGGAGGCCTCTGGGCCAAGTGAAGGGAACTTGAGCCAGTCAGCAGGGGCTGGGGGGGCGGGAGAGCAGGGCGGCTGGAAAGAGGTACCTGCAGCTCTTCCCTCTCAGTCCCAGCCCAGGGAAGGCCAGGGTGAGAGGTTAGCCGGCGGGGGCACAAAGTTCCCACATGCGGCAGGGGGGTGGATTTTGGGTTCCTCCAGGGCTCCTCTGAAGTTTCTGCAATGTGGGGCAGTCCCCTCTCTCTATGGCCTCAGACTTTTGAACCACTTCCTGGAAGCGCCTCACCCCCTTCTCTTACCCTCCAACCCTGGGGATGCAGCCCCTGTTCACCCTGAGGACCAGACAGCCCCTCCTGGCCCAGGGCAGAGCAGCCCCAAGCCCCGAGCCTTCCTTTCGATTTCGAGCATCTGGGGCCAGCGGACACCCCCTGGTTTGGGCTCAGCTTTGACCCCCTGCTCCAATTCTTTAAACCCACTTCCTCCACCCCACGGGAAACTCAGGGGGCGGTTATGATTTCACGGAAGAATCAAACAGTCAGGAGTTGGCTGTGTGAGAGGCGGGCGGGAGGGAAGAGCCTGGGCCCCTGTGTGCGACAGGCCGGGGCCAGGGTTGGGGGTCCGGTTTAATCTCAGCAGGAACTGCCCTGCCCACCGGCTTCCCCTCCTCTAAGCCTGGATCTGAGGGGCCGGGAGGGAAGCCTGGAGGTAAACATTGGCCGAGCTCCATGCTACACTTGCTTCCCTCTTCCCTTCGGCCCCTGATGCTGCCTGTGAGGAGGCCAGCCACAGGCCCAGGGCCTCTGTGACGGCCCCGCTGGTGTCTGGGGGCTGTCTGGTTCCTGACTCACCCCTGGGGTTCCCCCTACACTGTGGTTTTCCTGTCAGCAGCTGATTCACTCTGTGCTGACATGGAGACGCAGCTGAGGTGAGGGAAGAGGCCTGTCTTCTGGTTCTTAGAGTTAGTTCCAGCTCTTCTGTTTACAGGCTGTGTGACCTTTCATGAGTTCCTTCTCCTCTCTGGGCTTTCCTTCCCTCTCTGCTAATGGCCTGTTCTTTACTTGGCTCTCAGGGGATTCTGTAACCTGGACTCTGTCGTTTGTAAAGTAGGGCACATGTGAGTGCACACACACCACACACACACACACACACACACATACAACACAGGGTCTCAATACAGAGTGGAACTGGACAATTCCACCTCCTAACCTCGCCTGCCCCCCACCTGAAGCACCCTTGTCTACCTTCTGCCTGTCCACAGATTAGGGAGATGGTACAGCATGGTGGTGAGGAGTTGGACTTGGAGCAAACTCTTGGCCCTGACCATTCCTAGCTATCTGACCCTTTCTGAGCCTCAGTTTCTGAATCTCTAAATTGGGGATAATAATGGTAACCACTTCATAGGGTGACGTGAGGATAAAACAAAAAAGTGCATGTGTTGGGGCTTCCCTGGTGGCACAGCGGTTGAGAGTCCGCCTGCCGATGCAGGAGACACGGGTTCGTGCCCCGGTCCAGGAAGATCCCACATGCCGCGGAGCGGCTGGGCCCGTGAGCCATGGCCGCTGAGCCTGCGCATCCGGAGCCTGTGCTCCGCAACGGGAGAGGGCACAACAGTGAGAGGCCCGCGTACTGCAAAAAAAAAAAAAAAAAAAAAAGTGCATGTGAAGCGCTTTGCACATGGTGTATCCTCCATGAATGAGAGCTGCTGCTGCCCTTATTTTCTTCACCTGGCCAGTCTTCAAGGCTTATACTAGGCTGCTTCTCAGGCCCCCAGAGACATTCCCCAGAGCACCAGCCTTCCGTATGGGCCCTCTGTGCCTCTCCAGCGTGTGTGTACGTGCTCCAAGACACCAGTCATTTCCACCTGCGTGGTGCTCTTCCCGGGGGTGGCTGGGTCTCCCCACCGTGACTCTGAGCTTCCTGAGGGGAAGTAGGTCTGAACGTCAGTGGCAGACTTTCTCCAAAACCCCTCCTTTCCCTTCCCCTCTTTCCTCTGCGCTTGCCTACACTGAGTACTTGCCTCTTTGCTGCTGTTTGGTGGCATATAGAGTATCTCTGTGAACCCTCCCAGCCAGGGACTGCCCCATCCATCTCTGCGTCCTGACTCCTGGTACAAGGCCTGGCCCACAGCGGGCACGCAGGAAATGTTGGTTGAATGAATAAGTGATTCTCTTCAGGGTGGCCCAGTAGGACCCAGTTCAGAGCCAGATCCTCAGTGGCTCCTTTTGGCAAAGGCGGAGCTGGGAAGCAGGGTCTGGATGCCCCTGCCTTGCCCTTCAGGCCTGCCCGTCCCATGCCTGCAACCGGGGTCCAGGGAGGTGGGAATGGTGTGGCTGGCCTGGGATTTCTTCAGCCCGGGCTCTGGCTTCCCTCATGAGGCCCAGCCTTTCCCCTCCTGAGAGGGGAAGAGCCCAACTTCCTCCAGCCCCAGGCTTGTGGGAGCCACTCTGGCCCTTAGTGAAGCCCGACTCAGCCAGAAAAGGCACGTTCAAGTCAGCAGTTCCTGCCCCGTGAGGCGTGGGCGCAGGGCTGGGGGATGGGAGGATGCCCTCCAGGAGGCCCACCCCTGACATTATCCCTGGAGACCACCAGGTGGGCAGCTCTGGGGGGCCCCGCCACTCTCTCCTCTGGCTTCTTTCCTGGAAGTGGGAGCTTCTGCCTTTCTTTGGGCCCCACCCCTGACTTTCCCTTCTGTGTCAAGAGGTGATCTGGGGTGGGAGTTCCTGAAGATTCTGGACCTAGGCTCATAGGACCCATGCAGAAAAGTGGACGAAGTGCCGGAAGCTGGGCATTAGGAAGCGTGGGTTCGGCTCCTGGCTCTGCTGTGACGTTGCAGAGTGAGCTGCTCCAGGGGAGTGACCTCCTAGGCCAGTTTGCTTACTCCTCAGGCAGAAATGCCCCAGAAGGCTGCCTGGGGTCCAGCTGGCCCTGGCCCAGGAGAGTGGAGGACGAACCATAGGCAATGTCGTGGACTCTGGAATCAAAGTGCCCAGGGATGCTCATTTCTGCCTCTGCTCTTTACCTGCTGGGTGAGACCTTAGGCAAGTGTCTTAACCCCTCTGTACATCAGTTTCAGCATCTAACATGGAGTTGGTTATAACACTTACTTCATAGGGTTGTTTGAAAATGATACGAATCAGCGTACGTGAAGCATTTGTGAGACTTGCCTGGCACACAGTGAGTGCTTTATATGGACCAGATGTTTTGGATAGCGTTGCTATTATTAATAGGAAGCAGGATTTAAGTCTTTGGGGGCAGTCTTTGGTGAATGGCTTGAGTCTGGGAATTTGGAGCCCTGGGTTCTGATCCCAGCTCATCCTTTACTTGCCATGTGACCTTGGACAAGTTGCAGCCCTTTTTGGGCTGCAAAACTCTATTATCCTGCATTTGCTGCACTTGGCTATTGTGAGACAGGCACATGTGATATCACAGTGCGGAGCTGCAGGGTTTTATTCAGGGAAAGGACTTCTGGGTGGCCAGCCTGTTCTCCTGCCCTGAGACAGCCACAGTAGGTGGGCAGGTGTCCACACTGTCACAGAGGTACTGCAGACACAGAACGACAGGGCAGCCCCCCACAATGGCACTCAACAAGGCTAAAAAGTAGGTGAAACATTTAAGTATACACATAATGGGATTATCTAGATCATATTACAGACTTTTTTTTTTTTACTTTTCCCCATTTTCTGAATCTTCTGCAGTAAGCCCATATTATTTTTATGCTCCAGAAAGAAAGAACACACTTATACAATAAAGCTATCAAAAAACGTACTATAAATATTTAAACAAAAATGCATTATATGAACGTGGGATCATATTGAAGTTCTTGTTGTTAACAAATCACATTTATTTCAAAAGGGGGTCAGGTGTTGGTTTGAAGTGAATGTCAATTTGTCAAGCCTCAGAAGACTGAGGGAGTGTCTTTGGAGGGAGACAAGAGTCAGATTCTGAATGGGATCATAATCCTGCTTCCATTGTGGTGGACACACCCCAAGTGCCGCCTGGTGTTTAGAAAGCTTCTCAACAATCCTTGACGCCGACGGGCTTACTTTCTTCACGCGTAAAATGGGGATAATAATAATACCTAATTCAGAGCGGTGCTGTGAAGGTTAAAGGAGCTTCACACTTGTTTAAGTTGTGAGGGAAGCCCTCTTCTTCTGAATTTGGAACCAAGTGAAAAGAACAGTCGACAAAGATGGAGCTCCAAAGGAAGCCCCGAGAACGTGGCTTTAGATCCAGTCCCCAGAGGGCTGGCTAACCGGCTGCCCTGGAACTGGCAGAGTTCCGGTCCGGTCACAGGCAACTCTGAACAGGGGCCAGCCTCCCTGCAGGGGCTGGTATTATGCAGAGGAGCAGCCCGGAATGAACGCTGCCTGCGGGCAGCCACCGAGCGTGCCCAGTACGTCTCCCAGATGAACCAATCAGATAATCCACTGCTGGGGTCCTGGCCTGAAGCGAAGAAGTGGGTGGAGCGAGGCCAGAGGTGTTCTCCCTGTAGAGGTCCCTCCTCAGGGAAACAAGTGGAGAGAGAAATATGTGTTCCTCCTCATGAGTACAAGGCGCTTCCAGCGATGCCTGGTAGGCAAACACTCAATGTTAATTTGACGTTGCTAACAATAATGGTAGCAATGAGTAATTCTACTACTGAAGTTGGAAAATTACTCTCCCACCCACTGTCTTAGGATATGGAATATTAGAATGTTGTTGCAATGGGACATGATGAGACGTCCTCATTTATAAAGGAAATAGAAACTCAGTGGGGCTGGGGGATGACAGATTTGTCTGAGATCCCACCGCAAATGAGTGGGTGGCCAGCTAGGCCCTGGGTCACTGACGGTCACGTAGGCAAGTCACCTCCCTGACGCTTTGACCTCTCTGAACTCACAGCAGAGGAGTAACTGCGGCAGGAGGCTGTGTCATTCAGGGGCTCTCAAATGCCCCTCTGATCCCCTCTCTCACCAATTTCGGTGAGGATTAAATGACATAATGGCTCTGGGTAACATGCTTAGTGGTGGGCCCAGCACGTAAAACTCCTTCCATACAAGCCAGAGGTTGATGAGGGTGATAGTGATGAACGAACGCTGCGCCTTCCACCCCTTTGAGGAAATGACAGGGTCCTCCTCCCCAAAGACCAAGGTCCCCGGTCTGGAGTAAAGGAGCTTTCCAGGGCTGTTTGGAGATCTGGGGGTCAGGAGGGCCTTAGGCCTCTATGGGCCTGGTCCTCTATAAGACAGTCTGAGCCCAGCCTCAACCTGGCTGCTTTTGACTTAGCGTGAGGGCAAAGATGGAGGCTCGTGGCTAGAGTCCCAAGGTCGTAGTCTTGTGAGCAGCATTACAGTTCATTGAGTCAACCTACCTACTCAGTCCGATCCCATGGACAACATTCAGCCTTTGCTCGCACACCTCAAGGCTTGGAGAGCTCACTACCTTTCATGTCTGGGCATATCTGACTCTTAAAAAATACTGTGTAGAATTTGAACAAACCCACTCTCCCTTGACTTGTTGGACCTGATCATGCTTTGGGGACCACTTGGGGACCATGTGGAGTATGAAGGCTCTCTGGGTGTGGGGGAGGGTAACCAGACCTCCCTTGTAGCGCCCCGCCCCACCCTCAGGCCAGAAAGAGACATTTCTGTCAACTTTTTGTTGTTGTTTATTTTGCTGATTTTTATTGGAGCATAGTTGACTTACAATGTTGTGTTAGTGAATCAGTTATACATATACCCACTCTTTTTTAGATTCTTTCCCCATTTTGGTCATTACAGAGTGTTGAACACTGTTCCCTGTGCAATACAGTAGGTTCCTGTGAGTTATCTATTTTATACATGGTAGTGTGTGTATGTCAATCCCAATCCATTTCTGTCAACTTTTTTAAAAAGCCTTCATCTCTACCTGAACCAATGGACCCTTTAAAAAAAGGCCCATTGAAGACATAGTTTTGTGGGAAAAGTTGGAGGGTGAAGAACAGATGCAAAGGAGGAAATAACTGCTCAGAGATGTCCTGTGAACAGTTTGGTGTTCACACACACACACACACGATTGGGATCATACCCTATGAACCACTTCCTGTGCTGCCACTTTTAGGTTAACATTGTAGAGGGAGGATTTTTCCACGTTATTCAATATTCTTCCACAGCGTGTTTCCCGGCTCCCTAGTATCATACCACGTGGATCTGCCGTGACCCAGTTAAGCATTCCCCTGCTGTTGCACACTTAGGCTGTTTAGAATTTTTCATTAGTACCCACATTGCTATAGTGACCAGCTGGTCCGTACGTCTGTTTTGTTCTCAACTTTAATGATCTTCACAGACTGAATTCTTCGAAGTGGCTGTCTCGTCAGATGGTTTTTAAACTCAAGGTCCAAGGACCAGATTTTTGGGAGAAAGCCCTTTCCCTGATACGCACCAGCGTGTACCCGCGCATGTCGCTCCAGCTCTCCTGGGGCGAGAGGCACTGTCCGTTCCTCTGTGGTGATTAGCAAGCTCACGGAGGGAAGGGGGCAGGCTCTTGGGGCGTGTGTGGGTGCACAGGAGTCAGACAGAAAGAGAAAGACAGATATGGAGGAGCTGTTCCTCCTCCACTGTAGTCTGACTTTGGACCCTCCTCCTCTCCGGGAGCCTGCGGTGTCATTAACTAATTATGGGATCTTTACTCTTTAATGACCTCTCTCCATGGTGACTCCTTCCTCCCCAACAGCCTTCTGGGAGCCAGGGAAAGTGAGATGAGTCGGTAGGAGGAGGTTTCTCTGGAGTAGGGCTGGGGGGGTCATGGGCTGGCGCAGTGGTTCTCAAACCATGATATACCTCAGAGTCTCCTGGAGGGTTTGTTAAAGCACAGGTCATACCCCCAGAGTTTCTGGTTCCATTGGTCTGGGGCGCAGCCTAGGAATGTGTGTTGCTAACATGTTCCCAGGAGATGCTGCTGCTCTGGGTGTGGGACCACACTTTGAGAACCAATGGAGTAGTGGATTGGGGCAGGGGAGGCTGTGTAGTGAATTTCAGCTCCTGGGGCTGCTGCCCGTAGGAACCTTGCCTTGTTTAATAAAGGCTTGGGTGAGATCTGAACTCACCTTCCCCCTACCCCCACTTCATCACCCCTTCTCCAGTATGCACTCTCCAGTAGCCATGTGCAAGAGGATAAGATGATTACCACCATCCCCATTTTACAGAAAGGAAAACTGAGGCTCTGACAGACGATCTGATAGATCCAGGGATGCTCTGAAAGCCGGCAGGAGCGCTAATACAGGACCCCTGGCCTTGTCACCTCTCCCTGCTCCTCCTGAATCTCATTCCCCACCCGCCCCCCCCCCCAACACACACACACACTCTCTGGGCTTACCTCATGCAGGTGTGATGCAGGAGCAGAGGTGCCTTCCCTGAACCCTGTGCCTGCCCTGGGGGACTCCAAGTGAGGGGGCTGGGAAGGCAGGTTCCCCATCATCTCTGAGCCAGGGTCTTGCTCTACTTTTTACCCCCACTAACCATTCAGCAACGTGATCTTCTTCTGAGATCCAGTGTTCTCCAGCCAGTTCATGTTCCCAGTTATTGTTCTGGGCCACTTTTCCGGGAGGCTAGAAACTTTCTCTGGTTGAGCCTGGGCACTGTGTGGTGGGCACAGCAGAGGGAGGGGAGAGAACCCTCACCTGTTGAGCATCTGATGTGTGCCAGGCCCGGCCCTGGGCACTTTGCAGCCGTGATGTCAGGTCATCCTCCCAGCAGCACCCTCCCCCCAGCAGAGGTTATCATCAGCCCCCATTTACAGATGAGGGAACTGAGGCTGCCAGGGCTGAAATGACTTGCCCAACGTCACAGCTGAAGGAGGCAGAGCTGGGCTTTCAGTTCCAGACTCCAAGGCTGGGCCCCCTGGTCTGGAGTGGCAGCGGATCCTGGACGGAAGGAGCTGGGATGTGGGGGACTCAGCCTGTGCTCCACCACCATCCCTGCAAAGAGGGTCAGCCCGAGGGGCAGGGCTCCCCTGGGACGCAGGGTCTTGCAGTGGGAGGACCCTGGCCCAGCCACCAGGAGACCCAGTTCAAATCATACTTCATTCACCTCAGAATGATACCTTATGCTTTATAGCTTTTAGCAGTGGACATTTTCTCACGTACTTACTCCTGCAAGCCTCCCAGCACCTTATGAAATAGGCAGGGAGGGTATTATTACTGAGCCCATTTTACAGATCACGACAGAGGCTGTGAGTGAGTTGCCCAGGATCCTACAGCTGAGGAGGGGATAGAGCCAGGACTTGAATCTGTGTTGTCTTTGCTCCCCGTCCTGAGGCTGGTCCATCACCCCAAGCTGCATCCTCAGTAAGGAGGGAGAACTCTGGGCTCCTCTATTCTCAGCTCAGGATTGTGGATCCCAGGGCTCTTAGTTGGGGTGGTGGCTCTTGGGTGCCAGGGGCCCAGGACCCCGGGAAAGGCTGGCCGGAGATCCTCACTCTGGGCCAGAAACCTTGGGGAAGGAAGATAGGGTGGTCCAGGCTGCCCCTGTTACCGGTTCCTGCCCAGACCCGGACATTTGAGGTCCCTGGTGGGAAGGGGGGTCTGGCCACGGTCCCCCTCCCACCTCAGCTCCTGGTTGCTCTGAGGACTGTGCCTGCCCTCCAGATACACGATACAGAATTTTCCAGCCTCTCAGGCCTCGGTGCCCCTGCCTTGTGGTTCAGCCTGAATGCCCTCAGCTCATCCCTTATCTCCTGATCTGCATCTTCCTTGTCCCTCCAGACCCAGTTCTAGCCGCCTTCTTCCCTGTGGCCAAGCCAACTCAACTGTCTTGGGTTCTGTCCAATGAGTAAACTGGCTAACAGGGTTAGATAACTCACCAGGGTGGCCATGAGAGCAGGGACTGTGGTTCCATTGGGCCCAAGCCCTGGGGGGTCTGCCAGACTGGCAGGGCTCAGGGCGCTGGGTCTGCCTGGGCTGGGGACAGCTGAGTCCCTCAGGGTCAGCCTCAGACCTGTGACTCATACTTTGGCCCCCCTCCCCCCCGCCCCACCCGAGCAAGCCACTTCTCTTCTCTAACCACTGGCTTCTTTATAAAAATAAGAAAGCTGTCTTCCTCACCAACCACTGTGAGGCTGGCATGAGATGCAATATGCAAAACACCTGCCGCTGATGCCTCGTGGGTTCCAGGTGCTCGGGAAGTGCAGCTCCCTCCCCTTGCCTGCAGTCAGCTTGGGTTTCATTCCTCCTCCACCCACCCAATCCCCTGGGATGGGTGTCTGGTTGGGCATTGGTGTCAGGCCTGAACTCTATCTTCTCTAGCTGGGAGGTATTCGAGGCAGATAACAGGGGAAGGATTGGGCAGAGGGACAGAATTAGCTCCAAACAGGCTCTGCCAGCCTCACGTTGTGAGCCTGGGCACAGTACCTCCTGAGCCTCAGTTTCCAGGTCTGTGGAGGGGGCATACGTCTGTGACCTGTGTTCTCAGGGTCACACAGGGCTTCCTGGGAGAGCTGGAGGAGTGGGGGTGGGAATCCAGGTGACCTGAAGTGCTGCGTGCTCCCTCGCAGGAGCCTGGAGTCCGGCCAGTCCCAGTTCATTTCCATGTCCGCTTTCCTGCTGCGACACAGACAGCCCCCTTTCCCTCTGGCCACCTGGAGGCTCACCAGGCTGCTGTGCTCTTGGCTCTGGGCCTGGCGTACGGGGTCACCATCCGTCTGGACTCGTTTCTTCCTGTGCAGCTCAGGGAGCCGGCCCAGGCCTGAAGCCCTGCCTGACTCAAGGTCCCTGCGCTGAGAACTCTCAGAACCCCACCCCTGGCCCCTGGGGCTCGCTGGGGGCACAGACCCCTTCCAGTAGGACCAAGCCCCTTTCCTTTCCGTTTCTGTCTGTCTGCACACACCCCTCCTACCTCTCTATGGCCTGGAACCTTCTCGCGGTGGTAATAATCACCATGGTTCCCTTTGTTGTGCTGGAGCATTCTGACTCCTCAAGCCTGTCTCCTCCCTGTAAGGTAGGAGTGAATCGCTGTCATCCCAGAGAGGGGAAAGGACTTTTCAGAGCCCGCAGTGGGGACTCACGACCTCTCTGCCCAGCCCCGTACCCCAGCCCTCAGTGTAGGCAGGCCCCTGGAGTTGGGAGTGGGAAGTGGGTTGAGAGGAGGCGAGGGTGGCGGAGTCCTAGGTCTCCAGGGTTGCAGGGGCAGTATCCCTGCTTCTGGGGCTGGCGTAGGGACTGTCCCCATTGCTGAGGGGGGGAAGTTGAGGTTTAAGGGAGAGGAATGAGATAGTGAGGACCTGGCTGGGCTTTGGTCTTTCCTCCCCAGGGCTTGAGTTGGGGGGATTCCATGGGGCTGTGTGGGACCTGGGTACTCATTGTGCCTTAGGTGCTGCGGGCTGAGGTCAAGTCCCTCACCCTGCCGCAGCTCCCGTAGGGCCTGGGAGTGGCTCCAGCACCTTTCTGGTGATGAAGACCCAGCCTGCTCACGAGTCTCCGGAGGGGTGCGTGCGTGTGTGTGTGTGTGTGTGTGTGTGTGTGTGCGTGTGCGTGTGCGCGTGTGCGTGTGTGTGTGTGTGTGTGACGGGGTGGGTGTGTTTGTCCAGGCACCGCTTGGCGCTCCCAGAATCTGGGGGAGGCCAAGGCTAAGAAGAATGGTCTGGGGAAGGGATGGGCCATTGTTGAAGACTGGGGGCAGGAGGGTGGTGAACACCCCGGGTGGGCTGCAGGGCAGAGCTGGGCTGGCTCCCAGGGTGGGGTCCTGCCTGGGCCAGCGAGGCCTGCGCGCCAGGTGAACTTCTGCTTCAGGCCCCCCCTGGGGGCTTCCCGTGGAGACCAGAGAGGGCCTGAGGTCTGTGGGCTGGAGCCCTGGCTGCATGGGAGGCTCCCTTCACCTGGGATCTGTCTGTCCTTCTCTGCCTGCCATTCTCTGTCTCTCTTCCCTCATCTCTGCCTCTGCCTCTCTCACTCTCCCCTGCCTCTCTTTTTACCTGCCTCACAGCCAATGCCCCCTTCAGTCTCCCATGCCTCTGAAGCCAGAGCATCTCTGGAGGGTGTAGCAGGTGTTGAGGCCCAAGGCCACCCTGGCTGAGCCCAGTCTAGGGGAGCTGGAGCCGTCCCAGCCCCGCTCCTTAGCAATCCCTGAGGACCCAAGAGGCCCAGGGAGCCCTGGACAGGGATCCCTGACAGGCTGTGCTGGTCTCCTCTGTGACCCGCTTTCCTGCCCCAACTGCCAGGTGTCCGGGTGGGTTAAATGGCCGCCGCCCTGCCTGGGAACTTGGGGCTTGGGCTCTGCCTGCCATGTGGGAGGTGCAGCCCTTCCTCCCAGCCCCGGAGGGCCTGGACCCCTGCAGCTAACTGTGGAAATGGGGACCCCGGGCCACGCCTTGCTGGAGCCAGGTGCCCGCCACGGGGAGGACTGGCCGTGCTGGAGTCCGGGCCCTGTGTCTGGAGTGAGTGCCCTGGGTGCGCTGAGGCCCTCAGGATATGAGAGGGAGAGGCCTGAGAGCTGGTCTCAGAAACAGGGAGGGACGGACAGAGGGGAAGGCTGGAGGAAGCCACCAGCAGAGAGAGGGACAGGTACAGAGGGGAAGAGACTGGGGAGAAGGAG
Source organism: Orcinus orca (assembly GCF_937001465.1). Classification (NCBI taxonomy): domain Eukaryota; kingdom Metazoa; phylum Chordata; class Mammalia; order Artiodactyla; family Delphinidae; genus Orcinus; species Orcinus orca. The sequence continues at coordinate 15,446,592 of NC_064566.1, read as the reverse complement.
GGACTGAAGGACAGAGTGGGGAGGGCCCAGAGGCCCTGCAGTGCCCCCTCCTCCCCTGGCCGAGTGGCCTCTAGCTGGGTCTCAGGTGGAAGACCCCCTCTACCCCCTACCCTGCACCTCCAAATTCTTGGAGTTACAGACCTGCCCTTGCCCTCCTCGCTCTCCATCTTTTCTGTGTTTTCCCTTCAGGACCTATGAGAGAAAACGTACCTGTGTATACCTGTGTGTGCAGCACTTTGCCTTTACTGTGTCTCACTCACCTCCCTCTCTGTCTGTCTCTCATCAAATGTCCCCAAAGCCAAAATAGCTCTTAAGCCTAGAAAGGTGCTGAGAAGTACAGCTTGGGAAGTAGGAAGTATTAGCCCATTTTACAGATGAGGGAACTGAGGCTCAGAAAAGTTAAGTGACAGTGATGGGTAGACAGAGCCAGGGTTTGAACCCACATCCGTCCGATGCCCACCCTAACTACTCATGCCAAGATGATTGGGGCTGCCAGATGGTGCTCCATGAGCATCTGTGCAGGAGGATGCTCTGGGAAGGCTGCTCGGAGGAGGTGGCATCTCAGGGGCCCCATCTCTTCCTTCCTGAACCCAGGATCTGGAGGGTGTGTGCTGTGACTGCTGCCATGTGAGGTCCCTGATTAGAGCCCCCCTCCTTCTCCCTAATCACCCTGCCACCCTGCGGAGGGCCCACACCCAGCTCCCAGCCTCCCCACACCCAGCTCCCAGCCTCCATCTCCGCAGCCCTGACCCAGAGGGTAACCCTTTGTTAGCCACCTGTGCCCAGCTGGCCAGGCCCCGGGATGGGTGTGTGAGCTGGTCCCTGATGCCTAGTGCCTTCCCAGAGTGTCTTCAGTTGGCTGGGTCTGGAGGCTGTGTTGTGAAACCCAGTTAATGTAGGTTGGGCCTTGGTGAGGTTATTTTAATTACGTATCATTTATAACTTCATTTCTGCAGGCAGTGCAGCATGACAGTAATGCTCAGGGGCTCTGGGTCAGGTTTTGGGGTTCAACTCCCAGCCCTGTGGTCTGTGTAACCATGGGCAAGTCCCTTCACCCTGAGTCTCAGTTTCTTCAACTGTGAAATGGGGTTAAAAGCAGTACTTACCTCATAGGGTCATTGCAAGGATAAAGTAAGCCACGTGAAGCGCTTAGCACAATCTCTGGCAAATAGTAACTGTAAGAACATTGGCTTTTGTTATTATCGAATACCGAGGGCTGTGTTCTGAAGAGCCCATCCTGTCCCACAGAGGAAGAGCTGGAGTCGAATACTGAGGGCTGTGTTCTGAAGGGCCCATCCTGTCCCACAGAGGAAGAGCTGGAGGCTGGGTAGAATCCCCGTGCTGCTTTATGGTGATGCTGGTGTGTAATTGCTTAGTTTCCTGTCTCTGCCTTCTCCAGACTGAGCACTCCCTGAGGGCAGGGATGGGTTTCATCCATCCACTTCCTGTGTCCAGCTCCGGCCCAGCCAGAGTTGGGGGGGGGTGTCAAAGAACTGCATTGATTCAGGATGGAAACTGAGCAGAGATGGCCTCTTGGGAGCCCTCTGGGAGGGCAGCCCCTCAGGCCTTCTGACCCATGAGCGGTTCTGACCCCCTTGAGGTCGCCTCTGAGGGTTAGGCCTGGGTTTACTCACATCCTGGTGGTTCAGCCTGGCCCTCTGCACCCACCACTGCCATAGCTGGCTGGTGTAGGGTAAGAGTTCCACAGCCCCTGTGTGCTTGTTACACCTGCAGACACCTGGCCCCACTCCTGGGTACTCTGATTCCATGGGCTTTGATGCTGGGTGGCCCCATGTGAGAAGGCTTGGCAGTAAGGAGTAGTATCACAAAGCAGGTAGGACATTGGACTCCAGAGTCAGAGGGTCTGGAGGACAAAGTTCAGCTCGGCCACTGTCCTCCATGTGACTGGAGCAAGCGCCACCGCCTTCCTGAGCCCCAGACGCCCAGCTTGTAAAACAGAGATGATGAAGCCATGCTCTCCACATGGCGGGGGATGTGGGGTTAAATAAGATAAGGTCTGTGAAGCACCGTTCACATGGGGATGCTTTCATTAACATTCATTTCATCAGTCCTCCCTCTGCCTGACATCTATTTTCAAGTTCTTGGGTGACGATAACTTTCCGGGGTCAGTTTGTAGGAATCTTTGTGTGTCCCACATCTCAAGGGAGAGTCTCTATGCCTACCCTCCTCCTGCCACGTAAGGAAGGGACTCTTTGCCTAACATGACCTCTTCTCAGAGACTCCTGCCTCTGTCGTGCTTACTTTCTAGGCTTTGGCAAGCCGATTCCACCATCTTCCTGGACAAGCCTTGATATCCCTATTTTACAGATAAAGACACTGAGGCTCGGTGGGGTAGGCAGCTTGCCAAGGATTACACAGCTCTGTGAAATGGGATTAGAATGTAGGTCTCCCTCAATTCAAAGTCCATACTATGAACTGGTCCATTATTCTCCCTCCCACCATGGGGCTGGGGAGGGGTCCTCAGAAGGTAGTTGACCCCTGAGAGCCCACCTGGGAATCTGGGTCTTCTCGTTAGGGCCCCTAGACTGTGGGGCTCCTGGGCAGCCTCTCATATAGTCCTAAATATCTGTCTAACTTAGGGCTTCCCAACTGATGTACCCGAATGGCTGGTTATCTCCTCAGCCCTGGGAACAGAGCTCTGGGTGGGTCACCCCAGACCAGGCCCAGTGTTGTCTGTCCACATCAGGGCGCTGAACAAATATGTGTACTTCTCTACGTGTATCATGATGTGAAACACGTTGGGAAGTACTGACGGCTCTAACCAGTCCCCTCCCTGCCCTGTACAAATACACTCCCCAGAAGGGTGGGGATTCGTGGTCCTCTCTGGGCCTCAGTCTCTTCATCTTACAAGTGGAGACGGAAGTAGGTGATGTCCAAGGCCTTTCTAGCACTGTGAATCTGAGTGTACAAGCCTCAGAACCCGGGGTTGAGAGGGAGCAGGGTTTGCATGGGGCCCAAGCAGCCTGCAAAAAATAGGAAGGGGAGCCATGGAGAGGGAGAGGTCAGAGACTATGGCTCAACCTCAACTTGAACCTTTGGCTGCATTGGGCCAGGTGGGGAAGCTGCAAGTTTCAAAGTGTCTGCTCTCCCCAAAACTGCACCCTCTGTCAGAGTGGCCCCTTCTTCATGCTGAAAGCCCTCTGGTCTCATTGCTTGGGTTTCAGAGAAAAGCAAGGAAGGACCACATCTGTTGGCCTCATCAGCCAGTGAAGGAGCAGTGTGGCCAGGATTGGTGGGGCCGATCTTTTCCTTCCTGACGGAAGCCAAGAGTCAGGCCTCAGAACTGGGGTAAGATGGGGTGTCAGGCAAGCAGACTGAGGTGTGGCAGGGTGGAGCGGGCAGGCTCCACCATTGACCTAATTCACTTTGGCAGCAGGTGAAGAGAAAGGAGCTCTTGTCTCAGGTCAGACCTGAAGTTCAATCAGGGCTTAGCCACTTACTTGTGTGACCTTAGGCAAGTCACTGAACCTGAGTCTCAGTTTCTTCATCTGCTAAATAGGGGTAGTAATATCTCAGGGGGTTGTTACAGAGATTAAACGAGAGACAGTGGGAATGGCATTATACAAATGAAAAAGTGCTGTCACTCTACAGCCATAGTCTGGCCAGGGTGGCTGGTGGCCTGCATTCCTCTGCTACCCCTGGCCTCCTTCCCCCAAATGTCAGGGGTCAGTCCCAGCTTCAGGCTGTTAAGGTCCTCAGGAGAACAGGAGCCTGTCACACCGGCTCCTGGGATCATTGCTCCTTGGGTTCAGCCTCTATAAGACCAACAGGAGGCCTTGGGCTCCAAAATCCTGGGATTCCTGGGGACGTCTGATCTGGATGTGTTTCTTCCACCCCATGGTGTTGGTGGTGGTGGCGTTTGCTCACTTGCGTTGTGAGCAGCTGACAGTGCCCCCAGAGGTCTTTACTTGCCCCATCTCAGTCCCCCAACAACCCTACGAGACAGGGGGTCCTGCTAGTATCCCCATGTTAGAGATGAGACGTTGGCCTCAGAGAGAGGTTCAGTAACTCCCTTGCTTAAGGTCATACAGGAGGAAGCAGAGCTGGGATTCAAACCTAAGTCTTGAAGGAAATGTGAGATCCTAATCGTGCTTTATGGCCTCCTGATTTTCTGGTTGCCAGGGTAAGAGCTTTTTTTTTTTTTTTTTTTTTTTAATTTATGTTTGGCTGCGTTGGGTCTTTCATTGCTGCACACGCGGGCTTTCTCTAGTTGTGGCGAGCAGGGGCTAGTCTTTGTTGTGGTGCGTGGGCTTCTCATTGCGGTGGCTTCTCTTGTTGCGGAGCACGGGCTCTAGGTGCACAGGCTTCAGTAGTTGTGGCACGCAGGCTCAGTAGTTGTAGCTTGCGGGCTCTAGAGAGCAGGCTTAGTAGTTGTGGCGTATGGGCTTAGTTGCTCCGCGGCATGTGGGATCTTCCCGGACCAGGGCTCGAACCCGTGGCCCCTGCATTGGCAGGCAGATTCTTAACCACTGTGCCACCAGGGAGGTCCCGGGTAACAGCTTTTTATTTTTATTTTTCTGTTTTAACAACAAGGGGAAAAGGTAAGACCCAAGATGGAAAAATAAGGTAGTAGGAAGGTCAAAAAGCCAGCCCCTGGAGTCAGCATGGGTTTCAGGAAACACATCACCTGTCACACATGAAAACAAACACAGCCACCTGTGACCAGTCTCTTTTCACGGGCAATCGGGACAAAGTCCAGAGAACTGCAGAGCTGGGTGGCCAAGAACCAGCTTGCAGGTGGAGTGTCTGCTGACAGGCAGGTTTCCAGAGTAGAACAGCCAGGCCAGGCTTTCTCACTCCACTTTCTATCCAAGCTGACTGAGCTCCCACGGGATCAGTTGTCTGACTCACCAAACTGGCTGGACGTCCAGGTCTCAGGCAGGCCCCTGAGGCACAGCCCGGAGGCTTAGGGACAGAGGCCCCCCACCCTGTGGAGGGCAGAGGCCTCCTTCCTTAGGGGGCCCAGCCCTGCCCTGTTTCACCCCACCCCCCTGCCTGAGAGCAGCAGTAGTTACTCTCTGGCACAGAAGCCTCCAGGCTGGGCATGTATCTGGAGGCTGGATCTAGGCCCCCAGAGGGCTTCAGACTGTTGGTCATGAAATCAACAACTTCCGGATAATCATCATCGTCATCGTCATTGGTGGCTTTTACTTGACACGAGGTGCCAGGCATTTTATGGATGCTAACTCGTGTAAGCCTCACCATAGCCCATTATTAAGTCCATTTCACAAGTGGGAAAGTTGAGGCAGAGGGGTGAAGCGATTGCCCAAAGCCACACAGCTGGTAAGATGTGGCAGATTTGGCATCTTCAGGCGGAGAGAGTGGGAGGGAGGAGGGGGCCAGGGGGCCAGCATGGATCGAGCCCTGCTAGGTGCTAGCCTGATTACAGTTCACCTTCACACCTGTGAGGGGTGGGTGGGTTTAGTCTCCCCATTCACTGATAAGGAGGCAGCTCTGTAGGTTACGTGGCCCATATGTAGCAGATCCGGGGGTGGGAACCAAGGGCTGCTGTGTGACTCTGAGTCCATTTCTCCTTCAATCTCTATGCGGAAGGCCTGGTGAGCTGGGGCAGGACAGCAGATGGAAAGAGAAAAGCCTGGACCAGGAATGTGCAGGTCCTCCACTGTGTGTGCAGCCCTGATTTTGCTCTGTGACCTGTGGTCTCCTGCTTTCTCTGGCCCCTCTGAGAAAGGCAATGATCTCAAAAGTCTTCTGCACAGTGGATATCGCTCTCTGATGAAGGATGCGGGCAATGTGCCTTCAGGAAGTGGAGGATGGAGTAGAGGTCCAGGAAGCTTCATGTGAGTTTCTCCCCGGCCAGGACCTGCTGCACCAGGGACCCCAGGCCTTCCTGCATCCCACTCAGAGCAGAGGGACCAGGCCATGCTGGGTCTCAATACATGAGAATCCCCTGGGAAGCTTAAAAAAAAAAAACCCTATGCCCAGGCTGCACCCCAGGCCAATTAAAGCAGGATCTCAGGGGCTTGGGGCAGGGGATTGGCGGGGCAGGCACCAGCACGTTTTAGAGCTCTCCGGATAATTTTAATGTATGGCCAAGACTGGGGGCCACTGCTCTCAAGCAACTGGGAGACGGGGAAAGTAAGTCCTGGCTTTCCAGGGTTAGTGGCCCCCTGAAACTGGATGAACGCATGCGCCTGCCTGTCTTCATGCATCTTTATAGAGAGAGGGTTCACGGCTTCTATCGGGCGTTTCTGACCCAAAGGAGATTAAAATCCAGTCCTGGGAGGAAGCAACCCCTCCCCACAAACCAATGATGTCATTTTTAAGGCCCAGAATCCTCCAGTTGCAGGATCAAAGTTGGTTTTTCTTATCTCCTCTAAGAAACCTTTCCTGACCTCCCCAGACTCCCCTTTCTGTTCCTTCTTCCTGCAAATACACATCCAGGGGTTACTACGTGCTAGGCACTGTCCTAGGCTCTGGGGTACGGGGCAAGTGAGACAGACGCAGCCCCTCCCCTGAAGGAACCATATTCTCATGGGGGCTCCGGATACCCCAGTGGACCAGTAGGATGACTGCAATGAGCAGGGTCATGTGACAGGCTCAGGTGTCAAAGCCGCTGTTCCTTACAGTTCTCAGGGAAGCCCCCATACCCGAGTCTGATGACTTGCGTAGGGCAAGGACAGGCGGCTGTGCATGGGCATATTTTGGTTCTAACGCGCAGCTGGAGTTGAGGCCCGCTGTATAGATCAGGTGTTCGGGTAGGGCCTCTGGGAGGAGTAGCTCAGTCTACTTATAGGAAGGGAAGGAGCCAGCCAGGGGCTTTGGGGGAAGATGCTCCTGGCAGAGGAACCGTGAGGGCAAAGGCGCTCAGGTGGGCAGGGGCCTGGTGTACAGAACAATAAGAAAGAGTGGCCTTAGGGATGAAGGTGGGATGGGGAGGACGGAGGTGCTGAGGACCGAGGAGGGGCAGGGCCAACCAGGCAGGGCCCCGCTGGCCACATAAGAGTCTGGATTTTATAGCAAAGTGTCAGCTACATTGCCATTGGAGGGTTGCAGGCAAGGGAGTGACAAGATCTAGTTAGCATTTTTCAAAGAGCCCTCCCTGCAGTGTGCATAACAGCTTGACAAGGGCAGGAGTGGAGCCTGTGGCCAATCAGGGAGCTGCACTGGTCCAGGGGGAGGTGAGGCATGGGGCCGGGAGAGGTGGTGGATTGGAAGAGACGCATATGGGCTGTGGGATGAGGGGAATGAGGAAGAGACCCGAGCATGGCCCTCAGGTGCTGGGTCTGAGCCAGCTGGTAGGTCGAAGGGCCGTGCATCTCCTCGCCTCCTTTGAATCCTGCAGCACTTAGAGTCCAGGAGCCCTGGCCCCCAAGGGACTCTCAAGGGCCTAATGTGTATTCCACGTGATGTTAGGCTGTTGAGTGAAAGGTGGTTTTAAGTCAGCAGTGTTTACTGTCTGGTGTCTTGGAGACACTAAGTGTCTCATGTACAGTGACTCGGGGAGAATTGGCGCTCCACAAACTTGGTGACAGAAAAGACTCTTGTTCTTAAGGGCGTGTCTTCTAGGACTTGTGTTTGGAAGAACTACTGTGGAAAATGCTGCTGCTCTGGTCCCAGCCTGTTGTTTGACCGTTGAGGAGGCAGGTCTGGGACGGGGGGTGGGGAGGTCTGGGGACAGTCCGGGGACAGTCACCTGTGCTGGGTCTCAAACAGCACGTCCCATCAGAGCAGGCGCCGAGCACGAACCCTGGACTTGAGGGGCTGCACCACCACACCACTTGGTTTCCCCAAGGCTATTCAGGGACACCCAGGTTCTGGGGTCAGGCTGGAGGGCTCCTCACCCAACCTCAAGTGAAGGATAAACCAACCTCCTACTCTGCAGGAGTGGACTCACAGAGCCCCAACACAGACAAGAGGTTCTCTTAAAGAAGGGGATCTTCCCCAGGGGCTCCGGGGAAGGCGAGGGAGCCTTGCTTGTGGGCCCTGGCATGCAGAGGTGGCTCAGGGTGCTCACCCTACACATCCCCCACCCCACCCCTTGGGGGAAGACAGAAGAAGGCTGAAAAGAGAGTCTCAGCTGATTTAGGGGCAGTGGAGCTCAGACTCCCTTTGTGTGACTGAGTACTTGAAAGTCTTGGTGTTCTATGTGGAAGTTCCTTCCCCTCCCCTTCACCTCTCCATCTATCCACCCAGCCATCCCTCCACTCATCCCTCCTTCCATCCACCCATCCCTCCATCCCCCATCTATCCCTTCATCCATGTACTCATCCCTCCTTCTCTCCCTCCATCCCTTCCTCCATCCATGCATCTAGTCTTTCATTCAGCAAATTTGTTGGGAGCCTACTTTGACCTCGTAAATAATACATAGTCTCTCCCCTCAAGCTATCACAGTCCACGGGGGAGACGGGCAAGTAAGTAGAAAATTACTGTACAGCATCATGAGTTATAATAGTAACCTCCACTTATTGAAAACCTACTCCATGCCAGGCATTTACCCACATTATCTAATTTAATCTCTGGGCAAATCTGCCAAAAAGGTTTTATTTTCCTCTTCTCACAGATGAGTTAGTTGGGATTCAGAGAGTTTAAGTCACTTGTCCAAGGTCACACAGCTAGGAGGTGATAGAACATCATTCAAACCCAGGCAGTTTGATGCCAGAGCCCATCACAGGAACTGCTCTAGTATCCAGTGCCATTGGAAGGAAGCAGAGGGGGAGGGCTCCTAACCAGCATATGTGTTGGTGGGGAGCGTGTGGCCCTGATGGTGGTGACAAGGGTGGCTGGAGTAGGAGGTGTCCTGGAGGAGGTGGATGTCTGAGGTCTGTATTAAAGGATGAGCAGGAGTTAGTAAAATATTAGTAGCATAATAATTCCATTGTATAAACTGAATTGGCATAAAATTATATATTTGGTCAATTTAAATTGGAGTTGCTTAGAAATGGTCAGTTTACCTGTATAGAGTATAACATAAAATCAGCACCTCCTTCCTACTGCTCACAGAGCTGTCAGTGCCTGTTCCAGAATTTTCCAAATAAGATGTACTTGCATCTCGTTCCCTTGTTTTGTGGCTTTCCAGACATCCTCACAGGAAAGCATGGGCAGACCTTCTAGTGTTTCTGCAAAGCACAATATTGGGAGACTCTCTCTTTGTTTAGTTTCATGAGCAAGTGAAACGCTCACCCTTCACTCCTTCCACAAGTGCCGATAAAGACGCTTACCCAGCTCCAGCTCACCCAGCCCCGACTGTGCGAGGCGCTGATCTCACTTTTCTTTATAACAGGGGGTTCAGTTGGGAAACGAGGCCCTGTGAGTCCTTTCTCTGTGGCTGTGCGTTGGCAGAGCTAGGATTCGAACCTTTGTCTATTCGATTCCTGCCGCCCAGCTCGTTCTCCCCGAAGATCCTGAGCTAATGGCAGTCCTGATCCTTGCCACCTTTTACAGACACTTGTGTGTGTGCCATGTGATCCTCTGCCCCAGGGGCCTGCAAACTTCTTCCATAAAGGGCCAGGCAGTAAATGTTTTAGGCTTTGCGGGGCAGTGGCCTCTTGTCATAACCGGCCCACGCTGCCGTTGCCTGTGACAGCAGCTGTGGACAATACAGCTGGGTGCCAATACAACTGAACTTATTTATTTTAATTTTCCGTGTTACAAAATAGTCTTTTTATTTTTTCCCATCTATTGAAAAATGAAAAATCTGTTCTTAGCTTGCAAGCCGTACAGAATAGAGGCGGTGGGTTGGATTTGATCCACAGGCCCCACCTGGCTAATCCCTGCTGAGGTTCAGGCCTCAGGGTGGGCGGGCAGAGCTAGAGCGTAACCCCGGGCCCTCTGAATCCGACTTTGGGGTCTCCTCGGGGCTTGGTGGTGGTTATGGGCTCCCTGAGGTTGATGCCAGACCCCATCACGGGGCAACCTGGATACGTCCCCAGACTGAGCTGACTCCCAGCCCTTCGTGGAACCGCCCAGCTTCTGCCCAGTATGGAGAACGTGTTCATCTCCTGCTCCCTGTTTCTGTGAGCGGGGAATGTCAACACTTGCGGGGCAGAAACACTTCGTATCCTGGATGTTGGCCAACAGGCCCTGGAGCCACGCACCCCGGGCTCCGATTCTCAGCCCCTTCTCTTCCCTCAGGCCGTTCCCAGGTAGTCTCTGGGCCTGCCCTGATTGGCCAAGCCACCTGCCAGTCATGGGGCTGCCTGGCTCCTGTTTTAGTGTCTGAACCCACCCAGCTGCCTCCTGGAGAGGCGGAGGCGGCCTAAGGGGCCAGGAGGCCTGGGTTCTGTCCTTGCTGGTCCATGTGGCCTTGGGCAAGCTGCTTCACCGCTGTGAGCTTTAGTTTGCTTGTAGGATGCTGAAGGGCCTTCTTTGCCCTACGCCTACTTCAGTTTGTGTGAGTGACAAGAGGCCAGCAGGGTTGCCCGGAGAATCGGGGGATACCAGCCCAGCAGCCTCTGCCTCCTTGCCCACACACCAGAGCTCCTTTGAGCAGTGACCTTGGTGCTCACCACCTACCTGGACAATGGAATCCCAGCCATCCCCAGAGACCCCTTTATACAGCTTGGCCGCTCTCCGGAAGGCAGCCCTTCAGAGATCTTGACCTCGGGAGTTACCACTGCCTAACGAGCTATGTTTCTCGGGCAAGTTACCTCATCTCTCTGAGGCTGTCCCCCCACCCCCTGCTTCCCAGGACAGGAAGACCTTCCTCACCTTCTGGGCAGGTCGTGAGGATTAAAGGGATGACACATGCCAATGGCTGTCCAGAGCAGATGCTGTTCAGGGGGAGGCCAGGTGTTCACTGTTGTGAACAGTGAATAAGAACTGCCTCTTTCTGAACACCCGCCGCCCAGCAAGGCTGCCTCAGACACCCAGCCTGAGCGGAGGATGTGGGAGCCAGAGAGTGGAGAAACTCCCTTGCCTGTGCAACACGGCTGGCGGACATCAGTTACCAAAGGACTGTTTCAACACTTCTCCAATTTCACAAGAATGCAGCCGGCGTCCCGTTCCCGCTGCTGCCCGCTCAAATGCTGTGCTGGAGTTCTTCTGGGGAAATGATGATTTATCTATAAGCTGCTTGGGGCTGAGAGACTCAAGCAGGTCCCTGATAGGAAAGAAAAACAGGCCTCCTTTGGTGAGAGACTCCTTCCTCTCTTGCCGTTTCACTCCGCGCCCGTTTACGAAGCGCCTGTGGTTGTCAGGCGCTGCGCTGGGAAGGGAGAGAGGAAACAAAGCTCTCCTTCATGTGGACCATCCCCAGCAGGCCTTCCTGGGGCCAGGCCTGGGTTCAGGATCTCAGATCTCTGGATCTCCTGACACGGGGCGGGGGTGGGGGGAGGGCACGGAGGGGAAGCCCTTGTTTTCTCCCCCTCTGGGCCTGGGGGAAGCCCCAGGTGGAGTTGCTGAGGCCAGACTTCCCTGGTTCTGAGTCACTGCTGTCCCCGCATTTCTCAGACCCAGGTCTTGGACCCTGGAGCCTGGAGGAGTGTTCAGTCTCATCTCCCCACGTAGCTCTTGGATTCCCTGTAAGGCTTTAGTCAGATGTTGCTTCCATGCCACTTGTGACGGGGTGCTCGTGGCCAGGCCGTCTTTTGCTTTGTTGGAGGCTTTGCTTCGTGCTGTGCCCGAGTCTCCCCCTTAACTCCCCGACCCCGGTCGCTGGAGGTGTAAAGTCGAAGCTGGGCTCCCACTTGGCAAAAATGATGCGAGAAGGGCGAGGGGACCTCCGTGTGGACAGGGGAGAGTCACAAGGCTTAGGACTGCCTTGCACCCTTGCAGGAGGAAGAAGGGATAAAGCCCATGCCTTGGGCCCTCTGTTCCCTCTGCTCAGTGGCCTGCTTCTCCCCACCCCCCAGCCCAGCTCTGCCCACACAGCTGTCCCAGTCCAGCTGTCTCGGCCCCAGCTGCCTGTGCTGGCTCCCTTAGCCCCATGGGGCCTGAGGGCCATGGCCATTCCTGGGGTTTCTGGCCTCAGGGAGCCTGAGGGTCTCCTCCATAATTTTCCTCTAGGCTGAGCCCTGGTGAAGTCGCTGACTCAGACCCCAGCTGCCACCTACCCCCCACACCCTACTGCATGGCTTTGGGTCAGTCATCTAAACTCTCTGGGCCTCCGGGTCCCCTGAAACAGGACCTGACCTTAGTACCTACCTCATGAGGTAGTTGGGGGGGTGGTGAGCTGGGATGATCTGGGGCCGGTGGGTCTGGGGTACCCACCAGCATTGATTCCCTCTTCTCTCCCCAGCCCCCAGCCAGGTCCCGCCCCGCGCTGACCGACCTGCCTTCTCCGCAGCGAGCTCCCGGACCAGCAGGATGGGGTCATCCTGCATCAAAGTCACCAAATACTTCCTCTTCCTCTTCAACTTGCTCTTCTTTGTAAGTATGACCCGTGCTACCCAGATGCCTCCAGAAGAGATGCTCCTCCCGGGCACGTCCCAGTCCAAGACCCTCCAGCCTGGGGATGGTGCTGGGGTGTGGCTGGGGCCAGGGGGCTGAGGCCAGACTGTTGGAAATGGAAGCAGGTGGGAGCAGTGAGGAGATTCCCAGCGTTCCCAGCTGGCTGGATGGCAGAGCACTGGATGGCTCCCCCAGCCTTCCCCCTTCCTGGAGCACCGAGCCCGCCACACCCGGGCTCTCAGGGCCGGAGGTGGGCGTGGGGAGAGGAGAACCCCCGGGGCGTCCCCTGACTCCTCATCGGGAAGTTGTAGGGGAGCCTCTGGGATCTTTCTCGTCCTGTCCCGACTCTCCATCCTCCTCCGCCCACTCTGAAGAACTTGCCTGTTAACACGTCTGGGTCTCAACTGCCCCCATCACACTCCCACCCACACGGTGGGGGGTGTCTCTGGAGCTCCCAGAGAGTGGGCAAGAGGAGGCTGGGCTCTGGGCCGGGGTGAGGACACAGTGGTCCTTCCCCAGACCCACCCTGGCAGGCGTCACCCGGTCATGAGCCCCGGGGCCGCCCAGATATAAGCTCTGTGCACATCTGGGGCAGCTTTTCCTGGGGCCCCAATTTTCCTCTCTGGTTTGGCAAGACAGACTCCTGCCTTGGAGTTGCCAGGATGATGGAATGAGTGTGTGTGTGTGTGTGTGTGTGCGTGTGCGAGATTATGTGTAAGTATATATGTGTGTGAGTATATGTGAGGTTATGTGTGTGTGTGAGTGTGTGTATGTGTGAGTATATATGGCTGTGAGGGTGTGGGTGTGTGAGCGGGTGTGTGTGTGAGTGTATGAGTGTGCATGTGTGAGAGTGTGAGTGTGTGTGATGGGGGTGGGGCTGTGGGGAGAGTGGCCTGGAGGGACCTTCAAAGGAGTGCTGCTGGGGACTGTGGCCTCTCATGGTGTTGGTTCACCCTATACTGTTAAAAACATCAGATTTTTTAATAGGATATTTATTATGATTCAATTTTAGTTTTTAAAATGTACACATACATGAATATTTTTGAGAGGAGAAGAAAATACCTCCAAATGTTAGTGTTGGGATTCCTGGGAATTTGGGTTTTATTCTTTTTGCTTCTCTGCAGTTTCCAAATTTTCTACAACAGACATGAATTTCTTGTAGAAAAAAGAAGTTTTACATTACAAGTTACATAGGATTATAGAAAGTTTGGAAAATAAAGAATCTTTCTAAACTCCCCCTCATAACTTTAACCCAACACACAGATACTTACAAGTGTGTTCCTGGCACACACAAGTACACCCACGTGCACACACACACACATACGCACATGCACGTGGACAGCCCTGGTGTTGCCTGCCCTACTGGTCGTCCACCTTGGCTCCGACCCCAGCTCCCTCTCAAGGATGGCACTGGGGCCCCACTGCAGCTCTGGCCCTCCACTGATGGCAGCCAGGCCTGGGCACCTGGGTTTCCCAGCTTGGCGGTCAGGTCCCTCCCAGCTGGGCCAGGCTTCTGGAAAAAAGTGGCTGCCCACACAGGCACGCCTTTCCTGGCAGGCACTTGGCTCCCAGGCTGAGGCCCAGCTTTAAGGGCCAGCTGGCCAGGGTGGGGTGGGGAGTGTGGGAGCCCTGTGGTTCTGTCCCTGGGGCTCTAGGGACTGGAGGGAGGAGTCTGGGCTATAGCCTAGGAGGTGGCAGGGCTTGGGGTTCAAGGGCACAGACACCCCTCTCCCCCCATGCAGTGGGAGGGAGGGAGGTAGAGACTTCATGGAGAAAGGGAGAGGGGTTGATGGTTTAGGGCCAAGACGTCCCTTCTGCTCCCAGTCTCGCCTATGGAGCCAGAGCCTAGAGGAGCCTCCCTTGGGCCCGAGCTCTGGGGACCGGTCTCGCTTGGCCTCCTCCCAGCCACTCCAGGGTCCTGGGGGGCAGGTGTTCACTCCCTGTGTGCTGGGGCCCAGGACGGGGCCCATCAGGATGGTGGTGGAGGGGGTGTCGTGGGGGAGAGGGGAAGCTTTTATCACAGGAGGGAAAGGAAAGAGTGAGAGGAGACTCTGTGTGTGTGTGTGTGTGTGTGTGTGTGTGTGTGTTCATTCACAAATACTTCTCCACCAAATGTGTCTTTGACACCCCTGTGTATTCAGACCCCGTCCTGGGTGCCGGCTAGACATTCGCCAGCAGGAGAGCCGCGACTTCTTCACTCGCAGGGCTTATGTTCTGGGGGGTGATGGGCTTCGATCAAATGCTCACTCCAATGGATGATAAAATTGCAGTTCTAGGCGCTCCTGGGAAAGATGGACATGGCCCCTAAGAGAGAGCAGATAACAAGGCACTTGACCTTGTCAGGGTGGTCAGCAAGAGCTGCCTGGAGTTCTGTGTGAGGCTGGGGAGAGCGGGGTCCCGGCAGCAGGAGCGGAAGTCCAGCACAGGGGGAGGGGGCCAGCGCGTGCCTCTCCGGGGCTTGGGCGGCGTAGCCCTTCCAGGAAGGATCTGGGTCTTTGTTTCACGCACAGTGGGAAGCGGTTACACGATTGAACTCGTGGTCTGGCAGAATCACTCTGGTTGCCGTGTGTGCTCATGCATGCACGCGGGTACACGTGTACCTCCTCGCCTTCACTCCCTCCGGACCCCAAACTCCCCAGAAAATTGCCCTGTCGTCAGCTTTTCTCAGATCCTAGGAGACCCTGAGGCCGCAGCTGCCGTGGCCGTTCTGGGGGTAGGACGCTGGCTGTGAGACTCCTGGCTCCTGTCGGGAGATTCTGGTGGGTCTGGGTGGGGTGGGTTAAGGTGGGTTTGTGGTTCCTCCCCCAGTCTGGTCGGCCCCCTGCCCTGGCCTCGTTTCTGGCTGTCCCGTGGCCTGGCGCTGATCCAGGCACACCTGGTGCTCAGGCCATAGTCACCAGACGTGCAGGGGAGCTGAAACGGCAGCGCCAGGTACTTCGCTCCCTGGGTTCCGGGAGGCGAGCCGAGGAGCCTGGCTGGGCAGTCTGGGATTTTACTCTCTTTGGGATTATATTTGCCCAGAGGGAAGTTTCTGCCCTGTCTTGAATTCTCTATTTGGGAGGACTGTTCCCCCTGCAGCCCTGCCCCGTGAGTGCAGGAGGTGAGCGGACAGGGGCTCCGCCACATGGGTCTGAGGTGGCAGGGGCAGACCACGGGCCAGCTGTGCTGTGAGGTGTGAGGCTGGGGTGAGCAGGGCTTCAGGAGTCTTTGGGAACCTGACTGCCGGGTCCTGTAAAGCCCACCTTCCTCCCCGCAAGCTGTGCAGTCTGAGGTGCCTGCACTTTCGGGTGGGGACTTCCTCTCCCCAGGGACTGGCTTTCTAGGCTAAGGCCCGGGACGGACCTGAAGTATCCCTGCAGCTGATGTGCCGACATCTGGCACAGCTGTATAGTCAGACCTGACTTGGAGCCCCTGATGAGTGAATTGGGTGACCTCGGGTGAGGTTAGGACCTCAGTTTCCCCATCTGTCAAGTGAGGACGATAACAGGGCCCATCAGACAAGGAGAGAGGAGGGGACAAGTGAGTGGCTGGGGACAAATGTGGGGAGGTCCTTGTACTTTCCTCTTCCTGGTCGTCAGCCGCTGTTGTCTTTAAGGAACCTGGGCCAGGGCGAGACGAGTGAGGCACTCACTGTGGGATCAGAAACAGCGCGGCACTGCATGACATCGGGGCCCCGCTCCTTTTCAAAAGGAAAAGTCAGGAACACCAAGCCTGTCTTTATTGAAAAGCTTGATATTTTGTTCATCATGATGGATTCTTTTCCCCCATGAATTTCCATTTCTTAAAAATGATTGCTATAAACTCGTTTATCTTGGTTCCTGCGTGTTTTTGGTGTCCCCTGAATTTTCACATGTGCGGCAAACGCCCCATTCACCTTACCCAGCGTCCCAGCTCTGGTGGTTAAGATCTGTAGAGCAAGGCTGGTAAACCCCTGGGACCCAGCGGCTCATCGCAGGCTGAGGGCGTTATCAGTAGCTGCTGCTCTTGCACCAGAGGTTACGGGATGGTGGCTGAGGCGGGGACCCAGGGCTGGTAGTAAAGGTGGGTGGGGACATGCTGGGACCCTGAAGGTGGGTTATCCCCCAGGTAGACCCAGGCCAGGCCCCAGGGAAAGGCCAGACTTATGGGGTGATGCAAGCCTCCCCGCCTCCATCCCCTCAAGGGAACCTATGCTTTTGCCGGGACTGCAGGCCCTTCCCCAGCCGTGGCTGGCTTAATGGGGTCTTGCTGGGCTGATCTTGGCTGGGGGAGGTGGGCTCCGGTTGTGGGTCTGCCCCCTGGTGGAGGGAAGAGAGGCAGGGAATACCTGGGCCTATGCCAGCCACCCTACCCCATCCCCACCACCATTCGTTTGCTTTTCTAATCCTGCCTTTACACAGTTGGGTTCATGAACTCACTCATCCGCGGGGGGCCCTCAGCACCTGGTGCGCCCAGGCCCACAGAGCTGCATGCAACCCAGCCCTGCCCTCAGGGAGCTCACAGTCTAGCCAGAGAGACAAGTGGCAGAGTTAAACCCAGAGGGAAAGGCTATTAAGGAAGTGTCCCACGGTGGTTGCCACACAGTAGAGGCCCCTTAGTCTGCCTGGGGGTCAGGAAGCCTCCTGCGGAAGGTGGCCTTGGAGCTGAGAGATCTGGAAGACGGGTTGGGCTCCAACGGTCATGTCCCCCGAGGGTTTCCCCACCCTGGCTTGTTGGGGAAGCTCCCAGCCCCCAGGCTGGGGCAGGGCCAGGAGATAAGTAGGAGGGTACAGGCTGCACCCCCAGAGCCGGTATGCTCAGGCTGACCACACGTGGGGGTAGGAGGGCCTCCCCACTCATGGCCCTGCTGTCTGGGTTGCTGGAGTTGGCTGGACTTGAGGTGCGGGGCCTGAGGCCACCCTGACATCCCTGGCCGGACAAGGATGTAGGCAGCTCCCCTGTTTCCCCCCGGCCAGGCTGCAGGGGCAGCTGGGAGCGGCCCCCACTAACTGCCCCTTTCTCCTTGCAGGTCCTGGGCGCGGTGATCCTGGGCTTCGGGGTGTGGATCCTGGCCGACAGGAGCAGCTTCATCTCTGTCCTGCGTAAGGACCCCTCTGCTCCGCCTGCCCCAGCTGCCTCTGAAAGGGGGCCGGGGCCGCAGGCAGGGCTGCTCCCACGAGTACTTGAACCTCAACGCCGTCCCTTTTCCAGCTGCCCTCAGGGCCTCGCTTAGGTCCTGCATGCTGACCATTCCACCTTGGGCCTCGCCCAGGTCCTGCATGCTGACCGCTCCGCCTTGGGCCTCTCTGCAGGGGTTTCCAGAAGGAATTTTCTCTCCCTCCCCAAACAAAGCTGCCGTTGTCTGGAGAACACTGGGTGGGGGATGAGAGAGGCTTGTTCTCCATCCTGGCCCCCTCCCTCTGCCCTGACCTGAGAAAGCCTCTTACACCCTCAGTTCTTCCATTTGCCGGCTCAGCAAAACGTGGCCAACAGCCCCTCCCCTTCCTAGTTCAGAAAAAGGGCCAGGAGTGGCAGATCGTCAGATATGCGTGAAGCGCCTACTGTGTGCCTGGCACCAGCCAGGTGGGTCAGGCAAGTGTGCTGACGAGGAGGTGCCGGGCCCAGTGTCTGTCGTTTGTGGTCATGATGTGCCAGGCATGGGGCCAAGCATTTGGCATAGATAAACTGTCTTAATCTCACAACAGCCCTGTGCAGTAGCAACTTCCTGCCTTACAAATGAAGAAATGAGGCTCAGAGAAGTAACGTCCCTCGCTCGAGTTCACCCAGCCTCTGAGTGATAGGTGTGGGACTCGAACCCCCAGAGCTTTGGTCCTTGGTAGGGGAAGCCCCTTGTCTCACTCTTGAAGCTGGAGGAAAAGAAGCCCAATGATGATGATGAGCGCCCTTTCCGATCTACTCACAGTCACCACCAGGAAGTCTGCCAGGCTTGCTGCGCTAGCGTCTAGTGGACGTCCTGAGGAGGGAGGGAAGCAGAGCAGAGCACAGAGATGCCACTCCCCTCAGCAAGTGCGACCTTGGCTCACTTCCCCTCCCAGCAGCTGCCCTCCCCTGGACTCAGGCCCGTGACAGCTGCTTGATTTGAATGAAACGGAACCAGGCTAGGATGGGTGATGGAGGGGCCCTGGGGGCTAGGCCTCCCCTCACACATGAAGGGAAGCAAGGAAGATCCACCCTCCAGCCACTTCCGATGCCGTCTGGGGCTGTCAGTCCTCACTTCTGCTGGGACTGCTCCCCATTCTGGGCTAAGGTTTAGGTTTCCAGCCCCACGCCCTCCCCACATGGGACACATCCCCCTTGGCCCTGCTCGGCCCAGGCTCCCGCTTCCTGGGCTGTGGCCCACACCCAGCGGGCACTGCATCTCGGGGCAAAGTCTCAAGGCCCAGCCCGCCCACGGCGTTTGTGCCCTCTGCACCCCGACTGGGGCTCCGGGGACGTCCTGCTGCTCCTCCCTGTTCGGGGCTGAGAACCTCAGGCTGGCCAAGCCTTAGAGGCCCCCTGGAGGCGCCCGAGTGCCTTTACAAATACCAAGACCTAGCCCCCCCTAAGGGATCTGACTTCAGATCAGCACTGAGGTTTTTAAGAATCTTCCCAGGGGTTCCCCGGGCAGCCAAGGTTCAAAAACACCAATCTGCTAGCCTGGTCACTATACCCTTGGGTAAACTGAGGCTCAGAGAAGAGGAGAAAAAGACTCACTGAGAGTCACACAGCAAGTGAGGTCAGATCTGGGAACCCAGGGCCTATCGTGTGCCAGGCCTGCATGGCACGGCTCTTCCCTTACCAACTGAATCCTCTCCGTGAGTCCATGGGGCTAGGCATTACTAACCCCATTTTACAATGGAGGAAATTGAAGGGAAGGGAAAGAACTTGTCCAAGGGCACACACACAGCTAGAGGGTGAGGGAGCTGGGATGTGGACCCGGGGGCATGGCTCCTGAGACCCCATCCCCTGTACCGCAGGGCTCTGCAGCACGCCCCGCGTTCACACCGTAACG
This sequence comes from Orcinus orca, assembly GCF_937001465.1. NCBI lineage: Eukaryota > Metazoa > Chordata > Mammalia > Artiodactyla > Delphinidae > Orcinus > Orcinus orca. The sequence continues at coordinate 15,427,250 of NC_064566.1, read as the reverse complement.
AGCGGAATCAAGCACAGTGGTTAAGGGCACAGACCGTGGAGCCGGGCCGCCAGGTTCCCATCCTGGCTCTGCTGTCTGCGAGCTGTGTGATCCTGGGCAAGTTACTCCACGCTCTGTGTCTCCTCATCTGTGAAATGGAGACAACAACAGACAGTATGTCATAAGGCTATCGTGAGAAATGAGGCGAGTTAATAAGAGTGTCTAGTAAATAGCAAACCCTACATGAGTGATTGTTAAATTAGTTTATAACACCATCTGAACCTTAGAACATCTTTAAGAAGTAGGAATTAGTTTTATTTCACAGAGCCAAGAATAGAGGCCCAGAAAATGGCTTGCCCGGGGTAAGAGCCTGTTAGCAGCGAAGCTGGGGTTACGTGGCACCCTCTTCTCGTGCTCCTCAGTCCCTTTCAGTTTGGGCCACTTCCTCCCCACCTCGCTGGTACCTCCGAGGCCCAATAAAACCAAGGGAAGTTGCTGGCCTTGGTGCACAGAGGGCGGGCTACCCCACTCCTTCCTAAGTCAGGTTGCTCAGATCAGGGCCAGCCTGAGACCCGGGAGGAAGACAGGGACTGGTATTGATGAAATTTTCTGAGAAAAGAGAGACGCCACACCGCAGCTCGGCTGGCCTCCCAAGAGAAGGACCCGAGTGGGGGGTCTCAGCCTCCAGCCTTGCCCCTTGGGCCCCATCTGCGGCCTCTTGCCTGCTCTGGGCCTCTGGGCCCTTACAGACAGATCAGGGTGCAGATCTACCCTCATTGGGTCACGGCAGAAATTCAGCAAGATGGTTTGGATAAAGGGCCTTTTTCAGGGCTGGCACACAGTGGATTTCCAGGCAGTGCCACTTGCCTTTTGATGGGGGGAGTATTCGCTGGGAGGGCTTGTTGGAACCCAAACCCAGGAAGTTTAAGAAAAGCAAACTTTGATGGCCTTCCCCTGCTGTGGTTGATGGCTGACAGCCAGGGCGGTGAGGGCCTGGAGCAAAAAGGAAGCCCCTCACTCAGCCCCTCGGGGCCTCTGTCCGGCTCCTGGGGCTCCTGTGAGGAGCTGAGCGGGGGCCTCCCTCCCCTGGTGCCTGAGAGTGGAGTGGGCTGGCCAGGGCTTTTCCTGAGCTCCAGAACATTCTGTCTGTGCCCAGGAAGTGGATGGAGCTGGATCACACTTTCCTCCCCACCCACACTCCAGCTTTGTCGTTATTCCTTAAGGACCCTAACGCCCCGTCCGTGGTCGAGGTGGGGACTCAGCCCCTCTGAGGTGCCCCCAGGGAATGGTGGTCAATCAGCCTATTGACGGGCAACTGTGGCAGCCTTGGCTGTGCCCGAGACATCGGGGAAGCACATTCACCATGCAGATTCCAGACGGTCTCCTGGAAAGTCTGCCTGGCTCTGACAGACCCGGGAGTCTGCATCCCTGAGAGGTGCTCCTGATCTGCTGAGGCCCCCTTCTGGAAACACCCCACACCCTGAGAGTGCCGCGCCAGCCTCCCTGGAGTGCCTGGGCTGTCAGGGGAGAGAGCCCGCAGCGCCCTGCCTGCCGGGGGGCGCGTCCACCCTGGCCCACCTAGCGCGTCACAGCCTCAGGGTAGAGGGGACCCCACGCACCCCACACCGGGGAGCTGGAGAAGGACATGAGCTTCTCCCTGTGTGATCCGTTGGGATTCTTGGGAAATGCTGGTCAAGTGCCCCGATGAAACTTCTGACCTCCACCTACCCCGGGGGCTCTGTCACTGCCCTTAGGCCCCTGTCTCTCCGCCTCAGGCGTGTCGCCTGTCAGACTCCTCTCTCACTCACACTGATCCGTTCTTTCTGACCTTCTTTTTATTTTCCAAACACGCCGAGCTTACTCCTTCCTCAGGCCTTTGCACCTGCTGTTCCCACGGCCTGGAATGCTTTTCCTCAGCTCTTCACTCGGCTGACGGCTTCATTCTCAGCTGAGCGATCATGTCACCTGCTCAGACCAGCCTTCCCCCACCACCCCGGCCCCTCCCTGCCCATGTCCTTGACCTTAGACGGCTTCAGTAGCTTCCCGCCCCTTCACACAGCCAGAAGAGACACTCCTCACCCCATCAGCTTCGTGGCGTGGGGACCTCGGCAGGCTGACGGCTGTATCCCCAGCAGGTGGCACAGAGCCTGGCATACGGTGGGCCCCGGGTAAATCTCTGGGGGCTGAACACATGAATGAGCGTCACGCCTGTGTCCGTACACGTGCCCGGTGCTTCAGTGCGAAGAGTGTGGCGCTGGGGGGTTGCCTGTCTCCAAGTCCCAGCTCTGGCCCATGCTGGTGGGCCTCTCTGAGCCTCAGTTTTCTCATCTGTGAGATGGCCGTGCTGGTACCTACTGGGTAGAGTTCTGGCAGAGGGGAGACAGCACATGTGAAGCCCCTGAGGCCTAGGGAGTGGGCAAGGGAGGCCGGCATTTGGTCACGGCCGAGGAGGGAGGCAGGCCCTCAGCGTCTGCGGCCTCAGCGGAACCTGCCAGTCTGGGGTTCTTTCATTCAACAGTTATTCATCCAGCCCTTTGCTGTGCCAGACACAGTTCTGGGGGTGGGGGGTTCAGCAGGGACTAGAGTCCCTGCCTTCGTGCAGCTCGCAGGCTTGTGGAGGCAGCAGACAATGAGCGAGATAGGCCGGTAGAACGAGAGTCTTTTCAATCCTGGTAAGCGCTAAGGAGAAAAACGAAAGCGGGCCGGTTGGGAGGTGGGGATAGGATAGATGGGGGGTGGGGCGCACATCTAGGGGACCAGCTTCCAGAGCTGGTGCAGGAACAGGCTTCCGGCTGGATGGCCGACCCCAGAGCCTGACCCCAAGGCAGGGATTTGGTAGCAGCCCTGCCCCGGCTTTGTACTTAGTACGGGCGAGATAGGCTGAATTGGATGCTCTTGTCCACCCGCAGAAACCTCGTCCGCCTCGCTCAAGGCGGGGGCGTATGTCTTCATTGGCGTGGGCGGCTTCACCATGCTCATGGGCTTCCTGGGCTGCATTGGTGCTGTCAATGAGGTCCGCTGCCTGCTGGGGATGGTGAGTACGGTCCTCCAGCACCGCCCGCCCAGCCCCCCTCATCCCGCCCAGAGGGGCCTGAGTAGAGCCCCGGCCCAGCCTGGGTGAGGGCGTCTGAGGCGCGTAGGACCTGGTGGGAGCCCCCAGCTGACTCTGTGCCTGCTCTGTGTTCCCAGTACTTTGCCTTCGTCCTCCTGATTCTCATCGCCCAGGTGACTGCTGGGGTCTTATTCTACTTCAACATGGGCAAGGTAAGCACCCTCCTCGTCCCCACCCCCTGACCTGGGCTGGACCAGCCACGTGGGGTGGGGGGCAGGGTTGGCCTGGGACGTGGGCTAGACAAGAGGCCTCTTAGTTGTCACAGAGAAACCCATAGGTGGGGAATTTCCTGGCGGTGCAGTGGTTAGGACTCTGCACTTTCACGGCCAGGGGTGCGGGTTCAATCCCTGGTCAGGGAACTAGGATCCCGCAAGCCATGCGTTGCAGCCGAGAAAAGAAAAACCGGGAACCCACAGGTGCCAGGTCAGCCTCCCAGGCTTCCAGCCCCCTGTGGCCACATGGCAGAATGCTAGAGGAGAGGACAGTACAGGTGGGTGGAGGCGCTGCTGGCCCAGATCTTGGCTCGATCCCACTACTTTCTAGCTGTGTGGCCGTGGGCAAGCTGCTTTCCTCTCTGAGCCTGTTTCACCTTCTGTAAACTGGGGACATTAATAAATTTAACTCTCAGGGTTTCTGTGATGATTCAGTGAGATGATCTTTATCTTAGCAAAACACTTAGCACAGTTCTCGGCACCTCATCCACAGATGAGGCCCAGGGAGGAGACTGTCCATGAAAACATTATTCCCGTGTCAGCGGGAAGACACTCAGCGTTGAGGAATAAAAAATCAGACATGCTGGGGCTTCAGCTCTAAGGACATTTGTTGTTGACTGAACCAGAAGTCAGGTTCGGAAGCTCGGAGGCCCTGGTTCTGGCTGTCTGTTCAGCATCCTCATTGTGACGGCTTTCCTTCATCTTGCCACTCACCTCATGGCCGTGAGATGGCTGCCACAGCAGCAGGTACAACATCTGTGCTGCTGTGGCCTGAAGAAAGGGAGTGGACTAGTGCCAGCCATGGCCACCCCTTTTATCAGAAAAGCAAGCCTCCCAAAAGTCTCCCCCAGTCTGGGTTATTAACACACCCCTAGCTTCAAGGGAGGCTGAGAAAGTGAGTATCCAGCCTTCAGGCTCTAAAGACAGAGACGTAAGAGAGGAGGGAGCTGGCGATGACTATCGGGCCTGCCAGTCGATTGTGGCTGTCATGGTTATTGTGAAGCACCTACTCCGTGCACGTGGTATTTTCTAGAAGCTTTATACACATTGTCTCATCCTCCCAGCAGCTCTGCCGTGTAAGTGTTACGTTGATGGGCAGAGGAGCAGATGCCCAGAGAGATGAGTAACAACGACAGCAGCGGTAGTAGTGATGATAACCCCTCATTCCTAATCCCTCTTCGGCACACACCAGATACTGGGCACAGTGTTAGCCACTTTACGTTCCTTCTTTCCCTGAGCCTCACCTCCTCATCCTGCAGGTGAGGGGTGAGGGCACAGAGTGGTCAGTGGCCAGGCCAGGTGAGAGCCCAGGCTCCCTGAGGCCAGTCGGAGTTCACCCACGGCTCAGCTGAGGCTGGGACCCTGCCTTCCTCCAAGGCTACAGTTCTTGTCCACTGACTGGGCTGGCAGAGCCAGCGGCCAGGTGATCTCCTACATTTTACCACTTGAAGGTCAAGTTGCCACAGATCTCTCTTGGAAGGAAGCTGAGAAAACATTACAGCAACATCAACAACTAATGCTTAATAGAATTTAGAACAAGCCTGGCACTAAACGCTTTGCATGTACTGCATTTAATTATTCGTTCCTCACAGCAAGCCTTTGAGGTCACGGGTATGAATACCCTCATTTTCAGATGTGGAAGCTGAGGCACAGAGAGGTTAAGTCACCGGGCCAAAGGTCACACAGCTAGTAAGTGGCAAAGCCAGGATTTGAACCCTGGCAGCCTGGCTTCTGGGTTCATGCTGGTGAAATTTTCATTATAGTGGTTCCTACCTGAATCTGCTTTACTTATTTATAATCCACCCAGCCTGTTTCCCAGGAGAATTGGAGCTGGCTTCCAACATAGGCATAGAGCAACTAAAATCAGTATGAGAAAGATCCGAATGCACACTGAGACAGAAGAAGGCCATTGTTCCTGAAGCTAGGGGACAGCATACTCAACAGCAGCTGAGAGCTAACTTGAACACTGAGCTTCCTGGCAGCCAAGGCAAAAGGGGAAATAGCAGTTTAGTAGATGAAAGGAAGTTCGCTTGGTGCCAGACAGAAAGCCAGTGTTTAGGGAAGGGAAACTACTTTTCCAGTGCAAGCACTATGGGATTAGGTCTTCATTTCCACCCTGTGACACCTGGGGCTTCTCTGGGACCCAGTCACTGGTACATTACAAAGAGAGTGGTTAAGAACTGGGCCCCAGTGAGCCGGTTCCTGTGACTCAGAAGCTGGTCAACATGGCAGGGGTGTCAGGCAGTCCACCTTTTCACCCCTGTGTTTCCCCATCTCACAGTAATAAAGACGGTGCCCATCTGTGAGCGCCAACCACGTCCCAGGGGCTGAGCTAGTCACTTGGCGCACGTTTTAGTTTTGAGAGCATTTTCAAGTTTAAGAAACTGAGGCCCAGAAAAACAGTGACTTTGGGCCACGGTTACACTCAGCTCAGATGCATCAGAGCAGAGATTTCCATCTCCATCCCTCCGACCCAAGGCCACGCCTTCCTCTACTCCATGCTCCTCCCCTCGAGCTGGTATAATCTGCCTGGCCGCTGACAGGGAGCCATGCCTTAGAGAAGCCCCCCGCCCCCCCCCCCACCCCGGCCCCAGAGCAGGGCTTGTTTGGAGAATCAGCTCTCCTGACTCCAGTCCAGGCTGTGTCTGTCGTGGTACCTCACCGTCCCCTCCTGTGCTTCCCCGCAACCCCCAGGCTCCACACCTCACACCTTCCTCCCCCAGCCCCAGCTGGCCTCACCTCGGCCCACCTCCTTTTCTGGAAAGCGGGGAAATTTCCTGGCTTTGCTGGGGAAGTGCTGGCGCCACTCGATCGCCCGAGTTGGAATGAATGATTTATTTTTTCTTTCCTAGTGCATTGTAAATCCCAGTGGAAGACTAAACATGCCCTGGTGGTGTTTATTCCTGCAGATGAGGCCCAGTTGGGGAGGTGGGACTTGTGTGAGGCTGAAGGAAGCAGGCTTTCTGGAAGGCGATGGGTCCGATCTTCCTTCTCTCTCCAGGCCTCCTGGGCGGGTGGGAGGGACTGAGCCTCTGGGCTCTCCCTGAGGTGGTCTCCAGGGCCGTTATCTGTCCTTCCTCCCAGCAGCCGCTGTTCCCAGGGCAGCAACAGGGGAGGCTGGATGCCTTGGGCAAAGCACAGGCCTTCCAAGCCGTGGGTTCTGTGTCTGTCAATGGAGGAGAATAGACCTCGCTGGCCCCTACCCCTGCCAGGGTTGCAGGGAACCCAGGCTGCAAGGCTTGTAGAAAATATAGAGTGGTGGCCCAGGGCCTGGACCCCAGAACCAAACTGCCCATGCTGGAGCCCTGCTCTGACACCCTCGGCAAGTTACTCAGCCTCTCTGTGCCTCAGTTCCCTCCTTTGTCAAATGGCAGTAATCCTACAGGTCTGCTCTATTTATCTGCGATTCCAAAGTCCAAAAAACACTTTGAAAAACAAAAATACCATTTGCAACTCATTTGGTGGCAAAATGGAACCGGAACGGAAATGAGCTTGTTGATGGCCATGGTTTACCCCCTTTAGGTGCCCCTTGGGAAATATGAATGGGAGAGATTGTGGGGGGGGGGGTGACACATAGCTCCCAGCCCTTCCTAAAATCTGAACGTTTCTCAGTGCCAGAGCCCACTGGCCCCAAAGGCCACCTGATAGCGTGGTGGCAAGGCTGGAGAGCGTTGACAGATGGGAAGGGCATAGTGTCCGCCTGGTGCAGAGCAGATGTTTGCTGGCATTGTTGCAAGAGTTTATTATTACTGTCACCATTACTAACTTCACTAATGCCTAGTAAGGGCCCAGTAAATGGCAGCTGTTCCTGTTGTCACCAGTATTAATGTTCGTATTAGCAAGGGCTGTGGGAACCAGGATTTAGGTGTGGAGTTAAGATTCCTCTGGCTGTTTCCTCATCTGATCACTATCTAGCCCCCGTTTAGTGGGAAAAGGACAGGTCTGGGATTCAGGGCCCTGTGTTCGGGGTTTGAGGTGGGGGGGCGCCGCTATTTGCTGTGTGACCTTGAACATGTTACCCAGCCTCTCTGAGCCTCAGGTGACCTCTTGGGCCATTCCCAGCTCTGACACTCTGGGATTCTGACTTGTTCTCTCCAGGCAGTGAAGGGTGGGAGGTCAGTGAGGAAGGAGGTGAACTTGTAACTGTTTCCCAGCATGTGCTGGGAGCTGGGTTTGGTGCACTCACGCAGGCTGCACCACTGACCTGCACGTGTGAGACCACTGAGGCTCTGACAGGTTATATCAGGCGCTTGTGCAGAAGGTCTGAGGGCTGAGAGCGTGGAGGGAAGGGGCTCGCAGGGTCTGGATGGGAGCCGGGGGTTGGGGGTGGTGACCTTGGCTGGGCTGGACTGCTGTGTGCTCCCCAGAGAGGGTGGCCAGCCAGGAGAACTGTGATTCCCTCCCTCCTCCTTCCCTCTCCCACCTAAGAAGCCCAAAGTAGCCAAATAGCCATGCGCATAGGACTGAGTGCACACGTGGTGAAACGTGTTCCTTGAGGACAGTGCCGCTCTGTGAGACATCTGAGATGTCTGTTTCCCTGCGATGGAAGCTTCCTGATCCACTAGCTTGGGTTTCTACTGCCATAGGGAGGCAGCTGGAGCCAGGACAGGGGGAGGCGATGGTGACCTTCCTCTTCCCTTTTGGGAAGGGGGGAAGAAGGCGTCCAGGCTGTCCTTCTGGAAAGGAATGTGGAGAGCAATGGGCGGAGACTCTCAAGCACCTGCGTGCGTGGCTCCCATACCTGACTCAGGCCCCACCCTCAGGGAGCCTATGGGGGCGGGGCCGGGAGCATACGACGTCGTCCTCCTGCTGAAATCTGGGGTAACTGGTTATGTAGATTGCAGCCGGACTCTCAGAAAAGACTTGGATGGTCACTGAAAGTAAACATGCCACCCCCTCCACATTCACCAGGGCAAAGGGTCCTCATTTCTTGCCAGGATCCCAGGATGAAGCCTCAAAGCATTGGCAACACCTTCTGTGGGAAACTGGGGAGGGGACAGGAAGGTGTGGGTCCCTTACGTTGCATGGGGGTACCTCATTGTAAGAGGCAATTTGACACATTAGAGCATGGAGAGAGGGCTGAACACCATCCCAAAGGGCCATCAAAGGAGCCTGGAGACTTACCCTGGGGAGGAGGGGGTAAAGGGGGACGTGGGTGAGTCTCAACTATCTGAATGATGTTTGTCCTGGGAGAGAACAATTTGATTTGTTTTCTGTGGTCCCAGCTGGGACTTGGGAGGGAGAGGGAGGATAAAAACTAATGGGTAGAAGTCATTTAGGCTCAACTTAAAATGAATTGCTTGTATCAAGAGCCTCCCCAACCTGCAATGTGCTATTTTGTGTGATACTGAGGTCCCCATCACAGGGAGCATTTAAGCAGAGCGTGGAAAAGTATGGGGAGGATTCTTACGTTTGGTTGATATGTTGGACTCAAAGGTGTCTTCTAATTCTACCTCTCTGAGAAAAGTCACACTACAAGGTGACATAAAAGCACAGCATGGGGTTGGGGGGAAAGAGAGTCATGCCAGAGGATGGAAGGATCTCAGGCCAGGTGGATATGGTGGGTGGCCTGCTGTGATTAGAATCTCAGGGTTCCAGAGCTGCATATGGCAGGTTATGGTCATATCTCGTCTGCTTGCCGGCTGTCTAATCTTGGGAAGTTGTTCTCACTGTCTGAGCCCTGGTTTTGTCTTCTGGGAAGTGGGGAGGATGGTATTGGGCAGAACCAGGGCTGGCTTCCTGGGTGTGTACCCCGAGCAGCCACACAGTGTCCCACACTTAGAAGGGTGCCGTGCTTGGTTTGATGTCTTGAAATTCGTAATCACTTTGAAATAAGGAGTCCTGCATTTTCATTTTGCACTGGGTTGTAAATTATGCGGCCATTCCTGGGCAAGACTCTTTATTACATGTGAAAGCAACCCAGATCTGGCTGCAGGCTCAGCTGGATCCAGGCTTCTGAAGGCTGCCACCAAGACTGTCCCTCTCCAGGCTCGGCCCTGCTCCCCTCCATTGGCTCCCTCCTCAGGCCAGCTATCCCCAGTGGCTCTTGGGGTGGCCACCAACAGCTCAGGCCCTCATCCCACCAGATTAGCGGAAATAGAGGGCCCATGTGTGTGACCTCGGGTCACATGCCCATCCCTAGACCGCTTGCTGTGGTCAGGGTGTGGAAGGCACTAAGTGGCAGCCTGGGTCTTTGCCCATGGCAGCAAGGGGGCAGGGCTTCCCAGCCACATGGAGGGATTGAGGGGTGCTTACTGCTAAGCAAGGGAACTGCTGTTTCAAGAAGGGAGAGTAGCTGTGGGGCAGGCAGAAACCACAGAGAGGTTGCAGCAGGGATGAAGTGAGAGGGCGAGTGTCTTCTCACTCTCCCTCCCTGCTCCTTCTTGTCTCAAGAATGGCCTGGTTGCCAGGGTAACTTCCCTGGGCTCCTGACACTGCCTCTTGGGCATTTGCTTCAGCTCCAAGCTGAACCAGCCCCTGCAGCCATGGTCCCCGTGGCCCAGTTGTGTCCCTCAGCCCCATTCTGGGCTGGAGGATGGTTGTGGTGTTTCCATGGAAACCACCCAGCCTCAGTGGAAACCACCCAGCTTCCATGACCTTCTCATTTCTGGGGCCTGAAACAGGGAAGTCTGTGCTGCTGCGGCAACCATGCCGGGTATAAATAGAGCCCAGGTCGGTGGGGGAGGGTGGGTGGGAGGATGTGGGGAGATGGCTGTCTATGCACATGCCTCTGGGAACCCCCTCCTTTCCACGCCTCAGGGATCATCTGCTCACCGGGGAGTCGAGGTGGAGCAGAGACAGTCGGGGCAAAAAGACTGAGATTCTGCAGGCAGACAACCCCCGCTGTGTGACATGGGCAAACCACTGAGCTTCTCTGGGCCCTCCTTAAAACTGCTCTGACCTGCTGCAAGGTACGGCCATGTGGTTTAAATGCCGATAGAGCTTAATGGGTAAAAACTTGGGTTCCGGAATCAGAAGAGCCTGGGTCCAAACCCCAGCTCTTCACATGTTGGCTGTGAGTCCTTGGGCAAGTTAATTAACCTCTCTGGGCCTCGTTTTCTGCACCTCCCTAATGAGGGAACGAGGTCAGTACCTGGGCCATAGGTCTGCTCAGAGGATTCAAGTGAAATACTGCATTAAAAGTCCTTAGCATGGCGCTGGTAATAATAAGCATGAGATCAAAGTTAGCTGCAGCTGTTGTGATTACTGACAGGCAAGCTCTGCAAATTGTAGAGCTCCGTGTGCGTGATATCAAAGAAGTATTGATGCTTCGCTAAGAGTTTTATGGAAAGGGAGGGGGCAGAGAGCAGTTCCAGAGGGTGGGGCTGCCTGGGGGTGGGGCTGGTCTCGAAGGGTTGGTGAAGGCCCGCAGCAGCTCGAAGGTCGGTCTGGAGGATGTGGGTTCTCTGAGCGCTGCATTCGTGAGGAGCTGGCGGAAGCCCTGTTCACGGGATTCTGAGCCAGGCTCTGTAAGCGCCCCCCTGGAGGCACCTGTCCCATCTCCCCAATTCCTCTTTCTCAGCAGCAGAGGACCAGGTGCGGGGCTGTCCCTTCGGTGCCCCTACCCCTCTCGGGCACCTTGCCCCAGGGTTCTGCAGGGACAGCAGGTGACCATGACCAGCCTGTCCCTGCTGGGGCACCCGGGGAGGCCCCTGGGCAAAGTCGGCAGGTGGGGCCCGGCCTCTGGGCCGAGGGAAGCGTGTCCGCAGCTCTTAGGCTGGTTTCGGGTTTGCCTCCCTTGCACAGCTGACTTGCTCCTGAAAAGCTGCGGTGGTGAGATCCTCTATTCAGAGCCCCAGTAAGAGGCCTTGGGGGCTGAAGCCCTTTGATCTCTGCACCCCGCTCCTGCCTTCACTGTAAATGACTGTTTTCTCTGGGGGGTTAGTGAAAAGCAGGTGCTTCTCTCTTCCTCCATGGGGGACCCTGGAGTCCCAGCACAGGCGGGATGCAAACTTTGTGGGGCCCTGGTGTGGGGCAGGTGGCGGGGTTACACACGCATCCCTTACCCGTGCTCGCCACACACTTACTCTGGCCAGGCTGGGTCAGACCCAGTCCCTGCCCCCGCAGAGCTGATGTTCCAGTGGGGGAGAGAGACCATAAATCCTGGAAACAGGGGAGCAGGTAATGACGAGACTATGAAGAAAAATATATCATGCTTCCCCTTGTAGGATAAGGAGGGTCTTGGAGGAGACAGAGAAGGGCTGACATTTTCTGGGTGGTCCAGGAAGGCCTTTCTGAGGAGGTGCCATTTGAGTAGAGCTGTAAAGAAAGTGGAAGAGTCAGCTGCATTCATATTTGGGGAAACAGGGTCCTAGGCGGAGGGGACAGCAAGTGCAAAGGCCCTGAGGCAGGAGTATGCCTCGCACAAAGACAGCAAGACCTGTGTAACTGAAATAGAGGGAGGACAATCAGAGGACACGAAGTCTGGAAAGAGCAGGGCCAAATGGCGTAGGGCCTTGTGGGCTGTTGAGAAGACAGCGGTGTGCCTCCAGAGCGTGGTGAGAGGCCCTGGCTGGTTTTCAGCAGTGACGTGGACAGATTCCCATCTAAAGGGCCATGTGCTGCTGAGTACTGAGGAGACGGTCAGGTGGGAGGGTTTTTTTTTTGTTTTTTTTTGTTTTTTTTTGTGTGGTACGTGGGCCTCTCACTGTTGTGGCCTCTCCCGTTGCGGAGCACAGGCTCCGGACACACAGGCCCAGCGGTCATGGCTCACAGGCCCAGCCACTCCGCGGCATGTGGGATCTTCCCGGACCGGGGCACGAACCCGTGTCCCCTGCATCGGCAGGCGGACTCTCAGCCACTGCGCTGCCAGGGAAGCCCAGGTGGGAGTTTTTGACCCTGACCACTCTGGGCTTAGCATGGTGACCGGGGGAGAAGGTGCCCAGGAAGTACCAGGAAAGTGAAAATTGGTTGGAATGGGTGACGAAACGCTTTTGAGCTGTGAGCGTGTCCAGTGTTTGGGGGGAGTGGGGGAGAGGCAGCTTAAGCACATATGACCAGAGGTGGGGTGCGGGTTTCAGGGAATCTGACCTCGGTCCTCACTCTCCCCTCTGCAGCTGAAGCAGGAGATGGGCGGCATCGTGACCAAGCTCATTCAGAACTACACGGATGGTCACGAGGACAGCCTTCAGGAGGCCTGGGACTACGTGCAGGCTCAGGTGAGGGGACGTGGGAGACTGGCCTCTGCGTGTCTGTGTGTCTGTGGCTGGTCGTCTGTGGGCCTGGGTGTGCCTGACAGACAGACGATGTTAGCGGTTTGAGTGTCAGTGTGTATCTGTTGGGGGCAGGGCTCCTGAGCCGCCCCACTTCCTGCCACCCCCAGCATTTCCTCGCCCAGGGGCCCCGGGCGCTGGAGGCTGCTCCAGGGCTGTCCCCAAGTGGCCAGAAGCAGGGGTAGCCCTCGACCCTCTCCTCTGAAGCCGGACTGGGGCGTGCTGACAGCTCCCCCTGGAGGTTAAGAAACCGGGTGCCGTGACAGTCTGCAGAATGTCTTGAGCATTTTGTAGCATAAGAGAGTTTGGTGGTTATAGCTAAAAACGGAGAACTTGTCTGGCTAACTAGTTCTCTGGAAAGTTATGTGGTTACCGGGCCAGCTGTTTGCAATCAGCTGGTTAGCAGGTTCAGAATCCTTGTATTTTATCATAAAGGTTAGAAAGCTTAAGTTTTTAAATAATGGTTGTCAGCTAAAATGCACAGCCCCAAGGAATCCCCTTGTTTCCATTTTACTTCTAGTTTAATTGGGAATGAAAGTTAACGTTTATTGAAAACTTCCATATCTATGAAAATGATTCTATGATTTGCTGATATAATAAAGTATGTTGTCAGATTTCTTACTACTGATTAGCCTTAAATTCCTAAAATAAAAATATTTGATCAAAAAAAAAAAAAGAAACTGGGTGCCAGAGCTGAGATGCTGACGCAGGTCCGAGTGGAGGCTGCCTTTGGGGAGGAGCCGCGGGAACCTTCAGGGGTGAAAGGCATGTTCTATTCAAATCTTGGTCCAGGTGGTGGTTATGCCAATATGGGTGGCAAAGTTCATCAAGCTGAATTTGTACACTTTGGTGTGTGTGTGTGTGTGTTCCACCTCAAAGCGAAAGAGAGAGACTGGCTGGCTGACTGACTGACTGACTGACTGCTTGATAGAATGACTGACTGACTAATAGAATGACTGATTGGCTGACTGACTAACAAGCAGACTGACTGACAGAATGACTGACAAACCAGCTGAATGACTAACAGAATGACTGACCGATTGTCTAAATGAATGAATGACAGACTGATGGATGAAACAACTGACGACTGACTGACTGACTGACAAAATAACAGCCTAACTGCTTGATAGAATGACTGACTGACTAACAGAATGACTGATTGGCTGACTAACAAGCAGACTGACTGACAGAATGACTGACAAACTGGCTGAATGACTAACAGAATGACTGACCGATTGTCTAAATGAATGAATGACCGACTGATGGATGAAACAACTGACGACTGACTGACTGACTGACTGGGTTCCCAGCCTGCCTCGATGATGGACCAATCGGCACACACGCAAAGCGCCCTCAGTGATGGGACCCCAGCTGCCCCACTTTGGTGGTCCCAGATGTGTGCCCTTGGCCAGGAGCCGCCCTCTCCATGCTGCAGCTCCCCCTCTGTCACAGAGGGCCCTGCACACAACAGGCACTGCCTGCCGGCTGCCTTTGGGGAGACCTGTGGGATGTGAGGGGCAGGGACAGGACAGCACGAGAAAGCCTGACACCAGGAGAGCGTGGAGACTAGAGATGGGTCTCTGTCCCGGCAACATGGGCATGTCCATCATCTGAGCTGGGAAGAAGGGAGGGTGACACATTCTAGCCTGCGTGCTTCACAGAGTTTCGGTGACACAGGGGGCCTGTGTCATCTGGAGGGCTCCAGGAGCACAGGGAGACTTTTTCATGCCCCCTTTGGTTTGATCCGCAGTGGCTGAGATGCTTTGCTAAGATTAGAGGGAGCGGGGTGTCCCAGGGTGAACAAGTGTTACCCTTCAAGGAGCCTGGGGACAGAGGCGGGTCCCTGGGGAGGTGATGAGCACCCCGTCATGGGAGGCGGTGGACTGACTTGGGGATTCCTGCAGTTTGCAGGGCCTCTAGGTGATTTGACGTCTGTCAGATGCTGCTTGGGATGGTGGTAAGAAAACAGAGGGTGAGTCAGGCTCCCAGGGCTGAAATACAAAACTCAGCTACTTCCTGGCCAGGCCTTCTCTGAGCCTGTTTCCTCATGTATAAAATGGGACTGTTGACCCATGCTTACGTGAGATGAGTTTATAAAGCCCGAGGCACTTATCATGTGGCATGTGGGTGGTGATGTTTAATCATCTCACAACCCCTGAGACACCGGGGGCGTCAGCGCAGGGGCTCCTGGTGAGCGGGGCTTTGCCTGCTGCAGTCGAAGGACCAAGGCAAGCTGCCTCATTTTGCTTGGGTGTGGGAGGGCCTGTGGGTGCCCCTCAGAGCTCTGAGGTGCCAGCCTTTCTTGCTGGAGAGGAGGCAGCCAGGCACCTGCAACATAAAGAATAAATCCTAGACTAGAAACTGCCTGGAGCCGGAGAACGCCTGAGCGAGCCTGGCACGCCCTCTGCTGGCCACCGCGCTGCTGGTCAGGCACTTCCCACCCGAGATAGGAAGGAAGCAGGTGGGGAAGCGACCTCGCGCTGGGCAAGGTGTCACACAGCTCTCCCATGCTAGCCCTTCAGCCTCCCGGGGGCCCTAGCAGAGTGGCTGTCATCACCCCATTCTCCGGTGAGGAAATCGGGGCTCAGAGAAGTGCAGCGGCTTGCCTGTGCACAGGGTAGGGCCAGAAATGGAAAGGACCCTCCCCCGACTCTGCTCTGCCTTCCCGGGCATTTCCCGGCACAGGCTTAGTCCCTGAGGTCCCAGTCCTGTCGGGAATTCAAACCCACATGTGATCTGAAGCCTCTCGGGGTCCCCTTCATGAGCCCCCAGAAAGACTCTTTGCCTCAGGAATTAGAGCATTTTCTCCTCTAAAAAGGCAGATGTACCGTGTTTCCCCTTTCACTCTGGCAACCAGGAAGCTCAGAGCCAAACCTCAGCTCCAGCATGTTCTCAGAGCCGAAAAGTGGAACTGGCCTTACCCGGGCGATTACCGTGCTCTCCAACCTGAGCTGGATGCCTTGCCTGCCTCGTCTCATTTGGTCCTTATAACAGACCGAGTTAGGAACCTTTGTTCCCTCCATTTTGCAGATGGGGAAGTTGAGGTCAGCACTTTGATCAGAGTTGAGTAGCTGGTAGGTGGCAGAAATGGGATTTGAACCCGGTAGCCTGACTCCAGCCCCCAAACCCTTAGCCGTGTGCCGTCTGCCCGCCTCACGTGCCGTATACCTCGACCATCTTCTTCCAACTTGACCGTCCCTCCTGCTCTGCTTTATATTTTTGCTGATTTTGTTTCCTCCTGTTTTCATCGTTTACGGTATATCCCGAGAGCCCCTTTAAATCCCTTGTGGCTCACAAATGCCAAAGTGAAGCGTAAACTCTAATCCTGGTGGATGGGCCGAGACCGGGCTTGGGGGCAGCTGGAAGGGGCAGATCTGAGCTCCTGTCCAGGAAGACCCCAGCTGAGTGGGCGATGGACTTGAACAGCCTGTCCCCTCCTCTGCCCAGGTGAAGTGCTGCGGCTGGGCCAGCTTCTACAACTGGACAGAAAACGCCGAGCTCATGAGTCGCATCAACATCACCTACCCCTGTTCCTGCAAGAACAAGAGCGAGGACAGCAGCAGCATTTCGCCGCAGACGGGCTTCTGCGAGGCCCCCGCTGGCAATGGGACCCAGAGCAGCAACAACCCCGACGAGTGGCCTGTGTACAAGGAGGTGCGTGGACGGCTGTCGGGTAGGGCTGGGCTCGGTGCACAGGGGGTTCAGACCCTCAGTCCCCCTGGCTCGCTCATCTATGTATTCATCAATGTCTCCATTCAAGGAACACCCAGACCCCTCTCTGCTGGCCCTCCAGGCTGGGGGTGGCCCCTCCTGGGGATTCTGAGTGGTGGGGTGAAGTGGCCCATCGTGGGGTGACGTGGCTGTGTTCTCCACTTGTAGGGCTGCATGGAGAAGGTGCAGGCCTGGCTGCAGGAGAACCTGGGCATCATCCTTGGCGTGTGTGTGGGCGTCGCTGTCATCGAGGTCTGGGTCCCATCCCCTCCAAACCTCCCCATGCTGCCCTCCCAGGTCGTCCCTGCTCTGCAGGCCTCCAGTGCGGGGAGGGGCGGGTTGAGGCTCTTCAGCTTCTAGAGGCCCTGCGGCTAGCGTGGCCTGACCACTGCCCCTCGCCGGCCCCTCTGCCACCTGCATCACAGGCTGGTCCTGAGGCTCTAGCTGAGGATCAGCTTCATCCAGGTCAAGTCCCGCGTGTTGACCTGGGGCCTCTGGGGACCTGGGCAGCCCGGCCTGACTCTGACTCTCGCCTTCTCCCTCGACAGCTTCTGGGGATGCTCCTCTCCATATCCTTGTGCCGGCACATCCATTCCGAAGACTACAGCAAGGTCCCCAAGTACTGAAGTGGCCGCTGTCCCCACCTCCCTGCCTGTCCCCCAACCTCAGGGCTCCTAGGGGTCTCCCTGGCTCCCCCTCCAGGCCTGCCTCCCACCTAACTGCCAAGACCCCTTGTCCGTCCTGTGCTGGCTGGAAGTGGGGGGCGTCCTGGGGCCTGGATCCCTCTCCTTTGCTTTTCTGCCGCCAGCCTTAAGCCCCAGCTCTTCTGTGGCTCCTCCGCTCACTGTCTGCCAGGGTTGTCTTAGCAGCTCCGAGAAAACGCTCCCTGCACAGGTGGGCTGGGTTTCTACCTGCCTTGGGGGCTGTGTATATTGTACGGGAGGAAGTGTATTAAAAACTTGGGGGTGGGGTGGATAAGGCGCCCTGGGCTGTCGGGTGACTGCCCACTGCGTGGGTCAACTTTGTTTCCACTACGATGCTTCTGTCCTCGGTTTTCACATTTTTGTTGAGGTAGCGGGGGGGGGGCGGGCTTTACTTGACATGAGGAGAGCACCCCTTCCCCAGCCTGAGCCAGCCCCACCCGGGCAGCTCAGATCAGTCTGGGCCGTGCTGTGGGAGCGGTGCCTAGGTGAGCTGGGCTGGAGCGGGACTGCCTGGGCCAGAGGGTCTGGACTGGCCCTGGGCCGCCTAGGGAATCAGACGGGTGAACCCTCCAGGTGTGGCACAGAGCTGGCCCTGCATTCTCCAGGACCCTGAGCTGTCCAGGGAAGCTAGAGGATGCTTTTTCCTGTCCCCTGTCCCCTGGGGAATGGGTGGGTAAGGCTGTGCCTTGTAGGGGAGTGGGGACGGGCCCTGTGTACAGTTCTGTAAAACATAGATGACTGATTATTAAAGAAGATTTGTAACAATCTAGCCGGCCATGGTGGGGATGCTGCTTCCCCGGGTTGGGGGAGGACCACAGGGGAGAGGTAATGTTAACAGAGTGGCTGGGTCTGCGGGAGAGAGTTGTGGGCGCCTGACTGCTGTCTCCAGGGCCGGGGGCCCTTTGGGGGCATCTCTGGTCCCCTGTTCAAGCTGGAACCATGAGAAGTGTGACGCCTGCCTCTTGTCCATTTGCATGGCTGCCGGCGTGGCTGGAATTGGATTTGTGTGTTCAAACAGGTGTAGGTGGTACCCCTCGGTTCCGGCCTCCGAGACCAGGGTACAGGTGCCCCTGGGCTGGCCGCGGGGGTGCATCAGTGAAGCCACAGAATGAACTCCGCCTCTTTCTAGAGCATCTGTTTTTCACAAAGGAAGGAAACATTTTCATATTAAAGAAATGTGATGGAGTAAGATGTGCAGAGTTCAGGAGGTTTTTAAAGACGCAAGATGAGACTTTAAAGGAAGCTCTTACTTGTGCGTAGGGGTGAGCCCCACACACCCCCTGCCCAGCATCACAAAGCCCAGAGGGGGTGTTCAGATGCTCTGCCATCATGGCGGCTTTAGGACATATGAGGAGGAAGTTCCCTGGGGTGGAGGGGGCGGTGTGGTGGGTGGGGAAGGCTGGGAGAATGGCCAGTCTAGGGTGGCACTTGTTCTGCCATCTCCTCCTCTCCAACTTCTCCGGGACGGGGCCCTGGAGGCAGAGGAAGGGGCCGTTGGGGGACTTGCCTCCCTGAAGTGGGGCAAGAAGGGTAGTGGAGGTGTTTCAGCGGGACCCACCAGGTGGCGCTGCCGCCCCAGCCTTGGAGCTGGTGGAACCCAGAGTTGATGTCAGGTCACTCCAGGTGCGTCACCAGCTCCAGGCCTGTGGGTCTCTCAGTCGGGTGGGCTGGTTAAAGTGCAGATTCCAGGGCTCAGCAGATCTGGGCTGGGGAGAAGGAAACTGCATCTTTAGCAGCCCTCCAAGGTAATTCCTGAATCAAGTTGCTTTAGTTTCTCAGGCTCTGAAAAGATGTAACTACAGATGCTCCCCAAAGAGAGATGGGCTGGAGGGTGGACCTGGGAAAGAGCCCTCGTCTGTACAGGAAGGAGGGAGGGGTGCACCTTAGAGACAGTCTAATTCTTGATCTGAATCCAGTTAATTTCTTGCAAGAGGCTTTCTGCCGCTAAAATCCAGGGCAAACCCGCTTTCGGGCCTGTGGGAGGTGCCGGGCACAGCCCTGGGCTGAAAAAACCTTCAATTCCAAGGGGCTGTTCGCCGCAGTCAGGGACTCTCCCTGGAGCTCTTCCCAAGCTCAGAGGGCTGAGGGCTCTGAGTGAAGCTGTCCCAGCTTATTTTGTGTATAATCTGCCTCATTCCACAAAGGAAGTGCATCTAATAAAATATAAAAACTTAGAGAAAAGTAAAGTTATGAGGAAGTATAGACTTGGGTGAAATAAACACACGTTTATTTGATTTGCCCAACCTGCTGATGGCAAATGCACAGTGAGGGGCTGCAGGAGGAGGGCGCTGAGGAGCCCGGGGCCCTGTAGGCAGTGGCGGGAGAGTCTAGGTGGCCACAGGGCGGCGCTTCCCTGCCCTTCAGTGACGCCTGCGGATGGGGCCCCTAGTGGGACACCTGGAAAGGTAGGTGTGAGGGTGTTGGGTGTTGCAGACAGGGGTCTCTGCCCGGGCGCTTTCTCAGGATCCATCAGGACCCAGGAGTTGGGGACGGCACCAGGCTGGGGCTAGTAATCAGCTGAGCACAAGGAAACCTCGGGCCCCTTTCTTCCCCGTGCACAACTGTCCTCCACCCTCCTCGTCCTGGGTGGAAGAATGGGAGCGCCAGGATGGTCCAGGAAGCCCAGAGCCCCTTCCCCAAAGAGCAGCAGCAGACGTTAGCTGAGAACACAGCGTGAAATGCCTGGGACTCTGGGGCTGAGGCTGGGAGTCTCAAGAAGGTGGGGGGCAAGCGAGACCTGAGGTAACTCCTGTCCCAGCCACTGGCTGACCTCCGACCTAAATGGGACCTTGGCTACCTCCCTCTTGAGTGGGTGAAGGGGAGGGATGGGGGAGTATAGAAGGTTCTACCTGGCCCCTCCTCACGGGTCCTGTGCCACAGAGAGTAGGAGTGGGTTCAAAACTGTGCCTGAAAATATTTTAGGGAAGATGTCATAAGTGATTAGGGGGTGGGCTAAATGCCGCAGCCGGCTTCCTCTGGCATGCCCACCTCCTGAGGCATGTGCTGGCCTGGCAGCAGGACTGGAGCGTCATGGAGCGGACTCTAAGGACATCCTCCTGCCTCCACAGCCTCCCTCTGCCCCAGATTTCCTGGGATGACCCCAGGGTTGTGTTGTGAAACCTGGTCACCATCGCCCTGAGCCTGCTGGCCACTCACTCCTACCTCCTGGGAGGACCGAGTTTCTCCCCCTGCTTCTGCCCCAGGCCCGTGAAATTCCACAGGGAGGTGCTGTGGACTGGCCTCTCTAATTCCCAGCTGGCCCCGAGAGCCAGTCATGTGTCCACAGGGGCCATGGGCTTCCAGCCTCTGACGTCCCTCCCTGGCGGCTGGGCCAGCTGAGCTGCTGCCGGGCCTTCTGTGGGGTGGGGCCACCCCCGGGCCGCTGTCTCTCCCACCAAGGTCCAGGCCAGGGCACATGCCGTTCTGAGGACTGGCCAAGGGTCCCACGGTGCCTGGCTGCTGAGCCCCTGGGGCCAGGCAGGAGGCCTAGGTGGGCGCCCTCTTGCTCTCTGGGTTTTGGGGGGAGCCAATGGCAGTGCCCAGGAAGTGTCCAGAAGGCTGGACTTCAGGGGAGCTGTGTGGCACGGACACCGACCAATGGGAGTGGAAGCCCGACTTGAGCTGGAATAGGGTCCTTCTGTGTGGATTGGTGGGCGGTGCAGGGCCACCTAGGGGCTGGCCTGGGGGGACTGTCATCCACCAGTAGAGAACTGTAGTCGTGTTTTAATAACTGGCATGGCTGTATGGGTGAGTACTGCTGGACGCCACCCCTGGGTGCGTGC
Organism: Orcinus orca; assembly: GCF_937001465.1. Lineage (NCBI taxonomy): Eukaryota > Metazoa > Chordata > Mammalia > Artiodactyla > Delphinidae > Orcinus > Orcinus orca. The sequence continues at coordinate 15,406,538 of NC_064566.1, read as the reverse complement.
ACACACACACACACACACACAGGGGCCCTGAAACCCCCTGAGCTCAGTCCATTCCTGGCTGGGAAGACTCCCAGCTCTTCTCTGCTCACACTAAGCTGTGGGTGGCCAGCCAGTGGTAGGCAGGAAAGGCCAAATGTCTGCCAGCCTGGAACATTCCAGGACAGGCAGAGCAACCCACCGCCGACCCTGATCCTGCCTGTTTCAGGGCAGAGCCTCCTCCAGGCCCTGCCCTGGGGTCTTCCAGGTACGCAAGTCCCTCAGGCCAAGGAGCAGTGAAGGGGGTCACGGTGACACTGGAGTGGCCAGCCACCAGCACTTGTTGTGGGCCAGGACTGCCACCACCTCCTTCCCCTGCAGAGGGACAGAGACTGAAGTTACCACGCTGCCTCAGGGAAAATATCCCACTGCTCCCTGGGGTCTTTGGAACCTGTGGGCTAAGGCTCATTCGTTCATTCATTTATTCATGCCAGGAATACTTAATGGCCACCTGTGTGTGCCAGGCCCTGTTCTAGGCTCTTGAGAACACGGCTGTGTGACACCTACGTGGCATTTGTGTTCTGGTGAATGTAGGGCGTCTTGTACACTCACCTGCACGCACCTACGTGTACACGCACACAACCGCCTGCTGCTGACAGCACGGTCCCTGCTGAGCGCTGCTTGGGACCCCTGGGGCCCATCCAAGGCCTCTGGCATCCTGTGGAAGGAAGTAGAATAATGAACAGCGAGTGGAACAAACAGGAAAGGGTGTGGAAGGCTCATCACTCAGCCCCCTCCGCTCCAGTCACACTCCACAGGAGTCAGCCATTCCCCTGGCAACCCCCTTTCCAGCCGAAACCAAATAAAATCAAAACACCTCCCGGTCTTGGGGGCTGATGGGCCCAGTGACTTCACCTCTCTTAGTCTCATCTGTGAAATGGGGACGATAATTCCTAACTCCCAGGGTTATAGTGGGAATCAAATGATGTAAGGTACATAATGGGCTACTTCCCATGCCGCCTGTTCCTATGACTGTCCTTGGCCTCAGTGGAATTCCTCGTCCCCTTGCGGTGGGCCTCCTTGGACCAGAACGGGCAGGTTGGAGCCTCCGGCCCGGGAACTGCTGGTTGGTCCAAGAGGCTGCTGCTGGAAGGAATCTGTGTCCAGGCCCCTGCCTGGTGGGGCGGAGCCTCCCAGCTTCTGGGGAAGGTGTGGGGGTAGGAGGGGCCGCTAGAGGGCAGCGAGCTATGAGCACCCCCTCACCCCAGCTGCCCCCTCTGAGGTCACTTCCCCAGCACCTGCCTTCTGGGCTGGGGGGATGTCAGGCCCAGAGCCAAGCTCCCTGCTCCCTCACTAACGTTACCTCGGATGCCTCAAGCAGCGCCCTCTGGGAACAGGAGTGGGCTTCCTGCAGGATGCTGGGGGTGTAGGGGCATCGGCAGGAAAAGCTGCAAGTTCAGAGGTGCTGGCGCGAGGGAAGGATGCAAGGTGGGAGCTGGAGAGGCCCCAGCAGCCTCCGGGGGTCGGGGGGAGCGGGGGCGGGAAATTGCTGACGGCAGCTGACAGGAGTGGAGCGGTCTGGCCTCTGCCCTGCATCACACACCTGGGTGAGCCCACTCTGGGGCTTCCAGGGGGACAGTGACCCTCTTGGTGATGGTCCCTGGGGGACTCAGGGTCTTGGGGGGCCCAGAGATGTCCCTGTCCTGGGGTCTGCTAGGATGAGAGGACAGGGGCAGGCTCACCCAGGGAGCCGCAGAGAGGAGGTCGGGAGGGCAAGGGTGAGAAGGATGCTGTGAACAGGACCCTGGCCGGCAGTGGAGCTGGGAGTAAGAGCTGAGCCAACTCTGCAGGGCAAGGCATGACTTGACAGGGGGCAGGCGGGGAGGCAAGGCGTGCGGGCCAGGCGCATCTCCCTGGCACCTGCTTCCTTCCCAGTCATCATCACCATCATCATCACCGTCACAGCAGCCGCCATGTACTTAGTGTCAACCTTTACCCTTCCCACCCCAGCACAGTAGACGCACGCTATGGTCGTGGAAAATCTAAGTCGCTTGCTGCAGGCCTGCCCCACTACATGAACCCAGGAGGAGTCATTCACACTGTAGTCTAAATAAATGGCTCCCCCTGGAGGTGGCAGTGGACAACCAGTACCACGGCACGTGACCACCTCGTGTCCACGGTCACACAGTAAGCAGAGGAGCTGGGATTGGCCCCCAGGCCTGTGGCTCTGTGTTCCTGGCTCTTTCTACTAGGCCTCAAGGCCAATGGGAATAAAGACCCCTGGTTCAGAAAAGGAGTAGAGGAGGTAAGCCTTCTGTGAGGAGGCTCAATGCAATTAAACCCAACTTTTCATCCATCCATCTGTGCAATAGCTATGGGGCACCCACTCTGTGCCAGGCTCTGTGGAAGGAATCGGGGTTCGCCATCATCCCTGACATGCTGGAGCTTACAGTCTAGGGTGGGGCACAGGCCGTAAATACAAACATAAACTGGAAAATGTGCCCCCTATCGGGGACACATGAGCAAGACACTGTCTCTGCCTGCCAGTCAATGCACAGAGGATGGAAGAAGCCTGTCCCCAGACTGCCCATCTGACCCAACGTCCTCATTGCCTGGAGCACTGCAGGGCTGCCACTCTACCAGGAGGCTGGCCGACCCGAGAGGACGCACAGGAACCGATCAAAATGTGAATGCAGATGAGAACCAGGTACCCCCTACCCCCAAGGGGAACTGACATGCCCTCCTGTCCATGCAACGTGGGCAGAAGGAGCTATCTGTAGCTTACAATGGTCTAAAACACCTTGTCAGAGATAAGTTTAATGAGTTTCTTTAGCAGACAGCTGGGGCTGCCCTGTGGGGAGGGCAGAGGACACATGCATGTCCAGCTGTGCTCTGTATATTTCCTTCCCCTGAGGACTGAGGGGACAGGGACTCCGTAGAGTTTCCATGCAGGAGGCAGGTCATCAGTTTCCCATGACTCCATGAATGAATGGGATGCACGTGGCTGGCCCTGTGCAGAGCCTGGGCTCCATCTCCTAAGGGTACAGGCATTTGAAGGTGGCAACCTGGCTCTGACCGGGGTTGGGGCATGGAGCAGTGGAGCCACCTGAGAAAGCACCAGACTTTGCTGCTGGTGTTGCAGGACAGAGCAGGTAGCTGAGGTGGGGTCACTGCACTGCGAATCAAGAGACCTGGTTCCTGTCCCAGAGGTCCCCTCATAGGCTGCACTGTGGTCAGTTGTTTCCAGAAATGGTCACACTCTCCCCCTTCCTGTGTCAATGCCCTTTGCATCATGACTGTGCAGCTAGCTGTCCCCTGCCCCGACCCCGAATCTTGACTAGCCTTGAGAATTGCTATGGTGAATGGGATGTTGGGGAAGGGGCAGAAGGTCAGATCTGAGTCCAAGCCTCAGGAAGTTTTGTGCACTGCCACTCTCTCTCTCTCAAAACCCTGCCACTGCCCAGTGAAGAAGCCCAGGTTGGCTTGCTGGAGGATGAGAAGCATCCTCTCAGTCACCTCATAGCCCCAGCTGGTAGCCAGCATCCCCTTGGAAGCAGAGATGCCCAGCTCACCTCTGGCCAGCCACAGACGCAAGAGGAGAGCCAAAGGATCACCCAGCTGAGCCCACCTAAATTGTTAACGTGCTAAACAGAATCGTGAGCTCACTAAATGGGGGTCATTTTAAGCCCCTAAATTTGGGGGTAGTTATTACATGGCAATAGCTAACTGATACAATGATGAGCTTAGGTAATAATAATGACGGCTATCATTTGTTGAGCCTACTGTACACCAGGCCCAGTACGAAGCTCTCGACATAGATCACCTCATTTAATCCTCCTAGCAGCTCTGAGCATTGGTATTCAGATCTTTGCTTTACAGTCAAGAAAACTGAGACTCGGGGAAGACATGGGCCTCGTCCAAGCCTGCCTGAATGGCTGGTGGCAGAAGCAAGATTGGAATCTAAAGTCTGTTTTCATGGACTCAGTTCTGAATCTCCTTCCTAGACGAACCTCAGTGTCAGAGCAAGCCAGCAGCCCTTGAGATCATAATGTATTCTGCACACAGGAGCTGATGTCATTAAGAATGTTCTCAGCCTTCCATTCCCCCAGAATTATGCCGTGTCTCGCCCTGCTCCTCTGTCACCCCAGCCAATACCTCTAATTCCCAAGTGTTTTAGAAAGACAAAGGCACAGATGTTGGGGTCATTTATTTCTTTTTTATTCAACCTCCTATTTAATCAGAAAATATTTGAGGGTCTATCATGTGCCTATTTCCATCGCATTCTTTCTCTCATGACATTTCCTGAAGCCCTATTGTGTGGCAGACCCTCACTTAGCATATGTAATCCTTACAGCAACACTGGGGTAGTTAAGATCATCCCCACTTTACAGATGGGAAAACTGAGGTTCCAGAGAAGTGAAGTGGCCACCCTGAGGCCGCCTAACTAGTAAGTGGCTGGGACATGATTTTATTCCAGATTCGGCTGAGTTCAGGATGGTCCTCTTCTTACTCTATCACCATAGCTATGGCTTTTTTAAAAAAGACTTTTTTTGAAATTTACCCTGGGCTCTGAGTATGGCAGACAGGGGACTGGGAGGCTGAGACGAGAAAGAAAGCGTAGTGGGGTGCTGGAAAATGTTCCCTAACTCCAAGAGCTGTCAGGCACCCTGCCACAGTGCTCAGGCCCAGGTAACCCTGTGAGCGGCATCAGGCCAGGAAGGAGGGAGCATGTGCTGGTGGGGTGGAGAGACAACCACAGCCTCCGTCTTGCTCCCCTGTGTCCACAGCTGACAAGTCCCAGCCATCCTTCATCCCCCGCCCACCAGCCCCTCCCCTCTGCTTAGCTGTTGGACCGCAGCCATCTTCCAGCGCCAGGCACCGGGCACAGTGCCCTGTTCCTCCTGACTGAACTGTTTACAAACGGGGAATTCAGGGACGGTCCAGGCTGTCTCCTCCTCCCAGGGGGATTACACTCCCAGGCTGGGGGCTTAGCCGTAGGCCTTCAAAGTTTGCCAGAGCCCTGTTCTCACCAAGGCTGTCTCCCCCAGGCTGGCAGCAGGCCTCACCTAGCTGCCCCGGCCGATCAGTCTAGCTGCAAGGAGCCTTCGCGTGCCCAGGAGCAGCAGCAGGTGTGTCTGCAGGGCAGGAAGGGCACAGAGAGACTAGGCTGGGAGGCCTGAGGGTCTTCTCGGCGACGGCAGGGATTTCACACCCCTCAACTGCACGTGGCTCTCTTCCCCTGGCTCAACTTGGGTGCCGGGAAGATCCCTGCACTAGGGGCCCCACTGGCTGGGAAACCTTCGACAAGTCACTCTGTCTCTCTGGTCCTCCATCTCTTCATCTTTAGACTGGACAGAGAGCACTCAGAGCCACAAACGCACAGTAGCTAAAACCAACGTTGAGCAAGTGCTCAGAACTTCACACACAGCATCTTAGTTATTTTTCCAAACAGCCCTAAGACGGAAAAATTCTTAGCATCCTCCCCATTTATGGGTGAGAAAACTGAGGAGGCTTGGCGAAGTTAGGTAGCTTGCCCAGAGTCACACTGCTGGCAAATGGGTGGCCACAGGGCATTTGAACTGAGCCACCCCAGGTTCCAGCACAGGGGCTCGGCCTCATGGCCGCTGGCCCCCCTTCTGGGGGAGGTACCATTTGCAAACGCGTGGATACCCTGCCAGATTCTCCAGCTGCTGGGCAGGTGGCCCTCCCACACTTACGCACCTGCTGCTCTGGACTGTTGCTCACCCTGTGCTCCCTGAGCACCCTGAATTCCTCTGTTGTGCTAGCGCGCTCAGAAACGAGTCCGCTTCGCCTGAAACCATCTCCCTCTGGTCTCCTGTCGAGCCCTGCTCCGCCTTCAGGTCAGCCTTCAGGGAGCTTCCCTGACCACACCCCCTAACGACATTGGTGGCCTTGCTCTGCTCGCCCAGGGCCCTCTCCTCCCAAGACAAGATAGCACGGCCTCCTGGCTGCCCGCACATGGGCCATGGGTTCAAATCCAGACCCTGCCCTCCCAAGCTGTGTGACCCTCAGTGAGTGGGTTAACCTTCTGTTTCTTCCTCTGAAAAACGGGCATAATAATAGTCCCACCTCAAAGGGTTGCTGGAAGGACGGAGTGAGTTAGCACATGTGCAGGCATAGAATTGCTGCCCAACCAGCAGCAGACTCTCAGTGCCAGATACGGGCACTGTTTCCCCATTGGAGCTCTGGTGACAGTGAATTGTAATTGCTGGTTAAAGTTTGTACCTTCTGTTGAACTCTAAGTTCTCGGAGGGCAGGGGGCTTCTGGCTTGTTCTTTGCCGTGCCCCCAGCTTGGAACACAATGCCTGGCACAGACAGACCTTTGATGCATATCTGTTGAATGAATGAATATAATGTCATTTCCATGCCAGAATGAAATAGGGTGATGCAGAAAAGAACTCAGGCAACGATCCTTTGAGCAGTGCCCCATACTTGCCTGATTTAACGATCACCTGAATCTCTTCTTAGCGATGGAAATTTCCAGGCCCCACGGTTGGGGCAGAAGGTACAGAGCTAGGGAGAGGAGAGAGAGGAGGGAGGAGAGGTGAGTGAGGACCAAGTGATTGAGGGTTTGGGAGGGTGTCAGAGGAGGGAGCCAGGATCCTATTTGTACCTTGAAGAATAACTCTGGCTGCTGTGTGGAAAGCAGGTTGGAAGGGCTTGAGTAGGGGCAGGGAGACCAGTAGTCCGAATAAGAGGTGTCGGCAGCCTGGACCATTTGGAGCACGGGAGATGGAGGAGGGTGACCAGCCATCCTGGTCTGCCTGGGACTGAGGGATTCTCCGGGATTTGGGATTGTCAATGCTAAAACCTGGAAAGTCCCAGGCAAACGGCATGCGTTGGTCACTCCAGGATGGGTGAGTCCCCAGAACGAGGGGGCCGATTGGGGTTAGAGAGGAAGGGTCAGAGAAGGTTCCCAGGTTCCAGCTTGGGCAACTGAATATGATGAAGGGACATTTACAAGCTTGGGAACCTGGAGGAGGGGCATGACTGGGAACAGATAAGGGGCCATGATGAATAGGAACTTGGGCAGAAAACAGATTTTCGACATGCCATGCTGAGGGTGTAAATGGGTCAGGTGGCTGGAGAGGAGGAGAGAGATTTTGTCAAAAGGACTTCTTTAGAGGGAGATCTGGGGGTGCTTGAATTTCCGGCCCCTGTGAAGGGGGGAGAGGTGGGACTACTCACCCCTCCTTCCAGCTTGGTGAGAGGCTTCCCAGGGGACCATAAGAAGATGGTCACGTGTGTCTCCAGTAGGTTGGCACATAGTGGCCCAGACGTAGTTGGCTCCCACCAGGGAAATCTAAAAGGGCCAGAAGAGGGCTGCTACCTGCTAGGGATGAGCAGAATGGCCCAGGACCCCAGAGCTTGTACAGGACCCATGTGTGTTTTCTGTGGTCCACACATGGGCCTGGTCTGCCGAGGTGTTTTACAAGACACAGAACATCATCACCATCTTCATCATCATCACCATTATGCGGTCTAGTAAATTCGAGAAACAATAAACAGAGAGTCTGTGTGGCCCTGGAGAGCCTGAGGTTGACTGGGGAGCAGCCACATGGAGAAGGCACATGCCCACATCTTGAGAGTTGGAAACAGGGCCTGAGGACCCCCAGAGTCAGTCCTACCCTCTGCAGGGCCCCATGAGCAGAATCCAGCTCAGAAAGGGACCAGAGAAATAACACCTCTCCTTCCCTCGACTTCTGCCTCTTCCTCTCTAGACTCTGGCAGCCTCTGAAACTCAAAAACAAGGTGAGGGAAGAGGGTGGAAGAGCAAGGGCCCATGCAGGGGTGAAGGAGGGTCTAACAACCTTCTCCAGCTCGCAGGCAGTGGGGGACAGCAAGGGCAGGAGTATTCAATCTAAACCAAGTTCAAAGGTGTGACTCTTACCTGGGACCAGATGCTCTGAATGGTTAGCTTGACTTCATGTTTGCAACTTAAAGTGACCTAAGGATTTTTGTCCCCTAAAGGAAGACAGAAAACTAGAGGAACTGCCTGAGTTTTCATCCAGGAATGGGGGAAGAACTTTCTCCCGTGAAGAGATCGTAAACAGACATCAGGAGACAAGGGTAAAACTGCTTTCCATGTCCGCCCCATGAGTCCAGCTTGTCCCAAGTGCTCACTGGTTTCTGTCCTCATGGGTATGAATTTGTCTCCCCTCCCAGAATTGCAAGCTGCGTGTGGGCAGGCCTTTGTCGGATTCACCTCCGTTCCTCTGGCACCTGGCCACACTTGGATGTTAATTTCCTCCCTGCCTTCCACCTGACCCTGAGTGCTAAGAAAGGATGGCATCTGGCACCTGTGAGAGGCTAGCCCAAGGCTTCAGAAAAGTAGACAGAGATTCAGCCCATCCCTGCCGCCATCTTCAAGTGTCAGTCACGTAACTCAGACAGTCCATCACACAGTGAAGAGAATGGATGGTTAGGCCATCAGAGAGTAGAGCATCGATCAGGGGACGTCCGGCTGTCAGCCTTGCCAGACAGACAGACCACCGCTCCACACTCAACCCGACATGGACACTCCCCTTCCAGAGTTCCCTCCCAAGACTCTGGGAATTCTCCTTTCCCGGAGACCCCCTGCCCAGGAGGCCGGGTCCTGGGTGCTCACGGCAGGGTACCCATTCCTGATCACCAGTTGGCAGCCTCCCGGCCGCTGGCCCCAGTACTGGCCCTCCTCACCCCTCCCTCCCAAGGTGGGAGCTTCAGGTCTGCCAAAGCATTACTGAGAGGGCGGCGACGTCACCCTCCAGAGTCCCACCCCACCCCGGCCAGCTTACCCTTCACCCTTGGCTGCCCCTGAGAATCTAACACATCCTGGGTGGGGGAGGCAGCTGTCCCCTGGGTCCTCAGCCCTGGGCTCAGCGTGCTCAGGCTGCCTTGCCTCCCCTCCGAGCTGGAGGCTTCTCTGTCTTTTTTTTTTTTTTTTTTTGCGGTATGCGGGCCTCTCACTGTCGTGGCCCCTCCTGTTGCGGAGCACAGGCTCCGGACGCGCAGGCTCAGCGGCCATGGCTCAGGGGCCCAGCCGCTCCGCGGCATGTGGGATCCTCCCAGAGCGGGGCACGAACCCGTGTCCCCTGCATCGGCAGGCGGACTCTCAAGCACTGCGCCACCAGGGAAGCCCGGCTTCTCTGTCTTGCTGGAGCAGTCACGGTCCTGTAGGCAGAGTCATCAGATACAAATACACACTCAGGCTTCTCCACTCACCAGGTGGGCGGCCCTGGACAAGTAACTTTATCTCCTTAAGCCTCATCTCTAAAACGAGGATAGTAATCAGACTTGCCTCACAGGAAGATTGTGAGGCTTAAAGGAGGTCATGTCCATCAGGGTCCCGCCCGGGGGAAGGTGAACTTTGGGCCATCTTGGTTGCCCGTGGGATGTTTATTCCTAAGTCCTCAAGGTCCATTTCAAAGTTAAATGTCTGGTCCTTTGCTGTCATGGCCATCTGGGGGACAAGGACCTCCCACCCATGCTTTCAACACCCACCTCCTGGCGCCACAGCAGCTGTCCCCAGTGTGAGGCACGGCCACGTGTGCAAATTCCCGGCACCGGACCCGCTCTGGGTGCAGGAGCTCCAGTTCCTCAATGGGAGCCAAGGCTACAATACCAGCACGGGCCGTTCATCCTTCCCATCAAGGGGATTGTGACTCCCGAGCAAATACCTGGATGGAGGTTTTATTCAGGAATGACGTTGAAACACAGCGAGGCTCTTAATCCCCACCCGCGGCCACCTGGGACCCAGAATTCGAACGCAGAGGGCGGCTGGCTTGGCAGGGAGAGGGGAGAACCTCCCTGTCCCTCCCGCCGGGAGATCGCTCTCTCGCATGGCATCCTCTGGCTGCCCCTGGAGTTCTCCAGGGAAGAGATCCCCCAGGCTGCCCCAGCCAGTGCCACCCAGCCAGCACCTCTCAGCTGTGTCCCCCGGGATGCCAGTCCTGCAAGGTGCTTCATCAGATACACACCCACACACACCACTGCCACCAGTAAATTGATGGTAGCGAGGGTATGTGGTTGAGTGAATTCGGCAAGCAAGGCGAAAAAGCTTCCCCACCTCCCCCCATCTACCCAACCCTGCCTTAGCTTTTCATGGTGAACACTTCAAGCTTCTGTTATAAAAATAACACATGGTTACAGTAAAAAGCTCACACGATGGAGACAAATATAAACTGAAGATAAAGTTCCTCCGCTCACTCAGGATTCAGCTCATGTCCCCTCTTTGGACACCTTCCCTGGCCGCCCTAATTAGAGAGTCCCCCAACCCATGTTATGCTCTGCTGTCCTCACCCAGCTTCGTTTTCCTTCATAGCACAAAACACCACCTGACACTGTGCTGTGGATCGTTTAGCATATAGGTTTGTCATCTGTACTTCACTAGACTGGCAGCTTCATGAGGGCAAGGATTTCTGCCTGCTTTGCTCTTCTTCACTGTGTCCCCAGTGACAAGTACAGAGCCAGGCATAGAGTAGATGCTCAGTTAACATTTTTGAGTGAATAAATGAATGAACAAATGAGCTCTGGTATTAAAAAACAGCACAACATTGTAAATCACCTATACTTCAGTAAAAAAAATGGCTTTACCTTTTTTCCTTCTCCTTTGGTATTTGTCAAACTCCTCTGACATCCATAACACTAATCTTGTAGAAGGGGTGACTTTCAGAGTATACTTTGGGAACTAGTGCACGCTCAAATCACACCTCTAGCTCCCCTTTCCCCATGCTAACGTCTGGAGCCTTGGCTTTCCTAGTGGGAAGGTGACACACAGGCACTCGTGATTATGTACGTTACCAGCTGGCATTCTGATTGATACAGCATCCTTTGGGAGGTGGGAGGTGTGAATCAGCGTCCATGAACCTGATCAACTCTGGATCATTGAGAAGTTTGGATTGAGGGTTTAATCGTGGCTATTACTAAAGAACATATCACCTAATGGCAGCCAGTATAGGTGACCCTCAGGATGACTCAAATAATTTCCACTTGAGCTTTTCTATCTGGAAGCTGCCACTGGTTTCATCCTCCCTTGCACTTAGAGGCAGCTGGAACACAGTGGCTGAGTGCATGAATCTGGAGCCAGAGTCCCTGGGCTAAAATCTCCGCTTCCGCACTGCTAGCTGTGCAATGGTCGACACGTTAATTAACTTCCCTACACCTCAGTTTTCTTTTCTGTAAAAGGGAATAATAATAGTACCTATATACAGGGTTGTGAAGAATATTAAGTGAGTTTATACATGTGAAATGCTTGGGCTCTTCAAGTCATATGAAGAATGAGCTACTCTGACATCCCCTCCTAAATACAGCAACTAAAACAAGCCAGATAAAATATTATAAAACAAAAACTAGCAGAGGCCCAAAATGATTTTCGATTCAGGAAATCTGGGATGTAAATCAATATCAATGCCAGCTTTCACCTGCTGGACACTAGTGAAATAAATCAAGAAGAACAAAGTAAATGGGAAGAGATCTCCTGTTCATGGATTGGGAGATTTAGTATTGAGATGGCAATACACTACAAATTAATTTACGAATTCAAGGCAACCTCTTTCAAAATCCCAGCTGGCTGTTTCCAAAAAAAAAAAAAAATGATGAGCTGATTCTAAAATTCATATGGAAATTCAAGAGATCAAGAATAGCTAAAACTTGAAAAAGAACAAAGTGGAGGACTCAGATTTCCTGAATTTAAAACCTATTACAAAGCTGTAGTAATCAAGACAGTGTGGTACTGGCATAACGATAGACCTATAGATCAATGGAACAGAACTCAGAATCCAGGAATAAGCTAGTACATTTATGGCAAAGGGTGCCAAGACAATTCAATGGGGAAAGAATAGTCTTTTCAACAAATGGTACGAGGACAACTGGATATCCCCGTACAAAAGAATGAAGTTGGACCCTTCTTTACATCACACATGAAAACTAACTTAGAATAGATCATAGGACTTCCCTGGTGTTGCAGTGGTTGAGAGTCTGCCTGCTGGTGCAGGGGACACAGGTTCATGCCCTGGTCTGGGAAGATCCCACATGCCGCGGAGCGGCTGGGCCTGTGAGCCATGGCCGCTGAGCCTGCGCATCCGGAGCCTGTGCTCCGCAACGGGAGAGGCCACAACAGTGAGAGGCCCACATACCGCAAAAAAAAAAAAAAGAATAAAAAAGAATAGATCATAAACCAAAATGTAAGAGCTAAAACTATAAAACTCTTAGAAGAAAGCATAAGTGTAAATATTAGTGACCTTGGTGTAAATCTTAGATCCTTCTTGGATACAATACCAAAAGCACAAGCAACAAAAGACAAAATAGATAAATTAGACTTAATCAAAATTTAAAACTTTCATGTTTCAAAGGACACCAACAAGAAAATGAAAAGACAAACAGAGAATGGGAGAATACATTTGCAAATCATCTGTCTGATAAAGAACTAACCAGAATATATAAAGAACTTTTACAACTCAATAGTAAAAAGACAAGTAACCTGACAAATAACCGAGGTGAAACATAGGCACAAGACTTAAATAGACATTTCTCCAAAGAGTACATACGAATGACCAATAAGTGCATGAAAACAGAAGTACATGCTTAATATAATGTCATCACAGAGCTGCAATTCAAAACTGCAATGAGATACCACTTTACACCCAGAAGGAAAGAAAATGTCAAGTATTGGTGAGGACTGGGGGAAATTAGAACCCTCATACATTGCTGATGGGAATGTAAAGTGGTGCAGTCACTTGGGAAACCAGTTTGGCAATTCCTCAAAATATTAAACATGGAGTTACCGTATGAGCCAGCAATTCCACTCCTAGATATATACCCAAGAGAAATGAAAACATACATCCACACAAAAAAATTATACACAAATGTTCATAGCAGCATTGTTGGAAACAACTCAGTAAAAAAGTGGAAACAACCCATATGTCCTTTGGCCGATGAATAGATAAATAAAATGTGGTATATTCATACAATGGAACATTATTTGGCAATAAAAAGGAATGAAGTACTAATACACGCTACAACGTGATAAATTTGAAAGGATTATGCTAAGTGAAAGAAGCCAATCACAAAAAAAACCATGTACTGTATGATTCCATTTATGTGAAATGTCAGAATAGGCAAATCTACAGAAATAGAAAATAGTTTAGTTGTTTCCTAGGGCTGGGAGATTTGGGGGGAAATGTGGAATGACTACAAATGGTTAAGGTTACGGAGTTTCCTACTGGGGTGATGAAAATGCTCAAAAGTTGACTGTGGTGGTGTTTACACAACTCTGTGAATATGTTACAAAATCATTGAATTGTACAATTTAAATGAGTGAATTATATGGTATATGAATTTTAACTCAATAAAGCAGTTTTTAAAAAATGTACTCTAGGCAGAAAAGAAAATATCTCAGAGTTGGAAGGACTGAGATGCAAGAAAGAATGGTGAGCAAAGCTGATTGTAAATGTGTGGTTAAATTCTAAACCCAATGACTGTTGGGCCTAAACCCAATCATACAAAGCAAATAATGTCTAATTGAAGAGAGTCTAATATAACGAGGTAGAACTTAGCTTTGTTATGCTACGTAAGAATGTGAAAATATTAAAGGTAACAAAGACTTGATAAAGAAAATAAAACTGCTGAACTAGTGGGGAGGGAATGGAACTCGATATGCATGGAAATCTGGACCTCGTATTATTACTGGGCATATAAGCAGATCACAGAGCAGCTGGCTCTACGGTCAGAGTGCCATAGAGAAGATAAAGCTCACCTCAGAACAGATTGACCAGGGCTTCCCTGATGGCGCAGTGGTTAAGAATCTGCCTGCCAGTGCAGGGGACACGGGTGCATGCCCTGGTCTGGGAAGATCCCACATGCCGCGGAGCAACTAAGCCCGTGCACCACAACTACTGAGCCTGCGCACCTAGAGCCCCTGCTCCACAACAGGAGAAGTCACTGCAATGAGAAGCCCGCGCACCGCAACAAAGAGTAGCCCCCGCTCGCTGCAATTAGAGAAAGCCCACGCTCAGCAATGAAGACCCAACGCAGCCAAATAAATAAAGAAATAAAATAAAGAAATAGGAAAACAAATTAAACAAAAAAAAACAAAAATAAAACAGATTGACTTTTCTGGGGGCTGGATCTGGGGGCATTGGTGGATAACATTACTTTTTGTCCCTCCTGTTTGTTTTTCTCCTTTTAATGTGTTCTTCAGTAAGGGTCAAACCCATTTAATTCAAAGTGAAGCATAAAAGAAAAGAAACAGGAAAAGCTGTACAAATAAACGCACAAAATAAAATGGTGGGAATAAACCCATTAAACAGTAATCACAATCAATACAAATGGACTAAATGTTCTCATTAAAAGACCAAATTTTAGACTCAATTAAAAGTTAAATTCCAGCTCTAAGTTAGTTATTTTTTAATCTTTGAGCCTATGTTTGCTTGTATGCTTCTGCCTTTCTTCTTTTAAATAGTAGCTTTATTAAGGTATAATTCATATACCACACAATTCACTGATTTAAAGTTTGCAATTCAGTGGTTTTTAGTATGTTCACAGGGTTGTGCAACGATCAATTTTAAAACATTTTCATCACCCCTGAAAGATACCCCGTGCCCATTAGCAGTCACTCCCCATTTCTCTCAAAATCCCCAGCCCTAAGTAGCCACTACGTTCAACTTTCTGTCTCTATAGATTTCCCTGTTCTGGACATTTCACATAAATGGAATCACACACTACGTGCTGCTTTGTGACTGGTTTCTTTCACTTAGCATAATCTTTCTAAGGTTCACCCAGGTTGCAGCATGTCTCAGTACTTCCTTCCTTTTTACTGCCAAATAATATCCCATTGTTTGATAGACATTTTACCCAGCCATTCATCAGCCAAAGGACATTTGGGTTGTTTCTGCTTTTCGGCTATTATGAATGAAGATGCTGTGAACATTCATGTATAAGTTTTTGTGTAGACATCTGTTTTCTAGGACTGGAATTGCTGGGTCATATGGTAAAACTCTATGTTTGACCTTTTGAGGAACTGACAGATTTTTCCAACCTGGCTGCACCACATTAGCAAAGCGTCAGGGTTCCAATTTCTCCACACCCTCTCCAACACTTATTATTATCTGACTTTTTTATTGACTTATTTATTTATTTATTTATTTATTTATTTTTATTATTTTTTTTTTGCAGTACGCGGGCCTCTCACCGTTGTGGCCTCTCCCGTTGCGGAGCACAGGCTCCGGACACGCAGGCTCAGCGGCCATGGCTCACGAGCCCAGCCGGTCCACGGCATGTGGGATCTTCCCGGACCGGGGCACGAACCTGCATCCCCTGCATCGGCAGGCAGACTCCCAACCACTGCGCCACCAGGGAAGCCCTGACTTATTTATTTTTATTTATTTTTGGCTGTGTTGGGTCTTCGTTTCTGTGCAAGGGCTTTCTCTAGTTGCGGCAAGCGGGGGCCACTCTTTGTCGCGGTGCGCGGGCCTCTCACTATCGCGGCCTCTCGTTGCGGAGCACAGGCTCCAGACGCGCAGGCTCAGTAGTTGTGGCTCACGGGCCTGGTTGCTCCGCGGCATGTGGGATCTTCCCAGACCAGGGCTCAAAGCCGTGTCCCCTGTATTGGCAGGCAGATTCTCAACCACTGCGCCACCAGGGAAGCCCATTATCTGACTCTTTAATGATAGCCATTAAATTGGTAATGCATCACAACCAAGTGTGGTTTTATTATAAAAATGTAAGGTTGGCTTAACATTCAAAAATCAATAAATATAAATCATTCTATTAAGGGACCAAAAAAAAGAAAAGCCATTTGATCATCTGAATGGAAGAAATAAGAGCATTTGTCAAATCCAATATCCATTCCTTATAAAAACTCTCAGCAATAGAATAAAATAGAAGGGAACTTCCTCAACATAAAAAAGGGCAACTATAAAACCCTACAACTAACATCAAACTTCATGATGAAAGACTGAGTGTTTTTCCCCCAAGATCAGGAAGAAGGCAAGGATGTCCCCTGTCATCACTTCAATTCAACATTGTACGGCAGGTTCTGGCCAGTGCATGTGGCAAGAAAAAGAAATAAAAGAGATTCTGATTTGAAAGGAAGAAGTAAAACTGCCTTTATTTTCAAGTGACATGATGATCTATGCAACTAATCCCCTGGAATAGCAAAAATACTTCAATAACTAATAAGTGAATTGATAAAGGTGATGGGATATAAGATCAATATACAAAAATTAATTGTATTTCAATATACTGGTCACAATAGGAAAATGAAGCAAAAATTATCACTTATAATCTATCAAAAATATGAAAAACTTAAGGATAAATCTGAGAAAAGATGTGAAAAACCTGTACGCTGAAAACTACCAAACATTGCTGAGAGAGGTTAAAGAAGGCTAAAATAAATGGAAAGACATACTGTGTTCATGGATTGGAAGGCTCAGTGTTGTTAATATGTCAATTCTCCTCAGATCAATCTACAGATTCAGACACTGACAAACTCATTCTAAAATTCATTTGGCCATGTGAAGGACCTAGAATCAGCTAAAGCAATTTTGAAAAAGAAGAACAGAGTTGGAAGACTTATACTACCTCATTTCAGGACTTAGTATAAAGCTACAGTAATCAAAACAGTGTGGTACTAGCATCAAAAATAGACAAACAGTTTGATGGAACTAATAGTCTGTAACTAGACTCATGTGTATACGATTAAATGATTTTGGAGGTACAAAGGCAATTCAGTGGAGAAAGGATAGTTTTTGAGAGTTTAGCTAGACTATTCCATGTATTGCAGCCATGACATCTGTTTTGTTTGGCCAAGTGGCCTGCAGCAACCTTAAAATAATACCAGCCTCCTCAAGCAAGCGCATGACCTAGATAGAAGTTTGAAGAGTCAGAAGCAAGTATAAGTCCTGATATGACCAAAAGTCCTTGTTGATCAAGTCAACCCCACCTCCCAGGGCCTTCCCCTTTACACCCCTTAGATGAGACCCCATAGAGTTTACCAAAAACTTGCTCTTTTGGTTTGAATTCACCAATCTGGCTTTAGGATTGGGATTGGGATTGGCTTGGGAACCCCAAAGCGCACCACCCACGGATCCTAATAAAGGGTTGTTGCCCTAGGTCCTATTGCTCTCACTGTCTGCACTCTGCCTTGACCTCCCCCTGTGGCCCCTTGAGGTATGCCATGTGCTTCCTCTGGACCCGTGAGTAATAAATTTCTCTATTTTGATGTCTTTTGTGGTCTCATGTTGAACTGAGACTCACCATCCCATGCCCTGTGCTCTACTTAACAAGTGTTAATTTAACAAAGTCATAACAGTAGTCTTGTCAAGACATGGTGCTGAACAATTGGACATCTGTACTTTAAAAATTAACTTTGATCCATACCTCACACAATATATAAAAATGAACTCAAGATAAATAATAGGCCTAAATGTAAAATCTAAAGTTATAAAACTTCTGAAAGAAGATGTAAGAGAAGATCTTTGTGACCTTGAGCCATTAAAGAAAAAGTGGAGAAACTAGACTTCCTCAAAAATAAGAACTTTCGCTCTTCAAATGACTTTGTTAACAGAATGAAAAAACAAGTCCAGGATGCATCATGAACTTTTAAAAGTCAACAAATGAAAACCAGAAATGGGCAAAAAATTTGAACAGATACTTTGCCAAGGAAGATATACGATACAAATGTCAAACAAGCACATGAAAATGTGCCCCACATCATTAGCCAAACAAGGAAATGCAAATTAAAACCACAATGAGATATCAATATACACTATTATAATGTCTAACATGAAAAAGACTGACCATACCAAGTGTCAGTGCAGATATGTTAAGAACTCACACACTGCTGATGGGACTGTAAAACGGTGCAACCACTTTGGAAACCAGTTTGGCAGTTTGTTGACAAGTTAAACATATACCAACCATACATCCCAGCCATTCCCGCTCCATCACGTGTTTCATTCAGAGATTTGTACACCAATGTTCATGGCAGCTTTATTTCTAGTCACCAAAATTAGAAACAGCCCACATGTCCATTGAAAGGGAAAAGGATAAACAAATTGTGGTATATCCATACAGTGGAATATTCCTGAGCAATAAAAATGAACTATTGATATACATAGCAATTTAGGGAGACCTCAGAATAATTCTACTGAGTGAAGAAGCCAAACAAAATAGAGTATGTATTGTATGATTCTATTTTATAAAATTCTAGGAAATGGAAACAAATGTATAGTGACATAAAGCAGATTAGGAGTTACCTGGACGGAAGGTCGGGGAGGCGGCAGGAAGGAGTTACCAAGGGGCATGAGGAAATTTGGGGCGATAAGAGATGTGTTCACTATCTTGAAAGTAGTGATGGTTTCACAAGCGTATACCTCTGTCAAAACTCATCAGATTTTATGCTTTGTATATGTAAAGTTAATTCATGTGAGTTATAGCTCAATTTAACTGCCAAAATTATCAGAAGATATGATGAACTTTCTTCAAATACATTTTTAAAATTATGTGACACGAATGAATTCTTAGAAAAATAAAACTTTAAAAATTGGGACCAGAAGAAATACAAGGTAAGAGAGTGTCTCTAAAATTGTGCATATGCCACCCCCGCCCCCGCCATCTAAACAGCTCTAGAACCACAGAAGAAATGGAATCTGAAGCTCCAGACTTTCCAAACGGAAAACACCAGGCTCACGCAGCTTTATGGGCAAGTTCTACCGAACAGTCAAGCTTCAGATAATTCAGATAATTCAGATAATTCAGAATATTCCAGAGGTCATAAGAATGACGGTAATCCCCAGCTCATTTTTATAAGACAAGTTAAACCTTGATACCAGAGCTGGACACAACACGATGGAAAAGGAAACTACTTCACTTGTGAACATAGAGATAAAGCTCTGGACGAAATGTTAGCAAACTGAATATTCTAATGAATAGAAATGACAACACATCCTGACATGCTCAGTTTACCCCAGGAATGCAAAGTTGGTTTGACTTTGGAAAATAGATTAATGTAATTTACCACATCAGACAAGTCAAAGGACAGATGCTTTATAATAATCTCAACAGATGCAGAAAAAGTTCAATAAATTTCAATATCTCCTCATGACAAAAACTCTTAGAAACCTAGAAAGAGAAGAAATGTTTCTTTAGCCCAATCAGTAGTATCTACAGAAACCCTAGTGCAAACATCATAAAGCGTGAGGAGCGATTGAAAACATTCCCTTTAAAATCAGACGTAAGACAAAGTTGCCTACGAATGCTACTTCTGGTCAGTATTGTATTGGAAGTTCCAGGCAGCATGGTAAGACAGATAATAAGATAAAGTTAAGTGTTTTAAGATGAAAGGATATAAATATTGGAAAGAAAAAATAATTATGACTACTTGCAAATGATGTGATTGTTTTCATGGACAACCCAAAGGAATTCATGGATATAGTATTAGGCTCAACAAGAGAACTTAGCAAGGCTTCCAGATACAAAATCAGCACAGAGAAGAATCCATCCTGCTTGTATGTCCCAATACTACTGGGAAATGTAAGTAATACAAAGTAGTAGTGTTGGTGAGAGTTGCCACATCTGTAAAATGCGGACGGTAGTGCCTGCCTCGCCATGTTTGTGTGGGGATTACTGAGATAAGTAAGAAGTACTAGCAAGGGCAAAGTTACTAGCTTAGTAAATGTCAGTTCCTCTTGCTCGCGTCCAAGGCACTGGATTAAGCACCCTTTGGGCGCCACATGGCAGGACTCAGCTCACGCTTGGCCTCAAGAGCTGCAGGAAGGCAGACGTGACCTTTACCCAAATATCTATCACATACGGCAGAAAATGACCAGTGTCATGAAAGGTAAGGCACCGTGAGGTCAGAGGATGGAGAGAGATGCTTTCTACCTGGAAGCACTTTATCAGGGGCCTTGAAAGTAGACAGAAGTTAGATACTCAGAGAAGAGACAGAAGGAGAGGACAGTGCGGCCAATGGCTAGAGGTGGGAACACAGGGAGAGAGACACACAGGGGTTGGTGTTGGCTGTAGCAAAGGGTGGCTGGAGAGGAATTCCATGCACTGGAATGGATACGTTGCTAATGGTGGGACCTGTGTGTCACGTGGATGTCACACGGGTGAAGGGGCACAAGGCAAGGAGACTTGGGTGCAGGCAAACCAGGGAGTGGTCACTCACCTCCTCCCCCGCTCTTTCCTGTGCCCACCGCTGTGCTCAGCAGGGTCCTTTGTTCTATTCTCTGGGGCGGCTGCCCAGCCCTGGTGGATCCCCCAGAGCTCACGGCCTTCTGGCCTCCGAGGTTTAGAGAGAAGCCTCATATCTGTGGGAGGAAATCTCTGCAAGGTGTTTACTGCAGGGACCCAGGGTGGCCGTGAGCCAGGTCTGAGTGCTGACCGCGGACTCTGGAAGGAAGAGGGAAGGGGGCCTGGATGTTTGAACAGCTGGGGTGGATCAGGCTGCCACTCCCTGACCCCCTCTCCCCTCCCTGGCTTTCCAGGCTCAGGCCCCTTCCTACCTGGGGTCTGACTGCAGCTGTCCGCTAATGGAGCTCTGTAGCTAGAGGGTGCTCTCTACCCCCAAAGAGACAGACTTGGCAGAAAGGGTTTTGTGTTTTCCCCAGATTGGGTCTGTAGGTAGGGGGCTCACAAAAATACAAGTAGAATTGTTCGTGAGGTTCCACGGTGGACTGGGCTGGAG
Source organism: Orcinus orca (assembly GCF_937001465.1). Taxonomy (NCBI): domain Eukaryota; kingdom Metazoa; phylum Chordata; class Mammalia; order Artiodactyla; family Delphinidae; genus Orcinus; species Orcinus orca. The sequence goes on along the minus strand of NC_064566.1, from coordinate 15,385,872 downwards.
ACCCAACCAAAAGCAAACACACAGATATGTAAATTCATCAGGAGTTCCAGCTAACGTGGGTTAGTGTGAAGGATACCTTCTCAGCGAGGATATGGGCAATATCAAGCCTCCTATCTCCCCAGTTCCTCAGAGAGACAGGTCTGAAAGGGTTGTGATGGGGCCTGCAGCTGGTAGGGAGCCTCCAGGGAGAACTTCCCCGGCCCCGAACTCCTATCACACCTCCCCAAAACCCAGCATGAATCCCTGGCATGGCTACAAAGACAGCCGTTTACCAGCCAGGTCTCCTGAGTCTGACATCCACTTCCCGGCACTTTTCATCTTGCACATCCTTCACGGAGTGTATCGTCAGGACTGATGATACACTCATGGATGGTCACTTTGCAGCCACCTGTCAGTGACCATGGGCCCTGAGTTCTCTCCCATGTGACAAAGCCTGGGAGGGGCTGACCCGTGAAGTTCTGTTCAGCCCTTGGGCATTGAATCCCCTGCGGTGAACAGAGTCACTTTGGGTGAGAGCTCTCACAAGACCTGAGATGGGACTCTTTCCTGGACTCTCCAGGAAATCTCAGAGGTGGTCCAGCAGATCCACTCAGGCCTCCTGGGCAAAGAGCGGTCCTCCTAGGTGGCCCAGAACAAGCAGCAGGGTCCCTTAGAAAGCAGTGACACAGAGCACCTTGCACCCACCCCCAGCGGGGTTGGCAGCCTTGGAAGGAATACAAGCTTAAGCTCAGATCCCAAGCATAGTGTTCCTCAGCTGTAATCTCTTAGAGCCTTAGTGTTTCCATCTGTAAAATGGGGGTAGTGACTCCCACCACGAGGTTCTGCTGAACGATCAGTTCCCTTCTGCCCCCGCCCTACCCCCTACCCACCCAAGCGCAGCCTCAGGGAAGAAGCAGTTTCGGAGATTGCCCATGCTTGGCCCTGGCCTGGGAGCTGGCTTTTACTGCCTCCCAGCGAATGGCATCCCTGCCACGATTTTTCCGGTGCTTTCCAGCTTGGTAACAGTGGGGAGCAGAGGGGGTGGCTGGGCCCCAGGTGGGTGAGTGGGGTGGATTCTGCTGACTTAGCCTTTCTCCTCCCTCCTGGATCAAAGAGGGAGGAGGCTCCAGAGGTAGGAAAACGGCCTCATTTCCAGCCAGCCTTGCTTCCTCTCTCCTCACTGACAGAGGCTGCAAGATCCCAGGGACAGAAAACGGCCCGGAGGCTGTGAAATCGGAGAGTGGGAGAGTGGGGCGCCACCCCGACCCTCAGATCAAGTTTCTGGGCCCCCAAGAAGAAACTTAAAAGCTGGGCTCTTAATTCTTTTCCTCTGTGGCTGCCTCCCGCCCCCTCACCCTGTCCCCCTTCCCTCCTCTCTCCCCATTCAGTCCTCAGACAGGCAGGGGGCGGGGGCGGGGGCGAGGGCAGGGCGGGGGCGGCACACTCTCTGGTGCCCACTCTGCACAGGCCCAGGCTCCCGGGCACACGGAGTTGGTTAAGTTGGGCGTTCCTGACTCCCTCCTGCCCTCCCACGGAAGGCGGCACTGAAGCGGGTGTCACTCTGATCAGGTAACTTGGGACCCAAAGCCTGGGAGGGACTCCTCCTTGGGACCCTGTATGAGGAGTTCCCAGGGCAGGGGCTCCCGTGAAGCTGGGGTCTTTCTGGGGGACCTTTAAGGCCTGGGAGTTGGTCACCTTCCTCTCTCCGGAAGCCCTCCATTTCTCCTCCTGCCATGCTGACCCAGCACTGCCCTCCTGGCCAGTGCCCTGCCGCCCAGACTTTGTCCCGTGACTGCGGAGCTGTGTCCGCGGGTGCCGAGCGCTGTCACTCATGCATCAACATGAGAGTGACAGCGAGGGGAACCGCACCTCGGGCTGGGCCTCAGCTTGGCCACTGGCTGGGTGTACAATTTGGGACAAAGTAGTTAGCCTCTCTGGACCTCAGTTGTCTTCTCTGTGAAATGGCCCTGAAAATACTCAGCTTGTGAAATGAGAGCTAAGGTATGCAGTGAGCCTCACAGAATCGCACAGGGGCCGTGGCCTTATTGTCGCTGTCTCGGCCCTCATCCTGGGTGTGCCGGTCCCGGTTGCGGGGGGCTGGGGTGTGCGTGGGAGGGGGCTGAGGGGCGCTGCATCGCCATCCCCAAGGGCAAGCACCCTCGGCTGGCTGCGGTGTGGTCCAGGCTGCCACTTACTTGGCCCAACTTCTGGCCGAGGGACCTCGCAGTGTGCTTGGCCAAGACTCCTGCCCTGACAGGCCATGTGAGCTAAAGAGGAGACCTCAGCTGTGGCAGAAGCCCATCCATCCTCCCACCCCCTCCATGCCCAGCCTGGTGCCCATGTACAGGGCAGGAGCCAGAGGAACGAGGGGACTAGTGTGATTGCCTGCTACAGACCAGGCAAGTGCCGTGTCACGTCCTGCCAATAAGCCTGTGATGTAAATATTATCTATTTTATAGATAAAAACCAAGAGTTCAATGATGCCTCCTTTGTGTCGCAGACTGCCTCGCCACACTGGTGGCAAAGCTGGGCTCACAGCGGAGCTGGCACAGGACGCCCTGCCAGCACACAGGGGTCTCTCTTCCAAATGGTTCTTGCAGGCCCAGCTCCCGCAAGTGAGACATTGGGGGGATTGGCGCAGGCCTGGTGCCCCAGCTCCAAAATTCCTCTTGTCCAAAAGGGCCCCACCTGTCACCTACACCCAGGCTCCTTCTTGGTCCACTCCAAAGCCAGGGAGGGGGAGTGGGCCATCTTGATGGCCGTGAGTCCTGGGGGTCCCACTGCTTGAATTCCTCCCCTGGCCATATGAGCTGGGAAGTCTTGGGGGAAATCATCTCATCTTCTTGAGCCTCACTTTCCCATCTGAAAAATGGGGATAAGCATGGTGCGCCCCACCCCGAGACGGTGGTTTGGATTAAATGAGATGGTGCATGTCAAGTTTCAGCCCCCAGAGCATGTTACATGTTCGCTCTGATTATCTGATTCCCAGATTCTCCTCCTCCCTTCCCAGATGCTCCTATGGCCTGGGCAGGGCTGATCTAGGGCAGAGAAGACAAGAGAAGGAGGCATCAGGTGCACCTCATTGGACCTGGTCTCCCCAAGTTCACAGCCAGGGCGCCGCTCCCCGAGCCTCCCCAGAGGCTGACCGCCTCTCAGCCTCTTTCTCGTTCTGAAGTAGAGATCAGGTCAGGAGGGGCTGAGCAAAAGCTTGAAGCTCTTTGGAAATGACAGACAGAGCTGATGCCCTGTTGGTTCTTACCTTTCTGACTGGACGCTGTCCACGCTCTGCTGGCTGGCAAATATTTTTCATATCACCCCTGGTTGTAAATGTGGTTCAACCACATGCATTGCTTTCCCACTGTGCGTGTTCTGGTTCCAGGTTATGTTGGGGGTGGGTGCAGGGGGAACGACCGAGGTGACTCAGATAGCAGACCCCTCACCCCACTTAAGGAGCTCAGATGAAGAAGACAGACATACCACGCCCTCCCTCAACACATCTTCAGACAAGGCAGAGCATGTGATATTTGTAAAGGGGGAGTAAATACAGTTTTGTGGGAACTAAAGAAATGATTCACTCTTGCTGAAACTGGTGGAGGTGGGAGCAATCTTGGAAGACCTCCTGAGGAAGCATCCTTGGAGGTGAGTATTGGGGAGTAGGTAGGATTTCTTCTGGTGGAGAAGAAGACTGAACTATTCCAGGCTGGGGGAAGAAACAGGAGCCAACAAATCAGCCTCAGACTTCCCTGGTGGCTCAGTGGTTAAGAATCCACCTGCCAATGCAGGGGACACGGGTTCAAGTCCTGCTCAGGGAAGATCCCACATGCCGTGGAGCAACTAAGCCCGTGCGCCACAACTACTGAGCCTGCGCTCTAGAGCCCACGAGCCGTGACTAGTGAGTCTGCGCGTGCCACAACTACTGAAGCCTGCGCGCTAGAGCCCGTGCTCCACAACAAGAGAAGCCACCGCAATGAGAAGCCCGCGCACCGCAACGAAGAGTAGCCCCCACTCGTGGGAACTAGAGAAAGCCCGCGTGCAGCAACGAAGACCCAAAGCAGCCGAAAATAAATAAATAAATTTGTTTAAAAAAAAAAAGAAATCAGCCTTGAAGTGGGGGCTGTGTTTGGTGGAATGTAGGATTTGCTGGAGGAGGGATTTCCAATTAAACCCGAAAAGGCACCGCATGTTTGATCCCCAAAGTGGAGCTAGTGGTAGGGCAGAGATGCACTCAGATTTCCTTCCCATGCCGGGGCCTCTGGACCCAGTTCCTCAGTCGTAAAATGGGGGAAAAAACACATCTTCCTCATAGGACTGCTAGGAACTAAAAAGAGACAGGGTGTGTAAGGCTCCTGGCTCACTGTAGGTACTCATGAAAGCTGAGTCCTTCCAGTATTTCTCTTCCGCCCACCTGCTTTGCAAGCACAGACTCAGTCCCCATCGCAGACTTAGCAGAATCAGAGTTAGTTGTGGACTTGATTCTCAGGGTAGCATAAGCTCCGGAAGGCAGGGGTGCCATTAGATCCAGTCAACAAACATTTACTGAGAGATCGCTGAATCCTAACCACGAGACCACCAGGGAACAAACATTTCTTGAAATATTACGGTGTGCAGCATGCCGGCCCCCTGAGGGAATACAGTGGTAGTGCCTGGTCCATGGAGACCTCTCAGTAAGTGGAGAGAGATGAAGAGATGGACAGATGGAAGGAGAGGTGGAGGGGGGATGGAGAGGAAGGAGGGGAGTGGAGAGAGGGCTGTTGGCTAGATAAAGGATAAAAGGGTGGAGGGATGGGTGGAGGGATGGGTGGAGGGAGGAGGGAGAACTAGAAGGAGGGAAGGATAAAGGGATGAGTGGAGGACTGGAGAGATGAATGGTTGAAGGGATGGAAGGGTGGAAAGTGGATGGAAGAGTGGAGGGATGGAGAGGTGGATGGATGGATGGACGACTAGATGGATGACTGGATGGGTGGGTAGGTGGATGCATGGATGGTTGGATGGGTGATGGGATGGAGGGAGAGAGGGAAAGATGACTAATTGGCTGGAAGAAGGGATAAGGGGGAGAGTTTGAGTGTAGGAATGAGGGAGGGATAAAGAGAAGGATGGAGAAAGAGAGAAATTGATAGATGAAGAGATGGAAAGGTAGAGGGGGCTGAGGAAGGGATAGAGAGGTAGAGAGAGAGAGATGAAAGGAGGAAAGACAGAGGAAGGGAGGGAGGGATGAATGGAGAAATGGAGAGATGGATGGATGGATGGATGACAGGGTGGAGAATGGATGGAGAAATGGAGGGATAGCATCCTCTAAGGAGCTCACCTTTACCTGTCCCTGCAGATCCTGGCACTGCGTAGGCACCTGTTTGATTTCAGGGTATGTATATTTGTTTAGTTGAAACCAACGTGGGTGGCCATGCTTTGGAAAGACTGCAGGCCCTGCAAATGCTGAAACATCCCATTTTGTCTCCTCCTTGGTCGGAAGTGGGAGGTCCTTTGAGGAAGACAGACAAAGAGAAGAGAGGCAGGGAAGTCTGCTAGGGGAAGGAGGAAGAGAGGGCAGCTCAGCTGTTCAGTGCAAAAGTCCCACCCTGGTGGCATATGGGGAACATGTGGCCCCCTCCCTCCTGGCACTGGAGACGCGTCACGCCAGGAGAGCTGGTGGCCAAGGGCACGGAGCGTTCCCAGAGGGAACTGCAGGCAGTTAAGCCTTGAAGCTACAGCCTGGAGTGGGCTCTGGAGCAGGCCCCGGGGACCGTGGGAGGCTGGGAGAGGTGGGCTCTGTGCTGCCTGTCCCCCGGGGCTCTGGGAACAGTCGCCCCACCGGGCCTCCAGCAGGGAGAAGACTCCCCACCCATGCAGGACCTTGGAGCCCAAGTCACTCCCAGGAACCAGTGCTGTGGAAAGAGCCCTGGACTTGGGGTCCACTCTGCCCCTCACTCACCACGGGATCCAGACATGTCACTTCTTTCTGGACCTCAGTTTCCCCATTGTTCCAAACACTGGCCTGCTCACAGCAGCTAGTCAATAAGGAGGTTTTTATCACCAAGGAAGAAAAGAAAAATCACTGTATATTGAGATTTCCGAAAAGCCCAGTGCTTTCTGTGTAAAGAACTGTCCATTATCTTGAAATCATACCCACCTTCCTCTTACATTTTTGGCATTAAAGAATACCATTTCTTTTATAAAATAAGGGTTGGTAATGGTAATTTTGTCAGATAACTGTCCTTTATTTTTGTAATTCTTCACAGGGAACACAAAATCGCAAATCATGAACCATAAACAAGATAATTCCTAAAGGGCCTTCCAGAATGGGGTAGAATTCTGTCTTAGCTGTACCCCCTCCATCCTCCTCCCTGCTCTCCTGCTACCCATCAGGGAGCATCAGGGCCTGGGTTTGGAACCTCGATGTCTACAGCTTCCTTCTTGAACCTTCCACCTGCTCCTGGGGGCAGCAGTGCCCTTGGGGTTCTGGTGCAGGCAAGGGATGCTCTTTGGGGCCAGAACTGGGCCTTGCCTTCAACAAGCCAGCTCAGCCACATTTGATGCTCAGTTCACTCTCCACCCCCTACCATGTACCAGACACCCAGATCAGCTGGAACCAGTTCACTCCTCCAGGGATCCTGAGACCAGACTCCCTAGAGGTGCCCCAGGGCAACTCCAGACAGGACACATGTGGGCTGACCATGGCTCCCTGTGAACTGCACTCCATCTGGAGAGAGTCAAGTTCAAGTTCAGTGGGGGAGCAGCCGGTTAGGTTGGGTGGATCAGACCACAGAAGACATGATTGAAGGCTTGTGCGCCTCAGCACATGTGGACTGGTTACTCTGGACCCTCCGTGCTCGCACCCCCTGCCAGACGTGGGGATGGGCAGTCCATTAGAGGCAGTGGGAGCGCGGCAGTCAGAGGCGTTCCCAGGCAGGGCCAGAGCCTTGCTTCCGGAAGCCCCTCCTGGGACACAGCTCTCCTTTCATTTTCTCTTCTCCCCTGGGTAACCCCGACCGGTGCCAGCTCTCCTGGTCTCAAAAATTACAAAAGGAACGTTAAGACCGGCCCCAGTGAGACAGACCAGCTCAGCGGTTTCTCCCGCTGAGCAGACTGCAGGCAGCTTGGAAGGCCGGAGAAACTGCAGACAGGCTGGGCCCAGCCCGGCTCTCTGGTTTCCTGGACCTGAGAGTTTGCGCTCATTTATTATTTAGCAAATATGTCTTAATCACTGACTAAGGGATGGGTAAAGCACCCCAGAGGGCGTTGGGAGCATGTGTGTCTGTCTGCGCGTATCTGTGTTTGCGTGTATGTGTGTGTGTCTGCGTGTATCTGTGTGTCTGTCTGTGTGTCTGTGTGTCTGTCTGTGTGTATGAGGGGGTGGGGGCGGGGAGGGGGTTTCTGAGATCAATCAAGTAGGGCATCTGTGCACCAGGGGCCTGAATCCAGCAGGTGTGCACATGGGGGAGGCCGGCGCACCCCTGTTCTCAGGAGCGAATGCAGAGGGTGTCAGTAGGAGTTCCTGCTATGATGCGCCAGGCCCTGAGATGTCATCACCAGCAAGGCAGCCCCAGGGATAAGTCTTTGCTAAATGGACTGTGGTTCCCAGAAGACAAGGAAACGTAGGAAGGCTTACATTTAAAGTTCGGGGTTTTTTGTTTGTTTTTTAATTGGCAATACGCATACCATGTCACAAATGGAGGTAATTTGAAAGGATAGGAAGCCAGCTTCCCACCCTCCCCACTTGCCAGAGTCACGAGCTCCCCCTGAATCTGCATTCACAGGAGAGGCTGTCTCATCCTGTCCAAGGGTGGGGTCAAGGTGAGAGCATCCCATCCGGGTGAGGAAACTGAGCTCTAGACCCCGCAGGGCCTCAGGGATTATCTCAGCCAATCTCCTTCCTTCCATAGACTAGCAGAGAGACAGAGAGAGCGAGAAAGGGACCTTGAAGTAACAAGGCAGGTGAGGCCGGGGGTGGGGTGGGGGGTGGGCAGGGCTGGAAGCCACGCCTCCTGACTCCCATCCATCACCCTCTCTCCTGACCCCACTGCTTCCCTGGCTACTGAACAGAGGCAGGTGGGAGCCCCAAGAGGACCAACGATGTGGTCAGTGGGGGTGAGGGGTGTCCCCGGACGAGAGCCACACGCTTAACAAGGCCTCTGATCACTGAAGCCTCCTGGGTCCGAGCCAAAGCAGGAGCTCGTGGCTGGGGCCCCCAAGCAGCCCTCGAGGGTGGGGACTGAGGCATGGCCCCGCTCGGACTAGCTTGTCACCGTTGGCACGTAAGGCGCTCTCTCCGGGAGCCTCCACAGGGTCACTCCCAAAGTCGGGACAATCCCAGAACTGACTCATGGGCCAGCGGTGAGGATGGAGTGGGACGATCTGGAGATCGCAGCTCCGAGCCGGGCCCAGATGCTCCTCTCAGCGTTAGAACGAGGAGCAGTGTGGCTACTGCAGCAGTTATGCCACCCCCACCCTGGCCTTGTTTCCTCCACGGCACCGTCCGGATCTGACATTCTAGGTAGTTCACTCACTTCTTTCTCGTCTCTATCCACAAGATGTTCCATGAGGACAAGGATCTTTAACTGTTTTTGTTCACTGCAAATTCCAGCACCCAGGGCGGTGCCTGGCACGGAGGAGATGCCCCGTGTGGATTTGTGGAGGGAATGAATGAATGAATGAAGCATTTCATCTTGGAATCTGAACACCCCATCTTGTCTCAGTGAAGAGTTGTGAACTGAATGAGGGAGTAGGAGGGATGGAAGTGAACCCTGCCCAGAAGAATGTTAGGGGCTGACCAGTCATCAGGAAGGTCTCCAGCTCCATCAGATGACAGGGACCCCATGAGCAGAGGAGCTGGGGGAGGGGCTCCCCATATCCAGCTAGGTTTCCAGGCACCTAGAAAGTGGTTCTCCACCAGGTCATTGCCTGGAGGTGAGAACAAGCCTCAGAGCACCCTTTCTGCAAGACCCTGGGTCCCGAACGTGGAACAAGCCTGGGAAGTCTATGTTCCCTGTGCCCCGTGGGCCTCCCCACGCTCTCAGATACCCTGTGCCTACGGCTGCCCCACCAACATTACCACAGACCACCTAGCTCTGCGTCTCCCCTGTTACTTGGGGCAGGGAGCAGGGCTGATGGGCTATTATTTAGCCAACCCCTAGCATGGAGTCAGGGTGTCATCAGGACCCAAGGGATGTTGGAGGTGAAGGAAGGAAGGAATAAGTCCCGCCTCGTCCCCACATCTCCGTCCCCCATCCCCACCCCCCACCCAGATGGCCGCCTCAGCCTCAGCACCTCTGGCCTTGCGTCTGCTTGTATCTTGGTCACTTACCCAGTGGGCAGCCTTCGGGAAGCTCACAGAGGCCGTCTGTGAGCACAGACCCTGCATCTTTTCCCCTCCCTTCCTCCTCCCGCCCCCAGGATTAGCCTCAGCCCCTCTCCCTTCAGCTCCCATTAAAATAAACATCCATTTGACGGGATTTCCTTAGGGCACCTCCTCCTCCCAGGGAAGCCCGGAGCCTGGCTCTGAAAACTGCCTTCCCACCTCTGGGTTTCCTTTTAATTGTCCTTTTCCTTTTACTTGCTGGGGAGCGGAGGGGAGATACAGCTGGGCCCTTTGCCGCCCCCACTCCCAGCCTCCCCTGCCGCAGGGGCAGCCACCCCTGGCCCCTGGGCTGGGCGGCTTCCTGCAGCCAGCCAGTGAAGGGAGGAAGACGTGAGAAGAGGCGGGTGTCTGTCCCGGTCCAGCGAGGTGCTGAAACATTGCAGAACAGGGATTTAGGGGCTTCCTTCCAGCTGTTTCCCACCACCACCACCTCGCCCTTGATCTTATTTCTGCTGCAGTTTCAGTCACCGGGCCTGCTCTGCTGTGTGACCTGGGCAGGCCTCTGACCTCTCTGGCTTCCCATTTACTTTCTGGAAAGTGGGGCAGAAAGAACGAGCCTGAGAGGATGTGGGACTTCGTCCATTGTCAGAGTCCCTCTGGACTCTCCATCCATCAGTCCTGCCTTCAAGGATTGGTTCATTTAGCAAACATTGTCTGGGCCTCAGAATGTGCCAGACCAGGTGCTGGGATGCAGGGGTGAACAAAGCGCAGAGCCAGCCCTCAGGGAGGCAGAGGGGGAGAAACAAAGAGAGTTCAGCGTGAGCAGGGCTCTTGACAAAGAGGAGACAGAACCCAGCGGGGCGCAGGGAAGGGCGTCTGTTCCTGGTGATGAAGGAAGGGAAGGCTGACATTTGAGAGACAGTCAGCAGTACCAGTAAGAGAAAGTCCTCATCAGACCTAAAACTGCCCTGCCCTACGGCCAGGGCTGCTCTGCAGCTCTCAGTAGAGACCCAGGCTTCCTGGTCTCATCTTCCCTGATAATGGTTGTACTCCAGTTACAACCATCTGTCAGCTTCATTGGGGTCTTGAATGCCCTGACTCCTAGTATTAGTCAGGGTTCTCTGGATAGAACTAATAGGAGATAGGTAGATAGATAGATGATAGATATATTATAAGAAATTGACTCGTGTGATTATGGGGCCGAGAAGGCCCATGATACGTCATCGGCGAGCTGGAAACCCAAGAAAGTCAATGGTAATTCAGTCCGAGTTTGAAGGCCTGAGAACCAGGGATTCTGGTTCTCTTCCCTGCTGAGGGCAGGAGAAGATCGGGGTCCCAGCTGAGCAATCAGACAGGAAAGGCTGAATTAGTCCTTCTGACCTTGGGTGGCCTCGGCCTGCAGCGGCTTGAAGCAGGATTTCGGTGCCCCGGCCAGAGACTGAAGCCAGGCCACAGCAGTGAGAGCGCTGAATCCTAGTCACTAGACCACCTGGGAGCAGTGGCCAGTGACGAGGCCCTGGCCCGTACGACTGCAGAAATGAATTCCCACAAAGACGGAAGGTAGTGAAACAAGTAAAGTGTTTATTAGGAGGAAAAAGAGTACGTGTGGATAGACACACGGGTGGGCTCAGGGGGAGAGTCACACTTCATGGTGGTTTGAATCACTTATATGGGGCATTTCTTCCGGGTTTCCTTTGGCCAATCATCTTACTTTGCTTGGTTCTGTGTCCCTATTTGGTTTATCTCAGGGTCCTCCCATGTGTGCGCACGCATCTCTTAGCCAAGATGGATTCTAGCGAATAGGCCTATGGGTAGGTTGACATCACCTACTATGGGGTGACGCCCCCTCCCTTTGACCTGAGGAGCCTTTCTGCACCTGTGCAGTCGGAAAGGTCTTCCTGACCTGGAGAATGAGAAACATGTGGTCTCTTATCTGGGTGGGGCTTAGCTCCTCCCCCTCTTCATCTTAGAGTATCTGTCCGCAGGGGACAACTCCAGCTGTTCAGCCTGGGGCCCATCTATGTCCTGCCTCACTTCCTTTGCCTTTTTGTTCTATTCAGGCTCTCAACGGATTGGATGCTGCCCACCACACTGGGGAGGGCAAACTGCTTTACTGAATTCCCTGATTCAAATGCTAATTCCATCCAGAAACGCCCTCACAGACACACGCAGAAATAATGTTTAGTCAAATATCTGGGCACCCCATGATCCAGGCAAGTTGGCACACTAAATGAACCATTATACCCTTTTATTGACTTTCTTTCTGGCAACCACCTTCCACCTCCGCTTTCTTCTGCATCCAGCTTAGAATCCCTGGTGGTCCACCATTTCAGTGACCCTCTGAATCACCCAGTTCCGGAATCACACGTTTCCATCTGTCTTTTGCACCCACCTGCAAAATTGCGACCCTAGATGAGCTGATTCTCAGCTTTCTCTTTACCCGCACCAGGACAGAAGGAGGAAATCACCCCCCATGGCAGGTTGTTCCCACTGAAAATACAGAAGCCTCCTAATACCCACAATGCCCTAATGTATCTCTGGACCACTCACCTCCCAAGCCCTGAAATATCTAGTCCAGTTCCTACTGCTGCATACCAAACACCCCAAAACTCACTGGCTTAAAACAACATTTGTTTAACTCACAAATCTGTGATTTGGGGCAAGGCTGGGCTCTGCTCCATTCAGCATCAGATGGGGCAGCTCATGGGAGTTTGGAGAATCCACTTCCAAGGAACTCATTCATGTGGCTGGTAAGAGTGGTGGTCCGAACGCGGGTTGGAAAAGAATTTCCAGACATAAGGCAGAATGTAAAGAAGATAGAATTTATTAGAGGGAAGGGTCGCTGCCAGAACAGCGGGCCAACTTCCTAGTAGTCTAGGAGAGTCGAGCCCGAACATGTGCTACTGATCAGTTTTTATAGCCAGAAAACAAAGGAATGGTCCGAGGTGAAAATTTCATTTACTGATTGGTCGAGGCGCATATACCTTCCTTCTATAGGGTGGAAGTGGGAAAGGGCATATGCCTTTCCTTATTTGGGACACGTCCCGTTGCCCAGGTGGGCGTTGCCCAGGTGGGCTCAGGAATTTCATAATCATCGCAACAGGGTGGAGAGGGCGATTAAGAGTCCGGTAGGGGGTGTAACTCTGAAACTTTTTCAGGCAGGTTCGTCCTTTGTCGTTGAAGCACCATTGTCCTTAGAGCCCCACAGTAAGTTGGTCCTGTTTTCAGCTGAGAGCTTGGAAAAAATTGTGTGTGTGCTGGGGTCAGGGCCTGGGGGGCCTGGGAGGGAGGGGTGATAAAACAATGGCGTTAAGTGCTTACGATAAGTGGATTCGAGTGAAGGGAATATACATGTTCATTGTACTATTTTTATTTTTACAACTTTTTTGTAAATTTGACATTATTTCTAAATAAACGGTTAAGAAAATAGAAGTGTACTACATAACTTCTGAACGTTTGAAAATGTTGCGTTTATCATCATAATTGATTTCACAGTGGTCAAAGACCTGCTTGTACTCTGTATTATTTCAATCTTTGGAAACTTTTTGAAACTTCTTTGATGGCCCGGTAGAATCTTTTGGCAAATTCCATGTGCCTTTGAAAATAATTCTGTCATTATCTGATGTATTTCTCTGTATACATCAGGCATTGCTTGTTAATTAGGTCATTCATATCATCTACACACTTATTGATTTTTTTTTTTACCACCTTGCTCTAAAGTTACTGAAGGGCTTCCCTGGTGGTGCAGTGGTTGAGAGTCCGCCTGCCGATGTAGGGGACACGGGTTCGTGCCCCGGTCCGGGAGGATCCCACATGCCCCGGAGCGGCTGGGCCCGTGAGCCATGGCCGCTGAGCCTGTGCGTCCGGAGCCTGTGCTCCACGACGGGAGAGGCCGCAGCAGTGAGAGGCCCGCGTACCGCAAAAAATAATAATAATAAAGTTACTGAAGAAGGTGTGTTAAAATCTCCCACTAAGAAGCAGCACAGGGAGATCAGCTCGGTGCTTTGCAATGACCTAGAGGGAAGGGATAGGGAGGGTGGGGGGGAGGCTTAAGAGGGAAGGGATATGGGGACACATGTATGCATATGGCTGATTCACTTTGTTGTACAGCAGATGCTAGCGCAGCATTGTGAAGCAACTACACTCCAATAAAGAAGTATTAAAAATAAACTCTCACTAAGATTATTGATTTCTCTATTTCTTTTTGTAATTTTTCTCTGTTTTTCTATTTTTCTCTATGTAAATTTTCTCTATTTTTTTTTGTTTATATATGACTAGGAGCACATAAAAAGCAAACAGATATCAACAACACATAAAAAGCAAACAGATATCAACAACAAAAGTGATCCAGACAAAGCATCTTCCCTCCCGTGTCCTCGCCTGCCTCCCTCACAGCCAATCAATCTTCTCAAAAGACTTGCCTAACTCAGCGCAGCTCAGTTTAGTGTGAGGACCAGCAGAGTCAGCATCACCTGGGAGTTTGGTGGAAAAGCAAGTTCTCTGCTCCACCCAAGACCTGCTGACTTAAAGCCCTGGCGGTGGGACCCAGGAATATGCGTGGACAAGCTCTGGGTGGTTCCCAGGCATGCTACACACCAGAAAGCACTCAACTTCATTGCTTGCCTTGTCCACGCCTCCCGTTTATTCCTCTACCTATCCAGTCTGCCTGCCGTCCCTCACTCTTCCAAAGGGATGGCTCCCATCAGGCCCCCAAATGATCTCCTAGCTACTACATCCATTAGGGATTTTACCCCTCAGCAGTGTTCCACCTGTTTACCATTTCTTCCTTGATTTTAGAGAACAATTCCTTGTTTTCTGTAAAAACTAATATGTATGCTTATTATAAAAATGAGTTACAAAATATGGGCCTGAATAACGTTAAAAATTATCTCAAATCCCATCACTCAGAAGCAACTGTTATTAACACTTGGTTAATACAATTCCAGGCGTTGCTTTATGCATAGTAATGGAGGGAAGGATGGACAGAGAGATAATAAAAAAATAGAGAGAAGTACTATAATAATATGGGATAACAAAAATCCTATTTTAAAATATAAAGTATTGCATTTAATTTTACTTGATTCTAATAGTATAAAAACAAGTTTAGTGGGGGAAAAGGAACTGACCTAAGTAACTCTGAAAACAGTTTTTTGACTCAACACTGTAAACCTAAGGAGGAAGCACAGTACACAGACACTATACTCTCACCCTCCAGGTTATCCATTCTCTGTACTAGGGCTGTATATGCGTACATACATACATATATACGTATATATATATATTCTAGATAATGAGAGCCAGCTTTTTCACTGTTAAAGAAAGACATTACAAATAAGTAAGGGGGAAGCCTAGAACAAATGCTATAATGGTGGATTACAGTCAAGATGTCAGTATGAACTCATGTTTATTATAATATATATACAAGTAATATGCAGAAATAAATATAGTTATGTGTGTATACATATATTTCCTAGCTGTGTCTCCTGAGAGGACCTGGAAGCAGTGACACTCCAGTAACAATAATCACACCTATCACTCAGATCTTGATTTCTAAATACCATTCTCTAATAAAAAGAACCACGACTCCCTGGAGAAATGGCTGATTCTGGGACTGAATTCTAGAAAAAATATAAGATGAGCCTGGAGCATCTTGTACTGCCAGAAAGAAGTAAGAAAGTGCTTACTTAAAAAAAAAAAGTGGAGGCATGTCAAATGACACAGGAGGCTATACAACATCATAAGTCATTAGGGAACTGCAAATTAAAGCAACACTGAGGGCTTCCCTGGTGGCGCAGTGGTTGAGAGTCCGCCTGCCAATGCAGGGGACACGGGTTCGTGCCCCGGTCCGGGAAGATCCCACATGCCATGAAGCGGCTCGGCCCGTGAGCCATGGCCACTGAGCCTGCACGTCCGGAGCCTGTGCTCTGCAACGGGAGAGGCTACAACAGTGAAAAGCTGACCATGTGTCAGGTGTTATGTTAATTGCTTTGCTTGAATTATCTCATTTAATTTATGTCTATCCAGTGGGTCCCATGCTACGTTGAGGAAACTGAGATAAATAATCACCTACGTACTCCCTGAGGATGCAAATATGAAGAAAATAGCAAATCTCTAGCTTCCAGTGCTCACCATGGAGTGAAGGAGGCTGATCTGTGAAACCACAGGGTCTCCATAGAGTCTAGAAGATAATATAGATAATCATTATATGTTTACATAGATAATATATATATTTACATACATATATTTGTTTTACAGATTGAAGCTGTCCTTGACAACATTATATATAGTTATATATATTATATATGTGTATTATATATAATATATTATACTTTATATATAGTTACAGACACTGTACACTAGAAATGCATCCTTTGATAATTTTCAAGAGATGAAAATGTTTGCATGCTTTCGTTTTGATGATAAAATCTAAGAAATTAGTTCCTACACATAAAATATTAAGAATTATGTCTGGCACGTGGTAAATTCTCCTTACGCGGGAATTATTTTTAAGGAAAAAAATGCTATTGCCTTTTGTCAAGGCAATACCTCCCTTTTACAGTGATAATTGACAACAAAAGACATTTTCCTAGACTGAGACTTTGGTTCTTGGGTCAGTATTTCTCAAATCGGGGCCTGTGGACCTTAGGGTCCCCAAGACATGTTTTCTCCCGTCAAAGGGCCTACGTACTAGTCAAGTTTGAATGAGAAACAAAGGTTCGGGGGTCCTGGAGAGCAGGGAACCTGGGCTCAGGATACCTCTTGCCTCTGCTCTCACTGCTTCCCCACAGCCAGGATGACTTGCTTTTTCCTGAGGTTGGTGGAGACCTTGGAAACATACGTACCTTTCCCAGGAAAATGAGTTCCCGGGGAGGTCTCCCAGGCCATGGGCGCACTCCAGCACCTGTGTTCTGTAACGTAGCCCTAATTGAAATCACATTAACATTATGATTCCATTATGGGGAACAAGAGGCTGGCTGCAGGAATGTGCCCCATGGGGCCTAATCAGCTGGACTGGATCATTTATAAAGAGCTGTACATCTGCTGGAGCTCAGTGTTAAGTAAGGCAGACGGGGGCCTATACATTATTAAGAAGGCTGTATGCGTTCAGCCAGGCAGGACTACAAAGCCGGCCGAAAGGCGAGTCTGATGGAGGAGAAGCACTGAGGCACTGACTGCCTACGCCCCATCTGCCTTGCCCATTGGTGGAGCCCAAGATGCCTTCACTCAGATGGAGGTGACTCCTATCCCCAAAGCCTTGCCCGTGACAACCCCTCCTGCCGATGGGAGAGATTAAGTAAATTGCCCGAGCTCCCAGAACTACTATGTGTAGAGTCGGAATCTGAATGCAGGCAAGCTGGGTCCAGAGCCCACAAGCTTAGCCAGCTTGCCGTACACAGTCCAGCCCTGGCAGCTCACGCCTATCCTGGGTTGTGGCGTTGTACCACCCGGTGTTCCCGCAACTCCAGGTCTTTGAGGTTTTGATGTAAAGGAAGGAGCCCTGGAAATCAACAAAGGAAATCAGCAAATGAGGCTGGAGGTTCAGCTCTTCTACTTAGTTTATTCACTGCTCTAAGTCCCAGTGCTATGACAGGCACTGTGCTCGGTGCAACAATTGAAAAGGTGAACGGGGACTTCTCGGGCGGTCCAGTGGTTAAGACTCCGCACGCTTCCACTGCAGGGGGCACGGGTTCGATCCCTGGTTGGGGAACTAAGATCCTACATGCTAAGAGGAGCAGCCAAAGGAAAAAAAAAGAAAGAAAAAGAAGAAAAGAAAAGGTGAGTGACACCCAGTCTCGCTCCAGAGGAGCTCAGAACAAATTATAATATAATGTGTAGAAACCATAACCAGAGAAACTAATGAACTATAAGTATTCCACTATAAGATATGTGTATAAAATTAAATACTAAATTAATTAAATATGATTAGAGGTGATATTATATGATGGTTAGCAGTACAGTCTCTGGAATCTGACAAACCTCAATTCCAAGCCCAGATTTGTGGCTTAACCTTTGTGTTGACCCTGATCATGTTACTTCAGCTCTCTGGGTTCACCCCTGACTGTTCCCTCTGTCTTGCCTCGTCCTGAGGGTGGGGGATGAGGTGGAAGGACAGGCAATATTGCCACCTTGTAGGAAGGGGTTTGCATAGCGTTTACAACTTTGGAGCTGGGGAAGGATATTTTGGTCAGTAGAGTGTGGTGGTTGAGGGTATGAGTTCTGAAGGATCTGGAAGGCTATGAAGAATGGATCTGTTTCCAAATCACGGCTCTGGTCTGACGGATGTGTGACCCTGGGCAAGTCCTGCATTAGGAATCTCAATTTCTACACCTGTAACATGGGGACAATAGCAGCGCTTACCTTACCAAGCTGTTATGAGGATCGAATGAGGTGACGGATGTAAAGCACACAGCACATGATCTGAGATACAGTAAGGATTCAAAAGAAAACAAAACACTTCAGGTATCATTTTAGAGGACTATCTAAGGTGTGAAGGGAACATCCCTAGATCTCCACCGGCTGTGTGGCCTTAGGCAAGTCTCCCGGTCCACTTGAGCTGGTAGCCCGGGGTGAATATGTTTTGTAAAGGGTAACACCATGCACAAATGTGTAACTCTCCTTACTGAGCACCAATTGTACACCAGTCCAGAGCTCAGATATGGGAGATGGGGGAAGGGAGACATAGCCTTCTGCTCTCCAGGGGTATGCAGGTGGCAGTGGGAGGCATCACGGCAACTCACGCTACCCCATGAGTGTGGTATCAACTGAAAATGCAGGCCCTTGGCGGGGAGACAGTGAGCTTATTCCTCCCCACCCATGGCATTTTGTGGGACGGTCTGTTCACTAGATATGAGCATGACCTCTCTTGTGTCTTTTTTTTTTTTTTTTTGCAGTACGCGGGCCTCTCACTGTTGTGGCCTCTCCCATTGCGGAGCACAGGCTCCGGATGTGCAGGCCCAGCGGCCATGGCTCACGGGCCCAGCCGCTCCGCGGCACGTGGGATCCTCCCAGACCGGGGCACGAGCCCGCGTCCCCTGCATCGGCAGGCGGACTCTCAACCACTGCGCCACCAGGGAAGCCCTTGTGTCTTTTTTTTAACCCCACAGTTTACCTTTTTTTTTTTTTTGGTGAGAACATTTAAGTTCTACTCTCTCAGCAAATTTCAGTTATACAACACGGTGTTATCCACTATAGTCAGCGTGCTGTACATTAGATCCTCTGACCGTATTCATCTTGTAGCCGAAAGTTTGTGCCCTTTTACCAGCGTCTCCCTATTTTCCCCAGCCACGCCCCCACCAGACCCTGGCAACCACTTTTCTATTCTCTGTTTCTATGAATTGAACTTTTCTTTTTTACGTTCCATCTGTAAGTGATGCCATGCGGTGTGTGTCTTTCTCTGTCTGGCTTATTTCACGTAGCCTAATGCCCTCCAGGTTTATCCATGTTGCTGCAAATAACATGATTTCTTTCTCTTTAAAGGCTGAATAATATTCTATTGTGTGCACGTATAAATATTTACATGTCATGTTTTCTTGATCCATTCATCCATGACAGACACTCAGGCTGTTTCCACACCTTGGCTATTGTGATTGACGCTGCAGTGAACATGGGAGTACAGATAGATTTTGAGATAATGGTTTCATTTCCTTTGGATAAACACCCAAAAGTGGAATTGCTGGATCATATGGTAGTTCTATGTTTAATGTCTTGAGGAACCTCCATACTGCTTCCCATCGTGGCTGTACCAGTTTACATTCCCAGCAACAGTGGGAATGTAAGTGTTCCCTATTCCCTGTTCTCTGAATCCTCGCCAACATCTGTTTTCTTTTTGTCATAACTATCCTAACAGGTATGAAGCGATAACCCATTGGGGTCTTGGCTTGCATTTCCCTGATTATTAGCGATGATGATGGTGCATTCCCCTCCGCGTTCCAGCGGACGGTGAGCTTTCCTTCCTTCCTGGGCGCTGAGGAGGCTAATCCTGTCCAAGGAATAATTTTTTAAAAGCAATCAACCTTGACTATGAGCTGGGCCCTAAGTCCTTTACATTCAACCATAACAGCTGTGCTGGGAGGAGTCTTACAGACGAAGAAACTGAGGTTCAGAGAGGGGAGATGACTTGCTCCAGGTTCCACAGCCCATAGGTGCAGCCTGTATGATGCTGAACTCACGAGTGCCCCCTCTCTACCCCGAGGATGCATTTTGTGACCATGAGGGGCATCTTCCCATGTCATTTCTTACTCTGAT
This sequence comes from Orcinus orca, assembly GCF_937001465.1. Taxonomy (NCBI): domain Eukaryota; kingdom Metazoa; phylum Chordata; class Mammalia; order Artiodactyla; family Delphinidae; genus Orcinus; species Orcinus orca. The sequence goes on along the minus strand of NC_064566.1, from coordinate 15,366,356 downwards.
AATGAGAGAGGAAAGACCAGCATCGGAGGAGATCCAGACCCACAACAGCCCCGTCCCCACCTATATAGTCTAGACCACACCCTATAGCAATGACTTTGGGTTACTTGTTCTTTCATCCCAATCTTCTCATGAAATAACCACAACGACAGCTATAATCACAACAGCTGCCATCCAGCTAGTGCTACTATTTCCTCTGGCGCAGTCTCTCTCCCAATCATCATGTTAACCGTAGGAGGTGGTTGCGTCTCTTACAGATGAGGAAGCGGAAGCTTAGAGAGGCTAAGTGGGCCTGGATGTGAACCCAGGCAGCTTTTCCCAGGAGTTCAGCTCCATTGCCTTTAATGCTCATTGAGTACTTCTCCTGCAGGTGCCACGTGTGCTAAGCTCTGCACGCACACAGTCGCACTGAATCCTCAAAATGTCCCTGCCAGCTGGTACTATTGTTACCCCATTTCACAGATGAGGCAATTGAGGTTCTACAAGATTAAATTAAATACACAACTTAAGTAGCAGAGCTTCAGCTCGAACCCACTACTTTCTGAGGTCCAAACCCGTGGTCTCCACCTCCCCTGTCTACTTGGGAAACCTTCCGGTGACCTTTCTCATGCTGAGGCTGGAGCGGAGGAGTGCCTGGGGACAGAGCAAAAGCAGCCCCACAGGGAACACTGAGGCACAGCCTCCTTTCAAAGCCACCCAAAGCAACCAGTTGTCTCCACCCAACTGGCCCTGATTAAAAATAGAGCCTGCCAGCCTGGCTGCCCAGCAGCTGAGCCGACATCAGAAAACATTGCCAGCAAACCTGGGTCTTTTAAGTTATTTATCTGCCTGCATTTTTCATCCTTTGCCGTTGACTTGCAAGGGCCCTTCCCGAGAGCCCCTCTGGTGCCCGCCTGCAGGGCAGCTGGCTCTTTGCCTCCCTCATCCTTGGGGTTCTCCCCCTTTCCTATGAAAAGGCCCAGCACCGGCTGCCTGCTCAGGGACCTCTGAACCCGGGTCCTCCATAACCAGAACTGCCCAGACTAAGGGTCTTCGTCACCCCCTTCTCCCCACCTGCACCTCCCAACAACACGAGGCTGGGACGTTCTGGAGCAAGCAGATCTGAAGCAAAAGTTCCCCCTGCCCTCCTTTCTCATACCTGTCCCCCGCTCCCCCCCCATCCAGGCTCTACCCCTCCCTCCCTGCCCCAGGAGGTCGACCTCTAAGGATTGCATCCCCCAGGCTCCCTTACCCTCTCCATCGCGGTTGGCGTGAGGTACTGGGAGATACTGGCGCGAGATCAGAGAGCGGGAGGAGAGAGGGGTATTTCCACCGAGGTCTTGGCTGCAGGCGCCCCTCCTGCACTGCAGCCCCTGCCTGGTGCTCAAGCGTGTCTCAACACTCCCTTAGCTCTGTGCACACCTCTGTAAAGTCCCTTCATTAAATCCTCCTCAAAGTCCTCTCTGATGTGATTTCTGCTTCCTTCCAAGATCCTGAGTGATCTGCAGAACTCCTGGCTCCATGAAATGGAAATTGTGGACAGACATAAAAGCTCTCAGGGTAAAGCTGCCAGGGACCCAGGAGAGAAGCACGTTTATGACCGGTTAGAGGATGCGAGTCATACTCTCCCCACCACACAACTTGGGTGGAATGTCTTCACCCTCCTCTCTCTTTCTTCTTGATGGATAAACAGAGAGGCTCTGTTTTGTCAATGCTCTTTTGATAGCTGCTTTGTCCAGAAAGGTCTGAGGCTGGATTTGCACCTCCTGGATGGAAAGGGCAGAACCTCCTGACGGGGGAGTGGGTTTGGGTCACAAATCTCCCCACTGTGTTCTGGCCTTCCACTGTCCCTGGCCAGGGCATGATTTTAGGCCACTCTACCACAGACCACCTAGAGTATCTCAGTTGGCATGTTTTGCCTGCCAATGATAGAAAAACCGATGAAAATAGTTTGAATAAGAAATGTATTGTCTCACCTAACAAGGTATCTGGAATCAGTGGTTGCAGAGTTGGCAAGTTCAGCAGCTCAATGGAAGTAGACTTGGCTTCTCAGTTATCCCCTGGGTTTTCCCCTCATGTTCACAAGATGGCTGTCACAGCTCCAGACAGCACAGCAAGATCTAAAGCAAGAAGATCCTGTATTGGGTAGATCAGCTGCTGTAACATGACCCCAAATAGCAGTGGATTAAACAACACAGAAATCTATTTTCCTGTCCCTTTATGGTCCAACATCAGTTCGGGGTTAACATGGCAGCCAGTGGGATTGAGGGCTAGACTTCTCTAAGTTGCTGTCCTTATCTACAAGGATGAAGATGGCTCATCATTACGTAAGTATTCTAGTCGTCAGGAAGAAAGAGGGGAGGGAGGACAGGTCATGTACCTCCTCTTAACAGGCACAGCCACAGAAGTCACACACAACACGGGCACTTATACCATTGGTTAGAACTTGGCTACATGGCCACATCTAGCTGCAAGGGAGGCTGAGAAATGCAGTCTTTGGCTGGACAACCGTGTGTCCAGCTAAAATCTCATCCTACATGGAAAAAGGGTATAATAGCTGCAGATAGTAAACTATCTCTTCACAGGCCCTGTCCCATGTCCCTTTTGAATAATAAGAAAAACCCTCCCAAGTACCCCCTACCACCACCATCAGACTCTCCCTACATCTCATTGGCCAAGGTTCATACTGGACCAATTTCCTATCCTTTTTTTTTTTTTTTGCGGTACACCGGCCTCTCACTGCTGTGGCCTCTCCCACCGCGGAGCACAGGCTCCGGACGCGCAGGCTCAGCAGCCATGGCTCACGGGCCCAGCCGCTCTGCGGCATGTGGGATCCTCCCGGACTGGGGCACAAACCCGTGTCCCCTGCATCGGCAGGCGGACTCTCAACCACTGCACCACCAAGGAAGCCCCCAGTTTCCTATCTTCAAAGAAGCCTGACCGAGATGCAAATTCTGTCAGGAAAAAAGAAGGGCAAGAATGGCTATTGAGTGGTCAACTCAAATCGTCTTCCAAATGGCAGACCTGCAACCTGCAAAGCAGTTTCATTCTTGTATTCTTTTCTCCCCCGCCATGCAGCTCCTCCTCCTCCTTCATTTTCTTTTCCATCTTCATGGCCAGCAGCAGAAACTGGCTCTGCTTAGCCAGGCCAACATAAGAAGGAAAGAATAAGCAAACAGTGACTGAAATGTCACTGGATCTCAGGGACCAGAAACAGAAAATCAAATGCCACAGGGCTCTCTTTTCTCTCTCTGCAGGCTGTGCTCTTTCCCTCTCCTTGCAGACTGAGTCCTCCATGCGTGAGCGACATGGCCAACAACATCTCTGGAACCATATCTGGAGGTCCCCTCACCAGGCAGGAACACTTCCTCCATTCCGGGGTGGGGGCACTCTGATTGGCCCAACTGAGATCAAATCCCCACCAATCAGCTGCAATCTAGGGGTGAGGTCCTATAAGCACAGGACAACGCGTTCTCAAAGCACAAGATGGAGTTGGGAGAGGGTAGCACTGCCAGAAAGAAGGGTCAGGGTGGAGCCTGGGCAAACAAAACAATAGATGAGCACTTGCATTCTTCAGTAAGACTGAAAAGTGGCCGTGGTGAGGTGGGGATGATGGGATTCTAGAAAGCTGTTGAAGTCCCAAGAGGTACTGTCCCCGTGTAAACTTTGTGTGGGGTCATTGTTTTGATGTGTTTTCTGGTTCAGGTACAAATATCGTGCTGAGGAGTGCCTGTACACTGGTTCTCAAACTGTGCTTTGAGGAACCCCTGGAGGCTGAAGGTGTGGGATGGATCTACTGGAGCCAGAAAGGCAGTGCCGTTTTTACCTGATTTATCTATGCTCTGGTTTCTGCATCTTTAAATTGGCAATAATAATAGTAGCTATCCATCAGGTTATTTTTAGGATTAAATTAGATAATCCATGAGTAGTGCTTAACACAGGACCTGGCACGTAGGAAGTACTCAAACCTCGTTGGTTAGTGTCATTATGATTTTCTATTTTACATAAGATGTACTTTGAAATAAGGGTTCTGTGGATAAAGGAATTCGAAATGACTGGTCTATTGGAAAAGAGAGGGTCCAGGGATACAAAGACCTGTAACCTGGCAACCGTGGGATGCAGGGCGAATCTAGGCTTCCTCCTGCTGACTGGACCTGCCCACCCAGTGCCCTTCTGCCAACTAGAAAACAGTCCCCTCCCACCCAACTCTGGGACACAGCCCCATGCCAGGGCATGGGACAAGTCAGCCTGGGTTTCAGCCCCTTCGTCCTGCCCCTTGAGGTGGGTGCCCTTAGGCAGTGCACGCCCTGCCCGTCCTTCCAGGCCTTAGTCTCCCGTTTGGTTAGGTGGGGGTCACACTGCACCCTGCTTGTCTATCAGGGCAGTTGTGACTGTCAATGTGGTGATGACTGTGCCCGGGTTTTGAACCTGCTGTCTCCTTGTGAAGAGGGGGTGGAATTACAGCTATGGTGAGGTGACCAGCTGAGAGTCACAGGCAATGGAAGAGCAGGCGCTAGGGGTGGGTGGAGCGGCCGGGCAGGAGCCTTGGGAAGATCAGCTGGGAAGAGCTCTTGCCTGACCCCTGGGAGAGGCCTAGGGGTGTCCATCTGCCACCCTCCGTCAGTCCTCACCCCAGGGCCAGCGGAACCCATTCATCGACTGGGCCCCAAGCCCCACCTGCCAGAGCCTTTTAGATGAGGCCTTTGACCTCGTGTTCTGTCCAGGCTGCCAGACCAGAAGGACGTGGGGAAGGGAAGCGGGGATAGAATGGCCCCCTACCTCCATCAGCCCCAGGGCAGCCTCCCATCCATCCCCTCTGCGAGAACGTCCATCGCAGGGAGACCTCCTTCCCTCCTTCACGAACCACCTCTTTAGAAACCGGCCGTTGCTATCTGGGTACTTTCTAGCTTTCTCTAAGAAAGTCACTCGACAGCCTAGTGCAGGATTTTGTAGACAAGAATCTCCTGGGACACTTGTCAAAATTACAGCTTCCAGAGCCTCACTCACCTGGCATTCTGACTTAATGAGTCAAGGCAGGGCCCAGGAATCTGAATTTTACCAGCAGTAAGGTTGGAGAGTCACATAGCCATTGAGATTAAAGGATGGGCGATGGATTCCTTCTGACGTGGGTTAGATGCTGTGTGATCTTGGGCAAATGACTTAACCTCTCTGGTTCCATCTGAGACAAAATGGGGACAACAGAGCCCCTACCTCAGAGGGTCATTGTGAAGCCTGAGACCAAGCAGAGAAATCTCTTAGAATCTGCTTGGTAAGCATCAACCAATGATAGTGACCATTATTCTTTTTGTTATTATTATTCATTTTTTAGCCAACTCCTGCCTGCACTAGGTCATTGTGTTGCTCAAGTGAAGGGGATATGGGGCCACAGGGTACCTGTACCAGCCCTCTCGCGGCCCCAGGATGAGCCTCAGCCCTGCCTGCCCTTAGGGTCTGCTAATACCATCACCTCTCTGGCCACACCCCTCCTGCAGCACTCAACACCTCCCCTGCCCGGAGCCCCATCAGGCAGCCTGCCTGCTTCTCCCATCAAGGCTGCTTCCACTCAGGCTGTGCCCTTTGGGGTGGAGGCTAGTCAGTGCCACTTCAGGTGCTGGGTGGAGAGCTGCTGCAGACCCTGGCTGGGGCCTGGTGAGGGGACACGGGTTGGGCAGGGAGTAGGTGGGTGGGTGACGGCTCCGCCTGGATGGCCGCCAGTTCAGGGTCTGCCCTTGGTGCTCAGTCAGCTGCTGAGTCCCAAACTCACCTGGGTGGTGCGGAGGTTGGAACGAGGTTGCCCGAGCGGAGGGGAGCAAGGTGGAGGAGTATATGAAGAGACCCTATGAGCCTGAGCCCCTCCTTCCCTTGGTCTGAGGGTGCGGGATCCCAAGATCCAGAAACCAGATGTCTTTGCGGGCTCCACAGCTCACTCTGGGTCTGCAGAGGAAGCACCCCGGCCACCTCTCATCTCGACAAGATTTCGTGGGAAGGCTGGCTGTGAGGCGGAGGTCTGATCAGTCCTGGCAATCGCTTTTTCCCACAGCCTCCAGCCCCTTGCCCCTACCTCAGCTTATGGAATGGGGCAAGCCCCCGGGGGGGGCCTTGTGGAGGGGAGGGCCGAAGGCCGGGTGGACAGGGTCCGGTGTTCCAGTTCTGATTCCTCCTCCACCTCTTCGTGTGCTCAGGGCGTTCCCCACATCATCTCATTTAATCCTTGCATGGACTTTGTGCAGGAGGCTGGCTACTACCTTCTCTTACAGCCGAGACAACCAGAGGCTCAGGGAAGGGAAGGGACCTGCCCAAGGTCACAGAGCTAAGTGAAGTCAGGCAGAGCTACAGGGGTCTAGAGCCGGGTCCACTTAGGGTCACTTTGACCGACATGTTGACCTTATGTTGGGGAATTTGAAGGCCAAGGAGGTTGGATTCCCTGCCCCAGGTCACAGCCCAGGGCTCTCTCTCTCCACGATGCCACCAACAGCCTGCCCTGAACACTCAGGCAGGCCCAAGCCCTTCCTCTTCTGATTTCTTTACCTCTGTCCCTCCATGTCGTCATCCCACATGTAGACGGACACAGGGCCCACTTAGGAGCGGGTGATGAGGCGAACTCGGGCTCTTACCTGCAGATGCTGAGCACGGTGGCAGGTACATGGTAAATTTGGTAAATGCTCAGCAAATGAAGATTTTTTTTTTTAAAAGATTATAATCTAGGAGACTTCCCTGGTGGCACAGTGGATAAGACTCCGCACTACCAATGCGGGGGGCCCGGGTTCTATCCCTGGTCAGGGAACTAGATCCCACATGCATGCTGCAACTAAGGAGCCCTGGAGCCGCAACTAAGGAGTCTGCCTGCCACAACAAAGACCTGGTGCAACCAAATAATAAATAAATAAATATTTTTTAAAAAAGAAAGGAAAAGACTATAATCTAGGGCTGTGTTTCTCCATCTGTGGTGTGGAAAGAAGTTAGACTCAAATGAGCTAAGGGGTATATCCCTGCTTTGGAAATCCTAAGATTTAAACAGTCACGGAGAGGGGCTCAGCTCAAACCAGTGTAGTGGTTAAGAACACAGACCCTGGGACCAGCTGGTGTTCCAGTCCCCACTCTGTAACACAGAAGCATCTTGGGTGAATTCCTCAACTTTTCTGTGTCTCAGTTTCCTCATCTGTAAAATGGGGGTAATAATAGTTGCCACCTCCTAGGGCTGTTGTGAGGATTTAACAAGTTCACCTCTATGTGAAGGGCTTTGCATGATATCAGGATACGGTTAAGGACTTTATGAGTGTGAGCTGTTACTAAAAGTCTGGTTATTAGCCTTTGATCTTTCCAATCAATTATAGTTACAGTATTAAAATGGAATGTGAATGCTATTAACCTCGCCAATATAAAAATCAAATCACACAGCCAACACACATTAAGGATTGGTCACTAATTTCCTCACCTTTCTTGGAAGGTCATCAGTAGATATTCCCTAAAACAGACACATGAAGAAACAGGAATGTACTTTTAAAAGTTTAGTTCAGAAAAACTAAAAGCAAACTTGGAGTGTTTGGGAAGATAGAGAAATTTATTTTTTATTATTTTTAAGCATATGCATGTATTCCTTCCATGAGAAAAAAAAAGTTTAACAAAATTTTAAGGCCAAATAAATGAAATACATCCACAAAATGACAAGCAGTTGCTCTCTATGTGCTGCCTTGGAAAGGTTCCTCCACTCAATATTTAGTGTAAAAACAAACTGCAGAAGATTAGATTCAATCTGATCTGGGTTTTGTAAAGGAAAAACAAAATTTAAGTGAGTGGATTGGGTGTTCCGCAAAAATGTGGAGAAAGGCACCTGCTCACTTATTAAGGATGCCAGCCTGTCTCTGGTTAGTAAGAGAGAGTAGAAGCCAGAGAGAATCCTACACGCCTGCACCGCTGAAGTGCTTTGACAGCAAGCATGAATTACCTGTAAAGAGAAAATGTGTAAATAAAGACAGAAATTGGAAGCTAATGTGATGATTTTTATTCCTGGCAGGAAGGAGGGCGCCACCCAGAGCCACGTCCTCCCCCCGTTTCCCCTCACCTCTGACCAGATCCAGGCAGGAGCCCCGACTCGCATCCCGGGACATTGCAAAGGTCTGGAAGGTGGACATTGCTCCTGGTCCTTTTCCGGCTGGTCCTTCCAATCCAGGTGGCCTCTGCTCAGGGACCCTGTAGGCAGAACTAAGGTTATCCCGAGCAACTTTCTGACCCAGTGCGGTGCCGGCCACCTGGACCAAGGAAGCCAGTGCTTAGCTGGCCCCACAGAAGTTTCTGGAACCGGCAGCAGACAGACCCAGGCAGCCCAAACAGGCGGTAATATGAGGGGCACCAGAGAGCCTCCTTCAACACGTCTCCGGTCATCCATTCATTCCGCCATCAAACGTGTGCTGAACCCCGACAATAACGTCTGAGTTCTGACGACTTCATAAGTCTCTGCATCACCAGGTCTCAACCTTCTCACAACCGACACCTTCTATTTATGTTAAAATATGTAATATCCTCTTTAATACTCTGAAATGAACCTCATGGATACTGTAACCTACCTACATACTCCTTTTTAAAAATATCCATATATAAAGTCCTAACTGTAATGTAAAGCAGAAATATAGAGAATGTCATGTAAAATAAAATCTGCATCTGCTCTAGGAAGCATGATGAAGTTGCCAGGAGCTTGCGGTCCCTGCAGAACCTCCGAGAAGGTGGCCACTCCGGATGTGGGGTTCAGAGCGGAGACTCCAGCACTCCAAAAGGGTAACCGTCCAAAATTGCGAGCAACTCCTGGCCTGTTCTGAATAAAACGAAATAGAGACTTCTCTTGTTATTGCTTTTAGTCAGTTGACCCGTGGAAAAATCAGTGTGTATTCACACTGTGCAAAACGCTTTATATTTATACGTAAAGCAGAGTTAAAGTCTAGATTCATATAATTATATACATCTTTCCTCCTTAGATGAATGTCCCGCAGGACACGTGAAAGTCATGTGCATCATGGGACCGTTCTCACTGGGCATGGCTGTCCCACGTTTTGCTCAACACCTGCCTTCTCCACCTACTAACTAGAATGGTGTTCCCCCCCATCCCCAGCTTTGTGACCAGCCAAAACGCCGCCGTCCAGTTCCAAAACATCTCCTGGGGCAGTGCCCCCCAATTAAACGTGTCACTTAATCATCTCAACAAGCTGATGTAAAAGGCACTAATATTATCCCCATTTTACAGATGAGAAAACTGAGAGCGCCCAGGTGGGAGGGGTTGAGCCAGGACCCTCACCTGAGCTTGTCCTGAGTCCACCCAGTGGGCTACACTGCCTCCCCTCCTATCAGGTCTGGGCTGGCACTGGGGGACCAAATATGAGAAAGGCATTCCTCCTGGGGAACAGAGACAGCTAGATGCCTAGGTGAAGGGCAGGCAGGGGACATGCAGCGGAGGAGTGACCATGGAGGTGGAGGAGCACTGGGGGGAGGGCGTTCCCAGCAGGGGGAACTGCACGCGTAAAGGCATGAAGGACAGGACGTTATGGGAGGCTCCTAGGGACAAAAGGGGGTGCAGAGGCATGGGCCTAGCAGGTATGATGTGAAGCACCCAAGGGGTCTGGTTTGGGTCGGGTAGGCAATAGGGAGCCATGGGCAGTTTTAGAGCAGGGCAGCTACTTGAGGGCTTTGGTTTAGAACAATCCCTGGGAGCAGGGAGGAGGCTGGACTGCAGGATGGGGAGACGAGCTATGGGACCAGTGACGGAGTGTCTCAACAGTCCAGGCTGGGGATGGGAGCATGATGGCAGAACCAGATCAGAGGAAGAATTCTCAGCCTCATGACAGACGGGCTGTGGGGCCTGGTGAGGAGGATCCTCACACGACTCGGGAAAGCAGGAATAGCTGGAGGAGAAACACATTCGAGCGGAGCTGCAGTCTGGGTTGGGACGTTTTGATGTGGAACTTTCTCCCACAGGTCTCTCTACCTGCTGCTCCTTCTACCTGGAACTGCTTCCCCCAGTTTTCACCGTGGCCAGGGTTAAAGTTCCCCTCTTGAGAGAGGCTGACCCTACCACCCTGTTTAGACAAGCCGTCCCTCCATTATTTCCTGTCCTAGCATTCTGCTTGGTCTCATTATAATACTCACTCCAATCAGTAATTATTACTATTCTTTTTTTTTTTTTTTTTTGCGGTACGCGGGCCTCTCACTGTTGAGGCCTCTCCCTTTGCGGAGCCCAGGCTCCGGACGCGCAGGCTCAGCGGCCATGGCTCACGGGCCCAGCCGCTCCACGGCATGTGGGATCTTCCCGCACTGGGGCACGAACCCGCGTCCCCTGCATCGGCAGGTGGACTCTCAACCACTGCGCCACCAGGGAGGCCCTATTCTTGATCTGCTTGTTTTCTGTTCCATATAAGAGAGCCAGGCTCGTCCCTATTTTAGGTCACTTCTGTCTCCCCAGGGCCTAACACTGTGCCTGGCACACAGTAGGTGCTTGAAAATGTTTGTTGAGTGAACAAATGAGATACCAGAATGTCATCAGCAGAGAAATGCCCAGAATGACTCAGAAATGCTCCTGCAGGGAATTCCCTGGTGGTCCAGTGGTTAGGATTCCGGGCTTTCACTGCTGGGAGCAGCCTGAAAGTCACAATTTGGGCTCTTTCGATGTCAGCCCTGACCTCTCCTCACTTCGAGGTCCTTTAAAGTTGCAGAGGGGAATGTCAGCTCTTCTCTCTGAGCCCCTCCCCTAGGAAGGGGTGTATCAGGCTCGTAGTGGAAGCCTGGGTGGGGCGGGGTCTCTGTGGACTGTTCTCCCATGGGTTGCAAGAGGACAGTGGGAGCAAGTTCCCTCCATTCCTGCTCTGTGTGTGGGTGTTGGGGGTGGGTTAGGAGGGGTGGGAGGATGGAGGGAGCCCGAAGCCCATATCCCCAGTCTTTCCTGGAAGCCAGAGGCAGGATGCCCGAGGCAGGGGTTCCTAAACAATTCCCAGGCTTCCAAGATGTCCTGCATCCCACCCCCTGCCCCTGACCTACCTGAGGTCCTGCACCCCCTTTTCCCTCCCCATAGAGCTCCTCAAAAGATTCTCTGGGGGCTTCCATGGTGGCGCGGTGGTTGAGAGTCCGCCTGCCGATGCAGGGGACACGGGTTCGTGCCCCGGTCCGGGAGGATCCCACATGCCGCGGAGCGGCTGGGCCCGTGAGCCATGGCCGCTGGGCCTGCGCGCCCGGAGCCTGCGCTCTGCAGCGGGAGGGGCCACAACAGTGGGAGGCCCGCGTACCACAAAAAAAAAAAAAAAAAAAAAGATTCTCTGCCCTCATCATAGAAGTTAAACGTCCTCAGTCGTGCTGTGATGTCCGCTGTCTCCCTTAAGTCCCACACCAGCCCTGGAGATGGACTGTCACCAGCCCTATCTCACAGACGGGGAACCCGAGGCTGAGGGAGGCAGTGACTCACCGAGGACAGAGCCAGGCAGAGGCAAAATCATGTGCTCTTAGCTGCCCGCAACATACACCGTCGTCACCATCCCAGCCCCACGTGCAGTGTAGGCGCCTCCCACACTGGCAGAGGGAGCTGGACAGGGGAACCCTCAGGCCCTGAGCAGTCCACCCCACCCTGGAGCCTCTGAGAGCCTCGCTCCCGCTATCACAAAGCTCACGGGTCGGCCTTTCTCTCCCTATCTCCTGGGGCAGGAAACGTGCCAGGAGAGATAAGGAGGAAAGAAAGGAGGGGGGAGGCCTCTGAGGCGCAGGGTGGGGCTGCTACCTCCCCATGATCAGGGCAGGAGAATAGAAGGAAATGGCCAGAGAGAGGCAAGAGGGGCAGGGGGCAGGGAGGTTATCAGCTATAAATACCCTATCTCCAGGATCCCCAGGAGAGGAGGGAAGGGGTTGAGGTCAGAGGGTCTGGTCTCTGTGGCTGGGGGTGGAGGCAGTGGTCATTAGTGTCTGCCTGGGATTCAGATCAAAGAGCCAGACGGCAGATAACAGGCTTGACCCAGGACCCTCCCCCTTGCCTCCTGCTAGAGGCAGGTGCTCTGACACTATAGGAGGCCAAGCAGGTCTTCCGTTCTCGCATCTTCCGTGCATTCCTGGATCCATCCATCTACCCACCCATTCAATCAGCCACCAGTTCACCCCACCCACTCATCTATCTGTCTACCCATCCTGCCTCCCCCTCCCTGCCTCTGAGCCTTCCCATTTGCTGTTCCTTCTGTCCACAACACTCTTCCGTTCCTCTTCACTTCGCTAACTTGTCCTTTAGGTCCCAGCGGAGAAACAAAGTCCTTCAGGAAGCCTTCTCAGACCCCACCCCCAGCCAAGTCCAGGGTAAGGAACATAGCGCATCAGCTCCCACACCCCTGGTCTTCTGTTTCTATGGCATTTATCACAATTATCATTTCATACTTGCTTCCATTTCCCCAGCTCCCTGAGGTGGCTTGCAATTCTGTAGCAGCTAGGACAGCAGAGGATGAGGAGGTAATGAGGGTGGGCTTCAAGGAGGAGGTGGCCCTTGAGCCAGGACTTGACTGTGTGGACATGGCAGTGGGACAAGGGGTGGGTTCCGCCGGCTCAGGAGACACACAGGCAGGAAAGTGCAAGGTGGCCTCAGGGAGTGGGAGGTGTCTGGAGGGGGCCTCCCTGAAGCAAGGGGGGCAGAGGGAAAGTGATGAAAGCAATATGGTGGCAGAGTGGGGAGAGGGAGAGAGAGGGAGAGAGAGAGAGAGAGGGAGGGAAAGAGGACAGACAACATTACCGAGAGAGAGAGACAAAACGAGAGGGGTCCCAAGACCTTACATGCCAGGATATGTGGTGAGGGAGACCAGAGGATGGATCAGGTGCCTGGATATGGTGTGTCCTGCTTCTGCTTCTGAGACAGTGGAGAAGCAGCTGGCTCCTAATCTCTTCAAGAGAAATGGTCATGATCGTAAGGCCTTGCTGGAGCCGATGACTCATGGCTGGAGACTGCTGCCTTGTGTGCACGCAGCGGGGCGTATGGCCCATGTGGAGAACGACACCACGACAGCTCTGGCAAGGACGGGATGCTGGAGCCAAGGCCGGGTTCCCCAAGGCCTGCTTACTGCCTGGATGCCTCTGATGGGTAGGAGCTAGCCCCCAAAAGAGAGGCCAGGCTGAGCCCACTTCTGAGCCTCTGGCTGGGCTGTGCCCTCCTCCCACACCCCAACCCCTTCCTCTCTGGGATGAGGGAGGGAGGTCCTTTCCCCAAGAAGGGTGGGCTTCTGGAAGTGGGAAGGCGGGGGCAGGAGCACAAATCCTGGAGTCACTGTGGGTGCAAACCAGTCCAGGACCCAGTGTGGGATCTGCCATGTCATGGCCGTCAGCATGACTGGGAGGCCCCAGAGCGGGGAAATCGGCCAGGGATGCTCCTGTCCTCGGAGCAGGAGGGCGAAGCCTGGCCTTTCTAGACCTAGATCTTAGCAAACCCGTGTGTTGTTCATGCTTGAAGTCCAGGGAGTACAGGTTTCTCCTTTGCCCTCTGGGAGGACTTAACTATTAAAGTGAAAACAGCTACTGCTATTTATCGAGAACTCACTTTGTGCCAGGCTCGAGGCTACATACCTTGTACGAAACATTGTGCTTGATCCTCCAAAACACCTATCAGTGGTACCCACAAGTATTACCCCCTGTTTCAATGATCTATTGCTGGGTAATATAAACTACCCCAAATCTCAGCAGCTTAAGGTAAGACACATTTACTCTCTCACAGTTTCTGTGGGTCAGGAAGCTGGGCAGGACTTAGCTGGACCCTCTGCTTCAGGGTCTCTCCCAGGCTGCAGTAGAGCCCTCTGCCATGGTCTCAGTCTCATCTGAATGCCTGACCGTGAAAGGGTCCACTTCCCAGCTCACTCAGTGGTTGTTAGCAAAATTCAGCTCTTTGTGGGCTGTGGCCAGAGGCTGCCCTTAGCTCCTTACACATGGGTCTCTCTCTTCATCAAAGTCTGCAAGCCCAGAAAGCAGTAGAGAGTCTCCTAGTAAGATGGAACTCATGGTCTTTTCTCACTGAATCAGGGTTGTAGCATCTCTCAACACTGCTGTAGTCTATTGGTTAGAAGCAATTTACTCCGTGGAGAGGATTCCACAAGGCCATGAACACCAGGCGGCAGGATTACGGACGCCGACTCTGAGCCCATCTGCCATGCTTCCATGGAAACACGGGAATTTAGTCATCCAGAGTCACAGCTAATAAGCGTCAGGACCAAGACTGGGATGCGGGTCTGTGGATCTCCAATCCACAGGGATGCTGAGCCCAGGCTCTGGTAAGAGCCCGGCTCCACCACTTGCTAGTGGTTGAACTCGGGCAAGTGAGTTACCACCCAAAGCCTCAGTTTCTTCTTCTGTAAAATGGGATAGCAACAATCCTAATTTAAAAATCTCATACAACACTTCTATGAAGTGTATAAAGACTTCTGGAGAAGTAAGGCACCTTATCCTTGCTAGCACTGTGTGGTATGAGCCCTCCTGTTCTGCCCACAGCAAATCACACCACGTCTTCCCATTACTCACACTTGTCAGTGGTTTCCCTTCCTACTCGAAGTGAAAGTCAAAGTCTCTCCACGGCCTCTGAGGGCCTGCAGGATCCTCGCTCACCCCCTCTGGCACACTGGCTTCCGGCTGCTTCTCAAACACGCCAAGCGCATTCTTCTCCTGGGTCTCCTACAGGCACAGTCGTCTCAGTCTGGAGTCCCGTTCCCGTGGATACAGCTCTCTCCCCTCTGCGTGCAGGTATCCACCCAAGTGTCATCTCTCAGAAGGCCCTCCTGGACCCATTTTAAACACCACACTCTCTCATTTTCCACCCCTTTACCCTTCTTTTTTCATCATGGCACCTGACAGGACATTCTATAAATACTGGTTGGTTTATTCATTGTCTGTCTCCCTCCCTAGATTGTAAGTTCCATGCAGCCAGGAACTTGTTTTGTTCATCACCATATCACTGGAACCCAGAACAGCGCCTGCCCAGCCTAAAGGCACTTGATACATATTTGCTGAATGGATGAGTGGATGATGGATGATCGAATGAAAACATTCGGCCTTGAGGGACACAGCCACGAAAGCACCTCTGACCCTCTGTTCATCCTGGCTGTACTTCCTCCTCCACTCTTTACCTTCTCCCTCCCGGAAACCAATCAGGGTGAGAAGGAATCCTCTGGGAATAGCTGAAAAGAAGCTCAGATTAGGGACATAGTCTGCCCCCAGAAGGCCAAATCTGCTCTGGTGTGTTCCACCCATCATCCGTCAGCTGCCATGCCTGATGCCCTGCCCCAAAAGTGGTCCATCCCACCAGCCTCTCCCACACCCCTCCCAAGGAACTGCTGATTTCCCTGCTGCCAAGTGACCCCACTCAGCTGTGACCACTCCGGGCAAGACAGAAGGCCAGGGACAACAGGACACCACCATCAGGTAGGCCTCCAGGCTTTACCTAGCAAATCAGGCAGGAGCCAGGGGTGAAGAGCACATTCCCTGTTCTCTGGAGGATACTATCCCTGAATCGTACTAGCAGTAACTCCTTCCTGGGTTAGGATTTTTGTTTGCAAAGTAATATTTCTTATATGATCTTTTAATCTGGTTTAAACAATTCAGTCAAAGCAGCCTTCACTTTCTATTACAGAGACAGAGAATACAATAATAATAAAAAAAACCCACACAAGTGTGAATACAAATGCAAATATAAATACCAATAACTCATGTTTATTGAGCTACTACCAGGTGTTCTGAGCTGTAGTGTGTCCTTTCAAAATTCATATTGGAGCCCTAACCTAACCAGTGCCTCAGAATGTGACTGTGTTTAGTCTTTAAAGAGGTAATTAAGGTAAAATTAGGTCACTAGGCTGGGTCCTAATCCAATATGACTTGTGTCCTTATAAGAAGAGGAGATTAGGACACAGACACGCACAGAGGGAAGACCATGTAAGGACACAGGGAGAAGACGGGCATCTACAAGCCTAGGAGAGAGGCCTCAGAAGAAACCGTGCCAGCACTTTGATCTTGGACTTATAGCCTCCAGAATTGTGAGAAAACATATTTCTGTTAAGTCACCCAGTTTGTGGTACTTTATTATGGCAGCCCTAGCAAACTAAGACACCAGGCATGGAGCAAGGACATATGTGCAATTCTGGCCAATGGGATGCAATAGGAAGTCAGGTCAGGTGCTTCTGGAAGGTTTTTCTCCCTCTCTCAAAAAGGAACGGCAGGAGGAAGGGGCCCACTCTCTTCAGATCTGTAGACATTGTCATTTGAGCATGTTAGACCTGGAGCTGCTGCAGCCATTTTGCACCATGAGGTAATCAAGGATGGCTGAGCAGAAAAATGGAGGAAACCTGGGTCTTTGATGTCATCACTGAGCATAAATTATGTATTCTAGTTCTAGACTTCTATTTATATGAGAAATTGGAATGTCCTTACTCTTTCGGCTACTTTGAGTTGGGCTTTATATTATTTGCGTGCTACACTAGGATGTAGCACCCTAGTGATGGAAGAGAACCCTGGTCACATCTGAGACACATTGAATTTGTCTCAGGTAGCAAAGCAGCTCTGTGATGTTGCATACTGAAACCCATGAGCCCCACAGATATGAATGGGATTCAGGAAAAGTTCTGAGGGGAGGGATGGCTGGTGTTGAGTTAATATCATAGCAACGTCAGAGCTGCTAGCGTCTCTCTCTCTTGACCTTCCCCCTATGGTGTTAAGCTGGGGGCTGGGCATGATTTGGGGGAGTTAACCAGCAGTGTCTGCCACAAGACACTTAGTAGCTAGAAAGAGATTAGGAAATTTTGGAATGTCTTCTATCTGTACCTCCATCCGCCTTTTTTGATCATCTAAGAGCCACATACTCTTGTGCATTTTAACTCCATCATATCCTCTCAGTTTGTCCCCTGCTTGTCATCCCTTCTGTGTGGACTTTGTTTGGGCTACAAAAGCCTGGGAACCATAACAGCTCCCAAGTGGTCTCTCACGTTCCTGCCCGTCCATCTTCATCCAACAAAGCTCACTGAGTTCCTGCAATGTGTCAGGCACTGGTCTAGGCATTTGGGCTATTTCAGTGAACAAAACAAACAAGTCCTGCCCTCGTGGAGCTTATATTCTTGCAGGGGGAGAAGCAATGATCATAACAAACAAGTAAGTTAACCAGCAGGTGGGACGGTGACCTCTGGATGAGGGAGATCAGAGGCAGGGCTGCAATTTTAAATTTGGTGAAGTCAGGCTGGGTAGAGTGGGCTCCTACTAGGTCCTTATAAAAAGCGGGAATTTGGACACAGACCTGCATATAAGGAGAACACCATGTGAAGATGGAGGCAGAGATCTACAAGCCCAGGAATATCAAAGATTGCCAGCAAACAACCCCAACTAGATGAGAGCATGGAACGGATTCTCCTTCATGGCCCTCGCAAACAACCAACCATGCCAACCCCTTGATTTTAGACTTCTAGCCTTCAGGACTGTGAGGCAATACATTTCTGTGATTTAAGCCACCCAGTTTGTATCACTTTGTTACTCAGCCCCCTAGGAAACTAACACCGTGATCAAATAGGCCTCATTGAGAAGATGACTTTTGAACGAACACGTGAAGGACGTGGGTGTGAAGACAGTGAGGGTGTCTGGGGGCACAGCACACAGGCAGAGGGAACAGCCAGTGCAAAGGCCCTGAGGCAAGCACTTGCTTGAAGTGTTTGAAGAAAAGTAAGGCGGCCAGAAAGTAGTGAGTGAGGGATGCAGTGTTGCAGAAGAGGAGATGGGATGAAGGATGGATCTTGTAGGGCCCGTAGGCCATTGCACAGACTTTGGTTTTTATTCAGCATTGAATGGAGCCGTAACAGAGTTCTGAGCTGCAGAGTGACATAATCATACTTACATTTTAATAGAATCACTCTGGCTGCTGCGCAAGAAGAGACCTGAGGGGGTGCAGGGAGAAGAGGGGAGGGGAAACAGAAAGTTAGTGGTATTGCAACAACCCAGGCAAGGGACGATGGTGTCTTGGATGAGCATGGTGGCGGTGGAGGTGGGGAGAAGTGGATGGAGTCCAGCCACTTTTTGAAAGTGCAGCTGACAGGATTTCCTGACAGACCAGATGTGGGGGGGAGAGAAGGAGCTGAGTCAAGGATGACGCCAGGGATTTTGGCCTGAGCAGCTGGAAGGATGGTGTCGCCATCAACGGGGTAGAGAAAACCATGGCGCTTCCTGCTTCCTGCAGGTCTGGGAGGAAGGGGGGCGGGGTCGGTGGGAAAGATCGAGAGTTCGGTTCCGAGCAGGTCGAATTTACAAGTCTCACCTTCCATTAATCTTCAAAACAGCTGCCAGAGTGATGGTTCTTTAAAAAGCAAATGAACAAATGAACGAACAAACAAACAAGGACTCTAGGTGGCTAAGGCATGAAATCCCCACTCTAGCATGGATGGACGGGGCGTCGATGAATCCTGCTGAGCGTATATTTCCAGCTGCTCCCCCTCGACCTCCTCCACGCTCCTTATGTGTTCAGACTCTACTGAGTCTCTGGCAGCTCATTCATTCATTTACTCACTAAGTATTTGTTTAGCATCTACTATGCCAGGCACTGAATTAGGCATTAAGGCTGCAGCCCTCATGGAGCTTACTGTCCCACGATCACATTCTACACACCCCAGTGCCTTTGCACAGGCTGTGTCATTTGCCTCAAATCCCACTCACCCTCTTTCTCCTACCCTTATTCACCTTCTAAGGCCCAGCCATTACAGTTTCCTCTGGGGACCTTTTTGATGAGCTAGACTCAAGGAGGTTGGTGTTTCCAGGGCCCTATGTCCCTATTATCTGCAGGGTTTTCTCAAAGGCAGGGACCTGTCTTTATCCATCCCTCTATCTCCAAATGTTTGAATAATTGAATGGCTGGATGAGTGAGTGTTAGTAAGGATTCCCCAGCTTTGATCTTGGTCTGACCCACATTTGGCTAATGGTATCCTGGTCATGAGCTCAGCTGAGATGAGCTAGCCATGGGCCTAATGTCTCCTTTCAAACAAACTGTCAGCAGTGTCCTTTTGAGACAAGTATGGCCTCCTAGAGAATTATGGGAGGTTCCCCAGGCTGGAATCCCTTGGACAGGAGGAGAAAGTCCTGTTGTGGGGGAGGCACGGGAGCCAGGGGGGTGTTTCTGGTCCAAGCCACCAGCACCAGCATCCCCTGTGGCCTCTGAGGAAAGCCGGGGTAACCATGGCAACCAGGCACCAGAGCCAGGAGTGGAATGGAGCCAGGCCCATGGAGAGGCCTGCGGGGCAGGCTGGACTCCAGGGTCACTGTGTGTGTGTCAGGTACAGGAGGAAATGAAGGGGTATCCCAAAGACCAGGGGGTGAAATGGCTGTGGGAAAGGGGGGGATCCGTAAGGCACAGATTCAGGGCTCTGAGCTGATTAACCGTCCTTATGCTTCATACGGTGCAGGGTTCTCTGGGTCCCAGACCCCTTCCCTGAGAACAAGAAAGAAAGAGTGAGGGGTAAGGAGACAGAGATTGATTGACACTGGGAAAGGAGAGGCGGAGAGGCAGAGAGCCCACCACCGAGAGAAGGAGGGAGGGAGGAAGAGAGAGATTATTAGGTGCAGAAAGCACAGAGAGAAAGGGAGAGAAAGGAGGGAGGCAGATTCCTACATAGAGAAAAAAAGTACCGACGGAAGACAGAAAGAAACACAAGGACATGGAGACTGAGAGACACACAGAGATGGATGGAGAGACAAAGGGGAAAAGCTAATAAGAGACAGAGAATGAAAGAAAGAAGAGAAGGTGAGACAGAGCCAGAGGAAGAACTAGATACAGAGGAAAGGAAGACAGAGGAAACATGGGGCAGAGAATCAGAATCAACAAGGTAACAGAGAAGGTAGGCGCGAGAGACTAGCAGAGGAAAGAAAAAGACACAGAAAAAAATGAGAATGACCCAAAATGAGAAAGAGTCAGAAATAAGAGAGATGAGCAGGAAAGGGAGTGGGACGATAGAGGCTGAAAAATGATCAGATTGGCAGAGGGCGCCCAGCCCCACCCAACACAGGATCGGAGGCCCTACCATGAGGGACCGGGAGAAGCCCGGTCTGCTCCAGGAAAGGTCATCAGGACTGTGGGCCTTGCCTCCCCAAAAGAACAGCCAGTGTCCCATCAGTGTCCCCAGGGCCAGATGCGATGGGCCAGGCTGTTCAGTGGGGACCACAGGGAATAGCGGCGGCGGCGGTGCAGCAGGTTGGCTGCTGAAGTATTTCCTGGGGGCGGCTGCACTCGCCGGGTCCTCCATATGTCCCGTGCATATGTTTAGCAACCTGCCTCCAAACTGGGAGCTGTGTTTACACTCAGGGAGGGTTACAGTCTATTGTCAGAGAAAGGAAGCAGGAAGTGTTTTACATTTCGAGGTGTTGCCATCTTCGCAGGTTGGGATTCCCAGGCAACCTGCAGCTAGCTTCTGCTTAGTGGAAAAAGAAGAGCTACTGTTTTGCCGCCAAGAGAGAAATTCCTCCCAGATGATGGTGCCAGGAAAGAGATTTTTCTCTTTCAAAGAACTTAATGTGCCTTTTTTTCCTCCGAAGATAAATGAGAGCTATAGAACCCAGTATCTCCTTCTGGCCTTGGCTGCCCGGGAAGCTCAGATCTAAACGGCCTTTGACGTCTTTGGATCACCAAGGCTTTCTAAGGCCCCTGAAATTGTATGCAAAATTATTTCATCTGCTCCATAACAAAGCACCATAGGTTGGGTGGCTTGAACAACAAACATTTATTTTTCACAGTTCTGGAGGCTGGGAAGTTTAAGATCAAGGTGCCAGCAGATTCAGTGTCTGGTGAAGACCCTCCTTCTGGATTGTAGACGGCTACTTGTTTGCTGTATCCTCATATGGCGGAGAAAGGAAGCTCTGGTGTCTCTTCCCTTTCTTATAAGGGCACTGATCCCATCATGGGGTTCTACCTAATAAGCCTAATAACCTCCCAAAGACCCTACTTCCAAATACCATCCCATTGGGACGTAGGACTTCAACATATAAATTTGGGGGTACACGTTCAGTCCATAAAAATTCCGTGTATGTATATTTTTCTGGGGAGGGGTCTTCAGCATTCTCAACGTTCTCAAAGATGTTTATGACCTTTAAAAGGTCACAGAAAGAGGGCAGTCAGGGTTAGGCTCACACCATCCCTTGGATAACTGACCCTCTCTTCGAAGCCACAGCCTCTGTGAGGTGGGGGTATCATGGTAGGAATAGCTGATAATTGCTGCCATGAGGATTAAGCCACCTGACACACACACAGCTTGGAGTAGAGCTGATAGCAGGTCTCGATCATTGTTGGTTGTCCCGATTGTTTTACCAAGTTGCCCTCTGGTGTGACTTCTAGCATGGTGCCTTGTATGCAGTAGGCACTGAATGAACATGTGCCTGCCTGCCCAACTTACTATCCGTGCTTTTCAGTGTCCCCAGTGCCTCTCCTGGGCCTGGGTAAATACGGGCTGAACTAGAGAAATTTGAGAAGAAAAGACAGGTGTAAGAAGACAAAATAAATCCCGTTTCTGGGACTTCCCCGGTGGTCCAGTGGTTAGGACTCCAAGCTTCTACTGCAGGGGCCGCGGGTTCGATCCCTGGTCAGTGAACTAGGATCCCACGTGCCGTGTGAATAAAATAATAAAAGAAAATAATAAAAGAAAATAAAATAAGATAAAATATAAAAGCAAGTCCCGTTTCTGTCTAGGCCCCTCTCACAAATGGACTCTCCGCCCACCTCCTCCCCAGCAGACCAAGCAAGCTCACCGGTCCCGTCTTTTCTGTCCTTTCATTCACTGTACTGGGGACTTGAGCCCAGGTGGGGGAACGAGGCCCCCGGAGGGTTGCCTCCCTCTGCCAGGAGCACCAGAGCCAATGATGAAGCTGAGAGGGACAGAGGCATTTGTGCTTAGTGGTGCCCCCTTTCCAGGCAGAGGGCACAGCCAGTGCAAAGGCCCTGAGGTGGGAATATGGCTGGCGTGCTGCTGTTGGAGCCCGTAGGGCTGGGGCGGGATAGACCAAGTAGAAGGTGGAAGGAGACAATACAAAGCAGTGAGTGGGCCAGGTCAGGCTGGGTTTGGCATGTCATTATCAGAACTTCAACTTTTACTCTGAGAAGCAGCAAGGACAGGCAGGGCTGCCCTTTGATCAGTCTTCTACTCTGGTTCTCAGAGGTCTGCGTTGGGGTGGGGGTGTTCTGTGGGAAAACACCCGGTAGGAGTGAACCCCCCTGTGGATGACAGAGAGGAAGGGCCTGGATCTCAGTCTCTGGGAAGCCACAGGATGGCCAGGCGTGCAGAGGCCGGGGGATACCTAAACCCCGAGCTCAGGTGCTCCCTGTGCCCCTGGACCACCAGCACTGGCATCTTTGCCCTTTGACTTCTGAGCGCAGCAGTGAAGGCTGGGGTTCCCTCCCAGACCTGGGGTTGGCTGAGTCTTTTGGGTTCAACATGGCCAGTGGTTCCCTAGGAAACTTGCTTTTGAGAGTGACAGCACGCTAGGAGAATGACACAGGACAATCCAGGCATAAGCAGGATCCTGAGTAGGGGGACGAGAGGTAGAGGGGTGGAGAGGGCAGAGAAATAGAGGTATTTGTACATATGCAGAAGGTCTGAGCTGGAAGGGACGCACGGCTCATCTCATCCAACCTGGACAACTCAGAAAGAGCAGGGCCTTGTCCAGGCCACCAGCATGTTACCGGCAAAGCTCCAGCCGGAATCTTGATCTACTGATGTCCAGTGTGATCAAACCCCACGCCCGCACCTCCTGCTGCCTCCAGGTGCTGTGCGTGTTCAGGGCTCCGTGGAGCCCTGTTGGGTTTAATTGCTCCCTTTGGTTCTTGTTAGTTTGTTTTAGGTGGTAGCAGTTCCAGGCTCTAGAAAGTGGAGTAAGAATTGTTCAGTGGGTTTTTCTCTCTAGTAATAAAGTGCTGACACTTAGCTTAGCCTCGTAGCAGAGGCAGAGGGGTTCACCCACTATTCCCATAACTGGGGGGTTGGGGTCTTTCCCTGCCGTGGAACATGAGGTGGGACTGGGACCGCTTCTGCGTTCATCAGGCAGCCTCGTGTTCAGTCAATCCCAAAGTAGACAGCTTTCCCCACGACCTGTGAGCATCACAGAAGCAGGGGCCACGTCTGTCGGATCCACCATTATATGCCCAGCATTTACCTGGCATAGTCGGCCCATGCGCAGGACTCTAAAACATTGACTGGATGAAGGAAACCTCTGAGTTAAAGGATCCTGCCTCAGAATGCAGCATGGTGTCTCTGAATCCAGGAGACTCAGAGGCACAGATAATCAGAAGAACAAAATCTTTTTGGCCAGAAAGAATATGTATTTGGTTTTATTTTCCCTTTAGAGGAATTAATCTTCTAATTCTGTTTTGCTAAAACTAATGTTTATTGATTATTTGATTCATGCCTTCCTTCACTAGATATTTATCGAACCCTTACAAGGTGCCAGGTGCTGTGAACTAGACAGCGGACAAGCGGCTGGTTCCGTACACTCAGTGGTGAGCCGTTGCGGTCCACCACAGTGCGATGGTCTGAGTGGACCCAGGGTCTTGTCGCAAAGCTCAGCCTCTTAAAAAATGCAGCCACTATGCAAACATTCTGGGGGAGCTTTATGGAGTTCAGCTGTTCATGCTGCGGAAGCCTTTTTACAAACCGCACATGGGGCCTTTTATCCACCTTATAATTGGCTCGGGCTCCTCTGTAACTGGTGATAAATCAGGCATAAGCCTGTCTCTAGGTTTATTGAGGTTTACATATTTGGAATAAAAAGTAAGGGATCTGGCAGTCAGTAGCAGAGAAAGAGAAAATCCTGGGAAGAAGAAAAACCAGAAGGAGAGAAGCTGGACCAGTGGGGCTTGACCCCAGTTATGCTGAAAATCAGTGGATGAACTTGGCTGCCTTCGACCCCCTGAGATCTGTGAGGTTCCTCATCTGCGCAGAAAGTCAGTTGAGTAAAATCACTTTTGATAAACCGTGAAATACTCCCCTCTTCCTCTCTTCTGGGCGTTTTTATTCCCTGTCTTCCTTTGCAAGCTCTCACACTTCCTCTTTTGTCAGAATGCTAGACGGAGGCAGGCAGACACCACTGTGAAAAACAAGAAAAAGTCAGAAAAAAGCTGACCATCGCCCAATACTTGTTAACTCAGGAATGAGATCCACTTCGTATTTTGTTGGTGGAGGGGTCTTGAGGGTCAGTTCATTTATTGGCACATGAACAAGCTGTTCCCATTAAATGAGTCAGTCACCGTGTGAACATTAATTTGGTTAAGTGAATCAGCCTCACTCTGAAAAACAAAAAAGATGCCATGAAGCCGTGTGGACGTGTGCCAACACACACATATTTACACAAGCACAGACATGTACCATCACACACACACACAGACATTACATTTACACATGTACACACATCGTAAGCACAGACGTGTCACAAACACACTCAAGCAGAGGGCTAGCCAACCATCCTGGTTCCTTCCATCTCTGAGGTCCCGTAAGCTCACAAATCCTGTCACTGTGACAGCCAGGTGCAGATCTGTCCTTGAACTTCAGGGTGGCCCAGCAGGGAGCCAGGTTTCTCAGCCCAGCTCTCTGTAGCTGACTGGCGCCCCAGGGCACGGAATGGACATCAGAATCGATGACCACGAGGTGGCCTCGCCTTCTTGTCACTATGCCTAGCACACACCCCAGTGGCCTGAGAGCCCCATATGACTCCTGTGAGGTCACTTAGCTTCAAAGGAGGCAGCTCTTCCAGGCTAGAGGGAACTCATAGGCCAGTCACCTGCCCTGCGTCACAAAAGTCAAGGCCATCGCAGTCAGAACATCTAGGGTTCTTTCTAGTTCTGCTGCTGCCTTGCTTGGTGAGTTACTCCACCTCCCTGAACCTCATTTTGCTCATCTGTAAAATGGGGACAACACTAATAACCACAGCGTTATTGGGAAAAACAGAGAGACCGTGGGTATGAAGCAGTGAGTCAGGATATAGAAATTGGGCTCTGGAATATGACTGACTGCCTGGGTTCAAATTCCAGCTGTGCCACTGACAAGCTAGGGCATCGAGGACAGGCAACGTAACCTCTCTGAGCCTCAGTTTTTGAAGCCTCTGTAAAAGGGGGACAATCATAGACTCTTCCTCATAGGATTTTTGAGAGGAATAAATGGAGGTACAGTGTTTAGTGAGGTGCCTGGGGTTTAGTAAGAGCTCGATAACGTTCTCGGCTGTGGCCTTTGCAGCTTAGCCTCCCTCTAAGCACACAGTAGGCTCGCAATGCTTCGTGCATCAGTGAGACTTGGTCTGCAAGGAAAATAGGTAGAACAGTCCTGAATACTTAGCCTGTGCCTGCTGGAAGCACTTTACGTGTGCTATTTCAATGAACCTTCCGAAACCCCAAGAGGTACTTACTATCTTCATTTGCAGAGGAGGAAACTGATCTTCAGGGAAGTTAAGTCACAGCCCAGGTCTACCCTGGCCTGGAGTCCAAGAGCTGCAACATGCTGACACTGCAAGAAAACTGATCGTAACCCCCATGACTTCCCTGCTGGCTTAAATGTCCCAGATGAGGTGTCCACTGCCCATGCGCGGAAGAGCCCTTGGCCAAAGACCCAGGTCTAGGGCAATTCCTGGATGTTGCCTGAGGCCCCCGATTGACCAGTCAAGTGCATTGTCAAGTCCTTCCTCGGGAGTTGCTTGCATCAGAGTAGAAAGGGTGGACATAGGCTCTTAGTTTAGGGAGCAAAGGTGTGGGGACTAATAGTTCATAGAGGGGAGACAGTATCCACTCCGTCTGAGAGCAGAAAATGAGGCAGGTGGTTTGTTCAAAAGAATACCCAGGGCTTCCCTGGTGGCGCAGTGGTTGAGGGTCCGCCTGCCGATGCAGGGGACGCGGGTTCGTGCCCCAGTCCGGGAAGATCCCACATGCTGCGGAGCGGCTGGGCCCGTGAGCCACGGCCGCTGAGCCTGCGCATCTGGAGCCTGTGCTCCGCAACGGGAGGGGCCACAACAGTGAGAGGCCCGCGTAATGCA
The DNA here is from genome assembly GCF_937001465.1 of Orcinus orca. Lineage (NCBI taxonomy): Eukaryota > Metazoa > Chordata > Mammalia > Artiodactyla > Delphinidae > Orcinus > Orcinus orca. The sequence continues at coordinate 15,340,376 of NC_064566.1, read as the reverse complement.
AAAAAAAAAAAGAATACCCATTTGGAAGCAGGACCCAAATTCCCCTAAACCCTGAAGTCAACTTGCTGGCAGATCTTAGGTAAGTGGCCCCTGCCCACCCTGGACTTAACGTCAGTGTTTTCATCTGTAAACTAAGAGGGCTATTGCACAAGATGAGTCTTAAATTTAAAAATTTTCTGATTGTGTTGATTGTTCAGTCATCAAGGGAAGGTAGGGACCGTACACATTCTCTGTTACTACTCAGGTTTGGATGTCCAGGTATGGAGCCGGTTCCCGATCCACAGTTGCACCTTCACGAATATTTATTGGATGACTGAATTGTACCAGGGGGGACCCTGAGTTCTAAACATGGATGATAAAGATGATTTAAAAACCCAGAACTTAGATTTGTTACTTGCTTTCTGGTTTTCAAAGCCCCTTTGCAGATATCACCTCCTTCAATGTTTACAACTGCCCTGTGGGGTAGATGCTATCATCTCCCTTTACAAAAGAAGAGGGAGGTTGAGAGAAGTTAGGCCACTTGGCCAAGGTCACACAGCCAGAAAGTTCAATGCCAGGATGGTCTCAGGTCTTCTCCTGACCTCTTTCCTGCCTAGCACTCTCTCCCTGTCTTATGAGCATATGGTTCCAAAGGTAATGAAAAGGGAAAGGTTTGAATCCCTGTTCTTTTTTTGCTGGACAACTTACGGGAGGTCTCTGAGTTTCCCTCTCTGTAAAACAGGCTTCCTAGCCATCTCTACCTAATGGAGTTGTTTGGAGGCTTAGAGAGCTGGTGCTTTAACAGCATTATCACAATGCCTGGCATATAGTACACATTCCTCCTGTTAAAGATTAGGAGTCTAAAGCACAGAGAGGGAAAGTAACTTGCCCAAAGCCACACAGCTGGTAAACAAAAGAGCCAGGCTTTGAACCTGGGTTTATCCAACCTTATAGCCTGAGCTTCTACCCAAGTGAGCACTCCATGAATGGTAGTTACTAGTATTGCATTACTTACTATCAGTTAATAAAGAAAATGAAGGTGATGATGAAGGTTCAGAAGTATCCTTATCTGGCAGGATCTATTCCAGGGAGCTGCTTTCTGGAAAGCTGGGCTACAAAGCACCCAGAGGAAGCTTGACCCTGGGCCCCTCCCAGTGCAACCATCCAGAATCCACCTCTTTTCCTGCAGAGGGCTGGGGGGAGGGAGCACATGGGCCTTCCCTTTCTTCCAGCTCCCAGCCAGCAGCATTCCTGGGGATGGAGGAGGACCTTGGCAGACAGGCCCTCGGGTCTGGTGCTGAAAACCTCAGAGGGGCTGGCCAGTGTCTGTAGGTAGCTTGCTGGAGGGAGAAAAAGAGAGAAAGAGGGGGACTCTGTAACTGGTCCAGGTCTGGGAGGGTCAAAACTATATTCATCAAAGCTCCAAAGGATGTTCCTGGGATTTGCAAATTTATTGCTATGACAATCATGGCAAAGATAAACAAATTCAATCACACTCAGTTGTACGTTTAATGAACTGTCATTTTGGGAGAAATGATTGCAAATTACATATAAAAAGAGACAATTCATAAAAAAATCAGGGAGGCAGTGATTAAATATTTAAAACGCAGGCTGCCTTGCAAAAGCTAGGTTGGAAGGTCAAGATGCCTCCTGGGGAAAGGATCCCGCCCGGCCAGCATTCATCCAGCCATCCGTTCACACATTAGGCTCACCTTGACTGAACATTTATTATATGCCAGGGGCTTTCCATGAGACTCTCACAGCCACCCCATGCCAGAGGTGCGTTTACAATTCCCATCTAGAAATGCATCAATTCACTGAGGCTCAGAGAGTTTTTAAGTGGACAGTTCAAGGTGGCACAGTTAGGAAGTGGCACCCAACATCCCCTGAGCGCTGGCTCTGCCAGGTGCAAAGGCCCTGGAGATGGACAAGGCAGGGCCCCAGTACTTGAGAGGCTTACAGTCTGATTAGCCATAAATTTATAAATGTTAGAAGTAAATCTAGTGATTTCGAATTCTTTTTAAGTGAAGGACACTTTCTCCTTGAAATCTCATGTGAGACACCAGCGTACAAAACAGATGAAAAGGGAACCTGCTTCTGGCTAAAGCTGGGAGGGAAGTTTCCCTCCCTCTTCCACGATCGTTAGGTACCTAGGAGTGGGAACTGCCAGCCTGACCTGAAACCCACTGATCCCGCCCAAACATCTCACTCATTTTACCGATGGGAACACTGAGGCCTGGAGAGGGAAGAGAATTGTCAAGATGGCCAGGACTGGAACTTCGGTCTGTGGACTCGTGGTTTGGAGCTCTTTGCTCTGCATTAGTGCCCCCAAGGTACCAATGTTGGCCGCTCACACCAGGTGTCCTGTGCCAGTGGCTGGAGCACAATACCTGGGTTGCCCACCTGGCCACACTCAGGTGAGTTTGGGGCTTTCACGCCAATTCAACATTTTTTTTTTCCCCAGATGACGGAGAAAAATGAAGTCTAAGAGCCCCCTTGGAGAAGAGGTGAATATTTTCAGAAGAACTATTTCTACTAGACCCCCAAACACCAGGGGAGTAGAAAGGGCCCTGGCCTCGGAGTCAGGAGGCCTGGTTCAATGCAGCTCTCTGACCACGAGGAGGAGACGATAGTCTGTGGTTCTTCCTCAATTTCCCCATCTGTAAGATGAAGTTGGATTACAGTGAATTCTCCACAAGATTCCTTCCAGGGTGGGCAAATGGGGAATCTAGAACCTTCTGGGCCAGGCCACTTCTGGGTTCATGACCACCTAGACTCCAATTGGTCAGCAGTGGTCTTAACACCACCTTCACTCCCTCCTGGGGACTGCTGACCCTCAGCCCTGCCCACTCCCAACATTTTCTCCCTTTTCTGGCCTCTCTTCTCAGGAAAGCCTTCTCCCTCTCTGTTTCCCAACAAGCCACAAATTTAGTTCCTTTCTTGCTTTTATCAAAGGCTACCAAAAAGGATTCTAGAAGCCATTTGCCCTGGGCCCTTGTGGTGCAGGTGGCCACACTGAGGCCAGACAAGGCAGGACTTCCCCAAGGCCATCCTGTGAGCAGGAGGAAGGCCGGCTCTCTGTAACCCAAATCACGTTCTCTCATGCAGGACTAAACTCTTAGGGTTCCTGACTTTGGCCAGAAAGTACTTCTTAGCTAATATATTCAGAATTGTGTTTCCTGATTGTGGGGCAGTAGAAATAGTGAAGGAGATATAAGGGGTCTTCAGTACCCTGACAGACCTCCTGGGAAGGAGGTTTATTGGTTTATTGTTGCTGTGTCCTTAACACCTTTCTATCCTTGTTAATCTCCCTTTTCCAGAGACAGTGGGGCCTCTGGCTTCACACCTTCCCTAAGCAGCAGTATTGTGTTGGAGGTTTTTTTTTTACTGTGGTTAAATATATATTGCTAGAATTTAATAACACCGTTTTATTTGCATTGTATTCATTTTTATGGTTACCTTCTATTTATAGTAACGTGATGCCCATTTTCCATTTATGGTAATGCTGTAACATTTCTTTGTAAAACACGCACATTTACTTAAAAAAAAAATAAAACAAGCAAATAAAAAACCCAAGAGTTGATTTAAAGGAAGCGATTAAGCAAATGGTTCTACCTGGTGTGCAGATAGGGCCAGATTCTCAACGGAGGCAGAGAACTGCTGAGGTCTGGGAAACTCAGACTTGGAACTAGAGCTCTCCTCCCAGCTGGGTGTCTGACTGTCCAAATGGCCTGCCCTGTCCTCACCTCCCTGTGCTCCTTTCTCCCACTTCCTCCCGCCTGCTTCTGCCCATCCTGTGGATCCCCAGAAACTCCATCCATCCCTCCCGCTGCCCCTGGCCTCCACCTCCTGGGCCCCAGCACCCTCATGGTAGGTTCACGCTTTTTTCCTCTTTGAATATGTGTGGTGTCTTGCATCCAAGGAGGCGCACACAGACGGCCTCTCCCAACAGCATTCCAGAAACGAAGAGCCTGTGAGGTTTCTCAGGGCAAATGGTCAGCCTCTCCCCCAACACTGTTTTGGCAGCTGAAGGGGTGAATGTGGAGCCTGAAGCCCTTTCAAGTTTTCCTTGTCCTTGTTTTACAGAAATTGCATTAGTAGAGATTTTTCTTCCCTTGGGTTAAGGATTGCTCACTCTGGGTCCAGTTGAAAACTGTGGATCCAGGTTTTTTTCTTCCAGCCACACCTCTACTGTATTAGGCCCTCCTCAATTTACTCAGTGAAAAGTTGAAAGGACCTGACATCTTCCAAGTCCTTAGAAGGATGTATCCTTTTCCTGGAATGTGGGCAAGGAAAGGCAGAGACTTCCTGCCCCTGCAAATGCTGCCCTGTGGCCTGACATCACCAACATTCCTATCCAAGACTGGAGTAGGTTCAACTCCTATCAGTCACTCACCCCTTAGTGCAAATCAGTTGACAAAGGGGCCTCCTGCAGAACTTGTGTGTGTTTGAATGTCCTGGCAGGCAGGCACTGGGTGTGGAATCTTCAGAGCTGGGACTCAAAAAATTGTTGCCCAGGGACAAGGAGTGGGCAATCTGAGCCCCTCTCCTCTGGGGGGGTTAGAGAGCACTTTCACTTGGGCTGTCTGCTTTGATCTGCTTGCTTGCCCATTTTGTCTGGGGCAGGCGGTGGGTAGCTACTTCACAGAAGAGGTTCAGAGGTTAAATGTCTTGGTGAAGTCATGTGTCAGTGGCTGGGGAGGGGGCCTGTGGCTCAGGCAGTGGTACAAAGATGAAAAGATAAGCCCTGAGACGGAGACACAGGTCTGGCCTCTTGAAATCAAGTCGTTTGCATCTGGTCTGGGGTGGGCACCCCCGCGTCCCCAACCTCTTGCTGCAACCCCTCCAGTCTCCTCTATTAACGGCATCGGTCCAAAGCAGCCCAGGGAGGGTGAATCACCCTGGCTTTCAACAGGTCTTTCCAGGGCAGCGGGAAGATGAGGAGCGAGGTCCGGATGGGGGATCATCCCACCCCGCAGCCCTGCGGTCCGGCCACGGAGGTCGGGGGGCAGCGTGGAAGTTTCCCTGGAATAAATACTCCGGTCTAGCGCGCCCAGCTCCCCACTCCCCCTACGGATCTCCTGAATTCAGACGAAGCGACGGCCTGTGAGCAGAGTGGGGAGGAGGGCAGGGGTGACAGAAGGGGAGAAGGGCAGAGGGTGGCCCCAGGGGCCCCCGGAGCGAGGCCTGGATGCTGGACCAAGCCCGGGAGGGGGCAAGTGGGGCAGCTCGCCGGAGGAGACGTGCCTTCACGTCGGCCGCCAAGGCAGCGGCGGCGGCGGCGGCGGCGGCGACTGGAGACTGAAGGGGAGGAGGTTTGGGGAGGGGAGGGAGCTCGGGGGAGAGGGAGGGAGGGACGGAGCGGTGGCGGGGAGGTGGGGCCGGCGGGCGGGCGGCTGCAGCTGCCGCCGGCGTCTCGGGGGCTCCAGGCTGCGGGGCGGACGCAGCGCCTAGTGATCCACCGCGGAGCCGCGCGAGGCCGCCCGAGCCCGAGCCCGAGCCCCGAGCGAGCGCCGCCGCCGCCTCTCGCCAGCCGGTCCCCGGACGCGCCGCCGCCGCCACAGCCGGGAAGGCAGCCGGTGCCTAGCAAGTTGCGAGTGCGCTTCTCCGCCCGGGGAAAGTTTCCCCCGCGGCCGCCGACTGGAGTTGGCGCGGGATCCGGCCACTGCCGCTGGAAGGTAGGGGTTCCGCACCTCAGTGCCCTCCGTGCGCCCGCCGCCGCGCCCCGGGGGCCTTGGGGGCCCAAGCGCGCTTCCCGCCTCCCCCCGGGCGACTGTTGGGCACGGTGGGGGTGGGGGTGGAATGGGGGGATCCCAGGATGTTCAAGTTCTACTTCGGCTAGGCTGGGGAAGGGGCGGGGGGAGACGTGCTCGTCCCCATCCCTGCCCCGAATCCGCCGAGGGCCAGAGGCTTCCCCCGGGACAGGTGCAGCGCTGCTTGGCGCTCTGGGCGGGTATTTGGGGGTGGGGGGGCAGCAGAATGGCGGGGGTGGCAGGTGTGGTTACAAGTCGGGGTCTTGGCGAGGGCTGCGTCCTGAGGGAGGCGGTGCGCGCCATGCCACTCTGTAGGAGGGCAGGTAGGGACTAAGGATTAGGAGCAAGGATCCGGGCCGTGAGGATTGCCGGGCCCAGCAGGGCCACTGAGGGCGGGTCGCCTTCGGAGTCCCTGGAAGCGGGGCGGGGCGGGGGCGCCACGCTTTCCTTCGGGGCACCCTTTATTCCGTACTCGGTGTGTGCGGTTTGGGGAAGCAGAGACTCCGTTGGGTGCTCGTTGGATCCGAGGCTCGAGCACGTCCAGATTTAGGGGGCGCAGCGGGAGTCCTCTTGGAGGGTTGGAGGGCACGGGTGGGTTTGCGCCGGCTTTGAGTCCCGGCTGGATTGAGGTGAGTTCGCTCCCGCGAGGGGGCGCCCTTCCCTGGCCGTTTCACCCACAGGAAGGCGAGTTCTGGTTCCTGCGAGACAAATGCACCGAAATCCAGGACCGACAACCGCAGACCAACCCCCAACACACGAGGGGCCAGCCCTGAGGAGCACCCCACCGCAGCCGGAATGGGGCAGAGGGTCGGAGTGTGAGGCTGGGATGCCCCAGTTATAACTGCGCTGTGTACTGGAAAGCTTGGCTCTCAGGAGCTGGTTTTTCTTGGGGGAGCTGGCAGGATGTATGGGTGAATAAAAAATTCACCCGCAGAAAAACCAAAAGGAGGGGAACTTTACATTAACAGCGAATTGGTGTGGAGTAAGTGTATGGGAGCATTAACTTTCTGAGGTTTCTTTGGGGTCTGAAACCCAAACCGCTGAATGCACCCTTTTGGTAAAAGTTGTACCTTTGTTCCCTGGATCTGGCCAGATCCCTTTCTGGTGTGGGTGGGTTGAGGGTCTTGGGGTGAATCCCCTCTCTGGGCACAAATAAACTGGGAGGCACAGGGTGGGGTTGATGGGGGCCCTTAAAGGCTTTAGCAGTCCAGTTTCAAGTGGTAAATTTCATTTCCTCTTGGGGTCTGGAGTCTACAGGCCACATTCATGTGGTCATTTCACAATTATTGGTGGAAACCTGCCACGTGTCCCCTTGTGGGACCTCAGGGCCCCTGTGTGTTGAGTCTGTGGGTCTGTGCCAAGGCCTCAGGGAGCCAGACGGCTGCTGGCATCTATGAAGAGCATCATCTTTGTCGTGTGTGGGCTGTTCGACATTGGAGGGACCCTGAAGCACTGTGGCCTCATCTTTCTCTCTAATTCCCTCCCTCTTCCCTGCACCCCAAGTGAGTACAAATGAGCAAATCTAAGAACGTGCATGGTCTCATAGTGGCTGGCGGAAGTTTTCATCTTTCTCGTGGATGCCAGTGTGGGCTCATTGGGCAGCCCCCCTCCCCCCGCTCATGTTCCCAGAGTCCCCTGCAAAGGTGATGGAAAAGGGTGGTCCCTGAAAGAGAGTTGAGGTTCTTGCTTTCAGTGTAGCAAATGTTTTTGTTGGATGCTCTCAAATTGCTCGAGGACAAAGTTGCTGTAAAGAAAGATCAGCATGGTTTTTATTTTGAATAGAAGAGGACAGACGAGTAGGGAGGAGACAGAGGAAAGGGTGGAGAAGCCCGCTGTCTCTGGATTTGTCTTCAAGACATTCCATGGGGCCAGAAAACAAAAGGAGTTGTTTTGTTTTTTTGTTTTGTTTTGTTTTTAATGACTCTAGTTTTTCTGTGGAGGGAAGCCTGCCTGGAACAGCCCTGCCCTTGGAAACTGGGAGTGAGCAAGGGGCCCCCAGAGGGCTGGCGGCTCTGCGTTCTGCCCCTGCTCCCTGCTCCTCACTCACACCCAACCTGCCCCGAAGATGGGAGGGAACTGAGACCCCTGGGACTGCTGACGTCCCTGTTTGGATGTGGAGTATCATGTGTGGACTCAGACTGCTTCCAGGCAAACTCCAAGGTCTCTGATTCAGCAAAATTTCAGGTCTTGGGCACTGTGTCTCCTGGTCGTCTGGTCCCCAGATCCATTCAAATGGCAGACCCTTGGCGTATCTTTACCCAGCCTGAGGCTGAAATGGAGGTATATCAGTGAAAGTTCCAGGCCACTTTCTAGAAGCATCAGTTCATCTGGAGTTGGAGTTAGGACACCTTGGGCTAATCCAGGAAGTACCCTCTCCTCCTTTAAAAACTGCCTTGTCAGCCTGGAAACAGCTCCCTGAATTAGTGACTTTTTAATGGCCTGGGGCCGGGGTGGCGGTTGAGGAGGCGGGGGCTTGAAACTTAAAGTCAGGAGAGTCTAACGTTTTAGGGCGCTAGGCAGCCCTGCTCTGCCTTCTGTCCAGTGGGGGGCACCGCTCCTGGCCGCCTTGCCCCGCTCCGCCCTGACAGGGCAAAGTGAACCAGGTGCCTGTCCTCCATCACACTGCGGTTTGGGGGTGGAGAGGGTGACGTTGGTGATCAGCTCCTGCTGGGATCCCCATTTCTGTCCGCAAGCTTGCATGTTACCTTTCTCTGGAGGCCTGTGCAGCGTTTACTCCCTCCTCTTTCCTGCTACGAGCAAAGAGTGATGGCTGGACTGCCCCTCTTAGGGACCCCTCTTTCCAGAGGGCGGCTCTTCTGGTCTATTTCATCAGCCATTGACAAGGAAAATCAGGAACATTTGTTCAAGCTCAGCTGGGACACAGCAAAGGGAGGGGGCCTTGGAAACCAGCACTTTAAGTCCCCCAGAGCAGATGATCGCTTGATGGGGTATTTTTGCAATCTGATGCTGCTAAGTAACCCGCCAGCCTGGGCTCCTCCTGCCGCATGGGCTGCCACCTTGGACCCGCATCAGTGCTCTGACTGGGGGGTGGGGTTGTGTGCAGATAATGTAACACTCATTAAAAAGAGAGGGAGGGCTTCCCTGGTGGCGCAGCAGTTGAGAGTACGCCTGCCGATGCAGGGGACACGGGTTCGTGCCCCGGTCCGGGAAGATCCCACATGCCGCGGAGCGGCTGGGCCCGTGAGCCATGGCCACTGAGCCTGCGCGTCCGGAGCCTGTGCTCCGTAGCGGGAGAGGCCACAACAGTGAGAGGCCCGCATACCGCTAAAAAAAAAAAAAAAAGAGAGGGAGAGGGAGATGGGTCCCAGTGTTTGCAGCTGGCAAAGCAGTTCTTTCATCTCAGCACCTGTTATCTTAAGGTCTAGCCCTTGCCCCTTGTTTGTACCCAAGACTGCTAGTTTAATTAGTAACTGAACAACTTGGAGCTGAGCAACAGCATGTTCACTAGTCCTATGCGTGTGTGTACATACTGATTGGCAACAGGATGGAGTGGAAAGGTCACTGGACCAGCTGGACCAGGAGTAAGGAGACTTGTGTTCTAGCCCCAATTCTGTTATACATGGAACTGTGGGACCTTGAGTGACTCACCACCCCTCTCTGAGCCTCAGTTTCCCTATTTCTCTAGACGCAGCATTGTGAGGTGGTTAGGCTGCCTGGGTTTGAATGTCGGCTTTCTTCTACTTAATAGCTGTGTGACCTTAGGCCATTCAACCTCTGGTGCCTCAGTTTCCTCATCTGTGAAATGGGACTAATTATACTGTATCAGAGTGTTGTGAAATGTCAACGAGATAAAACATGTGAAACACTTAGCACAGTGCACAGCAGGTAGTAAATGCTCAACAAATACAGTCATCATTGTCATTATTATTATTACTGATACTCTTATTGTGAAGTGGGAGGGAGGGATCAACGTTGATCCTTTCCAGCTCTGATATTTTTGGGCACAGTGTGTGTGTGCGTGTGTGTGTGTGTGTGTGTGTGTGTGTGTGCATGTGTGTGTGTGTGTGTGTGTGTGTGTGTGTCTGCTTTTGAGGTGGAAGACAAGGGTGAATAAAACAAATTGCTTTTCTTTTTTTTTTTTCTTCCTTTCCCTGCCTCACTGAGGGACTCCAGAGTTAAAATCTTGTGAGTATTCTCATGATAGCCCCATCCTTGTGGCAGGAAGCCCAATGTGATGTCACTGAACATATCCTGGTTACTGGCAGTTGAGGGATGATATTTCATCAGCTAGTATATGCCCATCCTTTCCCTTCCATCCTTTGTTTCCCCCCCTTAACTATAGTACAAAGACCATATGTACAGATAATGAGTTTAAGCTGATAACTCCGAGATACACCCAAATAAAAGGCCATCCTCCTAGAAGACACTTTCGACTTTCAAATAAATAATCTGGCTCCTCTGCTGCGTCGCACTGTGTCTGGCTGGCCCCGCTCCGCTCTCTGTGTTCTGCCCCTCGGTCTCTTGCAGGGATGCGAGCTGGGCCAGGTCTGCTGTCTGGGCTGCGTCAGCCATCCTGGCGGGGCAGCCTCTGGCTGCACCTCGGCCTCAGCTCCCTCCAGCAAAGGCTGTTCTCTGAGCCGTCCCAGTGACGACCTTTACTGCGGCAGACATTTGGGGAGTGCTCGCCATCGGCGGGAGCTAGACAATGCTTCGTCTCACCTCCACCCTCAAAGTCGGTTCAGATATTGTCCCCACCTTACAGATTAGGAAGTAGGGCTCAGAAAAACCAAGGGAGCAGTGGTAGGGCTGGACTTCGATCCTAGGTTGGTCTGGTTCCCCCTTCTGTGCTCGAAACCACTCTGTGATGTTCCCTCTCCTATCGAACCCTCCTGTGAGCTCCAAAGCCCCAGAAAAGATTTCCCTGAGATGCGATCGGGCCCCCTCCTCCCTGCTTTTGCTCATTTTCCAGGCTCACAGTGCTTTATGAGATTCTCTTTTCTCATCCTGCATTGACTCTTCAGCCATCCTGGGGACACTGAGGGGTAGGAGCTTTTTGGGACAAGGTTGCTTACAGGAAGGGGATGATCTTATTCAGCAACAGAAGGTTGTAATTGAAAGAGGATGTGTGTTGGAGTCACAGATGTGAACTCGCATCTTGTTTCTGGCTATGTGGCCTTGGTTTCCGTATTTGTGAAAAGCAGAATAACAGCAACAATAAGAGTGTTAAGCTACGTAATACCAGCAGCCACAGCAGATGACCCCAGACTCTCAGTGGCTTAACCTTGTGGCTTTAATTCTCACTTACGTTACTTGTCTAACATGCATCTCTGCTGTACACAGTTACTCAGGGACGCAGGCGGATGGTGACTCCACCATCTTCATAGCTGCGCTTCCAGGACGATGTGGCATCCATGGTTACCGCAGAAGGCGAAGAGAGCAATGCAAAAGGAAAAGGCACACTAACGCTCCACTGTGTCCCCTGGAGGTGACACACATCACTTCAGCTCCAGTCCATTGGTCAGAACTGTCACCTGGCCCGATGCCAGCTGCAAGGGAGGCTGGGTATTTACTGAGCACTTGTCACCTGGCCTGAAACCAGCTGCAAGGGAGGCTGGGTATTTACTGAGCACTTGTCACCTGGCCTGAAACCCGCTGCAAGGGAGGCTGGGTGTTTACTGAGCACTAACTCCCTGCATTTATATTTCCTGGATAGAGTACTTCGAGGATTAATTGAGATGATGCATTTAAAGCTCCTAGTATAGACCTGGCACATAGTCCTTAAAACACGGCTGCTTCCTTTCCTTAATGATCCCTGATGTGCATTGCTCTTTGGAGATTACAGACCATGTCCATGGAAATGATCTCTGGACAGATCATATATTGCCCATAATACACTGGAGGTGGGGGTGGCTCGGAGGGGCCAAGGGGCTGGCCAGTGAGCACACAGCAAGGGCACTAAGCCAGACCCTTGACCTTCACCCCAGAGCTCCCATGGCCTCCTTTGCCTTATTGAAGTTTACTGCTCTTAGAACTTCTTCCAGGACCCTCCAGCACCTACTTCTGCTCCTGTCTCCTCCTCCCATGCCCTAATGGGGAAGAGCTTCTGTATTCATCTTCTGTGTGTGCATGGGGCAGGGGGAGAAGGGCCAGGGGCAGAGAAGGCGGGGGGGGAGGCTGCAGGAACTATCTGGAAGCTGACGGAGTAGTGTAGGGGCATGAGAAGCCTTAGTTTTAAATATTCATCGTGAAAGCCATAGGAATTTCGGCTCCATATACACTACTTTGGGAATTGCTGTGCATTCAAGCTTTGGGGTGTCCCCCAAATGACACAGAAGGCTACCTGTGCTTCCTGTCCCATCTGTGCAGTCTCCTGCTGGCCCCTTTCACTCCTTGTGGGGTTGGGCAGGTAAAGAGAGGGGGCCTGATGAGGGTTTCTAGCCCTGTTTTTCTGAGAACAGCAAGGTGGTCAGATCTAGCTTCAAATCCTGACACCTCTACTTTAACCCTTGTTCATCTCTCTGAGCCTCAGTTTTTTCCTCTGCAAAATGGGAAGAATGTAGAAAGCTGTAAAGCTGATCAAGTGCCTGGCACCTAGTAGGTGTCAATAGGTTTACACATCACTCCTCGCCCACTTGAGGAAGAAACGAGAGACGCCTTTGGCAAGGGACCAGCACCCAAAGAGAGGCTCCAAGCGCCCCCCCACCCCCCGCCCCTGCGCACACGCCTGTCACTCCCATCTCTTGGATGGAGAGGCTCTGGGCTCCCATCCTGGGTGGCCTGGGGCTGGGCTCTCTAGTTCATAATAGTTGAACTACTATGGCTTCCATTGGAAATGGGAGAAGAATTTGGAGCCCCAGTCCTTGGATTTAGGCGCGTCTTTTCACGGCTAATCACCACTGTGGGCGCGGGGCCTGAGGGTGCTGCCTCTCCGGCTGGGACAGATTGCAGCACTCTTGCTAGCCAAGTGCGCCTCGGCCTCCTGGGGGGCAGCCCGCCACCACCTGGTGCCTGACATTTAGGGCTCTCTCCAGCAGGACCAGCTCAGGGTACTCATCTTGTCTGAGTTTTTAGCCCCCAGGGGAATGAGGTGCTTTTCCAGCCAAAATACAAGCATGCCTTGAATAATGGGGATTTACTGTCCCCTGCAAAAGGCCTCACAGGGATAACTGGCGAGCTGGACACCAGGGTGGAGGGGTCTTTGAGAGAGTATGGCTCCCCAAGACGGAATTCGGACGTGGCCCGTGGCCCCCTGGCATAGTGGATGCTTGTTCCTGGGGGCACTGAGAGAGGGGCCTCCCACTGTAGCTGCACCAGGATGCTCCTGGCTTCTTTGAAAAGTGCTGGTGGGAGGCAGGCCGGTTAGGCAGTGAGTCAGGCACGTGGAGTCCCTAAAACACATCTCATTCACTCTGCCCCCAGACTTCAGCTCACCTCACCCCGAAACACTGGGGCAGAGCTGTGGACCAGCTCAAGAGCGCGGTGAGGTGATGCGTTGGTTTCCTAGGGCTGCAGTAACAAGTACTGTAAACTGAGGGCTTCTAACCACAGACATTCATCCTCGCACAGTTCTGGAGGCTAAAATCCAAAATCAGGTGTCAGCAGGGCTCTAGAGGAGGGTTCTTCCTTCCTTGCTTCTGGTGGCTATTGGCAGTCCTTGGTGTTCTTGACTTGTGGGCACATCACTCCAGCCTCTTCCTCTGTCATCACACGGTGTTCTCCCTGTAGCTGCACCAGGTCAGCTTTCCTCTTCTTATGAGGACACCAGTCACATTGGATTAGAGCCTAATGACCTCATCTGAACTTGATGACATCTGCAAAGACCCTGTGTTCAAATAAGGTCACATTCATACATACCAGGGGTTAGGATACGTGGGGCACACCATTCAATCCATAACAGGTGGGTACTGTTATCGCTCCATTTAACAGCCAAGAAAACCAACCCAAGAGGCTAAGTGTTGTCATTTGCCCAAGGTCACACAACTCTACAGCTAGTAGGTAACAAGAAAATTAATCTCTGTACATTTCAGTTTTCTTATCAATAAAGTGGGGATTTATACCCACCTCGTGGCCTAGTTCTAAGCATCAAAAGAGTAAATGTCTGCATCAGACACACTTTGTCCACTGCTAACGTTTGTCAGATGCTGTTTTCCATATTTTTTCCCTCCCAACAGGTCTGGAAGGGTGCTGGGTGTTAGTGTGGGCTTAAGAAACATGGGTGCATGTGAATTATAACCAATTGCAGATAAGGTGTTTTCTAGAAGTAGTAATATGAAAGGACTTCGTGAAAGGCACCATTTACGTTTTTCTCAACTCGTCTTTCTGGAGTTGCCTGCCATCTCCATCTCCTCTCGGGCTGAAAATATCTGGTCCAGATGAATTGTTCTCGCTCTTTATCCTGGGTTCACCTTTAGCACCGGAAGTCACTGTGATGTCGGCAAGTTGGGTTCCTCTTCCCTGGCAGGTCGTCTGGACTTCTCTGCAAGAGAAGGGGGCCTAGGAGGAAATAGCCAAGGCTCCCAGCTCTGGCGCCCATCTCACAGGGGCCCAGGAGGGTTTGGAGGCTCAGCTGTGGAGGGGTTCAGATACACCGCCTCATCCCCATGCATTGAAAACGTGAGAGGCAACACGCCATTGGGGTTAGGAGTTCTGAACATAAGGGCCCGGGTTCAAGTCCCAGTTCAGCCACAGTCCATGGCCTCTGTTTGGTCTTTGACAAGATACTTAACTTCTCTGTACCACCGTTTTATTTATTTATTTAAAAAAAATATTTCTTTATTTATTTGGCTGTGTCGCATCTTTGTTGCAGCACGCGGGATCTTCGTTGTGGCATGCAGGGTCTTGTTGTTGCAGCACACGGGCTTAGTTGCCCTGTGGCATGCGGGATTTTAGTTCCCCGACCAGGGATTGAACCTGTGTCTGCTGCGCTGGAAGGTGGATTCTTAACCACTGGACCAGCAGGGAAGTCCCTGTACCACCATTTCACTTCATAAGGTTTTTTTTTTTAATTGAGGTGTAACTGACATAAAACATTATATTAGTTTCAGGTGTACAACATAATTATCCAATATTTGTATATTTTGCGAAATGATCACCCTCATAAGGTTTTATGAAGATAAAATAAGATCAGAATGCATAAATGTATCTTTTAGGATTCAAGGTGGCACTTTAAAAGTATTCAGTGAATGTTGGAATTATTCTGATTATTTTATTTATGATCTGTTTCCCTCAATGGAATGAGGGCAGAGACCTGTCTGTCTCAGTCTCCACGGAGCCTGTGTAGCTCAGTGTGTAGCTCAGTGCCTGGGACTGAATAGATGTTCGTAGACGTTCATACATGCAGAATGAATGAGTGAGGGAGTGAATGATGAATTCTTAGTCATAGCTTCTTAGGGATCGCATCCTTCCTTGCTATGCACCGTAACGCCCCTTAGGTGGGGGCACTGCGGACAGCATGGAGACAAATCCAGTGGGGAGCCAGGGGTGCCAGTGGGGAGTCATGAAAGGCACTTACATCTGGGGGCGGGGGCAGCGAAGGCCTCCCCGTGGAAGTAAGCACAAGTTAAAGCTTGGAGGATGAGGGGGAGATGGGGAAGGGCGGCCTGGAAAGTCGTGGTCACCAGGAAACAGGCTGTGAGGTGGCTCCACGGGGAAAGCCACGTTTGCAGTGTTAGGTGTCCCTGCGACTTATGGGGGAACAGACAGCCTCGACCAGCAGAGATGCCCGCCCACGCCCTGACACATGGAAGGCCAGTCCTCCTCCGGTATTACTACCTAACAGGTGTACCTCACTCGAGGCGGCCGGATCTGTGAAAATGCCAGCTGGATCAGAGGATCCTCATCCAATTTACAGACAGATTAACGCTCAGATTCCCATTCCTCCCTACTGCCTTAAAAATAAAATTCAGTTTACTGAAGTTCGACTTACACACTTTGTTAGGGAAAACATCTGTTGTGTAATGTGATCGTGCTAGCTACCTCGCGCCCTCTCGGAAGCGCTTCAATAGATTCTCACCTGTGTTCAGAAGGCTTTCTTGCAGCCTCTGCCCCTCCCCCCACCCAGGCCTGCCTCCCTCTGCTCCAGCCCACCAGCCACCTTGCCCCAACCCAAACAGGTCTGCTCTGCATGCTCTTCCCTCATCCCTGCAATGCTTTCCCTCCCTCATTAACTACCCAATTCCTCTTCATCCTTTGGATCCCATCACCTCCTCCAAGAAGCCCTCCTGGACTCCCAAGTGGGCCAAATTTCCCACCTATTGGCTCTGATTGCTCCACCATCCCCTCCCTAACAGGAGTTAGTCACGATTGAGCAATTGTTGACTTGTCTGTGTGATTATTTGACTTCCATCTCCCCAGCTCTAGCGTAACCGCTGGAGGGCAGGGACCCTGTCTGTCTTTGCTCATCCATCCCAGGCACCTGGCAGGTGCTCACAAAATGCCTCCCTCCATTTTTCCCTTTGTAGACCAGTCTTTTTCAGGCTGTCTTGGGTAATGAGTGCAGCTGACATATTGATCACTTTCAGTGTGCCAGGCACTTAACGAGTCTAATCTCATCCAATAGAATGGTTTACGGTCCCAGCTCTACCACTCAACAGCTCCGTAGCCTTGGGCAAGTTACTCAACCTCTCTGTTCATCATTTTCTTGTCCATAAAATGGGACTAAAAATAATACCTAATTTATTGGGTTGTTGTGAGGACTAAATAAGTTAATTCTTATCAATTTTATTTTCTCACAGTTTTGGAGGCTAGAAGCTCATGATCAAGGTGTTGGCAGACTTGGTTTCTTCTGAGGTCTCTTCCTGGCTTGCAGAAGGCTGCCTTCTCACTGTTCTCACAGGGTCTTTCCTCTGTGCACGTGAACCTCTGGTGTCCCCTGGGGGTCCAAATCTCTTCTTATAAGGGCATTAGTCAGATTGCCCTAAAAGCCTCATTTTAATTTAATCATCTCTTTAAAGACTCAGGAGGTCTGAACCCCAAGCCTGCTCTCCAGCATTACATGGTCTGTTCCCTGGCTCTGCTCCTCTGTGGGACACCAGGGTCTTCCCTGTTGGAGCCAGTCCATGTCTTAACAGCCAGAGTGGGAGAAAATCAGAATCTGGGGTCTCGGAGGCCTCTCACCTGGCCCTTTGCTCCCCTCCAGTCCTTAATCCCCTGTTCAATGGCAGCTGTCAAACCCCTAAGGGGACTGGGACCTATTGTCCTGCATGTGGGCTGAGAGGGAGGCCGGGGGTACGAGGAGGTGAGAAGGAAGTGGGAGGGTTCTAGGAAGTGAGGAGGATTATCGATTCTGGGATTTTCTCCCTCTCCGTAGTTCATTTATTTGATTTTCCAGGAGTTATCACAAGCTCTTTGAAATGAATCACTTTTCACTGGTGAAAGACCTAAGGAAAAAATAATCAGAGTAAACATAGTAAGAGAATACGGAAATAGATCAAAAGCGTATTCGATGGAAACTGAGTCTTAAGCCAGTCTCCTCACTGGGAGACCACCAGTGTGAGCAGCCCCGTCTCTGCTGGGTTGTTCTCCCAGTAAATGAGCACAGCTGTGTACATGGTGCCTGCCATTCCTATATACCCTGCGGTGTTCCATCCCTTCAACTCTGCATCTTTTCAATTGTTCCGTCTTAGCACGTACACCTCTGCCTTGGTTTAGTTGGGGGTCTCCAAAAACAGACCCTGAGCATGGATCTGGGTACGCAGAGTTTATATATGATGAGGCTGGTTCCAGAGAGGTGAGTGAGCAGGGAGGGGAAGGGAGCCAACGAAAGATGCCCTATTGAGCAGCCTCCCGCTGTGGGCACCTGGGGCCCTGTCCCACTGGGGACCCTCCCAGGGACTGTGTGAAGCACACCTCAGAATCGACCCCGCGAGTGGTCACCGACTTCCGTCTCTCACTGGTTGAGGGTTGCTCCTGGGGACATCAACTTCTGGAAGCTTCCAGGCTGCCTTCAAGCCAAGAGACTGAAGGAGGTGCCTGTGTAGGGGCTACCAGAGTGAGCGGAACTGTCCCCTGAAGCTGTAGGGGGTCTCCAGGGTGGACCACGGTGTAGGGGAGAGGCACAGCTCACGTGTCATTTACTTACCACGTCCTCTTGTGATGGATGACTAGTATATCCCTGCATGGACAGCCATGATGTTTTTGCCTGATTCCCTACGGGCGAACTGAATTGCTTTTCTGGAACACACCTCTTTCTTGCCGCTCCACCCAGCAGACAATCTGTGGAGACCACGTACTGTGGAGTGGCCAGCTGGGTCAATGGCTATCTTCTCTCTCCCATAGTTGCTTGGTCCTCTCTGGCCTCTTCCTGCCCCCTGCCCATCCCCACTTGGTCCCCACAGATGTCGTTTTGACCCTTTCATCTCATGGGGTCCAGGAGCCTGGGCTAGGTGGGGTCTCTGAAAGACCCTGGGGGCCTTTGGAGAACACTTGTGAGAGGGAGGCCAGCAAGTCACTACAGAGGGTGGTTTCCACCTTCCTACAGGGTAGGACGGGGATGTCCGTTGACAGATCAAAAGGCTTTTTGTTGTTGTTTTATTTTCCTTTCTAGCGGCTTCTTGCTGGGGAAGCAGGCTGTGGAGCCAAGGCAAACAGAGCGACCTCTGAGGGCACTGCCTGCAGGTTCTGCGAGGCTGAGGAGATGTAGTTTTGGCGCTGCAGAGGGGATAGCGCTGGGGCCACAGGTGGCGGCTGTCCCCGGGGACCCTTCCCTCCTCTGAGCCCAGAGACCAAATGGGGACAACGGGGGCCGAGCTCAGAGCCTGATGGGCTCAAGGAGGCCTGGGATTTGGGGGAGCAGGGAGGGGTCACCAAGAGGGCTGGACCACAGACTAGACTCAACCCCTGAGTTGCCGTCCTTACCGTCCCCAGCTGAAGAGATGGGGAGAGCCCTGGACTGGGAGTCCAGAGAGTCAGAAACGGGAGCCGAACCCCGTTTGGGCTCCAACTAGTGCTCGTGTCCGCGGAGGACCGCTGACATCGCGCCCACACGCTGGGAGTGGGGCTGCTTGTCCCATGGCTCTAGAACCTCCCTTTAGAGTCTGCAGTGGGGACTGCAACCGGAAAGCCTCGAACCCTCTGGAGACAAGCGCTCAGGAAGCCGAGGCGTGGTTGTTCATGGAAGCGGGGGAATTAAGTAAATTAAAAGTGCGAGAGGAAAATCCATCAGCATTATTCTCAATCGCTGGGATGATATGCATAACATTTCCTCCCTTTCACTTGATCATTTTCTCTTCCCAAAAGAATTTGAAGAAAGAAAATGTCTGATGATTCACCGCACACTAAGCTCAAATAAATATGCTCTTAAAAAAGTGGTTGCTATGTAATTGAATTGATATAATGGGCAAATTTTGTTTCTAAGTAGCCCTACAGCTCACAAAGATCTATTCAAACCTGCTGGAGAGGTACGTGTGTGTGTTTGTGTGCAAAGAGAAAAAGATCTCACCGATAAGGAATCTTTTTGGCCAAACAATGATAATGATGATATATTTAAATAAAGATGTGTGCATGTCTGCTGGGGAGGAATGTACGGGATTAAAGTTTAATGTTCTTCGAGAAGGAGTTCCGAAGCCAGCTGTAGAGTCCAGGTGGCATTCGAGTAGGGCCGTAAGCAAGTGGGAATTCCCACTTCTGAATCCCACAGTTCAAATCCTGGCTCTGCCCCCACAAGCTGCATGACCTTGGCAAGTTTTTTATCCTAATCGAACCTCAGTTTCCTCATCTGGAAGAAAAAGGGACAGCACAAGCGGGACCCACTGGGTCCTGGGCTTGGAGTGACCCGCCACGTCGGCTCTCTTTCATTCCCTTTCCTCTCCAGAAGCACAGCAGAATTGTTCCATGTACCCAGCAGACCCATATATATGATCTCATTTGATGCCCCACAGTCTGATAGTGATGAGATTTTTAATCCCTCTTTTATGGAAGGGAGACCTGAGGTGCTGAGATTATGGAATTCCATAGATCACCCAGTTGGTTGGAGAGATGTGGGAAACTGGGAGGGTTTTTCTGAAACATTGCAAGGCCCCACCTTTTCCACTGTAAGGGGATCTTTGCCCGGGAGGCCTGTTGAATGCAGAAAAGGAGCTCCTGGTGTTGCTTGGTGTAGGCGTTCGTTCATTCTTTCTTTCTTCCATCGTGTGTCCTCAGCCCTCAGCATCCGCAGATTTTGCATTGGTGGATTCAACCAATTGCGGATTGAAAATATTCAAAAATAAAAATTTCAGAGAGTTCCGAAAAAGCAAAACTGGAATTTGCCACACTCCAGCAACTATTTACATAGCATTTACATTGTAGTAGGTATTATAAGTAATCTAGAGACGCCAAGGACACAGGAGCATGGGTGTAAACTATGTGCAAATACTACACCATTTTTTAAAAATAAATTTGTTTATTTTTGGCTGCGTTGGGTCTTCACTGCGGCGCGCGGGCTTTCTCTAGTTGCGGCGAGCGTGGGCTACTCTTCGTTGCGGTGCGTGGGCTTCTCATTGCGGTGGCTTCTCTTGTTGCAGAGCACGGGCTCTAGGCACGCAGGCTCCGTAGTTGTGGCGCACACGCTTAGTTGCTCCGTGGCATGTGAGATCTTCCAGGACCAGGGCTCGAACCCGTGTCCCCTGCATTGGCAGGCGGATGCTTAACCACTGCGCCACCGGGGAAGCCCTGGGGAAGCCCAGGGGAAGCCCCTACTATACCAGTTTATATGAGGGACTTGAGCATCAGTGGATTTTGCTATCCATGGAGGCCCTGTAGCTAGTCTCGAGGGACGACTGTACTAGACTTTTACTGAAGACTTGAGGTGGAGGATGGTACATCCAGAGGGTATGTAACCACCCAGTCCAGTACTGCACAGCAGTCTTTCTGGTCTTGAAGCCCCTGAGCCATACCCACCAGGAGGAGTTCTCTCCTGGGTCCCTGACTCAGGCTGGGCCCTCTCGCTTACTCTTCTCACCTCCCAAGCTTCTCCCAAGTCTCAGGCCCCCTCGGCCCCTCCCTCTGAGGACGCAGGGCTTCTGCTCTCTTGGTCTCACCTGGAGGATCCCCTGCCCCTTATGTGGGTGACTCAGGCTTGGTACTGCTGCCACACAGAGACTGATGGGGACACAGCCTCTCCAGTACCCACCTTGCCCTCCTTCCCTGCCATACAAAGTTGCCCTTTGCCAGAGATGCTTTCTTGCCGGGTCCTGGCGGGGCTCCCGGCCCTCACACTCCTGATGCCGCCTGATTCTCTGAGACTGTCTTTGCCTCGGTACCTAGAGGTTCTCGAGAGAACCTTGTCCTTAAGAGCCCCGCCATGGGGAGTGGCGGGCCATCTTCCTAGCTCACATCTGTAGTCTTGTCTTTCCTGCCAGTTAACAGGAGGCTGTGAACAGAAGCAGCACTTCTTCCCCCCAACAAGGAATTCAGGAGTTGGTGTCGCATGTACGCGTACACATGTGTGCACTTGGATGGGTTTTGCTGGCCCTGAACCTGGGCCTTGAGGTGTCACCCAGAGCCTTGTTGGAAATAAGTGTGTTGTTGAAGGCAGCAGATGACTGTATCTTTGGAAGGAGGAGGGACGGGATGAGGACAAAGTGCATTCTGGTCAGTTCAGTAGGTAATGGGAAGAGAGCCTCGTGGGGCAGTGGTTAGAGCCCGGGCCTGGGGTCAGGCCATCATGGGTGGATTCTGGCCCTGCCACTTTCTGGCGTGTGTGACCTCGGGCTGGTAAAGCCTTGATACTTCTTTCCGTTCCACGTGAAACTAGGTAACAGCAGTGCAGGTTGGTGGGAGGCTGAGTAACCGAGTCGGACCCCTGCCATGAACACGAGTCCCCAGGAGTTTGGAGAGAAGTGTGTGCAGGAATAGGAACTCCTCACATTTCGAGCTGCCCTTGGGTCCTTTTTCCCGTCGCGTTAGTCCCGCGCCCTCTGGGAGTCGCCAGAAATCTCCCAAACGCTGCAGCCGTTTCTGGTCTTGCCTTCACTTCCTGATGTGGATGTGGACATGGACGTGGATGTGGACGGGCAGGCTGGGTGCCTTCCTCTGCCGCCCCTGGAAGCCCCAAATCCCCATAGAAGGCAAAGACTTGGAGGTGCAGATACAGCTGTTCCCGAGGGAGGAGATGCCGTTGTAACACAACCCGATGAACTCAGTTTCGGGCACCTTTGGCTAAAAATGACCTTGAAAGGCAGATTTGCAGACGTCAGGGAACTTTTAGTATTTTTGAGCTTAAGAAAAAAATTCTAGTGTGAGTGAGGAGAGAAGGGCAAGGAGGAGCCCTGTGGCCTGGTTGAGGGAAGAAAATGACATTGCTTGGTTTTCATTTGCCTCAAAACACACTGTGAGTTTTTCTGCAAATGTTAATAAAGACAGAAAGTGGTGGGACCACAGAGGCCCCCCCTGGGCTGCTGCTGGGAGCACCTCCACGTTGGAGCCCCTCCCTGGGTTTGTGTGGATAATCGCTTTGGAAAAGGGCAATTTTTAGTGGTGTCGGATCACCGATCTCAGCCTCATTAAGGAAAATCTCTTTCTTAGAGCCCAGGGATCAGCGCGAGAATGACTCCTCACCAGCTCTTGGCCGCAGCCTTGTCTCTGAGCTGAGATCCCAGCCTGCAGCCAGCCTGGGTGCTGTCTCCACTGTTTACTGCTTAGCAGGGAGAAGTGAACCAGATGTGATTGGTTTGAGATGAATGAGGTTCCCATCGTGTTTCTGGCTTTTCTAGTAGTTCCTAACTGGTTGTGAGAGGCCCCCTGGAGTAGTGAAAGAGCCCTGAATTAGAAATGGGGAGATGGTTCAAGTTCCCCTGGGGCAAGGCGCTAGCCCTCTCTGGGCTTGTTTGCCACCCATACAACCTGTAGACAAAACCCCAAACCAACAAAAACACCCCAGGGCAGACATACATTATCGTCAAGGCAAGCGTCGTAGGGTTGGCGTGGGAATCAGAGTCAAATAAGCTAAAGAATGGGGCCAGGCTTGGGTTTGGTCCTTTCTCTGTTTCTTACCCATCCTGGGAATAAGAAGGCTGAGCCACTTGAGAAAATGGCAAGGGTTTCCGGGGGCCAACACTGAATAGCAGGTGTGGCAAATGCATTTCATCTCAAATGCCAACCCTGATCGATTGGTAGGGCCTGCTGAAGGGTAGATGAGGCCGGGTTATTCGGGCTCAGCAGGAAGGAGTGCCAAGATCAATTATTGATGTCTGTTACAGTTGCAGGAGGGTGGAGTGCTAGCCCACAGGGTAGATTTGGGGAACCCTGGCGTGCTAGGTAGAGCCTAGCCACTGGGAACCTGGGTGCTCTGCAGTCACTGGCTTTGTGCTCTATGACCTCAGGCAGTGGTTCTTAATTGGGCTACATTTCAAAATAATCATGCTTGGCTGTCCACATCCTCAGGAAGTCTGGTTGGTACTAGTGCAGTGCTGGGCATGTGTATTTTGAAGAGACTGCTCAAGTGATTTCAATGTAATTTCATCCTCGTAGAGCAGGGGTCCCCAACCTCCGGGCCGTGGACCAGTACCGGCCCGTAGCCTGTTAGGAATCGGGCCGCACAGCAGGAGGTGAGCGACGGGCGAGCGAGCGAAGCTGCACCTGCCGCTGCCCACCGCTCCCCGTCGCTCGCATTACCGCCTGAACCATCCCCCCCCACACTATCTGTGGAAAAAATTGTCTTCCACGAAACCGGTCCCTGGTGCCAAAAAGGTTGGGGACCGCTGTCATAGAGAAGCACTCACGGCAGGACAGCCATTGATAGCTTACTGAGGCCTCATTCACTCAGCAGTTTGGTGGAGGTGATTATGGGAATTTTCCCCACTGTATCATATGAATTTGTGAGGCACCAAGCAAGATGGTCTGGCCAGTGGCTAAAATGAAAGAAGCACACAGGCCAAAGGTGCAGCGTGGTGGCCTGCAGGCCAGATCCAAGCTACAGATATATTTTGTTTAATGTGCGCAATGTTTAAAACGTGAAACTGACCGAACATTAAAATGTTGGGAAATGTAACTAAAACATACACATACCGTATGACCCAACGATTCCACTCTTTCCAACAGAAAAGCATACATGTGCTCCCCAAGAGGCATGTGTAAGAATGTCCGTAGCTTCATTCTCTATGAGAGGCCTGGAAGCAACCCAAATGTCTATACGTGGTAGAATGGATACGGGAGTACTACACAGCAGAGAATGAATGAACTCCAGCTGCTGATGGCGATCTGGGGGGCATCTCAGAATCCTGATGTTCAGCAGAAGACAGCAGAGGTGAAGGCGAATGATTCTATTTATACAGAATTCTATCTACACGGAACGATTCTATTTATATAAAGTTCAAAGTCGGCGAAGTGAAGCTATGGTGTTAAAAGTCACGGTAGTGATTCCGTTTGGGCAGAGGTTGGGGAGGGCCCGGAAGGAAGCATGAGGGGCTTCTGGGTGCTGGTCTCTTTCTTTTCTTATTCTGCTTGGTGGTTTCACAGGTGTGTCCAGTTTGTGACTATTCATGGAGTTGTACATTTCAGACCTATGTACTTTTGTGTATATATATTTCAAAATTTTAAATTCTGTTAACAGAACAGAGGATTCTAACCAGTTGAAAAAGAGGTGTAGCATAAAACTCTAGATTTCTTCCTTCCTTGGCAAATAGGCCCCTACGTGACAACAGCAGGCAGGGGGTGAGCAGGGGCTGCCCCCTTGGGAGGGTGCACACCTCTCTCCCCTTCTGTTTCAGGTTGTTTGTTGGGATTTGCCTTTGAAACTCGTAACGAAACGCTGCCCTCTGGGACTCCCAACCTCCGTCAGAGAGAAGGGCTTTGCGGGTGAGTGATGGATGAGGTAGAAGGAGCAAGGTCTCCTTGTCAGGCTGGGTTCAGTCCGGACTGTGCGTACCCTTGCAGTTTTGGAGACCTTGGGCGAGTGATTTAGTCTCTCTGAGCCTCGGTTTACTCATTTGTAAAGCGAGGAGAGTAACAGCACGTCATAGGGTTGTTTGGGGGTTGGGACTAGTTTACGAGGAGAAAACGCACGGCGCGCCTGGTGGCCGTGGCTGCTTTGGCAGAGCTGCACTTGCCTCCTCCCCACAGCAGGCCTGGTGCTGTCGCCTCAGGCCCACTGGGAGCGGAGACTCGGCGGTTACTGAGACGTGGCCGCCTGGACCCAAGTTCCCTTTGCTGAGGTTGAGGTGGGAGATGGGAGACCTGTTCTCTGGGGCCCTGGTGGTGCCCTCCTCTCTGGCCCAGTCCTGTGCATCGGGCCCCAGCTTGCATGGAAGGGCAGGGCCTTCCTCTGGCTGGTCAGGACCAGGCGTCCAGGTGAGGCGATGAGCACAGTTCCTTAGTAGCTAATAGTGACCATCATGGCGCCAGGCACTCCTGCACAGACGGGCATCTGCTTTGCCCCGTGGGGCAGCTAGGAACATTCCGTCTTCACTCCCTGCTTGCTCCTCGGTGCCTTGCTTCTCCATCCTGCTTGCAGCAGCCACAGTGGCCCTGCCTCAAGGGGACAGTTCTCAGGAACATCTGGCGCCTCCAGGTGACACTTGCCGGTTGCATCTCCACTGCGCACCAGGCTTCCTGATTCCGGGAATCACCCGGGCAGGGAGGTGTAGGGACCACGTGACTTACCCTCTCCAAGCCTCAGTGGCCTGATCTGGAAAGTGGGCATTGATCACACCTGCTCATCATGGCCGCTCAAGAATCCTAACTATGACTGTGAACATTGCTGTCGCCATTATTATTGGTTGTGAGAAAGCGTCACGTGGACCACTGAGGGTCTATTGTGGTGTAAAGGATGTGGTTTGAAATGGCCTCTTTGTCTCAGAACAATCTGTTTTGATTTATTTGACTGTGGGAATTTGAAAACGGCCCAAATGTTTTTCCTCCTCTTGTTCTCTCTCCAACACTCGGATTTCCTCTCACTCATTCACTCACTCCGCGCTCACAGCCCTCTTGCTTACACCTGTTCACACTGATCCGCTTGCAGCCCAAGGGCAGGTGGCACGTCAGATGCCCCACAGCTTTTTCCCTCTCCCTCAGAGGCTCATGCTCTCACAATTACTTACACTCAGAGTTATGAATAGTCATTTTCACACTCAAAGTCCCCTCCCGTCTCTTGCTCCCCCCCGGCCCCTCCAAGTGCCAGCAGAGCCATGAGGTCAGGAGATCTGGTTCTCACTCTGTCTCTTTTATCAAAAGCCTCTATGGCTGTGTGACATGGGCCAAATCACTCAACCTCTCTGGGCCTTGGTTCCTCCCTCACAACAGAGGCAGAGCTGCCAGTTTTACTTTTAAAGAGATCATCACTTTCTTCTGCAGTATCTCAGATGGTCTGAGACGAGGTTCTTCCCGCATCTTGATTTCCCCGACTCCGCAAATGAGTGGATCCGATCTCATCAGGCAGACCGTGTGCCAACCTGAAATTACTCTTTAGCCTTTTCCTGATACTGAAGATACATCATTTTATTTGGAGCTAGAAATTAACATGGGGTCAGGAGAAACTAGAAAGTTCAAGAGGATAATTCGTTCTTGACTTTGGAGAGACACAATGTGATAGCGTCTCACTGGGTCCCATTCCTCTTCCTCTCGGTGTCCCCAGTAGAGGTGACCAGGGAAACAGGGGTGGTGGTCAGTTTGCTGCTGCTGATGGAGGAGGGGCTGTGGACACAAGGACCTTATGTTTCCTGCACCAAGCCCATCAGAAGGATCCCCTTTATTTTGTATGCCTGTCCCCACCCCAGGTTCTGGCCCTAAGAGAGCTAGAATTTATTGAGAATACATGACATATACTGAATCCTTGTGACAGCCCTACAGGTTATGTATGAAAATCATTCCTGTTTTAAGGGTGGTGAGACAGGAGCCTGGGAGGCTGAGTGTCACACAGTCGATCAGTGGCACAGCTGGGTCTGTAACTGGGCAGTGACCTGCCCTTGCACTAAGCTTTGACCATCAAAGCATGCCGTCCTACGTGGCCCAGTGGTGCCAAGGTGGAGTGGAAAGACATAGGATTTCAAGACGGGAGTCTGAGTTTTAATCCTGTTCTACTTACAAACTCATTATGAACCTTGGGTAAGTCCCTTACCCTCTCTGGGCCTCAGTCACTCATTGTAAAATGATGGAGAGGACCAGCTGATCCCCAAGTCCCCTTCCGGCGTGATATCTTGTGGCTGTCTGGGGCAGTATACGCAGTGATTTCAGGCAGTGATTAAGAGACAGGGTGCTGGGATCCATCTGAAATGGACAATCTGATCACGTGGATAATCTGTTTAATGTAGATGCTGAGCGGCTCTTCTGCCTTTGCAATGGCAGGATGCAAAAGTAATTATTTAGGATTTAGGTAATTATTTCCACTATTCAACCTCACTTTCCTGGGACAGTGTGTAAGATGGTCACCTCCTCTTTAAAAAATAAATTCCAAATGTTAATAACTCTGATCTGTGTGACTAATCTAAAGATGTTTAAAAAGGAAATTCATTGACCAGTACTGTCAAGGGTCCTGATACGAGGTGATCGTTTCCCTATTCATAGCAGAGATTAACACCCTGAATTTTTTTAACCCTGAGGTTTCTTTTTTAATACAACAGCTTTATTGATATATATTTTAAATACCATACAGTTCACCCACTTTAAGTATAACATTCAATGGCTTTTAGTATACCTGCATAGCTGTGGAACCATCACCACCATAGATTTTAGAACGTTTTCATCACCCTGAAAAGTCACCCTCTCTCTGGTAGCAGTTACTCCCCATTTGCCCCATTCCACCACCTGCCCCGGCCCCTGGCGACACTAATCTACTTTCTATCTCTATGGATTTGCCTATGCTGGACATTTTTAATAAATGGAATCATAAAAGAAAAGAGACAGGGTGCTGGGGTTAAATCTGGGCTGAAGAGCTGTGCGTCCATGGGTAGGTTACTCAACTTCTCTGACGGGCAGGTTCTCCGTCTGCAAAATGGATCAAGGCCTGTTGCATAAAGTGGCCACGAGCGCTGAGAGGGATAAAGTATATGGGACAGTGTAAGTGTTCCCACGTGTGCCAGCTCTTACTGTGGTTTTATGATCTGTCTTGGCAGACTCTTTTGCTAGGGATGTGGGCTTGCTACCTGACATAGACAGCCCATCCCAGAGTCAGAGGCGTTCCATCCCCAAGTGATATTATGCATGGACCACCATGATGCCTTTGAGTAAAAACCATTTGCCTATCAGAATTCCTGGGAGTTTCCTAACCAAGGTACATTCAAGATGCTAAAGTGAAAAGAAGCTGTGATGACTTAGCCCAGTGACATTCAACTTACTTGTAGTCACAGACCTCAAAGAAAGTTCACCATGGAGCCTCGGAGCCTCCAGAATAACTGGAAAGGGAGCTGCCCTGTTGAAGCAGGCATAGGCGGCTGGTCCCCCTCCGCCCCTCCGCCTCCGTTTGGGTGTCTCCTGAGGAACCCCTGGGAAACCCATTCTGAGAATCACAGGCCATTAGGTGATAGAGAATGAAACTGAGACCCCGCAAGGGGCAGTAACTCACCCAGGAATCAGAAGCAGGCACGTCTGCTGGAATCATTTTCATTAGCAGTGTCCTTTCCCGTTTTTATAAGAGGGCTGTCCTGTGTTTCTTTTGGCCACTGGTCCTAATTAACCACCTACAGATGCGTCTTTCAACATTGACGCTCACTTCGTGGCTGACGGCTATTCTGTCTCCTACCTTCCTCACAGTCATAGGTAGAGGCTGGATGGATATTTATTGTTAAATCAAGGAACATGAAGCTTTCTATTTGGAATCTTTTGAAACAGTGTTTTACCCAAACAATCGTGCCTGCCTCTGCAAGCGGATATGACCCCCAAATAAAAATAAATACATTGCGACCAGAATGAACCCATAGATGGGGTGATGTGTAGGGGCTCTCAAGAGCCCTATTGAGATGAAGCATCTCTCTCTCCCCACTCCCCCTTTTGCAGCCCTCCACCCCAATTTGGTTTTCCAGATCACAAGGCACTCCTCCCTCAAAACCTATTTTCCGCAGATTTAACCAGCAGTGACCTGCCACGTGAAGAGCTTTAGCGAGAATCAATAGGTGTGGGTCTGTGGTGCGGGCTCCACGCCTGCTGCATATAAAACACCCTGGCAGCGAAAGTGAGAT
Source organism: Orcinus orca (assembly GCF_937001465.1). Classification (NCBI taxonomy): domain Eukaryota; kingdom Metazoa; phylum Chordata; class Mammalia; order Artiodactyla; family Delphinidae; genus Orcinus; species Orcinus orca. The sequence goes on along the minus strand of NC_064566.1, from coordinate 15,311,596 downwards.
TGATGCTGGCAAAACATCTGGGGCATCATAGCACAGTGGGTCCCCCTGCAAATTTTAAAGGTGAGGTGATGGCCCAGAGACGCTTGGTGACTTGCCCAAGGTCACGCAGTGATTTAAAGGGAGGGCCCATGTCCTCCAGGTTCCCAGGTTGGGGTCCTTTCCAACACACCGAAACCCCTCTTTGCTGAAGCCAGGCTGCGCTTTGCTTTATGATCTAGGTAATAAACCGGTCTGTAGTGCCTGTGTGGGCAAAGAGAGAGATGGAGTGAACTATTAATTAGAGGCTGGCTTTTAGAGTCCCTGAATGGAGTGTGCTATCAGAGCAGGGAGAGAGGTGCTCTGAGACATTTGCTGAGCATCCACTGGGGTCCAATCCCAGCCTGATGGGAGGTTCAAGAATGGAGAAGAGCAGGTCCCTGCCTGCAAGTGCGGGAGAGGAGAGACACATGTGAATTCAATTCAAGGCTGGCGAGCCTCGCGCTTGGCTTCCCGGCACGCTGTACTCTGGGCGGGGGTGGGAACACGGTCTTCTCCAAGCCTGACCCTGGCAGCCCGGCAGATGTGTTTATTTCTTCCTTTTCCACTTGGGAGGCAGGCGTCTGGCAGGGTGGTTAAGCAGGCAGCCTGTAGGGCCAGGCTGCCTGGGGTTCAGATCGTAGCTCTTACTGTTGAGATCTGTGAGCGGAGGCTAACTACGTGATTCCATTTCCTCATCTGTAAAATGGGGAGAGTAACGGTGCCTTTCGCGTGGCGTGGTATGACGGCGAGGCCTTGACGAGGTGGTGTTCTTCAGTGCTTAGAGCCCCGCCCACTGACAGATGGGATAAGCAAGAAACTGGTATTAACTGTTAGTCTGGGGAACCTTACATGGGTGTGTGTTTCTTCATTTAAAAACTAATGTTGATCACTTTTTTTCTGATTATAAAAGTCACTTGTATACAAATGCCAGCTACCTAAAGATACCCATTGGTAACATTTTGCTGTAGTTTTTTCCATTTTTATCCTTGTGCAGTGTGTGTGTGTGTGTGTGTGTGTGTGTGTGTAATTGGGCATGTGCTGTCAAAGTATAAGTTTCAAAAAATTATAAATCCTATAGAATCACATGGACATCTAGAATGAACGTGGGTCAGAGACTGATTTGACTCGTGAATGAGGAAGCCAACAGGAGATGCTCATTGGCTAAGCTGGAGATGAGAGAAACAGCGGTTACGTAGGCATGGGAGGAAGAGAACTGGAAGATGGCTGGATTGTATACACACAGGTTAATCCTAACCGTTGGGTTATCTTTTCTACCGGGCCAAAAGAAATCTACAAATTCACCTGTCACCTCCCATGAGTCAAAGTTACGTTTCTCTAGAATCCCCTAGATAATGACCCCTTGGGTGAGTCTGCTAAACAGCGCTCCAGTATGATGTTGAAAGTTTGCTTATCATTTACCTTAGCGGTATCTATATATTCTTTGTGATCATACACTAGAAAACTACACACCTTGCCTTCTACACTTAATATTCCATCACATTCATTTTCAAAAGAAAGTTTTGAGGAAGGACCAGGATCCCCAAGGGTGTGACCAGCTCTTCAGCCCAGCTTGATTGGAGTGCCCCATCCCCTGCCATCTCGAGGTCCCAGGGCAACTGCGTTGATCTCAGGCGCCTGCTGCATTTTATTGTGTTCGTCCATTTCTCTCTCTCTCTCTCTCTCTCTCCATCTAGACTGAGTTTCTTTTTTCTTTTTTTTAATTTATTTATTTGTTTTTATTTTTTGGCTGTGTTGGGTCTTCGTTGCTGCGCACGGGCTTTCTCTAGTTGTGGCGAGCGGGGGCTACTCTTCATTGCTGTGCACTGGCTTCTCATTGTTGTGGCTTCTCTTGTTGCAGAGCACAGGCTCTAGGCACGCAGGCTTCAGTAGTTGTGGCACGTGGGCTCAGTAGTTGTGGCTTGCAGGCGCTAGAGCACAGGCTCAGTAGTTGTGGCTCACGGGCTCAGTTGCTCCGTGGCATGTGGGATCTTCCTGGACCTGGGCTTGAACCCGCGTCCCTTGCATTGGCAGGCTGCTTCTTAACCACTGCGCCACCAGGGAAGCCCCTAGACTGAGTTTCTTGAGGTCAGGGATTTGTTGAGCTGAACTATCTTCCTGATCCTTCTCTCTCAAGCACCTAATATGTGGCACATGGTGATTCTTCCAAGATGCTTGTCGAGTGAGCGAACAGGGATGTTAAGAAGCCTGGCCTTTGTCAGTTACAAAAGGCGAACCTTGCTGTTGGAACAAGCAGGGCTCCTCTCCGGAACTGGCCGTGTTCTTCTGTTGAGTCAGAGAAGCTCCCAACCCCCACACAGTGTCGCGGCCTTCCACCTCCCCCATCCCTGATTCTGCCGTTTAATTGTGTTTAGAGGACTCTATACACTTGGTCTAGAAAACCCAGCTGTCTCTTCTCCGTAGGACTCTGAAGACTGAGCTCTCTGAGTTCCTAACTTTCTATCCTAATCAAGGTCTGAAAGGGGTAAAAAGTTCTTGGCCACTTCCAGCTGTGGATGGAGAGATGTGATGGAAGGATTAATCTCTGGGCTGTGAATTTTAAAGCTCTCTTGTTCCATGTGTTGGGAAAACCCATCAAAATGCTAATAGATCTGCTGTCTTCCCTCCTGCAGACGCTTTTCTGCATCGGAATATATTTACAGGGGCTTGAGCAGGGAAGAATTACAAGGAGTTGGGGTGCCCTTTGCCCAGATTCCACTGCAGCCCTGTGGGTTATAAAGTCTGAATTAATAGCCCCGCGTTGCGGAGGAGAGCTGTGGTTGGCTGTGGGGTTGGCCCTTTAGTGATGAGTTCTCAGCTTTTGGTTTCCTTGCTAGCGGCAGGGCAGCCAGTTTGGAAACATCTCTATTACTGTCGTGTGGCTTTTTAATACTGCTTCTCTCAGAGGCAGAATATCCTCTCACAGGCGTTCCCGTAGGTGTATGACTGACTGCACAGCGGATCCCCGTTGAGTTCAAGGTCTGCAGTGTGTTGAGACACATTTTGTGCCAAAGTCAGCTTCAGCACTGAGACAGACTTAGCTCTTCTTGAACCCTGTGCTACAAGTGCTGGATTGTTCTCGAAGCCTTTGAAACACCAGGTATCTTTGTTTGAACAGCCCAATGGCCTGAGAACCTCTCAGATGCATTGTTGGAAGGACAGACACTATGGGGTTAGCCTAATGCAGGCTGGCCTCAGGCAAAGTGTCTCCAAGACTTTGGCTGCAGACAAAATGGTGGGTTCTGGTCCTCCCTCTGCCTGGTCCAGCTCCGTCACTGCAGACAAGATGCTTGACCTCTCTGAGCATCCCTTCCTTCCTTTGCTAGTAAAGAGGAGAATGCTGGCCACTTGGTACAAGAGTTGTGGGGCTCACATCTTTCATTTCTTTGTTCACACAGATGAACAAAGGCCAGGCAAGCCAGGCTACATCTTCAGAGATAAGTCCCTTAAACGATTAGGGCTTCCGGGTCCCTCTGGGACCAAATGCTGGGCACTTGCCTGACAGGTCTGCTGGAGCCCCATCTCCTTGTGAGAATGAGTGAGCCTTCCTTGGCAGACACTGCTGTTGATTCTGTTTCCCTTTCCCCATGAACTGAACCGATGTTTAATTACATAAAAATGCTGTGGCCCAGGCTCACTTTCCTCATCTGTAAAATGGGAAGATGGGTAATATTTTTCTTGCAGTGTGGGAGGAAGGGGAGTGAAGATCAGAAGTAAAGTCAGCTCCAGTGTATGCATAGCCCTTGTCCTTACCCTCCTCGGGTACCAAAAACGTGCTTCCAGACGGGAAAGAGGGTGGGCAGATGCAGGGCAATGCCCACTGGTGACAGGGGGTCTCCCCAGTTCTCCTTCCTGCTCCGTAGAGCATCTTGGCGGTGGCGTCTGTTGTATGCATCCTACGGGGGAGGGCAATGGAGACCCTGGCTGGCATGTGCAGAAAAGCTCCAGACCTGCCGGCAGGTGCAGAGGAGATGATCGCTAATGACAGTTGCATTGAGAATAAACAGCTTCACATGTTAATTTATGGGGTTGGTACATCCCTCTTCTGGGCCCTTTCACCCTCCCCAAGCCACCAAGAGCCAATGGGCTCAGATTGGGAGTCCCTTGCCCATCGGGCAGACCCTCCAGGGCCCTTGCTAGCAGTGCAAGCACCCACTGTGCTGTGCCCAATGACAGGTAGGGAGTGGCCCTCCGCTCCCAGAGCAAAAGTAAATCGTAAATCCCAGTCTTTCTGAGGCTGTCATGGCTCCCCCTTCAGCCCCATTGTGACCCTGGGGCACAGTTAACAGGCTCATTCAGGGACTCATTATGGGAACAGAGAGTGATGGGGCTGAGTGACAAGGCGGGCGGCACTGGGAAGCGCTCTGACTCCCCCAGCCAGACAAGTGCAGGTGGAGAGACAAGGCAGAGGCACGATGCACTCAGGCAGCTTCATTAAGGGCTGCCCAGGGGATCACTGAGATGCAGGACGCAGCAGGAGCTCATCCTGAATAAGCCTTGGCTCCTCTCCCTCTCCCCGCCACCACCCCCTGCTTTGCTAATTTAAAACAAAGCAAAACAAAGCCCCAGCTTTGCTTTGGAGCCATAAACTGCGAGCTTTTATCCATCAACAAGCGATGCATCAGGCTGGCAGTGGCCCAGCCTGGATCCTGTGGCCTGGCATCAGTGTGGGGAGAGGGGCCCAGGCTGAGCCGGCTTCTGGGACTCGCTGAGGACGCTGCTGCCGCTTCTTGTGGCACAAGACCAAGAGTCCTTGTGGTCACAGAACTCAGAAGGATGGCTGGTCCACTTTGGGTGGCTAGAGTGGAGGAGAGTTGGGGAGAGATTTCTAGCAGGAGCTAGCCAGGAAGAGGCTCATCATTGAGCTGATCACCTTTCTCCCTCTCTCCTTTCCTTGCTGCCTCTTCCAGGAAGACTTCCCAGCTCTCCACCTCCTCTGAAATCCTACTGACTTGGGATTCTAGGATATCAAGAAGCTCTAAATCAGTCACCTTCAACATCATGTGGAAACCTAATATATAAACGATCAGAAAGACCAGCTGTTGTGAATTAAGTGGTAGGATGTATACGTGGGGTGTAGACTCCATCTGTTCTGAATGTAGACCCCTAAGGGAGAGAGGGAAGGGTCCTGAGGAGTATGGACCCTATGGAACCGGTGATCATGGCCACTACCCTTTCTACAGAGAGTATCAGCAGGTTCTACTTTACATAATTCCTGTGGCCTCCGAGGACCAATTCTGTGCTGAGCACCGTGGGAATCACTTATAATCCGTTAGCTCATCTAATCCGCAGCTCAGGCCAGTGAGGTAGGACTGTGATGGCCCATACTTCACAGGTGGATAACCTGAGGTTTAGTGGGTTAAGGAACTTTCCCAAGGCTCCACGGGCGGCAGCTGGCCTAGCCGAGATTCAAACCCAGGCCTGTGGAATAGGCCACAGTGCTTCCCGCCATTTGATGCGGAGGGCTCCCACCTACCACCTACCCTGCTGCACATTGCAGAGAGGCAGCAGGCTCTAGTGGGGGAGTCGTCCCCACCAAAGCCCACTAACAGGTGACCATCCAAATGCTGCTACACTGTCTACCTACCCCGACCCTTCAGCCATTTTCGGGTTCTTCCAAATGGCATCTTTTCAGGGGAGCATGGAACTTCCATCAGCAGTTGGCCTGTCCCAGGCCTATTGCACACAGCTGGCAAACCAACTGCCCCTCAGACCGGGGCTTGACTCAGACACAGGGAAACTTTGGTCTCCTTGTGGCGCTGTGCTTCACCGCCTGCGTCAGCCAAGGCCAAGGCAAGAGGTAACTCTGACCCCTCCTTCCTGAGGCCTCAACTTGTAGCTCCACAGCTAGAGCGAGTGTTGAAATGGGGTGGAGCTGGGGGCTGACAGTGTTTGACTGAGTGGTCTCTGCTGGGATCCATAAAGGACTAAAGCAAAGTACATTCATAGATGCAAGAGGCTCAGCTTCTCGGGGTCCAGAGAAAATTATACAAGTAGCTGAGAGTCACTCGTTCCCTCTCTTATCTCTGTTAACCTGGTTTTGCCTTCCCACTCTTCATTTAATTCTTTTACAGATATACTCACCTTCCAACTGTCCTGTTCATTTCTCCATTTCTCCATCCATCCATCCATCCATCCATCCATCCATTTCTGCTTCCATGCATGCTTGCATTCATTTATCCATCCATTTCTGCATGCATCCATTCATTCATCTTTCTATCCCTTCAGTTATTCATCCATCCCAGAAACCAACTACAGCCTAGTTCCTCTTTTTCTCTTCTACCATTCCGTTCTTGTATAGATCCATTCTCTACCCATCCATCTATCTATCATAGCAACTATCGATTCATCCCACTATTATTATCTGAGTCAGGAATTGAGACATCATCGCCATCTTTCAGGAACTCATAGAGCCCAGAGAACAGTGATTAATCATGGCTGTGGAAGTCTGGGAAGGTTTCTCAGAGGAGATATCGAAGGAAGGTTTTACAGGATGAGTAGGAGTTTGCCAGGTGATTTGGGGAGTGTGTGTGGGGCTGCAGTTCAGGGTTAGGAAAGGAAGAACGGACTTGCAGGCAGAGTGAACAGCAGCGAGTTTGGGCTGAGTGTGTTGGTGGGGCGTGTGAGTCCAGGTGAGTTCAGCTCAACTGTTGGGTCTGTGCGTATTGCGAGGACCTGAAGATCGGCCTGAAAAGGCAACTGCGGATCAGATGACAAAAGGCCCTGTGTATAGACAAAGGGAGGCCAGGGAACCCACTGAAGCAGGAGAGAAAGACATTTATGGGCTCAGTCTGACAGCAAAGGAGAGGGCAGGTTGGAAGGGACAGCTGCAGGCTGGCGGTCCAGCAGGAGCTCGTTTGCAGCAAGCAGATAGGCAACGATCAGGCTGAGCCCAGGCGGGGCTGGCAGGGGCAGTGAGGATGGAGAGGCAGGGATGATTTGGGAGACATGGGATGGTAGAGAAACATTGACTGGGAGAAGAGTGAAGAGTCTTTGATCTGGGTGTCCCGTTACACAGGGGTGCTCTGTTCTAGAGTAGGAATCATCAGGGTAGATATTTAAGTCTCTCCTCCGGGTCCTATCCAGGATACTGAAGTGGCTATCAGAATTTTTCTTATAAATTGAGGGCTGGTATCCCCACCCAGTGCAGATTTGCTTTGATTGGAAGAAAGAAGAGGAGGAAGAAGGTCTAAGCTTTGAACTAGACCTTGCAAAATGGGCGCACCTGGCCAATATCACTAAGTACCACTGATTAAGCTCTTACTATATATTTCATGGATTCGAAGCCACACTTTTTAAAAATATATATATTTTAAGGTCTCTAAAACCAGGATGCATCATACAGAAAGTGACATGTCATAATTAGTTTAACAGGCAGTGTTTTCTTTTTCTTAGAAGTCCGTATAATAATGGTACGATTATAACCCACGGAGTCTTACATTTAAGAAATAGGGTATCGTGTGCCAGGCTCTCGGCTAAGTCCCGTGTATACATTCCTCACGTAATCCTCACAGCCTCTTAGGAGGCATCAGCTGTTGTTAACCCTGTTTCCCAGGTGAGGAGTTGAGCACAGAATAGGAAGGTCATTTGCTCAAGGTCACAAAGCTAGTTAGAGTTGGACTCAGGATCCCAACCTGTGCCACTTCAAACCTGGGGACGGCGGGGATCTTTGTACAAAAGCAAGAGCAGGTCTGGGGCCAGAACAATGGGGGCCTCTCCCTTCCACGGCACAAGACAGCCGGGTCAACGGCGACCACCATCACCCAGCCCACCACCTTTCAACGCTGCCTCTTGTCACCCAGCCCCAGTTCCCGTCTTGGCCCTAAACCTCGGGATTCTTTTCCCCCCTCCTGGGAGGGCTCCGGGCCTAACATCTGTAGTGACCTCCCTCCCCCACGGAGAGGAGGGGACTGGAATGAGATCTCAGGGGAAAGGGGGAAGAAATTCCGAGCGCAGCTGGTTTTCCTCACACAACGCAGATCTGCTTAAATGGGAATTAGGATTAGTGCTGGATTTTGCCTCTCCTGGCAGGCTGGTAATAAGCCAATCTCCTCGCAGTCTGCAGGAAGGCAGAATTCCACTGAAGATGGGAGCCGGCTTCAGGCTCGGGAGTGCGAAACCTGAAAAGTAATTGTGTTATTGACGGGTCTTGCCCGCACTGCCAGATGTGCAGCCTTCGGCTCCTTCCCTGGCGTGGCTGCAGCCTTTAATTTTGTTAATGGGTAACATTCTCCCAGGCTGCGTGGCTGACAGGCACACTTGACATTAATACGTGTTCTTCGCGGTCCCCAGAGCTCATAAAAGCTCATTATCAGTTCTGAGCCTGTAAATGTAGTTCCCGGCTCAGGTGGGCCGGGAACTGGGAGATGCTCTGGGGGGAGTGGAGGGGTGGACCTCTGCGTGAGCCAAGAAATAAACTCCTCCCTCATCCGGGGATGCGACCTCCCAGGCCACCAGGAGGGGAGCAGAAAAGCAACTCTGTAGGCTGAACCCTGGGTTCAAATTTGCATTCAAGCAAAGGGGCTCCTGCCCTGCTATTTGAGGGGAGTTGATCCAGTATTTTGGGAAGGCAGTTTGCCAAATGTGATGTGTGCAGAGCCTCTGCCCGGCGGTCCCACTTCGGGGCATCCGGGCTTTGGAACTGCATGAACTTTTCCACACATAAATGTGGGCACCGAGGGGACCGTTGCCGCAAAGTGGTAATGGCCAGAGATGGAAATATCCACGTATCCATGGTGGGAGAGGTGAGTGCATTGTGGTCCACGCTTCCCATGGGATACTGTGCAGCTGTGAAAAAGACTCCAGAAGATGCACGTGTGCTCACTCGCAGAGGTAGACATGGTATCACTGATAACTGGGGTTGTAGAACATGCGAGGTAAGATCCCATTTGTGTAAAAAATTGCCACTGTCTGCTTGTGGGCCCCCATGGGCCCATGCTTATGCACACATGTACACACATGTGTGATTACATGTAATATAGCCTACAACGTCATATTACAAAGATTTTGCAGTGGGTTTATCTGTTAAATAGAATGAACGAGTATGGACAAACTTTCACTTTTATAGTTAAAAATGAAAATTATATTATATTATATTATATTATATCCATCCATATCCGTATGTATATGCACGTGTGTGGATACAGATATGGCTGTATATGTATACGGATGTGTATATGCATCATGAATTCCTCTGACTAGCCTTAGTCTGGCCCATGACACTTGAGGTCCCTTGGGCTGACACTGCCTGGGTGGACGTCTGAGGCAGAGATAGCTAAATAAAACGAGATCACGTCCTCTGGCCAAGCCCTGTTCCCCATCAGTTAGCAGGGAGTTCTGAGAACTTCTTACGTGCCCGGGGGCACTGGTGTTGGGATCTACAGGGTTGACCTTGAACTCATTGCTCTCCTGATTGCTCCTCTCCCACCATGGAGATGCACTTGCAAGGGACTTGACTTCCCACGGACCTGAGTGTAGCCCTGGCCCTGCCCCTTTTCAGTGGTAAGTCCTTGGGTGAGTTAATGCCTCTGAATTCACCATGGTCCTTATCTCTAAAGTGGCCACACTTTCTCATGGAATTGTTGAGGGCGTCGGGATTAGTGTCATTGTCATTTGAGACAATATGAAAGTTGATCAGGGCTGCTTCTGTGCCGCCAGGTTGTGGGGAAGGGAAGGACGGGGGTGCTTAGCCCTCCCCGCTCCCACTCCGCTGTGAAGTTTTGCCCTTTTGTTACTCAGCTGGGTTTGTGAACAAGCTGGTCCCCTGAGACTGGCCTAAGCCTTTGCTGACAGGTACGTGGCCTGGACATGGTGAATTTGATCCTTCTCCCGTGACCTTTGTCAAACTGACGGAGAGGAGGCAGGGGTCGGGGGAGAGGCTGGACTTCTCGCCCCTGCACTCGGGCTGAACTGCTTTTCTCACCACCAAAGATTTCTCCACATATTACTTCTCTCTTCACGGATACCAGGTCTTGAAAATCTCCGTCTGCCCCAAAGCCTGCATTCATTAGGCAATGATTAATTCGCTTTTGCATTTTCAAAATGACTCAGAAAGCCTTTTTTCTGCCTGAGGAAAATGGAGTTCCCACACCAACATGATACTATTCTAGCTAGAAGCAAAGTGATCCAATGTGTCGCTGTGGTTACGGCACGCTCCGTCTCATCACAGGGACGTTGTGCAGGCTTCCTGATTTTGGAAGACTGAAAATACGCCCCAGTCCCTAGGCTCTGGGGATGCCATCCTGGGACCCTCTGTGGGGCTGGGTGCTTGCTTCTGTCTTTCTGGCCACGGGGCCTGTGGCTTCTGCACCTTCAGAGATGGGAGGAGGGAGCGGGTGCACAGCTGGACGAAGTGGCCCCCAGAAGCCACATGCCCCCCACACTTGCTTTTTTAAAATGTATTTCTCCCTCTTTTCCTTCTAGAGTTTATCCTGAAGCTACCATCAGAAAGAGACTTCAAGAGAATCTTGACACCCCTGAAAGGAAAAGACACCAGTTGAAAGAGGTATGATTGGCGACATGGGAGTGTGGATCTTAACGTATTCAAATAAGAGGGTCTAATCTTCTCTCTGCTCCCTTTCCCTCCAGACTCTCCATTTCTGAGTGAGAAAGCTCTCAGCTCGTGCTGGAGGGCAGGGCAGGCAAAGGGCGGCTTTTCTCTTGTCCTCACCCCCAGATGTTTGCTCGGGGCTGGGGAGCGAAGGTGAGGGGTGAGGAGACAGAGGCCGATGGGGTCTCACCAGACTGGGTGCCACCCCACTGACAGGGCCGAAGGTCATGCTGGGTCCTGAGTCGATCCAGGAAGTGAGGGTTGAAGGGCTGGAGGGAGTGAGCCCTCCAAGGGAAAGCAGAGCTCCTGGGGGGATCACGGAGGGTCCCGCCTCTGTCCAGGACCCCTGCCACGCCTCCCCTTCCTCCGCACCCACCATGGTCTTGGGATTGTGGGAAGGAAATACCTTCCTGGGGTGATTTCCAGCCCTTCCCTCCCCCCATCCCCTCCCCCATTCCAGGACTGTCTTTTTGGATAAAGTTCAAATCCACAAGGACTAGGACCAATCACCAAATTCCATGACGGAACTGGGAACGGAGAAGCCTTGGTCTGCTTCTTGGGCTCTGGGAGCTTCTTGGGCTGCCCACAATCCCAGGACTGGTGACGGGCTGGGTCGCCTCAGGGAAGGTTCCTGAATGAGGAGCCAGGATATCTATCCTCTGGCCCAGTCTGTGGCACCATTGTGCCTCTAGAGCCCTTACAAGCCATTTCCCTCATTGGGCCTCATTTTCGCATCTGTAAAGTGGGGCAGCAGTGCCTTGAATCTCTGTTCCAGCCCACAGGTCCTCAGTTGCTGAGGTCCCAAGACCAGGGCTGAGCTGGGGGAAGGGCAGATTTGGGGGCGGCGGGGAGGCAGAGATGGAGGTGGGGCTTGGGCATGGCTGTGGAGAGGAGAGGGGATTTGAAAGCTCTGAGGAGATTCGATTGCCAGGCTCGAGCAAAGGATGACTCAGAGCCTCAGGCGAAAGACCACAGGGTCTGAGGTGCAGATGCGACCGTGTTTGAGTCCCAACTGATCAGAAGAGTCAGATTAAGCAACACTGACTGAGGGCTTCTCCGTGCCAAGTGGAGGGCTATGTGCAATCCCTCTACCAGCAGCCCTGTTATCACCTCCATCTCAGGGAAGAGAAAACCAGGCCTCAGAGAAGTTAAGCGACTTGCTAAAGGTCACACAGCAGTAAGTAATGTGGCTTACTGGAAGCCCCTCCCTGAGCTACCCAAGCATTCTTGTGCATTTTGCTTACCAGCTCTATGACTTGAATCTTAAGGTTAAAAACTCCTTGAAGCCAAATCACCTCTCCGAAATTCATTTCCTGAAAAAGACATGGAAGTGAGCTCTTTCCTAGAATTTTTTTCTTAAACTTTGGGCTCTTCGTAAAATCTCTGTGAGTCTTGATTTTCTGATCTCTGAAATGGGAACATCGCACTTATTCATGGGGTTGTTTTGGGGAGAAGATGAGATGAGGGGGCTGAAGAAATCTCCCCACACCCTCCCTACAGACCCCCTCCACCGGCCTTCCGCCTCCTGGGGCTGCTGTGAGGGTGGGTGGCGTGTACCCACGTTAAAGTGCTGTGCCCAGCCGCCTGATGGTGTTTGCGATTTCAGCTGCCTCTGGTGCCCATGTTTGGGAAGCACCGGCCACTTTCTGACTCACTGATCTGATATTCACCTGGTCTCCAAGCTCATCCTCTTAACTTTGGATGTGCCCCCTGGCCGGCCGGGATTATTTTAGGCTGGAATCCAAGGCAGGGTGGCCAGGTCCTAGCAGCAGATAAAACAGGGCCACGTCAAGGCCCACCCAAGAGGTCAGTGGCAGAGGAGCAGCGAGGCCAGGGCCTGGGGGGCTTCTCTCACTCCCTCGACAGCGTCCGTGTCCCACAGCTCACCCTGCTCTGCCAGCCTCCTGGGCCATAATCTACATTGTAAGCCTCCTGGCAGCAGCCGCCCTGGTCCCTGCAGGAAGCTCTCACCTTATCACAGAGCCTGGATCCCACCAGGTTTTCTTAATCAGGAGAAGGCACTGAAGCGAGTCAGAAAAAGCTTAACTTCCTCGGGATGTTTCTCCATCAGGGGAAGCCGTGGGCCTCAGACGAGAGGAAAGAATCTCTTCAAGTACAGAAAAAAGCAGCAAGGGGGCCGTCGTTCTTGGTTTACCTTCAGCAGGGCTGCTGAGGGAGCAGAGTAATTTTGCCTGGCCCCTGTTGTTAGTCAGGAAACAGAAATTATAGAGTCACGGGGAGAATCCAAAGATGAGTGTCAGCGACGGGCAGACAGGCGTGAGCTGTTGCGGGAAATGTTTGCTGGGGGCTGGTGGAGGCTGAGTCGAAGCTCTGCCCTTCAGTAGCTGTTTGACTCCGGGTGAGTGCTTTGATTGCCCAGGGTCTCAGTTTTCTTATCTATAAAATGGGCAAACAGCTTGCACACCCCACCCCACCCCCAGGTGGTTGTGAGGGCCAGGAAATCACCGGCTAGATGATCCTGTGTGCTTTGAACGAGGGGAGCCCCCTGGAATAATGTGGGGAGCCTCCCAAGGTGACCTCCTTGAAAAGGCTCAGGCTCTTGGGATGTGAAAGCTGGGTGTTTGTGACCACACAGTGGGGTTACCCTGGAGACACATACCTCTCTCTGTGCGTGGTCTAAAAAAGGACTGAGATGGAGGGCCTGGCTTGTGTCAGCTCTCTGTTCTGACACCGCTGGGGCATGGGGCCATCTCGGGTGTGAGCAGTTCTCCCTGAGCCTTTATCCCATGGTTTACACTTCACTCCTGGTGATCTTTCCTGGGCTCTTTCTGTAGGTAATCCCTGATCCCCCCCACACCCCAAGAGGCAGGGATTAATAAGCTCTTTTTAAGTGAGGACAACTGGAGTTCAGAAAAGTGGTAAATTATTCCAGGTTCACCTCTAAAAAGCAACAAGGTTAGGACCCAAACATGGGGCTCCTGCCCTAAGGATAGTGTGTTTACCATAGCCACCCACGGCACCCACAGTGCCCGCAAAGGCACCCCTCCACACCTACAGAGGTGCCCTGTGCGTGTCCATAGGGACTCCCCACAGCACTACAGTGGCTCCCCATGGTGCCCATAGAGCCCCCTAAGTCATTCGTGAAGCACCCCCCAGGAACTCACAGCATCACCCCATGGCATTCATGGTGGTCCCCATGTGTCCCCAGAGCATCCCACATGCCTGCAGTGACAGCCCACAGCTCCCATGGTTGCACTGCTCCTGAGTTCTCCACCCAGCCTTGCATGGAGTTTGGAGGGCAGGCAGAAAGGGGAATCCCTTGATGTTTTTGTCTCCCCAGCCAGCCCTCTATAGCAGGCTGAGCAAATGAGTGAAGGCAATTTTTAGGAGACCTCTAGATTGTCCTCCTGCTGAGATCTGACAGTGGGAAGCAGGTGGCTGGTGGGGGTGGGTGGTGGTGAAGGAGGCCTGGCTGCCGCCACAGCAGAGCCTGTACCTACTTACCTGTTTTTCCTTTTGTTGCTTGTACTTTTGGTGTCATAGCTAAGAATGCATTGCCAAGTCCAAGGTCATAAAGGTTTACCTCTGTGTTTTCTTCTAAGAGTTTTAAGGCTTTAGCTCTTATATTTAGGTCATTGATTCATTTTGAGTTAATTTTTGTACATGGTGTGAGGTAGGGGTCCAACTTCATTCTTTGGCCCGTGGATATCCAGTTACTCCAGGACCACCATTGAAGAGACTGTTTTTCCCCATTGAATAATCTTGGCACCCTTGTTGAAAATCCATTGGCCATAGATGTGTAGGTTTATTTCTGGATTCTCAGTTCTCTTCCACTGGTCCATATATCTATCCTTATGCCAGTACCATGCTGTTTTGATTACTGTTGCTTTATGTGTAACTTATGGAGAAGTATTAGTATATTTTAAAGCTCCCCAGGTGACTCCAATGTGCAACCAAGGTTTTGCACTACTGGTGTTTAGAGGAAGATGAGGCACAGTTAGGGAGGCTGGTTGAGAGGCTGCTGGAATGATCCAGGGCAGTGCAGGGTGGAGAGGATGTGGCCCTGAACTAAAGCTTCAATCGTGGGGGTGAAGAGGCCATGAGTTGAAAGAGGTTAGTGAGGGAGACATCCCGATTCTCCTTGATTCCGGGAAGGCTTTAGAGATGCCAAAGGTGAGAACAGAAGCCAGTGGTCCAGGTGAGCTTGAGTAACCTCTTACCCACCCCAGTGTGATTTGGAGGAAGACCTGAGTCCCAGTCCAGCTCTGCTCCACTGTGTGACCTTGGGCAAGTTGCTCAACCTCTCTGAGCGCCTCCATTGCCTCTGTAAGGTGAACTGATATTCTCTGCCTGCTCATTCAGAGGGTTGGGTGTGGGTCAAGCGGGTCAGCGCTGCAAAGACTGGAAGGGACTTAAAGGCCTTGGCAGATCCTTGGCAGAGAATGCGTGGCAGATTCTTCAGCCCAAAGTTCCTGCCAGGTGGTTGTCAGTATCCGCCCAACCAGGGCCTTGAGGCTCATAGCCTCCAATGCAGCCTATGCTGCCTTGGGCCGCCTTGGGCTGTCTCTGACAGGTCAACATGGCTCCTTGTGCTGCACTGAGATCTATTTCCTTGTGCCTTCCATCTTCTTGCCCCAAACCTGCTTTGTGGGGCTGAAGGGAGCAAGCGTCACCCCTTTCCCTCCCGGCCATTCTCCTGCGTCCCCACCCCACAGCTTCTCATCTTCTGGGTGCAGGGTTGTAGTTCCCTCTGCCTCCCTCTGAGGATGCAGGTCGAGGTGCTCTCTGCATTTCTTGCTCTCTTGACCCTCTTCTGGGTGGACTCTGGCCTGAACTTGGCACTATCATAGTTCAGCCCTCAGAGCTGAGGCCAGAGCTCCAGCTGTGTTCTGAGTCCAGCCAAGGTGGGTGAGACCATCATCTCCCTCAGTCCAGAACTTTGATGTCTGTTCATGGAGCTGACGTGGCATTGGGATCCAGTGATTCCCTCATCCTGTTTGGACTCAAGCTCCCATCTTTTTGTTAACCAAGTAGAAAAGGGATTCACTCTTGCTACTTACATCACATTTCCATGCATTATTTGTAAATCATAAGGCAGGTTAATCCAGGAGGGAGAGCACAGCTTTGGTATTAGATGAATTTCAGGGCTATTTCTTAGCTGGGGCAGATGAACTCAGTGTACTCTCCCGTTAGATGAAGATAGTCATTACAACTGCAGGCTTCATGGTCAAGATTAAATGAGGCGATGGATATCAAGTGTGTAGCCCACTGCCCAGGAAGGAGACAACATTCCAGGAAGTGGTGGATCTCATTACCTGTGTCGTCCCAGTACCACCCTTCCTTTTTGTCCAATTCTGACTGATGGGGCACAAGCCCTGAGTTTAAGGGCAGGAAGGGGTAGCAGCCCCAGGCCTCGTCTCCCTCCTGGCTTCCCCCTCGCTCTCTGGGACACGTGTGTGAGGGAACAGGGTGACAGGTTCTCACCACCCCAGTTTCCTGCTTACTCAGCTCAAAGTCTGCCAGAACCTTCTGGCCTGGGGCCAGCACTGTGTCCATATGTGACTCATGACAGCAACCTGGTCCTTCTCTGCCTTCTAGGATATTGTCCATCCCAAACCTTTTCCTTCTTTTGTTTTTCAAGTTGTTTTAAATTTGCACAAGAAGGTTCATCCCAGGACCACACACCCATTGTCCCCGATGGGAGGCCCAGCCAGTGGAGTTTTATCCCTCCGAGCTGCCCCCTCTCCCTGACCTGGTTGGCTGTGAGAGCAAGGCCAGACCACCCCCTCACTCTGTGGGGTGACCACTACTTAACATCATGGAGAGATAATAATAAGTCTAAACTTCCTCTTCTAAAGAATGAGCAAATCATTGTTTTTCTGTTCATGCAGCAAAAATTAGCAAAACATGCCCTTAAATGGCTTTTTTTTTTTTTTAAGTAATGACCTATATCCACATTGTGAATCACAGCTGAAGAACTTTCAAACAGCCAGATGTGGCAAAGAGGGAGGGAATAGAAACCCCATTTTCAGATGCATGTCAGCATCAGAGAGGGGAAGTGACTTGCCCGAGGTCACACAGCTATGGAGTGGTAGAGATGGGCTCAGTCTGTGAGTCTTCTGACCTGGACTGGTGATCATTCTGCTGCACCCAGCTGCGTCTTTTATTAGTTAAAAGTGTAAAATAATGTATTTTAATTTATAGCCTACAAATAAAGGAAGAAGTCCAAACTGGCTGGCAGTGATGTTTGGTGGCTGTGGTAGTATATTATCTGAGAAGAAATGAATGGGGCCATTCCCTGTGCTTTGGGGTTTGCCGAGCTGTCTTCCCTTTCTGGGCCATGGTCAGGGCTAAGTTCTGAAAGAAAGGCACTGTGGGATGGAGGAAGGAGATCGGGCTGTGGATTCTGAAGCTGTTTTTTTTTTTTAATAGCCTTTATTTTCTAGAGCAGTTTTAGATTCACAGCAAAATTGAGGGGAAAGCGCAGGGAATTCTCACATTCTCTGTCTCTATATACATCCCTACGCACATGTACAGTCTCCCGCACTACTGACATCCCGCACCCAGTGGCACATGCATTACAATTGATGAACCTACATTGACACATTGTTATCACCCAAAGCCCATAGTTTATACTGTGGTTCTCTGTTGGTGTTGTACATTCATTCTATAGGTTTTGACAAAAGGATAATGACATGTATCCACCATTATAGTGGATACTACTATAGTGGAAACTACTCATACAGAGTATACTATATACTATATACATACTACTATGTACTACGGTACTACTGTACATAGTACTACATACTACTAGGTACTACTACTGTACTACTCATACAGAGTATACTATATACTATATACATACTACTACTATATATATACTACTATGTATATACTATATACAGACTACTATAGTGGAAACTGCTCATACAGAGTAGTTTCACTGCTTCACCAATTCATCCTTCCCTCCCTACTAAGCCCTGGCAATCACTGATCTTTTTACTGTCTCCATCGTTTTGCCTTTTTCTTCATGTCATAGTGTTGGAATCATACAGTACAGAGCCTTTTTAGATTGACCTTTTTTCACTTAGTAATATACATTTAAGGTTCTTCCATGTCTTTTCATGTTTTGATAACTCCTTTTTTTCCCCTATTTTTTTTGTTTGTGGTAAAATACACATAACAGAAGTTAATGTTTTAACCGTTTTAAGTGTACAGTTTGGTGGTATTAAGTGCATTCAAATTGTTGTGCAACCGTCACCACCATCCATCTCCAGAACTCTTTTCATCTTGTGAAACTGAAACTATACCCATCAAACAATACCTCCCTATTCCCTTCTCCCAGCCCCCGGCAACCCCCATTCTACTTTCTGTCCCTGTGATTTTAACTACTCTAAGTACCTACGTAAGTGGAATCATACATTATTTTTTTTTTTTTACTGCTTACTTCACTTAGTGTAATATCCCCAAGGTTTATCCATGTTGTAGCGTATGTCAGAATTTTCTTCCTTTTTAAAGCGGAATAATATTTCTCAGTATGTGTAAACCACATTTTGCTCATTCATTCATTTGTTGATGGACACTTGGATTGCATTCACATTTTAGCTATTGTGAATAATGCTAAGGTCATTTCTTTTTAGCACTGAATGGTATTCCATTGTCTGGTTGTACTACAGTTTATTTATGCATTACCTACTGAAGGACATCTTGTTTGCTTTCAATTATGAATAAAGCTACTATAAAACTTCTGCAGGTTTTGGTGTGGACATAAGTTTTCAACTCATTTGAGTAAACACGAAGAAGCACAACTGCTGGATTGTACAGTAAAAGTATGTTTAAATTTGTGAGAAACTGCCAGACTGTCTTGCAAAGTGGCTATACTGTTTTGCATTCCCACTATAACAATGAATGAGAGTTCCTGTTGTTCCACATCTTCGCCAGCATTTGGTGTTGTCAGAGTTTTGGATTTTGGCCATTTTTATAGGTGTATAGTGGTATCCAATGTATGCAATTCCCTGATCACATGTGGTGTAAAGCATCTTTTTATACACCATTTTCCATCTGTGTATCTTTGGTGAGTTGTCTGTTCAGGCCTTTTGTCATTTTTAAATTGGGTTATTTGTTTACTTATTGTTGAGTTTTACAATGCAAGCTTACAAATTTACAAGTTCTTTGCATATTTTGTATAATAGTCCTTTACATATATCGTTTCCAAACATTTACTCCCGGTCTGTGGCTTCTTATTCTCTTGACAATGTCTTTCACAGAGCAGAATTTAAAATTTTAATCAAGTCTAGCTTATCAATTATTTCTTTCATGGATTATGATGTTGTATCTAAAAAGTCATTGCCATACCCAAAGTCATCTAGATCTTTCTCCTGTGTTATCTTTTAGGAGTTTCATAGTTTTGTGTTTTACTTTTAGGTCTGTGATCCATTTTGAGTTAATTTTTTTGTTGGTTATAGTATCTGTGTCTAGATTAGGTTTTTTTGCATGTGGATGTCCAGTTGTTCCAGCACCATTTGTTGAAAAGACTACTTCTTCTACAGTGTATTACCTTTGCTCCTTTGTCAGAGATCAGTTGACTGTATCTATGTGGGTCTATTTCTGTGCTCTCTATTCTCTTCCGTTGATCTAGTTGTCTATTCTTTTGCCAATACCACACTGTCTTGATTACTATAGCTTTATAGTAAGTCTTTTTTTTTTTGCGGTACTTGGGCCTCTCACTGTTGTGGCCTCTCCCGTTGTGGAGCACAGGCTCTGGACGCACAGGCTCAGTGGCCATGGTTCACGGGCCCAGCCGCTCCGCAGCATGTGGGATCTTCCCGGACCGGGGCACGAACCCGTGTCGCCTGCATCGGCAGGCGGACTCTCAACCACTGCGCCACCAGGGAAGCCCCCTATAGTAAGTCTCGAAGTTGGGTAGTGTCAGTCTTCTGACTTTGTTCTTCTCCTTTAATATAGTGTTGGCTCTTCTGGGTCTTTTTCCTCTTTATAAAACTTTAGAATCAGTAGCTGATATCCACAAAACAACTTGCTGGGATTTTGATTGAGGTTGTATTGAATCTATAGATCAGGTTTGGGAAGAACTGACGTCTTGACAATATTGAGTCTTCCTATCCATGAACATGGAATACTCTCTAATTATTTAGTTCCTCTTTGATATCTTTCATCATAGTGTTGTAGTTTTTCCTCATATAGATCTCGTACATATTTTGTTAAATTTCTACCTTGTTTCGTTTCTTTTGGTGCCAATGGAAATGTATTATTATTTTTGTTAAATTTCAAATTCCACTTATTCATTGCTTGTGTATAGGGGAGCAATGGACTCTTGTATACTAAACTTGTATCCTGCAACCTCACTTTGCTGTAAATACTTATTAGTTCCAAGAGGGTTTTTTTTGTCATTTCTTTTTTTTTGGTGGGGGGGGTACGCAGGCCTCTCACTGTTGTGGCCTCTCCCGTTGCGGAGCACAGGCTCCAGACGCGCAGGCTCAGGGGCCATGGCTCACGGGCCCAGCCACTCCGCGGCATGTGGGATCTTCCCGGACCGGGGCATGAACCCATGTCCCCTGCATCAGCAGGCGGACTCTCAACCACTGCGCCGACAGGGAAGCCCCTTTTTTTGTTATTTCTTACAGATTTTATATGTAGACAATCATGTCATATGTGAACAAAGGCAGTTTTATTTCTTCCTTCCCAATCTGTAAAATTAAAACACCTGTAAAAATTTAAAAAGCTTCCTTCCCAATCTGTGAAAGTAAAAAAACCCTATGTCTTATTGCGTTAACTAGGACTTCCAGGACAGAACTAAAAAGCAGTGGGGAGACTTGTCGCATTGCTCCTTAATGCGAGAGTTTCTAGTTTCTCACCATTAAGGATGATGTTAGCTGTAGGTTTTTTGTAGACATTCTTTATCAAGTTGAGGAAATTTCCCTCTATTTCTGGTTTTCTGAGAGTCTTATCATAAATGAGTATTGGATTTTGTCACATGCCTTTTCTGTATCTATTAATGTGATCATGTGCTTTTTCTTCTTTAGCCTTTTGATATAATGGATTACATTAACTGATTTTTGAATGCTGAACCAGTCTTGCATACCTGGGATAAATCCCACTTGGCCGTAGTATATAATTCTTTTTATACTTTTTTCATTTCTGTTTGCTAATATTTTATATTTTGTTGATGATCTTTGCCTCTATGTTCATAAGAGGTATGGTCTGTAGTTTTTTTTTCTCAGAATGTCTTTTTTGGTTTTGGTATTAGGTTAATGCTGGCCTCATGGGATGAGTTAGGAAGTATTTTCTCTGCTAATATTTTCTGGAAGAGATTGTTGCAAATTGGTACACTTTCCTCCTTAAATGTTTGATAGAATTCACCAGTGAACCCATTTGGGCCTGATGTTTTCTCTTTTGAAAGGTCATTAATTAGTGATTCAGCTTGTTTAATAGATACAGGCCTATGATTGTTTATTTCTTCTTGTATGAGTTTTGGCCAGTTGTGTTAAGGAATTGGCCTATTTCATCTAGGTTATCAAATTTATGGGCATAGAATTATTCATAGTGTTCTTTTATTTCTCTTTTCATGTTTGTGGGAACTATAGTGATGTCCTCTCTTTCATTCCTGATATTAATAATTTGTATCTTCTTTTTTTCTTAGTCTGTTTAGAGGCTTTTTTATTTTTATCAATTTTCTCAAAGAACCAGCTTTTTATTTATTTATGATTTTATTGATTTTATTTATTTATGATTTTATTGATTTTCTCTATTGAGTTCCTCTCCTTTGAAGCATATGTTTTAATCTGTCACTATCTGAGGGATCTTGAGGGTATACCCCTTCTATTCTCTCAGTTTCCACATCTGCAGAATGGGTATTGCGGCAACAATACTTAGCCCAGTGTTCTTTGAGGGCAGATATCAAATGTGAGTCCACATTCATTGATTCAATAAGTATTTGTTGAGCCCCTACTATGTACCAGGTTTTGCTCTACATTCTAGGAATATCATAGTGAACAAAAGAGCAAAGTCCCTGCCCTCATGGAGCTTGGCTTCTAGTTGCAGGAGACAGAGGTCAAACAAGCTGAATGTCAGGCAGTATTAGAGGCAGGAAGGGACAGGGAGTGGCCAGGGCTGTGCTATTTTGCATAGCGGGTGCTTGGAAGGCCTTCCTGATCAGATGTCATTTGAGCAGAGACCTGCAGGCAGTGAGGAATGAGTCTTGACTTCATGTGGGGGAAGAGCCTTCCTGGCAGGCAGGCAGCTGGCATGTTGGAGGACCAGCAAGGAGGCCAGGATGCTAGAGGGAAGGAGGTAAGGAAGGAGAGGCCAGGAGGGAGCTGCCAGCTAGGTGAGGACTTTGGATTTTGACTCTAAATGTGATGGGAAGCCAGTAAACAAGGAAAAGACAGGATCGAATTTACATTTTACCAAGATCACTCTGGCTGCAGGGTGGAGGACAGACCACAGGGGACAAGGAGACAGGGGTGGAGACTGATGTTAGAATCCAGGCAAGAGATGAGGTGATTTGGAAGAACAAAATGGTGGTGGAGGTACTTTGAAGCCAAAACATTCACCGTCTGTTTTGAAAGTAGAGCTGAAAGACTCACTGATGGGGTGGAAGAGAAAGAGAGGTGTCAAGGGTGACCGTAGAGTTTTGTAAACGGAGGAGCCCGGGTGGCTAGGCTTTGGAGGAGTCTAAGGAGAACGTACTGAGTTCCCTTTTGAGGCATTTTAAGCTGAGACATTTATCCATCCAAATGGACGTGGCAAGAACATGGATGGAGATACAAACCTGGAGTTCAGGGGTGAGGTCCGGGCTGGAGAGACAAATTTGGGAGCCATCAGCTTATAGAGTATTTCAAGCCTTAGTGCTTAATGAGATCCCCTGGGGGTGAGTGTGGATGGAGAAGATGATTGGGGAGTGCACGGTCTTGGAGGACCTGTAGAAGGTGCCCACTGGCTGCTAGCTGGAGCTGCCCTGAGGGTGGCCCATCCAGGACACCAGGGTGAACAGATATTTTTGCATTGTCCTGGGAACTGTTCCAGAAGAGAAGCCAGCTGCAATAGCAAGCCCAGGCTTAGCCTGCCCTGAAGGCGGGCGTTGTTCAGCTGTCAGTGACCGACATAAAATAGAACAGGAGCAGCAGGACATACCTAGGATATTCAACACCTGGGGAAGATGGCTTTTAAACACCTGTCATCTCTATACAACAAAATTATTTTCAGTAACAGTGGTGAAATAAAACCAATTCTAATAACGGCCAGAAAAGAAACAGTGAACCTTTCCCTTTAGTGGACTTCGTATATAGAACCAGGCCAGTCAACAAACAAACAGACATTACAGTGCAAAAAATGGGGGAAAAGGTAATGGGTTCATACTTGTTAATTACATTAATGTATATTTTGAAAAAAGAGAAAAATACACAAAGTATACACAAAAATACACAAAAGAGTGAACCCCACAAGGTTGGGAGAATGAACAGAGGTGGCGGCCTTGGCGATAATCCATTTCTGTTTCCTCATCCTTAAGTCACTGCGCTGTCATTGCCTGGTTAAAATCTGCTATTTAACTGTGAGAATATCTGGTGGCATAGGGACTGGAACTATGTTCAAAGAGGACTCCAGCGTTCTGAATCCTTATTCTCACAATGAACGTGTGTAGCAGAATTGGCTTGTGTTGGGGAATAAGTGGGTGTTCTCTGAACTAATGTCCATGTAAACACAATGTTTATTAAAGGTCAAGTAATAAAAATGTGCTCATTTGAAGCTTCCACACGTATTATTAAAACTCAGCTGTGATTACAGCAATTGTTTAGAGCCTGCAGCAACAGGACTTTTTTTTAAGGCAGTATGTTTTATCATTGACATTGTTTAGAATTGTCAGCTTTCAGTCGGTTTTATGTTTGTTTTTAAATTCCCTACAGGCAATTCATCCCCTATGGACCCTGTGCAGACCGCTCCCACTACCCCGCCCTTGGGAGATGTTTCCACGAGGGTTGTTGGGCAATGGAGGGGAGGGGGCGGGGGACCCTGAGGGGGAGACCCTGTGGGCTGGTCCTGCAGTATGGCCAGCTGGTTTGCAGGTGGGCATAGGTGCAGAAAGGCCTTCCAGGTGTCCAGTACACACTGAAGAGGGAGGCAGGATGGAGCCTGGTGTCCTGGGGGACCCTGAGTAGGTTGGCATTAGGCTCTAGTTCCTAAAGGCCACCCTGGTTCTGAGTACCATCTGTGCACAGAGTTTAGTATTACAGAGGGTCGGGCACCGAAAGCTTCATCCGTGGGTGACGGTTTACCCTGGTGGATGTGAGGCTACCTCCCTCCCGGGGACACATCCAGGCCTGCCCAGTGGGATCCCTACCCTCTCTCCCTCCCTTTCTGTCCTTCCCTTTCCCTTTCGGCAGAGCGGTCCGTGAAGACGGCCGTTCTAATGAAAAATCTCATAAATACCAGGAGAAAAGCATCCAGGGCTTTGGGTTTTTATCTCTTCCAAGGCTCCCTGGAGAGCCTTCTTGGTAGGAAACATCCCTTCGGAGCTGAGATTTTCTCCCGGGCTTCAAAGACGGGGCTCGCTCCTTAGGAACACAACATCTGTTTAAACTGAACTTGAACCGAGAGGCAGGCGCATCCCACCGGAGGGGAACAGGGCAAAGCAGGAGGGTGCAGAATCTGCTGTCTGTCTCTGGGGGAAGCTCCGCAGGCCCGTTCCTCCTTCTGGTGGTGCATCACCCTGATGGGCAGTGGCTCTGGGCACATGCAGAGCACTGCGGGACAGGGGGTCTCAGACCTGCGGCTGTGTACTGCCTGCTCTCCAAATAGCACCCAGGCCTATGATGGTGGAGACCTCCTCAGCCAGGAGAGGGAGCGAGGAGACCCAGGGCGATAGAGTGGCTCCTCCAGCCTGGGAGGTCCCCTTGGGCCCCAGGAGCCCCTTTCCAAGTGCTGATTTCCCAGCTCTTGGCATTTGTGCCGACACATCCTCCCTCTCTCCCTCCCTTTCTTCCTTTCTTTTTCCCTCCATCATTCACTGAGCATCCACTGGGATACAGGGATTAAAAATTCCCAGTCCTCAACTTCAATGAGCTCAAAATCTGATAGAACAACCTGATTCCTCTCAAAGCTAAGAAAAGTCGAGCCCTTTGTGTGCTTGGGCGTGTGTGCCAGCGCACGCTGTTATTGTTAAGGCTGCAAAACAACATTACAGAGAGCTTGGAAAACGAAGGGAAGAGAAATCGCTCAGTGCCCCTCTCAGCACAAGAGGCCCATTCCTTTCCTGCTTTTGTTCCCACCCAGGAGCATGTTCGGCAGAGATGCCTCCAGAAAGTCCGCCGAGTTCGACTTCCTGCTTTTCTTTGCGCACCAGCTCCCGCTGCAAAACAATCGCGTAGTACTCCTTCCTGGACAGCACTGGGTTAGGGGCCCCCTCTGTGGGCATGCAGCTCGCTTCCAGTGTCCACCAATGTTAGATGCTAGATGCGTGCCTCCTGGAAACGGTCGCTAGGTTAGCAAATAAAACTACAGGACGCCCAGGTAAATTTGAACTTTGTATAGCCAGTGAATCATTTTCTAGTGCGAGTATATCCCATCAGTATTAGTCCCATGGACTATTTGGAACATAAGCTAAAACGTTATTTAGTGTTTATCTGAAATGCAAACTCTTCCCTGAGCATCCTGGATTTTATCTGGCAACTGTGTGCCTGGAGGGTCTTGTGGGTATTCAATGCTCCTTTATTTAACGATACAGAAAACTAGCTGCTGCTGTGTTTTCTTTCCTATTTCATGGGGGGAACACTCTCCCTAACTTGAATCTATCCTTTTTTGCTCTTGATCGATCGTGCCTCCCCGACAACTCTGATCACCACGGCTCTGTGGCTTAACACACTTGGAGGTCAAGGAATCCAGCCCCTGTGGTCCCTCCGAGCACATCCTTTCCCCAGCCTTTTTCTGGAAGCTTCCAAGGACTGCAGATGTTTGGTTTGCTTTGTGAAGGGAGGAGGAGGGGCTGGTGGGAGGTGTGAATTAGCACTCCTCCTTGGGCCCGAGGAACTGCTTCCTCCAGAGCCCGCCAGCTCCTCTGGCAGCCACGGATATAGGCAGTGTACTCGCCTTTGCCCTGTTAGAGAGAGCAGAGGTTTGAGGATGTTGATACAGGGCTGCAGACCCATAGAGGTTTATGACATCTTTCTCTCCATCAATGAACTTATTTTTCATCCTAAGGCAGCTTCAGGGAATAAAAATATAAATCGAAGTGGCAGACAGTAAAGAAAAAAGATGATTGGAGAGTGGGAAGACAGAGTGATGCCTTGTGGTTAAATGGATTTTCTGTTTAACTGAGGGTTAAGTAGAAAACTCATTTTGATTCATCCTCTGCTCTTGCAAATCTTTCTGAAATGCATCAGGCTGTTCCCTGGTTTTCCTAAGTGCACCATAATGACCATAATTGAATCTCTTTGCTGGCAGAGTATCCTGTGGGCGTCGGGGTGCGCTGTTGTAAATGTCAATCCTCTAGGTGTGGCCAGGACTTGGGCTTTAGAGCCTGCGGCGTAGGCTGTGTTCTGTGCAGTGGCCCTTCCTTCACTTTCGCTACTGTCTCACACTGTCTTCCCAGCCACCCTGGGCTGGGGCTCAGGAAAGGACCATTTTAGAGATGTGGAAACTGAGGCCCACCAGGTGAGGGACTTGCTCCAAGTCACTCTGGCTGGTAGAGGAGCTGGGCCTGAAGCCAGTAGAGGTGGCAGTGGTGAGTTTGTCTGGATTCAAATACTGGCTCTCACTTCCTGGCTGGAAGAAGACCATTAAGCTTCATGAGCCTTGGTTTCTCCATCTGTGAATTGGGCATAATAGCCTTTCCTTACAAAGCTACTGATGAGATTAAGTGAGGTAATCATGTGGGTGGGCTGCATACCTGGGCCTTTATATATTTAAAAGAAAAACAGCACACACACTCCCTTACCCCCAAAAGTCCCACACACCCTGGTCCTGGGACCCTGCGTCCAGCTTCTTTCCACTTTGCTGTCCTTCCTCCTCTGTGCGCTAGTCATTTTGCGAGACTCCAGGGCCAGAATGTCTGGGTTTGGATCCTGACTCCATCTCCCGCTCCCTGTGTGGCTGTATTTCTGGGCCTCAGTTTTACCATCTATAAAATGGGGATAATAGTAACCTGCCTCCTAGGGCTGCCATGAGGATTAAAAGCAAGAGAGCTTGTCCAGGCCAGTGCTGTGCAAGCATTTGCCATTGTCCTTCTAGGACTTGCTTAAGTGAGTCCAGGTTCACCAGTCTTTCAGGATTTGGTCCATACCCTGAGCACGTTAACAGGAGTGGGCTTTGGGCCCAAGCTCCCTCTTGGTGCCCCGGGAGCTTGTACGGTCAGTCTGGGGAGAAGGAAAGAGCCCCACTTTCTTCCTGCCATTGTCTGGCTTACGTTTACCCCTCCCCAGGTGCTCAGAGATGGACACCAAGAGGGAGCCGTGGTAACTTATGAGGGGCCCTGGTCACTGGATGGAAGACTTCTGCCCTGACAGGGCCCCCTAACCAGAGGTCATTGCCCTCCAATAGCCTGTCTGTCTGAGGCCTTCGTGCTCCCTCTCCGTATGTCATGGATTTCCAGCATTTCAGGAAGGCATTTGTTTTTCTCCTTATCAAGGGATCCACTTGGAGCACAGAGGCCTGTGTGTGACCTCCGGACCCTCCCTGGGGTCAGGGTTGAGGGGTGGGGAGTACTCTTCTCCAAGCCAAACCCCGGCCAATGAGGCCACCTGTTCTGGCCTCTGGGCTGCTGGGTCCACAACTCTGTGGGCCTTGTAGGCAAATCTGCTCCAGCCCCAGAGTCATCAACGCTGACCCCTACCTCTGCTGAGCCCCCTCCCACTCTGGGACTCTTGCACGAGGGTTGTGGCTAACAAAATAGTCACTCTGGTATTTTAGGACAGGAACAGCAGCCTGGGTGCAAAGCCCTGGGTAGGCTGGTTTATTTATGCATTTATCTTTAACAGCAAGGCTGAGAGAAAGTGCGTGTTTTGTGAATATTTACAGGCAAATTACTACGGGGAGGAAATGAATTCATTCTCTCTCCTTTCCCACTGTTAACAGATCACACTGTGGTTCCCCACCGCCTGCCTCTTGAAACCCTCCCTTTCCTTTCTTGCAATTCCTTGTAGGCTTTACTCCAGCTCCAGAAGGGGCGGCCGAGGAGATGTGTCAGTATAATTCCCCATGCACTTATCGAGCACCTACTGTATTCCAGCCCCGGTTCGGGTGCTGCGGGTACTGAGACGAGCAGCTCACCCGCCGTCCCGGGCCTCTCTCTCAAGGGGGCACGTGAACAAAGAACAGCAGTGTCTGTTGGAGGAAACAGTTGCTTCGAGACCTGAGGGGGCAGGGGGATGGGCAAGATGGGCTCTGTCCGTATGACTCTGGGGAAAGCTGGGCAGAGGGGCTGCCTCTTGTCCTGGGCCTGGAAGGATTTGTTTTCTCAGCAGAAGGGGTAACTGGGGCAGCGGGAAGAGCACAGGGCCTTGGAGGTGTGAAGGACAGCACTTCCTGGGGGGCAGGGACATAGCACCTGTGGAAGGAAGCAGGAGGGGGAGCTGCCGAAATGTGGGTTCGGCCGGATTATTTCTGGTTTTGAGCTGGGGAAGGTACTGATAAGGGAAGAGGCGGCCCAGGGTTGCCCAGTTTCCAGAACTAGCTGGGCTGAGCCCGCCTCCCGCCTCCTGTGGTAAAGGACTAAGTTGGCAAATAAAGGCCTCTATTGAGAGATGGGAATTTTCGCCTCCCCTCCCCCCTCCCCTTGAGGCCAGGAGGAGCAAATATGAGGCAGATGTGCTGTCACTCCTCCCTCCCTTTCAGAGACATCACTGATTGATTGTGGCACTTTCGCTGGACACAGAATCCTCAGTAAAGCAAGGGAGGCGGGTACTTATAACAAGTGTAAACCAGCCCTCCTGGAGGAAGGTGGAGGCCTTACAGTGGACGGCGGGACCTTAGGGTAGCCTTGGCAATGGATTGGTGATGAGAAAATTGCTTCTTTTCTCCAGGCCTCAGTTTTCTCACCTGTGAAATGGGGACAGGAATGGCCCACTTGATTTCTGAGGAACTTCCCAGTGGCTAGTCAATATTTGTTCATCCACTCATTCATTCATTCTCTCCACACTGTGCACGTACCATGGCTGGCACTGGGGAGGGGGTTCCTAGGAACATACTGGTGAGTCAGGCAGCCAAGACCTGGCTCCAGTCCTGGTCTGAGCTGACGGTCCTGTGGTCTGTGGTTTTCAGAATCTTAAGTGTGAGGTCAGCTGTGACCAAGGACAGGGCTGGGGGCCTTGATTGTTCCAGACAGATGGCAATCTATGTGGCCACCTGTCCGGTGGCCAGAGGGCATGGGGTTCTCTTGGGACATCGGGCTTGGTCCCTGGGCCCACACACCAGGCATCCCCACATCGGTTGGTCAGGTGCCCATCAGGTCTAACCTGTGCACTGAGAACCTTGGCCCAGGCTCCGGGCCCTGCTGAGCCGAGGGAGGAGCTAGTCTGGTCACTGTGGGCCTTGTGAGGGCTGCAGGCTGGGCCCAGTGTGTATTTCCTGGGAGCCTGCCCCGGGATTGACCCCTGGGCTCTTCTCAGCAGGGAGAACCTTCTATCTTCTATCGTGCTCACTTTCCTTCCAGCTTTATGTGTTCCTCCTCAACACCCCTCCCCAGGTTCCCTGCTGGCTGCGTCCTTAGTTTATCCCAGGTCAGGTGAAGGAAGACCAGCCCTTTATTCTCAGTATTCTGAAATGGGGCCAGGGAGGGAGCAGAGATTTCAGAACTGTCTAGGACCTCCTCTGGCCTGGCGCCTTCGGATGCTAAGAAAAGCACCACGCGCGCCTTTTCGCTTTTTGCATTCAGGGAGAGCCTTCCTTGACCTGCCATAGGCAGGAGGGAGTGGGGCAGGCCAGCTGGGGCAGATCCCAGGGAGGGTTAGTGGGGGGCAGCAAACTTCCTAGGCTGGGAGCCTTTGGGATCAGGGCTGTGGTTGAAATGTGTTACCCCGGGAGCTGATGGAGCCCGCCACCGTGGTCTTGTTAAGACACACATCCATTGCTTTCAACTGCTTCTCATGGGCACACACACCTACCACACCCATGCCTTTGTGCTCACCGTCCCGCGCACAGGCTGACCACATACCTGTGCACCTACGACACGCCTGTGCATACCTACGCACTCCTGCACACGCCACGGACCGCTGCACGCGCCCATCCACGCAAACGCCTTCACACCCCTGCACGTGCCTCTCCTCCACACCCACCCCGGCTCCCACTTCCCACCCACGGCCTTCCTATGCACACTCTGTCCTTCCCACAGAGTTCCTGTCTCCAAACACAGGTCCTCCCTGCCCTGCCCCACTATTCACATGTGCATGTGTGTGTGTGCGCACACACACACACACGCACACGCACGCACACTCACACACGCACACACACGCACACTCACGCACGCACACACGCACACGCACGCACGCACGCTCACGCACGCACACGCACGCACACACACGCACGCACGCACGCACGCACGCACACGCACGCACACTGACACACGCACACTCACGCACGCGCACACGCACGCACGCACACGCACGCACACGCACGCACACGCACGCACGCACACACGCACACTCACACACGCGCACGCACACGCACGCACGCACACGCACGCGCACGCACGCACGCACAGGCGGCAACCAGACTTTTGGATGCTCTTGCTTGTTTCTCAGCTCTTGGCCTGCAGAAGTCTGGGTTATCCGGGACCCTTTTACCCGGGCACCAAGCCCAGCAAGAGCTCCGGGGAGAGTGGGAAAGTTGAACTGGGGACTAATCCTGGGCCCAGCGTAAGTGCCCTGTGAGGCTGGTGCGTTTCTTGACTCCTGTTTCACACACCCATCCATCCATCCGTCTATCCATCCCTCCATCCATTCATTCATTCACATTTTCATCCACCCAGTGATTCATTCCAGCACATATGATAGCAGTGAACCAGGCATTCACTCCAGGGTTCTCAGGTTTGTAAAGGAGAAAATGACATGGGGACTTGATACTTGTATTTGGACCCGGAAACTCTAGAGTCACATTTCTGCCACTTGCTAGCTGTGTGGCCTTGGTCGTGTCCTGTCATCCCCGAGCCTCAGTTTCCCCACCTGGAAAATGGGGATCATGGTGCCTCATCCCAGGAAGAGCGCTGGGCCCTGTGGATGGCAGCCGTGAACACCAACTTGGGGGCTTCTGTATCCATCATTAAAACCCTCCTTGAGGGCTTCCCTGGTGGCGCAGTGGTTGAGAGTCCGCCTGCCCATGCAGGGGACACGGGTTCGTGCCCCAGTCTGGGAAGATCCCGCGTGCCGCGGAGCGGCTGGGCCCGTGAGCCATGGCCACTGAGCCTGCACGTCTGGAGCCTGTGCTCCGCAACGGGAGAGGCCTCAACAGTGAGAGGCCCGCGTACCACAAAAAAAAACAAGAAACAAAAAAAAACCTCCTTGAAAACTCTAATTTAGAAAGATACATGCACCCAATGTTTATAGCGGCACTATTTACAGTAGCCAAGACATGGAAACAACCTAAAAGTCCATCGATAGATGAATGGATAAAGAAGATGTGGTATATATACATACAGTAGAACACTACTCAGTCAAAAACAAGAATGAAATAATGCCATTTGCAGCAACATGGATGGACCTAGAGATTATCATACTAAGTGAAGTAAGTCAGAGAAAGACAAATATCATACGATATCACTTATAGGTGGAATCTAAAATACGACACGAACTTATTTACAAAATAGAAACAGACTCACAGACATAGAAAACAAACATGGTTACCAGAGGGGAAGTGGGGGAGGGATAAATTAGGAGTTTGGGATTAGCAGATACAAACTACTATATATTAAATAGATAAACAGCAAGGTCTTACTGTAGAGCACAGGGAACTATATTCCGTATGCTATCGTAAACCATAATGGAAAAGAATATGAAAAAGAATATGTATAACTGAACCATTTTGCTGCACACCAGAAACTAACACAGCATTGTAAACCAATTATACAACAATTAAAAAAATAAATCAAAACCCTCCTTAAAACAGGGATGAAATGAGGTGAAATAAACTCCCTGCAACCTGCAAGCTTCCTGGGGCTGGAATGAGAAGTCCTGGTGTGTCTTTGGGCCTGCATGTGGAATGCCTACTTTTCAGCCGTGGTTGGTCAGTTTCTATTTTTCTGTCCCCTTAAGAGAAAGCGATTGAGAAAGGACTGGCTTATCACACCCATTAAGGAAATGTGAGGCTCTAGAGGTTTCTGCCAAGGGCTGGAGGACCAGCCAGAACCGGTGGCTTCGTCCTCTTGCGGCTGCACCGGCGGGCCCCCAGCCAGTTGCGCTGTCTGTAGAGACGAGATAGTGAAGCCTTGTTGGCGGCTTGGAAAACCTTGCAGCTTGTTGGGCCTTGTTGAAGGGCCGCCCACAGTCACCAGATCCCACTGAGAGACCCGCCCCCTCCTCACCTGCTTCCCCCCTCCCTCCGCTACTCCGGGGCCTCCTTGATGAAGGTCCAGCTGTTGGAGCTGCTGAGGGGGGGATGAAGAGGTGGCTGAGTGGCTGGGTTTTTTTTTTTTTTAATATTATTACACTTTTATTGGTTATTGGAAACTATGATGGCTAACTTCTTGAGAAGTGAGACACACACACTCACACACGCAGGAGGACTGTTAGCTCATTGATGGATGGGACGTCGCCTTATTGGCCTTAGTTGCTCCAGAGGCCATAATAGCACACAGTAGGGGTAACAGATCTTTGTTGGATGAGGAATGAATGGAATGTTCCAGCAGCTTGCCTGTGCTTGCCTCTGTCTTTTCTCCCCTGTCCCTGGCATGTTTGGTGACAATGCCAGACTGTGGAGCCTCTAAACCCCGGGGGAACAGGAGAGGTGTCCTTTAAGGGTACAGTCTTGTAACTAGGAGACAAGTAAGTCCTGGAGAGCTAATGCACAGTCTAGTGAGTATGGACACTATTGTGTTAAAATCACTAACCTTGCTAAGAGACTAGATCTTAGTTATTCCCACCTCAAAAAAGAAATGACAATTATGCAACATGACAGAGGTGCTATCGCTGTAATGGCCATCCTATTACAGTGTATATGTGTATCAAATCAACAAGTTGGGCACCTGGAATTTACACGATGTTATATGTCAAATATATTTAAATAAATAAATAAATACACTTGTTAAAAGAATAAATAAAATAGTTGAAGGACTTAGATATATTTTCATCCAGCAACTTTTTCCTTTTTCCCGCAAAGAATTTGAAACTTTATTGAGGTACAATTTGTATACAGATCTAAAGTGTTCATTCCATTTTGACCTTGTTTATACCCATGTAATCCACATTCCCAGCAAGACAGGAAACTCTTCCGTCAGCACAGTTTCCTCATGCCCCTTCCCCGCTAACCATTGATCTGCTTTCTATCACTGTAGGTTAGCTTGGCCTGTTCCAGAACTTCCTGTAAATGGAATCCTACAGTTTGCCCTCCTGTGTCTGGCTTCCTTCCCTCAGCTTGATATTTCTGAGATTCATCCATGTTGTTGCCTGTATGGGGAGCTCATTACTTTCATTTCTGCACAGTATTCCATCTTCTGTATACACAATCTTTATTTATCCATTCATCCTTTGATGGACATTTGGATGTTCCCAATTTGGGGCTACTATGTAATCAAGCTCCTATGAACATTTGAGTGCAAGTCTTTTTGTGGACACGTGCTTTCTTTTCTCTCACGTAACTACCTAGGAGTAGAATGATTGCATTATAGGGCAGGTGTGTGTTTAACTTACAGGAAACTACCAAGCTGTTTTCTAAAATGGTTGTACCATTTCACACCTCCACCAGCTGTGTCTGAGCATTCCAGTTCCTCCACAGCCTCATCAACATTTGGTATGGTCAACACAGCTTTTTGATTTTAGACGTTCTGTAGTTGTGTAACGCTATCTCATTGTGGTGTTAATGTACCCTGTTTGGCTAGTGAAGTTTAGCATCTTGTCATGCATGGGCTTATTGTCATCTGTATCTTCTTTTGTGGAACATCCATTCAATTCTTTTGGCCATTTTTTTTTTTTTTTTTTTTTTTTGCGGTGTGTGGGCCTCTCACTGTTGTGGCCTCTCTCGTTGTGGAGCACAGACTCCGGACACGCAGGCTCAGCGGCCATGGCTCACGGGCCCAGCCGCTCCGCAGCATGTAGGATCCTCCCGGACCAGGGCACGAACCCGTGTCCCCTGCACGGGCAGGCGGACTCTCAACCACTGCGCCACCAGGGAAGCCCCTGGCCATTTTTAAAAATTGGATTGTTTGTCTTTTTATTACTGAGTTAAAGGAATTCTTTAATTTCTGGAAGAAAACATGGGAGAATAGCTTCACGACCTAGTGGTGGGCAGAGGTTTTTTAGACGGGACAGTAAAAATAGGAACCTTTAAAGCAGAAACTGATGAATTGGACTTCACCAAAATTTAAAACTTCTGCTCACTTCTGTCAAGAAAATGAATCAGAAAGCCACGGAGTAGAAGAAAATCATAACACACATGCCCAGGATGTACCACAACCATGTGTGAGGACTAGCTTATAGCCGGTACTTTCTGAAACCTATGAGGTCCTACAGCTCCCACTCCCCCAGCAGCCAGGGTGCTCTTTGTTGAAACACTGGTCTGTTCGGGCTCGCCCCCTGTTGAACTTCCAGCACTCAAAGGGTAAATCCCAACATCCTCGACGTGGCCTCAAGGCTCTGCCCCATCCCTCTCACTATCTGTGCCACTGGCTTTCTCTCAGTCTCTCAAGGTTTTAAAACCTTTCCCTCGGGGAGCTGCCTTCACAAAGGCTGTTCTTCGAGAATACACTTTTACTGGCTGTTCACACTACCTCTCCTCCCCCTTCAGAACTCACCTCCAGTGTGGCTTCCTGAGGGGAACTTCCCTGGACCCCAGAGGCAGAGCCTGGCTCATTTCCGGGGCTTGGAAGGGAGGGGCGGAGTCATGGTACAGCCTGCATTGCTGGCTTGCGCGGAGAGATTGAGGTACGATTTAGACCCCCATCCTTTGACTCAGGGGCAAAATGCCAGCTATTTAATGACAGGTGGGTACTGGCACTGACCAGCCAAGGTAGACACTGGTCATAGTGCTGGGTCCCAGAGGTCTCTAGGGCAGGGGCAGACGTCCCCGCCTTTAGCTGCGGGGGAGGGGCTGGGGAAGCTGTGGGAAGACTTCGGAGCCCAGAGCCACAGCTAATTACCAACCAGCGCCAGCATACGGCAGGACTGTGCTCTTGGGCTCTCGGCACTGCCGAGTCGGCATTCTGTTCCTGGCCCATGGTCTTGCCTTTACCCTGTTTTCTCTAAAGCCTTTTTATTCATATCAACCCATTACCTTTCCAACAAGCCTTCAGATTATGAGAATGTGTTCAGGCATTAATGCCCCCACTGCTGCCCCTCAGACCTGTTGAACCCTTTGCCATAAGCTCTCTGGGGACCCTGCGCTATCACTTCTCATATTTCTCTCGTTGTAACTAGGTATTATTATGATATCCTTTGTCCACGGTCTCCATTCCTGGACTGCAGCCTCTGAGAAGTCTTCTGCTGCATCCCCTGCCCTGTCCCCAGCACTCAGGGCTGAGCCCGGCACACAGGGATTGCTCAGTGAATATGTTACCAATTAGTGAAGGTTAACCAACAACCACCCGACAAGACAGACAACTAAGTACATCCTCCCATTTTCCCGATTGGGAAACCGAGGCTCCAGGAGGTTCAGTGGCTCGTTCAAGGTCTCACAGCTGACGAGGGGTAGAGTCACAGGTGAAAGGCGGATCTGGGTTCTAGCAGTTCTGTCCTACGACGGCTGCATTCCTTCCTTCTAAGTTTAAACCCAATAATGCAAGTGGTGAATGCTATAAAAATGTGGAGTGTTAGATATAAATAAAAGGTATCATTAAAAATGTCCTTGGTGATTTTAATCATCCCTAACCACGATAAAGACAAAACGTGATTCTAAATACGGGCAGGGTTAGTGCTAAAATCCAGATGTTTCTTAGGGGCCTGATGTCTCATGTGTGAATGCTTCTGTTGGACGGTGATCAGGTGCGAAAGAATATTTATCAAATAAGTGTAGGGAATCAATTATGACAATACACTGAACACGTGAGTACCCACCGCCCAGACCTAGAAACACCAAAGACCTCACCCAGCCTGAGCCAGCGTCTTCCCATCCTGGAGTTTACATTTATCCCCCTCTTGCTTTCTTATTTTTATTTTTTTTATGGCTTTTCCACATCCGTTACTTTAATATTTTCTCTTCATTGAAATATTTATCCAGCAAATGCCTGTAGAGGTCTACTCTCGTGGGAAGCGTTACAGAATCTCCTGGTCCCACCCCTGCAGTTGTTAAAAGGGAAGAAAGATAGGTGATTTTTTTTCCACTGACAAAAACAAATTCTCCCGGTGGTATGTGTGCCCCACGGCCCACCACACCCTGAAGCCAGCTTTTCCCCTCAAATGCCTCATTTTCATTTTGGCCCACGCTGCAGCCCACTGTGAGTTTTTTCCGCAAAATATCTGTGGCTTTGGCACGGTGGCTTATACCATTAATAGTGTTCCCCTTGTCCAGAGGTTCCCCCCTCTCTGTTCTACTCTGTGTGCATCGGGTCATTGACTGGACCTGGCAAAGCAGAACTTTGCTCCCAGGCCCTTTAATTCTATTTACGTTTTATTGATTGAAATTTAATAGCCACATGGGGCTAGCGGCTGCCATAGTGGAGAGTGCAGGTTGGAGGAGGGATTTCCTGCAAAGGGACGTGTTTGACAAGAACTGGTGGTACCTCGCTGGTAGCTTTGTTTCTCCTGTACCTGGAGAAGCTGGCCAGGATTGAGAAGGTCACGTGTCAGAGTTGATTTTACACTAATTCCCTCCCCACTACTCCAAGGAGAGGAGAGAGCAAGAGAAAGGAAGAACCCAGGCATTTGGCCGCCTTTGCCTTTCTGCAGACGAGGCTGTGCAGGGTGCCTGGGCATGCAGAGAGGAACGGGAACAGCAAAGGAAGAGAAACGGGCAGCAGCCTTGAAATACCACCCTCGTGTCAGTGGCTGGATTTCATTCACCCAGGGAGAAGGGAGTGTTGGATGAATTCATCAATGAATTCTTTTCACAGCTTAAGAATGTTTACACAAGGCAGGGCTGGGATGGTCAGAAAAGCTGAGGTTCTCACTTCCCAACAAAAATAAGTCATGGGCCGGGGAATGAAACAATCACCCAGTGGTAGATCTTATAGGGTTTTTCCCATCTTTAGCCGACGCCGGGATGAAATTGTCCAATTTGGAACCTTGGAAAGGAAAATAGCTCTATTGGCTTTCATATCTGCTAAGAAAAACAGCTTTCCATGATTTGACTGTTCCTTTGTGAAGTTGCTGTATGCCTAAGATAAGTTACTTCACCTCTCCGAACCTCAGTCTCCGGTGGGCCATGATATCTTGCAGGGGGAGGAATTTGCCGAGACAGAAAGCAGGGCTGTGATATGGCGGAGAGAGGTGTGTTCACAAGGAGACTTCAAGATTAGTGACGCTGATTCAGGAGCAAGCCGGGGGGGGGGTTGTGTGCCAGAAACCCAGAATTATGGTATTTGTGGAATGAAAAGGAAAAATATCCCACATCAGTGGGAAATGAGTCTTTATTTTCATAGTCTGTCAGCAGGACACCGCAAGCATCAGAAAAAGAAAAACAATAATTGTCCATGTTCAAAAGGCAGCCCTGGCCCCCTCCTCCCAATCTTTATCTGTGGGACTGTGTAGGGTACACGGACCAGAAGGACCCCTTCTGGAGCCCTCGCCCCATGCCAGAGCCCCTTTTGAGTGCTTTGAGGGCCTGGGGGATGCCGGCTGGTATTCCAGGGAGCAGGGTCTCTTGGGATATCATGGGCTGTGAGAAGGACACCCATCATGAGAATGTCCTCATCCTGTCCCTGTCTCGAAGACCTCAGGCATCATGGACTCACCGCCCTTGGTTAGTTACCTGGGCAGCAACTTCACTGCTGGGCTATCAGGGGCCAGGAAGGTGCCTGGCTGCTGTGTGTGTGCATATGTGTGTGTGCACGTGAGTGTATGTGTGTGTGTGTGTGCCTGTATGCATGCTTGCTCTGGGCTCTCGGAGAACAGAAAAGGAGATGGGATGGCGGATGTCTAAGAACCCCTGGAACCTGGTCAGGCAGAGTGAGGTACCTCAAACGGGGACACCACGAGGTTTAGAATCCCGCATTTCCCCTAGGAGCCTCAGCTTCCTCATCTGTAAAGTGGGACTGTGGAAAGCTAATTCACAGGTGTAGAGAACAGGTGGGTGCAGGGCCAGGTGCACAGTGGTAGCCAGAACAGGCTGCTCTGGTGACAGTGTCATCCTAAAGTGGCTTCTTCCTGTGGACCCCTTTAGGAAAGGGCATTTTTGTGTCAGAGGTGGGAATTTCCTAGCGCATCTAGGGCAGGGTCTCTCCTGAGAGCCTTCTCCAGGCCCTCAGAAAATGAAGGCTACACTGGACCCTTCATTTTCAGCCCTCTGCAGCTCCAGCCAAGCCCAAGTGTGAGTGGCAGCCTTCTGGAGGGTTCCATTCCCTGTGAGCTTTTGGAAACTGGACCTAGGGTGGCCTATCCCATCCCCCGACTCCTCTCTCACTGCTGAAACATACAGCAGGGATGGAAGGCAAGGTGAGCGGGGATGCCCCTGGCAACTCTCTGCCATTGATTGACTCCAGCCCGGGCCTCCAGGCCTAGTGAGTGAGCAAAAGGACCAATGTCATTGGGCCCCTGCTCCTCCTGCTTTGGGGGGAGGGAAGATAGAGGTATGCCTGAAACACATCCATAATAATATGCAAACTTTTGAGCTAATGGGCTCATATGTTCAATTAATAATGGACATATTGGGTCCCGTGAAGAGGCTGGAGAGCTTTCATCTGGACCCCCAATGTGGGGAGGCTGAAAGACTTGGCAGTGGTTAAGGAGCTGGTGGGGACATCTTTCCGTTCTGAAGAATAACTACCCCTGCCTCCACCAGCCCCACATCCTCGTGGCCACCGAGAGATGCTCAAAGGCAGCCCAGTCACCTCTTCTGTGGACCATCTCCTCCTCCAGGTCGCCACTGTGTCCCCTGCCATGGAGGAGCCATCACCAAGATCTGGGCATCTGCTCTGGAAAGAGGCGACAGGCTCCGGGGCAGCACGCTGGGTGTGGTGTTGCTGGTGAGGGTTCATGGTCAAGTCTGGTGGTCAAACCCCAGGACTGTGGAGCCAGGACGCCCTTGGTCTCTGTGGCCTTGGGCAAGTCATTCCACCCAGTGAGCTTCAGTGTATAATAGCACGTACATCAAAGGACTGTTTCTCAGCAGTCGATTAGGGGCTTGGACTCCATTCATTCATTCAAAAATATTTATTGAGCATTTATAATGTGCTGCAGCCACTATTCTGGGTACTGGGGTTACAGCAGTGAACAAAGGTCCCTCCTTTCTGGACCTTGTACTCTAGTGGGAGAGACAGACAACTAAGTATATGGTCAGCATGAATTGATCTATGTTATATAAATATTATATATTTAATTGTATGCCTATCATTAAATATATATTTATTGTAGGCTCTTATATATAAACAAATATATATTGAAGGTAGTGAGAAAGTCAGTGAGCAATGATGGGGAAAGCTGTTTGCAATAGAGGGGTCAGGGAGAGCCCTGAGGGGGACATTAAGTGGAGACCAGAGGAAGTGAGGGAACAAGCCCAGGGCTTCTGTGGCACAGAAGACTGCAGACAGAGGAACCGCAGGCATAAAAGACTTAGGGTGTGATGGGCTGCCGTGTCCCAGGACTGGTGTGGTGAGTGGGGGGACGAGTGCAAGAAGGTGGGGGCAGCCGGGGCCATCATATAGGGCTTTGCAGATGTGGTGAAAACCGTGGGGCTTGTCTTAGCCACCACTCAGCACAGACTAGGTACTACCTAAGTGCGCTTTCATTCCCTCATTCGGTGTTTGTTAGCACTTCCTCAGTGATGTACCCTGAGAGGGGCCGTGAGGATGCGGAGACGAAGGCACACCCTGCCCTGGGGGCTCAAAGCTGTCTCCGGGACACCAAGTACATCTTCTTCAAGATGGGGCTTTGGTGGAAGTGATGCAGAAACAAGGAGGTCCCGTGCCCCTCTGAGCCCCTTCAGCGGTGGCTGAGGTCCAGGGAAGGCCTCCCGGGCAAGGGGATGCCTCAGCCAGCCCTTGCAGGGCACGTGGACCTCAGCCCCAGGAAGCAGCCTGAGAAGGAGGCGCCGCGCAGAGCGCACAGGCCAATGGCACGTGCCGAGGCCCTGAGGTTCGGGAGAGCGCGGCTGTGGGGAAAGGCAGTCTTTCAGTGTGGCTGGAAGTCCAGGGTGTGCGGGGGATGGGGAAGTGCTGAAAGCCAAGGTCTGGGTACAGGACCAGCTCCAGCATGACCTACTGTGTGACAGAGGTCAGGCTGTCCCAGGAGCAGAGCCCGAGGAGAGGGTTCTGTGCAAGTGATTTGTTAAGGATCTGCTCGCAGGGAATTGCCAAGGGAGGGGAGGGGAGGACGTCAAGTCGGGGGATCCCAGGCAATGTCCCCCCAAGAGGGTGGCTTCCACTGGACCCCACAGGGGAGCTCAGAGCTTGTCCTCGCCAAGACCAGAGAACTGGGCTTTCCTGTCGGCCATCGGCTCAGGGCCCCCAGCATGGAGGTGGGTGGCTTAGAGCACTTCTGACTCTGCTTGGGGGCAGAGCAGCTCCAGGGCCCAAGGGCCATGTGAAGAAGAGTCACAGGTGTAGGTGTTAGAAACAAATACACAGGAGGTGGACCCACCATCCATTTGCCAGGGACCAAGGGGTTTCCTGGGATGCGGGACTTCGAGTACTAAAACCAGGATGGTCAGTCACCCAGAGCACCACCACAGCAGCCACTACCATGACCTCACCTCCTAGAGCCTCAGTTTCCTCTTCTGTAAAACGGGGATCGTAATACTACTGCCAACTATTCTTCACGAATAACCCAAGCAGAGCCCATTGCCCAGACTAGAATCCGCTTGAAGAATGTCTGTTCCCTGAACCCTCCCCTCCACTTGCCGGGCACCAGGTGACCCCAAGCCTCAGAGGGATGAGAGCCGACATTTCCAAAACCAGGGGTCCTCCTAATTCTTGGCTTCTCACTACACTCACCTCCTACCCGCTCCCCAACCACTTGACAACTGCTCGTGGACTGAGGCCCCGAAGAGCAGGAGGCTGTGTCTTTAAGCGTTCCGAACAGCACTGAAATGTTATGACAGTGCATCTCACAAGGGATGCAGTTTCCACGGCAACCCCACACTAAGATAAGCAAGCCGCCTGTATTTTTTTCTGAAAGGTTCAGGAACAGGGAGGGAATTAGGCGATCTGTCAGCGGGTGGGACTTGAAAGCAAGAGCCACGTCCATTAATCCTTGAGCTCTGATTGCGTTATCCAGAAATGAACGTGAGCCATTAGAGGAGGGAGAAGCGGGGCCCCTTCCCCTGGCGCCCCATCTCACGGGCCAGAGCAGGAGCTGCCTCTGAACGCACAGCAAGAGGAAGAAAGAGAAAGAGCCATGGTCAAGTTTTGTTTGAGAAATTGTAGCCCTCTAGATTCTACTAGCTCCACCCCCACCAAGTGTTTCCTAGTGCCCAGAGAGTTAAACCCCAAAGTGTGTGTGTGTGTGTGTGTGTGTGTGTGTGTGTGTGTGTGTGTAGAGCTCAGGGGAGTTAGTTTGTTGGTTGGTTTTTTTTTGTTTTTTGGCTGTGCAGTGCAGCTGGCAGGATATTAGTTCTCCAACCAGCAGGGATTGAACCCGGACCCTCGGCAGTGAGAGCTTGGAGTCCTAAACACTGGACTGCCAGGGAATTCCCAGGGGGGTTAGTATTAAGGACAAAGACATAGTTTCAAGTTCTGGCTCTGCCAGTGGCTGGGGTACTGGACAAGTTCCTTAACCAGTGGAGCCTCAGTTTCTTCATCTGTAAAATGAGATAATAACAAAAGTAACCTGTGTATTATTGTAAAGTAAATCACGTCATAAGGAAAACTGTGTCATGGGTTAGGCGTGAGGATTTAATGAGAGAACGAATGTATGTCACAGCGCTCAGGATACTGCCTGGCACACAGTAGGAGCTTAGTAAATGCTAGTTATAAGCATTTATATTTATTAGCTGAATCAGTGGAGGTAAATGGTGCCACTTCGGTTGATGCATGAAAGACGGGTCATAACTGGCTTTGGGCAGAAATCAACGTTATTCAGGCCTGTCCCTAAGAGCTGCTGCTGCTGTATCTGCTGTTGGAACCCTGCCCCCCAGTGTCTTCCCATCACACTTAAAGTCACACCTAAACCCCTCACGCGGGCCGGCTCCTGCCAACCTATCTTCCCCCCCTCCCCCTCCCTCCCTCTACTCCAGCCGTATTGGCCTCCCTGGGTTCCTTCAACACACCAGGCCAGTTCCCGTCTTCATACCACCTGCTTCTATGCTGGGACCGCTCTTTCCTCAGTGAGTGAGATGTCTGACATCATACAGAGGATGCCACTGTCCAGTCCCCGGAGCCTGAGTTCAAATCCGCTGTCCCACATCACCTACCCCAGTAAACGTGAGCCAGATCATTTCTCTAAACCTTAGCTTCCTCATCTGTAAAATGGGCATAATGATAGCCTTACCTCCACCCATTCATTCATTCTGCCAAATAATAGGGCAGAGGCTCAGGAGGCCGGGTAGGAGGCATTAGTCCAAGCAGATGAGGGTGGTGGCTACCTGCGGCACACAGGAGTAAGGATCACACGTGCACCAAACTTCCAGCGAGTTCACACCCAGGAAACGCCAGCTTCTTAGTCCTGTCGCTTCTGGTGGTCTAGACCCCATTTCCTGCTCTAGGAGCAGGGAGAAAGGTGGACTCTCTTACCAGACACCCTGGAGGCATCGGTCTTGGAATCTGATTAGTCCTCAGGTCTAGACCCCATTTCCTGCTCTAGGAGCAGGGAGAAAGGTGGACTCTC
This sequence comes from Orcinus orca, assembly GCF_937001465.1. Lineage (NCBI taxonomy): Eukaryota > Metazoa > Chordata > Mammalia > Artiodactyla > Delphinidae > Orcinus > Orcinus orca. Next base: position 15,269,005 of record NC_064566.1, on the reverse strand, counting down.
TTACCAGACACCCTGGAGGCATCGGTCTTGGAATCTGATTAGTCCTCAGGTGATGGGAGCCTTAGGCTGGGTAGCTGCGGGATGCACCTGTTTCCTTAGTGGAGGCACGTGGGACCACCTCCAGGCCCTGAGCCCACAGCAGAACTGCTCCAAGGGTCTCCTGTGACTCTGGAGTGAACGGGGACTGGCCAGAGCCCTTGCCCTTAGGCCTGCTGAATGTGGACTCATAGCCCGCAGACTTGACCTGTCACCAGCACTGCCCACCCCAGACTGCAAGGGCGTGCCACGGCTGCATACACACCTGCCAGTCTTTCTCTGTGCCCCCCCCAGCACCCTTGGGCCCTTCCCGCCTCGCAGCTGTCTCTCACTCACTGTCTCAGAGTCCAGAGACCCTTCGCCCCCGATCGCCAGCTCTTACAGAACAGCCGGCTGAGGACTCGCACGATGGCAGGAGGAGGAGAAATGAGGCTCCTGGCTCTTTGCTAATTTATTTTGACAACTGTAATTTCATTTTAGTTATTTGTGCTCATGTTTCGGAGTTCACTGGCAAATGGCTGGAGGTGTGTGTTTCGTGTGATGGAGAAGGCATGGAGTAACAAATTTGTTTTTTCGATTTTTTTGCTGATTCATGGGAAAGGAATGTCAGGGTCCTCTGCCTCCACCTTCACCCCATGGGTTCCTCCACCATCACTGGAGAAGTATTCTGTTTTCACACCACGGACATATAAACCAAGGGCCCAGTGCTCAGGGTCACGTGGGCGGGCTGAGCCTCCGTCCCAGTTTTAGGCTGGGCTGCTCCTCCTTGGATTTTATTGTTAGCTCCCTGGCAGGCTTGGGGGTGGGGTGGGAGTGGCTTGTTCACGGTGCCCACAGTGGAACCCGGAATATCAGGGTGGGCAGAATGTCCACCCTGGTCTTGCCCTCTTGTTTCGTGCACGAGGGAAATAATGACCAGAGAGGGACAGGCATATCCTCAGTCATACAGCAACAAAAGAACCCCAGACCTGCTGACCCCAGGCCAACTCAAGCCCACCCACCCCTCCGCTGTCTGCCCCTGTGCTCCTGCCCTGGCTGCAAATTAAAGCAACCGCAGCACAGTTCATTGAACATGCGTATTCCTGGGTCCCAGGCCTGAGTCTGCAGGGCTTTCTCAAGCAAATGGTTCCCCTTGAGACACTGGCTTGGTGTGGTCCCGACTGGGGTTTCATCGGAGCCGTGGCTGGTGGGTTTCTTCTGTTATCAGCTTTGAGGGTGTTGAGGATACCCCCTTGGCCCCAAGTAACACATCTCATTCCAGGTGTCACCAGACCTGACATTCTAGCACGGGAGGGTCTTTCTTTGGGGATAAGCATTGCCCTCGGTATTTTTTCTAGCGCAGATGCCCCTGGGAGGCGTTGCTCATTAAGGCCATGAGGGAACTTCTAATAATGACCATGTGTGTCTTTTGAGCACGTTGCACCGATGGCTCATCTGATTTCCCACAACTACCCAGGAAAGCAGACAAGGCAAGGCTCACTCTGCCCATTTTATAGATGAGAACCCAGAGGCTCCAGGAAGCTGACTCCTCCCAAGGCACAAGGCCAGTGAGTTCACAAGCCAGACTCTGGACATTTGAGCCCCTGCTGTACCCTGATGGGGGGTGGGTGTTAGGGAACAAGGGAGGATGGGCTGAGGGGCTGCTGAAGGGGGGAGAAGTGAGAAGAGGAAAGGCTTTGGTGGGGGCCACCACGGCCACCATTGTTTCCCTCCCCATCTTGGCAGTTAGAAGGTCCATTCATTCATTCATTCATTCATCCCTCGCAGCCTCCGATGGTGGACTGTTTTGGAGTGAAAGATCTGTTACTGATCTACTGTTTTACGGACTGGCTGTGTGACCTTAGCTCTAATTAGAGGGGTGAAGCCTACCTCTCAGTGTTGACGTGAAGGGTTTAAACTTACCTCCTGTGTGTACAAGTGCCCGGCACAGCGCTTGGCACAGCACCTGGCTATAGCTCTCCCAGTGGGGCGGTCTCCTGGCTGTTTGCTCCGCACCTGGAGCCTCTGGCTGATGGCGCACAGGAGCATTTTCCCAGTTGGACCAGGACCAGGGATCATCCTTGGCGATGCTACAACCCGGTGACTGTCCCCACCGCTGTCTACTGAGCTTTCTTCCTCACTCATCCTATCAGTAAATATTGCTGGGACACCTTCTACGGCTAGGCAGTATGCTAGATACCAAGACTAGAACAATGCATATGGGAATCCCGTGCCCTCATGGAGCGTCCTACCTTACAGTGAAGGAAGAGAGAAAAGAAACATGGAAACAAGTTAAGTACAAAACTTTCAAATGGAGGTAGTCCTATGAAGGAGAGAGGGAAATGTGATAGCGACTGTGACCACTGGGATGGGAGGAGCTACTTTGGATGGGGTGGTCAGGGAGGGTCTCCTAGAGAAAATGGATAAACAGACTCCTGACGTCTGTGTGAAGCTCCAGAGGAGGAGCATAGCAGGAAGAGGGACCAGCAAGTGCAAAGGCTCTGGGGTGAGATCCGAAAGGAAACTGGCAGAGCTGGAGGATAGTGAACAGCAGGGTGAATTGTGTGCAAGTTGGTGGGTAAGGTGGGATCATGGCAGGCTTTGGTTTAGTGTGAGAGAAAGCCATTAGACAGTTTTAAGCAGGGGAGTGGCATGATCTGATTCTATTTAACTCTGTGGAGAAAAGACTGGTGAGGCAAGAAGGAAGCTGGGAGATCAGTGAGGAGGCAACTGCAATATCCAGGCAAGAGACGACGGGCGCTGGGACTAGTGCAGTAGTAGTTAGGAACGGTGAGCCGTGATTAGATTTGGGACATAGGGCTTTGCTGATGGATGTGAAGGATGGTGAGCAGGAGGGATAGAGAGTGGCTGAGAGTTTGGGCCTGAGCATCTGGGAGAAGAGTCCTGCCATTATCAAAAATGGGGGAGGGGACAGACACAGTTGCAATGTCTCCCTGATGAGACAAAAAGATTCTTCAGGACTGTTTCTGTGCCAGATGCATCATTTGATCAACCTTGTGCCTGGTGCAGGGCCTGGTGGGACGAGGTTCTCATGAAGGGTTTGTGGAGTGCAGATGTGAATGAGGGAGGGGAAAGGCCTCATGAAGACAGGAAAGTGTGAATAAATGAAACAGGAATGAATAAGACTCCCAGGCCCAAGGTGGAGCGACATCCGGCCTTTCCCAGAGTGGGTGACGTAGAACACTAACCCCTGGCTCTAAGCTGTTGTGCCGCAGAGAGGTTTGGGAACCAGCGTGTATTCTGCCTCCCTTTCTGGAGATTCAAGATGCAGATTGGGTCAAACAAAGGCGCTGATGAGTCCCGCACAAAAGATCCTATTTAACTTGGGTTAAGCCAGCATTTCCCAGACTTCACTGATCCCAGGGCCTTTTTCTGCTGGTGCACTTAACATCTGAACACACTTCAAGAAAGGCTCTTCAGGCCAGCCTCCCTCATATCTGCTTAATTGCTGGCTGTCATTGAAGAGGGTCAAGGGGCACAGTGCCCTCCCACACTTGGCTCTTGGGAAATCACTCTCTGTGGCTGAGGGTTATTCTGAAATGGTGCCGTCATTAGCATCACAATAATAGTCACTCTTTACTCAGTCACACCCTGGACCAGGCGCTGCTGTGAGCAGTTCCCAGGCATCTTTCATTGAAAGCGCTGGGACATGGATACTGTCACCTCCATCCTCATTTTACAGATGGGGAAAGCGGGAGTTGGGAGGATTCAGTGGCTTCCCCAAGGTCGCCCAGCTGGAAAGTAGCCGAACCAGGATGTAGTCACAGGAAGGTCCCAGAGCATGCCCCTCCCCGAGCCTAACCACTACCCTATCCTGCTAGGGGCCGGTACCCTCGCCCACCCATCCCAGTGCCTCCCATCTGGTGTCTGCGTTGCTAGCTTGCTGGGAAGCCCACCACACGCCCCACCCCCAGCCATCCCCGGGGCTGTTGCTGAGCATCTCAGAAGCCCATGGAATTGGAGAGTTTTAAACAGGAAACTGGTATAATTTTGGTCAGGAGCTAAGGCAAGAGGGAGAATTCTGCCAGGCACAGCCACGTCCAAAAGAAATAGAGAGGGAGGGTTTAGGGTTTCAAGTTTGTGCATTTAAGGGATATTAAGACAAATAAAGGACTTTTATTCAGCCTCGTCCAGGCTTGGCCGTCTCCTGCTTTTCTAGTCTCTCCCATCCCTCACTGAATTGAGGGGGACTGGGGTCGACCAGGGGAGCCCAGCGCGGGGAAGTCACCTCCCACCCTGGCCTCTGTGACTTGGCCTATGCCCCCCCCCCAGCCCCCTCTCCCAGGCTCCGTGCTGCCCCCTCCTCACCCTTCCCCTCCCTCAGTTCTTTGTTCTTCTGGGAGCTCTCCAGAGACCCGGCCACTGTTGGGCCTGCCGGTGTGGAGAGGACACAATGGAACCCTTGTGAGTCTGTAGACCCCTCCTGCCCCCTCGCCAAGGGGCCTGTGGAACATTCCTCAGCCTTGCCCAAGACCTCCCTGAACCTTGTCCCCTTGGAAAACCAGACTAAACCGGTCTGGGGGGATAGGGATGTTCTTGGCCCCAGGAGCCTGTCCCCCACCCCACTGCTCTTGCACAGCCCACACCCATGGTGCAAACAGCACAACCGCAGCCCAACGTCAGCCTTGGGTTTAGCGGTTTTATTAGGTCAGCCAGTTCGATCTTCCCTTAGGTTTCCCCAGCCCGCATTCAATTGCATTTCAATTCCAGAAACATCTATTAGCCCCTCACAGTGTGGGAGAACAACCATGAGCAAGCAGTGGCTCGTAAGTGGGGAGGAGACACGGTGGTGGGGAAAGGGCAGCGGACCAGGGCCAGGATGTTTTCAGGAGGAGCATTGGTTGAGTGTTTATGATGTGCCGGCTATGATCTCTGTGGTCACAACAACCCCGTGAGGTAGCCGCTACTATTATTCCCTTCCTGCAGGAGAGGAAACAGAGGCAGGAGGAGTGATGCTCCTTGCCCAGGGTTACGGTCAGCAAGTGGCAGAGTCAGGATTCGAACCCAGGCAGGCCGCTTTCAGAGCTGCTCTTCGACATCCCCTGCGTTGATCAGGGGACTTAGCAAGCATCTGTGAGCCACGCATTGTCTCTGCCACCCAAACAGCCTCTCTCGAGGGCACGTGCCTCAAGATTCGTGATGCCCTTTCCCATCCCGGTCTCCAGGATGACCATATGGGAATTACAACACCCATTTTGATGATGGAGAAACTGAGGTTCAAAAGGAATTGCCAGAGGCGCCAGAGCCGGGATCGGAACCTCTTCTGGCTCAGCTGATTTTCATCTGAGCCCTTGGGTCAGGGTCAACACAACCCATGTGCTGTGAGTGAAAGCCAGGTTATTGCAGGAGACCAGCGCTCGCGTCTGGACAAGCCCCTCTGTCTGTGAGAGAACCAACCACCCAGTCCGGGGCTTCTCCTGACTGACCAACGGGCTTGTGTTTGCGTGGTGTTGGGAAGCTTTGCGCACGACGTATTTGTGACTGATCTCCCCGGGGAGCCTCTTCCTGGGCTTCCTGGCAGGACTCTGGGTGACACCTGCCTGTGGAAGTTTCTGGTTTCCCCACTTGGACCAGATATCCCCCAGGCCCTCTGTGGTCCCCTCCCTGAGAGAGTGGCTTCCCAGGACGGGGGGTGGGTGTGGGTCGGGACCTCTTAGGCCGTCTGTCAGATCCTAAATGAAGGCCAATCGCAGAGCTTTCCCCCCAGAGGCGCAGTGTTTTCAGGGAAGGCTGTCTCCTGGGAAAGGAGATTTCCAGAAGGCCACAATGGCTCTCTACCATGCAGGGACCCCACCGGGGCTTCGGGGATTGCAGGGGGCTTGACCTACAGCCCCGGGCCACACAGCTGGTTAAGGGTGGCGGCAGGACCTAACCTCAGATCTTCTGACCCCGAGTCTGATGCTTTGTCAACTACACATCAGAATAAGAATGGCGGGATTGTTGAGGCTGAGTGATTGGTCCATGGGGGTTCACTGCCATATTCTCTCTGGGTGTATGTTTGAAAATTTCCACAATCGTTAGTTAAAATCATAAACTAAATATTACCTCCTCAGAAAAGCCTTCTCTGAATGAAAATATTAGGTTACCATTCACTGCAGCCATTCTTTGTTTACGCCTGTCTCTCCGTGGAGCGTGTGTTCCTGCGTTGGCTTGTTGACTGGTGCATCCCCTTCTGCTAGCTTGGAGCCGGGCGAATAGAAGGCACCCAATAAATACCTGTGCAATAAAACAGCATGCATACAGCATCTGGAGAAGCCACCCTAGCTCCGGGACTTGGTGGGGGATAGTGGAGAAGGTAATAAATATCTCCCTGGGCCGAGTACCTCAGGGCAGTGGCTGAGCCTGCAGAAGACAGAGGAAGCCCAGCTCCAGTTTCCCTGTAACCTTGGGGGAGTCTCTGCCCTGTTCAAGCCCCCATTTCTTCACCTGTGGAATGACAACCCTTATGGTTCTAGGCACCTGGCACATACCGAGTGCTGCCTCCAAGCAGTGGCTACTCTCCTAGCTCCAGGTCCCCCGACTGTCCACTAAGTGACCGTGGGAGCATCATTTAACCTCCTTGGACCTTCTAGGCCACCTTCACGAAGCAGGGCTGTTAGTGCCTTATTTATCTAGAGAGAGGAGCTGGACCAGGCTTTGGGGAAGCACCGCTTTCCTCCTCACAGAAGCTGTTCATTTCTGGCTTGCCTCTGGCTGAAAAGGACCTCCAGTATGTTTCCCAAAGTCCTGGGCCCACCATCTCCACGAACAAGGGAGAAAGTCAGCTGCAGTGGTCCTTCGGAAAGAGGTCTGCGGAGCGCTGAGCTTGGGTTCTGAGCAGGTGGAACCTGTCAAAGGCGCGTTCCAAGAGCACCAGTGCCAGGGGTCACCTGCTTTGTCCACCCCCCCAGGCACTGGATGCCAGGTTGGAGCCTGGCTTGGTCTCTTGCTGCCACGTGACTTGGGGCCAATTTCCTCCACCTCATACTCCAGTCCCCACTCCAGTTCTGAGAGCTGTTTGTCCCTCTGCAGACCTGAGGGGTCCACCCAGACTCTAATGTGGATGGGAGGGAAGGAAGTTTCAGTTTCAGAGCTGGGTGAAGGAGCCAGCTCTGTGCCAGAGGGATGAGGTCTGTGGGACGAGCCGGGTGCCCTTGAGACCCACGGTCTTTCTAAGCCAGGCCCAGGGCAGGGCAGTGTCTCGTTGATGAGGTCATCTTCATGTCCATCCGATGATGAACTCCCATCTTTGTTCCAGTTTAATACATGAGGAAACTGGGGCACAGAAAGATGGTGTAACTTGCCCAGGCTATACAGCTAGTAGCGGGTAAAACTAGGATTTGAACGCAGGTCCTGGTGGCCAGCACTAGACTTGAAAACTTTAATATAATCACTCTTAGCACCCAGGAAAGTATTGGACAGAGACAGAGCCCCTGCTCTCTCCCTTTTCCACTTAAACTACCCTGTAGGTCTTGGAGTTGCCTCATTAGGAAGTGGGGGAAGGTCCCTCAGCGGGTGGGGAAGGCAGTAGAATGGGGGACACTGCGCTGATCCCCGGGGTCTTTGATGCGTCAGGAACCCTCCTGGAGAGGGCACCGCAAACGCAGGGGCTCTGAGGTGTGTTCAGGGACTCAGAGAAGCAAAGCTCCATGTGGCTGGGTGGGTGGGGGGTGAGACTGGAGGAAAAGAGACAGGTTCGTGGGCCACAGGCAATGAAGAGTCTGGGTTTTATTCTAAGTGCAATAAGAAACCTTCAAAGGGTTTAAAGCAGAGGAGCTCCAGGTTCTAATTTGCATTTTAAATAAATCTCTGGCTGCTGCATGGAGAATGGATTACAGCAGGGCCCAAAGTAGGAGCCAAGGATCTGGAGGAACAGAGACACAGACAGGACTCCCCCCCGCCGCCCCCGCAGGAAAGACCTGCTAGCAGGTGAGCATTGCTCACACACACACACACACACACACACACACACACACCCTTCTGCCAGGTGGGCTCAAGAACCTGGGAGAGAGGCAGCTGGGGGTCTACAGGTGGGAGCTAATTAGGGAGAACCCTAGCATCTAGCTGGGAGGTAGGGGCCCTCAGTTTGTCTAGACTGGTCCCCAGAATAGTGGGAGGAAAGATGAAATGGTGAGAGAAAATTATACTGAGGACTTTACGAGGGAAGCTCCCCCTGAGTGTGCACGAAGCTATTGATTTAATTGTTGTTTGTACTTTTCAAGTTATTATTTAAACATTAATTAATAACAAATAAACATTTTTAGTGTTATTTTGTATAACATTTTTAAAATGTTATTATTTTGACGTTGAGCTGCTATGGTCAACTGGTATACCAACCTCTTGACGGTAGGGGAGAGTGGTGGGGATAGTGTATGGGGAGAGGAACAGTGGAGGTGATTTCATTAACCACCCATTAACTGAGAACCTGATGTTTTCTGGGCCCTATCAGGTATTAAAAGGTATTCACTGCTTTCTGCCCCTAGGAATTCAACCTTGTAACTATATATGTATATATATAACTGAATTACTTTGCTGTACACCTGGAACTAACACAACATTGTAAATCAACTATTCTTCAATAAAAACATGAAATCTGTGCAATAAAATAACAGACTGTCTTAAAAGAAAAAGAAAAGAAAGGGAGTAATTACAGGCTATAACACTAAAGTACGGTATGAATGGTGGCAGAAGCAAACTCCACAAGGATAGTTAAGACATTTTAGGGGACAAAAGTGCGAGACGGGTGAACAAAGCCTTTCTTGAGGTGGCCTTAGAGGACTGGGGTTGGGAGGACGGCATTTCAGTTGGTGGAGCAGCATTTGACAACACTTGGACATGGGAAAGCATGGGGTGTATACTTTCAGCACAGAAGGAACGATCTCTTTTGATGATAATTCTGGAAACATGTAGAGGAGTAGTGAGATATTAAATTTGAAAGGTAGGTTTGAGCCCGATTATAGGCCTTGAATTGCTGAGTTTGGATTTAATTGTTCAGCCATTCGGGGCATGGTGGGAGTTTTGAAGGTTTCAGATCAAGCCAGTGGTGTAAGGGGTCTTGCTCTGACAGGGGTGTAGAGGATGGGCCGAAGAAGTGAGAGACTGGAACAACTTGCCTACTGCAGGGATCCGAGCAATAGAGGATGCAGGTGTCAGGTAGAGCAGGGCAGCTGGGGCAGAGATAAAGCGGCAGACGCGGGAAGCCATGGGCAGACCCTGTAGGACTTTGGTACAAATTGGGAGAAGCAAGAGCAGAAATGACCATGTCTGTGAGTCTTTGACCTGAGGTGCCTAGGAGATTGCTGGGGCTGCTAAGAAAAACAATGGGAATTCAGAGGATGGGGAAAGAGCTAGTTGGAGGGGCCAGGGAGATGATGAACTCAGCTTCGAGCAAAGAGTTATAATTCTTACTCCATCACTGTTCCTACATCAGAATTCCATTCTAGCAGTATTCTCTCAGCAGTGAGATAGAAGTTAGACCAGCATTTATTAAGGCTTGAAAAGAAAGATAGAATGTTGCCAGCCCAGAGCCCGTCAGTACGGTCTCTATCAGATTACATTGCTACTCATCTTTACTCTGTCTCTTTGACTCTTTCTGCTTCGGATGTTGAATTCATTTGGGGCCATGGCTGTTCTTTTTGACTCCTGTGGACCCAGAATACATTCCAGTGTCTGGTAATAGAAGAGTCCAACAAGTATTTGTGGAAGGAAGGGAGAGAGGAAGGGAGGGAAGGAAGGAGGGTTGCCTTATTCATCTCAGTTCAGCACTGAGCCTAGCCCTCCCTCAGAAGCCTCTTAACTAATATTCATGGACCGGTGTGCAGCGGAGGAGTGATTCTTTGCAGGCTGCGGTTTCAGAGCTCCCCTCTGGTAGCTGCCATGCTTACAGTCAATGGTGTGTTTATCTTTAAGGTTTGGATCTAAATTTTCCTTTCAAGTTCAAAGGCATTTACAAACCCCAGCCTAAAACAACAAGTGGACTGCATTTCTGAGGAGGAGGGGGGGGGGAGGGAAGAAGCAAAGGGAGAAAACAAGAAAACTTCTCCACTCCCCACCCCCTGCTGATTTCTGGGGTGGAGGTTAGAGCTGTAAAAACAGCCAGGGGTGTTTAAATGGGGTGAGCAACCAGCCCAGCCCCCGAGGGGGTGTGGGGGTGGGGAGCCTGGGAAAGATTCAGGGGGAGGAAATCAGTTTATGGAGAAGTAATAGACCTTCTCCTGGCTGGCTGCATTTAGCAGGGAAAACCTCAGCCAACCTGGGGGAGGCATAGGGAGTGCCTGTCTGGCGTGTTGGTGGGAGTGGCTGAAGCAGCCTGGTGTCGTCCACTCAGAAGGAACTGCTCTGGTTATCGCTTTGCATAAAAGTTGGGTCTGATCGATGCCTGGGTGGGGCTTCTTGGCAGAGGAAAAAACCAGCTCTAAGTGGGAGCTGTGGATGTGCACATCTGTCCAGACAGCCAGTGAGAACACGTGGAGAGACTTGGCTAATGACAGGTGGCATTTCTGGCCAATTTTCACAGCTCTTTGCGATGTAGAAGTGAAAAAAAAAAGCTGCTTCCACTGAGGCAAATACGGTCTCAGGTATTTTCCCATTGTTCAAATTAAAATAGGGAATATGCTCACCTCGTGTGCTAGCTGCTGGTTTCTAAGACGCTTCTGTTCCTCGCAACGTGAGATCAAGATCCAGCCGGGAAGGCTTGAGTTTCAGTCCCAGATCTCAGATTAAGTAATTGTGGGACGTCAGCTCAGTCCTTTGCTCTCTCTGGGTCTCTGTACTCACCTTCTGTGTTAGTCCTAGAACTGCCATAACAAATTACTGCAAACCGAGTGCCTTAAAAAAAGTGCAGTCTTCCACACTTCTAGAGGATGAAAGTCTGAAATCAAGGGGCCATCTAGGGCTCTAGGGAAGAATCCTTCCTGCCTCTTCCAGCTTCTGGTGGTTGCTGGCAACTTTTGGCATTCTTTGGCTTTGTAGCTGCATCTCTCCCATCTCTGCCTCTGTCTTCCTTCTGTGTGTCTATTTTTCTGTGCTTCCTCTCCTGTTATAAGGACACAATCATTGGATTTAGGACCCTCCCTAAGCCAGGATGACCTCATCCTAACTAATGACATCTACAAAGACCCATTTTCCAAATAAGGCCACATCCTAAGGTTCCCATGGTCATGCGTTTGGGGGGAACAGTGTTCAACCCAATACACCTTCCTCCTTTAAAGAGTCATTGTATTTTATGAAGTTCCACATATGTAGTTCATAAACAATTATTGAGTGCCTTTCGGGTGCAGAGTGTGGGGGAAGGGCCTCCAAAGAGGAGTAAGACATTGTTTTCGATTTGTCAGCTCCTTTCTTTTTTTTTTTTTTTTGCGGTACGTGGGCCTCTCACTGTTGTGGCCTCTCCCGTTGCGGAGCACAGGCTCGGGACGCGCAGGCTCAGCGGCCATGGCTCACGGGCCCAGCCGCTCCGCGGCATGTGGGATCTTCCCTGACCGGGGCACGAACCCGTGTCCCCTGCATCGGCAGGCGGACTCTCAACCACCGCGCCACCAGGGAAGCCCAGCTTCTTTCTTAACAAGCCCGCATCAGCTGAACTTGAGCTAGGCCTGCTGGGGGCTGGACGGGTTCCAAGAAGCCAGTGCTTTTTCCCAAGAAATGTAGCTGCTTAACTACAACACCAGTGGTGTTTGCATTATACAACCCCAAACTTCCTTGGACCTCTAAAGAAAATTGTCAGAGCTAGCCTTTTTATGTCACTTGTTCCGCTATAAGACTCTGTCTCACTTGTCTTGGGGCTGGAAGAACATGTTCTGATTCTGCAGACTCTCAATCCGACAACTGTTGGAATATTGGCTGTATAATTTAAGAAGTCTTCGGCAGATCTAAGTCAAACAGAACTTTGGGAGGCCAGTTCCTTCACCACTTCCAGAGCGGGGAGGAAGTACATTAGCAGTCAGCGGCCTGTGATGTGTTAGATGATTTTAGGTGGAACTCACATGAATTAGAGCACTTTTCATTTTAATGGTTATATAGCTATTTGAATGAGTATTTGGTAAAATATATCTCACATCTCCAACCCATGGTTTCCTGGATAGTATTGCTTAAGACAAGGTTAGGTTTAAAAAAATGGGTTAGTTTTAAGTCATTGGAAAGAACAAGATGCAGTAAAGAATAGTATAGGTGGGATATCGTTAAGGTAAAATGAGTGAAGGAAGGGAGTATACAGCGGGTGCGGAGACTGCAAATATTGTGATGGGGTTATGGGAACGACTCAAGTTTGGGGAACGCTAGCTGAGTGGATTAGAGAGGTTGGCATTCATACCTGGGTTTGGATCTCTGCTGCACCGCTTACTGGCCTGGTAACCTCAGGCCAGTCACCTGACGCATCAGTTTCCCCATCCGATGGCACAGAGGGGATCATCCCTGTGGAGCTCTGGGCATGGAGGGAGAGCTGATATGGACTGGAAGTGGCTATCCAGTCAGAGTTGCCTCCAGTGGCATCCAGATTGGAAGACGAATCCAAACTCCAATTGCCCAAGAGAGGGGGCAGTGTGGGCGGGCTGAGTTCCAGGGCTCTGAGCAGGAGGGGTCCCGTAGAATGTTTGAGTCTAGGGAGCGATCCTGAGAGGCAGCGTCCTGCAGTTCTGAGGCTGGAACGGGGCCAGGAGAAGAAACTGAGTAATTCAGGAAGCTTTGGTTTGATTTTTTAAAGCTCCTACTATGTGCCAGGTGCCTCCCTTGGATTTTTATCACTCCTGAAGCAACCCCATGGGAAAAGTGATATTATTCCCATTTTACACATGAGGGTTCTGAGGCTCAGAGAGGTGAAGTAACTTGACCAAGATCTTATAGCTAGAAGAGGTGGAGGGAGGGTTGGAAACCGTCACTGTCTTGCTCCAAAACCCTGCTCCTACCGCCCTCGGGATGGGTGTTTCTGAATCTGGATCCAGGGAGCAGCTGTGGTGATGGACAGACCTGGTGCAGGAGAAGAGACAGGAAATTGAACAGAAAATCCTGCACCTCTTTGTACATAAGGATCCCCTAAGTAAAGGCATCCCACAGGCTTATGCTCTTCACTTCACCTGTCTCTCTAGAAACGAGACACCAGGGATCATCATCTGATCTGCGGCTTTCACATTTCTCTGCAGCATAGGAGCCAGTAAAATTGTCCAAGTGCATCCTCTAGAGACCACAGGGTGGGGTGGGGTGGGTTGGGGGATGCAATCACATGGAATTAAAAAGCAGTTTGAACATGAAATTACCCCCCAGGGCCTGGAAGCTACACAAGGAAGAAGATATAATTTGACATTCCTTGGAAATTGATATTCTCACTTCCCAGTAGATCTGAATTTGTGGGACAGTCTCCTGGGCTACGTCTCTCTCACCATGGTTGTGATAACTGCCGATTGCCCTTATTCACACAAGGCTCACATTTGCACATGGACTTTCCCTTGAAAACAGGCCTGGGTTAGTTTGGCATTTGGATCTATCGTGTTTCACTGGGTGTCTGTCTGAACTTTGTGCCTTAACTCCTTCCCAGGCCTACACTCTGCACAGGCAGAGACCAGGGTGATAATAATAAGAGTTAACACTAATCGTTATAGCAGTTACCACGTGTCAGGTCTTGTTCTAAGCACTTCACATGTCTTCAATTATTTAATCCTCAGCACAACCCTTTGAGGCAGGTACAATTAGCCTCATTTTAGATGTAAAGCACAGAGAGGTTAGGTGACTTGCCCAAAGACACACAGCTCAGCTGTGAGAGAAGCAGGGTTAGGACAAGTCTGCCTTCTTAACACTTCACCACACTGAGTTTCCCATGAGTTCCTTGGACACACACCCGGTATCTCCTGAGTAGACATCTATCACTGAATTTATGACACTTGAGAGTTCTCATTTATTTTCCTATTTTTCTCCACTGCAAGGTCTTCGAAGCTGGGGCCTGGGCTTACTCAGCTCTGCATCCCCAGGACCCAGCATGGCACTTGGCACATAGAGAGTGTTCGATAATGTTGTTTTTGCAAAAAAAGGATTTGAATTTGAAGTTCACTTTCAGGGAAATTCATAGCAGTGGGTGGCAAGAGGTCAGGAAGAAGCCGTCTGAAGAGCGAAGAGCCCACAGAGGCAGCTGGCCGGTGAAACGCGGGGCAGGATGACCCAGCTCCTTGCTCAGCCCTGAACATTCGTGTTTAGCTGAGGTGGACTCGTGAGTCTGGAGGGAGTGATGCTTGGTGTTTACCTCGAGGTGCTCTGAGCACAGCGTTAGCCAGCTCTCCTGAACAATGGTAGGGAGTATGATGTGAGTGAGGCAGTGTGGCGTCATGGTAGAGCAGCCTGGGCTTGAACTCTGGCTCCAGCTCTGATTTTCTTTAAACCTCATAATCCTCATCTGTAAAATGGGTTTGTTATGAGGAGTAAATGAGAAAAAAGAAATGCGATAAATGCTGAGCACAGTAACAGGCCCATGAGTCTTCGATAAATGTTTGCTTGATACATCTTAATTTTCAAAATCACTCCCCTCGCTAGCACCTGCTGGACCCTCCTACAGCCCGGCAAGCCCCTGTTTTATAGAGGGGGAAACTGAGTCGAGGGAGCACAAAAATGATTGCCTTAGGTTCCAGCGTTAGAAAAGGTTGAGCAAGAGTAGCCCCAGGGGGCTTCCCTGGTGGCGCAGTGTTTGAGAGTCCGCCTGCCGATGCAGGGGACACGGGTTCGTGCCCCGGCCCGGGAAGATCCTGCATGCCACGGGGCGGCTGGGCCCGTGAGCCATGGCCGCTGAGCCTGCGTGTCCGGAGCCTGCGCGGTAAGAGGCCCGCGTACCGCAAAAAAAAAAAAAAGAGTAGCCCCAGGGCTCCTGACTCGTAACCCAGTACCCTGCATCACCCGCCGCCTTCTTATCACTGGGAAAGCTCAGGCTTTTCTTACAAATTTTTAAATTAAAAAAAAAATTATTGACGTGAAATTCACGTACCATGAAAGTGACCATTTTAAGCCGAACGATTCAGTGGCATTCAGTTCATTGAAAATCTCGTGCAATCCCCTATCCCGTTCTAAAATGTTTCCGTCACTCCATAGTAAAACCCCTCACCCATTAAGCCGTTTCTCTCCATTCTCCTCTTCCTCTACCTCCTCCATCTGCCTTCTCTCTCAACAGACTTACATATTTTGAATGTTTCATATCAATGGAATCCTACAATGTGTAACTTCTGTGGATGGAACCTTTCTTTCACGTAGCATGATGTTTTAGAGGTTCATCCATGTGGTAACATGTGTCAGTACCTCATTCCTTTTTGTGGCTGAGTAGTATTCCATGGGGTGGATATACACAGTTTGTCATCCATTCATCTGCTGACGGGCATTGGGTTGTTTCCACCCTTCGGTTGTTTTGAATAGTGCTGCCATGAGCACGCATGTACATAGACTTGTTTGACTATCTATTTTCAAATCTTTTGGGTTTATCCCACTTTCTTTAAATTGTAAAGGAACAAGCAGATGCGTGTTGCACAGTCATTTCTTAATATTACTAAACCAGAAGGCATTTATAATTCAAGAATTTGGTTAATATCTGTCTCATCGCCCAAAAGAACAGACTTCCTGCTCTACAAATGTGGTTTAAATACCTCCACTTCCCTGGTTCGCGTTTTAAACGCATGTGCGTGTGCGCGCACATGCGCACACACACACACACACACACACACACACACACACACACACCCCTGAGCCTTCTCACGCTGTAGTCACCACTTTTGCGCTGGTTGCTGTCCGGCTGGGAGATAGAGTTTCTGTTGATGTTATTGACATAATCTGATGTTTGGGTTCATAACTGTCTCTATTAGGTACTCAGCACTACTCCAAGGATGTGAGAAAAGAGAGGCGGGGAGAATAGCCTTGGAGATGGACTCAGAAATAGAAGCACAATTAATCTTCCAGTGACAAACTCCTTGATGGCATGTACCATATTTTATGCTTTTTGAAAAAACATTTTCTTTAGCTTTAGTTGTAAAGTTGGGGCTCTGCAACTATTTGTTCAGTGAGTGAACCAGAGCACTATTTTGATGTGCTGACAAGCTCCTTAATGAAGAGAGCTGTGGGTGAAGTGAGGAACCCCCAGAAGGAGAATAGAAGGGTCAGCTCCCTTCCTGGGGTGACAGCGGTCATGGTTAACCCCGTGCTCGGCCTGTTTCTCCTGCTGCACCTGGTGGAAACGCCCCTCTCAGTGATTCATCCGAACAAGCCTCGCGGATCGCCACCAGATGGGCCTCCAGGCTGGGCATGTCCTGTCCTCCATGGCAAGGCGGGCCTAGCCAGGGCAAAGAGCATGTACTTTGCAGATCTGTAGGTCCGGGTTCAAATTCCCAAAGTGACCACTTCCTGGCTGTGTGACCTTGGACAAATGGCTCTACCTCTCTGAGGTTACAGTAACCATGAAATGAGTTTGAGCTCGTAATGAACTTAGCAAGGTGCCTGGTGCACAGTAGGGACGCAGGTCTGTGCTTCTCATTCTGTGCCCTTTCCTTCCTTCCTCCAGGCTCCAGACATTTTCTGTTTCTGGTGTATGATAGAAGCTATGACTCCTCTGGTCTCCTGGAGGGCAGTCCAGGGGGATGATAAACAAGCAGACAGAATCATGGAGGGTGTACTGTGTGCTGGCAGAACACAGGGTGGGAGCAGCAAATTCTGCTGCGGGGCCTGGACCCACCTTTCCAGGAGTGACTCCCTTTCTGACTAATGGTTGGTGAACAGCAGTCTGCCTGGTGGGGAAGGCGGGGTGGCATTCATTCCCGCGAGGGCCCAGCCTGGCCGGAGGCAGGGAGGTATTTCAGAACAAGGCGAGCAGAGTGCTCTGAGGTTAGGCCGCTCAAGGTCTCCAGGTACATGGGTGTGTTTAAGGTGAGATCTGATAATGCCTTTTTTCTTTTTTAAAAAATCTTTATTGGAGTATAATTGCTTTCCATTGTCGTTGTGTTAGTTTCTGCTGTATAACAAAGTGAATCTGCTATACCTATGCTTATATCCCCATATCCCCTCCCCCTTGCGGCTCCCTCCCACCCCCCCATCCCACCCCTCTAGGTGGTTGATAAAGCCTTTTTACATGAAGCCTAAGGTGGGTTGGAAGTTAGGGTTGGAATTTAGGGTCTATCTTTGGTGTGGGAGGAGCAGTTACTGTGGTTGTTCCCTACAGAACTAGCCAACCCCAGCTCAAAGAGGGAACTCAAAAAGGGCGCCCAAGCGGAAATGGGGGCTCAGCAGATGACAGGATGACCTCTCCAGCTGCCCGCCCACCCCACCCCTGAAGGATGCGGGGCATCACGATCATTAAGGCAACGTGCCAGGCTCGTGAAATAGCTTCGCTGGGCTGGAGGAGGGGCTGGTAGATTCTTCGCCAAAGCGGGTATCCGAGGAAGGTGAGGGGATGCCTCCAGCGGCCCCCAGCCCAGTGATGCTGTTGCTTTTGGCACCAGTGGGCCTCTTGGGTTCCCAGGAATGCCAGGACCTAGCAGTGCGCACGCGCGCACACACACACGCACCATGCACAAAAGGGCACAAATTACTTGTTTTGCTCTGTGACAGAGATAAATGCTCTGTGTGTAATTAGTGAAAGGACAGAGCACAGCCGTGTCTCTCTGTGACGCTCCCCAGCACTAGGCCTGCCCTTGCAGACGCTCCCATACTCTTCACCTGGCGGGAGCCTTCTGTCGCTCGGTGCTCAGCTCCCGGTCTCGCTCAGAGCGGCCCTGAAGCTTTGATGTCTCCGAGTCCCAGATTTTTTCCAGCCGCTCCTGGTCTCAGCAGCCTGGCTCTTCCTGCTTCTGCAAGACAGGGGCTCAGCCAGGCTGCTTCTAGAGAAATGACCCTATGCAGAGAAAGGCCAGCTTGAATGCCCTGTGGACAAGGACCTGCAGCCACGACTTGGGGACAGACACAAAGAGGGTGGAGCAGATTCAGGCCCGATCCTGGTTCCGCCACCTCGGACTCCTCGTGGGATCATGGGCAACTTCTGAAACCTCCCAAACCTCAATGTCCACAGGGGAGAGTGGAGCTCCTGACACAGGCTTGCGTCTGTGGTGGGGATGATGCCCTGCAGGGCCTGGCACAGCCCAAGCACTCCACGCCCAGGGGTATGAGCACAGGGTGAGTAAATTGGAGACAGGCTTAACGTTTCTCACGTCTGGGACAGGCTGCCAGAGGGCTCTTGAAGTTCCTGCTCATCGGGTGCTGCTGGGAGGGAGACCTCTAAGAACTGGCTTTGCGCCTTTCCTTGCTGTGTGACCTTGAACAAGACAGTGGGTCTCTCTGAACGCAGCTAAAAAAGAAGGACTCCCAGTGCCAAGGGCCCCAGATGCATCCGCCGCAAATGTACGTCAAGTGCAGTTATCTTGTCTTATTTTGAAAGAGGCACAAAGCCTGATGCCGAGAAGCCCAGAAAGTAATGTGTGGGCCAGAGGGCAGTCGGCACTGCCAGACCAGCATGAAGGACCGAGCTGGACTGGGCAGACCCCTTCTGGGTCCTCCAGATCCATCAGCCCGGCTCTGCACACCTGGACAAGCACACCCAGACTTGGAGGAAAGTCTGAGCAGCACAGGGACCAAGATGTGACAAGAATCAAGGGTACAGAGACCATGGGGACGGGTCCTTGGCGGTAGATCCTTCAGAGATCCTCGAGCTCTATAAAGCAGTAAAACTACTTTTTCAAAGGGAGCCCAAAATAGGAAACAGACAAAAGCAAACGAGTCCTGGGGAGGTTATATTCTTCTTTGTTGGTGGAAAATGCCTCATTGTTTGGGGCATGTCCGCAGAGCACCAGGGTGGGGAACCCAGACTTCATTTCCTTTACCAATAAAATTACCAAAAAAAAAAAAAAAAAGTCAGGACTGACATCTGCATCTGGTTGACAACCTCTTCCTGTCGCAGAATAAGGATGTTGAAAGAAGACAGCTACCACCTCCCAGCACGGTTATTTCACAGAAGAAAGATTTGCTCCCTCTCCGCCCCCATTAGGAAGGACAGGACTTTATCTTCCTGAAACCTCACTGCCCCGTCTGGAGTTTGCTCATTGGCTGATTTGAAACCTGCAGCGGCAAAGCAGCCGGTGGGAACCGTTTCCGGAGGGTTTCCAGCCACATGGTTTGAAGAGTGTTGACTTGTCCGTATGCCTCACTTTACAGATGTGGAAACTGAGGCCCTGAAAACAAGACAGCTCCTTCACTGGATGACATTTCCTAAGTGTCTGTTCCACGCAATGCACCACGCCCGGGCTAGTGCTGGGGCTTCGGAGGGCAGTTCCAGGAGGAATGGATCCCACAGGAAGACTCCATCCTTCATTCACTCATTCATCAGTAGCTTTCGAGCCACTGCAATAGACCAGCTAACACAGAGCCATTAGGTACCAGCTAATGGGGTTTAAAGTCAGACGGAACAGACAGATGAAAGGAAAACTAAAGCAAGCAAAGAAATAAGATGATTCTAGGGAGTGAAAGTGATACACAGATAAAGGAACGGGATAATGGGAGAGAGTGACGGTGGGGGGGTCTGGTGTTTCCCTCTGATGAGGGGATATTTGCGTGAAGACCTGAAGCCTGAGAAGAACCTGGCAGAGGAATATTCCAGACAGAGGAAATGGCAAGAGCCATAGTTCTGAGGTGGGAATGGGCTTGGCGTGGGGGAACAGCAACACGAAGGTTCCAGAGTGGCAGCTGGAGGTGGTGAGTAAGGAGTGGAGAGGAGAGAGGGAGTGAGAGCAGGTGCAGAGGCTCCGGGGAGGTGGGGAAAGCACGAGACCTGAGTTATTGTTGTGCCTTCCTGTGTGACCTGGGGCAAGTCCGTTGCTCACTCTGGGCCTCTGCTCTGTAAAACAAGACTGCTGGACTAGACCAAGCATGAGAAATAGGTTTTACTCTTAGTGCCAATTCAGACCAGTGATAGCAGCTGCCCGTGCACTGGGCTGAAAGGATTCTGAGGAGTCTTCTGGGCTGATCAGCAAAAAGTACTGTAATTGATTAGTGATGTCTACCATGGGTGGGCATTAGAAGGTGGTTGCACGCGTGCCACACTTTGGCCGTTCCTGCCTCACCTGTGACTGAATTGGCAGGAAACTGCTTTGGGTATGTTTGTGCACGTACCCGTCTTCAGCATCTGTTCATTTTCCCCTCTGGTCCACCGGAGTATTGAGTACTTGTGCAACCACCTTGGCACAGACTCACATCAGAGAATAGTATTGGCTAATGTGTTACACTGCCTTAGAGCTTACACGGGGCCCTGGTGCTCATAACCCATGAAGTCTTCATAGCAGCCCTGGGGGTAGGCCTTAGGTCTTTTCTCCTTATGCCGGGTTTTGAGGCCCAGAGAACTGATTTCTGGTCATGCAGCTGGGACGAGGCCTGGAATGGAACCCATCTCACTGCAAACACCATGCTCTTTCTGCTGTAACAGCTGCCTTCTCAGAGAAGGGGAGGGCCCTGCACACATTTGGAGACTGTGTCCTGACAGAGAATCACATGGGGAGTGAGTCCACGGGAATAGACGCTGACTGCCTGCTCCTCCTGTCCCCTCCTGCTCTCCGCAAGCCTGCTGCCTCCCAGTCAAGGTGAATGTAGACTTACTCAAAGGAGCTGGCTCCCCGGCTGCCTGCTGTCTGGGTACAGGAGGTAGGGTGGCCCAGCAAGAACCTGGCAACTTTCTCTTCTGACCGCTGTCTGCTCTCCCTCTTCCTCCATTTCACCTGGGTCTGTCCCTGCCAAGGAAGTGTGAGGGGATGATAAATCAGAATGCCCGGCCCTGGGTGAGGGTAACCTTTAGGGCAGGGGATCCTGTGGCCAGCTGGGCTCTGGTCCCAGAGCTGTGGTTAACAGCCCAGATGCAGTCTGATGGGGCTACTCAGGAAAGTGTGAGGCTGGAGGGGTGGACGTTGGGATCTGCTTGGTGACACCCCCTTGGGGGCACCTTGTGGGCATCACTGCCTCACCTTGCTGGGGGGGCAGCTTGAGGGTGTGCCCCAGAGGGCCGCCCTGGGTTTCAGCCCTGACTGAGCATCGAGAGCTTGAATGAGTCACTTAACCTCTCTTTCTCATAGTAAAATGGGAGTTACATTCGTTATCGCCAAAATAACGCCACGTAACAAAAGACCCCAAAGCTCAGTGGCATCATTTATTCTCATGTTCAAGGACCGTGGGTTGACTGCACCTTGGCTGGGCTGGCCTGGACTCCAGGCGCTGGCTGCAGATTGGGTTTGAGTCTGTTGCACGTGTCTCTCATCCTCCTTGGACCAGCAGCTGCAGGGGCCTGTGGTCTGCTCTATGCACGTTTATTCTGCAGGCCAGGCTGGAGGCACAGTGGCTACTGTGACATGTTCTTTTCATAGCATTTGACCAGCACCCAAGAGGGCCCTCCCAGCCAGGCAGGGACAGCCGTGCCTCTGCTCTGACATCCTGTTGGTCAAAGCAAGTCACCCATTCAGGCCCAAAGTCAAGGGGTGGGAGGTCACTGCCCACGTGAGGCTGTGGCAAGGGTGTGGATGAGTCATTCTTTTACGGGGGAGGCAAGACTTGGGAACTCTAACTCCAGCCACCACCAAGGTACAGAAGCACTGACATACCACCGCCTGCTCACCTCGCACCCACTATGGTCCAGGTACCATGCAAAGTGCCTCAGGTGCATCCCCTGTGTGGCGGCTAGTCCCCAGCCCGTCTCCTTCACAGATGGGGAAATGAGGCCCTAGGAGCTGACGTCTCACCAGGCCACCCTTCCCTGTGTCCAAACCCTCAGTCACTGTGGTCCAGGCACTTCCCCCAGTGTGGATTCGCTTTACGTCTACCCTGACAAGCGTCCCCAGAGGTACCTGTGGTTATTCCTGCTTTGTAGCTGGGCTGTCTGAGGCCAGAGAAGGGAGTCCCATAGCTGAGATCACCCATCCATCCAGGAAGCCGGAGAGTCTGTCCGCAGACCTCTGATTCTTTCCACGCTGAGTGCTAGTATCTGTTCCTTTTAGCCTTAAATATTTATTAGGCTAGGAGGGAAGGGAGCACTAACCTGCAAGTCAGGATATCCAGATTTTGGCTCTGGTTAGGTGTGAGATGCAGGCAAGTCTCTGTTGTTTGACTTGGCCGCTGCGGAACAGACGGTGAATGACAGGAAAGCCCATTTCCCTCCACGAGCCCTGCCCCTGGAGAGGACGCTATTCCCATACATCCTCCAGGACGCAGCTCTCCTGGGCCCTGACCCTGACCTTCCTCTGCCCTGGGCTTTGAGGCCAGGGAGAGCCTGGGGCCCGAGGGCCGGAGGATTTCCTGGCTCGGCCGCACCAGCTGGCCAGAGAGCACACAGCAGGCCCCCCACCCGGGGTCCTCGCCAGGGTTCTCTGTTTCCAGCTCATCAGGGTGGGAGGGGAGGGTGGCACGGGGTTTTGAGGGGTGACTGGTCCAGTGTGCTGCGTTTGTCCGAGAGCCGGCTGGGACTCAAGAGGCCTAGGCCTGAGTCCTGGCCCTGCCACTAAAAAGCACATGGCCTGATTTTCCTGAGCCTCAGTTTCCTCATCTGCCATGTGGCCGAGCATCTGTCACAGCACCCCTGACCCTGATATTCTAGAGACGGGCCTGCTAGGCCCCTCGTGAGCACACGCTGCAGGCCTTTGCCTGTCTGAACAGGGAGATTCATCTCAGACCCAGGTTTTATGGACTGTGTAGCACATTCACTGGTATGTAAGCTTCTGGTTTCTAGATGTGAATCTGGCTCTGAGGATGGAATCAACTTGCTCTGAATGTCCTTCCTTCAAAGTTGCCTTAAGACTGGCCCTATCCTGGGTGGTTTGGGCTGGACTTGCCATAGGCAGGGTTCTGGACAAGAGAACCCGGCCGCTTCCTTTAGGCTTCTGGTCTGTGCACCTGTGTGGGAATTTGCACCCTGACCAGCATCTTAGTGCTAATTAGAGAGCTGGAGGAGCTGGTAGTTACAAGGAGTGGGGTTGGGGTATCTTGATTTCTGGAGTTGGAGGCTGGGGCTGCATTTCATGCTAATCACAGGGGCCCAGGGAACCCAGCTGTGTGTGTGTGTGTGTGTGTGTGTGTGTGTGTGTGTGTGTGTGTGTGTGTGTGTGTGTGTGTGTGTGTGAGGTTCTTTAAAACTGCTAATTGTCAGGGTGAAAATATTTTCACACATTTGCTCTCCAGGAGAACGTTATTACTGAGCCCACTGGCAGCCTCGCTGAAGTCAAACGGCGGCCACAGTCAACATGGAAATCCTAATTAATAGATGCTCAGACGCTGCTCTCGGGCACCGCAGCGGAAGTAATTATCATGATTTAATTGACTTTTCTCCCCTCTGTTATGCACTCTGCTTGTTTTTTCCATTTTCTTGAGCTGGGAAGGATTTTTTTTTTTTTTGAAAAAACCTTCTCTCTCTCTTTTTTTCCCTTTTATACAAACTGTCTCCACACCAGTACTCTATTTGTCAAATCCTATTACAGTAAATATTGTGACAGCGCAAATCTCTATATTACAGAAAAGTCCAGTGCCTGAGCCAATGGCTTACTTATTAGGAGCGTGTTGGTTTTGTAAAGGTGCAGTCAGACCCAGTGAAGGCGTCTGGCAAGCAGAAGCGGAGTCAGTTTTCTCAGAGCTGCTGGTTTCAGCAAGCTCCTTGGGACGGCAGGGGACAGACGGACACGTGCCCTAGAGCCACTCAAGGCAGGTTGCTGTCAGGACACATCCAGAGTTCAAAGCAATCCAAGGGACAAAAATGGGCCACTTCCAAGCTCCTAGAGCTAGTAAAACGTCTGAAGAATTCTAAGCTGTGGTCAGGCCCTTCAGGGCAGCTGTATGCTCTCTCAGCTTTGACTAGCAGGGTCTGCTAATTTGTACTCTGACCCTGGTGAGTGGACCCTGCGTTCTCATGGGTTTCACTCTAATGGCCAGTGCCCTCAGAGCCTCCCTGGGCAAGCCTGAACGCCTTCCCCATCAGGCCATGCCTCAGGCTGCCAAAGGTCAAAGGGTGGGCCACCCTGGCACAGGTGTCCTCCCTGGTCCCATCATCTGTGGCAAGTGGGTGGGGGTCTGTGGTCTGCTGTCCACTCCTCAGGAGCTAGGGGCAGAACCTTTTGTGAATAGATGGGATTGTGGGAGCTGCCAAGGTAGCCCTCGAGAGCTTGACTGCTTGGGTTCGAACCCTGGTTCAGCCACTTACTTGCTGTGCATCCTTGGGCAAAGTACTTAAACTTTCTGCATCTTGGTATCCTCATCTATAAAATGATAGCCCTTACTTCACAGGGTTGTTATGAAAGATAAATGACTTCAATCTGTGAAGCACTGGATAAACGCTCAATAAAACGTTCACTTATCAGTAGGGACAGGTGGACAGGGGTGGCAACTCCCAATGTCTAATCAGCAAGTGAGAAAATCCTAGAGTCACAGACCTTGAGGATGGCAGGGAGCCTGAGTATCCCTCTAGGTTAGCTCTCTCATCATTACACAAGGGGAAGCTGAAGCACAGAGAGGAGATGTAACCTTTAAATAATTTCATAATTAGTTAAATAATTTTAACTGATATGATATTGGGCTATTTGGCATGGAGCTAAAATTAAGACCAAGACATTTCCTTAGGTCTCATTGGGGGTGCTTAAGAGTGCTTGACTTTTATTAGACCATTACAGATAATAAAATAAAAGAGAAGAGAAGCTGAACCTGGGATTGTACAATTTCTTCACTTTGTCTCCATTTGGGAATTCTGAGTTAGGCTCATAATAAGGTTTTAATTTTTTGAAGGAGGTGCATCATCTTCATTGATCTTCTTTTTCAGATGATTCCTGTGTGTTGGGTCAATGGGCAAGATGTCACCAATAAGCTATGTTATTTTAGACACTTAGCTTTTCTGAGCCTCTGTTTCCTCATCTGAAAAATGTGGACACATTACCCTACCTGGACTGAAAGCTTCTCAAGGACAAGGATGGTTTCTTATTGACCGCTTCTTCTAGGATATTGTCTAACACATAGGAGGTGTCAACAGGAATTTCTAGAAATGAGCTGAATGATCTCTTGAGGTGTAGTGAGGGTCAGAAGGAGTCAGCTTTGTAGGTTGTGTGGGCAGCTGTGCTCCTGAAAGTGAGGCCATTTGATGCAGGAACTAAGGTTCTAAGAAGTCAAGATACTCCAGACCTTGGTGGGCATAGAGAAAGGACGACCTTTACTGGTCTGTTTCTTAGGATGGTTGGGGATGGAGGCCAGACTGAAGGGGGTTGAGAAGTGAGTGGAAGATGTAGAAATGGCGATGAGAGGTGTAGACAACTCCTGTGAGAAGTATGCCTGTGAAAGGCAGAAAAGAGAGGGTCATCGCTGTGCATGGGGGGGAGGTAAAGCAATGGGTTCACCAGAGGACTTTCACCTGTTGGTGAGATGGGGCCAGGTATAGGAAGCTCCGTAAACGTCTCCTGAATTAAATGAACTCTTAGCTGAGCCTTTGGGGTTGCCAGGGTCTTTCCCAGCATTCTCAATAGTGCTTGTGGAGGAGATGGTTGTAATAAATGAGAACCCAAGGCTAGCGTATTGGTTAAGGCAGTGCTGAGTGCTGTAAGAAGTAAAAAGCTTGAATCTCAGTGCTTTAACACAATGCAAATTTATTTCTCACTCAGCAACAGTTCATTGAAAGTGGAGGGCAGCTTTCCATACAGAATTTAGGGCCCCTATTTCCTTCTGTCTTCAACATGTGGCTTCCAAGGTCACCGTGGAAGGAGGAAGAAAAGGTAAAGAGTGTTCATCTGCTTCCTCATCACATTGGCCTAGGAGAGCTCACATTACTCCCACTCCCATTGGTGGAAATGAGTCACATGGCCACATAGGTGCAAAGGAGACTGGGAAATGTAGTTCCTGGTTGAGCAGCCCTTTTCCAGCCATAGTTCTTCACTCTGGAAGGGAAGCATGAGTGTTTGGAGCACAATCTCTCTGCCCAGGAATTACAACCCCTTTCAGCTATCTGAGGAGCACTTTCCCGCAGCCTGAGTAGACACAATCTATCTAACTGAGAAAATGTTAGACCCCAAATGAAGACCAGGCCCTGCTCCTGAGGGCAAAAGAGAGATAAGTCATTGATCTGGGCCTCAGTTTGCCCACTTGTATAATATTAAGTCCTGCCAGACCAAGTTAAGGGGATTAAAGGAGTTAAGGGTTGGCAGGGGCTGAGTTTGAGCACTTGATCTTTCACCCACTAGCTAGATGGCATTGGGCAGGTTTCTAAATGTTCTGAGTCATTGTAAAATCCTCCCTGAGCTGCCATAAGGATTAGCAAGACACTCCCGGCATATAGTTGCCCTCAGTAAACGTGAGCTGCTACTATTCACGTCATCTCTCCTTCATTACATCACCAGAAATGAAAGGTCTTGACTCAGGTTTAAGGGCAAAATGAATAGAATTGCTATTGCCGGGAGATATTTTTGCCTTCATCATGTTCCATCCCTCTCTGTGACAACAAGAGGAGCTCTTTGAAGTCAAGTAGCTGGAGCGGGGGAAGAAGGGGAGAAGGAGAAAGGAGTCAGCCACTGGGAGCTGGGTCTCTCCGTCCCGCTCACTGGAAGACCAGGATCTGTGAGGCTTATTTCTCGCTCGTCTCTAACAGCTACTGGAGTTCTGCTCTCCGGCAGCTGCTGTAAATCAGTTAGAAGACAAGGCTTGGTCCTGAATCCCACCCATCAGCCCCTACCTCCTGTTTTCTGGATCCTCCCTCAGTGAAAAACCTGCCTCCCCACGACAGTCGAAGGTTTGGAGTTAAGGCCTTTGAGTTTCTTTGAGCTAAGTGGCGTTCTAAGGAATCCAGAGGCTCCTGGTGCGCTTGCATGCCCTCCCGCATGGATTTTCCCCTCTGCTAGGGAGAGATGGATTGGTGCACTTCCCCACCCCTGCCATTCCATGCCCCTCCTGGCGGTCATTATTTAGCGTACTATTGGGTACTTATTTGGCATGGTATTTTTTGTTTTGCATATTCCCTGCTTTAGCTAATCATTTGGCTTCTTGGGGGCCTCCATCCACCAGCCAGCTAGGGATGCGGGCAGGAACAGGGGATGTGGAGGCCTCCGTGTTTCTGAGGAAACCAAGCTGTGAGGGGGAGGGTCCCTGGGAAAGATCCGAAAGGAATGTGTCTCCAGGAGGGGAATGGGCCATTCTGCTTTACCTTGTACCTCGCCTGTCAGGGCCACTCAGTGACCTCCAAACAAAGCCAGGCCCTTGGCCTGGGGCTGTGGGAAGCCAAGCAGGGACAATGGGAGGAAGGAGAAAGCAGGGAGATAAAGCCCAGGGCCCTGGGGTCTATGCCTGAGATTCCGGAGGCTGGCTTCTCTCACCCCAGTGAGAGGAGGCTGCAGTGTAAACACGGCTGGGCTTCCTGTGGTTACAGGGCCAGTA
The DNA here is from genome assembly GCF_937001465.1 of Orcinus orca. Classification (NCBI taxonomy): domain Eukaryota; kingdom Metazoa; phylum Chordata; class Mammalia; order Artiodactyla; family Delphinidae; genus Orcinus; species Orcinus orca. Next base: position 15,241,624 of record NC_064566.1, on the reverse strand, counting down.
CCCTTTTTACTGTGCTGTGATTGTTGAAATTATTATTCCATTTCAGGAGAAGCCTGAGCAAGGACAGACTGCCTGTCTGATGCTTCCACAGGGACACTGCCATCATTCATTCATTCATTCATGCCACAGACATTTATCGGTACCAAAGGCTTTGCTTGGTACTGGGAATAGGAAAATCAACATCCACCCACCCCTGTCCTCAGTAAACTCTTCTCTGGTCCTGGAGACAGACACCAAACAGATCCTCATGGGTCAGTGTGGCCAGTTGAACAGTAGGAGTGCACCCAGGGTTCAGAAGTGTTGCTGAGAATGAAGCAATGCACTGCCTTTCGGGGAGCGCTCACTGGTCAGGGCTCTGCTGGGAGGCCAGGGGTGTTCTCACCCAGGCAGTCTTAATGCTTCCTGAGTGCCAAAGGTGGTCAGAGAGTTCCCTTTTTTGATCTCTGTCTGAGTCCAAACCAAAGGACTCTTAGAAGGCAGTCAGTTAGGAGGCTGACGTTTATCCAGCACCTTCCACGTGTCAGAAACTATTGTGGGAACTTCTACAGATTATTACCCCAGTGACGCTTTAATCCTCAGGACACCCTACGAGATAGGGCTGACGTTTATCCCATTTCACAGATAAGGGGACTGAGGCCCAGCCAGGTTAAGTCACTGGCCCAGTTCACATCACTGAGGAGGAGGGCAGCTGGGTGGGAGCCCAGGTCTGTGGGACTCCAGGGCCCTCACACTTCTCACTGGGTCTCGCCGCCTTTTGTAAACCTAGCCCCCTCAGGCTCCTGCAGAGGCTGAGCCCTGCCCAGGACAAGGCTCGTCTTGCCTGACTTGATGCCCCCCAGAGGAGTCCCCTTCTGTGGGGGACCTCCTGACGGACCTGAGCTGGGAACAGGAGTCAGGGTCTGGCTATCCTTAAAGGTTTCTGGCATGTCTCTGGACCCGCCCTCGAGCCTGATAGAAATGTGTCGAGGTGGGTTGTCTGTGGGTTTCCGTATCACCTGGGGCCTATATTCTTTTACAAGGCCATTTCTTGGATTCTCAGCTCCCCCACTTTATACACAGAGACCCTGGGGGGCTTGTTTTTCCATCAGGATGTTTAGAGGCGGGTGATTTCTCAGCATGTCTCACAACACACGCAGGGCGCGGTGGCCTCGGAAATCAGGCTGTGTGTCCTCACTCTGCTCCTCCCCTGACTGTGGTGCCTTGACCCGGGAGCTTCTGGCCTCCGTTTCCCATCATTAAAATGGAACAATGATAAAATCTCCCTTAAAGGGCTGGAGGAAAGACGGTGGGAGCTAGGGGATATAAAATACTCTTTACAGCTCAAAGTTAGAGGGGTACAGTAGAAAGAAGGGCTTTCCTGGAACAGGGGAAGAGAAAAAAAGCTTGTGTCCGCCAGTCCATGAACTGCAGGCATTTTTCGATTGTCCCTGTGTCTTCTGCCTGCAAATGTCACCAATATTAGCACCTCAGCTTCTGGGCGCCAGACACTGTGCACAGGGCTTTACCTGCCTCATCTCCTCTCACTAGGTTGAGAGATGAGGAAACTGATACACAGAGTGGTTATGTAACTTGCCCAAGGTCACACAGCTGACAAGTGGTAGAGCCAGGATTGAAACCAGAAATCTGACTCCGAAGCCAGAGCCCCTCATCCCGTGGGTCTGCCTCTCAACATCTGGGTGGCCTGTGGCTGGACACACACAGGTGCTTGTGTTCTGACCAGGGCATGAGTCAGTCGTGGTGTGGGGAGTTGCACTGGGAGTCCAGGGGAAGGGCATGGCTTTACTCTCTGCATAATGTCATTTCTCCTGTCTGCCTTCTTGAAAAAGGCAGTTGGGATACACCATGCCTCTCCCAGCATTCTGTGCTCCCGCCGCACTTAGAATAAAATCCCTGCTCCCGTGATGGTCCGCCCCCGTCCTCCTCCCAGGTCATCTCCCCACGCCCTTCCCCTCACCCACCCCACCCCATCCCCACCAGCCTCATCTCAGTTCTTAGAAGAGTGCGAGCCCGTTCTTGCCTCAGGGGCTCCACAGAGGCTGTTCCCTCTGTTTAGAGCACTTGTCCAGCCCCTCTCATTCTTCAGTGTTCAGCCTCCGTGGGGAGCCCTCCTTCCTCTTCTCTCTCATTGCACTCTATTTATTGCCTTTGTGGCACATGTATCTCTAACTGGATTTACAGATTGATTTGAATTTAATGATAGTGATTTGACTTAATAATAGTGTGCAGGTGCCATGGAGGCAGTGACATGTCCATTTGTTGTTCAAACGCATCCCAGGGTCACGCCTGCCGCTTGGCATAAACGTATTGCTCAGTTTTTACTTGCTGATTGGAGAAGGAAGGGCTGGGCCAGTTTAGCCAGACAGGAAAGGGATGGGAAAATATTTATGGAGCATCAATTAGGTACCAGCCATAGTCTGGCCACATTCATTCACCTTCTTTGACTTTAGGAGGAAAAATCATTTGTACTTTACAAGTGAGGAAACTGAGACAAAGGGCGCTTAGGCCAGGGATCACTCAAATTTTTACATGGGCCAAACAGCAAACACAAATAAGTGAGTTGGTTGAGTGACAAATGAACAAACAAACCAGGAGCCCAGGCTCAATGATAATGGGCATTTAAACCATGACTTGATTGTCTGGGAGACACTAGGGAGCGGTGGGGACTGCGGTAAACCTCAACACGCACTCCATCTGAGGAAAGAAGCTACTTTATGGTGCATCAGTTAGGTACCAGCCATAGTACTGGAGCTGATGAATGCTGTTACACTTTTTTGTTCATTGCTTTCAAGGTCCTTCATCTAGGCCTTTACCAGCCCCAAGAACCCCAGAACTTGGCTTTGGAACAAGCAAGCCCACATATCCACACCTGACCATCACTGTGCTTATTCACAAGCCTGTTCACCGCTCCCTGGTCCTGCTGGAGAAGTTTGGGTCATCAGAGTGTCTGGGTCGTTCATTACTCACCCATTGATTCATTCACAAATGTATGTTTTTTTAAAAATTTAACTAGAGTTGATTTACAATATTGTGTTAGTTTCAGGTGTACAGCTTCAGATTCTTTTCCATTATAGGTTATTACAAGATATTGAATATGGTTCCCTGTGCTCTACAGTAAATCCCTGTTGTTTTTCTATTTTATCTATTTTATCTATAATGTGTATTTGTTAATTCCCATATTCCTAATTTATCCCTCCTCCCCTTTTCCCATTGATAACCGTAAGTTTCTTTCCTATGTCTGTGAGCCTGTTTCTGTTTTGTAAATAAGATGATTTGTATTTTTTTTTAGATTCCACCTGTACGTCATATCACATATTTGTCTTTCTCTGTCTGACTTACTTCACTTAGTGTGATAGTCTCTAGGTCCATCCATGTTGCTGCATATGACATTACTCTTTTTTATGGCTGAGTAATAGTCCATTGTATACATATGCCACATCTTCTTTATCCATTCCTCTGTTGATGGACACTTAGGTTGCTTCCATGTCCTGGCTATTACACAAACGTATGTTGACGTCCACTCTGTGCCGGGCAACATTCTCCATGCTAGGGAAACGGTGAACAAAATCTCCATCCCCCTGGAACTCTCCTTCAGGGAGTCACTGGTGGGGTAGGGAGGTGCCCAAGACAGAGTGGTCCAGGAAGCCCTCTTGGACAAGGTGACATTTGAGCAAAGACCTAAATGAAATAAGGGAGCAAACTGAGCAAAGATCCAGGACCAGAGATTCTGAGCCGAGGGAGGACCAGTGACCCGATGCCCAGATGCCCCGAGTGGAGCAGCCTGGGGTGTTCAAGGAATAGTGCGGGGCCATTGATCAAAGGGGCTGGGGAGGCGACGAGGGGAGGAATCCCTCACTCCCTTTACTGCGCTGGGTAGACGCCAGCTCCTGTCCGGGCTCTTGCCTAGTGTCACATGTCACTCATTTGATTCCCCACCTTATGAAATAGGCACTATGAGGCTCACTTCTTCACATGAGGGATGTGAGCACACAGAGGTTAAGTAACTTACCCCAAGTTGGCATCCATCCTGAGTGGCCAGCGTGTGGGATTCAAACCCACTGCCTCTGAGTCTCTTCCTTTTCACAAGCGCGTTTTCCGCATCTTGCCAGTGTCTGTACATCTAGCAGCCAGCACGAGTCCTAGCAGAGTCCATGTTGTGAGGGAACGAGTGAATGATTCTTTTTTTTTTGTTTGGGGTACGCGGGCCTCTCACTGTTGTGGCCTCTCCCGTTGCGGAGCACGGGCTCCGGACGCGCAGGCTCAGCGGCCATGGCTCACGGGCCCAGCCGCTCCGCGGCATGTGGGATCCTCCCGGACCGGGGCACGAACCCGCGTCCCCTGCATCGGCAGGCGGACTCTCAACCACTGCGCCACCAGGGAAGCCCCGAGTGAGTGATTCTTGTTGTACGTTTTCCTCTCAGTGGAGAGGAAACTTCATTTTTCTCCTCAGCTCCCCTCTCTTCTTTTTTCCTCCAGCTCCCTTGCTCCCTTCTGCTCCTTCTGTCCCTCCCCAGCCCAGCTTCCGTTTCCACTTCTCAACCCAGGGCCCTCAACTTCCACGTCTGGAGTCAGATCCTCCCCCAGTCTGGAAAGAATCTTCCCCACTCTGAGCTGCTTTTCTCCACGTTGACAGCTGAAACGTAAGCCCGGAACAAGCCTACCATCTCCCCCTCAAACCACCACTGTCCCCAGAGAGCTGTTTCTCTGTGGCATCCTCGTTCTCCCAAGGACCGCAGGGAGGAGCCTCCCATCCCCCCAGCCTCCTCCTCTGGCCCCACAGCCCAGGGCTGTTGGTCTGCCGTGGCCAGGCCTCCCAGAGCTGCCCCTCCTCGCCATCCCGGTGCCCTGGAGCCCGGCGCGCCTGCTCTCCCCAGTCCTGCAACAGCGTGTCTGTTCATTCAGTGGACAGTCCCCTCACCAGCTTCCCCGCTCACTCACTTGTCCAAAGAAACCTCCCAGTGCCAGTCTTCACTGCCATTTTCAAGGCCTTCTACAGAGGATGGGCCTGGATGTCCTGGATAGCTGTGGGACTTTATTTGCCAACAATGCCCCTTTGACATCTACCAAGTGAGGCTGGCTGTTCACTAATACCTCTCTGCACTCCCACTCTGTGCCTGTGCCCGCACAGTCCCCTCCACCAGGAAAGCCCTTCCTCCCTTCTCTGCCCGCCTAAAGCTTCCGCATCTGGAAGACACTTCCTCCAGGGGGCCTGCCGCTACTGCTCCAGCAGAAGCACTTCCTCCCGACTTGGAGCTCCGCAGCACACTGTCTGCCCCTTACCGTCCACTTCTGTGCCTGGCTGTTCATGATGCAGGGCACAGGGCGGGGACCTGGGTGCAAATCCTAGCTTTCCTTCCTGTTGGCTGAGTGACCTTGGGCAAGTAGCCTAACCTCTCTGATCCTATTCTGTCATCTGTAAAGTGGAATAATAAGATTACCTTGGTGGATTCATTTAATGATTAGAGACTAAGTGAGGCCCCCAGCTCCATGCTGGCATGCCGCACATGGTGGCTGTGAGAAAATTACTTCTCCTTTGCCTCTAGCTGCCCTGCTGCCAAGGGTGTTACCTTCCACCTCCCCCAGGAAGCCCTCCCTGGCCTCCCAGGCTTAGTCCTTCCTTCCTTTTATACCCCTAGCACTTCATTAATGACCACTTTTCCCCCTTAGAGCAGTTATTGAATGATTTTGTCGTTTATGCTAGATTCAGCTTATGAGGGTGAACGACATAATCTTACGTCAAGGAGCTCTTGGATGAATCCGCCGCGGACCCTCGTAAGGCCAGGAGGGTGGCCAGCAGGGAAGAGGAACCAGCAGCAGGCAGGCCACCCTGCCGAGCAGAGAAGGCGCCGTGCGCACCTAGTCCACACTGTACCTCCGCCTTGATTTTACCTTCTTAAAAGTCGCCTGCGTCTCTGGGGCCTGGGGACTTGCAGGGGAATAAAGACACCCCCGCATTCCTGATCGTCTGCAATTAAGTGCTCGCTCCCATCTAGAAGAGGAGGATGCTTTGCCCGTAACCTGCCCAGATGGAGCCTGCTGGGCAGGCAAATAACACACAGAAAAGGAATGTATGACGACAGCTGGGAGATCGTTAATTACTGCCCCCCTCTGCCCGGCCACAGGGAGCCCAGGGATCAGCCTTTTGTTTCCAAGGTTTAAACCCAGGCAGGAACTGTGAGGTCTCCGAGACCAGGAGCAAAAAGGGACCTATCTATGATTTTCTTTTCTTTCTTTCAAAAAGACTCATGGGGAGATGAGGGGGGGGGGGGGGCATTGAGGCACTGAACACTGAGTCATTAGCTTCTTTCAAGCCTTGTACCTCGGCCGCTCTGGCACAAGGACCTGCCAGCTCCCATGGCCCCCTAGAGCCTCCCTGCTCTGCTGAAGAAACAAATCCCTGCCTTAGCTGGGCTTTGCGTTGGCTCGGAGGGAGAGAGCCTCAAGGGTTCCTTCTCTGGCAGGGGCGGAAGCAGCCCCAGGGAAAGGCCCGACAGGTTGGGCTTCAGATCACAGTGTGCCTGAGTTGGCAAATGCTGAATCTATTTTGTTTTTATTATTGTTTTACTTTGATGAAACCCAAGACCCCACAAGGGGTTCTCACCCGTTGTCCTTTACTAGATGCATCTCCCTGGCACCCGTTCCTCCATTTTCTTACGTCTTCAAGGAGTTGGGGGAGTCATCACACAGAGAGGAGGTGAGGCAAGCAGGCTTGGTGTCAGGCTGACGTGGGTTCAAATCCCACTCGGCTACTTAACTCTGTAACTTGGGCATATTGCTAAATTTCTCTGGCCTCAGTTTCCTCATCTGAAAAATGGGAATCATCACAGCACTCACCTCAAAGGGTTGCTGTTAAATGAGATGACATACGTATCATAGTCTGGATGCTGCAGAAGTAGACTCCAAGACGAGCACTTGTGGATAAGGGATTTATTAAGGAAGAAACCAGAAAAAACCAGTAAGAAGTTGGGGGAGCAGAGCAGGGAAGGAGAGGAAGCCAAGAAAAGGAGAGATGTCAGGCGCCGTCCTGTAGAGGCTGTTCCAGCCTGACCCTGCCAGGAATTCTGGGGTGTAAGTTACATCTCTGGGTTTGTCTCAGCTTGCGACAAGAGAGCTGGGCTCTCATCCTCCCACGCCCTCAGACATTGGCTGAGGGCCACCCCGAGCATGGGGGAGGGATGTAAGCTCCCAGACACTTCTGGCTCCCTGTACACGGGGACAGAGGGTTCCAGCAGCCCAAGGGCAACCTTCTCATGAGAGTGGCAGGTGCAGGCCTTCAGAGGAAGAAGCACACAAAAGGGGGGGCCTCGGAGGATCCCTGACAGCTGCTGTATATGGAGCTGTTACCTAGCACGTAGTGGGTGTGCAGCTTGTGGTATCTGGGATCAGAGTCACTGGACAATTCATGAAGATGAGGGTCACAGAGAGGTTAGGACCTTGACCTATAGACGAACAGCCCATCCATGCAGGGGCTGGAGTCAGTAAATCCTTTGGCAGATGTCATAGTCCTTTGGAGTGCTAAGCTGAGATCTTATTCTCATCACCTAAGAGTCCTTCTGTGCCTTCCCTGGGGGTTTGGACTACTCCCAGGGGCGGATTCTGCTGGGAAAGTGATCTGTAGCCCAGCTCTGATCCTGCTTCGTCCTGTCTCACTGGGTGGGTGGGGGCACCAAGATGTGTCCACTCCACTGGTGATGAGCTTTTGGGAGGAGTGGTAGGCAGAATAATGGCCCCCCAAAGATGTCCATGTCCTAATGCCTGGAACCTGTGAATATATTTTCTCACATGGCTAAAGGGCCTTTGTAGACATGATTAAGTGAAGGGTCTTGAGTTGGGGAAATCATCCTGGGAGGTCTGGGTGGGGCCACTCTAATCACATGGGTCCTTAAAAGAGGCAAAGGGAGGTTTGACTACAGAAAGGGAGTGTCAGGGTGACGCAGCCTGAGAAAGATGAGGCTGGTCTTGGCTGACCTTGAAGACAGATGGGACCATGAGGCAAGGAACACAGGCAGCGTCTAGAATCTGGAAAAGGCAAAGAGAAGGCTTCTCGCTAGTGTTTCTGGAAGGAACACAGTCCTGCTAACACCTTGATTTTTTGCCCAGTGCGTCCCATTTAAAAGGACTTCTGGCTTCCAGAACTGTAAGATAATCACTGTGTGTTGCTTTAAGCCCCTACGTTTGTGATAATTCATTACAGCAGCCAGAGGAGACCGTATTAGGTGGTGTGATGTGTCAGCCTGGCGTAGTACCCAGTTACAGAAGCAAACACCAATCGAGGCGCTGCCCTGAAGGTGTTTTGTAACTGTGGCTACCGTCTGCAATCTGTTGACTTTAGGTATGTAGGAGGGCCTTATCCAATCAGTTGAAAGGCTGTATGAGCAAAAACTGAGGTTTCCCAGGAAAGAAAGAATTCTGCCTCAAGACCTCATTGACTCCTGTCTGAGTTTCCAGCTCAGACTCCTACTGGTTCTGTTTCTCTGGAGAACTGACGGGTACAGATGGCTTCCAGTGTTTTAGGCTATCATGGACAGTGCTGCTATGAGCACTGTGGTGGACACACACAGACGTTTCTGCTCATTCACCTCCATGGGGGAGCTGCCCTGTGGTTCAGAGCATTAGCGCCTTGGACCCCGGTCTCCCAGCTCCCATCCTGCCCACCCCCCCCTCCATGACGGCTGCTTCCTGGCCTCCTGCAAGGGGAAGCCACTTCCCAGACACCCTCTGGGACAAGGCCAAATAAATGAGCCTGTGTCTGCCTATTTCCCTCTCCTGAGTTTCTCTCTCAGGCTCTTCGTTCCCTTTTCCTGGGGCCTCTGGTCCATCTCTCTCCCTCCCACGGGGCCTCCGGCGTGTCCTTGCATCTCTGTCCCCCCTGCACATCCTCTCTCGAATCCAAATCCCTCTGCCACTCTTCCCCTCTCATCCAGCCTGCCTCCTCTCTCCTCCCTCTCTCCTCACCCCCCGGAGTCTCTCTGCCCCAGGGGTCTCTTTCTGCCAACTCCTCCCCCCACCACCTGTCTTCTCTCTGCTTCACTAATCTCGTCTAATTGCTTTCTGGAGCCAAGATTGGCACCATCAGAGCTGAGCCTGCAATGGGGAATAGGAGGTGACAGAGTGATGCTCCCAGACGCTCAAGGACCATTTAGGGGTTAGGAGGGCCTTTGGCCAATGGGGAGTAGCCGGAGGGCAGGGTGGGCCAGTGACTCTCCATCTAAGGAGGTGGAGGTGAGCTCGATTTGTTGATTCCCCAGGGCTCCCCAGGCAGGAAGGCCTTCCTGGGGCCCAGAGCTGGGCTCTTAACAGCCCGGGTGGGGGTGGAGAGGAGAAGATGCAAGTTCCAAGGCATGAAGTAACATGCATGCCTGAGGGCACCCAGCTCTGAGCTGGGTTGGAGCAGGATTCCAATCCAGGACAGGCTGGCTCCGGAAGGTCCTCTTTCCCCTTGTTGGCCGCCTCCTGGCGGGGCAGGCACAGACTCTGATGGGCAAAGCAAACCTCAGGCTCTTTCTGTTTCAACGTCAGTGCAGCTGCACGCTGCTTGCCGGTGTGCAAAGCATCCCACCTTAATTATCCCGCTTGATCATGACACAGCTTGCAGTGCAGGCAGGAGATCTTAGCTCCACTTTACAGACAAGAAAAGCACGGCCTGGAGAGATGGAATCGCATGGTCACAAGTGGCACAGAGCCATCTGTCTCCAAGCTCAGGGCTTCTGGTATGTGACCGTGGGCACAGCTCTTCACTGCTCTGAGCCTGTCACCCAACTAATCCTATCTCTGAGGGTTGTAGTGAGAATTAAATGACACAAGGATGCAGAGAGCCTGGCATCGTCACAGTACCTGCTGGGTTCTCTATACATGAGCATTTTCTTTCTTTGGGAAATTCTTACATGAGCTTCTGAGGGCGGCTAGAACTCTGTAATGCTGCCTGAGAGGATGAAAAAATGCACAGATATTTATTGAGTGTCTACTGTGTATATGTCAGAGGGTTCAATGGTGACAGACAGAGTGGCTGCCCACATGGAACTTACACTCCAGCGCAGAGGACAGAAAATAAGGAAGCCACGAATTCATCTAATGAGCGCATGTTGTCATCATTGGTATGAAAGCGAAAAAGAAAACACAAGAAGGAGGACTGCTTATCTGCTCAGGGAAGGCCTTTGAGAAGGGGACCTCTGAGCCGGTGCCCTAAAGCAGGCAAAGGCTGGCCATGCACCCCTGGGGAGAGGGTTCCAGGTTAAGAGGGCAAGGGGCGCAAAGGCCCTGGAGCAGGAATGGATTTGAGTGTTGCAGGATGGAGGGAAGAGCATTATGGCTGAGACCCAGTGAGAGGTGAGGGAGCGGTTCCAGCCAAGGCCGGGGAGGTTGGCAGGGACCTGACCATGAGGATCTGGTCATGGATCTGGACTTTATTCTAAGTTGAATAAGAAGCCGTATATGAGGTTTTAAGCGGGGGGGGACATGATGTAATTTTGACCTTAAGAAGTAAGCAATTTATAAGCTCATAAACAGTTCTAGTTGAAAGGATTTCTAAATATGATCTAGTCCACCCTTGTAAGGTGCAGTGAGGAAACTGAGGTCCCAAAGGCGAGAAGAGGTATCCAATGTCACCCAGCACATCAGGGCAGAAGCAGCCCTTGAACCCAGGGCCCCAGACTCCAGCTTCAGTGCTCCTTCCTTTAAAAGGCCAGCAGAAGCCCCAGGCCAGGCACCGCCTCTGTCTCCTTCAAGGATCATCCCTGCACTGCTCTGGCCGATAGCCTGAGGGACCACACCAGAATCTGTGCCTTCCCAGGTCAAACCAGTGGCCATCCCTTTCCCATGATGACTTTTGTTCCATGGCCACCATCTTAGATCCCTTGACACCAAAAAATACATGTGGGCCAGGTTTGAGTTTTAAACCACACCCTTGCCATAGTAATTGCAATTCTGCCTGGATATACTTGACCCCATGCAAAGAGACATCTGCTAGCAATTCTGGGAATGCAGTTAGCATTTTTGCTCTGTGATGCACAGAGCATTTCCCGTGCATGACCATGTTTCTCCCTCTTGGAGGGGAGTCCTGGCAGCACGACCCTCTTTTTGCAGATGGGGTGATGAGGCCAGGAGTGGCTGACTGACTTACACAAAGTCAGGGAGGGAGAGGGAGCAAGAGAAGGGGCCTCTCTTGGCAAGTGAAAGGGAAGAGAAAGAATAAAACGAGCACAGCATCTGCGAATTCCAGCATTAGAACCTAAGAATCATTCTCCAGGCTCTGAGGATCATAAACTGATAGGGCTCATAGGCCTTAGAGATGGCTTGGTCCAGTTGATCCTCTGGTCATTTATTTAAAAATCCTATTTGGGAATAATATATATACAGTAAAATACATACGTCTCCAATATATAGCTTCATGATTTTTTTTGTATACCAAGTAACCACCATGCAGATGTAAATATAGGTGAAGCCTGGCCATGCGGAACTGGGAAGAGGAGGGTTCCAGATTGAGAAGGCAAGATGTGCAAAGGCCCGGGGGTAGGAATGGATTCAAGTGTTGCAGGATGGAGGGAAGAGCATTATGGCTGGGGCCTAGTGAGAGATGAGGGAGTGGTTCTAGCCAAGGCCGGGGAGGCTGGCAGGGAGCCATGCCATCAGCTCAGAAGGCTCTCCTGTGTCCCATCACGGTTGACACTCTCCTTTCCTCACCCCCTTCAGCCCCCAGGTAACTACTGTTCTGGCCTCAATCACCATCAGGCTGTTGTTCTTGTTCTAGAACTTTATATAGACGGAAGCGCACAGCATGAGCTCCTCCAGACATGGCTTCTTTCACTCAACATGATGATTTTATGATCCTTCCATGCACGTTGCACGCGACAGCAGTTCTTTTTTTTTTTTAGTTGCTGTGTAATATTCCCTCAAGTGAATATATATATATATATATATATATATATATATATATGAACTGATTTATCCATTTTTCTGTGGATGGACATCGAGTTGTTTCCCATTTGGAGTACTTATAAATAAAGCTGCAACAAACATTGTGGTCCAGGCCATTTTGTGGGCATATGCAGGCATTTCTCTTGGGTGTGTAACTGGGAGTGGAAATACTGAATGGTCATGGGTTTGACTTTAATAGACAGTGCCAAAGAGGATGGTTGTACCATTTGATGGTCCTAGCAGTGCATGAATGTTCTAGTCTGTCCATCTCCTCACCCACGCTTGGTGTCAGCCCTCTGTTCAGTCTTAGTCAGCTGGTGATTCTGTATCTCATTATGGTTTTTATTTGCATTTCCCTGGTGAGTAACGATGCTGAGCACCTTTTCATATACTTGTCAGCTACTTGGATATCTTCTTTTGGGAAGTATCTTTTCAAAACTTTTGCCCAATTTCAACTGGGTTGTTTTCTTACTTTCTTATTGATCTGTAGGCATTCTTTACATATTCTGGATACGAGTGCTTTGTAATACGTATGTGTTGCAAATACGTCCTTCCGTCTGAGGTTTGTTTTTCACTCTCTAAATGGTCTGAGGATAGTTTGAGAAGGAAGAGAATAAATACTTATTGAGAGCTTCCTTTGTGCCAATCCAGGTGCTCTGCAAGTCTGTCTCACCTTAGCTGACACTCATCACCGCTCAGGGAGGGAAGCATCATCACCCTCCACCTCTCCATGCCCCCACACCACCTGACAGTAAGGGATTTAAAGAGCTGGCCCATTATCCCAGGGTTGGCAAGTGGCTGGGCTGGATTTCTCTGGTCCCGAAGCTCCCTCTCTCTGCTTTGGGTGTCAGTTGAAGAGGTAGTGGTCCCCCCAACCCCCCACCCCTGTTCTTAGCCTGTCTTACCGTCAATGGCCAAGTAGAGAGCAAGATCTGGGAAGTGCATGTCTCTTTGCCTTCCCTGCAGTGAGGGCTTCCTAATTCAGCCGCCTTGTTTTGTTTGAAGTGAAGTTCTTGGCATCTTTAACTAATTCACATTCCATTGCAGATTCGAAAGAGCTTCCAAAAGCGTCTTGAAAAGATTGGCACTGTCTGGTGTTTGGGATTATTCTTAATGCCAATACCTTAAATGTATATAATTCCTTTAGTTTAGAAAGTGCTTCCATGATGAATGTCTTATTGCATCCTCATTAGATAAGCATGACGACAGTTATTAGAGAGATCGTGTTCAGTAGGCTTTTACGGAGACCAGAACTTCTGATTTGTCCTGATCTGCAGAACCTGGGGCTGGAGGTGCCTCGTGGAGCAAAACGTCGGGACTCAGTCAGGGCCTGGCTGGTCCCAGGAGCCTCAGACATTTAACAGAAACAGCAGACTTTGGGTGTGTGCGTGCTGGGGGCCAGCACGGCCAAGAGGAAACAGAGTTGCATTTATTATAAACTGTGAACCAAGACAGGCTTCCTGCCCAGCAGGAGAACAGGTAGGAAAGTGGCTGCTTGTCCGGGAGTTTGTCTCTCCCCTCGCATTCCGCAGTCATTTGAGGAGTGCCACTGGGAGCAGGGCCTGGGCCAGGGAAGCAGAGATAAGCCCGCGGGTCTCAGCGCTTCAGGAGTGAACCTGGCCGTTCACAAGCACCAGTGATTGAGCGCTCACTGCCTGCCAAGCCCAGAGTGGAGAGCTCCGCGGGCATTCGTGTTATTTAACCCTCACCAGGACCTGTGAGTGTGATGACCCCCTCAGGCTTGGTGGGGAGCGAGGGAGAGCCCTGTGCACTGCTAACTCTGGCAGGAGGCGTGGGGCAAAGCTGACCGGGCAGGGCACGGGGCCGGGGGTCTCCAAGTGGAGAGGACTCCGAGGAGATCTGGAAGGCTTTGGGGAGGGGGGTGGCTTTTAACCAAGGCCCCTGAAGAATGCGTAGGGTTTCGAGAGCAGAAATGAGGAGAGGGGGTCTTGCTGGCCAAGGCATCAACAGAGGCAGAGGCCAGAGATGGGAAAGCACAGGACAGGCAGCGGAGGATGGTGGCCAAGGGCATGCCCTGCCGTCAGCAAGACCCAAGTGTGAACCTGGGCTGCCCCACTTACCTGCTCTTTGACCTTCCGTGCATGACATCACCTCCCTCTCGCCAGCCTCCCCCAGATGTTTTAAAAAATTGAGGTGACATTCACATGACAGAAAATTAACCATTTTAAAGTAACAATTCAGTGGCATTCAATACAGAGTGTTGTGCAACCATCACTTCTATCTAGTTCCAGAACCTTTTCTTTACCCCAAAAGGAAACCCCGCACACGTCAAGGCCCCTCTCCACGGCACCTGGCAACCACTAATTTGCTTTCTGTCTATATCAGTTTACCTATTCCAGACATTTTATATGATTAGAATTATACTCTATGTGGCCTTCTGTGCCTGGCTTCTCTCCCTTAGCATAATGTTTTGGAGGTTTATCCATATTGTAGCATGCATCAGTACTTCATTCCTTTTTCTGAGTGAATAATATTTCATTGAAAGCCTGTATTACGTTCATCTGTGTACTCATGTACATATTGACGGACATTTGGGGTGTTTCCACCTTTTGGCTACCGTGAATAGTGCTGCTATGAGCAGTCGGATACAGGTGTCTCTTTAGACCTGGCTTCGGTTATTTGGGGCATAGACCCAGGAGTGGAATTTCTGGGTCATATGGTCATTCTATGTTGGACTTGTTGGGGAAGCGTCACCTTCTTGAACCTCAGTTTCTACATCTGTAGAATGGGGATGATAATGATAGCTTTCTCATACAGGGTAGATGAGACAAGGTTTTTGAGGATTAAATGAAGTCCAATGCCCAAGGTAGCGAGGGCTCAAGGTACCTTGGAGAGGCCCTGTTACAGAGGGCTGAAGGTTTTGGGCGGGAAGGATGAGGGGGCAGGGGTCCTTGTGCCTGGCTGGGCTCGGCTCTGCCCCGAGCAGTGGGCTGTTGGAGGCCTTCTGCCTTTTACTCACCGAGGATGGGGCAGAGGGAGCAGATGGCTGGTGCTCTGGGAACCAGGCCCCCTTCCTGCCTTTGGATCCATGGAGGCTAGCCTTCCCTGGCCCCCGCTGTGCCGCCCTCACCCAGGGGGGCTGGCTGTCGGATTCACCCCTGGAGCGCAGGCCACTGCCTGCCCTTCCCCCTCCCCTCCTTCTTTCAGAGCTGCCATGGAGCTGTTCAGGCTTGGCAAGCAGCAGGGGTTCAGAAACTAAATTAACAGGTAAAAATTCCCATTCTCTGCCTGTTACCCGCCTGGCTGAGCTGCGTGATCTGTGACATACAGGAACTGGGGGGAGGGGGACCGGGGAGGAACCAGGTCCGGGAGAATCACTTAAGAGCGAGAGACCCCCGGGCCTGTGATGTGGAAGGATGGCGCCAGGGAAGCAGTCTCCGGTGAGACTCCGCACTCCCTCTCCACTTCCAGAACTGCCTCCCCCAGGCTGTGGGCCCTGAGTCACAGGGCCCAGGAGGTGGCAGAGGGGGATAGCGAGCTTTGCCCTGGGCATGACCCTAACCACGGGGCCTCCCTGCTCTCCATCTCTGCAGATGTATCCAGGTCCCCTTTGTTAGTGGGAGGCAGGCCCTGGGGCCCAGCAGTCAGGCAGAACTGAGGTCTAACCCAAGTGCAGCCACGTAGGAGTTGCAAGTGACCTTGGGCAAACTATAACCCCTCTGAGCCTCAGCTCCATCTATACGATTGGAGCTAACAAACCCTCTTGGCTGGGTTGTCGCTGGTGTTCAGTGATATCAGGAGGGGAAGGGGGTTGCACAGCATGTCATAAGATTGGGGGGGGCGGGCGGTGGTCATGGTTGAAGGGACCGTGTCACGGTCAGTCGGTGTCTCAGATTTGACTCCTGCCGGACGTTGACTCTCGAGAAGGCAGGAACCGCGTCTGTCTCCTTTGTGTCCTAGGTCCGGCTCTCTGAAAGCAGAACCTGAGCCGGGATGGTTGTGCAAGTGAATTATTGAGGAAGGATTCTTGGGACCAGAGAAAGGAGCTGGATGAGGCAGAGGAAGAAGCTAAGCAAGGACGGGGTTCAGGGGCGCTCTAGCCTCAGCCGGATCCCAGGGGAGCTCTGGAAAGTGAATGACATTGCAGAGTTTGTGCCCAGCACCCTCTGTCGGGGGCTATGGGCTATGCCTGGGGGTGGGGCAGGGGTGCAGCCTCCCAGGCATCTCTGGGTGATGTGAATCCAAACAGCCAGGGCCAGCAATCCCCCCCAGAGAAGGGGCAGGTGGAGACTTCTGCATCCAGCGCGGCTGCGGTCGAGGGAGGGGTGCGCCCTCCAGGCGCGGACGCACACATCCTAATCCCTTACTTTGGAATTAGGAAGAAAACTCCTCCGGCTGTGGCACCTGACGGACTTAGGTGTGAAGCCCCTTTCTACCGCTTACTAGAATCATCCACCTCCCTGGGTCTCCATTTAGAGACCCCCCCTCCCACATAGGATCCAGAGGAGGACACACCAGATGCCATGGAGACAGCAGCTCCGCCGTAGCCCCTGAGCACCTTTTGGGTGGGTGGAGTCAGGCTTTCTGCTCTCACCGTCTGCATGGAAACCATCCCAGGACGGGTCTCTCCTGCCTGGCCTGGCCTGGCCTGGCCCGTGAGAGCTCCTTCCCTCCTACAGATGGGAGGTGGACTAGTGATCTCTAATAACCCCTGTCCCCAGGGCCAGGAATGAGAAACACAGCCGGATCCTTCAGCGTCGGGGTCAGCCAAGGCCTGGGATTTCCCCAGAGGTGTTTGTCCCCAAACGATTGATTTATTCTCATTGTTATTTAGCGAGTGATACATGGATACATTCCCCTTATTTAAAAAAAAGGACACATTTCAGGAAAGGTTAGAAGCCCTAATGCCAGGTACCTTTCCCCACGTCTCTGAGGAGTCGCCACGGTTTGTCCAGAAAACTGATGTTAAGTCCACAGCCATGTTTGCATGTGGCCGAGGTGTGGTCAGGAAAGCTCCCCTTCTTGCCGGGGCTGCCAGGGGTCTGGGAGGGACCCACAGAGCAGTGAGGGAGCTGCGGCTGGGGTTTCCCCCAGATGTAGATGGAGCTGTAATTGTAATACTAATAAAAGCTTTCACTTACTGAGGCCTACTCCACCCAGACACCATGCTGGGCAATCTCCTTGTGTCTTCTTGTTTAACTTTATGAGTGAGAAGTGTCATGTCCCCATTTTACAGGTGCGGAAACTGAGGCTTAGAGGGGTTCACATAAGGTGTCCAATAGCATAATGAATGGTGGGCCCAGCATTTGAATTCAGCCTCAGTCACCGATGAGGCTGCAGGAGCCCCTGATTCTTGTTTCCGTCGCTACCGGCCTGGCTTTCTCCCAGGTACAGGGCATGTCATCCCGGGGACTCAGGCCCTCCAGATTCTTCCTCACCTCACTTTTGCCCATCTGCGGGGACTTAGCCCCCTTCCTTTCACTTGAGCATTGAACATCATTGAATACCTCACCTCATTTTGTAGAGGAGAAAGTAGGAGCCCAGAGAGGGCACATGACCTGAACGGGGCACACAGCACAGCTGTCCCAGAGCTGTGACTCCGCATTCTTGATCTTTTGACCTTATTGCTTTAAGCCAACACCAAACTTTGCTGCGAGTGTGGGTGTGTGTGGGTGTGTGTGGGGTTGGGTGTGTGTGTGAAGAGCCGCAATGTGCCAGGAAGGGGGCACAGGAGGCCCATGGGGAGAGGAAGGAAACATCTCTGCTCGGCCGCTTTCATCATACACAGCTGAGCACGGGCCAGCAGAGCCTGGCTGGCTCTGAGTAAAAGCAACTGCATCCTGGCTTTGTGCGCCCCTCTCCACATCTACCTGGAGAGCCACGCTTCCTGTTTGTCATCTGGGTTAGTGCTACATCCGCGGAGGTCGGTGGCCAGAGCACTTGCCCTGTGGCCTTGCCCTGCGGCTGCGCAGGGAACCTTATGTAAATTCTTATTTCTCAGGCGAGAGAAATAGATCCAATGTCCCCTGGAAAAGTTTCCATCAGCCTCCCGGGAGGGGGCTTCGGAGCTCCAAAGACCAAGGCTTGAACTTCAGACGAAGAAGGAAAACCCTGGACCTGAAGTGGCCCCCATCAGCCCCTCCATGAATTTCCTTTGACTCCCCACTAGCCCAAGCTCCATCTCAGCACCCGTGACCCACCTCTCCTCTCCCGTTTCACGCCTCCGCCAGGGCACATCCTGCTTGCTCTTCCCTCCACCTGTCGTGCAAGTTGAGGCCCTTGAGCCACTGCCTTGGCCGTGCCCTCTGCTTGGAAAGCCTTTCCTCCCGTTTGCCTTCTCCTTGGACTTGAGTCTGCTCATCTAGGAGCTCTCCCGCATCTTCAGCCGTGCTGCCATCCATTCATCTAGTGTCCAGTGGCCGGCAAGTTGAGGCTTTGGGGGTACAGCAGTGAGTGGTTTAGAACATTCCCCAGCCTCTGCCCGCTTCCAGCTACTTGTGAACAGCACCTTCCACTTGGCCTCACTGCAAAGACAGGGAGTCCCTCCACCCTCCCGCGGCACCTAACACAGAGATTTATACAGGAGGCACTCAATGAGTGTTTGCTGAATGAATAAGCGAATGACAGAAGTCACTTTCCTACCTTCCATTTTAATGTTCTGCAGGGCCTTCTCCACCCGTTGGTCTAGCACTACATGCCATGTTCTGCTTCAGTCATTGAGTTTCTATGTTCCCAGGGTTTATTAATTCTTCTTATTATTAATAATAAAAGAGCTAACTTTGGTCTGGCTCTTCCTGTGCGCCAGGTGCTGATCAAAGTGTGCGTTACCTCCTCACGAGAACGCTATTGTTAGGAGCTACGATTAGCCCCGTTTTACAACTAAGAACCAAGGCTCAGAGAAGTTCAGGAATTTTCCCAAAGTCACACAGCTAGTCAGAGGTGAGAGGATTCTATCGCCAGCGGTCTGACTCCAGAGCCCAATGTTTTACGTTTATCAAGTAAATGAATGACTCATACTACTTGATATTTTTGTAACTGAAGGAGTTAAGTCACACAAGTAGCTACCTAGGCCCTACTTGTACAAACGAAAGTGTGCACACCACGTACACATGCACACACAAGCACCCTCCCCCTTGGCTCTCTCCGTGTGCCATCTGTGCTGGAGTTTGTCACCGTGTCCCTTACACTCATCTCTCGAGCAGACCACACACTGGCCCCTGCATCTGAGGGTCCTTATATAGCCTCTTTGCTCAGCTGGACCTGTGGTTTCTGGGCCCTAAAAGATGGATTGTTCTTAAATGCAGCTGGTTTGGGAAAGATTTTTGTCGGGGGGAGAGGGGAGGGGAAAAGTGGAGGGGAAATAAACAGTGAGGGATAAACCCCAACTTCCGGGATAAACCTCAAGGCCAGGTGCATAAAAGGCACTGGGACGTCCCAGCTTGGGGGGTGTGTATGCTTCTCAAGTCTAGCAAGACATTCATTCATTCCTTCCTCCATCATCGAAAGCTTAGGGCTCATGAACTTAAGAAATGAAGGTGGAATTTGGGGCATTAGTGATCTTCCAGCGGAGGCAGGTGGACCTTGTTGCATAGGCAATGGTGAGCTACAGAAGGTTGTTGAGCGGGAGAGTGGCATAGTCCAAGCTCTGCTCCGTGAGGATCTGTCTCTCCACCCAGTGGAGGATGGAACGGGGTGTGGGGAGCATCAGGGAGATTGTGTGGAGGCTAATGGCTGCGGGCCAGGTGAGAGAGGATGAAGGCTTCCTGGATTAGGGAAGTGGAGCCCATGGAGGTGGCAGGTAGAGGGGAGGGGACAATGTAAGGAGGTGTTTCCAGGTAGATGGGACCGAGCTCTCTGTCTGAGGGGTAGAGAGTGGAATCCAAAAACCTGAACATTTGGGAGACTCTGTGATTAGGAGGGTTCCTGGAGGGGCCATTTCTGCGTAAATAATAACAGTGATAGTTATAATAGGTATTACTGGAGTCTGACTGTGTGCAAGGCAGTGGCTAAGTGTTTTACGCATTCTGTCATATTAAATACTCACAAGAAACCCCTGAGGTAATTACTGTTCTCGTCTCCATCTTGCACCTGGGGAAACTGAGGCACAGTTAACTTGACAGAGATGACACAGCCAGGAACTGGTAGAGCTGGGATCCAACTCCAAGCAGCTGCCTGCAGACCGTCCCCAGGTAACCCCTGCCTGCCGCTGCCTCTCCATCCGCAGGCCAGTAGGAGGCCGGCTTCATTTCTGGAAAGGACATGCATTTCCAAGCTGGAGAGCTGAGAGGAGAGGACTGGGGGCGATTTAGAGTCACATGAAAGCGGTGAGAGGGCAGAAGTGGCACCTCAGGGAGGAGGCCGGCAGCCCGCCTGGGCTCCCCGTTCTGTGTGGTGGGGACATCAGCCCAGAAGATTAATGAGAAGACAGGGGAGGGAGAAAAGGAAGAAAAGGAAAGAAGAAAAATTGCTGCCCATTATACCTGTCCTTTGGCAAAGCTGGGTAATTAGCAAACCCTCGGCACTAAAATATTTCTTTTAGGTGTAATTGCAAAGTAATTATGTGGTATGGGTTGTGTATTAATCGTGTTGATTAATAACACTCAGGTAGTAATTAAACATCTGCTTCACAATCGAGTGTAGGCTGAAGCTTAACATACACGCATGCGTGCCTGTGCCACGTGCAAAGCTCCTTCGTCCGTGTGTGTGTGTGTGTGTGTGTGTGTGTGTGTGTGTGAGAGAGAGAGAGAGAGAGGGGTGGGGGGAGAGGGAGAGAGAGAGAGAGAGAGAGAGATAGAGAGCACGAGCCTGGCTGAGTTGAGACCCCTCCCTTCCCCACTGTACAATGAGGCCTTTGTGCCTCCAGCCCCACCTGGAACACAGGGAGGAGCTGACATGGGCCTGGGCTGTCCCAGCCTGCAGCCCCTCTTAGAACAGAACCCAACGCTCCCAGTGTGTCTCTCTCCTGTCTGAGCTGCCTGGCAAGCAGGTTGCGAACAGGGGCTCAAGGGTTCTATACGCAGCAATGTGCTAGAGTGTCTTAGAACTTTGCTATCAGTGTTAGACTGCTGGGCTTTGAGGGTCCTTTCTTGGGCAGATTACTTTTCCCCAGAGCGGGGAGAAAGTTCTTATTATAGGAATCACCTGGGCTAACGCCCGGGGAACATCCCTGCACATCCCTTAGGGCTGGATTTATTGATCTGATCACAGATGCTGCAGGGACCCGAGCAGGATGCCAACCTGGGTGCCTGGAGCTCAGGTTCTAGCTTGGATCCTACCCTTACTTGCTGTGTGATCTTGGGCAAGTAGCTCTCCTTCTCTGTCCCTTGGGTTCCAGGTCTATAAAACGAAGAAAACTGAGCTTAAGGTCTTAGTCTCCAAGGGCTCTTTCCAGATCTACTGTACTCAGATTCTAATTTGGTTTGTACTAATTAGGGATCAGAGACAATTTAAATTCAATACATATGATCCTTAGTGAGTAAACAATTGGAAATAATTCCTTTCTTTATGACTTCTCAAAGGCTCATTCAGGAGCCATGAGAACCCAAGCTAAAATCAGTAGCTTTTATTTGCAGACAGAGAAATTGCAGATTCTTGGAGCTGCTGGGCATTGCAATTCATTCTTGTATTTTAAGATTTTATGTTTATATTTATGGACTGCCGTTAGGTAATGTGGAGCCATCCTGAAGGTTGATTTTTTTAATTAACTCATTTTACTTATTAGTTCACATATATAGCTTGGGTTTAATAAGCATACGGCACAAATGTCATAAAACAGCCCTTCTCTTTAGCAATATTTTAAAATCAAGACTCTTTTCTGAGTCATCCCACGTTTATTTGCTCATAATTTGCTTCTCTTACGATTTGAGGCCCAGTGACTGCCAATTCCAGCCACTTGTTTGACTTTGAACTTCAGCGTCCTCACTTGTAATAAGGGAAGGTCACCACTAATTAATAAAAGCAACAAATGCTTACATTGTAGGAAGGAAGCATCCAACAGTCACTTACTATGTTGAGTGCTTCTCGTATATTATCTGGTTGAATCTCACATCTCTTTGAAGCAGTTTTATTTTTTTCACTTTATAGGGGAGGAAACTGAGGCCCAGAGAGGTAAACTGGCATGCCTGAGAGCACACGGTGACAGTGGCAGAGCCGGGATGCAAATCCACCATGTCTAAATCCAGTCATCATCCCACATCTGTGTCCCCTGCCCACAACCTGCCGGTTTCATATGCCCCCTACCTTCCCCACCCCTCCAGCATCCCTTTATCCAGCCCCACCATCAGGCCCTGCCCATCCTCCTTCCATCCTCTCATCATCTGTTTCCACTTGCCTGGGCTCCTTGCTGCTTTTCAACCACCTGAAGCACACCTCTGCTCTATACCCTTCAGTGGCTCCCCTTTTTCTGTGGATAGAGTTCATCAACCTCGGCCCAGGATTCAAGGACCTTAATCATCCAGCCCCTTCCGATTTCATTTCCCATTCTATCCCTACAGGCAGCCTTGCCTCCTGGTCCTGAATACTCACCTCACACTTGGACACCTCTGTGCCTTTGCTCACCCTGGTCCCTTTGTTCACAATGCCCTCCTCTCATCCCCATACATTCAAATCTGCCTCCTCCTCCAGGAAGCCTTCCCTGGGGCCCAAGCAGGAAGGGGTCCTTCCCTCCTCTGAACTGAAAGCAATGTGATGAGTCCTCCTAAGCCACCTTGAACTATGGAGACAAGGGCATTGTCACTCTTCCCCATAACAGGAGCTCCTTTGAAGGCAGAGTTGGTGCCTCTCTCATCCCTGGCACCCCCGGAGGCCCCAGTACACAGCAGGTATTCAGTTAATGCTCACCAAATGAGTGAATGCTCCCATTCCTTGAGGTCTCCAGGAAACAGAACTCCTTGTGTCTTCTCTGTGGCATTCAGGGCCAGCCCAACGCAAACCTGGGGAGAGAGTTTGTCCAAGTTCTGTCGACTTCCAACAGCTCTGCCCCGCTCTGTTCCTGCATGCTTCCTTCTGTCTTCCTAGAATGATCACATTCCTTCTTAGTCAGCGACTCGAACGTGAAACCGTGAAACCTCTCTCCTCCCATCAAAACTTACCTGTCTTGGGCCCCATTTACTCAGCTTACTGCTACATGAATGGCCTTCTGGTTTCTGGTAAATGAAATCCAGCTGTGATGTTAATAGCGAATCATGGTGAAGAAAAGTAGACACGCAGGGGCCGAGCACACTCCGTATCTGAGCCTGAGGACCCTTTGCTTTATAGATGGGAGACTGAGGCCCAGGGGAGGGGCGAGGGGGACTTACGTAAAGGCATTGGCTGGATTCCCAGTCATGGCTCTCTAGGGAACTCTACTAATTCCTGGGTTATCTTGGCCACTGGGATTCGAACTACAGCCCTGTCTGTGGGCACAGCACTTTATAGAATGCATGCCTTTTCCCTTAGGTAGTCATCTTAGCAGCTCTGTGAGGGTTCACTGCGGCTCAGAGAGGCCGGTCGCATGCCCTGATCACACAGCCAGTGGCTAGTGGCTGGAGTACAGGTCCGGCTGGTCCCCAGGTGCAAGGTGCACTCGCTTGCTGGCTTCCCTGCCCGCTGACAGCAGCCCCGGGTGTATACCAGGCTCAGTCTACAGGATCTGTTCCCGGCTGGGACAGCCATCCCGAGGGACCACGCGGGAGACTAAGTCAAGGAAGAGGCCGAGGGCAGGATGTGCTGCTCTCCTGGGCAGTGGTCAGGGGAGTATGGGATCCGCAGACAAGCGATGCAGGCCAGGCCCACACAGCAGGACCATGAGCACAGGCCCAGCTCACAGCCCACAGCGCAGGGCTGCCTGGGCCACTATGGGATGGCAGGGCCTTCTGCCTGCCCACTCCCCTGCCCCACTGGCCACTCGGCCACATCCTCCCCATTCGGCATTTCTGGGCCCGGACTCAGGGCAGCAGCTTCACTCAGCAGTGAGCCACCCACATTTACAATGTACGCACGTTCTCATGCTAAGCTCTCCCACCCCTCCCCTGCAGACGTGGGCGTTGCCCACCCTTGCATATCACGTGAGCTCGTTTGCATGCCTTTATGACACAAACGCTCCTGAATTTCTCTCCTGCTCCTTCTGTCTTAAACAGTCTAGACAGTGGCGCCCCACAGCATCAGGAACTTCTGCTCTTAAATCAACTACGGGGTTCAAATCCAATCGGTGCTATTTAACAGCCATGTGTCTGCTCAATACTTAACCTTTCTGAGCCTCAGGTTCTCATCCATAAAATGGGAATGCTAGCAGTGTCAGGATTAAATGGGAAAATGCGTGGAAAGCACTGACCACAGGACTCTTCCATCTCATTTCCCAGCTGCCTGTCGGGCAGCCTTGGCTCCAGGTGCCCCCCCTGCAACTGGGTATCTCCAGGCCTTTGCTCACCCAGGCCCCCTGCCCGGAGCGCCCTGCTCTTGTCTCCACACACACACATCTGCCCCCTCCTCCAGGAGGCCTTAACGTGCCTGCGGGTGTCATCAGTGCTGGTGGCATAAGGACACTGGAAGAGAAGGAGCTTTACGTTGGCATCTCTGCCTGTGAGTTGGGGGATTCAGAGCTGACTCGGAGACGCTGTCGGGACTGATGCTGTATCCGGCGCCCCCTTTCACAGAGGGAGAAACTAAGACCCCACGAAGGGGAGGTGGTGCCTGAGTGCTCACAGAGAGTTAGTGCCGTGTTGGGGCTGGAACCCAGAATGCCTGCCTGCGGATCCGTGGGGTTCAATGCTGCCACCTCCTCCTAGGAGACGAAGCACCCCCCCACTGCCATGTTAATTGAGGGGGTGGTCTGCTTCTCTCAGCAGGTTTGAGGGAGCGTGGGCTGGGCTGGAAATGAAAGGTGGAAGCTGGGGGTCCCCCTGGTGAGCTTCTTCATCAGCTGTATGTGTGAAGAGGAGGCCCAGAGAGGCTGAGACACATCTATCATCTGGACAGGGGCCGAAGCAGGGACCACAGGCAGCCATGGCGAGCCCAGGAGAAAGGCTCAGCCCCACAGCGTGCTGCTAGAAGAACGGTCTCCATCGTCACCTCTTTCCTGCAGCCATTTATTTATTTCTTCATCATACCCTTATTGGGAAAAGCTGAGAACGCCACGCCTCCCGGGGAATCCGCCCCCCACCTTCCACCCTCCCCAGTTCTCACGCACTGGCTGCCGTCTGGTGACATTAGCTCACCAGCGTACAGAGTGCTAATGACATTTTCATTCTGCTGGCTGGTGAAATGTGGGCTGGGGTGTGGGGAGCCCGCGGGCAGGTGGGGAGCTGCAGCTGCGGGGAGAGGTAGGTATGCTGGGTTGGGGACCCACCCTGGTGCGTGAAGGCAGAGACGGGGATGGACAGCGGGAGCAGCGGGCATGAGTCACTGGTGGCCTTGAGAGAGTTTTGTCTAAAGACTTGCTGAGGGCACACAGGGGATCCCCCTGCAGCGCTCACAGTACCCTCCCTTGTGTCGCCTCCCTAACATTTATTGAGTGATTGCTGTGAGCCAAATGCTCTGCTGGGGCTTCACAGACTTAGGAGTGTCATTTTCACTCCCTGCAATCCTCAACGAGAGATGCTGTTACTATCCCTGTTTTACAGAGGAGGAGACTGATGCTCTGAGAGGACACCTGACTTCCCCAGGGTCTCTCTCTCCTGGAAAGAGTTTGCCCCAACAAGTGACCGAGGCCCACCTGCCTCCAAGCCCAGGCTCCCGCCCACCGCGGACACCGTCTCCCATACCTTGTCTGGGCTTGGACGAAGTCAGGAAACAATTCTCCATTCTGGCCTGTGACCAGCATTCACCTGTCAGGCAGGCGGTAGACCCTGTGCCCAGGCTGCTCCAGGGGTGCAAGTCTGTCAACAACAAAGGAGGGTGTGGCCCGGGAGAGAGCACCTGGCCATGATGAGTCAGGAGGGACCTGGGGTTTAGGCCTCACTCTGACACCAACTTGCTCTGTGACTTGGAGCGAGTCACTGCCCCTCTCTGGGTGTCAGTCTCCTCACTGATAAAATGAGGCCATTGGTCTGGCTGGCTGGAGCATCTCAGGAATGCATTTTCACACGAGGAAGAATCTCTCCACCAATGCGCGTGAACTCTCAGAGTTTCCTCCCACTCAGACATATAAAATTTTGTTTCACATCAAAGCAAATCGGGAAACATTTGTCAAGCCTCCCGCTCTGCAAAGGGCACCATGCTAGACACAGTGGGTGTGACACTTGCGTATTTTTATTCAGGACATACACACACAGGCGCATACGTATCTTTGTGTCTTGGAATTTTTTGCAAGTTCAGCTGGGACCTAGATGATGCCTCCCCAGTCCTGATGCCCAAGCCCAGGCTCCTTCCGGCTGCCCCTTCACACTCTCTCCTCAGGGCCCGGAGCACATTTCAAAAAAAAAGATGAGACCTCGGGCAGTGTGAGCGATGGCGTCCCCCCCACGAGGCAGTCACAGCTGATTCTGCTTGTCTTGACAGGTGGGCATCTCCTGGACAGCCCCGAGCTTTCAGGGACCAGACCTTCCCACCCCATCATCCAAGCTACGTGAACCCTTTGAATTTGAACTTCTAAAAACGTGGGCACAACCTTTTTCCAGACTTCTTGACGCAGGCTACCCAGGTAAGGGAGCTCAGGTGTTCAGCACGGGTTTTTATGCTGCTTTTGCTGTTTTTGTTGTTGCTGATAGCAGCCATCAGAGGACGCCCTATCATTCTTTATTGCCCTGTCCTGTTTTATTTCCTTCATTAGCAGGAGAACCCAGTGGTTAAGGCTTTAAAGTCCAACAGACCTAGGTTCAAATCCTGAACCTCCAGTTACTAGCTGTGTGACCTTGGGCAGGTTTCTCAACCTTTCAGTGACGCTGCTTCCTCCCCGGTCAAATAAGGAAGCAACAGCACCCACCTCTTGGGTTTGTGGTGAAGATAAAATGAGGTAATATATGATGAGCGCTTAGAACAGGACATGTAGTAAGCTCAGGGTGCAGTAAGCATTAGCTGTTACTAATAGTATTCCTGTACTCATGACAATCCGTAGTTAATTCATCCTCACGTGGATAGGCTGCCTCCTGCACCAGAGTGTGGACTCCAGAGGACAGGAGTTTGTCTGTTTTGTTCTTAGTTGAACCCCCAGATCCCAGCAGAGTGAACTGGTTATTATTTGCTGAATGAATGAATGAGTGAGTGAAGCTGTTTTACCTACATTATGCAGAATCCTCAGGACAGTCCTTGAAAGGCCTTGCATTTGTTAGGATAATCATTTGGTTGCATGTGAACAAAAATGCAAAATAAAAAAGAGACAGGTTGATTTTTCTCTAAGGAAAATTCTGAGCTAAGGGGATTCTTTGATACGAAAACATTAGGGGACTAAGTTCCTTTTGTCCGGAGGCTCTAACCATCGCTTGTCTACATGACCCACGATGGCCCATGCCAGTCTCTCCATTCTGGTCAGCAAGAAGGGGGAAATCAGAAAAGGACAGGGTGCTCCTTCCTTTAAGAGGGTGCATACATCACTTCCTGTCAGGTCCCATTGGCCAGAATGTAGTCATGTGGCATGCCTAGCTGCAAGGGAGGCTGGGAGATAGAGTCTTTATTCTGGGGGACCATCTGCCCAATTATAATTCTCCTATGAAGAAAGGAGGGGCAGTGGATACTGGGCCACCCTCTGCCTTGTCAGATAAGATGACACCGCCACACGTTTTTCATCCTCCCTCCCTTCTTCCTCACCCCCAGTCACCAGTGATCTTTTTACTGCCTCCTTTTTTTTTGCCTTTTCCAGAATGTCATATAATTGGAATCGTACAGTAGGTAGCCTTTTCAGACTGCCTTCTTTCACTTAGTAATATGCATTTAAAGTTCCTCCAGGTCTTTTCATGGCTTGAAAGCTCATTCCTTTTTATTGCTAAATAATGTCCCATTGGATGTCTCACCGTTTTTTGTCCATTCATCTATTGAAGGAAATCTTGGTTATTTCCAGTTCTGGGTGATTATGAATAAAACTGCTATAAACATTTATGTGCAGGTTTTTGTGTGGACATAAGTTTTCAATCAGTTGGGTAAATATTTAGGAGCATGATTGCTGCATTGTACGGTAAGGGTATATTTAGCTGTTTAAGGAACTGCCAAGCTGTCTTCCAAAGTGGCTGCACCATTTTGCATCCGCACCAGCAACAAGTGAGAGTTCCTTTTGTGCCATCTCCTCACCACCAGCTGGTGCTGTAAGTTTTGTAGATTTTTGTCCTTCTGTCAGGTATGTAGTGATATGATCCCCACTTTAAAGTTGAGGATCCTGGGCTTCCCTGGTGGCGCAGTGGTTGGGAGTCCGCCTGCCGATGCAGGGGACGCAGGTTCATGCCCCGGTCCGGGAGGATCCCGCATGCCGCGGAGCGGCTGGGCCCGTGAGCCATGGCTGCTGAGCCTGCGCGTCCAGAGCCTGTGCTCCACAACGGGAGAGGCCACAGCAGTGAGAGGCCTGTGTACCGCAAAAACAAACAAACAAAAAGATACACAAATGGCCAAACTGCTTAAAAACCCTTTGACAATGACTAGTGTAGTCCAGCGTCCTCATTTGACAAACTGGGAAGGGAGGTCCAGCAAGGGGAAGTGACTTGCCCAGGACCACACAGTTAGGTATCAGAGCCAGGACCAAGCTCAGACTCTGCCCAGCAGGCACTGGTACTGCATTCCTGGATCACTCCAATCAGGCACGTTCTCTACTGTGACCTTAAATCTGTGCTATGGGGAATTCCCTTGTGGTCCAGTGGTTAGAACTCTGCACTTTCACTGCTGAGGGCCCAGGTTTGATCCCTGGTCAGGGAAGTAAGATCCCACAAGCCACTTGGTGCAGCTCCGCAAAACCCAAAATAAACAAAAAAACCCCAAAACAACACACACACACACACAAACCCAAAAAAACAAAGCAAAACTGTGCTGTGGAGAGAATGTGGCTGATTCCAATCCTGATGGAAGACAGCCTCATGGTTCCTAGGCATTACATGCTCAGGCTGTTACTCCAGCTTTTACTTCCATCCTCCATGTTAACCTCAGCCAGGGTCCTGTGGACCTGGGCAGGGAGACAGCTGCCTCTTGGCTTTTGTTAGCAGGTCTTAAACTTTGTTCTGCTTAAGAATCATCTAGGGGGCTTCCCTGGTGGTGCAGTGGTTGAGAGTCCACCTGCCGATGCAGGGGACACAGGTTCGTGCCCCAGTCCGGGAAGATCCCACATGCCGCAGAGCGGCTGGGCCCGTGAGCCATGGCCGCTGAGCCTGCGCGTCCGGAGCCTGTGCTCCGCAACGGGAGAGGCCACAACAGTGAGAGGCCCGCGTACCGCAAAAAAAAAAAAAAAAGTTGAGGATCCTGAGACTTAGAAAGGGCAGCTTGCCCAAGGTGATACAGCAGGTAAGAGATCCAGGAACTTTCCCCACCTGCTTGACAACTGAGCCCAGTCACACCCCACAGCCTCTGCCCATAGCAGGTCTCTCTGAGGCCATGGACCAAAGCCATGGGGTAACTCTTCCCACTGCAAGCTCAGGAGTGTCTGGATTCCAGACACTATGTAGTGTCTTTTTCTCCCAGCAGAACTGAAGTCCAGTGAGCAGGACAAGGAGGGGTGGGGGCAGAGTGAGTGAATTTGAGCCCAGATTGGAGGGGTCCCACTAGATCAGTCAAAACAGAGCCCTAGGCGGGGCCAGACGGCTGGGAAGGCTAGGGTATAGGCTGCTGGCCTGTGCCCAGTCCTTGGGTCTGAGGGGAAGGCTAGAGCTGCTGCCCAGGTCAGAGGAACCAATGACGGGCCAGATGTGAAGGTTGGCTGCAGGGGGAGACAGGGTGAGGGTGGTGGGGTGCGATGGGGTTATGAGAGGCCAGCCAAAGGCTGAACTGAGGTCAGATGCTGCATTGTTTGGAAGCCAGCACTCAACTCAAACCTGATTAAGCAAGAAGACAGGCAATTTATTCGTTTTTTATTGGTTTCCAGTATAGTGGCAACTGGGGGCCTGTTTATTGGTGTCCAAGTTCAGATAATGCCCAGGTCTGTGCCCTCTGCTTCTCTCCTCGTGGGTTTCAGTCCCCAGTAAGCACTCCCCACGTGGCAGTGGGGCAGTGGCCAGCAGCTCCAGACTGACATCCTGCTTATTGCAAATCCAGCGAAAGGAGAGCTGCTTTTTCCCAGGAGTTCCTACAAAAGTCCCAGAGTTGAAGCTTATTTGCTGGCCTTGGGTCACATGACCATCTCTGACCAATCATTGAAACCAGAAGGAGAGACTATGCTGATTGACCAGACTTGGTCAGTGTTGAGGGGTCTGTGTTTGGGGCTGTGTGTATGGGTGGGAGGATTCAGCCTGAAAGTGTCAGAGGGCTGGTACCCCAAAGGGAAAACCAGGTGCTATTTTCAGAAGATGGAGGAAGGAATGTTGAGCAGACAAAACAACAGCTGCTCCATATCGGAGCCATGGCAGGGGGTAAGGGGGCTGATTTGTCCTGAATGGGTCCTTCCTGTGGCTTGCACCTCGGTTTCAGTGGATCTGGTATCTGAAAGCCTGATTTACACAAACACACACACACACACACACACACACACACGATGTATCTGCAGGCGATGCTTCACTTTCCAAAAGCATTGCCCCAGGAAGTCCTTCCCATAGTGAGTCCTCGTGTTCCCTAGTGGCCATGCCACTATTTCAGTCACTGCTTATCTGGCCGCTTTGGGTTGTCCTTCACTTGCTGGGAGGGCCTTTTGCTTTCTTTACACCCCACCCTCACCCCCACTCCCTCATCGCTGGGGAAAGTTCCTTGAGCCACTTTAGCACTTATTTGCCCTAAATGGCCTCCCCTCAGCCACCGCCTTCCTGGGGCCTCTCCGAGGGAAGGGGAAGGAGAGGAGGCCGTCACTGGTCAAGCAGGAGCGGCCCCAAGAGTCCGCTGGTTTGCAGGCCAGCCTCATAGCCCCAGCTGACATCCACCGGGAAAGCTCTGTTATGCATTTAGGGTACGGTGTATGATTTCATTTGAAAAAAGATTACTTTGCAGGAAAAAAATGGAAAACCGCAGTGTATGATGCTGCCTCCCAGGCAACTGTGGCCAAGCGCTTTTTAAGATCTGTCCTTTGTTGATTTCGGTCAACCACAAACCTCCTGGCCCTGCACCCATGTCTCTCTCTCTCTCTCTCTCCCCGTCTCTCTAGCCTGCGAATTCTGCAGCTCTGACT
Organism: Orcinus orca; assembly: GCF_937001465.1. Classification (NCBI taxonomy): domain Eukaryota; kingdom Metazoa; phylum Chordata; class Mammalia; order Artiodactyla; family Delphinidae; genus Orcinus; species Orcinus orca. The sequence goes on along the minus strand of NC_064566.1, from coordinate 15,210,555 downwards.
CAGCATGTAGACCAACTCAGCGTTCAGCACCACCCTGCCTTATATGGGATGCTCACTGCTCTTGGGTCAATACATATTAATTTATTTCTTCAACCGTTGGCTATTGAGCTTGTACTGTGTGCCAGGCACTGTTTATTTGCCGGGGATTGGGAGTGGGCAAAGCCGAATGGTCGCTGCCCTCCGGGATCCCTGCTGTCTCCTCTGTGAGATCCACTGAGGGCAGGACCCTTCCTCTGGGTGTCTTGCCCCCCACCCCTCATCCAATGCCAAACCATAGCCGGACTTGCTGGATGTTCACCACTTAATTATTTTCCACACGACTTTTTAAAGCCCCCACTTATGACTGATGCTACAGAGATACTAGAATGATTTGGTCCTCACCCTCTAGGACTTAGAGTTTAAGATGCAGCTGGTGATGGGTCCTGGAGAGGGAGGGAAGGCCACAGTTTGAGATCTGTATGCAAACCCAGTCAGGGGTGTGCACGAGTCAACAAAAAGAATAGGCCAACCTCTCCACTCCCAGCCCCTCTCCGTTCATTCAGCAGCTCCTCCGAGACCACCGCTGAGAGCCCCTCAAGGAGCCAGCCTGTTATAAGGGAGACAGACATGAAAGTAAATCCTGTCATTCAAGGTAGAGAATGGGAGGGTTCAGAGCAGAAATATAAAGGAAGGCTTGGAGGTTCCAAGACCAGATCAAGAGGTCACTTTGGGGTGGTGACAGTGGCGGGAAATCAGGGAAAGCAGTGCATTTGAGCTGGGCTTTGAAAAGTGAGTAGGACATGGGACAGGCGAGGATGCTGGGGGAGGGCATCCCAGGAGGAAGAAACAGTGAGAGCAAAGGCCTGGAGATGGGAGCCCGGGAGCTTGGAAGACTGTGCCGGGCAGGAAGTGAGATGAAGGCAGTCAGCCTCTTCCCTGCAGTCCTCCAGGCTTGGCCACACAGGCCTGTGGCCATCTTCAAGGCTGCCTTAAATCACAGGCTAGGTTTGGAGCTGAGTGGCTCTTCTGTTTTCCCTTTAAGCCCAGGAGAGGGAGTTTTGGAGGGGCCCTTTAGAAAAGACAGTGCTGCACAGGGACCGAGAATAATTAATCCTCCCATCTCGAGGTTCTTTACAGAACTTAGAAATCGTTTTCATTTACAGTGTTGCAAGCAGGAGGCCTAGTGGCAGACCCTGGGCTGGAAGTAGGGGCACTCAAATTCTTGTCCCAGCTGTGTTACTGGTGACCTCAGCCTCCCTGAGCTGTAGTTTTTCCTTTGTAAAATGAGGGGTGAGGCCCCTTCCAGCTTTAAACTTTTATTCCAAGTTAGACCTGGGTGCCGATCCCAACTCTGCTAGTACTACGGCCTTGGCCCTCTGAGCCTCAGTTTTCTCATCTGTAAGTTGGGGGTAATAGTACTCTGTGTCTCACAGGACTTACGTGAAGATTAAATGAAATAACTAAGTGAGATAATGTGCTTGACAGCACGCCTGCCCAGAGGGTCAGTACTTTGTGATAGCACTGATGCTATTGGTGTTATTATTATTTATATTTTCATTTTCGTAACTCTGTGGGAGGAGTCCTCAACAGAGTCTTTGTATAGGTTCCTGCAAGGCAGCCTAAGTCCATGTCCCCCAAAATTTGGTGGTGGGGCAGAGAGTCACACCCCTCCCATCTCCAAATGGGGGCAGAGCTGCCTTCCTCAAAACCACATTTCTTCATTCATTCATCAAACGTTTATTGAGCACTTGCCATGTGCCGGGACCTCTGAAATGCACGTGGGATCCTATTGAATGGGGCACCCAAGCTGCCTGCGCTCGGAGCAGCGTCCGCCTTCTGGCTGGCGCCATGGACACCGTTGGCCAAAGGAGCTCAGGGCCAGCAGGAGTGCACTGAAATCTGCAGACTGGAGCCCTGGGGAGAAGTCCCACCCTGCCTTCCATCGCTCCTGGGCCTTTGTATAACCCCTTCCTTTCCATCTTGGGGCTAAGGGATGAAATGCCAGAGATCCCACCATATTTAGCTGGTCTCGCGTTGTCCCTGGACCAACGAGATGGACTGGACTGCCAAGACCAGGCTCGGCCTTATGCAAACGAAGGCATTCGAGAGAGGAAGCCCACCAGCGAGCATGGACTGCAGGGCTGTGTTTTATTCTCACCGCCTGTAATGTTTGTTTGGATCCGGAATTGCAAAGGGTTTGGGGGTCTTTCTGGAGGATGCAAAGCTGGCAGATTGGAAGGTGCTGAGGGGTCCAATCTGCCTTGTGCTCACCTGGTCCTTTCCTGGTGGCCAAGGGCATCTCACCCGCTCTGGTCTTCCAGCGTCCAGCACAGAGCTGAGCATGCCAGGGTCTGTAGTCAGGGATTGGTGAAGGGTTAGACAGGTGGGCGGATTACAGTGGATTCACTGTCATACACTCTTTCCTAGCCTTGGTCCAAATTTCCCAGGTGGTTGGTGACGCCAGGCCCTGGGTTTGTTTTTCTGTGACAATTTGATTTGGACTCCTGTGCGAAACCGGTGGTTCTCAAGCAGTGGAGTAGATGCGAAACAAATGGCTTTGGGGCCTGTCAGTTTCTCCGTTTCAGTTTCAGGAGGCGGCATAGTGTGTGTCCTGATCTAAGGACGAGACCTTGCCAGCTGTCAGACTCACGAGAGATCAGACCCCCGCTCCAAGGCTGGGTGACCTTGGGCACGTTATTTAGTCTCGATCAAATTCTGTTTTCTCATCTAGAAAATGATGGCACTAATAGCTTCCAACCCATAGGGCTGTGATGAGCATTAGATTAGATAATGGGTGTTAAACCGTGGAGCAGCGCTCTGGGAACATGGTAAATGCTCAAGAAAAGATGATGATGATGTAGTTAATGACCCCTTAAGCTAATGGGCCATAAACTTCTCTCTTCCAAACAGATTTTTGCAGACTGCTTTGCATTTTTAAGACAAAAATTATTTTTGAAAGTTATTATTACAGAAGTAATGTGCTCCTTAAAAATTTCAGTAATCAGAAAGGATTTAAATTTAAAAGCAAATGTCCCCCAACCCACCCTCTGCCATCTTCCAGCTCTTTCCCTCCACTTCCCCAGCAACATTCTCTTTGCATGTGGAGCTTCCCAAGTCTGGAACTTTTCTCCTTTTTTTTCTCCTTAAAGAGCAGAAGACAGGTACACAGTCAGGAGGGGACAGTGGTCCTATTGGAGCCATGGCAGCCTGTGTGTCCTTGGCTCCGGTTTGCTCTGAGCCTCGAGGGTCTCCAGTGTTCTGTGTCCTGGAGGCCTGGGGCGGTGGCCTGAGGTGCCACATTCAGGCTAAGCTTGGAGTGAGAGGCTCGTGGACACCATGTCTGGCCATGTGCCCAGGCCCTCTCTTCTGTCACGGTGCCCCAGGGCTCAGTCCAGCCCAAGCTTCCGTGTTCCTGGTGAGACAACTGCTCGTCCCTAGCCACCTTCTGACAGCCTGCACTTCCCTGCCTGTGTCCTCTGCTGCCTTCCAGAGGATTCTGATGCAAGCTCAAGTTTGAGAACAACAGGCAGGTGGCTGGGGTCTAACACTGTGATGCAGCCACACGTAGAAGGAGTGAAGGAACCCACGCTGGAAGGGGGAGGTGCTGGGGAAGCCTTGGATTATGAATGACTTAAAGGTGGACAAAGAAATCTGTGTGCAACTTGGGGGAGGGGAGTGGATTCCTGGCAGAAGGATCAGCCCATGCGAAGTCCCTGGGGCGTGGTAGAGCCAAAGCATTCAGGGAGCTACAAGTGGTGCTGCTGGAGCGGAGTGAGAAGAGGGCGTGGGGGGAGGGAGGGCATCATCAATAGGCTTCTTGTGCTCTGAGTTTGGGCTTTTCCCCAGGAGCGCTGGGGAGCCATGGAAGGGTTTCTGCAGAGGAAAGAGAGTGGGGAGGATGGACGGTTGTGTGGGGCCCCTGGACCACAGCAAGTGACAGGCTGTCTTCTGGAGGGCAGGGCTGAGCCTGCAGTGGATGGAGAGAAGACCCTGGAATACCCTGAGTCATGGAGGAGCCCTGCCCTGTTGCTAGAACATTAGGACCTTGAAAGGATGCTGTAACTGTCTTGTACTGCATTGAGTCTCTGCGTTCATGCCTTCCACCCCCAGAGACTCCAGTTACTGTTTCTGGGGTAGAGGAGACTAAGGTGCCCCCTGCACATCTGGGATCTAGGTCTGAAGTGGAGGCACCAACATAGGTAAGAGCAAACGGAGATTCCTTCTGAGGGTGGAGCAGGATGAAGGCTGGGAGGGGCCGGGAGGGGCCCTAAGGTGGATGACAATGGGGGTCAGGAGGGCCCCTGGCCTCCCCACCTCAGGGCTGGCTTGGGGAGCCCCCTGGAGAGGAGGGGACAGGGGAAGCCCCCAGACCAGCCCCCGCCTCAGAGGCCCCAGCCTCTCTCAGTCTTCCCAGGGCCAGGCAGGAACAAGAAAGGGAGCTGGGGCCTCTCGCAGGCCTGGGGCTCTTGTTTGGGAAGGGGCCTCTGATGAGCTCATCCTGTGGTGAATCAGAGCGGAGAGGATGCTGAGTCCTCGGGGAGGCCAGAACCAGGGAGAGGGAGAGTGGGGTGGCCCCGCGGGGCAGAGGTGGGGCAGGTGTGAATAGGCCGCTGGCTAGAGGGCCAGGCAGGGTCCCATTCGCCCAGCTGAGCAGCAGCTCTGGGGTGGCAGCTCCTGCTTCCTGTGCCCCAATCCCGGGGCTAGTTCAGGCTGAAGTGCAGTTGCCTGGAGCCCGGCGATGCTTGCCATGGCCTGGCCTGTGTGTATTCAAGTATCACGTCAGCCCCAAGCAGCAATCAGTGGTGGTGTGTGGCAAGCGCTCAGAGGAGCTGTGGTTCCAGCGGAGGAGGTGCCAGCCAGGCCCTGCCCACTACGTCCCCTCCCTCCGGGGCTCGGAAATGGCTCAGGCTTTTCTACTTTCCCTCAGTCCAGATTTAACTCTCAAGGAAAATGACTGGCAAGGATGTGTGGCCTCACAAACCAACTGGACTTGGGAGGGCTTTCAAGGTCATCTGTTTGGACTTCTTGAGAGTATTCATTAAGCCTCTGCTTACATACCTCTAGCAATGGGGAGCTCACTACTAAGCAAGAGATCAACATTCATTCCGATCGCTCTGTTTTTCTCCTCCTTTACATAGGCCCTGGGTTCAAGTTTTACTTCTGCTACTTCCTGTGTGGCCTCAGGCAAGTGACGTAGCTTCCAGAGCTCTGGTTTCCTTTCATGTTAAATGGGTTTGATAAATGCCCACCTCTCATTTACAAAGAAGTTTAAACCAGACAGCTTTACCACCATGAGCAAGTCAGATCTTTCCACAGTGCATAGGCCTGGTGCCCAGACAGGGTTTCTCTGCTGGTCTCCCGGCCCCATGGCCAGTCACATCACCAGGGTGAATGTCCACCCCTCCCTGGCTCGTAGTAGGCGCTCAGCAGATGATTGGCTGCATCCCCTCCTCCCTCGAGTGGACCCACCGGTGCCTTACAAACAAGGTCAGGCCAAGTCCTTGGCTTTTATCTTAACTCAGAGACCCCGAACCACGAGGTGCCCTGAGCTGCCACCCAGTGCTGGTCACCAAAGGCTTCCAGGAGGCCGGTCTCCTGCAGGCCTCCTCCCTCATGCTCCCTCCCTCGGCCCCTCAGGCTTCTGCAGAATCCCACCTCCTCACATCGCCTGGGGTTCACTGCAGCTTTTAATGAGGTCGGCTGGTGGGTCTGTTCCATTTCCTCACATCTTACAGAGCAAAAGCTAACGAGGAAGTGCCAATGTGAAGCCGCAGGTGGAGGAGACTGGAGGCGACCTCAGGCCTCATGACCTCTGACCTCAACCTACTACTGCCATGCTTCCCACGGGGTGTGGGCATCACCCTCAACCACGCCATTGGTTCCTCTGGAATCCTGCTTTATTGGTGGGTGTTTTGTTTTTGTTTTTAACAGCTTTAGAGAGGCAAAATTTATGCACCATAAAATTCTCTAACTTTAAGGGTATGATTCAATGATTTGTAGTAAATTTTCAAAGTTGTGCGACCATCACTACAATGTAGCTTTAGACTATTCCCATCACCCCCAAAAGAAACCTGGTTCCTATTTGCTATCAGTTCCCATTCCCACTCCCTGCCCCAGGCAACAACTAATCTACTCTTCTTGGTCTCTATAAATGTTGCCTTTTCTGGACATTTCATATAAAGGGACTCATGCACCATGTGTGGACTCCTGTTTTTATAGCCTGGTGAAGGTGGGCGGAGACTATGTCCACTCAGTGATGTGCCCATCTTCCCATAGCCAGCCAAGGCCAAGTTGCAAGTGTGCTCTTTTAGAGTTGGAAGAACTCATAAGGACACTGAGTGCAGTTTTTACTTCAGTGCAAGAAAGAAATCCTCTGTACCCAATCCCACACTATGACTCTCTGACATCTGCTTGAATATACCCAGTGTCGGGCAGCTCACTACTCCCCCAGAGACTGAAGGAAACTTGCATATCTTGATCATATGCTAAGTGCCAAGCTTGTTGATGTCTTTTGATCTTTGGTTCCATCCTCTGAGAGGAAATCATTTTACAGATGAGGAAATTGCACCTCAGAGGGGTAGAGGCACTCACCCAAAGGTAGGAAGTAGGGGAAACCAGGATTTAAACCTTGGGCCTCTCAGATTTCAGAGAGATATGAGATACTTATCTTTGTATCAGGGTGAATCCTCTCCCTGTAACTGCCACCCATTGTTTCTAGTTTTGCCAGTAAGACTCACACAGACCACCAACCTGGACATGGGGAGGTGGGAGAGAGAGTTAAGGAAGACTTCTTGGAGGAGGTGATGTCTGAGCTGGGACTTGAAAAATGAGCAGGAATTAACAGGCAGAGCTGGGCGGGAAGAGTTTTTTCCAGGGACTGTTTTAACTGCCAGCCCTTCTAATATTTCACAGCTGCTTGAGGCTGGGGAGAACTGTTGCAAATATCTACTCTTGCTGTTCATTCTTTCCCAAACATCACCAGTAAGTGGTGGTCCTACAACAGTACTTGAATACCTTCAGGGCCGGGGAGCTTACCACCTGACCTGGGAACCTTTCCATTGCGGAGTTGCTCTGGCTCTAGGCCAGGCTGAAGATGGCCTCCCAGTAGCCACAATCGCTTGCAGCCACACAGGATGTGGTCAGTCCGTCTTCCCACCACCAGCCTACAGGATGCTGAGCATAGCAGGCAGGTCTTGGAAGCAGCCTAAGCGTCTTGACTGAGATGTACCAAGTTCCTCCATCCGTTCTCCTTGATGTAGACTGTCCGCTGCTCAGGCCTGGCCACTTACCTCTGGGATGTCCAGCGCATGCCCTTGAACTTGGAGGCAGTTTCAAGTAGTGGTTGAGTGTGGACTCAGTAGCCAACACCTGGTTCATATCCCAGCTCTGCCACTCCCCCAGGTGTGACCTTGGGACAAGTGCCTTAAGTTCACCATGCCTCACTGTTCATGTGTCAAATAGGATTAAGAATGATATTACACCTTCTTAGTCAGCTAGAGCTGCCATAACAAAATAGCACAGGCTAGGGGCTTAAACAGCAGACATTTATCTTCTCACAGTTCTAGAGTCAAGGCGTCCAAGATCAAGGTGCCAGTGAATTTGATTTCTGGTGAGGCCTCTCTTCCTGGTTTGCAGACAACCACCTTCTCACTGTGTCCTCACATGGCCTTTGCTCTGTGTGTGCACACGGCGGGAGAGAGAGAGAGAGAGAGAGAGATCTCGTGCTCTACCTCTTCTTATAGAGACACCAATCCTATTGGATGAGAGGCCCACCCATATGACCTCATTTAACCTTATTCACCTCCCTAAAGGCCATATCTCCAAATACAGTCACACTGAGTCACAACTTCAACATATGAATTTGTGGGGACACAATTCAGTGCATAGCAAGCACCAACCTCAGAGGGTTGCTATGAGATTGAGTAAATGTATAAAGCATTAAGAGCAGTGCCTGGAATGTGGTAAGAGCTACATTAGTGGATGCTATTATTGCCACATTTAGCATTAAATTCAGGGGCGGAAGAAACCCCTGTCCATCCTTGCTGCAAGTCTAGACACTGTGAAAACCTAACGAGGGACTTCCCTGGTGGCACAGTGTTAAGAATCCGCCTGCCAATGCAGGGGACACGGGTTTGAGCCCTGGTCCGGGAAGATCCCACATGCTGCAGAGCAACTAAGCCTGTGCGCCATAACTACTGAGCCTGCGAGCCACAACTACTGAGCCCGTGTGCCACAACTACTGAAGCCCGCGTGCCTAGAGCCAGTGCTCCACAACAAGAGAAGCCCACACACCACAACAAAGAGTAGCCCCTGCTCGCCGCAACTGGAGAAAGCCTGCACGCAGCAACGAAGACCCAATGTAGCCAAAAATAAATAAATTAATTAATTAAAAAAAAAAACCCTAATGAGTACACACATATAGTAATAGCAGATATTTATGTTCAACCATAAAAAAGAAGGAAATCTCACCATTGCAACAGCATGGAGGAACCTTGAAAGCATTATGCTAAGTGAAATAAATCAGACAGAAAGACAAATACTGTATGATCTCAGTTATTTGGGGAATCTAGTGGAGCTGAACTCATGAAGTAGAGATCAGATTGGTGCTGGCGGGTCGAGGAAATGAGGAGATGTTGGTCAAGGATACAAACTTCCAGCTAAAAGATTAATGAATTCAGCAGATGTAATGCACAGCACGGTGACGATAGTTAAACACACTGTATTGTATACTTGAAAGTTGCTAAGAGAGTAGATCTTAAATATTCTCACCTTAAAAAAGGGGAAAAAAACCCAGCATCTATTTATATCATGCTTACTATACGAGGCTTTCTATGTAAGTGCTTTACATAGCTGATTTAACCCTCACACCAGCCGTATGAGATAGATATTCTTGGTATCCCAGTTGTGCCGTTGAAGACTGAGGCACAGAGGGGTGGAGTGACTTGCCCCAGGTCAAACAGCTGTCAGGCGCCTAGTAAATTAATAGCATACAGTTATTTACTCAAGTAATATTCATTAAGGGCCATCTGACTGTGCTGGGAGCTCAACCCCTGCCCTCCAGGAGTTCACAGGCTGGTGGAGGAGACAGACCCATGGGCAGGTAGTGGCAGTACCGAGTGCTGAGTGCTCTCATGGGGCGAACCCAGGGAGCTGTCATGGAGCTCAAGACATGACATCCATGCTGTGGCATCTAGCAAGGCCCAGGGAGACACCAGGGAGGGCTTCCTGGAGAAAGAAACATTTAAGCTGAGATCAGGAAGAAGGTAGGAGAACAGCCTGAATGAGGAGCTGAGAGTGAGAGTGTGCGGTTGTGGGCTGTTGGAAGCTTCATAAGCTGATAATGTCCATTCTAAGATTTTCCAGCGGTCCTGTGACAGCACAGGGGTTCTTTGGTGGCCCAGGGTCTCTGACATCACAGGGTTTCTACATGGCCTAGACTTCCTGGAGCAGCCCAACCCCCCGTGGCAACCTAGGGGTTCCATGCCAGTTCAGGGAATCATATGGTGGCCCAGAATTTTTTCTGGCATGCAAGGGACCTGCGTGATCTTGGTGCACAACGACAGCCCAGGGATCTGGAAACTCCCAGGGGCACTGTGGCAGCTTCTGAGGGTCCCAGACATTTTCTGCCGGGGATCTCGTGGCATCTCCAGGGTCCTGTAGCCTTGTTCTTTATGGCTTCAGAAAGAAGAATATGCAGACTCATGGTAGGCAAGTCCTTTGGGGAAAGGAAACAGCCTGGAAGGGTCTATACCTGGAGGTGCATTTGCAAGGCTTAACCAGGCAGCAAGGAGATGTGGCTGGAAGTCCTCTCCCTCCGGAAGCCTGGGGGAGCCAAGGAGTCTGGATTCCTTATGGTTTATTTCCTTCTGGAAAGCTGAAAATTAGCCACTCAGGGAGGTCTGCGGGGAGCACTGTCCTTACTTGCAGGCCTGTGACTTGGAGAGGACCAAGGATGCACCTGTTGCCTGGATACGGAGGTACCGCTCCTCAGAGCCCTCCGAGCAGGTGCATCGTGCAGGGGCCGGAGGTTGCGGCTGCCCACGAGGGGGCTGGCACACCTCCACTTACAGACACCAGCATTAGCCCCTCAATGGGCTCCTGTGAGCTGAGCCTTCCCAGATCGGCATCGCTGGGTTAATCCCAGCCCCACTCACTGCTCCAGGTCAGCTGGGGGACCTGTCTGGGCCTCAGAGCCATGCCTGCAGAATAGGGATGACGCTCCCGCCTGTTTCCCTGGGGGGTGCGGCATCGAGTGGGATGGGGGAGAGCCTTGTATGAAAGCATGAGAACACGTTCCTGCTTCTCCATGGGCGCTGTGCGCTCCTGGGCGAACTCCTTCATACCACAGGGCCCTCAGTTTCCTCATCTGTAAAACGGGGGTGGGCCTAGCACAGCGTAGGAAACGCAATAGTTTCTCAACCAATGCTAGGTCTACCCCAACTCCTTCACCTCCAACCAGAGACTGCAGCCAGGTATCCTGGGTGTAGGGAAGAGGGTGGTTCTCAAGCAGAAGAGACCATCTGGCCCCAGGAAAGTCAATGGTCTTTGTGCCTTTGCCTCTGAGCAAAACCTCCTTTCTTTTTAACCCTGGGCAGAGCCAACACAAGAGCTACCTTTGTCAGGCACTGGGCTGAGAGTTGGACACTCATGATCTCATGTAGTCCACCCTACAATACTATAAGATAGTCTTAGTGATCCCATTTTACAGACAAGCAAACTGAGGCACAGAGAAGGCCGCTAAGTTGCCCCAGGTCACCTGACAAGAACAGAGCAAGCATTCGTACCCAGGTTTGTCTTGATCGCAAAGCCGGGACACTAATCACCTCTCTTCCCAGGTATCCTAGAAACAGCCAGGGGAGAAAGAGAAAAATGATGAGATGGGAACCAGCTGGAGAACTAGTTGAACACTTGGTGCCTGGGTGGGTACATTGTTTGTCCTTCAGGTCTAGGGCTGGCCTGGCTGGGTTTGACCCGGGCTGGCTCCGTGAACCATTTGAGAATCCCCAGCCCTCAACAGACTGGACCTCTCTCCTCTAGTGGCCCATTTTTAGAGAAACTGATGGTGGGGGATGTCAGAGACTCTGGTCTGAACAAGAACCAGTTCTGCCTGCACTTCAAAGGTCTTCTTCTTGGCAGGAGGGAAACAGACATCTCGTAACTGGGAGAGAAGGAGGGGTCTGGCGGCCCAATGACCCATTTTGCTTTTCCAGCCAAGTGGGACTTGGCATCACACAAGAGGGCAGGATTCATTTCCCCCACCCCCACTGTAGCTAGATCTGCCCAGGGGCTGGGGTCTCAGGCCCCATGCAGAAGGGGGAACCCCTCGGGAACCAGCCCCTGTGCCCTAGCCTATATTCTCCCCCGCGGGGCCCCCCAGCCAACAGCCAGCCTCTCTGATGCCACTACCAAATACCAGACCACTTATCAGGCTTTTCCAGGGGACCGGTGTCCCCAAGCAGAGCTCCAAGCCTGCAGTTAGGAAAGCAGCAATGGGCTTAACTTTCTCTGGACCGTGGGCTTTTCAGTGGGGAGATAAGCTTGGTCTGGATTAAGCTGGAGGGTAAAAACTATTTACTCTGAAACAATACTCTGTCTAGGAGCGAATCTGGACCCTGGGGCTTCCGGGGGGTCGGGGTGGCCAGGGGGTCTGCCCGCTCCTGCCAGGTCCCCAGCCGTCTCGCCTCCCTACCCACCGTCAGCCGAGCTGGTTCCACAGCCCAGTTCCCCCCAGCGCTCGCTCTCATTATGGAAGGAAAATGAGAAGAAGCTATAATGTTCAGTGCGTTATTATCTGCAGAGCAGCTGACCTGTGCAATTATCTCCTCCAATCCATATGACTACCTTGGCAGTCGGGCTTACTGACCTCTAAATAGATCTAGACTCAAGTCCCAGCTCAGTCACTTTCTAGTTCTTGACCTTGGGGAAGTGGTTTCATTCCCTGTGAGCCTCAATTTTTCACCTGTAAAATGGGAGTGACAATAGGCGCCTCAGAGTGCGGTCATGATGAGCCATGGTGTTTATAAAATACCGAACCAGGCCCCTGTTCCCAGCAGTGCTTAATAAACGGTAGTTTGTTTTAGGAAATAGTAGTATTTCTGGTAATGTAAGCCTCAAATAGGTGAAATCAGAGCTTTTGTTCAGTGGCAAAGCTGAGATTCAGACTCAAGGCAACAAAGTCCTGGCCCCGTGTGAGCCCGGCCTTCAACCGACCAGCCAGAGAGGGGCCCAGGGCAGGAGCCGGGTGGGCAGGGAGGCCCTGATCAGGGTGGCCTTTCCGACGCAGCCTCAGGGTCCAGAGCGGGAGGAAAGGCCCCAGTGCTTCCTGTCCCCCATCCCCTTGGTGGAAAAACAACTGGACCATTGTCCGCTTCTACTCCCCGTGTTTCACTGCTTTGTGCCCCTGGAGGCTGGGAGAAGAGCACCCTGGCTCATTCCTGAGAACAAAGACGAGGTCAAGGCCATCTCTCCTACAGGGCAGGCTCTGGCTCCAGGGAAGGAGGGGGGAACTGAGAATCAACTAGTGCCTGCACCGACCTCCCCCTCCCCCACTGCCCATGCTGTAAAAGGAGCCCTTCTGGGTTCTAGTGCAAACTTTACTACCGGTGACCTAGCTGTGAGGCCTGTGGAGGCCCCTGCCCCTCTCTGAGCCTCATCCTCTCATCTCCAAAATGAGGATCTCAGAAATAAACAGAACGTTAGCAGATGCAAACACATATATATAGGATGGATAAGCAATAAGGTCCTACGTATAGCACAGGGAACTATATTCAATATCCTGTGATAAGCCATAATGGGTAAGTATATGAAATAGAATATATATATATATATGTATAAATAACTGAGTCACTTTGCTGTGCAGCAGAAATTAACACAACATTGTAAGTTAACTATACTTCAATAAAATTAAAAAAAAAAAAAAAGAAAGAAACAGAAGGGACCACTGCCTATGCTGGAGAAATCGGGGAAGGTTTCACGGCTGAGGCGACATCAAGCAGGGCATTGAAGGGTGAGAAGAAGTTCTCCAGGCAGAGAAGAAAAGAAAAGGTATTCCAGGCCCAGGTTGCAATACTCACAAAGACCCAGCAGCTTCAGAGTGTGAGGTTTAAATGGCCCTTTTGCAATGATTTGTTTTAATTATATGAATAATACATGTTCCTAGTAAGAAAAAAAAACACCTGAATATAAGGAATAAAAGAAAAAAAATCACCAGTAGGCAGTTAATATTTGATACCGTTTTTAGCCCTTTTTAATACGATTAAGAAAGGGGCCTCTAAGCTCCCTAATATATGGAGAATCTCAGATTCTAGGCAGACAGGGAAGAACAAAGAACTGTCTTCTGGAAGCGGAGCCAGGCCCCGAGCGCTGGACAGACGGACAGCGTTTCCTGGGAGTGGGGACTGGGGAGATCACACCAGTGGAGACAGACGCACAGGCAGACACTCGGGGAAGCGGGACAGCGCCGCGGCCCCGCACAGCTCAGCGCCTGCAGCGGGACTGCCAGGGCCGAGGAGGGGAGGCCAGGGCAGGGTCCTTCTGAGCATGAATGAGGCTTGTGGGAAGGTCCAGCACTGCTGCTTCTGGGAAGCCCCTGCGCCTGTCAGCTGGCAAAAGTGGCCGTCCGCCGCCAAGCAGCTGAGGGGCTCCCCGTAATGGTTTAACTGGTTTCCTAAGCTGTCTGGCTGCAGGCTACGGCAGGCTGGGGAGGGGCCCAATGACGCTGTGAAGTCACTGCTGTGATCTTGCCAGCATGATCACATGGTTTAAATATGGTTCATCTTAATGGACAGGGGCTACGAGGGGAGTGGGCAGGGGCAGGGTGGGCGCCCAGGACAGCCAGCCTGAGCTGGCAGCAGTGGGTCAGCATCGGCGTGGGGTGGTCTGTCCACTCCTCGGCCTCCAGGTCCAAGGCCAAACTTGAGGTCCCTTCCTGCGTAGCTCCACATCTTCCGTGGACTCCTGCCTCATTTCTCCCAGCCCCCAACACCAGCGAATTTTCCCCAGAGGCCTTACTCGGGCCCCCCCTCACCTACGTGATGGAGTTAAAACAGCCCACGATGGAGGCCCTTCCCACCTGCCTCTGTCATCCTGGGCAGTCTGGGCATCTGGGGTCCCTGGGGGAATCCCAGAGCCTTGTGGATGGAGCAGGGGGACACAGTGACCACCGGAACCATCGTCACCTTGGCTGTGAAAACAGGACAGGGTGTTCCATTTCCTTCATGGCCCCTGTGAAGTCTGTTAACAGTAATTATGAAGTTATGGAGAATTCCCAGTCCTCCTAATCAGTGTTAATACGGGCTGCGTGAGCTAGTCATGGGAAAAGAGACGTCTTTGTTTGCGCTCTCGAAATTGGACCACTGCTCCTGCCTTTAGGTGTGATTCAGCTGTGTTCTATCCTCTCCCCCCATCTCTTAGTCCTACACCCGGCATCGTGAACGTACGCACGGTGTACATGCCCGCTGACCATCATATTCACTGTGTGCACACGCATATACACGTACACATACGCACACACACAGCAGCGCAACAGACTACAAGTCTTTGGATGCTGGATTAAGACATCATTTTGCAAAGCAAACACCAAAAACCAAAGAGCATTTCAGCCATGTTCCTGGCCCTCTTTGGCGATACCATTGGAAGCCCCCTCTCCCATTGCCGTACCCTGACCTCAGAGACCCCCTTGCGCGGGCCTCCCCAAATTAGACCGTGTTAACAAACCATTCGTGTTCCAGTTAGCATGGCAAGTGAACCTGGCTGGCTGAGCAGGGTAATACGCTCTCCTCTTGCTGTTAACAGGCCGAGGCACATTTCCCTAGGAGGGAGGCTCCCCCACCCCGTCTGTTGGAATAATGAGATCTGTGCAAGGCTCTCTGCCATCTGAGTCTGAGGCCATCCTGGAGGAGGTTCCCTTTGGACCAAGCAGGAGGGAGGCAATGAGTGAGGTGATGAAACTAATATTTATTGTGCAGTATTGGCTGTTGAGCCTATGCTAGGATCTTCTACCTAGGATGGTGCTTTTTCAACTGAGTTGTGGGTACTCACAGGGCCTGGGGTACTCCTCCCCAAGCCAGGGGGTACACAGAATCTCAGGATTAGCCCTGCGTGTCCTAATGGAACATCAATACACTCAAAGATTTGGAAGATTAATACCTTATTTTTATATTAAAACAACTGTGGATATACTTTGCAATCAAATGAAAAAATATATAGAGAGATGGCATGAATAAGTGAGGTGAAACAGGAGATTTCCAGGCAATTATGCTCTCCCACTTTCTTCTCTGGGCTGGGCCCCCAGATTTCCAGATGAGTGGGGATAACAGAATTCCTTCCATAGCCACTGCAGGAACTGAGGAGGGAGAGTTTGTGAGGTTCTAAGCCATAGCATAATGCTGTGTGACGCTGGGCAAGCCACTACACCTCTCTGATCCTCCCATCCCTGAGCAGCACAGTGGAAATGGTAATAACACCTCCTCAGGGCCAGCTTCACAGGTATGCAACCTGGGCAGTGGCACAGAGCCTTGCACTTGGTTTAATGCTCTGCCGCTGCCATCTTGCAAGTCTTAATAACTTTTGAATAAGAGACGCCTCATTTTTACTGGGCCCCACAAACTCTGTAGCTGGTCCTTCATCTTCTGATAGCGTTTTAGCAAGAGTTAAATCAGAAATGTGTGAAAGAGGCCCGTGCAGAGATTGATTCCTCCCTCCCTCTCTTCCTTCTTTCCTTCCTTCCCCAAACGTCCACTGAGCACTCACTCTGTGGCAGGTACTGTACGAGATGCTGGGATTCAGCAATGAACCAGGCATTCAAGGGAAGGAGGCGGAAGAAAAATAACCGGAAGAGAACTTTGTTGGAGATAAGTGTCAACAACAAGGGGATAGACGTGACTGGGGAGAGGGACTATATTAGGTTGTTGGGGAGCAGGGCTGGGGGTGGTCAGGGAATATATCCCTGAGGAATTTGATCAGAGACCTGAATGAAGTGAAGGAATATGCTGTGTGGAATATCAGAGGGAGAGAGAGTCCCAGGCAGAAGGACCAGCAGGTGCAGAGGCCCTGAGGTAGACGTGCTCTTACCATGTGGAAGAGATCAGTGTGGCTAGAGCTGGCTGGAGTGGGGTGAGGGAGGAGGCGGGTGGTCAGAGATGAGCTCAGCAAAGTGTGGGGGGCCCCGTAAGCTGTTGTGAGGATGCGATGGGGGTAAGTAAATGGCTGGGGGGTAGACGATTCCTTCAACCAGAGCTGGTTGTTTCTGGTCCCCCGTGGTTAGTTAGTACCTGGAGGCCAGAATGACAGCGGGAAGGATGAAGGTGTCCCATTATCCTCTGGAAACCCAGAGACAAGTTGTCTCTGGGCAGGAATGAGTGGCAGCCCCTCTGCTGTTGGTGAGGGATGACTCTTAGCTCTCTTCTTCCTCTGACTGGACAAGAGCTGTCCTGGTCCCAGGGCTGGGAGGCTCCATCTCCGGCAAGCTGTGTGCGATCAAAAGGCCAACCCAGGGCTTCCCTGGTGGCGCAGTGGTTGAGAGTCCACCTGCCGAGGCAGGGGACGCGGGTTCGTGCCCTGGTCCAGGAAGATCCCACATGCCACGGAGCAACTAAGCCCGTGAGCCGTGGCCGCTGAGCCTGCGCGTCCAGAGCCTGTGCTCCGCAGCGGGAGAGGCCACAACGGTGAGAGGCCCGCGTACCGCAAAAAAAAAAGGCCAATCCAAAGGCACCCCGACGGTACCTGTGCCAGAAGAGCCCCCAAGGCGGCCACCGCAATGCATCTTCATAAACTTTGTCCCCTTCCTCCAAATGAACTCCAAGATATGTAGCATGAACACCAGGGAGTGGGGCAGCCAGGCAGCCTCAGCCTCAGGTCCGGAGGACAGAGCTGGAAGCTGTCCTGTGCTGGCTAGTGGTTATGCAGAGACCCCTGCTCCCTGCCAGTGGCCTCAAGGCAGAGGACCACAGCTTCCCTTCCTCCAAGCTTTGTGACCCTGGGGAAGGGGTGTCCCCTCTCTGGGACCCCATCTCATCTGTAAATAGGGATACTAATAGTGACATGAGGATTAAATGAGAGGGCAGCCGAAGCACATAGAACGTGGGAAGTGTTCCCTCCCTGGGACTTTTTGGGAGTTGGGGCCCAACGCGAGTGTCACCTCTGAGACTGCAGCTGGCCACAGCCCCCCTGAGAAGTGAACAGAAGAGGGCGAAACCATCTGAAGCCAGCACGTAACGCTGAAGCCCCTCAGAATATGCTGTGACTGGGGGCAGGTCCTCAGAGCTCTCATCTTTAACATGAAAGAGACAGACTCTAGGACCTCGGGGGCCCCTCAAGCCTTGACGTTCTCTAAGATGGGAAAGTGATGGAGTCCTCCGTGACAGCCCATCCACCGGGACACCACTCCACTCTGGTTGGGGGCAGCAGACTGCAGGCCCCACATACACCTGGTGGCCCTAGAGGGACGGGCCTGCAGGCTGGAGGCTCTGGCCATCAGTCCTTCTGCAACAGGCCTAGGGCTCCTGCTACCGCAGATGGGAGAGGGGGAAGTGTCAGGCTGTTGTTACAAGCCTAGACTCTGGAGCAGCCCTGCTGCTTTCTAGCTGTGTGGCCTTGAGCAAGTGACTTAACCTCTCTGAGCCTCAGTTGTCACAGCTGAAAAATGGGGGTAATAAAAGCATCTACCACATAGGGTTGCAAGAGCCAGTGAGAACCGTGTGTGGCCCATGCAGCTCTGTAGACGTGCAACACATTCTTATTGTTTGTTCTCTCCCGGTGAACTGGTTCCACAGATGAGGGCGGGGTCCCTCCTTCCCAGGTCCTGGCTTCTCAGACCCCCTGAACCTCTGCCACTGCCCCTGAGGGCCAGTCCCCTCCAGGAGCAGCTGGGCAGGTATAACCTCATGATAAGGCCAAGACATCCTGGGAAGAAAGGGTTTCTTTGATCATCACTGATGAAGTCGGGCAAAGGATCCCTAAGGCCATATTTTGGAGGCAAAGGGGACCTTAAAATGGTGTGAGGTAACGGAAACGTAGCAGAGAGAAGGGCACGGCCCTGGGCATTAGAATGCACACAGGTCAGCCCTAATCCGAAATCCTTCAGGGTCTCCATCCTAGTTTTCTCCTCCATGAACCAAGGATATTATACCTTGCAAAGTTGTCAGAAACCTTCAGTGGGATGTATGTGAAAATATATATTCTCCACCCAGGGCCCAGCAATGTGAGTGGGCCTTCACAGAGGCCCCGCTGTATGCCAGGCCCTGTTCTAAGCATACTCCATATTTCATTCATCCCAGTTGACTGGGAGGCACTGGTTGCCCCAGGGCACAGCTAGGAGGTGGCTTATCCCCACCCCCATTGCCTCACTCGGGTAATGGATCCAGGATTTTCTTTGGGCTTATCTCTTATTGGAACATTTACCTTGGAAAGTCCAATATGAGGCCTCTACAGAAAATGTTTCCCACAGGATCTGCTCTCCAATAACATTTACTGTTCAGAATTACACCCAGGAAGAGACAATTGCTGGAGTAATGGCCTGAAGCAAAATTCAGAACTATCTGGCCAGCACTCACCTCAGCTCCGGGTGCAGCCCTGCTGCCTAGGCCTGCCTGGATGCGACCCAGGTCTGCCTGGATGTGACCCAGGTCTGCACAGCGGGCAGGGACCTGGTGGCTCTGGAGTCACCTTCGAGGAGCTCAGAGGTGCTTGCTCAAGGTCACATGAGCGCCCGGGGATAGGCTCAGACTGGAGCCCAGGATGGCCTCATCCTAAAGCCTGCTCTGTACACCCACCCCCCTCCCCATCCCTGTGGGGTCCCTGGGAAACCCCAACCTTGCCCCTTGAACTTGCTGAGTCTTCCTCTTTCTTAATTATTGGGCAGCCAGGGGGAAATGAAACACCTGCTACGTTCTTCCTTTTCTCAGCAAGGTGGCTCCCCCAAGATCCCTCTGCCCCAGCAGGGCGCCGGCAGTCCTGAGGCTGCCTTGGGCAAGCAGGCTTTGTACAATGGTTCACACGTGCAGATCCTCTAAAGTAAACGTGGCCACTGCCCGCTGGGGGTCACACTTCCAGGATAGGGCTAGGGGATCTACGTCCAGGCCCCCGACGAGGTGGGGTTTAAGAGAAAATGTTTCCAGCCTTCCACCCCTGCAGGAAGTGGTCACAGTAGTGTGTGTGTATGTCTGTGTGAGTGTGTCTGTGTGTGTGCACACATGTGCACGTGCACTCAGAGAGGGAAGAGAGCGCAAACAGAGTTGAGACTCGGAGATGGAGAGGCAGCGGGGAAGCCCGGCACTCAGGACCCGAGACAGAGAGAGGGGGCTTAGTCCAGCCACAGAGCCAGCTGGTAGCCGTGAAGTCCAAAACTGAATCCAGATCCCTGGACCTTTTATCCTTATATCCTCTGGGGTTGCAGAAAAAGTACCAATTTGCCTGATTGGAGCCTGGCCTGAAGTCCCCTCTGAGCACCGTGTCCCTGACAAAATAGGGGACACACAGGCAAGTGGCACCATTGATCTGTGTGGTCTGCAGGGCAGCTGAAGCGCGTGTGAGTGGCTGTGTGGCCTCCTTCGCCGCCACGCTCAGACACACCCCACACACCCTAAGATCGGCGTTCACAAGGGGCGAGACCACCTGCCCTCCGCCCCCAGTGTCCTTGTCTCATCGGGGCCTTCTTAAGCCCCGACCCCTTTATTTTGCTGACATTTAGCTCTGGAGGCTACAGACTGGGCTGTATTTACATTTTTAAATGATGAGGTCTGCTCGTCAAATATTCAGGCCACCGTTTCCATTTCTAGAAGGACGGTAAGGAGTACTCTTGACCCAAAGCGGAGCCAACGACACCCAGGGGTTTGCTCAGCGTTGGTGCTGGGAGCCACGAAACTGTGGATGAGCAAAAGGCGTGGCTTCCGAATGAACAACAAAAGCTCCCACTTCTAGAGCTTTCCGTGGAGCACAGTCCCATTCACGTTCACAGGACCTGCAAGATCGCACGTTTGTTGAGGCTCAGAGGGGCCGAGGCCACGGAGGTAGCGAGTCGGGGAGACAGTTCCACCCAGCCGTTCTGATGCCTTTGGCCACTCTGCAAGCTGCCTCTGCAGAGGAGCCCCGGAGGCCAGCGGGTGGCAAGTAACTTGCTCGACGTCACATGGTTAGTGAGCAACAGAGCAAGTTCCAGACCCTGAGCCCCCAGTTCCCACTGCAACACTCCTTTCTAGTGGGTTTCCTAATTCTGGAGAGCTCCGTGGTTTGCCCCACAAACTTCGGGACATCTTGGACACCCTCTAAGCCCAGATGCTGGAACTACCTGCCTGGGTTCAAATGCTAGTCTAATAGCTGTATGACTCAGGGCAAGTTAATTGACTTCTCTGGGCCTCGGTTTCCTCATCTGTAAAATGAGCATACTAATTGTACCCACTTCATAGATTATTGTGAATTAGAGGTTAATAGATACGAAGCATTTAGAATGGTGCCTGACACACAGTAAGCACTCTGTAAGTGTTAACTCTGATCATCACCACCATAGCCACCCTGCGCCCGTCCCCAGGGATGCAGAAGCCATGACTGGCTCAGATCCACCCAAACTGCCCACCAGACTCCCTGCCCCTTCTAACTGCTATTGGGCCTCAGCAGAGAAGAGAAGAGGCCTTCCAGGCACAGCAGACTAATCCAAGGGCACATCCTCCGCTTGTAATGTGCTCTGCATGGGTCATCAGTCATCCACTAGAGCCTCAGAGAGGGGCCAAGCCTGCAGCAGGCAGGCTGCCCAGGGCTGCCCAGACACTACCGGCCCATTAGATGAACAAGGTGGGGCTTTCTGCCCCATTCTACAGATGGAGAAACAAAGGCCTGGAGAAGTTTTATTTTTTATTATTAGTTATTATTTTGTCAGAAGGAAATAGAAATCCTCTCCTGGGGCCCTGTAAGATCCAAATACTTGCTTATCCCTGTGGCTTCCTGGTGGGATTGCCAACATCCTTCCTGGCCTGTAAATCAGCGATGTTTGGTGGCGCTGGTGAACAGGCTTCTGTGGAAGGATGAAGCACTCCCTTTGTCTGAGCCCAGTTCCTGTGTCTGTCTAAGCCCAGCCCTTTCCCTACCCCCACCCCTGCCCACACCTTTCTTGAGGGCTCCTAGGAGCAGCTGGGATGATATTTTATGGGGAGGAAAGAAAACAGGTCTCTCTGACTCCTGCCTGTTCGTCTACTCAGGCCCCGGCCCCGGATCTTCCTTTTGATTCATTTCCTCTCAGGATCTTCTCAAGCCAGGCAGGACTCTCAGTCATGGTCTCTCTGCTTTTCCATTGTTTTTCCTCCTTAACTCGAGCTCCAAATACCTGTCGTCATTCCGTTTATGGCAAGGGGTTGTGGCCTCCCTAATTCGGGCCAGGTGACTAGAATGAATTGCAGTTGCCCTGGGAAGACCCAGTGTCTCTAATATTTACTGCCAAGCAAATGTAAGTGGGGCAGTGCGCCCTGTGGGCGTAAGGCTCGGGGCGTGGCTTGGTTCTGCTCTGGGGACAGTTCCTGGTCCCTGGGGAGTCGAGGGAGCCTGCCGTGTGGTGGAGGATGCCCTGAGAAGGAGAGGACAGCCTCACCAGTCTGCTCTCAGCACAGGAAAACTCCTTTCTGGGGAGGGAGGATGCGGTTGCCTCTGCGTGGGGCAACTCCGGGATCACCCAACTCTGAGACGCCCCCATCCCCCATGCTGCACCAGGGCATCACTCAGGCAGGAGGGATGTGAGCCAGGGCCAGTGCCGTCCCCTCGCTGAACACTGACAGGCTGAGATCCAAGGAGGCTCACTGCAGACAGGAGAAGACAAAGTGAAATCCATGGGACATTGATAGCACCTGGTGTAGTTCAAGGAGCCGTGAAATCAGCAGCATATACCTGGGTTGAAGCCCAGCTCCAATGGGAGCTGTGTCATCTCAGGCAAGCTCCTTAACTTCTCTGGGCCCTACTCCCCATAAAATACTATACAGTCATCTCTGCTCTGCTTGCCTTGCTGGATGGCTGTGAGGGTCAAGCAAGAGCATAGGAACAGGAGGGCTCTGGGAGCTGTAAGCAGAGTACCGATGTCAGGAGTTGCATTGTGATTAATGTAAAGCAGGAGGGAATTTGGTTAGATGCCAGGAAGAACTTCCCTACTTCAGGAGGAGACATCAGAATGAGGCTATGGGGATCATCCTCCTTCCTGAAGATCTTTAAGAATAAGATCAGATCCGTTCGGCCGTTTCAAATAGTCTCGAGGTTGGCAGAGGCATTGGCCAAATGACTTTTGATGTCTTTTCTATCTCTCTCCTGACACTGTAGTCAGTTCCATCAGGCAGAAAGCGACCAGAGGCCACATCTGCGTGTGTGTGTGTGTGTGTGTGCCTGTGTAAGTACCTATGTGTGTACCTATATCTGCCTGGATGTCTGTACGAGTGTCTGTGTATTATATGTTTTTCTATGCATGTGTCTGTGTGTCTGCAAGGCTGTGTCTACATCGTTGTCCATGTGCCCACGTCTTGTGTGTAGAGCAAGTGGCTGAAGCCAAGAAAGCTCAAGGCGACTCATCTTTATTACTCAGCAGTTGGAAGGATTTCCTTTTGCCGCCCTATCCATCTTGGGAGGATGAGGACAAAGCACGAGGGTGAAAAAGGATTTTAAATCGGATCTTTATTTATTTGTTGTTGTTTTTGTTATACAACTTTCTAAATTTGGGCTAAGAACTAGATGAAGAATACCCGCTCTGGAGTGTCCTGCTGAGGCTGGAATACAGGCTTCTCCACTTCCCTGTGATCTTGGTGTCTGACTTCCCTTCTCGAGGCCTCAGTTTCCACATCTGTAAAATGGGGGCGCCTCCCTCACAGGGTAGTGGTGAAGATTAAGTGAATTAGAGCCTGTAAAGCCCTTAGCACAGTGCCTGGCCCTTAGAAAGGACTTCATACATGCCCGCTGTTACAGGTATTAGCTAGCAGCGATGTTTCTGGCCTGGCTCCTGATAGATGTAGCTAAAAGAACACTGGCTGTGGAGCCACCCGGCCCTGGGTTCAAGTTTGCCGCTCAGCAGCTGTGTGGCCTTGGGCAAGTCGCTTCACCTCTCTGATCCCGGTTCTCAGCTGTAAATTGGGAGCAATAGTATGCCTGCCTCACAGGATTATAGTGAGGCTCAAAGGAGAGAATGTAAGACCTTAGCATAGTGTCCGCCGCACTGTAGGCACTTAAGAGAAATAGTCCACCTGCAACAGAGATTCCCCTGGACCCTCTCCCCTCCCAATACCCCCGCAGTGGAATTCCGTGTCTCACCCACTGCCTGGGCTCCTGTTTTTATCCTTTCAGACACTAAGAACAGCAACAGAAGCCAGGAGCCCTAGGCACCCTTCTCTGATGGGGCTCATGGGGGAGGGGCTGCTCTGGCAGGAGCTGCCCGGGCTCCCCGCCCCCTTACCCCGGTTCAAACCTGTGCCCTTTCCCACCCAGTTCCCAGGGCCCCTTAATACCCGCGAAGCCATTAAATATTTAAATTGGGCTGTGTGGCAGCCAGGTTGCCCCAGCAACAGCCCTGCATTTTTGGGGATGGATTACCAAGTCTTTCAAAGGGTCTCCTGCTGCTCCAGCCCTAAGAAGGATGAACCGTGGGAAGCAAGAGCGAGTGGGAGGGAGGGCTGGGGGCTTCTGCTTCCCAACTGGGGCTTATAGATGCAGTCACCGTGGGAAACAGCCAGAGATCTCGAGGGTCAGAGAAAGGGCAGGCTTCTCCCCAGTTTTCAAGAGTCTGGACTCGAATCCAGGACTCGTGCCTGCCAGCCTGTTCTCTTCACCTGCTTCCGTCTTGTGGGCCTGTTGTCTGGATTGTGGTCTGAACCCCAGTTCTGCGCTCACCAGCTGGGCCACTGTGGGAAACTTGCTCACCTTCCCTGGGCCCCCGTGTACTCCCGGGTAACTTGGGGATAATTGACCCATTTCAGGTGACATTGGAACAGTGCTCGGCACGGCTCCTGGCCCACGCAAAGCAGTAGCAGTTATTATATTGATAATATTCCATCCAGTACCCCCTGTGTGCCCTGAGGGGACTCAGAGGAAGTGGGAGACACAGCCCTGGCCACCAAAGGCTTATGTCTGGTGGAGAAGGTCTGCCAGCAATGGTAAGTGCTAAGGATACATCCAGTGTTCCCTGGCCCTGTCCCCTCCGATCCCGGTGCGAGTATACAGTGGCTGCGGCCGCTGACTCCACACTCACCTTTCCCAGGGGCCTGGCGTCGCCTGGGATGCGTTTTGAGGCCGGCCCTCAGGTGTGGCAGGGGGCACCCAGGCTAGGAGTCTAGACTGTGCCATCCAGCCCTGACTCTGCTGTGTGTCCTTGACTCTGCTGCAAGTCCCTTCCCCTCTGGACGCCAATCTCCTTGGCTGCAGGATGAGGGTGGCTCTGAGTCACTTTCTCGGGCAGCCTCCCTTTCCGGCCAGCACAGATGCACCAGCAAACCATAAGGATGGCCTGTTCCCCCCTCCACTTCATCCTGTGAGTGCCCCCTTAGGAAGTAAGCCCGAGGGGATGAGGCCAGTCCTGCAAGTTTCTTCTGATCTCCACCTGGACTCTGCTCTTCAGTTCGCAAAGCACCTCCTCTCCTATATTTTATTCCATCTCAACCCCCTGGGGGAAACAGAAAAGACGGCTGCCTCTCTCCCCAGCCCCAGGCTCTCTCCAGAGGCAGGAGGATTTCCAGGGAATTAAAATCTCCACTGCAGACAATCCAGACACGTGCTGGCTGGTCCCAGCAGGAGGCCAGTGGCGTGGAATCATCGTTCAGTTTTCTTCCCTTGGAGGGAAGGCAGAAGATGGGGAGGCTGGGAGGAGGCCCTGAGCCACGTGCTGGAGGCTGGGTCACGTCGGAGAACCTGGGCTCTGGCTGCCCGGGGTGATGGGGGAGGGACGCTGGGCATCTGACTGGCAGACAGCCATTGGCTGGTTCCATGGTTACCCTCCTAGATTTGGGGAACATGATTTTCAGCCTGCTTGGAGCCCTGGCCTTCCAGATAGACCACAGGGGGGTTCTCACCTTTGAACCTGACAGTGTAGACTCCCCCCCCCCACCCCCCAGGGATGGATCAGAAGGAAAGACCGACCGGTAGGCCTCTCCTTGAGCCCACAGAATCCAAATCTCAGGGCTGCAACCTGGAAGTTCGAGGGCTGAACAAACTCCCCAGGGGCTTCTCAGACTGGCTGGCTCCCTGGCCTCCACTTCCACCCAAGCTGCCTATGCCTGCCCTGGGCAGGAAGGTGGCCACGTGTGGCTATGGTCAGTTTAGGGTTCTGACACCCCTCCTCTTCCCCGCCCCTATGGTCCCCTTTGCTCCTGCTGTAAACTTTCTGCCCCTCTGCTGGGGGTGGGGGCTGAGGGGAAAGGGCATCCTCTTTCCCTTTCAGGGAGGGAGGGATGGAGATTGTGAGTGACAAACTGGATTGATGAGCCGCAGGTGGGGTGGGGCGTTACTGTCAGGGATGAGCTATGTCCAAGGCAGGAGTGCCTGTCCCAGGGTCCGCGGATGACATGGAACTTGAGGAATTGGTGGACTTGGGGGAGAAGCTTATATCTTTGCTTTCACTAACATCTAACTGAAATTGAGCATTTCCTCCAACTATGATCACAGGCAACAAGCCATAGCTCCATTAGCTGTACTTGTAACGTTGCCATCAATATATAGAAGCAGATACTTTCATAGCACCCCAAAACTGTTGCAGATTTCAATAGTTATCGAACCTATCACTGGATCTTGAATTTAATAGGTTGATAAAGAAATATTTGCATTTTACAAATGTTTTTTAAATATTCTTGTAACCATATTTTAATATAATTGGTTTAATCCTATGTCTTTTATTTTACGTAGGGTTGGGGGAAAAGTGAGAGACCCTTGCTAAGAGTTCAGCTCTGGGATCAGGCCAGGGGACCCCTGCAGCCTGGCTGAGTGACCTGAGGCAGGCCGCTCATCGTCTCTGAGCCTGATTCAATCACAGGTCGGCGGGGAGCAGACCTACCTCCTGGGATTCTTGTGAGGATCTGTATGCCCTTAGTTCAAGGCCAGGTATACAGTAAGAGATAACTAGCTGCAGGCTCTGGTTAGCATAAAGACTAACAAAAGCTTCCAGGAGGCCCCCTGGAGAATAATGAGACAGACTCAGCCAGGTGAAGCAGAGGTGTTGCCGGAAGTCACCGCTTCCTGTGCCAGGCTGGGCGGAGAACCCACTTCGGGGAGAGGGCTGCCTGGAGGCTGGGGACACAGTGACACTTCCTAGCACAGGAGGAGCTGCAGACACAGTCTACTGGCAGATCCCCCAGACCCAGGTCCCCCGGGGCTGTGGGTTCCCCCCAAAGGCCAAGGGTGCTCACTAAATGGGGAATGAATGAAAGAACATAAAAAGGAAGTGTTTTCTGATATAAATT
The DNA here is from genome assembly GCF_937001465.1 of Orcinus orca. NCBI lineage: Eukaryota > Metazoa > Chordata > Mammalia > Artiodactyla > Delphinidae > Orcinus > Orcinus orca. Next base: position 15,184,174 of record NC_064566.1, on the reverse strand, counting down.
GCCACAGAATAACGGTTGGCTGGGAGGGAACTTGTTCTTTGCTGATCCAGAGAGGCCGTGGGGTAGACACTCTCTGGATCCCATGAAAGCAGCCAGGTTGCCCACCAGCTTTTGGTGGAAGGTGCAGAGCCTTCCCAGAGGCCTTTGCAAATGGGCCATCTCAGTGCAAAGGCAGGAGGATGGAGCCATGGACCCATCCCAGGAAGTGTCAGGGATGAGCGCCTTCTGTGGCTTGAGTCCAGTCCAGGTCCATGGGGCAGGGGGCAAGGATTGTGGCAAGGGTCACTCTGGGGACCAGCAGCCCAGAGTCCCCGGGCCACACCTCTGGAGGACGGCCAGGGCAGAAGGATGGGAACCCTGCTTTGTCCCAGCAATTTCTCTAACCTTGGGCCAGGGATTTCATCTCTCTGAGCCTCAGTTTCCTCATGTATAAAACAAGAGTGCCTATCTCCTGGGGTGGTTGGGAGGATTCGATAAAATAATGTGTGTAAAATGCTTTCAGAAGTCAAAATAAATTAAGATGTTTGTCTTAGTGGGCTGCCTTGAGTGGTGGGAAGAGCAGTGGGCTTAAAATCAGGAGTTCCTGGTTCCGGCGCTGCTGTGTGACTTTGGGCCAGACCCTTCCACTCTCTGGCCCTCAGCATCCCCCAGTGTGGAAAAAAGAGAGTTGGAGTCAGCCCTCACTAAGGTTTCCTTCTTTGAAGATTCTCTGATGGCAGAGGAGAGGGCTTGCGGCAGGAACATGCAGTGCCCGGACCTGGTTCTGCTCACAGACTACAGACTGTGCTTTCCCAGACGCTGCAGCCACTCTGCTTCCAGTGTGGAGGCCGGGGAAGGCTGTCATTTAGGATCCGCTACATCCACCACAGGCTCTGCCCCCAGGAGCCTAATTAGATGTTATCCCCCATCAGCTGTGTCCATGTCCCCGTGTCCGTGCTATCACCAGGCATGCCAGGATTTCGGGCCAATTGCTTGTTTATGAGACCATGTATCTTGGGATGAGGCCCAGCAGTCACCGCCAGCTCCAATTAAGTTCTCCCTCCCACCCCCCCACCCCCCACCCACCCCCGCTCAGCTCGGAACCTGATGACAAGAATCATCGTTCTTCTGACACGCCTCAGCCCCAAGTCCTGATGAAGGAACACTTGCGTCTTCGAGTCAGGCAAACCTCGGTCAGTTCTGGCTCTGGGGCCTTCCTAGCCCCTTGGAGACTCACTTTCCTCTTCTGTAAAAGGGAACGATGGTGATTTATCTACTGATAAGTTGCAGATCTCTTTGGAGGATCATTATAGGTAAATGCCCATAACACAATGGCTTGCAGTATTCACTGAGGCTCAGTAAATGTCGGTCCCCGCCCTGTCCTCCACACACAGGCCCCCCAGCTTCTAGGTTCCCCCTGCAGCCCCACCAGGCAGTCAGCACTTGTTTCCCTTCCTGCCCGGCACGCCCTTGGTCGAGGTGGCTGTTCACAGTCCTCTTTTGAGCACCGGGTTATTAATTCTGAGTAGGCTCTAGTGAGTCCTTGAGGGAGGGAAGCCGCTGGTCTCCGTGCCTTGGACCCAGCCCAGTGCTGGCACTAGCAGGTGCCTGGCGTGCACAGGAAGGAAGGAACTGGACGTACAGCCGCTCAAGTGCTTTTTCCTACACCATCTCTCCATCCACGCAGTGACCCTGGGAGTTAGATCTGAGAATGCCCATCTCACAGATGGAGAGATGGAGGTGCAGGTGGTGAGGAAGCTGGCCCACGTCTCACAGCTTGTTGGGGGCAGAGCCGGTACTGGTTGGGACCCAGGTGAGGCCGCTCCCCTGGGACCCCCTGAGGCTCTTCCCTGCACCACAGCGCCCTCACCTGGCCAGAGTGCAGACAAGACGTTTCTCGGCTCCCTCCAGCCCAGATCTACATTTGCTTCCTCCAATGGGGGCTTCTCCATCGCCCCTGTCCACCTGCCTTCTTTTCTCTCTCTCCAGAAAGCATGCCCAGGGCCTGGGGGCGGTGAAAGTAAAAGGAGTGATTTATGAACTGAGCTGTTCTTCTTAATCAGAGAACCCCTCCTGGGCCTGTTCTATGCAGATGGGACTGAGCCGCCATCTGGGGCAGTGGATTGACAAGATTAATAAAGCTGTCTGGCCCAGGCAGGGGCCTGCAGAGGAGAATGCAGCAGTGCTGCGTGACCTCACACCGTCTCTGCCCCTCTCTGGGCCTCAGGACTCCCATCTGTCAAGGGATGGCAGGATGGGGTCATCCCCCAAAGGCCTCTAGCTGGCATGGGGGAGGATGCTAGCCAGCTCGCTGGGACACTGCCTGGTCGCCTGATTCAGGGCAGAGCAGCACTGGGTTGGAAACTTTGGAGACTGGGGCATAGCACCCCCTCTTTCGGGCGTCCTCTCTCTTGTGCCATGTCCATGGATCAATGTCTTATCAGGTGCTCTGGTTTGGAGTCTAGCAGACTTAGGCCTGATTCATGGCCAGGTGGTCTTACTAACCATATGTATGAATCCAGGCCAGTTAATTATATTCACTGAGCCTCAGTTTCCTCATCTGTAAAATGGGATAATAATGATACCTACCTCCTAGGTGAAGATTTAATAAGAGGATGCAGGAGAAACGCTTAGCAGAGTCTGGTGCATGGTAAATGCTCAATACTACTAGTTATGATTAGGCTCAATTATCACAAAATTGGAGCAACTAATTTGACTTTGGGGCCATTTAAAGGAAAGATATTTATATCCATCCTGACCAAGCCAGATGTCCATGGTCTGCCCCACGCCCACCTCCACTGATAACCAGTGAACATGGTTTGGGCGTCCACCTATTTTCAATATATGAGGATGCGGATAATAATAGCTCCCCATGGGAACAGTGTTTCCAAGTGTTTCCCAAGAGTTTTCACATCATATCGCTTCATTTCATGAATTCTTACAACCACCTTTGGCTTCAAAACTGAGAATCACAGTTTTCATAGGAGCACCTAGCGTCTCAGGGAGAGTAGTGATTTTCTGAAGGTCTCCAGGGTGCTGGCCAAGGCAGGTGCCGTCCCAGACTGTGCAGAAGCAGTGCTGATGGCTGAGCAGGCAGGCGTCTCCCAGGCCATCATTTCCCAGCTTCCCCTTAGTGTAGATCTTCACTGGGTGAGAAAACAATCAGGGAGGGGGCATCCTGGTGAAGAGGAGGTGAAGAGACGCTGGAGATTCACACGGAGCTCAGCACCTCCTCCCCGCCCCCGGGTGAGCCTTCTGCATCACCCAGGCCTCTCATCCCAGCCTCAGTGTCCAGAGGAAGGTGGTTTGTGTCACACTCAAGATGACCACCAGCCTGAGATGCTGGGCAGAGGATGGTGCTTTTGGGGCACCAGGGCTGGGACGGGGCAGGGGAAGAACGCGGGTAAGAGAAAACTATGACCCCCTCCCTGCTTCCCTGAGCCCTGGGGCTGGGTGTGGGGTGCATCTCCTGAACTAGACATTGGGGCTTCCATTCCTTAGGCCACAGAAACCCGAGCTCTAGGAAGGACCCTGAGTTGGCTTCATCTTGCCCTGTGAGCCATCCCTGGATAGAGTTCCAGCCCAGAGCTCCTTGAGCCTTGCCTAGACCCCGGGGGCTTCTTCCCCCAGATGTCCACCCAGGTGGCAGTGTCCTGCCTGGTAGTGACAGTGTCCTCCCTTCTCCACACCCCGGGGTCAATTTCAGGGCATCTGTCACTGTTCAGATGCAGCTGGGCTTCTGCCCTCTTCCCCACTCCTGGCCCCCAGCACAGTTTTTCTAACGTCTCGCCTGGAGTTTTAGAAAGAGCCTCGGATCTCAAGAGGGTGCAGCCGCTTTGCCACAGTTAAGCCTCAGTTTCCTTCCATAAAATGGGGCAATAGTCCACCCTGCAGATCTGTCTTGAGGATTCACCATAATCATGTGAGTGAATGCAGCCCTTTCCATGAAAGCTGGCTTTGATTCTGACTGCTGGGTGTGGATTCGTGGTCCATCACTTACTAGCTGTGTGATGATGGACAAGTCACTTCCTTCTCCAGGTCTCGGTTTCCCCATTGTAAAATGGAGGTGATGGTATGATATCTACTTCCTAGGGTTGCTCCTGGCATTTAATGAGCTCATGCATGTAAGCATACAGCCCAAAGCCATACAGCAGATACCGAGGCAGGCAGCTGAAGAACTTGCCACGTGTGTCTGTTTAGGCTAAACAGTAGTGGGGTACCAGTTCCTGGAGCCTCAGAGAGCTCTCAGGAGGGCCTTCTCCTGCCTTTCCCCACCTCTGCCCATCCCCACATCTATACTCCCTCAAAACTTACTCCCCTGCACTGTCCCCTTCCCGGTGAAAACTCCCTAACTGCCCCCAGTGAAGTTACACCAGTGGACTTACACCAGTGGACTTACACCAGTGGAGAGTTTGTCCTCCTTCCTGTGGGCCCCCAGCCCTATTATCATCCCTTCCCTTGCCTCCCCCAATCTCCTACCCCCACTGCCACCCAAGTGTTGAGTTCGTGCTTGTTTGTATCTCCACTTCCTAACACAGCACCCAGCGCAAAGTAGGAGTTGCTGAGCAGATGGGTGGATGGATGGATGGAGGGATGGAGGGAAGGATGGAGGGATGGAGGGAGGGAGGGAGAGGAATCTTTCACCTACCGCCCCTCATCCCCACCACTGATGATAATGGGAAGAAATCTGAACAGGTACCCAAGACGCAGAAATTCCCCCTTCCTGCCCATGGGAAGGCCCACTGCAGCCCAAGCTCCCCCAGACCTCAGGTTTTCCCTGGAAATGTCCTCTAGCCCAGTGTTTGAGCAGCAGCCGGCTATGGAATTCCCCACACATGTGACAGAACAGGCGTCTCCATCTGGGCCCGTTTGACTGCTGAAATCACACCCCCATTCCCACTGCTGGGAGCTGGCAGTGGAAAGGAGGAAAGGAGCCTTCTGGCAAATCCTTATGCAAAGCCTAAGGCACACTTTCCAGCATCAAATTTCTCTCCCCTGGGAGTCAGAGCTTCTGGTGAGGGTGTTTGATTTACGGCGCTCTGCCAGCACTCTCTCTGCTGAGGCATCAGTGCAGACGCCCAGGTGGCATCCAGGGGGCATCGAGTTGTATGGGCCACCACACCCACCCTCTTCTCCCCATTCATCAGCCACGTGCAGTAGCGTGTCAGCAGAGCTGAAGCCCGTGCCAGAAACCCCAAGTCTCTTGAAGATGTGGTTTCCCATGCGGCCCCAGCAAGGGCACCCGGGAGCTGCCATCTGGGCAGAAGGCGGGCATGGAGTGCGGGCCTCCCCAGCTGGAGTGCCCCAGGTGCTGAGAGCTTTTCATTAGCGCTAACGGGCCCAGATCAGCAAGGCACTGGCCCAGAACGTGCGTGTCTGAAGGGGGATCAGGTGTTCATAAGCAGCTTCTTTTTTTTTTTTTTAGCGGTACGCGGGCCTCTCACCATTGCAGCCTCTCCCACCGCGGAGCACAGGCTCTGGACGCGCAGGCTCAGCGGCCATGGCTCATGGGCCCAGCCACTCCGCTGCATGAGGGATCTTCCCTGACCGGGACACGAACCCGCGTCCCCTGCATTGGCAGGCGAACTCTCAACCACTGCGCCACCAGGGAAGCCCCATAAGCAGCTTCTTGAATGGGGCTGCTCCTTATAGGCTTCCTAGAATAATTGAATATTCTCTCTTACAGGACAAGCTGGGCCAATAACAGAAATATACAGGAACCCCTCTGACCAAGAGACTGTCCCGCTGACATCAGAACTGCCCAGGTGACAAGTCAGCAATTGCTCCCCCCTTCCCCATCCCTGTGCACCCCTGTGCCATCCCCTGATACCATCCTCTCTCCCCAGCAGACCTTTCTCAGTCTGTCTGTCTGTCCCTTCCCGTATCTCTTCTTCTGCCTCTTTCCCTGTCTCTCTCCTTCAGTCTTTCTCCATCTTTCCGACTTTGTTTCTCTGATTTGCTGAGCCTCTACTGTTCTGTGTCTGTTTTCTCTTTTCCCACTCTTCCTGCATTTATTCATTCATTCAGACATAGGAATTGAGGACCCACATGTGCCAGGCACTGCTCTAGACACTAAGAATACGGCAGTGAACAAAGCAAGTCCATGCCTTTCTTTTTTTTTTTTTTTTTTTTTGGCGGTACGCGGGCCTCTCACTGCTGTGGCCTCTCCCATTGCGGAGCACAGGCTCCGGACGCGCAGGCTCAGCGGCCATGGCTCACGGGCCCAGCCGCTCCACGGCATGTGGGATCTTCCCGGACCGGGGCACGAACCCGTGTCCCCTGCATCGGCAGGCGGACTCTCAACCACTGCGCCACTAGGGAAGCCCAAGTCCATGCCTTTCTAAGCATACATTCTAACAAGGGAAGGTGTGTGCTACCAAAATAAATAAGTAAAATATTGAGTGTGGAGAGTAGCTACCGGGCAATGGCCTGGGCTTCAAGACACAGGGCTCCAGGCCCAGATCCCTAATTGGTTTTGTAACTTGGCCACTCTCCCCTTCCCTTTCACAGCCTTGGTTCTCCCATTTCCATGGTGAGGGTGTTGGGCCAGATCAGTGCTGCTCTACCTTTTCATGGCCAAGAACTTCTTTTATTGAAATGCTGGTGACATGAGTTATACAAAGGCTGGATTCTAAATCAGTGCTTACACAAACAGTAGTGTCACGTAAAAGTTCCCCTTAAAGCCCTTAAACACCTGGCTTTGTTATACATGAAACAGTCAGTGGCATCCGGGGGTCACGAACGATAAAGCAGCCATCTGTAAGCACCAACCCTCAGAGGCCAGGGGCGGGGGTGGGGGGGTGGGGGGGTTGCTGTGAAGGGCACAGGTGTCTCGAGACCATGAGAGCCATGGCAGCAAGTCCACGGCTCCCACCCAGGATCACCCTGGGGCAGGCGCCCACATGGAAGGGCAGCTGGACCCACAGCACCTGAACTGCTTTCCCAGCATGCTTTCCCTGCGCCTGTGGGATTTGAATTCACATGAGGGCAAGTTTGCCTGTGATGCTGACTCCTCCATTTCCTCTCTCTGGGCCTCAAGATTTAAAGGACTGGGGCTTCCCTGGTGGCGCAGTGGTTGGGAGTCCGCCTGCCGATGCAGGGGACATGGGTTCGTGCCCCAGTCCGGGAAGATCCCACATGCCGCGGAGCGGCTGGGCCCGTGAGCCATGGCCACTGAGCCTGCGCGTCCGGAGACTGTGCTCCGCAATGGGAGAGGCCACAACAGTGAGAGGCCCGCGTACTGCAGAAAAATAAAAAAAAAGATTTAAAGGATTTTATCAGTCAAACAGCACTGCCTTTACCAAGTCATCATTTACGAAGTATACCTTTCTCCCTAGTTCATTTACTGCCGAGTCATACATACCTAGCAGTTAGAGCTTCTAAACAACATGACAAATAGGGTTCCCACCCTGGAGTGGTTTAATGGCTCCAAAACCCAAGACACTTGCCCCTTGAGCCAGGCGGTGCGGAGGGGTGATTTGTGAGGTGTTACTTGAAATCCTGAAAATGGCTTTAGGAGATTGCTAGCCTCGGGGAACCCAGTATGAAAACCACTGACCACACTCCTCCTCCCTGAGCAGAAATCCTCCGGATCAGAGTCCTTCCCTCTCAGGGTCTGGGAAAGCAGGGCAAGGAGGGGAGGGGAGGAACCGCCGTGTGTCAGGCCTGGCGTGAGAAGCCCTACATACGTTATTTATCATTTAATCCTCAGTCCTCTGATTTCCTGAGCAGGTCAGCATTCCTGGCCCCATTCTGCAGACACGAAAGCAAAGGCCCAGGGAGCTTACGTGATTTGTCCACTGGCCCCGGGGCTAGAAGGAGGTGGAGCCAGGACCCGTGTGACCCTGCAGCCCCCCTGTCACTGCCACCCTCCGCTCTGGGACCCTGTGGGCTCCGTGGAATGGGGAAACCTCAGTGGGCCTTTCACCCCTGGCCCCAGGGAGGGCATGGCCTTTCCATTTAGCAGAGATCCGCCCCCTCCATCTCCTTCCTAAGTGCCTTTCAAACATCTTTTTGGAGGAACAGCCAAGCCTTTGTACCTCCATGGTCTGCAGTTTCTTCTCAATCCGCCTTGCAGAGACTATGTTCTACTCTCCTTAGAAGTAAATTAGGGCACTGCGTGGTGATGGGCTTAGCGTCCAAAAGGCTCCGTGGGTAGGTGGAGCCAACACCCAGATCCAGGCAGCGATTGGAGGTACCATGTGTCTGTCACTTTTGTCTGGCCAATTGGCCGTGGAGGTGTGTCCCCACATTCAGGAGCCCCTGTGGCTGGAGGAGCTGGCAGTAGTTGGTCTTTTGATTTTAGCCGGGCCGTGGGCGATGACGCAGGAGGCCGTCTCTCTGGCCACTGGGAAATAAAATGGCATAAGAGGTGTGAAGACGAGCCTGAATTTTGGAGGAAAATGGATAAATGGGGCGAGGGAATTAGCATTCATTGAAAATGATGATGTGGCTCCGGATTAAGACAGACATGGGTTCAAATCCTGGTTCAGGCACTTCTGTGCTGTGTGACCTAAGACAAGTGATTCCATCTCTCTGAAGCTCAGTTCCCTCGCCTGAACAAAGGGAAATGACATTACCTAAATCCAGGAGCCTTACGAGGATTCAGTGAGATTGTGCATGTTCCTCCGCACATAGTAAGAACTCAAGGGCAGTCAGCTGCTACTCGCTGTTGCTGTTACCAGCTACCACACACCAAGCTCTGTTCTCAGTGTTTTCCATACATTATGAGAAAGGCATTATTTTTTTATACTAATTTTAAAGAAAAGAAACTCGGATGTATGCAGTTCAAGAACGTGCCCCAGGCCACCAGCTAAGCAACTGGGATGTGATCCTCTGTCAGGCTGCAAAGCCCTCTGTCCACTCTGCACCCTGCCCTGGAGCTGACGCCTGGGCTTCCCTATCTCCATCCACCCTCCAGCTCACATCATCTCTTTTTCTACTGCTTCACCTTTGAGGTTGTCAGAGGCTCTTCCCAGGAGACACATCCCCTTTTATTGCACTCGTCTGGGAGCCCAGCACTCCATAAGCCACCCATGAGATGTAATCTCTAATGAATGTGGTACATAATAAATACAGGTAGCCCGTTTATGAGCTGCCATATTTATTATGCCCCTTAAATGCCAGAGAGCCAGAGCCAGCTGAAGCCGGATCAGACCCTGGAGAACAGCTTTGCCTGGGTAGGCAGAGGAGGGGGCCCCAGAGCCTGGCCCCCCTGCAGACTTCTCAGCATCTCACTGGGGCTGCCCCTCCTGCCCTCTAAAAGCCCTCCCAAGTCTGAGCCTGATGGCAGGAGCTGACAGCCCATCAAACTCCATCTCCATCCATTGCAGATGAAGACACTGAGGCCAGAGAGGAAGTGACTCGCAGAGCTGGAGCCTGGGGCTCCAGACTCCCAGTCCAGTGCTCTTCCTGCCCTGCTGTCTGCCTGAACAGTGGTCCCTGGACCAGGTGGAGCACAGGATCTGAAGGGAGCTGAGGGGCATGCTTACAAGCTCCAGGATGTTGGGCACCTTCACCTCCCTGAGGCTCAGTGTCCTCATCTGTAAAATGGGCACAGTGCTTCCTGCCTCATGCGGTTGTTGAAAGATTCAGGACAGTCACTTCATGGAGCTGGAGCGTGGCTGGCAAAGAGTCGATACTCAACGAATGTTCTTTCCTGTCCTCTTCCCCCTTTCCAAGGACGACAGGGTCTCAGCAGATGTATGGAGTTGCACCAGCCAAGTGCCCAAGGGAGGGGGGGCCAGCACGCCACGCCTAGGCTGCACGTCTCTGTCCTGGGGTCCTGATCTCATGGGCAATGATAGCCCAGTGAGTCACCTATGACTGTAAAGTTAGGTGTGTTCCTAGTAAGAGCTGTTCACTCCACTCTGAGCCAGGTGCCGTGGAGAGCCCTGACATAGGACGTCTCATTTAATCCTCACAACACGCCAGGATGCAGGTCCTAAATGCCCACTTTCAGATGAAGAAACTGCGGCCCAAGATGTTAAGTCACTTACCAAAGACACAGAGGTAGAGAGGTGTGACGAGCCAGGATTGGAGCCCAGGTATGTCTGGCTTCAGAGCCCATGCTTGGAACTGCCATGTTTAGATGCAGGTTAGTTGCTGCTTCTAGAAGGTCAGCGATGGAGGAGATGGCGGAGGGCTGGTGGCTTGGTGTGGGGACCTGTTCTGGAGGAAGAGAGCCTGGGCTTGGGCATGATGCAAGAGACAAGGATGACCCACCATCAAGGATAATGGTTTAACAACTGGTGGGCGTGGCATGGACCAAGAGATGCTAGCTAAACAGGCCCGCCATACCCATGGTTCCCCACTGAATCTCAGCCCTCCACTGGCTGCTGGGAGGATGGGGCCTGGAACAAGGGAAGGGGTAGGTCCCCCCTGGGTCTGCCCATCCTCTCCCCAGGGCTGTCAGGAAGAAAGCGTAGCAATATTGAACATTGTATATTGAATATGACCGTGACGTGTGCACCTTGAGGGATGACTTGCGATAGCAGATGCCGTCTGCTTCCGCCGGGCATGGGGGAGGGCTACATCTTGTTTTCAAGCCCCAGTGCCTGGCATCCAGTCGTTGCACAATAAATGTTTGTTGAATAGAATTGTATTCAGTGACCCGCTACCATGGGCATACTCTTAGGTAGGGACGGGGAGACTCCAGGGGGTGGTGGGATGCTCTAAGTCTCACGATAGAGGTAGTCAGGGCAGGGGAGCATCTGGGGGCTTGGGGTCCCAGGAGGTGCCTGCAGCTCTTTCCCTGCAACACCCCTCCTCACTGGACAGGTCCTTCGAGTCGGAGGGTATGTGGGGTAGTAGGTAGTTTGTCGGACCTGGGTTCTAATCCCGCTCTAGGACCTTAGCAAGTCCCTCAGGGCCCTGAGCCTTAGTGTCTCATCTACCAAATAGGAGGCTCGTGTCTGCAATCAAGTAACATCATGACATCACACCTCTGAGCACCTGCCACACTGAGTACCTGCTAAGCATATTTCTGCGTAACTTCAGTTAATCCTCCCAACACTGCTGGGGAGGAAGCTTCTGTTTTTAATCTCCATTTTCAAGTTGGAGAGAGCAACAATCAGAGAGGTGGAGTAATTTGCCCAAGACCACACAGCAAATGAACGGTAGAGACAGGGCTTGAACCCGGGCAGGCTAGCTCTTGAGTTCTCACTCCTAACTCTGGCCTCACAGGGCGAAGCACTGGCCCTGTGATAAGGAGGTTGTTATCAGCTGCCCTCTTCCCCCATCGGCTATGAGGGCAGGCTGGCCACTAGGACACCCCAAGGAGGAGGAGAGGAGGGAGGGGCAGGAGATCTTTTCGGATGGGGTCCCCCAGTGGGAAGGCTGAGAGGGCCTTGCTGTTTTGTAGGGGGAGCACCATGGAAGGCGACTGTCTGAGCTGCATGAAGTATCTGATGTTTGTGTTCAATTTCTTCATATTTGTAAGTATTCCTGGAACATTCCCGGGGTCTCCCCAGGCCTCTGCGGGGTGGGCAGGACTGACTGCGGCTTGAAAATCACATGGGGCTGAGTCCCAGGAACAGGAACAGGGGCCAGTGCTAGAAGCAGCTCTACCTGCCCAGCTGGGGGCTCACGGCGGGGAGGCCCCCAGCAGTGCCCACCCCATTCCTAGCGCCCACCATCACAGGAGAGATGTTTTGCACAGCCCCTGGGGTGATGCTTCAGCGACTCTGAAAAAGAAAAGATAGGGGCCTCAGTCCTGGCTACTATCTTGAAATCTGACCCCTGGTAGGGAGTTGTGGGGGGAGGATGGGGGTGATCAGAGGGCAGCAGGGAGCCCCACCCAGCCCTGACCCCCCAGAGCAGTTATGCACAGCAGAGCTGGATGGGCGGAGCTGACAGAGCCACCTGATGAAATCTGAAACCTCTCTGGCACCAAGAGACCTGGGTTCAAAGCCCAGCTCTGCATCTCTCCAGCTGTGATCTGAAACACATTTCACCCCTCTGAACCTCAGTATCTTCATCCTTTAATCTCCTCCCTCAACAGGTTTTTTGCAAATGAAGCAAGATTAGTTTAGGAAGTGCCTGGAATGTGTCAGCTCCATCCCCATCCAACCTATGGATTCTACGCGTGAAAGAACAGAGGCCCTGGGGGCTCAGGTGGCCAGCCCAGCGCCCTGTAGCACAGCCCACCTGCTCTGCTCAGACCCATGGCCTCTCCCAGGAGCAGAGCCACGCTCATCGTGTGACCCCACCTCAACCTTTGACCTTAGCGCAGCCAAGACCTCGATGAGTAAACATCTACTGATGTCCCCCAGGGCAGGGTCACTAGGAAAGAGAGGCCTCTTCTGGTCAAGACTGACTCTTGTCGGTCTGTCTGTCACCATCTATTTTTTGTACATTTCAGCAACTCTCCTGGATTCCCTCCCCTGCCCCTAATCCTGAAGAGCAGGGAGCCCCACAGACTTGAATTCTAGACCCAACTTCCAAGCTGGGTGGCCCTGGGCAGCCCCAGTGTCCCTAGGTGAAATGGGGCTGAGTCATCCTGGGCCGCCCAGTTCATGCCTGAGCCCCGCCCTTGAAGCAGAACTCAGCACACAATTATTAAACCCTCAAACCTCCAACAGCTATGAGGAGGTTTCCCTGGAGGTTTGTGGGGAGACCAAGGAGAAAGGCGTTGCGCAGCAGACGGCGAAACTGTAGATTCTGTCGTTCGCTGTCCCGGGGTCCCTCAGGCCTCTCTGCCTCCCCTGTCCCACCACCGCACCTGAAAATATCGCCTCTTGCCCCAAACCATCCAGCTCTTCCCCCAGCTTACAGACCCCCCAGCCAAGCCAAAGCTCAGCAGTTTTCTGTCGTTCCTCAGGTTCTCCCACGACACGGGGATTTCAAACACTTCCCAGCCTTTAAAATCTGATGATGCCAAAGGGTTTCTCCTGCACCAGGTCTGTTTCCAATACTGGTCTGTGCCCAAGACCAATGGAACGGATGTTTATTGAACCCTGCTAGGCACCTTCACCTCCGTTCTGTCCTTTCTTCTTATTCGGGGCCACCTTGGGAGGTGGGAAACAGTATCTTCTTTTAACCACGGGGAAGCCAAGGTTCAGAGAGGTTAAGCCACTTATCCAAGGTCACACAGCTAATAAGTGGTACAGCCCTTTCTCTGGACTAAGCTGCCTCTCTCCAAAGATAAGTAAGGCATGGAGACGAGGGCCGTGGAGATGAAGACATAAAAAGAATGTGATGTGAGAGTGGTGATCCCAACCCAACTGAGAGCTCCTGTTGAGGACAAAGAGGGTGGCTTTTGTCTGTGTTTTCCCAGCATAGGTGTCAGAGCATGTTCATGGATTTGGCGAGGGTCCTTGGGGCTGGAGTCAGGGAGGCCTGGGGTTCAGCCCTGGCTCTGCCGTGAACTTGCTGTGTGACCTTCAGTAAGTTCGTCGGTCCCCTCTGGGGCTCAGTGTGGAATCAGAAGGTTGGACTGAATGACCTCATTACCCAGCAGCTCTAACATTTAAGGAGAATATAAAAGTGGTGGATAAACTCTACATGACATGGTTCTCAGCAGCCCGAGGTGGGGCGTGGGTCAGAGACTGGATGTGGAGGTTGCGTGACACACCGCGGGTCAGGGTAAGTAGGGAAATCCAGAGCAGAGGAAAACGCTGCCCGCACATTGACTCGAGCAGCAAATGGAGTTTGTGCCCAGTCCACCGGGCACTCAGCGCCTCCGCCCCAGGGCCTCGCTCAGGGAAATGGCGTGTGTGTGTGGAGTGTCTAACCTCTGTGTCTGCCTGTTTCTTCTCCCCTCTCCTGACTGGCCTCGGGGAGCAGCTGGGTGGGGCCTGCCTGCTGGGCATCGGCATCTGGGTCATGGTGGACCCCACCGGCTTCCGGGAGATCGTGGCCGCCAACCCCCTACTCATCACGGGCGCCTACATCCTCTTGGCCATGGGGGGCCTGCTTTTTCTGCTCGGCTTCCTGGGCTGCTGCGGGGCCGTCCGGGAGAACAAGTGTCTGCTGCTGTTGGTGAGTACCCCATCCTCCACCCCACCCATGGGTGCCCCGGGCTGGGTGTTGGGGGCCCTGTGTCCACACTACGGGGGACTCACACTGAGGTCTGAGCCAAGTAGGCCATCCTCCAGGAGCGGGAGGACCACCAGCCCTTCCTACATGCATCTGAGCTTGGACCTGTGCCTGCCGTGTGGGTGAGCTGCTCCCCCGTGGACAGCGGCCTTGGACTCCAGGTCTGAACAGCCAGGCTTCTCCAAGGCAGGGTCAGCTGAGAACGCTGACTCGTGACGCTTTCTACTTGCTTGTAAGACCTTGAATATATACCTCTGTGGTAAGAGAGCTAAGATAGCTATCAGATAAATCATTCAGCTTTCGCATTTCCACTTCTAGAATAGAAATGACATGACCTCTGAAGGGCCTTTATTCATTAAATAAACAGTCCTTGACCCACTATTACAGGCCACATAGGTCACTAGGTGCCATAGATGCATCAGGGGCCGAGTGGCCGTCCCCTCCCTGGTGGACAGGCTGGTGAGAGGCAGGCGAGCCCACGAGGATGAGCTGGGCAGGCCTGGGCTTGTGTGTGCGCTCTGCTCCGTCTCGTAACTAATGATGTGACTCCGCTCTAGTTTCTTAACCTCCCTGAGCTTTAGTGTCTTCTCGTTAAGTGAGGGGCGAACCAGCTCAGCTACAGGTTGGAGCCGAACAAGACAAGCGGTGGATGTCCTGTTTCTCTGGTCTTCTGGGTTCACATGGGCTGTGGCCCTTTGGGCCTCTGCTTACTGCCCTGGCCTTGGTGATGGGGCTTCCTCTCCTATGAGGTCCTGTGCCCCCACGGGCTAGGAAAACCGGGTAGAGCGCAGTCCTGCTGGAGGGTAGGTTAAAAATGGCCCAGCTTAGAAGCGTGTCACCATCTATTTTTTGTACATTTCAGCAATTCTCCTGGATTCCCTCCCCTGCCCCTAATCCTGAAGAGCAGGGAGCCCCACAGACTTGAATTCTAGACCCAACTTCCAAGCTGGGTGGCCCTGGGCAGCCCCAGTGTCCCTAGGTGAAATGGGGGAAGGGCCAGCTTGCAGACGCTCCTCATGGGTGAGCAGCTGCGTGGGTCGGGGGTTAAGTGATAGGGAGACATGGGCTGGTCAGTGACGTGGGCTTGCAAGGCGTCTGTCCGCTCCTGCCGGTGAGCCGGCGCCAGTGGCTTTGGGAGGCAGAGATCGGGCACAAATGCCTCCTCCCCAGATTAGAACAGACTGTACACTCTCCATTCATGTCACAGATAGAAAGTGAAATCAGCTGTGATGTGTGTGACTCAGGCGCCCTGGGTCCCTCTGGCCTTGGGCAGCAGGGTAAGCAATGCAAACTTGCCTTCTGGAGAGAAACAAAGAAACCCGAGGGCGCCCCCTGGTGGAGAGCTCTGTACAGTGTCCGACGGTGCAGGGAAAAGTCTGGGCTTGGGGAGCTGGGGACTTTGAAAGGAGCTGAGTATGGGTCCCAGGACACACCAGAGCTCCCTTCCTACATCACTCCTCTGCCCACCCTGCATCTCAGCCCCCAGGGCTCATCCAACGTTAATGGGCTCATTCCTGAAGCCAAGACAGGAAGCCGGGCTGGGGCTCTGGGCCAGGAGCAGGCTGGAGGCCTCGCACGCCCTCTCGAGCTGAGCGGCTCCCGCAGAGCCTGCCAGCTGGACAACACGTCGCTCTCCGCAGGGCCTAGGGGAGAAGGCTGAGACCCCGGGGTAGGAGGAGGTGTGCCCCAAGCCCCCTGAGAGAGTTAAGTCCCGGCTGTGGCCCGTGTGCCCACCGAACCTTGAAGTCACCCCTTCCCATCCCATCTTCTGCCTCCTTCCTCCCGTCTGTCTCTTCAGTCTCATTATGTGTGTTTCTCCCTTTCTTTTCTCACTCTTTCTCGGCCTCTGTCTTCCTCTTGGTTTCTGTGCCTAATGCCTTTCCTTCCCCTTCTCCTGGACCACTCCCCCTCCCCCGCCCGCCTCTGCCCCCTCTCCCTGCCTCTGTCTTTCTTTACTTCCCCTGCTTCCTTTCCCCCTTCTCCTCTCCTCCCCCCTCTCCCCTTCCCCTCCCCTCCCCTCTCTCTCTAAGAACCCTAACACGCATAACCCTGAGGTCACAGTGCAGGTCAAAGCCAGGGGAGTCTCGGACTCAGGTCTGCTGCCTCAGACCAGGGCTGATCCAAAGGTTCTAACCTGGAATGGACTCAAGTGATCCAAAACTCACCGCAAATTATGTGCAAAATATGCCAGGTTCTCCGTGTGTGTGCCTGTACCTATTGTATGTGTGTGTGGTATGCATGCCTGCGTGTTTCTAGGGCCACCACGGCTTCTGGAAGGTTTTCAGAAAGATTCATGAGAAATAGGAAGATCTGCTTTCTCTTCCAACCTGGACTCAGCTGTGTGGTGGTTCCAGCTGAAGAGGGGCCCCAGGTCTCACCCCTCCCGGCCACTGCATCCTTTTAAGAAGTCTGAGCCGCCTCCTTGCCCTTCAGGGAAGGAGGGAGGACTTATCTTGAGAGAAGCCGAGAGAGTGACTTTAGTCACCTCTGGAACTGTGGCTTAAAGGCTTGCAGAGAGAGGAGGCCTGGGGATAGGAGTTAGCTGGGCACCCCTCTGCCTCGCTCTGAGGCTAAACCCCAAGGGGTACCAGTGACCCTTGGCCCTGGAGACAGTGAGTCTAATGTCAGCTAACGATCAACTCTTCTAAAAACACATTTTCCAAACACTCCTGTTGATCAGTTTTACAGCATTTTCACGTACCATGGAACAATTTCAGCCTATTGGTGAGATTGTGTGGCATCCCCTTTTTCCTAGTTGCCTACCTATAACTAGTTCGAGGAATGTTTTTAACCCATTTTTACAAAGATTCACATTTTAAAAATATTTTATAACCAAGACCTGCTACATTGGAAAAGAGAACAGCAAAAAGAGATGAGTGTAATTTAAAAGTGATAAGTGAGCTGAATTGTTCATGAAGTAGGTAAATTTGCTAAATATTATCAGAAACGAGAACTAAAAGCTGACATGCTGTAGGCAGATGGCTTAGAAAAGTCTGGAAATGCTCACAAGTAGGCAAAAGAGCAGTTTTTACCCCTTGATTAATTTTCTGAGCCTAAAAGTGTGATAAGTGTAAGTTCAGGAATTACTGGCAAATGTGTCCTTAGGCAAATGGGATGAGGTCAGATTAACTCAAGGCAAACAAACCCTGGGAAAGGCCCTGGTTAGGTGAAGCCCCACGAAGCATCAGCCCTGTGGCCAGGTCCAGGAGGAACGCCTCCAAATAACCAGTAGTAACCCTGTCAAGCAGGAGAAAACTATTTCATGCCAGAGAAGTTAGCAGAAGTGACGTTGTTACCGATGTTGGCCCCAAAGCCCTGCACTTTCCTTCAGGTGACTTAAACTCACACACTCATGTTATCCCTCAGTCCCCATGCTTGGGGAGACCTGCTCCAGGCAGGAGCAATGGCCAGGAGATCTGCAGACCCCCTTCCTCTGGGGAGGCCCGCTTTCCCCATCAATGAGTGAGTTACCAGGTTCATTCTATCATTTCATCTCATGAATCTTATGTTTTTCATCTCATGAATTTCATTTCATGAATCATGAACCTTGGCTCAGTGGAAACTCCATGAGGATGGGGACCACATCTGCCTTATGTGTATTGGTTTACCAGTACCTAGCACAGTACCCGGCACAGCGTAAGTGCTCAATAAACAGCCCTAGAATGAAGGAACAGAGAGGAGGTGGTCTCAGAGGTGTGGGTAAGAACATGGGCTTTGGAGTCAGAAAAACCTTGTTCTAATCCCTGCTCTGCCACTTCTTGGCTGTGTGACCTGGGGTCAGTTACTTAACCTCTCTGAACTTCAGGTTCCTCATATGTAAAATGAAGATAATAATACCTCCTTCCCAGACATAGTGTTGTGATCAGAGTTCAGTAAGAAAATATGCATCTTGTTTAACTCTGTTCCTGGCACATATAAGCATTTGATAAATGTGAAAGCAAAAGGATTGGTGTCGATCCCCAAGAGATCCTGCAAGCCATCTGAAAGTCTTAAGATTCAGAGGCTCTTCTGGGTGCCAGGATAACATGGTGTTAGGAGGCTGTGTTCTGGAATCAGAGTTCCTGTGTTTATCCCATCTGAGCCAGCTTGGTCAAGTTCTACCCTCTCAGGGTTCCAGTTTCCCCATCAGTAAAACAGAGGTGTTGTTGATAACAGCAGCTGCTCCTCCAGGCTACCCAGAGGGTTCAATGAAATCACCCATGTAAGAGCCACAGTGCTTAGGTGTTAAGCACCCCATAGATTGTAGCTATTGTTGTTTTCCCGGAGATCGCCCACGCCAGCCCTTGTCTTCAGGAAGGCCATGCTTCCTCTTGGTTCTGAGCCACCATCTGAGCCGTGCTCACATTGTGCCAGCCTCGTGCACAGCGCTGCACCTGCATCGTCTCGCTGACACGGTGCTAAGTCCCCTGGAAAGCACACGCAGGCTCCCAGAGTTATGAGCACGTGGAGTTCCCGAGTTCTGTCTCATCCATAGTTTATAACTGTCTAAGGCCAAGGTTGATAGGCAGAGACAGCTCAGTCACGTCGCTGGGGTGGAAACCATTTCCGAGGCCGCTTTTTGACCCTGAGGACAGCCAGCAACTCCACCGCAAGGGCAGCGGGTGGGGCGGGGCTCCGTGGAGGCCGTGTGAAAGAGAACTGGATGACCGTCTGTCACCAGCCAAATGGAGATGC
Source organism: Orcinus orca (assembly GCF_937001465.1). NCBI lineage: Eukaryota > Metazoa > Chordata > Mammalia > Artiodactyla > Delphinidae > Orcinus > Orcinus orca. The sequence goes on along the minus strand of NC_064566.1, from coordinate 15,165,484 downwards.
CAGGAGCCCTGCCAGGGCCCTCCATCACTGTCACAGGGGTAAGAGGCTGCAGAGGTGGGGAACATACCTCTCAGCCCAAGGACGAGCTTGTGGAAGTGGAGGGGGATGGGATGGGCATCGTGGCCAGGGGCAGCCTGCCCGGGGATACAGGTGTCCCTCTGTCACTCTCCTTTCTGGTTAGGGAGCTCTGACTCCCAACCTCAGTCCAAGGTCACCCCACACAGCTGACTACAGCAAGCCTGCCCCTGACCTGCTGGAACCAGAGCGCCAGGGTTCAGAAGAGCCACTTCCAGGCCAGCCCTGAACTGTGCTCTTCAGCAGAGAGAGAGAAGGGGTAGCGTGGTGCTCTGAAAGGAGCTGGATTAAGAGGACAGGATGTGGTCTCAAATTTTTGAGCTGCACACCTTTGGAAAGGAAAGTTTTTCTCCTTCTCTGGCTTGTTTCCTCCCCTATGGAAATGGGGGCTAAACAGAAAAGAGACCGTGGGACAGGTGTTGGGTTCTGATGCCAAGCAAGCCTCTATGAGACCAGAGACCATGGGCTTGAACCTAGCGAGACCTCCCCCCCACCCCCGGCCCCTGTGGGTAAGGAGTGAAAAACGCACGCCTTGTGCTGGCTGATCTGTTTAAGCCAGGGGCTCTCCTTGGGTTTGGACATTGAAAAAAACAAAACAATGCCTTTGGCAGGTCTAGGAGATGTTTCATGTCTGCATCCTGGACGGATCATCTCACTCTCCGTCCTAAGCTCTCCCCGAAAGCAGTCCTCAGACCAAGGAGTTTGGAGAAACCTCGGGACCTCTATGGGGCAGCTGCTGTCAGCGCTGAAAAGTCAGGGAGGGTATATGACCTGGGGTCTTCCTAGGATGAGGATAAAGTGACTGGAAGAGACAGGATCCAGGAGAGACGACCCTGTTGGCTCCAAAGATGGACTGTTGGTGTGTTTATTATGAAAAATGTCTGGCTTACGGCAGTTAAGTTCCTCAGTCTCTCAGAATCAGTACATTGTGTCAATCGTGTGACCTATGGAAGGGTGCCTCGGCAAGCGGTCACCTGCCCCCTTCCCCCCCCCGCCCTCGGGGCTCACGGGCCTGCCGCCTTCTCTCTGCAGTTCTTCCTGTTCATCCTGATCATCTTCCTGGCGGAACTCTCGGCGGCCATCTTGGCCTTCATCTTCAGGGAGAACGTACGTACTGGGCCCCGTGTGCTCCGGCCCCATTCATGGCCAGCCCCTCCCTCCCCAGAGGGTCTCACAGAGTCAGTGCCCTCTCATCCAGTAGTTCCAGCCCAAATCACAACCCACCGGCCCAGCAAGGCCCCACAGCCCAAAGAGAGACCCCAGTGAGCCTCTCTCTGCAAGGGCTTTTCCAGAAGGTCAGAGGGCCCTTAAGGGTCTCTGCTTTTCCCAGGCATCTGGTGCAACCCCGCACCTGGTTCTAGAATCTTCCATTCCATACCTTGCCCAGCTGTGGCCCAGCAGTAGTCATCTGACAGTCTGAGGATAGTCAAAGAGGCTGTCCCTTGGGGCTTCCCTGGTGGCGCAGTGGTTGAGAGTCCACCTGCCGATGCAGGGGACACGGGTTCGTGCCCTGGTCCGGGAAGATCCCACATGCCGCGGGGCGGCTGGGCCCGTGAGCCACGGCCTCTGAACCTGCGCGTCCGGAGCCTGTGCTCCGCAGCGGGAGAGGCCACAGCAGTGAGAGGCCCGCGTACTGCAAAAAAAAATAGTCTGTTCCCCCAGCACAGATTGTGTGCCATGCGGGAGAACAGGACAGAGCCCTCTTGGACGAGGCCCTGGCAAGTATGAAATTTGGGCAACTTGCCCCTATAGACCATCTTATCAGAGGCTCCAACCACCCGGGTCCCCGCCCTTCCCTGCAGCAGGGAGCAGGGTCCTACCTCTCACACGGTGGCTTCTTCAGGGCCTGGGACGCAGCGCATCCACTTGGCTCTGTCTGAGGAACAGCTCAGGGTGGCGGGTGGCGGCGGCATGAGGGGGCGAGCGCCCCACTGTGGACCAGACCTCCCTCTGGGAGGAGCTGCAGGGACGGTGGAGGTTCCCAGGTGGCCCTGGCGTCAGGCTTGCCGAGGCCCGTGTGGGTAGACTGCGTTTTCATGTCGGGGATCTGATGATGCAGGGAGGCCACAGGTCCTGGGGTTGGAGGTGAGGGCCTGCCCCAAGTTAGCTGCTTGGGAGGAGGGTCACTGGCACCAGGACGCTGAGGCCTTCCCCCTCCGTCCCCCGGAGCAGGTCGCTGGAGAGGCCAGGGAGGGGAGCTGTATCAAGCTGCTGTAGACCTCAGCCTGCCCCCTCCCTTTGCCTCCAGCTCACCCGCGAATTCTTCACCAAGGAGCTCACCAAGCACTACCAGGGCAACAACGACACAGACGTCTTCTCTGCCACCTGGAACTCTGTCATGATCACAGTGAGTGGCCCCAGGGATGCTGGGAGCATTCAGAGCCCTGATGCCCAGTGCAGCCAGTGTCTGGCCTCCAGAGCCCGCCTTGTTCACGTGTCTGCACAGACATCAGTAATCAATCAGGCACTGATCCACCCAGCCCGGACCGGGCCTCAGAACCCTCATTCGCACAGCTGGCAGCCGCTGCCCACGCCTCACAGTCCAGACTCGGGAGGAAACCTGTTTGCTCTCCCTGTCTTGAGTCCTCGAGCAATTGTAACGGTCATCGATGATAGTAATCATAGCAACTATTTATTGAGTGCTAAGTGCCGGTGAGGTAGGAGTGGTTACCACCACCCTCACTTTACAGGTGAGGACGCTGGAGGCTCAGAGAAGCTGAGTGACTTTCCCACGGTTGCACAGGAGGAGCAGCCAACCCACACCTGGGTCTTGACTCTGCTCCCGCCCGCTGCTTCACGGTGGCCTTTGAAGTGACTGTGTGTCTCTGCACCCTCATACCTGGGTCCAGCTCCCATCCCCCCTTCTCTTTGCTCTCCTCCTAGTTTGGTTGCTGTGGGGTCAACGGGCCTGAAGACTTTAAGTTTGCATCAGTTTTCCGACTCCTGACTTTGGAGAGTGACGAGGTGCCGGAGGCCTGCTGCCGGAGAGAACCCCAGAGTCGGGACGGGGTCCTGCTGAGCAGGGAGGAATGCCTCCTGGGAAGAGACCTGTTCCTGAACAAGCAGGTACCAGGCCCCACTCCCCCAGGCAGGGGAAGCCTGTCCATCGGGGCTTGGGTGGCCAGAGCTGGGTGGGTGACAGTTTGGGCCCTGAAGGTCTGAAGGCACTGAGGGAATCCCATGGAAATGTTGGCTGTGATATGGGACTCCTGAATGGGGGCTGAGGAAGGCTCCATGCGTGCTCCTGAGATCCAACCAAAAGGGGGAAAGGATGAGAATGTCAGACAGTCCATCAATGGCCGTGAGCATTCAGAGCCCTGATGCCCGGTGCAGCCAGTGTCTGACCTCCAGAGCCCGCCTTGTTCGCATGTCTGCACAGACATCAGTAATCAATCAGGCACTGATTGAGGAGTGGGCCTTTTGGCTGGGGTTCAGGGGTGACTAGGAGTTTTCCAGTGTTCCAGGTAGAACACTCCCTGAGCTTCTGGTAATGCAGGTGTCAGGAGCCAGAAACAGAATGACACAGTGGGGGCCCCTCCTCTGCTGTGCATTTTATTTGGAGGGAAGCTCACCTTTGCCATGTGGGAGCACCTCCGGATCCCACGGGAGCGAGGTTTCCCTGACCTTAGTCTCCAGAGTCTGGGAAGCTCCTAGACTTCTTGGCTTCTTTTACAACCCAAGGACTTCATCTCGGTCTCAGAAGAAGCCCTTTCCCTTCCTGTGTGCGCCACCTCTGGGGGCTGCAAGGGCACCTGCTTTGCCCCCTCTGTGAGGCAGACAGTGCCCTAGACCTTGATCCCCTTCCCACTGACCAGTCCCCATACACCTCAGGGGTGTGTGTGAGACCAGGCTAGGCAGAGCAGTGGGGGGAGAATGAGGGTGACCTGAGCCGCACACCTCTCGCTTGGTTCGGCCTTTGATGAGGCTCTCATGGCAGAGTGCCAGGTGCAGGGGACACAGCAGGGGACAGCAGACAAGACCCCTGCTCCTGCCGGGCTTACAGTCTGGTCAGAGGAAGCAGACGATAAGCGAGCAGCCAACACATAGCAAGTCATAATTTCACATGAAATAATTTTACTCTAAAGAAAATAGAACTGGATGATGGGCTAGAAGGGACTGGGGTGGGACGGGGGCGAGGCTCAAGTCTGGCCTCTTAGAGTCCCGGGGGGCGGAGGGGGTGGGGGTTGGGCTGCGACCTGACCCTGACTGTCTGATGAGACTCTTTCCAGCCTCAGCTTCGCCTCATGAACTCAGCACCCTCCTCCCCTGCACCTGCTCATGTCATGTCCAAGGACTCATGAGGCCCCAAAGCCACATTCCTCTACCCCTTATGGTCCGGCCTCCCTGCACTGGGGGAAAGAGACCTAAATAAAGAAACAAAGGCCCTGGAATCAGGCTGCTGTGAGCTGGGGGCAGGGGCAGCGCCCCAGGAGTTAGGTCTCAGCCATGAGGAGAGGCTGCAGGGCATGGGGGGATGTTTCAGGCTGTGATGTCAGGCAGACCTGGGCTGTTAGCAGCTGTGTCACCTTGGCCAAGACACACGCTCCGGACCTCAGATTCCCGACACAGTGGCAGAGACTGCTGGCTGCCATGCTCGGTTCATTTCTCCTCCTTGGAAAGAGGAGGTTTAGAGACCCCATGACCACCAGGTAAAGCCCCCCTTTCCAGCCTCCCTTGCAGCTAAGCCATCTGACCCAGTTCTAGCTGAAGGGAGGTGAGCAGAGGTGATTTGTGCCATGGAGTCGTGTCCTTAAGAGGAAGCACTGTGCCTGCCCCTGGCTGGTGGTGACAGCCATCTTGGTGACAGCCATGGTGACAGCCACCTCAAACCTTGCAGAGGAGGGTGGCCCCCTAGAATGTCAGAGCATCAAGGCGCCTGGGACACTGACAGCTCCATGGAGCCGAGCAGCCAGCACAGCTGGGGGTTGATAAAGACAAACAAACTTCTACCGTTAGGACTGCCTGCTGCCCACTGCCGAGCTTCGATCCTAAGGCCCCTTGTGAAGTGTTCAGGGAGGCTTCCCATGGGCCCTGTTCTGTTAGGGCTCCATCCTGACATGCTTCCCATTTCTGGATTCATCCACCATTATGATGTCTCCTTCCATCTCCTGGGTATGGCTTTGAAATTGAAGTTCATCAGAGAGGTCCCTGTGCGGCTACATTAGTTCTTTACGCTGACTCTTCCCCTGTTTCTCATGAGGATTCCCAGAGATTGACTCCTGGGATTCCTTTTCGGAGACACTAGCATCCCTCCTGAGCATTCTTCCCTTTTAAAAGCCTCTGCGGAGGGACTATTTCTATTTGATTTTTCTCCAAAGCCCACTTCCCTGAAGCCCAGGATGCATTTCTGAATTTGCCTCACATCCTCATCACAGTTCTGAGTCAGTGAACAACATGGTTGATTCCAAGTAACTGAAAATCTAAACTAAAAGGGTTGAAGCGAATGGCAAGAATCCTGGAAGACAGTGTCTCCTCCTATTTATCAGTGGCCCCATCATGTCAATCAAGGCCTAGTCTCTGTGATCCTTGTGGCCTTTCTTTGTGCTTAGTACTTCCTGGTGGCAAAATGGCTGCCACGGCTCCAGACATCCCACCCATGTTGAAGACAGGAAGAAGGTGGCACCAGCTTCTTTCCCAGAAACCCCCATCAGACTTCTGCTTCGGTCTCACTGGCCAGGACTCAGTCATATGGCTGTCAGGAGCTAAGGCAGTGTGCACTCATCTATGGGTGTTGAGTTAGTCCACCAGCCCTGTTTATCACTGAGTGCCAATGAAGAGAAATCAGGAAATCCCCAAAGGTGATCCGTGGTGAATAACCGGGCTCCTCCATTGGTATGAGTTGAATCCACCATGGCAGCTTCTCCTGCTCATTCCTCAGCCTTCCCTGGGTCAAAATAGTCACCCAGGCAAGTCAAGAATGTATTCCCCTGCTGGAAAAAAAAAATATCAGGGAGTGTGCCAGGAGATGGTGATCTTGCTAGACCTTGACTCCAGGCCAGTATGGTGACCACCAAGAGGAAAGCATCCATTTTTCCCACTTGTCAGGGTGGTCTTAAGTGTTCTCTCCCCACAGCATCGCTGTTTCTCTGCTTTATCCTCAGTGCTCTCCACCCGCTTCCTGGTGGGTTGTGACTATGGGTGCAGCTGTGTCTCCACTAGACATAGAGTACTACACTCTCATCCTCCTGACGAGGGAAGAGCACTCCAGCCAGGGAGTGAGCGCAGCCTGTTCAAAGGCCCTGGGGTAGGAGGGAGCATGGTGTGTTCCAGGGACCAAGAGAAGGCCAGTATGGCTGGAGCACAGTGAATGAGGCAAGACTAGCTCAAAGCGAGGGTGTCAGCAAGGGCCAGACCACGCAGTGCTGACGGGCCCATGGCAAAGATGCTAGAAAAGCAAAGAAGCCCACGTCGAGTTCTACGTGGGGTTGTGGCCATGTTGGCACCCTGGCTGCTCAGCGGCCAGGGGTTAGAGGTGGACCTGAGTGAACAGGATGGATTTTTACACTGGTCCCAGTGAGAAGCAACGCTGGGTTAGACCAGGATGGTGGCAGTGGAGACGCAGAGAGGTGTACGGATCTGAGAAGTGAATCAGGAGGTAACATGGTGGTAGGCCGACTTCGGGGAAGGCAGGATGAGGCAGTGATGAGGGGGACTCCACAGGTCCTGGTTTGGGGGAAGATCTCAGATCTGGTCTGAGGCAAGCTGAGTGTGAGGTGCCTTTGGGGCCTCCAGGCAGTGGTAGCCAGTGGACAGTTGGACTTAGAGGGCTGGGGGGAAGGTCCATGCTGGACGTATTAATGTGGGTGGCCTTCGTGCCGGCACCTCTGGCCTAGCTGCCCTCTGTCAGATTAGGTTGCGGGGGGCGACTGGTCAGGAGTCGGGGGTGGGAGGATGTTCTCTCTCTGCAGAGACGGAGGATGGGTGCTGGCGACAGTGGCACAGCTAGGGGACTCACAGTCTGTGGTGGTAGCCTGGGGAGAGATGGTCCCCTGCAGCGTCTCGCTGGGCAGGGTCAGGATAAGGGGTGGGCATCCATCCTGAGGGTGAGGAAGGGGTGATACCCCGGGCTGTAGGCAGCTCCAGGCCCTGAGCCAGGGACCCCGCCTGGGTGAGCGAGAACCGAGGCTTCCTGATGCAGCTCCTGGGAGCTTGGAGTTCCCTCAGTGTAAATACGCTTCGCTGCCTCCTTGGGTGTGACCTTGAGCACGTAGTCAGCTGCTCCCTCCCTTCTTTCCTCTTCCCTGAGGGGCTGGAATGGGGACTGAGTCGTAACAAGCACACGAGGCCACAGCAGAGCTCCGGCCAGGGCGGACACTCGCTAAGTGTTGGCGGCATCTTCCATTCTCCCCCTGCCCTCACTGCTCACTCCGAGGGCGTCTCAGTACCAGGGCTTCCATCAGCCAACTGGTCTGCTCGATTCAGCCCAGGGACCCAAAAGGTCTTTGGTGCCACAGCCCAACAGAGAGCAGATGAGCAGTTAAGGCCCAGGTACCTCATCCACAGCAGATGAGGGGTGCAGGGACATCTTCCCTCTGGGGACAACTCCCACCCACCGGCCCGGGTGAGGCACATAAAATCAACTTCAAGTTCAGGAAGGGATTCACTGCTCCTCCTGTCCCCTTGTAGTATAGGGGTGTGTGTGTGTGTGTGTGTGTGTGTGTGTGTGTGTGTGTGTCTCATGCACGGACCCCCAGGGCGTGTGTGTATGTGTGTGTGTGTGTGTCTCGTTCATGGATCCCCAGGGTGTGTGTGTATGTGTGTGTGTGTGTGTGTGCATGTGTGTCTCGTGCACGGATCCCCAGGGCATGTGTTTGTGTGTGTGTGTGTGTGTGTGTGTGTGTCTTGTGCACGGATCCCCAGGGGGGGTGTGTGTGTGTGTCTCGTGCACGGATCCCCAGGGCCATAGAGGGTAAACCCACACACCCAACTCTGCACTCAGACATTTCCCACCACCCAGGGGCACAGAGAGAGACAGCACGGTCCTAACGGGACCAAGGGCTGGCTCCCTGCCAACCCTGTTCAACGTGCTTTGTCTGCAGCGTCTCATTTTATCCTCACACAATCCTATGAAGTAGTCAGCCTACATAGCCCCAGTTTCTGGATGGGGCAAGTGAGCCTAGAAAAAGTAAGTACAGGCCCACCCCAGAGATACTGCGGGTTCCATTGCAGACCACCGTGATAAAGAGAGGGACACGAAGTTTTTGGTTTCCCAGTGCCTATAAAAGTTATGTTTACACTACACTTTATTAAGTGTGCAATAGCCTTCTGTCTAAAAAGTGTGCATACTGTAATTTTAAAATGCTTTATTGCTAAAAAAATAATGCTCACCATCATCTGAGCCATCAGTGAGAGGTAGTAGTAACGTCAAAGATCACTGATCACAGATTCCTGTAACACATCTAATAATAATGAAAAAGTTTGAAATACTGCGAGAATTACCAAAAGGTGACACAGAGACACGAAGTGAGCAAATGCTGTTGGAAAAATGGCGCCAACAACGTGCTTAACGCAGGGTTGCCACAAGCCTTCAATTTCTAAAAAAACACGATATCCATGAAATGCAGTAAAACGAGGGATGCCTATCAGTTTGCCCAGTAAGCAAGCGGCTGGTGTAACCACCACTTCTCCCCGGGTCATTGGTGCTTCTCGTCTGGAAGGCCCCCAGACTGCACGACAAAGCCAGTGTCGGGGTAGAGGGGTGGTGTGCAGCAGTGGGTGCTGTCGTCGGCCCCGGGAGGCAGGTGGCAGCCAGAGGGGATGACGGGAGGCCGGAAGCATCCCTCCCAGGCGCCTCCCTGTCTCCCTTCCCTTCCCTCCAGAGCAGGCCAGCTTTCTGCTGCCATGGCTCTACGTGTTGGGGTTCTGATGCCTCAAAAAGAGTTAAACAGACCAAGGGGGTTGGCAGTTTGAGTTCTGCCCTGATACGGCTCTGCAGGCGGATCCAGGATGGCCCTGGCCTGGCCAGGCGGATGGGGCTGCCCTGCCAGCTCTGAAGTTGCCTCCAGCCACTCTGGGCTCCTGACCAGCTGGCCTGTGCGAGGGCGCCCTTAGGGCTCCGATCACACAGCCCTTAGCTGGGCTCCCAGTGGCACTGCTGAGACAAGGCCCGAGTTCAGCTAAGACCTTCTTTCCTTGCTGTCCTTGCCGGGACTGTGGTGTCTCAAAGCCCGGCCGTGGCAAAGGCATTAGAAATCACCTGGGGCATCTGCTCACGACGTAGGTTCCTGGGCTCCACACCAGAACCCCTGATCCAGAGTCTTGGGGGTGAGGCCTTGGCATCTGCATTGTTAACCACCTCCCAGATGATTCTGACACACCGTCAGCCCCAAGAGCACTGTGGATCCAGGACATCGTGCTGGAGGGGTCTGTTTATCTGGGTACATCCTATTTGCTGCTGAGTGTTCAAAGGGGGGGCCTGTGGGAGCCTTCCCTGCCCAGCCCCCATCAGCCTCCAGCAGGAGGGTCTCATGCTCTCCACCTGGCCACTCTGCCCAGATCCCATCCTGCCGTCCACCTGCCTGGGCACAGCCTCATGGGGCGTCATTTCCACTTCCGGCCAATGAGGCGGGGCTTCTGGGTGATTGACAATGGGCGTGAACACCCAAGAATCACCCAAGAATCTCAACAGAGCTCAGAAACAGCCAGAGTCACCCAGCAGGGACCAGGCACGATCCCCACCCCCACCCGGGGGCTCTTCCCCGTGCAGGTCCTCTGGCTGGGCCCAAAGAATATACAGCTTCTCATAAATGAAAGAAAATTCTCCCCCTTTAAAAATACATTTCATTCAAGGCAACTACTGTGCATCAGTCTCTGGTCAGCACGGTGCCGGGGGAAGGAGCATGGACACGAAGATGACCAAGCTGTGAGGCACCCAGGGTCGGATGGGGCTGAGGTCACGTGCTGGCAGCTCCTGGCTTTGCTTGCATGCCATCCCTCTCTTTCTTTCTGTCTTACTGGGTCCATCTCTATCTCAGTCTGTACCTCCTGAGGACTGCTTGAGAAAGCAGTAATAGCACAGGAATTCAATCCGTTTAGAAGGGGCCCTATGAGAGCTGGGCTGGTCCTGGAAGGCTGCCTGGAGGAGGTGAGATATGTGCTGGGTCTTGAAGAATGGGCTGTGTTTCCTTAGGGCAGAGGCTACAAACCAAAATCCAGCTGCCAGGCTGGTAATGGGAAGGAGTAGAGAGGGTGGGTGTGGGACAATAGGGGATGGTGGTGACTGTGGTTCCCCAGGGAGCACCTGTCCCCAGGTACTGCCACGTAGAAATGATGGCTTACCTCGCTGGATCTTCTGATTTTATGAGAGAAGCAAGGAGCCCAGATATTTAGGGGAAATTTCCCAATATTCCAATCAGAAAAGAAGAACGGGTCTGTGGCTGATTCGGCAGCAGGCAAGCTGGCAGTTTTCCGCCCCGCCTTAGGGGCTGGAGGGCCAGGAGGGTCTCTGGTGCATTGCTGCTGAGTGGCTGAGCTTATGGGCCTCCTGCCTCCCCCGCTCCTCCCCTCCAAACTGTCCCAGCAGCGGTGTGACAGGGTCGGCCTGCTGCTGCCTGAGCTTTGGGGCCACATGCCAGTTCCCAGGCTTCACACCCCTGTCCTGAGGCTGGCCCTTGACCTCTGTCCCTCCTTCCTGGCTGTGGCTTTACCTCTGGTCCTTCCCTCCCAGGGCTGTTACACGGTGATCCTCAACGCCTTCGAAACTTACGTGTACCTGGCCGGAGCCCTCGCCATAGGGGTGCTGGCCATCGAGGTAAGTAAAGGCCCCCGCTTCTGTGGCTCCTCAGAAGCAGGAAAGACACCTACACAGGGTCTCAGGCAGATCCCCCATGGCCTGCACCCCCAGCCTGCCTCCGTCTCCAGGTCCTTAACCCAGGACCCAGTGGGTCCCCACTGCAGGGACGATGGGCAGGTAAGCCCAGCCGTGCCTGTCTGCTGCCTGCGAGTCACCCTGGGACTCTGGACACATCTGAGCGAGTCTGCGGGCGGTGGGCACGGACAGGCTCTGAGAGTCGCTGCCCTCACCCCTATCCACGGTCCAGAGTGAACTCTGACTGAAGGCTCAACGCAGCTGATTTCAGGGAGGGGCTACAGCCTGTGCTTCTAGATCAGGCCCATTCTCTGTGGGGTGTTCAGGGCCTGCGGGGCCTTGAGGACCTCACAAGCGCACGTTGAGCCCCAGAGGTGAAGACAGAAGGGCCCTGAGCCCCCTCAAACAGAAGGCAGCCGCAGACTCTGGGAGCCACCACTAGGTGGCGCTTTGGCCAAAGGGCAGAGCTGCCCCCTTCCCTTCCTTCTACCATCCTCTCCCGGATCTCAAACCCACTGCCCTGGGAGGTTGGACAGAGGGCTTTGCCCAGGCCCGCCCATCTCAAGAAAGGGGCTGCCAGTCTTCGGCCAGCCAGGAAATGAAGTCAGACCACCCTATCCTCAGCCTTCCCCCTCCCACCTGGCACCATAAACATGGCCTTGCTTAGCGTCTTACTGTGTCCTACAGCCCTGCTTAGAGCAGTTTTGTGGAGACTATTGAGGATGGGGAGAGGGAGGGGTCATTCATTCATTCGTTCGTCAAGCAAAGATTGAGCCCCTGCTGTATGCCAGCGCTGTTCTAGGTGAACAAGTCCTCTCCTAGGAGGAAACAATGAACAAGAAACACAAATCAGTACCAGACCCCCTGGGAAAACGCAGGCGTGGGTCCCCTGCAGGAAGAACATGGGCTTCTAGAGTTCACCTTCCAGCTCTGCCTCGCCCCACGCACAGGATGCCCGAGCCACAGTTTCCTTATCTGCAACATGGTACTAAAAGCCTGCTCCTAGGGCACGGTGGGGCTTGCAGGTGCCGGGGACTACGTGCCTGGCGTGTAATAGGGGCTCGCTAAGCAATGCCTGTGTTCCTGACCTACTGCCCTCACACCCAGCCCGCAAGCCCAGCTGTGGCCTCTGTGCCAGGCAGAATGATTCGGGGACCTTTTGCAAGAGCTCTGGCACAGGGGCATCAGCCAGTCTGAAGAAATGGGCATCTCTGAGTCAGGGTCTCTACACACCCCACTACCCCAGGGCCCTTAGACAGTTGTTCAGTGATTGTGCTCCTAGCTTGGAGAAGGGCTGCATCTTCCTTGTCTATTAGTAACAATCCTGGTAACTTCTAATTAAGCATCTACTATATAACAGGCCTCATTACATCGTTAATTGCCTTAGACTTCAATCTCACCTCCTTCCTGTGAGTTGGAAGGAGGCGAGTGCAGGGGCTAGGAGCATGGTCTCTGGAGTCAGAATACCTAGACTCCAATCCTGGATCCTCCATTTGTAGCTGTGTGACCTTAGGTGGGTTACCTGACCTCCCTGTGTCTCACTTCCTGGTCTGTGAAAATGCTTCTGAGACAGCACTTAGAACCGTGCCTGGCACATGGTAGACTCTTGATACATACTCAGGCCCAGAGAAGGGAACTGAGCATTGGCCCAAGTTTGCTGCTGGCAAATAAGGGAGCTGGATTTGAACCCATGTCCAAGGCCCCCTTCTTTTCATGACTACACAGCATGAAGGGGAGCATTGACTGGCAAGAGGGGCTTGCCCCCAGGGCAGTGCCAGGAGTGCCAGCAGCAGGAGTGTTCTAAGAGTGATGGGGGACCCCCCTTCTTGTCCCAGAGCAGACAGCCCCTTCTCGTTGGGGAGGGTCAGCCCCCTGGAGGGCTGCAAGCCCAGCCTGACAAGCAAACTCCTACTTTCTTTGCAGCTTTTTGCCATGGTCTTTGCCATGTGCCTCTTCCGGGGCATCCAGTAGAGGGTGTGGCCTGAAGATTGAAGACTCACCCCACCCACCACTGCCCACCACCCAATGCCCTCCCTTCCCCCTCGCCCCTGCCCTCTTGGCCCCGGGGGAGGAGGTGAGGCCATGATGAGTGGCTAGGAAATGGGGCAGAGGAAAATAGCTATTTTTTTAACAAAAAAATGAAGGCAAGAATATGGACTGATGTAGCCCATCTGGACTCCGGAACGGGCGCCATGGGGTTCTCCGCGGGGGCCCGGGCACCTGAACCCAGGATGCAGCCTGCACTAGAGACCAAAGCAACACCAGGGCCAGGCCCCCTCCTTGCTGCCGCCAGATGTGGCAGCCCGGGACCTGCGCCCTCAACTCACAGCTTCAGGATCTGGTGCCAAGGAAGTAATAAGGATTTAGGCAAGAAGGAGGCAAAAGAAAATTGTGGAGAAGTTGGCAAAGCCCAGGGGCGCCGAGGAGATCTGGTCACCATGTCCTTGAGGACTTGGAATCTACGTGGAGTCCCCGGTCCTCCGAGGATGGAGTTGTCCCTGCCTCAGGCTGGGGCCAAGAGTGGGCTGCAGATGCTGGATCCAAGGATGGCCCAGCCGGTAGGGTCCGTGCTTCCCCATCTGTTGGAGCAAATAATCTGGAAAGCCCAGAGAGGAGCAGTTTCTCATCCACAGTCACACAGCACGTGCGTGACAGTTCTGAACAAGAACCCCGCCATCCCCAGGGTGCCTGTCACTCCTTCCAAGGCTCTGTTGGTCCCAGCAGACCTACTGCTCACACCCCTCCCTGGCCTCTGCATCCTGGTTTCCCCAGAAGAGAGCGGGCAAGCTGGTCAGGAATTGCCTCTTCCCGCCTCCACAGCTAAGAAAATTCTGGACTCTGCCCTCCCTGCTCTCCCTGACACCTCCCCACACTTTTCTCTAAGTCCCAGGAACACACACACATGCACACACACCACAGCCCGTTTTCTACACTGCCCTCCTTTCCTCCACCAACCCCACCAATTTCCTGGCCCCCAGGGCTGGAAGGAACCCCCAAGATCATCTGGTTCTCCTCTCCTCACTCAGAACTGCCACTCGGATGTCTTCCACAAGATCCCTGCCAAGACTTCTTCATCTTCTTCTTGCACACCTCCAAGGACGGGGAGCTTACTACCTCCCAAAGCAGTCCTTCTCTTTGGACTGCTCTGACTTTAACATCAGCTCAATACACGGAAGAGGTTCATGTTTTTCTGTGGTTCTGTCCATGGCATCCCACTTGCTCTCCTTCCCAAAGCGATAAGGCCACACGTTTTCCCCCGGAGCCCCGTTATTTCCAGGCTAAAGAACCCCAGGGCACCTCATCATTTCTGCTGACACGGTTTTCCTGTCCCTTCGCTGTCCATAGCACATTTCTGAGTGTTTCCTCCAGGATCTGGCAGGGAGAGGTTTCCCCACAGACTTACTCACACCCACACAGCACCCACAGATCAGCCCCTCATGTGCAGGTCTCAAATTCTAGACCAGTGTTAGCAACTCTATTGCAAGATGCCTCGACCCTGATCAGTCAGGAGTGGCTGCCAGAGGCTGTGTGGAGAATTGGAGGCTTGGTCTGGGCTCAGTGGGGGAGGACAGTGTAATCTTGATTAGTGATGTCTGCCAAACAACTCAAGCTTGTTGAGGGATGGGTGTGGGAGGGACAGTATGGTGCCTGCTCTCCTCTCTTCATTGTCCCTCTTCAGGGTCTGGGAAGAGCCCATTCTATCTCAAAGGCCCTGTGCCAGCTTCCAGCCTCCCCTCCAGCTTTCCAGCCACTGGGAGACAGAGCAGTGGCCTAGAGCCCAGCGCTCCCCTGCTCTGCCACCTACCCCCTTCTGAGATGCGGCCAGAGCTCTGTGCCTGCTGTAAAGATTTGGTTTGCCCCTCCCCCCATTTCTCCCCTTCCCCCTTGCACTCACCCTGCTGTCCTCACCAGTCCTGGCCCATTGTGGGCTGGGTCTTTCCAGACTGTCCCTGTATCAGTCTGCCCTGGCAACTCCATAAATGATGTTATGAACTCCCTAGCGACTGGGCAACCCCAGGACCCAGGGGGCCGTGCAGCTTGCACCCCAGCGCAGGTCTCTAGACCACCCACAAATTGGCTTCAACTTCCTGGCAGAGGCAACGGGCTGGTGTGTGGTTGACAAAGAAAAAAAAAAAAAATCCGGCTGGCTAGGCAGGGCTTAGGGTCAAATTGGGCAGCTGTGTGACTTCGGTCCAGGGGCGCCCCAGGCGTCAGGGCCCCATCTGGTCCCCACTGCCCAGGAGAATCTGGGGCCTTCAAGGTAAGAAGAGCCGGGCATCGGGCACCACCCCCTCCGGGCCCCCGAGAAGAAAGGCTGGTCATGGAGGAACACCTGGGGGAGGCGGGTTTGAGGGCAGAGGTAAGACCCTCATCCCCAAGGGCTCTCCAGAAAGGGGCCAAGGAGCCCTGATCTGCCCCCGCTGACCACGTTCTGGGGCCGGAAAGGGGAAGCAGGCGTCTCTGCTCTGTAGCATGAACGCAGGCTGGGAGCTGTTTGCAAGGCTCCCAGCGGCCGTTCTCGGGGGCACGAGAAGGCAAAGGCCAGCGGCCACAGCCCCTAATAGGTGCAGATGGCAATTTGGGGGCTGCTGGGAGGCGGGAGGGTAGGAAGTCTCTGTGCTGAGACTTCCTGAGCCCGCTAACAGGCCAGGTGCCAGGGGAGACCTTGCACTTGGTCACATACCCCGCCCAGCACTGAAGGCCACCTTCCCTGCTTAGTGGCTGGGCACTGGGGCCCCTCCCCAGCCTCCCTTGTCCCCTCTCTCCTCTCCATGCCTAAGGGGCCCAGACAGGATCCCCCAAACCGGCCGAGGCCCAGCACCCCCATCTCCCTAGAAGCCCCCCTTCCCCTCCCCGGTGGGTCCTATGTCGAAAGTCTATTTTGAAAACTCTAAGTGTTCCTTGCGGTAGGTAGCAGAGCTAATTTATCAAGTTTATTTCCTGTGAGCCTCCCTTTTTTATATTCTATATCAAGAGGAGTTTTTGTAATATAAAGCAGGACGCCCACACTGATGGTTTTGCACTGGTTTTTGTGACTGTTTCTTACAAAAAGAGAAAGGAACGAAGAATAAATAGTGACCGTGAGGAAAGGTGGTCTTGGTTTGGGGGCGGGGTGGGGAAGCTGGGCCGAGGCAGGAGGCTAGCAAGTGAGCCGGGGAAGGGGCATTCTGGGTTCTCCCAAACCTTTAGGAGGGACAGAGCCAGGACAGCATCGTCCCAGCAGGCCCGCATTACCACCCCCGGGGACAAGGGCCTGCCACCCTCCCTCAGCTTGGCTGGCTCAGCCCCCGCGGACACCCGGCACAAAGCCCGGCTCCAGTGCCCGGACTTCCCCCTGCCCTGCTAGCCTCCCGGGGGAAATCTATCCGCCACGCCCAGCGGTCATTAGGAGAGACCGTCCACCGCTTGGCGGCGTGCTAGCCAGGCCTCAAAGAGCATGGGTCAGCTCAGAGGACATGCCTTGGCTTGGGGGCACTGCCCACCAGCCAGTACCACTTCCCAAAGGCTGCCGTGGCTCTGGGCCTGCCTGGGGCTCGGCGGTTGGGGGCAGGATTCTGCAAAGAGGCGCGAACTTCAGCCTCGAGAGACGGAGGCCAGGAGAGGATGGCCCCTCCTTAGTGTCCAGCCTCCCTTCCGCTCGGCCGCGGTTTCCAGCAGCATAGCCTTGGGCGCCCAACCCGCTGGGCCTCTCTCCTCGGCTGTGTTAACAGCGGCGGTGCCGTGCTCCGCTGGGCACAGGCCGTGTCCCTGGACGTGTGGCTGCAGGCCACAGGGAGGGCAGCAAGGCCCAGCGCGGGCAGGGCCCGGACCCAGGACGCAGCAGCCAGAGCTGGGCTGCACCTAAGGACCAACTATCTCGCCCCCTAAACACTCTCTTCCAAGACGGGAAGCAAGTCTGGGGCCGGGGCTGCTTCTCTCCACATCTGTCCCCAGGACACGGGGGCTGCCACTCCCGGGGTGCCGGAGGGAAGGGGGGTGTCGGGTACAGGACTCACAGGGGGCACACAGGCTGCTGGGCCTGCAGGGGTCTTCATCTCTGAGGGAGCCGGCTGCCGGCCTCTTCCAGGGCATCTGATGGGGGCTGGGCACGAGAGGAGGCGGCTTGCTGAAATATTTCTATTTTTTGCCCCTGCTGAGCTTGAAGGGCACCCAGTCCTACCCAGCCGGCCCCAGAGGCACCCCAGGCCAGAGGGCAGCACCCTGGGGAGGGGGGGAGGGTGGATAAGGGGGCTGAGCCAGGTGCACCTCGGACCCTGGAGGACATGCCAAGTGATGGAGACATGCTTCTCTCTCTTCCTCAACCACAAACGCCGTCACTTACAGGTGGCCGCCATCTGGGGTTACCCGGGTGTCCATCTGTCAGGGCCGGCCTGGGGCTGAGGCCCTTGGCAGCCTCTGGACCCAGGCCAGTTGGGAGAGGGGGCACCGAGGGGCCTTCAGGAGCTGCGTGGAGGCAGAGCAGCCAAGAGCGAGGCCCGAGGAGAGGCCGTGGCCGAGGACAAGGCCCTGCCATCTGCAGCCCACCTCACAGAAGGCGGAAGGGGAGGCGCCAGGGGTCAAAGGCGGACCCCTGCCTGCCAGCCCGCAGCTGCGCTGTGTGTTTAGGGGGCAGAGGGTCCCCTACATGTGGAGAGCGCCCGCATGGAAGGGAAGGGGCCCGGGGTCAAATTCTAAGGTTTTCCAGGCATGGGCAGAAGCCAAGTTCAGCTGCTTGGGCACTAGACTGGCTGGGGGCCTGGGGGAGAGCAAGGAGGCGGTCCACAGCCTCTCAAGAAAGAAGGGTCTTGTGACAGAGGGGCAGGAGCCTGGCCTTGGCCGGATGCCTGTGACTCAGGCTCTGTCCTCGCGCATCTGTCCAGGGGATCCAGAGGCCGAGACACCCATGAACAGGAGGCGTCACCGTGTGGGGGGAAGGATGGGGTGCAGAGGCTCCATCCCTCCCCAAACCTGAGGGCCCAGGAGATCACAGCGTTCGGGGAGTGCCCAGGAGGAGAGGAAGGCGGCCACTCCTGCCTGCGTGGGGCAGGGTCCTTCCTGCCTTCCGGAACCAAAGGGAAACCAAGGTCCCCAGGCCTCCCTGCCCCAGAGGGGCCCCTGGCCCGGCGGGCGGCTACACTTTCTTGGGCTTTCGGCCGACTTGGTAATAGTAGTAAACGCTGATGGCGACAAAAAGGAGGCGGCTGGCCAGGAGCAGCAGGATCCCCAGGGACACGAGGCCCGTCTCGGCGAGCGTGGCAGTGACCACTGTGGGAGAGAGGCCGGGGGGGACACAGGTCAGAGGTGGGGATAGCCCTTACCCCAGCACGGGATGCCATGGGCCCCAGGGTGGCTGCCTGACTGACCCCCGCCCTGAGCTGGGGCATCCTATCAGCTGGCCAACCGCAGCAGGTATGGAGGGCGATCATGTGGGCAGAACTGGTTGTGTGTCATCACACCTGTGCTGGGTCCACAAGTGAGCAGTGGACTGTGGGTGCACGGGCGTGTATGCAGGAGGATACAGGCACCTATCAGCTGTGTGAGCACAGGTGTGCAGGTGTACAGGTCAACCCAGCCACACGAGTCCCTCCCCCTCGCACAGGTTTTCATCGCTTCCCAGAAAACAAATGGCAAGAGTTGGGAGGCCAGGGGCCAAGCTGCCCGCACCCTGTACCCCATCAGCTTCCCCATCACTGCCCACCTCAGGACTCACCCAAGAACTGGACCGAGAAGTAGCAGGCTTCGGTGAGCAGGGTCCATCGGATGATGACCTTCTCAGCCGTGTAGAGCGCATTCCACATGATCAGGGAGATGCCTGGGGTGGGGGACAAAGAGGGGAGTGGGGGGCAGAGTAGCCTGATCCCCCCGCCCCCTTGGGGGACGGGCAGGGGGCCTGGTCCTCCACCCTTTGACAAAGTAGCCAGGATCCCGGACATGCCCTGCCCCCACTCCCACTGCTCAAATTAAAACTCCTACGTCATCCAACCTGACCCATAACCCGTAACGCTAGCTCTCCCATTGCGAGGCTGAAGGGCCTGAAGCTGCCCCAGTCCCCACCCCCCAACCCCACCCCAGAGCTACTGGCGCTGGCCCTTGAAGGTCAAGTGGAAGTGCAATTGGCACAAGGCTGGGGAAACTGTGTTGCAAAGTCGTGGAGGCCTTCTGAAATGGGGGCCTCAGGAGGTGCGGCTGGGGTCCGGGGCCCACCGTGGGATGTGGGGGAGGGAGGTTTGGAAGGCAGGCGGGATGCACCCCGCAGATGACCCTGAATATCAGAGACCGGAAGGAGCTGGGACTTCAGTCTGCGGGTAATAGGGAGCCATAGAATGTTTTGGAGAAGAGGAGGGACACCCCCAGTGCTGGGTTTTAAATGCTGTCATTTAGCTTCCTCACAGGCACTGCTGCGTGTGACTCAGGTAGGAGAGGAAACAGAAGTGGTTCAAGTGGGCGGTCCAAGGGCGAGGGCTTTACAGACACTGTGTTGATTCTGCCTCTTCCTCCGGGCTGTGAGGCCCTGGAGGGCGGAGCCTGGGCCTCTTTCATTTCTCTACCCCAATGCCTAGGTGGTGCACGACACACAGCAGGCACTCAATAAGTGCTTTGTCCCAGATGATGCTAAGGACAGTCCCAAGCCCCTGGGGACAGTCTACCAGTGGCCACAAGATGGCAGCACACACCCAGCAGAGACAGACTTGTTGGCTGAAGCGTGGGTTCTGAGAAGGGGAGCCCCTGCACAAAGAAGGCTCCCCATGTTCCCTCGGCCCCTATTGGTCCCTCGGCTGCCTGTCACCTCCCCAGAGTCTGCCCCAGCAATACTCACTGAGGAGGGCGCCGCCATAGAGGCGGATGGGGGTCTTGCTGGTCACCTGCACTCCATCAAAGACTGCATCATAGAGCTGGTCAGGAAAGGTGAGGGCCTGCAGACAGCGGGCGGGAGGCTCAGGGTGAGGGGCTCACTGTGGAAACTTCCCCTGGACATCTCCTTCCTTTCCCCAGTAGCAGTCCAGGATCAGGACACTGACTGCCCCCGACCCCTCCCTACCAGGACAGAAGATCTGAGGTTCCAGTGACAAGGAGTTGGGACCATGGACCATGGGAGCTAGGATGCTCCAGGGCAGGGGAGGGGGCCAGGTCCCAGGGGCGGGGCAGGGACTCACCATGATGGCAATGCCAGAGAAGAGCACAGCAGAGACAAGCTGCCAGACCCTGGGGAGGCGTGGAGAGGAAGGTCAGAGCCACCCCAGGCCCCACAGAACCCTTCCCTCTCCAGCCAAGATGCCCAGCGATGGCTGGTCTGGGGGAGGGAATTTGACAGGATGGAACCAAAGACAAGACTACACAGGGACAAACTGATGAGCCCCTCCCCCTAGCCCTGTCCCCCACCAAACTCGTAATGCTCACCTGAGGCCCAAAGGCTCCCGAACAGCAAACTTCATCTCATTGCCCAAGACCTGGCTGATCTGTGGACACAGAGGGGTCAGAGGCAACCAGGCTGAAGGCAGCTCTGCCTGCCCAGTCTACTCACCCCCTCCCAGAGGCCCCTGGATGCCCAGGTGGCTCTGCTTAGCCAAAGGGTCACCCAGGCTGGGAGGGTCACACTGAGGCACACCCTCTCTTCCTCCTCTTGACGCCGGGGCTTATGGGAAGCTGAAAATACAGTGGCTGAGGGTGAAAGCTCAGAGGTCCGCCAGATGTGGGCTTGAAGGCTGGCTCTGCCACTTATTGGTGTGGCCCTGGGGAAGTCCTTAACCTCTCTGAGTCTCAGTTTCCTCATCTGTAAAATGGGTTAATAACTGACCCTACATCTCCCAGGGTAAATAATGCTTATAAAGTAGCTGGTGCCATAAGAAGCAAGTAATAAGCACTCAGCTAATTCTAAGGATCCATTTTCATTATTGCTACTATTCCTCTGACATATCCATTAGACTTCCAGAAAATATGAGCTAAATCTGGGGGCTCCCTGCAGCTGCAATGGGTCTCAGCTATTCTTCTCCCCAAACAGTGGGCCAGATCTGCCTCCCCAAATAGGTGCTTGGAGGCAGACCCCCATGTGGCTGGTTCGAGGCCCCTCCGCCGAGCTCCGCCCACCTTTGAGCGGTGGACCGCCCCTCCGCCGAGCTCCGCCCACCTTGGAGCGGTGGACCGCCCCTCCGCCGAGCTCCACCCACCTTGGAGCGGTGGACCTCCCCGTCGTCATCCTCCCCGCCCACGCCGAGGATCTTCCGGGTCTTCAGGCGGCTCACGAGGTCCGTCTGGCTGTGCTTCTTCATGAGGGGTGGGGGCTGCTTGGCTGCCATCTTGTCCTGGAGCCCGGCCTCTGTAGGAGGGCTGCAGGGAGACACCAGCCTCAACCACGGGTCCTGCCCAGCTTCCGGATCTAAGAGGGCAGCCAGACCCCAGCCCAGGGCCTGGGGAGGCCTCCCCGTCAACCTGGGGCAGCAGGTGGACACTGGAGGAGGAATCTGAGGGTCCAGGTGCAGTACTGGGCTCCCTAACCACCCGACTGTGTGATTAAAAGGGTCAAGTCGCTGCCCTCTCCTGGCCTCAGCTTCCTCATCTGTAAAATGCGTTAGGGCAGATGGTCCTAAGGCCTTCCAGCTCCGCCAGCCCGTCTGGCCTAAGTGGATGTGGCACACCCCGGACAACCAGGCCGGAGGGAGCCTTACAGACAGCCCTGGAGGAGGTATAGGCCCAGGACAAGGCATTCAGGCCTGGATAGACTGTACCCAAAGGTTCCTGGGGGCAGGGGGTAAGCTGGGGCCTGGGTCAGCCTTGGCAGAAGAGGGAAGGGTCTACCCAGGCCTGGGTAGGGCTCCTGAGTTCTGGAGTCCAGGCCGCCACTGAACTTTCGCCCAGACAATTCCTCTGCCCAGCAAGCCCTCCCACCCACCCTCCCAGACAACCTCCCTCTAACCTGCCAGCGCTGAAAACAAGGGGAGGGGGTGACCCCAGGACCCAGCTGAGCCAGAGGAGGGATGGCCAGGAGAGTTGGCAGGGCTGTGGCAGCAGTTCGGGCCTTGCCCCTCCCTGCTCTCCCCTCACCCCCCCAGGTCTGCCCACGATCCTCGATGGCCCCCAACCTCCGGCCTCCCCCCAGCTCCACCTCAGACCAGGTCTTGAGCACCTACTATGTGCCGGGCAGTGGAGACGCTGATGTGAGTTGAGTGGCCGTCCTCACCTTCAGTCAGCACAAAATCTATGTGGAGGAGACAACAGTGTAAACCACAGTGAAGTAAAGGTTTCCAGAAGCTGGCCCTGAGTGGGCTCCTGTGATCTTGCCGCCCTGCAAGATGGGTACTATTTACACCCATTCTACAGATGAGAAAACCAAGTTCAATGAGGCTCGATAGAAGACCGGGTTGAAAAATGGTAGTACCCCCACCCGATCACGTGCTGCACCAGTGCTGGGTGCCTCCCATATCCCTGCACCTCTTTCCCACCCACAGCTACTCTCCAGAAAGGCAGGAAAACCACCCCCAATAACAGACAAGGCTCAGAAGTTGCCTGTCCCTCAACCACGGACCTGAGCTGGGCTTGCTGGACCCCCCCGACCAGGCATCAGACTCAGGTCTTTGTGTGGCCCCCGGCAAGTCTCACCCTCTCAGCCCCAGCCAGAGGCAGGGCACAGAAATGTCCCCAGGTCACCTCCAGTTTTCCAGCCTCTAAGACACTAAGACCCAGTGTCTTAGAACAAAATAAAGCACCCAGCAAATAAACATCAGAACAAAGAATCAAACGGTGGGGTGTTTGGATAACATGGCTTTACACTGGATGAACTGGGCAGGGAGCATACCAGCTCGAGTTTGGAAATAATGGCCAAGGTCATTACTGGAGGTCTTTAGTGAGTAACGTCCAGGCCCCACTGCCCTCCTAAGCCCCCTGGCCTAGCTCCTCACCTGTAGAACAGGGGCAGCTATGCTTTCCTCTCCCACGTATATACATCCCGGGGAATGGGAGGCGGCGGCTGGTGGTGACCAGGAAGGCAGCTCAATGAATGGCTGACGCTGGTCAGCGGGGCAACCGCCTGGGGCAGCGAGGGTTTAACCAGGCTCCTTGGTGGGGGGGCCCGGGCACTGTCACAACACCTCAGCCGCTTGCTACCACCTTCTGGTGGATCCAGGTAGAAGCTATAATCAGCCTGGTGTCTCTCCCACTTGCCAGGTGGACCCGCGGGAGGCTGTCCCCAGGGAGCCAGCAAGCCATTGGCCCCTCACCCATCCCTCCATGAAGGAAGCCCCAGGCGGGCTGGTCGCCACCCTTCCTCTTCCGGCCTCCGCTCTGGCCTTCTATTTGTTAATTTGCATACAGTGAAATGAACCTTCTTTGGGGTCTGTAGTTATATGAATCTTAGCACATGTATAGATCCAGGCAACCACGGCCTCCAAATCAGGACCCAGGGCAGCTGCATCACCAGTCAGACCCTCCCCTCGCCCCTCACCCCAGGCAACCGCCGATCTGTTGTCTGTCACTGTAGTTTTGTTTCTGTTTTTTCAAATGTGTTGCCTAAATGGAATCACGTCGCACATAACCGTGGATACTGGCTTCCTTCACTCAGCATCATGTCTTTGAGACTCATCCAGGCTGCTGTGCATATGGACGTTCCCTTCCTCTAGGCAGGAGAGTGGGAATCAACGTACCGGTACCTGGCGTCAACGTACCAGTTCGTTTACCCCGTCACTCACTGAAGGACGTCTGAGTTGTTTCAGAGTTTGACAATTATGAATAGAGCTGCTATAAACATTCATGTGCAGGTTTTGGTGTGACCATGAGTTTTCATTTCTCGAAGGTAAATACCTGGGCGTGGAATTATATTGAGTTATATGGTAAATCTACCTTTAACTCTAGAAGAAAGTGCCAGACTGCATTCCAGAGCAGTGAACCATTTCCGCTTCCCCACAATGCATGAGTGTTCCCTTACCCCTCATCCGCGCCAGCACCAGGTATGCTCAGACTTGACTTAACCCTTCATATAGGTCTCCATAGTGTTTTAACCCTTCTCACCCAGGCCGGCCAGGCTGCCTGACTCAGTCCTGCTGTGTCCCTTACTGCCTATGTTTAGTGGACAAGTCACACTGCTCTGAGCCTCGGTTTTCCCCATCTGTGAAATGGAGCTGTAATTCCCAGCTCCTCGAGATCCAGGGGCAAAAGGAGAAGCTTGGTCAAGAGCACGCAGCACAGCACCTACACATTTAAATGAAAGGACTGCATTTAGTGAGGATGTGCTGTGAGCCACGTAGGGGTGGTGGGACTGGGTCCCTGCCCTTAAGTAGCTTGCAGCCTGAGTGGGGACAGGGAAGCTGATCTGTCAGGCACGAATCAGGGCAAGTTGCTTCTCTGAGCCCGTCTTCTCATCTGTGAAATGGAAACAACAATCCTTACATCTTCCCTAGGCCTGGTCAAAGCAGAAACAAAATAACGGACAGCAAGTATTTATAAAGTACCAGCTAACTGCTAAAGCCAGAAGAGCTTAGCTGCAGAAGCCACACTCTCTGAGTTCAAATCCCAGGGCTACCACTTCTTAGCTGTGTGCCTGTGGGCAGGTCACTTACACTCTCTGTGCCTCAGTCACCCCATCCATAGCTGGGGAAGCAAAGGGTCTTCCCTCACAGGGATGCTGTGAGAATATAAGATGTGACCTCCGTGAAGGGCATAAGGTAGTGCCTGGCCCGTACCAAGTGCTTGGTTGAGATGGGCACTTAGACACAGACACCCCCTCCTCTCCACGTCCCCCATGGAGCAGGGGCTCTGGGGTGGAGGCCAGGAAGCATCAGGAGAGGGGCCTAACTAGCATTTCCTAACATCTCCACCCCTTGGGCAGAGCCCCCAGACCTCAATCCCATGGCGTAAGGCTGACACTCGGGCCACAGCACCACGGGCCTGGGCTGTGTCAGCGACCCCTGCTCAGAGGGTCGGCTGCCTTCCTCTGCCCAATGGTCCCTCCCCACCAACACAGACACAGGGCTCCCCTCGGCACCACAGGCCCAGGGCTGGTACAGAAGGGGGGCTACAGGGCAGGGTCCTGGGCTCCATTTGACTTCCGGTATCACTCCGGCACAGCCATCAGGTACCTGGGCTGGTGGGACCCACTGCGGCCGTACACAGAGCCCAGAGCCCAGCCGCAAGCTCCCCACCAACAAAGGGCCCTACAGCCTCCCAGGGAAAGTGGGATCTTAAACGTCACGTCCAGGGAGCAGGGTCCCCAGCACCTGGCCCTACAGAGTTAAGTGCTCTGAGCCCTGAGTCCCATTGCTCCTTCATCCGCAGGACTGGACCCCACCTGGAGAGGGCAGGCGGGCAGCTGCCACACTCACACACTCACATACACACACACACGCACGTGTGCGCACAGCAGCCCCTAAGTACCCCACCGCCGAGACACACCACACACCCCCTCTGATCTGCCCGTGAACTTTCCTCCCTTTCAAGGTCACTCCAGGTAGGACTGGCCCCATTGTAACCTAAGAGAGGACAGAGGACAGTTCCCCCACTCCCTCCTTGTACCCCAGCTGAACTGGCTTTGGGACAGCCAGACCTGGGTTCAAATCCTGGTTCTGTAGGACACCGCAGCTCTCCCAGCCTCAGTTGCTGCCCCAGTGCAATGGGGCTGATGAGAAGGCCCACTCTGCAGAAGGGCTGGAGGAGATATAACAGGCGATACCTTGTGGCAGAGTGCCCTGCCCGGACCCAGGCAGGGCCCCACTCCTTCTCCTTCCCTCTCCTCACTCAGCCATGCACAGTGGAAAAAGCCTGCCTGTTACAGCCGTCATGCTTCCTTTCCCAGGCCCCTGTGCCTCCTGAAGGGCCCCCAGGGCTCCCCGGGGGCCAGGCTGGTGCCAGGCTGCCCAAGGCTAGGGGAAGGGCTGGGAGGAGGGCTGCCCTTGCTCCTAGATGCTCACTTGGGAGGCCCTGCCAGGTAAGGAGAAGGGAAAATGTGGATGGCAGCCCCCAGACCCCGTGTTCGCGATCCTCTGCATTCTGCCCCTGGCCAGCCTCTCTGACCTCAATTGCCAATGAACTGGGAAATCACTGTCCTTCGAACATGTGTTCTCCCTTCTGAACCACTGCCTTCCACTCCCTCCATCCCGATGCCCCCCGTTCCTCAGGGTCTTTGCATGCCCCCTCCTCCAGGAAGCCTTCCCAGGACACAGTGCCCCTCCCCTCTCTGGACCCTCAGTGGCAGCCAGGGCCACTTCTGGACCATCCTCATCATCATTTCAGGGCCAGGCATTTCAGGGCTCCCCGAGACCCAGTGATCTGAAGGCAGGGCTGGTATCGTGCCCACCTGAGAACCTCCCCGCTGGCCCCGCTGGGACACAGAGGCACTTTGGCAGCAGAGGCGAATGAGGGACGGTCAGGCCAAGGCAAGCAGGTCTCCCTAACTCTACCCACAACACTCAGGATCACACTCAGTTAGACCTGGCAGGGCCCAAGGGGAGGCTCTGCTCCACACACACGCTGGACACGCTGGACACGCTGGACAGGCCAGAGAGCTGAGGCCCAGAGCGGACAAGCTCTGCCCCAGGCCACACGTGAGCTGGTGACACAGGAGAGCCGGGAAGGAGCTTTGTGGTCAGGCAGAGCTGGGTTCCAATTTGGTGCCTCCTCTGGCCAGGTGACCGTGCACAAGCAGGTCAGGGGCTGCTGAAGACTCCAGGAGAGTAGATGGGGTTTTCCCTGGCATCTGGGGTGCCCAGGAAATGACTGGAGGTTGGGTGAGAACGTTGGGCGAGACCCCACTACCACCTCAGAGAGCTGCAGCCATCCCTAGGTGAGTGCCACCGGGCAGGGGTTACTGATGCTTTTGTTCACCCGGCCTGGACAGCTCCAGGCATGGGAGGAGCTCAACAAAAATTTGGGACAAAGTAAAGCTGGGGGAAGGGTTTCGAGGCCCCCTGCTAGCCGAGATCTGACCCCGTGTAGCCCCTTCCTCCTTCCTCATCTGAGGCCAGAAAAGAACATCCCCAAAGAGCTCCTAGCGGCGGCGGCAAGACAGAAGGGGCCGTGATGGCACAGAGGCCAAGCAGAGCCTCGAGATCGGACCAGGAAGGGAAGGGCTCATGGGGGGACGGGAGGAGTGTTACAACTGTCAGGGGAGGGGCGGGGGTGGGCATATACTTAATGATGAGGCAAACTTGGACTCAAACCCCCAACTCTTACTCTTAATTGCTCTGTGACCTCAGGAAAATTACTTAACCTCTCTGAGCCTCCATTTCCTCATTTGTGAAACCACACGACGACTTCTTAGCTCACAGGGTTGTGATCAGACGGACTGAGAAAAGGCAGTGGAGGGGCCTGGTCCCTGGTATGCACTCCCCAAAGGACAGTAATTAACAATATTAAAGGGGTGGCTGTCCAGGCGCTGCCCTGGCAGCAGATCCGATGGGGCTGAGACATCTTTCCCATGCCAGTCCTGTAGGACCTCTCCCAACCCCCCTGTAGCCTTCCCAGAAAGCCTGGTTTCCACAGAAACAGATGGACTGCAGAGCTGTCCCCTTCACGGAGAATGTGCCACCACGAGGGCTGGCTTAAGAGGTGCTGGGGGAGAGGAAGCGGCCTGGGGCCCAGAGCACCCACCAGCCTCCGGTGATTCAGGGGGGAGTCATTGCTGTTGAGTGTCAGAGCCAAGAGCCACTACCTTTGCAAACAAGACCCTCTGCTGGAGGGGCAGCATACCTGTCCCTCCCCATCTGGTAAGGAGAAATGCCCCCAAAACATCCTCCCAAGGAAAGGAGGCAGGGGACCAGTACTTCTAGACCAGGAATTCCATGTAAGCCCCACAGCCCTATGAGAACAGCTGTACTATGACTCCCATTTTAGAGATGAGGAAACTAAGGCCCAAGGGACTTACGTATGTGTCTCTTGGGGGTAAGTGTCAGAGCTGAAATTCAAACTAAGCTAACTGTGCCTAACTGGATATTCAGATAGAAGCTGGTGTACGTGCACGCGTGTGCATGAGCACACATGTACATGTGCGTGTGGCAGGGGTGTGGTGTGGTGAACACGACATCCAAAAAGAACTCAGCTCTAAGCCATCTTCCCCATCACATCTCCCCGTGAAAGTCCCTGGCAGGTTGCCAGCATCTGAACCCCTCCCTGGGGTCCAGCCTCCTTTGGATTAGGGCCCTGTGACTCCAGCAGGACCTGGGAAGGGCTACAAAGGAGACCCATTGTTCGGTTATCACGTTGGTGCAAAATAGCTGGAAATGGGGTCTGGGACAGGCAGCACAGGAGTGGGGGCAGTGAGAGACAGAGCCTCCCAGCCCTGGGCAGAGGGAAGGGGAGGTAGGGAGAGACCCAGCAAGGGGACCATGGGGGCTGGAGGGTCCACATCATCCTTCCTGTGGTCCCTTCCTGGGGCAGCCCATCAGCCCCCTGGGCGAGATGCGATCTAAAGAACCCAGCCCAGAACCCTCCACCGGGGCCCTCAGGCGGAGTGAATCTCAAACCTCAAGGACCCAGATCTCTGGGTTCTGCATCATTAGTCCTGTGTCTTTGGGCAGATTAACTTCCCGGAGCCTCCGTTTCTTCACTGTAAATGGGGTGACAATGCCTGACTTACTAGGTTGGCAGCAGGGTTGGACTAAACTAGGAAGTCACACAGCTGCTTCACCGACATTATTATCACAGTGGCCTCTGGGGTGCAGGTTTTGCTGGTGGGCGTTTCCTCAGGGTACACGGGCTAAGGGAAGAAGCTGAGGAGAGGCTGCCACGTGGCAGGGCTTCCTTGCAGTGTATCCCTCGAGAGCAGAGTGCAATTATTCTAAAGGCCAGCCTGCCTTAGGCAGCCTTGTCTCTCAAGTCGCCGGTGAGCCAGTGGAAGGCGGGGCTGCATCACCCATCTCTCTCTGTACCAGCATCACCACCGGGCTCAGGGCTCTGTGTCAAGGGCAAGGATGACAGAGTAGAACTGGCGGGGGAGAAGAACACGATGCGAATCCTGCTGGCGTACAAACCAGTCCCCGTGACAAAGCTCTGTAGTCAAGAAAGGGATTCCACACCCCATTTCCAAGAACTCCAGGAACACAGGAGCTGGCAATGGAGGGTTTGACTGAAGCTGGAAGGCTGAGCCCTGAGTCACTGGGCTGGGAGACAAGACAGCTGAGGTCACCAACAGATTCTGCCATCACAGGTAAGCCAGGGCCGGGCTCTGGGACTCAGCTTCCTCGCCTGAAAAATGGAAGTGTGGTCTCCAGGACCCCTCCTGGCTGTGATATTCCGGATCTGGCTTCCCAACCTTGTCACTGACCAGCCGCACGCCAGCTCCAGCAAAGACCCCAGCACAAGCTGCCCCGCCCCCAAGTCCTAGCACCTCTCTCACCGGCTCTGGAAACACACGTTTTGCTATTTCTCTACCAGTTCTCTTTCTTTTGAAGCTGCCTAATTTCCAGAAGGACAGAGGAAAGCCCACATTTTCATCACAAATATCTCCAAGCCCTCCGGGACAGAAAAAATAAACATTCCCTGCTGTGCTGGAGAGGGTGAGAGGGCAGGGCAGGACAAGGGGTAAGAAGGAGGGGACATCCCTGGGGGCCTCACCCTCTGAAACTGCTGTGTGGGCAAGGGGGTGTCCAGGCCTCGTATGGCCATCCACTGCCACACAGAAGTCACCGAGAGGGGCTTCTCTGTCCCTACTGCCACTCACAAAGGGCAGAACACATGGAGAATTCCTGTCCTTTCCAAACCAGGAGTGGGCCAGCCTCCCCCTCAGCCCAATGACCACATCAGGGCCCTCAGAGGCAGCTGGTGCTTCCAGATCCCATGGGGCCAGAGCTCTTGTGAAAAGGCGGTGGCCATAACCCTCTCCCCTCCCACTCCTTCCACCTCCCCCACCCCTGTAGATGCTCAGAAACTTGGAGAGGAGGAGAGAAGGGCGGGAAGGGAGTTTCCGTGAAGAGATGTCCCACTATTTTGAGCCAACTTTTTCATAAGCAAGTAGTTATTTGCCCTTTGGGTGGGTTGCGGGAGGCAAGCAGAAGGATCCCTGTACTTTTCCCAGTACCCTGATGGGCCAGAACCACAGTCCAGAACTAACCATCTCCCCCAGGGTTTGGGGGGGCTCTGGCATGACTCAAAAGGCCTGTGCTGATATCCTGGCTCCACCACTTATTAGCTGCATGGCCTTGGGCCAGTGATACTACCTCTCTGGGCCTCAGTTTCCTCATCTGTTAAATGGTTGTAATAATGACACCCATCTCCCACTGATGAGAAGATGCACAAAAAACTCCTAAAACAGTTCCTGTTTATAGTGAACGCTCAAAAATAATGTTGCTCTTATTTTCAGACAAGGAAATTCAACCTCTTTGCCTCAGTTTCCCCCTTGACCATACCAACTTCAGAACAGGTCCCCTTGTAGAAGCCGCATGTGGATACAGAGTGGGGTGCTTACAAGGCAGTGGCCACACGAAGGAAATGGGAAGAGAGAGAACTAGGGTCACTCTGGCTCAGGAGGAAGATGCTGCCCTGAGTGTACTGACAACAGGTGGGCAAGGGGAACCTGGGAAGGGGGCTGGCAACAGCCTGCAGAATACGGAGCCCCTTGGGGTACTAAGCCTGGGTGGCTCCCCTCCATATCCCCAGCACTTGGCCAGGCCTGGCCTTCGGAGGGGCACAACCATTGTTGTGAATTAATGGTTGAGACGCAGGGTGAAGGGAAAATTATTACGGGCTAGGCGTCAGAACATTAGGCACCCCACCCTGCGGCTGCCACTCCTGGGCAGCTTGCCCTGGGGTTACTTATGCTATCTCTGAGCATCACTGCCCTCATCTGTGAAATGGGGAGGCTTATCCCCTCTCAGCCAGCCTTGTCTCCTATCTCTTCCCCACCCGCTCGCTCTACCCTAGCTACACTGGCTCCTTACAGTTCCTCAAATACAGCGGGCACATTCCAGCCTCAGGGCCTTTGCACAGGCTGTTCTCTGCCAGATCTTTAGTCCCCGAAGCTATCCCCACAGCTCACTCCCTCAAAACTTTAGCTCATAAGTCACCTCCTCAGGGAGACCTCCCTGACCACCCTACTTAAAATGGCGACGTCACCCCTGGCCTCAACACCCCCCCACACTCAACTTTTCCCCCTCACCTCCCAATATACTATATAATTTGCTTATTTACTTTATTAGTTATTTGCCCCTCCCCCACTGTGTCAGCTCCAGAAGGGCAAGAATCTTTTAATTTTGTTCACAGCTGTCTCTCAGGGCCTAGAACTGTATCTGGCACTCAGTTCATTAAGTCATTTTTGGCCCAGCTCTCACAAACATTTTGTCCAATAAATGAAAGAAAGTAAAGAGCAGTTCAGCGCTGTGTGAGTATCACAGGTCACTGTCAATTCCACTGTTCCTCCCACCCCCAACCCCTGGACTGGCAGGCCCTTCCTCCAGCAGACACAGAGGGGGGGCTACCATAAGATCCTGGGGGAGGGGAGGCAGTTGAGTGTGGGGTTGGAGAACTTGGGGTGCGGGTGGCGGGCCTGAGCTGTGGATCCAGGAGGTACTGACGGCCAAACATGGGTGGAGGGCTTTGGGCCTCAGCCCTCCACTCCAAATTTAGGGCAGATTAAGCTGACAGCATGTGGGCAGAAAAGTAGAAGTCAGGTCGGCTGGTTCCCAAGACAATGGGGCCGGGAGGGCACCTTGGGGGACAGAGGGCCCCTTTTACAGATGGGATAACAGAGGCCTGGAGAATACGTAGTCTTATTTACTAACAACCCAACGAGAAAAATCTTTGCTCCCCCTGGGCTAAGTGTGAGGCCCGGCTAAAAAAATGGACTCTGCCTCCCCCTGGCTCTCCAACAACCCTCTCACCTCCCTCCCCACCCCCTCCCCCATCCCTATGTCCCTGGCACTGCGAGCCGGAGGAAGAGAGGGCGTCGGCTCCCTCTCCACAGACCACCAAGACTGGAGGTCCAAGAGGCCTCTCAGTTGGGGTGGGCATCCCTGCAGCCCCGGTGCCTTCTCCCCTCAGGGCAGCCCCACCGGGAAAAGTTTGTCTGAAGGAAATCAACCAGGAAGTGCGGGGCGGTGGGGCGGCGAGGCGGCCTCGGCCGTCGACGCTGGGCTCTGGGCTACAGAGACGCCTCGGGGTTCAAGGCCTCCAACCTCCACCCGGACCCCGCCCCCGCCGCCTTCGCTCCCGCGTAGAAATCCGCTCCCTCCGGGGCCTCGAGGAGGCGGCGGGAGCCCGGGACGGGGTAGGGGCGGGGGAGGGCGGAGCGAGAGGACGCCGAGCTAGTGCCCAACCGTGATAGGGGCGTCGCGGGTGGGCGAGGCGGCCAGGCGGTTCCCCTACGGACCCCCGGAGTGGGTACGAGCATACCGCCCAAGGCGGGCAGTCCCAGGCTATTCAGCGCCAGGACAGTGGGACCACGCTGCCCCCGTCCGCTGAGCCCGTCCGCCGAGCGCGCGACTTGGGAGAGAGTGGGGAGCGTCGGTCTCCACCTGTCCTTCCCCTAACCTCCTCCCAACAACTGGGGCTTAGGCTCGGCTTCCGATTCTGCTCCCCCCACCCCTGGAGACTGGGGTCTCCCGGTCTTGCTCCTCCCCCCTTCAATGTGTCCTTTATCTCCCAGCTCCAGATACCCACCCACTTTCATAGAGGGCTGGGGGCTCCAGGCGGGAGCTCCAGGCTGTCGGACGCCTCCGGTGCTCTGGCCCAGCACTCCAGCCCCCACGGTCCCCCGAACCAGAAGGTCGGGCCAGACTTATGGGCAGCGGGAACCCCGCCACCTCCAACCTCGACCCAGCAGGGGGCGAGGAAGGGGACTCGCAAGTTTGTGCCGCACACACCCCAGACCCGGGAACAATGGAGGGAGGACGGAGACAGGGATGGAGGGGGGAGGGGACAGAGAACCGAGCGCGGGGACCGAGTCAGACCCCAGGGAGGGAGAAAATGCTTTCCGCTCGGTTTCTCCCTCGCTCCGAAGCGGAGAGCGCGAGCCCAAGAGGCGGAGGCGGAGGGCGGAATAAACCGTCGTAGAGGGAGGAGACGGCGGAGGGAGGAAGCCGAGGGAGAGAGGGAAACCGAGTCAGAGGAAAGGGAGCAAGCGGAGAGCGCGAAGAAGAGGACCTGAAGGGACTGCGGGACGGCGCCCGGGAGAACCGCGGAGGGGGGAATCCCTGGAGTCCCGGCAGAACCCTCCGGCGCCAAGAGGTGCTGGGGCGCCCGGCTCGCGCGCACGGGGTCCTCTCTGTCCTCGGCGGTCCCTGCGGCCGCAGGAGCCCCAATGGGCTGCGCTGCGCAGGCACCGGCCAGCTGGCGGCGGGAAGGGAAAGTGCTAGGCTCCGAAGCGGCGGCGGGGAGCAGAACTCACGTTCCTAGCGCCTGCTGGCGCCGGCGCTGCGCGGAGCTGGCGTGCCAGGGGGACTCTCGGGCCCTCGGTCGACTCACATCGCGCCGCCCGCGCCGGGCAGGGCAGGGCCGGCTGGACTACGCGCGGCGCCCAGCGCGGCGGGGCTTTGCCCGAGTCTGGCGGCCCGAGCTGGTCCCTCCTCTCAGTTCCGTGCACAAGCCAATGGCGCGCCGTCCCCTCCCACGCGCCGCGCTGCCTAGCCCCCGAGGGTGGCCGCCGGGGCGGGCGGGAGAGAAGGGTTGGGGGAACTGGGCTCCCGGGCTCCCCAGCCGAGGCCTTCCCGGAGATCTCCTGCTGGGGGCGCGCTCACGCCCGGGGGGAAGGCGGTTGGGAATCCGAACAGAGGGCCCGCGCCGCCCAGGGAGACTTTCGTGGCAAATTCTCCAGACTGCGCCCCTTTCGTGAGACTATCAACACCCTCGTAGGTTGGCAAGCCACCTTGTCTTAAATATCCCTGGGGTATCGCCTGGGGCCTAGGCCAGTGTCTAAAACGGAAAGGAATGCTTTGGCTGGTAGATACCCAAGTGTGTAATAACACAGTTACACAGCAATGGTCCCCGTCTGCTGAGCGCCTGCTCCGTGCCAGGCACCGTGCGCTGAAGGAATTACAAGTGTTAACTCGTGATTCTCACAACTACCTATATGAGACCGGGATGATTGATCCCATTTTACAGACGGTGGTTGTTTATATTTGCTTTCATTTAGTCTTCTGGCTTCCAGCCTAGGCTCACCGTTTCTAGTCCTCCCTTGCCTCATGTCAAGTAACATGACACCATCAACACCCCCCCCCGCCACACACACACACACACACACACACGCACACACACGCACACACACACACACACACGCACACCTTCATCCTCCATCCTAAAATCCAGCCTCAGCTAAGTTGCTACAAATTTGCACTGTCAAGGCACAAAGATCTTAGCTGGGGCTCATTGGCACATGGGGGAGGGAGGAGGCACAGTGGCAAGACCTTTTGTGTCCGCACATCCTGTGGAGGGCAAGGGGGGTAAGAATGGAGTTTGGGGGTCCTGGAGGCTCTCTGGGAGCCTTTCAGCCTAAAATAACTAGATTCCTACAGCAATTCCCCCCCCACAAGATTCTGAGCTCATTTCAATCCTTTGTGACTAGTAATGTGTGTCCCCACCCGAACTCCCACCAACCTCCCTCCTAGAAAAGAACACCTGCATCTCTTTATCTTGGCGGATGGTCACAATGGGAGGGGGCTGGAGGAAAGAGGAAGGCGAGGTTGACGACAAGCTCCATTTCACAAGATAAGCAAAGGGGGCAGAGAAAGGTGAGTGGTTCCCCAGGCTTCTACCCATACCTTAAGAGTTGATCAAGCAGGCTCTGGAAGCAGACTGCCCAGGTCCAAATCCTGGCTCAGCCTTTTGGACACTGTGTGGCCATGGGCAAGTAACAACCTCTAGGTGTCTGGTTTTCTCGGTGTACAAACTGGGGGCAACCAATAGTAGGAGCACCTGTGGTTGTGGAGATTTAAATGGCAGCAGTTCACGCTTATTGGGCGCTGACTGTACCAGGTGCTCAGGGCTGGCGTGCCAAGCAGGCTCCCATTGCCCTCCCCGAAGCTGTGACTGGGCAGGAGAGGCTATGCCCTTTACACAGAAGTAAACAGGAAGTGCCTGGCTCATAGTAAGCACCCGGTGACGGTTAGCTGTCTGATTACCAAGGTAACAACTCTGATCCTGAGGCAGTGCTGTGGCCCACAGTGCCACCATCCCTGCTCCCAGCCAGTGACAGCCAACAATGAATGAATGAGTGAATGAATATGACTACAGATCAGGATTGTTCCTAGCTTTGTTGGGTGAAGCACAGACCCCAAATCCACCTGACTGAAGTCTCAGGGCTTGATAGTAGTCTTTGTGACAATTTAGAGTCTCAACTCACTGCCTTAACAGAGCTGGCTCAAGCAGGGATGATGAGTTCATTTGTTACTCCTTCTGCCTCCCCAGCATTCTGGGCTCTGGGTTGCTGAGGGGCAGGCACCAGCCTCACTTGTGTGCAGTGTTACCCCTGATTGCCCCCCTGACTAGGAGACACAACTAATGCTCCCCTAGGTGTGACTATTGGATATACCTGAGAGCCTGACTTTTATCAATAGACGGAGGGACTTTATAACAATCGCTCCGAGATCTCCAACACAGAAGGGGCTGCTTTAGTAGTAGTGAGCACCCTGTCACTAGCAGCATGCAAGCAGAAGCCAAGGAAGAGTTGATGAGGGTGCTACAGGAGGAGTTCATGCCTTAGGTGGTGTTTGATGTGGATAAACCTTGAGCGCTGGGTGACTTGATCCTGTGTTCTTGTCTCCCAAGCCCATCAGATGGGAGGGTGTGAGCACAAGCCGTCCCATCATCCTTCATGAAGGAGGCAATGTTGACTGGGCCCCTCCCGTGCGCCAGGCGAGGTGCTGGCTGTTGGGGCCCCAGTCCCTGTCCTTGAAGAGCTTATAGCTCCTGGGAGACAGATGCACACGCAAATAGTCAAGCCCAGCAATGGAAACAACTCGCAGTAACAGCCAAAGTGCTTGGGGCGCCGGAGGAGAAGGAAGAGACATTCTCCATTACCCCTGGCGTCCACTTTCCCTAAGGAGCCCATTAAAAGCTCTGTTCTCTTCCTTCCTATATGATTTTCTAAAGTGATGTGCCTCTACTTCAGAACATTCCTTAGACTGCCATTCTGCCGTTAACATCTCTGAGTCACCTCATCTTTACATTGGACATAAATGTAAAGAGGATAAAAACCGACATTTGTAAAGTGCTCCCCAAATCTAGGCAAGAATAGGTGCTTGACACGTGGTGGCCATGAGGTGTCATCATTATTTACAGTGCAGGACAGGGAACATTAACTGAGAGGGCGAGAGAAGGGGGTTAGGACCCTGGCTCTGCTCCTAACCAGCTGTGGCACCCTCTGCTGCTCCTGAAAACGGGCTTGTGAGAGTCACGTGAGGTGATGAGATGCAAAGGGTTTGCGGACTGGAAATGCTGATTCCTATCATTATCATGATTATTGTGATTCTCATTATTGTGAAATGTTTCCCTCAAAGCCCCAGGAGGGTGGGGGTGGGGTGGAGGTGGAGCCCAGACCCGTGGCTGGGCGAGGGTCACTCCCCTCCAGCCTCCCACAGGAGCCTGGGAGCAGCTGGGCCTCCATCTGCCCAGGTTCCAGCCAGCAGGGGCGGCAGCACCTCCTTTGCGGCTGTGTGTCTGTGTGTGTGCCCGTGCAGGTGGGTGTTGGAAGGTGGAGTGGGCACAGGGAATGCCCGTGTCTGTGGCTAGAAATCACTTGTGGATTGTGACTCCCTGGGGAAGAATGCAGAGGCAATTAGATTTCAAAGATGCCAGCAGTGGGACTAGTGTTGGCACCCAAGAGATAAGGAGAGAGGCTGGGGGGAGTGAGGGTTTGGCCTAGTCTTTGGGGCTAGGGACAGGGGATAGGTCTTACCAGGGACCCCTCCCTGGGGCTGGCGGTGCGTGTAGAGGAAAAAGATGTTGTCAGAGGCCTGTGGTGGTTGAGCCCAGGGGTTTTGGAGCTGACAGACTTGGGTTCAAATCCTAGGGATGGGCCAGTGATTTCATTTCTCTAAGCCTCAGTTTCCTGGTCTGTAAAATGGGAATAATAGGAGAGCCTATCTCCTAGAGGTTATTGGGAGTTTAAGAGAGAGGATGCATGTTAAGCTGTTAGCAAAGAGAAGGCACATAGTAGACAACTGTTGCTGACATTATTCGTAGGAAGCCCAGGAGAAGGAGGGAGGGAGAGGGTCTCGCAGGTGCCAGTGCTTGGTAAACTGGGAAAGTAGCTCTGGGGTGAAATCTGTCAAGCCAGGAGGTGGTGGAAACTGCCATAAGGAGCATCATTTTGGCCCAGGCCGAAAGAGCCACTGTCCCAGCACACAGCGTGAAGCAGAGGAGCTGGGCTTTCATAACT
Source organism: Orcinus orca (assembly GCF_937001465.1). Lineage (NCBI taxonomy): Eukaryota > Metazoa > Chordata > Mammalia > Artiodactyla > Delphinidae > Orcinus > Orcinus orca. The sequence continues at coordinate 15,128,336 of NC_064566.1, read as the reverse complement.
CCTGCCACTTCCCTTTGCTGGTTCCCCTCACTTCCTCTAGAGCATCTTCCTTCCCTGTGAGCCTGTCTGGTAAGAAGACCTCTGGGTCTTTCCGCTCCAATTCCAGTGGGCCCAGGCTGAGCACAGCTTTGGGGACTGGGAGAAGCTGCTGGGAGCTCAGGGACCCTGAGACAGGCCTCCCCCACACTGCCCGGCCCCTGCCTCCACGCCAGAGACACTGTCCAGGCCTCCTTCCCTCCACCACCCCCCTCCCGCCTATGAATCATCCCCACCACTGCTGTTGCTGCTCCAGGACCGCAGAATGTCAAGCAGCTCCTCACCTGTGGGACAGACAACCCATTAGGATGCGGGTGGAAGCAGGGAGGCTCAGCCCTTTTAAAGGAAAGACGTGACAGCTCAGCTCTGGGACCAGAGGACCACAGCCAGCCCTTTTCTGCTTCCACAGGGGAGAGCTCAAGGGGGCAGGTGAGAGCAGAACTTGGGAGTTAGACCAACCTGGATCTAGGGTCAAGGCCCTAATTCTGCTTATTGGATCTGTGGCCTTAGTCGAGTTACTCAGCCTCTCTGAGTCTCAGTTTCTTCATCTGTCAAATGGAGAGAGAAAAATCATGCTGAGGCACAGGGGACTTGGAGGATTAAGTGAGGCACCACCTGTAAGTCCTGAGCTCAGAGCCTGGCTCACAGTAAGTGCTCAATTAATGTTCACTGACCCAATGAATGAATGAACAGGCGACAGTGGCGGTGAGTGGCGGTACAGGGAGGTGCATGTGACTGCCTTTGGGAAAGCCAGCCTCCACCAGCTGGCTTGGGGCGGTGGGGTCACTGTCTGGGGGCCCAGGACACCTGTTGCTCGGTGCTGGTGTGAGAGAGGCAGCTTCCAAAACTCAGAACAGAGTGTGGACTTTCCCTTGTGGGCACAGCTCACACTGCTGCAAGTCAGATAAGAGCCTCAGGCTCTCTGAAAGAGCTGAGCCCTGCCTGACCAAAAAGAATTGCTGTTGGGGGGGGGAACAGCAGGGAGTGGATCTTCAGCTTGGGAGACCCCCCCAAACCCCTTTACAGTGATAGTATAGAGCAGCCACTCTGGGCTGCGAGGTCAGGACCTTGGGCCTTGGGTAGCCAGCTAGGGCCGTGAGCAGCACCTCACCTGCCTCCTGCCCAAGGGGATGCTAGGCCCCTTGGGTACCACACCCTAGAGAGCGCTATCATCTTCTCAATAGATAGCTTTCTGAGCCCTTACCAGGTGCCAGGCCCTGGTCTAGGTGCCTTACATGTATTAACCTTAACAAATCTCATGACGTTGGTACCATTATTAGCTCCATTTTATAGATGAGGAAACTGAGGCCCACTGAGTTACATAACTTGCTCAAGGCCACAACCCAGAGATCAGTGAGCTCAGGATTGGAAGCCCAGGCCCAGTGCCCCAGACGGCTCTGGCTGTGCTGCTGACCTGGGCAGGGATGGCTGGTCCTCCTTGGCCTGCCCTGTCCCCAGTGTAGTCATCCAAGTTTGGGGCAAGGGTATCACCTTTACATTTATAAGGGTAATTTATAAATGGCTTTTGAGCAGTGGTTCTCAAAGCAGGTTTGCAGGAAATAGATAGCTAGTGGGAAGCAGCCGCATAGCACAGGGAGATCAGCTCGGTGCTTTGTGACCACCTAGAGGGGTGGGATAGGGAGGGTGGGAGGGAGGGAGACGCAAGAGGGAAGAGATATGGGAACATATGTGTATGCATAACTGATTCACTTTGTAATAAAGCAGAAACTAACACACCATTGTAAAGCAATTATACTCCAATAAAGATGTAAAAAAAAAAAAAAAAGAAATGCAAATACCTGGTCCCGCCTCAGACAACACAGAATCAGAAACTCTGAAGGGATAGAGCTGCCGGGGCCGCAATCTGCATTTCAACCAGCCCTCCCGGTGATTCTGAGTCGAGCTAGAGTGTTTGAGAACCACTGCTTTAGAGTCTGCAAAGCAAACTAAATTCCTAGATTTTCTCATTTAAACTGACACTTTGGTATTATTCGGCCCATTTTTCAGGTAAGAGTAACGAGTCTCTCTTTGCCAGATATCACCTACCAGGGAAGTGGAAGAGGTGGGCCTGGAACCCCAAGTTTTTCGTTCTGAATTTTTTTTTCTTCTTTTTTCCTTCTTGAGACCAGACTGCTGACCAAGGTGAGGAGGGGAAGGGACTCTGACTAGAGGGGCTGGGACTGGGGTGGGAGAGGTGGGGAGCCCGCTGCCCTGTTTCCCACGGGAGGCGGCGGGCCGTGTTTATTATTCTTTCGGAGGTGTCCCTACCCAAATCAACACAAGTAAAGCCCAGCCTGGCGTGTTGAGTGATCGGTTTATTAATACTCGCGGGGCGCGGCCGAGGCGGATCGCAGAAACAAAGGCGCACCGCACGGGAGGCATCATTATGTAATTGCTCCGAGGAGGAGCGGAGGGTTGCGCGTGCCCGAGGCTCAGGGCGCCCGCGGCCGTCGCCCGTACTTGGAGGGTGGGGGGCTCTGCCGGCGGGGAGGCTACGCTCCGGGGCGCCCGGGCTCTGGGCGGGGCGCGGGTGGAAGGAGCGCCGGCAGCGGAGTCCTCACCCGGCGCTCGTCTCCTCCCTCGCCCGAGCCTGCGGCTGGGAGGCAGGTTAACCCCTGCGTGGCTGGGTACAGCCCTCCGCTCCGGAGGAGGGGTCCCGCAGAGGCAGATCCCCCCAGTCCCCCTGGTCCCCGGAGGCTGAGCCAGGGCCTCCCCAGCCCCACTCACCGCCGCCCGTCCGTCCTTCCCCACCCTCACTCGGAGTTGGGGTAGAGAGAGAAAAAACAACACGCTGGGCAACCTGTGGGTGCAAGACCCGTGCTTGCATATCAAACATCTGCGACGTGGCCCATTTTATAGATGGGGACCTGAGGGCCAGAGAGGGCTGGCTTCACGCACCAAGAATTCCAGCCCGCAAATCTGTCAGCTCCAAAACCACTGTTTTCCCCTGGTACCCCACAAGGGGTCTTTATAACCACCGCGGATCGCTTGTGGCCTCTGTTACCCCATTTAGGGTTCAAGTGCGGAGATGCTGGGGATCGGTGGATCTCCCCATCAGGGGCCTGAGGAAGGGGTTCGACACAAGCAGCGCTGCAGCTGGGAGGCTGGTGTTCCTCGAGCAGTTGGCGCCAAGGGCACACGGTGGCTGTTTGGGTGAGTGGGGATCAGCACGCCAGGCCCCGCCCCACACTCCTGACCACGCCCAGACCCCCAGGAACCGACCTTGCCTTACTCCCAAACACTCCAGTGCTTCAGCCCTCCTGGCCTTTGGCCGGGGCTGGGCCTTCTGCCAGGAATGCCCTCCTTCCATCCTCCAGGCAGTCTCACTTTTGAGAGGTCCTTCCCAGCACACCACCCCCTGCATCACTCATGTACCAGGAAGCCCTCAAGGCTGTCTCTTCCAGCCCTGGGAGCACCTGGTGACTGCACCTGACACACTGCTCTGTAATCTGTCTGCCCCCGTTAAGCCACATCCCTGGGATGGCGGCTCTGTTGCTGACATCTTCACACAGCCACCCTCAGGCTGGCACACAGCCGGCCTCTCCCAGAACTGGGTGAATTTGAGGTGGAGGGTGCAACCCTGAGATGGATTGAATGCTTGGTGACAGTCTTCAGACCCTGGCTTCAGAAGTCTACAGCCCTGGCTCTGGCACTGCCAACTCCCAGCTGTGTGACCCTGGGCAAATTTGTAGCACCCCTGCACCTCTGTTTCCCATTAGCAAAGAGGGACAATGGCAACCTTAGTCTCATGAAACTAGTTAGTGCTTATTGAGCACTTACTATATGCTGGGCAACTTCATGGACTCTATCCACGTTATCATCTCCACTGTGTAGATAAATAACGCTCCTAGTCTCTAAGTCTCCTGTTTTCTAATCTCCCTTTTACAGGATTATTTTGACAATTGGATGAGAAATAGTTAAGGACCAGCATACAGTAGGTGCTCAGTAAAGTGTGCCCCTCCACTCTAACTCCCAGGACAGAGCTCCCTTTGCCCACTGCTTGCCCGGGCCATTCCGGGAGCCCCTCTGTGGGTGCGGGGCTGAAGGAAGGGGTTGCAGGAGGACCTTGGCAGAAGGAAGTGTTCTGGTTTCTGAGTATGAATAAATTATTGTTTTATATCCTTATATTAAGAGAAGGGCACAGTGTGCATTTACCAATCTAAGCATGTTGAGCTGCAGCTTGTGTGTTTTGCCAATTGCTAAAATGTATTTTCAGCCCAAGGCAGTAAACAGAAGACCACTCCGCCTGGCTGCTCCCACAGTCCTGGGGCAGGGAAGGACATCTGACCCCAGCCAGGCCTACAGGGAGAGTAGGTGTCAGTGGGGATCTTGAGGCAATGAGAGAGTTCCTGTGGGTCCCCTCCAGGTCATGAGAACTTCAACAGGACTCTTCACCTCTCTGAGCCCTCAGTTTACATAGCTGAAAATAGGCCTATTACTAGCGCCCTGTCCATGACACAAGGTGAGAAAAGTGGCTGTGAAAGTGCTTTGCTCATGAATCATCTTATTATTGTTGTTATTCATACTGAGAGCAGTACGAGTTCAACTCAGCTACCAGCACCTACCCTAACGTGCTACCCAACCCTAACCCAAGGCAAGATCAGCTCTCACTGGGACTGCTCCTAACTGGTCCCCCAGCTCTTAGCTTTGCATCCTCCAACTCTCTCTCCACTCAGCAGTCCAAGAGAGCTTTGAAAAAGTTGACCAGAGATTAGGAAACGTGGTTTTCCCTGCTGCGTCAAGTAAAATCCGGACTCATCACTGTAGCCAGGGTGGCCCTGCATCCTCTGCCCTCCTCTCATTCCCTTTGCTCCACCCACACTGCTTCCGCCTGCCTAGTTCTTTTTTTTTTTTGGCCACACTGTGCAGCTTACGAGATCTTAGTTCCCTGACTAGGGATTGAACCTGGGCCCGCAGCAGGCCCAGTGAAAGCGCTGAGTCCTAACCACTGGACTGCCAGGGAATTCCCCCACCACCTTCCTAGTTCTTGTATCCACTGAACTTGTTTCCACTTTGGGCCCTTGGCACATGCCATTCCCTCTACATGGAATGCTGTTCCCATCAAGCCTTCCCATGGCTGCCTCTCTCTCTGTTACCACTGGTGTCATCTGATAGGTCACCTCGGAGAGTCTTCCCAGCCACCAAATCACAGCTGACCCCTATCACCTAACTGCTTCCCCTGTTCACTACACTTATAGCATGTGTCACCATCTAAGATTATCTTTCCATTTAAAAATGTATCTGTTTCTTTTATCTGCCTCCTCTAGAATATACCCTCTTTGAGGATAGAAACGTCATTTGTCTCACTCACCATTGTATTCCCAGCACCTTATTCTATAAGAGAGAGAGGGAAATTAATAAGGGTATTGAGAATATTTACTAATAAATGACAATGCAGAGCAGAACCAATGGGTATTAATCCTACTGTGGAGGGAGTGTTGCAGTGCACAGCCTGTGCAGCGGTACCCAGCAGCCCAAGGGTAAAGACCGTCATAGACCTACCACTTCATTTTGCAAGATTTTAAATGAACTTATATTGTTCCAGCTAAAATGAATATAGGAATATACATACATAAAACGAGTGATTTTTGCATTAGAGAAGCTTGTAATTTGATGGAGGAGATAGACATCTGAGTAGATACTACTCTCAGTTGCCCTCCTGTGCTTTGCTGTGTCCTGTGTCTGGATCCGTCTCATGTGCTGTTCCCTCTGCTGGGATGCTCTTCCCCCACCACGCCCCAGTCTTCATCTGCTGGCTCTTGCTCATGCTTCTCTTAGAATTTCCTCTGGAAATTCCTTCCTGACCTCTCACCTGCACCTCCCATACTCTAGCCCAAGTCTGGGTTCCCAAAGACCCCCAAGCCAACCACAGCAGCTCTCTTAAGGCACTGGTGGATTTGAGACCTAGGTTCTGAGTGCCTGTGGCCGGCTGAGAGCTACTTCCAGGCCGGACTGTGTCTGTTTACTGCTGTACCTGTGTGCCTAGCACAGTGCCAGCACGTGGTGGGTGTCTGAGGAGTGCAGGGAGTGTGTGTGTGGGGGGTATGAGGGGAGACTGTGAGAGCAGGGGTGGTCTCGGCTGCCCCTCTCCTATACACACGCAGCTGCCCCGGCCCAGGCTTTAATCCCTGGAGTCCAGGGAGCCAGATGAGAACCTCCAGTGGGTGCAGCTACCCTCTGAATTACACCCCATACCGGCTGTCGCCACCCCGCAGCCCCTCTCCTACTTTCCCTCACCCTCACCAGGGGTCCAGGGCAGCCCACAGTCACCCTGGCCTCTCTGCTCTGTCCAGCTTTCCCACCCCATCTCTTTTTCTTTCCCCTTCTGCTTTGCTTCACACTCAACCCTCCTCCCCCGCCTGGTGAATGCAAACTGAAAAGAAAAAAAAAAAGAAGTCCCCCTTGGCAGCAGTGGCGTCAACAGTGAAAAGTACCCAATTTAAGGAGTAATCGCTGCTGTAATGATTGCCAAAGCCCTGAGTCACTACAGAAAAGCAGGCTGAGGCTCTGGGACTCCCAGGCTCCCTGAGTTGCGCCGCTTGGGTTGTTTAATACCCAGGACTCAGTGTCTTCACCTATAAAGTGGAAGGACTAATACCGGCCCAGGGGAAATAACAATCCCATGACTCTCCCTGGGGCTGCAAATCAGAGGTCAAGGTGGCACACACAGCTGCTGTGGGAATCATTATGGGAGGGACATAGTCTCCCTACACAGGGCCAGTGAGAGGAATGCAGTGCTGGGGGGCGGGGCCTGGAAAGGCACATAGCTTAGGGCTCTTGGGAAAGGCTTCTTAGAAATGGTGACATTTAACTAAGCTGGGAAGGACAAATGGGAGCTATGGAAAGTGGTGGAGTGAGGGAGAGTCGGCCCTGGAAGGGACTAGAGACCTTTTCTGGCCCCACACTCTCATTTTACAGATGGGCAAACTGAGGCCCAGGGAGGCTGTGGGAATTGCTAAAAACCACCTACCCATTAGTGGCATAGCCCCAGTTAGAAAGCAGGTTCCTTGACTCCTGTTACAGTGTTCTTTCTTCTGATGTCACTCTAGTTCATAGCGACAATAAGGACAGTGTGTTGAATACTTACCGCGAGTCAGGCTCTGTGCTACATGCCTTCTGTGCATCTGTGTGTGTCTGTGTGTGGGTCTGTGTGTACTATTTCCTTTCATCTTTGGATAATCCTATAAGGTAAGATTAGAATATAGGTCCTGTTTTAGTTTAGTAAGGTTCATAGAGCCTGAGGTCCCTCCTGGCTTCTCCATACTCCGGTACCAGCTAACGCCAGTGGTCCCAAGCGGAGAGAGGGCAGCTTCTGGGCCTCACCCCTGGCAGGACTGCCCTTCTCTCCCCTCTCTAAAGGGAAGAGCCCTTTCCACAGAGGGGTGAGGAGGGAGCCTGGCCTTTCTCTCAAAGCCCCACAGGAAGAGAAGCCTGATGGTCAAGGATATGAGAGGCATACATTTCAAGTCCTCATCAATGAGACTCTGCCTTGCCAGGGCCCATCTGAGATAGATGCCAGGCTTCCCTGGTGAGTTCATTCCAGCTCTGGGGGGAGGAAATTGGGTGGAACTGAGGGGGGTGGGGAGGTGGGGAGGGACCAGGCTCAGGGATGAGAGGGCAGCTCTCAGTGGCTGACTGGCCCCTCGCCCAGACTCCCACATTGGAAAGGGCACCTGGGACAGTGAGTCATCTCTTAGGAAGGGAGGATATTGCTCCGGGCACCACAGAAGTGGGCCATCAAATGAGGGGAGGTGTTTTTAAAGAATTTAAATTTTTAAAAAATGCAGAGTACTATTGTCATCATGGGATTTCCTTACAGCTATTTTAGAGTTTAGTGTTGTTTTTATTTAGGGTTGCACTGGGGATCGAGGGAGACACCATCATCTTTCCAGGACTTCGGGCTTTAAGTGTTATAAGTGGGTAGAGGGAAGAAGTGGTGGGAGTATCTCAGGGCCATTCCTACTCTCCCCTGGGGAGATGGCAGGGGACTGTTGTCCAAAACCCATTAACTAAGGAGGCAGAAGTATTCAGTACCAGGCCTGGCTCTGGAAGGACCTTACTGTGTGAAATTTACTTTGTGAAATTGTGTGCCTTTTTGGGGCCTCAATTTCTTCACCCGTGAAATGGGAATAAGGACTTGCCTACATCACAGAACTTTAACTGCCCTTCAGGCTAGAAATAAACAGGGGAGACAACCAGGATGGCAGCACCTGTGAGGCCTTCTGGGAATTGCCTGGAACGTTTATCAAGAATGCAGATTCACAGGGCCCTCCCTAGAACTTCTGAGTCAGAATCTAACCACCGCTCCCCACCCCAAGTCAACCTGAGGCCCAGGCAGACTGAGGACCACAGCTGTGAGGCGGTGAGCCTCACCCGGGTTCGGTCTTGGCTTAAATTTTGAGGAACTTGTGGCCTCAGGCAGGTGGCTGGTGCCTTCTTTGTGGCCCCAGGGGACGGGCCTGGGTGGTGTCTGAGGGTGTGGCCTCACCCTCATGGTGCTTCTCTGAATGCTTAGAGGTGGGGCTGGCTGGGCAGGGGGTGGTGAAGAGGGCGCCAGGCCTGGCAACAGAGGCCCAGTGAGGTGGGGGCCCAGGACCTGGAATTGGGAGACGACCACTTCTGTAAGAGGAGGGCAGACCTCACCGCCTCCGGCTTCCAGCTGGGCCTCAAGGCTCCCCAGCCTCCGGGGTGGGGTGGCAGCTGGCCATCTGCTCAGGCCTGGGCCCGGGGAGGTGGAGAGACACAGGCCGAGAGCGCTGAATGGCCTCTGTGTTGGGACCCAGCCTGAAGAACAGATGGCCTGGAGGCCTCTGGCCTGCCCCCCTCAGCCCTGCCAAGTCACAGAGTCCTCTCTTCCAGGGAGCGGAGGCTCCCGAAGGCCACTCATGGCGACAGCAGCCAGGAAGATGTGGGTTTAAGGGGGATTAGTGGGGCCCGACAGCAAGCCGCCGCCAGGAGAGACCTGGGAAGTCATGTGACACCTGCAGCCTCAGCTAAAGATAGGCAGGAGGGCGCCCAGTGGGGAGGGGGCGTGGCTATCAGAGCCACACCTGGCCCAGGCCAGCTTGGGGTTCACTCAGTCTAAACCTCTCCCACCGGTTTTGCTGACTGGGAAACTGAGGCCTGGGAAGGGGCAGAGACCCCACTCCACATCACCCAGCAAGTCAGCGGCAGAGCTGGGAGTGGAACCCAGGTGTCCTGATTCCCGGTCTGAGGATCTTCCTATCATACCTCCCACTTCCCTTCCGACAGCCTCCCCCTCCCCCCTCCCCTCCCCTCCCTCCCCTCCCCCTCCCTCCTCCCCCCTCCCTCCTCCCTACCCTGCAGTCAGACCCAGGCTGCCTCCCCAGACCTGGCCCTGGCCTGCCCACCTGTGTGACCACTCGAACATTTTTTCTGCTGCAAATCCTTCAAGACCCAAATCAAGTTCCCACTTTTGGGGAACCTTCCAGCCCATCCTCAGAGCCTAAACTTCTGAAATGGGAGGCCCGTGCTGTTGGCTTTGGGTGATGAAGGCTGACCCCTTCATGGTAAAGAAGTAGCTGAGACCCGAAAAGGGGAAGATGTTTAGAAATGGTCCCCACCACGTCCCACCCCAGTCATTCTCCTGGGCTTCAGTTTTCTTTAAAAATATATTAAAGAGCTTCACTTCACCAGAGGCTGTCAAGGAAACTGGTGAAACAGGGTCCCTTTGGGTCTGTTTCTTGAAAAGAGAGATGTTTTTCCTGCTTTCTCTCTAAGCTTTCCCATAGGGTCAGATTTCATTTCTTTTCAGAGGCAAGCGCTGAGCGGGAGAAGCTGGGGTCAGTGCCCAGGGAGGAGCTGCGCCTGCCAACACCCAGGTGAGGCCCGCAACTGTCCCTCCCTGTGTGCCGAGGACAAGCGAATCACAGGGCAATCCAGCTCTGCTAAAGCCTCCTAACGCCGGCTCACAAAGAGGGGCTGCGGTCGGGGAGGGAGAGGGGCGTCACCTCGGGCATGGACAGACCCAGGTGTGGTCCAGACTCCACTATGTACCGCCTGTGTGAGCTTAGACCCGTCTCTGAGCCTCATCTGTGCTTCTCTGACCAGGCTGCGGGCACACCCCACGAGGGCCTCAGGAGGGTCGTATGAGCACAAACTCCAGCACCCAGAGAGGGCGAAGCCAGGCCTCAGCCCCTGCCCCACGCAGGGGCCCAGCCCAGGCGATGGCACCCCTGCCCTCAACAGCTACACACCTCCCGGTTGCCTCGGTCCCCGGAGCCAAGAAAACTCCTACTATCTCTTCACCTGAGCTCCTGGCGGTGCTCTCTGTTCTGCCCTTGCTGTGTGTCTTTAGGTTCAACCCTACGCCTCTCTGATACTCTGGCTTCTCGGGCCTCAAAGGAGGGGCGTGGACGCCTCACTCTTCATAGCCTCTTCTGGCCCTGGAACACCACTCCAGGCTTTCTTTGAGCACCTGGGATGGGTGCAGGTGCATCTGGCCTCCCCGGTGTAAGGGAGGCTGGAGAGGCCTGAGGCCGGGGAGGGGGAAGCCGGTTCCCCATATCGTGGAGCTTCTAGTGGTGGCCAGGAGACAAGCCCGATCGAAGAAAACACTTGTAGTTTCACCCAGACATATTCATTCATTTCATTACTCATTTGCTTAGCGAGCACCTACCATACACCAGGGACCATGCTGGGCTCTGAGCTCATAGTAGTGAAAAAGGTGGACATGGGGGCTCCCCGGTGGCCCCCAAGCTTGTCATCTGGTAGAAGAGACAGCAGAGTCCACAAACAGATTGACATAGTGACAATGTGTGATTGATGTTTTAAAGGTTATGAAGGAACACGGAGACAGAGAATAATGGTGGAAGGGAGGGGAGATGAATAATCTTTAGATGAGGGGCTGACCCTGGCCTCTTCGAGGGGTGACCCTAGAACTGAGACCTGAAGGGTGAGAGGGAGCCAGCCACATGTCATCTTAGGTGGAGATGGGTGACTGTGCCAAGGGGCCCCAGGAAGCCTTCGTGGCAGAGGCAGAATGAGACAGGATGGGGGAGGCGGTAATGCAGGGGAAATGGGAGAAGCAGCCAGATCTTATAAGAAGTTTTACTTTGTCCCCAAGACCCATGGAAGGCCCATAAGGTGCAAGGAAGGGGCAGTGACTTGATCAAACCCACATATTCGTAAGCTCCGCCAGCTCCTGTGTGCAACAGAGATGGTTAGGGAGCAAGGGGGGCGGTGCGGAGCCTGACGCAGAGGTCTCCAAAGTGGGGGTGCAAACACCCCAGGAGGTGTGCAAGGTAATTCTCTGAGGCGAAAGGAGTATTAAATATTGTTATTTCTATTTCCATTTCATCCAAGAAAAAAGGAAAAGAATTCTGTTTTCCCGGTATTTATAATTGACACTGATGTCCGTATTTGGTCTTTATGTCAAACATTACTGCATGGAAGATTGGGCTGTCAGCCGGCCTTTTCCTTTGCTGTCAGCATTTTGAAGAACTTTTCTCTTCAGGTGAGACCAGTTCAGCAGATTTCTAGATAAGAATACCCTTCGAGTGATTTTTCACCAAGTGGACAGAAGACTTAAAAAGAAAGCAGGAAAAAGAGGGACGAAAAAGGAAGAAACTCTGAACATAATGCACACACTCGAATTCACTCCCTGGCATCTGCTCCGACAGCCACCAGAGAAGCAAACACTGTGATAATCCAATTGGGTCTAAAGAGAAAGTGGTCCCCAAAGTTCACATATGAGTGAGAAGACAATTTGCAATAAGAATTTATATCCACTATTATTACTAATGAGGCTAACTCTAAGTATAGAGTTTTGGTTTGCGATCTTAGCGATGATGGCATAAAACCATTCACACTTATTAAAACATTTAAAAATATTATTTTAATCTGACTTAATTGAACTTAACTTTCTATTTTTGTGCCTGTTTGATAATATTCATAATACATTAGTACAGTAATGCATGATTATTATTTATAAATGAATAAATATATTCAGTAGGTGTGATCAGCACTTTTTGCTGTGTCAAGGGCATGAGCAAGCTTGACGGAGACCCCTGGGCTGTGATGTGAGGGCTTTTGTCTGGGAAGGCTTTTTTTGTTTTTTGCGGTATGCGGGCCTCTCACTGTTGTGGCCTCTCCCGTTGCGGAGCACAGGCTCCGGACGCGCAGGCTCAGCGACCATGGCTCACGGGCCCAGCCGCTCCACGGCATGTGGGACCTTCCCGGACCGGGGCACGAACCCGCGTCCCCTGCATCGGCAGGCGGACTCTCAGCCACTGCGCCACCAGGGAAGCCCGGAAAGCTTTTTTTTAAAACTCCCCAAATGAAACAGAAGTTCATTCCCTTAAAGGGTAAACGGCAGCTCCTGGCGAGGCTTTCTGACTGTTTATACACTGGCCAGTAATAGAAGCGAACACATATCCTGGCTGGAGGAGAGGGTGCTTCCAGGGGCTGCACATGGGGCTGGAGCTCTGGAGGCCAGGAGCTTGCCCACTGCGAGGTTTGCCTGCCGGCCTCTTCTACACCAAGGCCCTGAATTTCACACGTGTGATTACTGTTTCCCTCCTTCGGAGCCCAGCATCAGGCTGGCAGCCCCTCTGGGGGAAGATGCCTCCTTGGCTTTCCTATTGCTTTTGGGTTTAAGATCCTCCACAAGTACAGCACTGCTGCCATCTCCCCCGCCCCTCATCATACACTCAGGGTCCAGCAGACCCAGGGGAAGATGTGTCCCGCTGCCTGCAGCTGGGCTAAGCCAGCCTTCCAGCCCCAACATTTCCAAGCGCTCCGACTGGAGGGTCAGGGCACCAGGTTCCTTCCTCTCCACATCCTCCCAACTCTCCTTTTCCCAAAAAGGTCTTCACAAACTCCAGAGGTCCTGGGATGCCCCCAGAAGCCCTAAATTGGGCCATCTGGCTGCCTGCCTCCCTTCTCCCCCTAGATCACTGTTTCTCCTGTCGCCACAATCCAGCCAGTAAACTCCCCAGAGCATGCTCCCACTCCTGTTCCCAGACAGCAGTTTCCATGTTGTTGGCATCAGTACACATTTATTAATAAAATGAGCAAAGTAACCAAACGCTCTGGCAGCTCCTGAAGTTGCCAGAGGCTCTCCATATGCACAGTGGCACCAGAGGGCGGAGAAGGGCCCTGGAGAAGAAGTCTGTGGGGACCCAAAGGGGGACAGGTCCCTGATCATTGGTGAGACCTTCCAGAAGGTACAAGAGCTGACGGGCCCGCGTGCCGCGGCTTGGGTGGCTTTGGGGGAAGGAAGCCATGTTGGGGGCAGGGTGGCCTGAATGTGGCTGCTTGGAGGACCTTGCTCCAGAGAGCCCCACGCAGCCCCACTCCTCGGAGAGAGGGCCGGGCCAGAACTACACCACCACCCCACGCACTGCCAGAGCCCCAGGGAGCGGTGGAGGGTAGGTTGGAGCCCACCCACCAGTGGAAGTGCTCTTCGCGTAAATGACGCTACTTCCGCAGTCAAATCCTGCCTCTGGGCGGCTTTGCCAGATCGCCTAGTGCATCTCCCTACTTCCAGATCACCTGGGATGCTACTACAAATATATTACCGCACCCTCGGGCCCATCCTAGACTCACAGAATCACCCTCTACAGATTCAGGCCCAGGAACTTGGTTTATCACATGTTTTCCACGTGCATTTTTTTTTTTTTTTTTGCGGTACGCAGGCCTCTCACTGTTGTGGCCTCTCCCGTTGCAGAGCACAGGCTCCGGACGCGCAGGCTCAGCAGCCATGGCTCACAGGCCCAGGCGCACCGCGGCATGCGGGATCTTCCCAGACCGGGGCACGAACCCGCGTCCCCTGCATCGGCAGAAGAACTCTCAACCACTATGCAACCAGGGAAGCCCTCCACGTGCATTTTTGTGCCGTCAGGTCAACACTCAGGAGCCACAAATTTAACCTCTCAATATTCATCCCCCCCAAAAAAAACAAAACAAAACAAAAAACTGGGGGTAAGGGGAAGAAGAGGACAATTGTTCTAACCTTTCAGGATCATTATGAAGATTAAATTGATGAATGTATACCAAAAAAAACCCCCAAAATCTAATCATTCACTAAGACCACTGTGTCCCTAGGAGGTAGGCACCATATTAAGCCCATTTCTCAGATGGGGAGACTGAAGCTCAGAGATGTTAAGTAATTTGCCCGAGGCTGCACAGATGGTAGCGGCCATTATCCATGTAAACTGCTTGGCACAGTGCCTGGAACTTAGTAAGTACTCATTAACTGGTTTATTTAAAAGAAAAATAAAAGGGACCTCAGGTCTGTTGCTTAGTCGTTTGGAGATGATGTTGTCCCTGCCTTGCACCCCGAACATTCCTCCCTACCCCTGGTCAACCTAACCCTGACCAAAAGGATCTCCTTGCAGAAGCGCCCCAACTGCCCAGGTCTGCAGCCAGAGCCCGCTGCCTTGGTCCCAATCCCTGCATCTCCCCAGGCTCCGAGGAGAATCTTGGGAGCTGCATCCAGCGTGATCCCTCCAGTACCCAGTGTACCCACTCAGCACCCGGCCGTTTTACCCTGAAGTCCGTGGAGGCTTTCTCACCAGGTGGGAGAGGGAGCACACATTATGCTTCCTGAGCTCACGCCTGTGCATTCAAGTTCACAAGCGGTGCTTTTCTTAGAGCAGCGCGTCATTTATGCTATCAGAGTAAACCTGACATGAGGGAGGACTGCGGGGGAGGGAAGGAATGTGCGCTAAACCAGGCGCTGAGGTGGGACCTGGGTGTGTTGTCTCGTTTTGTCTTCCCAACTGCCCTCTTCAGGATACCTTCTGAATGCTCACCCTCATTTCACAGCTGAGAAAACCGAGGCTCAAAGGTTAAGCAACTTGTGATGGTAATTTATTGAATGCGTCACATGTATCTATTGACCCCTTTAATTCTCACAAGTACCCTTGGAGGCACTGCCATTGTCCTCACAGAGAAGACAAGTGACTTGCCCAAGATCACCTAGGAAGTGACAAGGCCAGAATTCGAACCCAAGTTGGTGTGGGTCCAAAACACTTCCCTCTGTCTCTAAATGTCCATGTTTTAGCATTTCATGGTTTCTTTTGGACACTGGAAGCCTGTCCCCAGGTTCACTCAAACCCCCTCCCGCTAGGAACCCTAAATTTGTAATACGGAGCATTGAGTTTGAGCCTCCACTTGCTGGGCGACCTTGGACAACTAGCTCCACCTCTCTGTGCTTTGGTTTCTTCATCTGGAAAAGAGGAAGAGTGATCCTTGTCGACATTACTGACTTGTGGGGATCTACCTGGAGAGACACTGCATGTATAAGACACAAATAAAGGGCCTGTAAGAGGACTTGGTCTCATTCAGCCACAGCTTAAACCACCTTCCTCCTGCTCTGGGTCGCCTTTACTTACTATATTTCCAGTCAATTCAATTCAGCAAATGCAGGGGTGCAGCGGGAAGTAAGACCTGCTGGAGTCTGGTGCCTGCCCACCTGCCCCAAAGCCTGCCCTTGAGTTCGCTCTGCAGCCAGCCTGGGCCACCCCACAGCTGTCTTCACACAGGCCCTCCCGATGCAGGTCTCTCTCTCTCAAATGTCTCTTCTCCACCGTCCAAATCTCACCTGTCCTCTGAAGCTCAACTTCCACCTTCCAGGAAACCCTTCCTCATCGATCAGGACCTCTCGGAGCTCGTCTTGTAACGTCCTCCAGCCAGGCCACAGCCGTGTGCTCATTCAGTCTTGGCCGTGACTTTGTTGTGTGCGGCGTGGCCTCGTTAACTAAGCAGAACCCCACAGCTCTGTGCCCGGCAGCCTCCAGCGCAGAGCTGAACCCGCCCATTTGGAGGGCTTCAGTACCAGCCCTGCCAATCCACAGGGATGTCGGCGGGTTGCTTCACCTTTCTGCGCCTTAGCTTCTCATTCCATAAAGTGAGGATAATTACAGTATCTGCTTCATGGTGTTGACACGAAGGTTAAATGAAGTACAATAATTCGTGTAAAGGGCTATGCCCAGTGCCTGGAATATAGGAAGACCTCGATCAGTGATAGACAATAATAAGGATAACGATGAAAATATTAATTCCATTGATGGGATAGAGCTTCAGCTGATGAATTACAGATTGCTTGAGACCTGGGGCCAGTGGAACATTTTTAAAAAAGGTTCTTTGTGGGCATCTGGCCAGGGTGGGGATAGGGAGAGGGGAGAACGTAGGAGGTGGGTGCGGAGGTAGATCTCTGGCCGCAGCCCCTCCTGGGGGTCTGCACAGCCTATGAGCGGAAGGCCCCCCATCTCTATAGCAACTCCTCCCTCCCCATCCCCAAGGGAGGGTGCCAGATTGTACTGCATGACCCCACCTTAGCTAGGGGTAATTAGACTTGAGCTGGACCTGTGACTCCATCTAGGCCAGTCAGTTTCCTCTCTTGAACACTGGGATTTGGGAAGGGAAAGAGAGGGAGGGACACAGCGGCTGGTCTCTCCACGGGGCTAGGCTGGAGCCAAAAGAGTGACCCCAGCTGCTCAGGGCAGCCAGGGCCTCTGAGGAAGGGAAACCACGGCTTGGCAAAGAAGGAGAGGAACAAAGCCAGCTGGCAGAGGGGAGCCGAGTGGAGGAGGGAGAGATTGTCGCAATGGCTCCCCGCCCGGCTCTAGTCTCCCCGGACCTGGCCCTTCCTGCCTGTCCAGCGTGGGCGATCTGGAAGACACCGCCAGGGTTTCATAAAGAAGTCCCCCTTTTTGCTGAACCCAGCTTCAGTTGGTTTCTCTGACTCAGAACTCCAGAGCCCAACCACTACAGGCCAGAAAACACCCAATGGGGGAGCTCCCATCTCCAGGGTTCGTTCATCAGATAGCCTGGGAGAGAAGATCTGAGAAGGGGAGTGCTTGCTCTCCTCGGGTTCTGGGGGCAGAATTGGGGCTCTGTAACCCCAGAAGCTGCCAACGTCCAGGGGCTGCCCTCTAACATCTGAGTATGGGGCAGTGGCTAGAGCTCATGCTTGTACTGGTCTGTGTGGTGTTGAGCCATTTCTGAAAACTTGATCCCAAGACAGAGGCCTCACTACAGATGCTCAGTAATAACCTAACCACGGTTCCCACTTATTCAGCCCTTTAGATGTGCGGGTTACCATGTCACCCTCTGGGAAGCATTCCTGGACCACCCATCAGACCAGCATGGTCTTTCTCCTCTGCATCTTGGACATCCTTCTGCTGTGGCTGTCACACTCTCCGAAAGAAGCAGACTGCGGATGCGGGCAGAGCACCTGCTTCGAGGGAGGTAAGGTGGGTTCGAATCCCAACCCTACCACCTGTTTGCATTTGTGAAATGGGGATAGAAATCTCCGCATGGAGTACTTTTAAGGATCTTATAATACCACGTACCTGAAGGGCTCCGTACAAAGCCTGACGTTTAGTGAAATTTCAAAAAGCCGATCTGTTGCTGTTATTTAGTTTGCTTATGCGTGTCTGTGTTCCCCACTGGACTGTGAGTGCTTTGAAAAGGCAGACAGGCTACTTATGGCAGCAGCCTCCCATCTCAAAGTGCCTGGCACACCGTGAATACCTGTCCGGCCACCAATACTGAGTTTTGGATCCACAAGCTTCCCTAAGAGTCCCCGGGCAGCATTCTGCCTGTGGGATTGACTGGGCAGCATTCTGCCTGTGCCCCGAGTAGGATTCGAACCCAGGTCCTGCTGAGCTCAAGCCCAGGTCTAGTCCCCACTTTGCCAGGCTGTGTTTCCGCTCAAGACCAGATGAATCCCAAGCTCATCTGGAATGAGACAAGCTGGGGAGCCTGGTGTTCCGCTCGAGGATGTACACTACCCGTCCCAGACTGGGGTTTCTCTATCAGACCTGAGCCTGAGAAGGGGACAGGGTGGGGGGACATGGCAGCCTTCCCTGGAGGCAGCCCAGCCGTGGCCCCCTGCCCCAACTGGCCAAGGAGTGCTTTGTTGAGTTGTAGGGGTTCAGTGCTCAAAGTTTCAGAGGAATCTGGGTCTCTAAGATTCTCAGAATCACCCACCCAAGGGTCCCCATCTCAGGTCTCAGGGTCCCACTCTTTCCCCAGTAGGGCTCTGACTTTGCTTCAGAGATCTGTCTAGACTGTGCACTAGTCTCCTTTGCAGCCCTACGCGCCCCCTCCAATTTCACCCCGTACAGGCTGTACAGGGTGTAGCCTCCCTTGGGCTGCAGGAGGAGAGAGTCTTTAAACAGTACCGTGGAGGGTTTGGGTCTTCACGACATGCCGTGAATTGACACGTGATTGACATGAGCCTGCTATTTTCTTTCTTTAAGGCTTCCAAAGCAGTTAACAGAGCTAGTCAGCCCCACGATCCTTATCATTGCCAACAATCTCAATGCCTGTGACTCTCAGTACGGCAGCTTGTCATACCCGCCCATCACACTGCAATGGGGTCCTCACCATATCTCACCAAGCGATCCAGGTCCAGAATGCCACCCTGTGCTGTTGCTCTTAGGGCCACTCTAGTGTCAAATGTCTTGGCCTAGAGTCCCCTCAAAACAGGACCCAGTGCACGGACATGGGTACAGGGACGTTATTTTGGAGGTGATCCCAGAGAGCAGAAATGAGGGACCAATCCGAGCGAAAAAAGAAAAGCCGAAAATCCAAGGTAGCAGCACTGCATCACAGGGTCCCTGCGGTGGGTGACTGGGGCTCAGTGCTGCCAGGACCTTCTAAAAGCAGCGTACGGAAGGACGCTCCAACTTGTCGGCCAGATGGCGAGCTGGCCAGGGCATTCATCCCGCAGCTCCCAGGCCGCGCTGGTTGAGGTTGGCAAGGAGGAAGCCAGCTTCTCTCCACACATCCTCACGCTGAGCGTACTCCTGCCAGCAGCCTGTGTTGGGCACCGCACAAGCCCCAGGGCAGAAAAAGAAAAATGCCTCGTGCTCACATAAGGCGAGATGCTGTCAGTACAAAGTGAATTGAAGCCCGCGTGGAACTGTTTGCCACAGCATGGCTGAAAATAGAGGTGCCGCTGAGCGCCTGGGAGGCTGTGAATATGCGCTCTCGAGCCAGACTGTCTGAGTTCAAATCCTTTTACTGTGCTTCGTTTTCCTCTACTTGTAAGAGGGGGAGTACTAAGAGGAAAATACTAGACTACATTGTTATGAGATTAAGGAGAAAATTCACACAAGGTGCTTAAAAACAGCGGCTGGCACATGATAAGCCCTTAATAAAGAAGGATGTCTGTTATCCCCATTTTAAAGTTGAGGAAACTGAGATGTAATTTCTAAGGGATGGACAGAGAGAAGAGGAAGAAAGGGAGGGAGCGACTTCATTTAGCCTCCACTCAACCTCCAGAGAAGCCTCGGTTTGCAACTCACAGAAAAACCTGGTTTTTCCAAGAAGAGTCCCTTGCCCTTTCCGTGTTTCTACGCCCACCTCCTCTATCACATGAGGGGCTGCTGGAGGGGAAGCAGACACTCTTTCTTGCCCTGAACACGCATTCACGCTTCCTCCTCCAGCTAAAGCGTCTGTAGTGTCCTTGTGATGTCACAGCTGGTTGCTATGGAGACCAGGT
Source organism: Orcinus orca (assembly GCF_937001465.1). NCBI lineage: Eukaryota > Metazoa > Chordata > Mammalia > Artiodactyla > Delphinidae > Orcinus > Orcinus orca. Next base: position 15,108,820 of record NC_064566.1, on the reverse strand, counting down.
TGCTGTGAATGTCAGTCTGGATCCAGGAGGAGCACAGCGGTCAGCACGCTAGCTGGGTCCAGGGGGAGAGGAAAATGAAGCACCCCGGGAGGTCTCATAAACACCTCTCCCCCATGCCCCAAACACACAGACACACACAACGGAACCAGCAGGCCCCCCACACGTTCCCTGCCCAACGTGCTTGGTTGAGATCTGACAACATATGTTTGGGGGCAAACAATCCCAGCAGTCAGGAGCTGGGTGACACACAGTCAACATCAGACACCATCCCCTCCCGCTTGCCCTCCCTGCCACCGCTCACAGGTGGTGGTGGCATCCTAAGGGTTCCCATGGCAACACTGAGGTCAGACTTCGGTGTGGTGACCTCACTCTGGGGCCACTGGGCTCAGGCTGGGCTGTCATTGCCACCAGAGGAAATGGATAAGCTGTGAAGATGCTCTCCCGAAAAAATGCATCTGCCCTCCTAGGGCAATGGCTCTGGGTAGATCCCTCCCAGGCCTCCTCTGGTTTATAGTGAGGACAGAGGCTGCTGGGCCGGGGACTGGTTTCTCACGGGGCAGAGCTGGGCCTACAGGAAGTGGCTTTCCTGTCTCTGAGGACAACAGACAGCCTCCTTAGAAAGGAATCCCATCACCCCCTAGCTGTTTGGGTCCCCAGGTGGCAGCTGCTCTGAGATGGGGATCCCCCCACACTCTAGCTGGGCCCTGTGTCCTCCCTGGCCCGAGTCACCCCTGCTGCTGGCTCACCCCATCCCCCTGCCCTGTCCTAGCTGAACCCCTCCTCCTGCCCAGCCCAGTGCCCCACGGCAGCACCTGCCTGTTTAAGACACTTCTTCAGGAGGCACTCTCACCTTTCTTGTGCTGGACCCTCAGAGGAAACAGGTCCTCCTGACCTGGACCATGACTCTGTAGCTGGGGCCCTTCATTCTGCTGAAAGCGGGAAAGAAACCACAAAGTGGTATTAAGATGCAAAGCTCATCGCCACCCCTTCTAGAAGTGTGTCACGTCCCCTCTCTCAGGGTTGTTGAGAGGATTAGACGGCCCCATCAGTGTTCACATCCTTCTCCCCGATTGCCCCTGTCTGGACCCCCAGATGCCACCTCCCTAGAGGCCCTGTACCTACCTATGCTCTGCACATCTGTTGTGCTACCTGTTGCTTCACCTGCCGTTTCACCTGCCCTCCCCCACACCAAGGCCTGTGGTTTTTTCTACACCTTGCTCTTGCTGGCTCAGTGGGTGTGTCTAACTACAGTCAGCCCTGGGCCCTCTCCCCCTGTCCCTTCCAGAGAGGAAGACCACCAAGAGCCCGTGGCCGGCTCTGCGTTAGGATCTGTGATGGACACTGCACACCCGGTACTCCCACAAGCCTGTCAGAGAAGTATCCCTAGTCCCATTTTAGAGATTTAAAAAATGGAGACTTACTGAAGTAAAATGACCTGCCCAAGGTCACACAGCCACCACAGCTACCACTTATTTAAGTAAGCATTTCCCTTTGGTTGAGTTTAATACTAAAATGCTTTATACACATTATCTCAGTACAGAGTAGGAAGTTAAAGCCTGAACTCTAGGGCCGACCTGTCTGGCTTTGAGTCCTGCCTCTGCCTTTTAAAAGCTGTGTGTAATGTTATATGTCAATTACATTCCCCCCCAAAAGCTCTGTGACCTTGGGTAAGTTATTAACCTCTCTGTGCCTCAGAGTCCTCATCTGTAAAATAAGACAGTAGCAGTGCTTCCCTCATAGGGTTGGGATGATGATTAAGTTAGGATGCAAATGCTTACAATAGTGTCTGGCACAAAGTACATGCTATATAAATAGTGTTCGCTGAAAATGAAAAAAAAAAAAAGAAGAGGTGGAGGTGATGAAAGCTTTGCATCATCTTTTGGGGTAGAGTACTACTGTTAATTGTAACTTGGGGGTAAACAGGCTCAGAGAGGTGAGTTAATATATCTGAGGTCACACAGGCCTGGGATTGGAGCCCAGGGGTCCTGGTGCTGGAAGCTGTGCTGGCCCTACCTTTCCAGGTCACACTGCTGGAGGAGACAGCAGACATCCTGCCAGAGGGCTAGAATGGAGGGAGGGCTGCCCGGAGACCCAGGAGGTGGCCCAGGCCGGGGTAGGAGGACTCAGGGGAGGGGAGAGGTGAGAAGGGGAGGGGGAAGGAGGCCTGCAGAGGCTTACAAATTCCTTTGGGCTACACCCCAAAGTCCCCCACTTCTTGCCTAGACTGAGCTTGAGCCCTTGTGAATATTTGAATTGACTGTAGTAACGTGAAGCCGAAGCCCTTAGAAAGTCGGGAGCTGCCGCATTTGCCCATTTCCTGCTCAAGAAGCCTGGGAGGATAAAGGGAAGTGGCTTCTCTCACCCACTCCCAGACCACGGTCCCAGAACTACCTCTGGCCAGCTGGCAGGTCTTGAACAGATCGCTTCCCCTCCCTGAGCTTCAGTTTCCTCATCTGTAAAATGGGGACAAGAATAGCACCTAACCTTTTACTGCTGGTTTGGGAGGGTCCAGTGCTATCACATTTATGATACGAATTAGCTTTCCCCTCAGAGGACATTCCATAGCTGGAGCTATTCTTTCCAGTTCTGTGCCCTTAGACAAGGCCTTGCTCTATCTGGACTTTGTGTCACAATGTTGTTATGGGGAATGGGTGAGTTCACAACATGAGGCTCCTAGCACGGTGGCTGGGCAGTGTGGGAATTCAGTGTGTGGAAGTCGCCTTCCCCCTGCTTGATGCCCATAGACCACAGTTGACCCTTCTTAGTAGACAGTGTCCAGAGGATGCCTGCATGCCCGGGATGGGCACTCAATGTGCCTCTGTGGTTATCCTAAGTGGAAAATCGGAGGCCCGCAGATGTCTTTGCTGATTCCTTGGGGCCTCTTGGAACCAGAAACCTGGCCTTAAGAAATAACTATTGGAAAAGAAAAAAAAAAAAGAAAGAAAAAGGGCTTCCCTGGTGGCGCAGTGGTTGGGAGTCGGCCTGCCGATGCAGGGGACGCGGGTTCGTGCCCCGGTCCGGGAGGATCCCGCATGCCGTGGAGCGGCTGGGTCCGTGAGCCATGGCTGGTGGGCCTGCGCGTCCGGAGCCTGTGCTCCGCAAAGGGAGAGGCCACAGCAGTGAGAGGCCCGCGTACCGCTAAAAAAAAAAAAAAAAAAGAAATAACTATTGGGCGTGCAGCCAGCAGAAACATAACTGGGTGCTCACCTTCTTCTTCCTATAGAATCATTTTGGAAATGACAGCAGGTCTTGGCTCAGTTGAGGGGAACGAAGAGAAAGGGGCTCAGGCCAAGCCGAAGGGGACTGTGCTGACCACAGTGACCTCCTGAGGCCAGCATGGTGGTGGTGGCAAGACAGCAGCTGAGTGAGACCCCAAGGGAGACCTGAGGCTCAGCAGGACATGGTTGGATCACTCCCACATCATTCCTTCCTATTCTCCTCACCTCTAGGTCACAGGCACCCACGCCCCTTTACACGCTCGTGCCTGAAGATTGCCGTATGACCCTGCTTCCCTGTCTCCTGCGTTCCCCAGCATCACGTACCCTGCGAGGCTCTGCACGCTTCCCCTCCAAAGGGCCCTGACAGCAAAGGAAAGCAAGGACCCGGGTGGTGGTGGCCCGAGGGCTCGGTCCAAAGCAGCCTCCGTCAGCACACTGTGTGCCGAGCTCCACACATTATCTCATTTAATCTCATTAGCAGGAAATGTCTTTGAAGTCTTGTGTTTAAGCTTAAAAACTCCTAAGCAGTTTAGCCTTGATAAAGCTGAGCTTCTTTTGATTTAAAATCAGGCTGAGAAATCTGTAGTCATTGGAATTCCCTTCTGGAATTCTCTTGGCTCGGGAGGGAGGAGGGTGATGATGGTGGTGGCAGTGGGAGGATCAGAGGGGACATGCAAGTAACAGAAGGTGATGCAGGGGGGATGTAGAGCATGCGAGGAGGGAGGCAGGGGATGCGTGGTGGGAGGAGGGTCTAGGAGAGAGCAGACGGAAGCCAGTGATGCTGGGACTGCTTCCGGGAGGAGAAGAGGAAAAGAAAGAGAAGGCCCTGACTGATAGCAGAGGAGCCAGCGAAAGCAACGATGGTGGAGAGGCTCGTGTTGGGGACAGGAGATGCGCTGCGCGGTGTGCTGCTGTCAGCGGCGACCTTGGCCTCTTCAGCCAGACCTCGCTGTGTGTCTGTGTACCCTGGGCGTTGTTTGGCTTCCTCGACACTGGAGCCCCTTCAGTCTCTCTTCCCCACTAGGCTGTGACAGTCCCGGGGGTGGGAATGTGTGGCCTCATCCCTAAGCCTGGGCACCGCCCGGAGCCAGGACCATCAGCAAGGTCAGCATCGCTGGAACCAACCACCCGTGCGTGAGGCCCCTGCAGGTGGGTCTGGAGGTTTTCACTCTGTTTGTTTTCTAGGTTGGTTTCCTTTAACAAAGGAGATGGTTCAAGTTCAGGCCTAAATCCTCCCCTGCCCGGTTTCGGTTTTGCCTGGAAAATCGATTGGCCGAGCCCCCTCAGGTTGGCCCAGTGCCCAGCTGAGTTCCTGGATGTGATGGGAAGCAATGAGGGGCTTCTGGCCTGGCCACTGGATTGCCTGAGGGGAGAGAGGGTGAAGCTCGTGTGCTGCTGAGAGGGCAGAGGGACGAAGGGAACCCCTTGTCCTGGCAGCTGGTCCAATTCTGGCCTGCCCTGTCTGTCCTGGGCTTCTGAGCCCCAAGAAGGGAGAAAGATGGATCACTCATTCCAGGCCTGTTAACCCAGGAAAAGAAAGGTAACAGCCCCACAGCTGCTGGAAGTGTCTTTTTTCCATTTGGGCAGGAATGTACCAGCACAAACACATGGAGTCATGGGAGCAGCAGGAGTGTTCACAGGACCTCACGGGGCCAGGCTCTGTCCTAGCCACGTTCCCATCTTTTACTCCTTTCATCCTGGACTATGATGAAAGTCACAGGACTACTATCCTCATCTCACAGGGGAGAAAATGAGGGGAGAGAAGGATAAACCATCCAACAGGATTTGGATTTGGCCCAAGAATCTATGTGAAGCCAGTGTGACTTTCAGCTGATGGCTTCACGGAGCCTTGGCTTTTGTTTTTGGTTTTGGTTTTGTTTTTGCGGTACACGGGCCTCTCAGTGTTGTGGCCTCTCCCGTTGCGGAGCACAGGCTCCGGACGCGCAGGCTCATCGGCCATGGCTCACGGGCCCAGCCGCTCCACGGCACGTGGGATCCTCCCGGACCGCGGGCACGAACCCGTGTCCCCTGCATCGGCAGGCGGACTCTCAACCACTGCGCCACCAGGGAAGCCCGGAGCCTTGGCTTTGACACCCCGTTCCAGGGTCTGACGGTGTTCCTAGACCTTCCCCTCCCCCACTGTCCTATTGCGGGGACCCAGGCTGGGGCCAAAATGGTGAGATGGGCAGGGACCCACAGGGATCCTCTCCTACAGAACCCAGCTCTTTGCTCCCAACCACTTCTGTCCCCAGGAAATGCAGATGATTTTTCCCAAGGGCAAAGTCCCTCCCTCCCTCCCGGGGGAAGGAGATGTTGGCAAGGTGGTAGGGTCCATGGATTAAAGCATTGTCTCCTGTGTCTGGATTCAGCTTCTGCCTTAACCCCTGTGGTCGAGAGCTGGTCAGAGCCTCAGTTTTCCTTGTTTGTGAAATGAGAATCATCCTCCTCCCAGCCTGGGTACATAACTGTGATGAGCAGGTAGAAAAGGCTCCTGGTACAGGGCCGCTCAGGCTGGCCCACCGGAAGCAGAGCCTGAGAGGAGGACTCCTGTGTAATGAGTCCATTAGGGATGTGCTCCAGGGGAACCAGGGGAACAGGTGGGAGTGAGGGTCAGGGTCAGGGGGAGGGGACCCAAGGTGCAGAGTCAGGGCGCTGTCTAGTGTAGATTACCCTTCAGAGTTGGTCAGACGCGAGGCAAAGCCATCAGTCACTGGCCCAAGGTCACCCTAGCTTCCCCATCTCTGCACCAAGGTCAAAGCGTCTTCAGGCCTGAGGGCTGTTAGAGGACAAAGTGCACAGAAGCCAGGGGGAGGGGGGGTGAGGTAGGGCACTTGAAATTGGCAAGAGGATCCAAGGGGATCAGGGCCACCTCCTCATTAAGTGGGAGCATGCGAGCTCTTGCACAGAGCTGGACCAGGACCCTTGAGCCTGGGGCAAGTTGTGTGGCCACCGTGTCTTGGCAGGTGTATTAGTCTCCTATCGCTGCTTTAACAAAGTGGCTTGAAACCATACTGTTCTAGAGGTTAGAAGTCGAAAATCAAGGTGTCATCGGGGCTGAGTTCCTCCTGGCGACATTTGGGGAGAATCCATTTCCTTGCCTTTTCCAGCTTCTGGAGGCTGTGTGCATTCCTTGGCTTGTGGCCCCTTCCTCACATCACTGCAGCCTCTTGCTCCCACTGTCACCTCTCCCACTACTGACTCTGGCCCTCTTGCTTGCTCCCCTTATAAGGACCCTGTGATAACACTGGGCCCGCTCAGAGAACCCAGAATAGTCTCCCTGTCTCAATGCCCTTAATTGCAAAGTCCCCCCTTTTACCTAGAAGGTAACATATGCACAGGTTCTGAAGATAAGGATGTGGACATCTCTGGGGGTTATTATTCAGTCCACTGTAGTGGGAGAAGGGTGGGGGCATGTGACTCCCCCAAGATGGGTACAAAAGCCCTACCTTTGTCTCAAGGGGAACAACTCTGTGGTGCCAGTCGCACTTCTATGGGATCAGACTGAGCCCAGACTTCAGCTGAACCCACAGCTGTGCCTGGCTTCTTCCCCAGCCCATCCCATTTCCTTTACTCCCCTCCAGGTTTCCCCCAATAAATCACTTGCACAAGAATCCTTGTCTCAGTCTCTGTTTCTAGAGAACCTGACCTAAGTCACCGGGTCCCATTATCCCCATTTTACAGATGAGAAAACCGAGGTGCACAGGGGATCACATGTTCAAGGTCACATAGCGACTCAAGGGCATAGCTGGTCTGGATCCCAGTCCCCAGATTCCCAGTTCTGGGCTCCCTGCCCCTCACTGCTCAGCCTCCGGCTCTCTGGAGGGATTTGTTTAAGGGACTGTGAGGGGTTCTGCAGAAGATCAGAGAGCCTTTGTGGTTCTAATTGCTCCTCTGGCTGGCAATTGCTCCTCTGGCTGGCCCCCCACAAGCCTGCACCTTTTTCTTCTCTCAGTCCTTTGTTCCAGAGATGGGCTTTGAAGAGCCTGCTGGCTGTTTTGCTTTGAATTTCCCCAGCAGCTCTTTTGCCCCAAATCCTAACAGTGCAGCTTGGGGAGAACAGACTCTGCACCCAGTGCCCTGGGATGATGTAGGAGGTTTTGCTTTCCCTGGAAGGTAGGACAGACAGAGGCAGGCAGCCCGAGGCCCTGGGTCGTAAAAAGGCCTTCAGAAGGCCTTTAACGTCTTCAAAAGACCAGGCCTCAAGCACAGTCATAGCTAATACAACTCAAGTACTGTGCTGCTTGTTTTCCGTCTCCTCACCCCCATCCCTTCCCTGCCCTGCCCTGTGCCTCTGCCTCTGGTTGGGCTTCAGCCAATGAGAGGTACTGGCAGGAGGAGAGAAGGCCAGTTGTCATTTCTCCCTCTTCCACTCCAGGCTTAAGGATGGTGACAGCTCCGCACAGATGCTAATCCCCAGCTGCCTCTCCATCCACTTCCACATGTGATGGACTGAATAATGACCCCAAGATGTCCATGCCTTAAACCCCGGACCCTGTGAATATGTTACCTTATATGGCAAAAGGGGCTTTGCAGGTATGATTAAATTAAGGGTTTTGAGTTGGGGAGATTATCCTGGATTATCAGGTGGGCCCGGGGACATAATCATTAGGGTCCTCGTGAGAGGGAGACAGAGGGTCAAGGTGATTTGATGATGGAAGCGGAGATTGGAGGGATGTGGGCAGGAGCTAGGAAAAGCCCTCAGCCTCACACATGTGGCTGTTATATTTCTGTCTGCGTCCCCCTGCTCCCTTACAATTTATCTGTTGTCTTCTACCCTACCTTTCTTTTCCATTCCAACTCTGCTCCGTCCTATAGCTTTAGAAAGCAGGAGCGCCTGGGGCTGAGGTCAGGAGTAGAAGTACCTGCCTTAGGTGCTATTCCTTATACAACAAAAATATTAAATATCTTTTTTCCTCCTCAGTAAAAGGATTAAAAAAAAAAAAGCCCTCAGCCTCTAGAAGCTGGGAGAGACAAGAAACAGATTCCCCCTTGGGGCCTCCAGAAGGAACCAGCATTTTGGACTTTGTGTCATTTTAAGGGATAAACGTGTGATCATTTGCATAGCACCCTTCTGTAAAGAGCCTCTTCCTTCAATTCTCTTCAGTTAAACCCTTGAGTGTGCCTCTACTTCTGGTGAGGTCCTGACTAATACAACTACTGCATGTGTCAGAAACTGTACTCAATTATTTTATTTACCTCTCACGACCCATTTTCCACTTTCGGGGAAAGTGGGGCTGAGGTCACACGGCCAACAGTACGAAGTGGCATCCAATGCCCTGGCTCCAGAGCCCGTGTGACCACCCAGTGCACAGCTGCCTCCAGCTACGGAAGGAGCGGCTGAGGCCAAGGGAAGGGGTCCTTGGTGGGAGTGATTAACCCCTGCAGGCCCGCAGGCCGGCCAGTTGCAGGCTTCTGTGCCCAACTTGGGTGGGGTGATGGAAGCCTGGCTGTCCCCTCCCTGCTTCTGAGGGGCCTGAAACACGCCCAGAGGTTTTCCAAGGTTTGGTTGAACCCAAAGAGGTGGATTCAAATCGTGGTGACTTACTGGATCCCACTTGACCCTCTGTTTCCTCTTCTGTAAAATGGGATTCAGAATACCCACCTCCCAGGGTGGGATTGTGATAATTAGTAAAATAAAGTATGCATGAGAATTGATTAGCATATAATTGTCCAATCATGGTAAATGTTATTTGAGCATCTACTGTGTCCAAGGCTCAGTTCTAGGTCCTGGGGATCAACAGGAGAACAAAACAGACCCACACCCTCATGGAGTGTTCATTTTGGTGCAGACAGACAACAAACAAATAAGTAAATTATCAGAAGGATGGAAGATGATGGACGATGCGGAGGGCGGGACGGTGGAGGAGGGCTGCTGTGGTTTACACAGGGTGTTCGGCACGGCCCCGCGGAGGAAACGACATTGGCTTCTGAGCTTCATCTTGCTTCATCTATCCACGTGTCGATGTCCTCGAATTCGCTTCAATAAAACTGGTGCCAAATTGTGACTGTCTCTTGCACCCCAGACGAGGGAAGCATGAAGGCTGAGTGTGCTTCTGTGCACGCACGAGTATGTGTGTGTGTGTGTCTGTAAAGGGAAACGCCTACTCATCCATCAGATGGATGGAAGATGAAGGCAGAGGAGACTGGAGATGAGAGAAAATGTTATTCTTGTCTTTCTACTCTGGCTCAGCCTCCCCTCCCATTGACTTCATGCTGGTCTCCTGTTCCTGTTTCCTTCCTCCTGTCCTACTTCTTTGTGCTAATTTGCCACCTCCCCAGTCATCTCTCTTTTTTGCTGTTTCCTTTCACACTCAGCTTCTCCACTTTCCCTTCACATGCCGCTGATCAGGGCCTCTGAGGCTTCGCACATGCTGTGCCTTCCACCTGGCACGCCTACCCATCCACCCAGTCCATAGCAACGCCCCTCATTTTCCCGGGGAAGAATCAATGGCCCCGTCTCTGCATTTGCATAGCCCTTTGTACTGGTCTCTGTCGCACTACTTACTGCATTGGGTACAACTGTCCTTACGGTCTGTGTGTGTCCCCACTTCACCCTCCAACACGGGAAGGGACGGTTTCTCATTGGATCTCACGTCCAGAACAAGCTCCTGACAGTGTGGCCTCGGCCAGGTCACTTAACTTTTCTGAGACTCAGTTTCCTCATCAGAAACCTCCCTGGATGGAAATGGTTCTGCTAACCAATCGTTACCATAGTAGCTCAGCATCATCACCGGCTTCCTGCGTGCCGGACACCACTGTGCTGCGCTTTCTCGTGAATTCTCACAACAACCTCTGAGCCAGGTGCTGCTAACATCGCATCTTCGCAGAAAAGGACATGAGGCACAGAGAGGCTAAGTAACGTGCTGAAGCCTTCACCTTTGACCCCAGAGAGTCTGACTGCAGAACGGTACTCTACGATTTGTTTAATTTTGAATAGCAATTCGTGCTACGGTACAAAATTCAAGAGATACAAAAAAGAAATATAATGAGAGACCAGACTCTCTCCTCACCCTGTCCTCCAGCCACCCAGTTTCCCTCCGAGGAAATATCTACCACGAGTATCTGGTTTTTGAATACCCTTCCAGAGATTGTCTGTGGATAAACGTACATGTATTTTAAATTCATAATGAGGTATCACCTCACACCGATCCGAATGGCCATCAACAAAAAATCTACAAATAAATGCTGGACAGGGTGTGGAGAAAAGGGAACCCTCCTGCACCTGTTGGTAGGAATGTAAATTGGTAAAACCATTATGGAGAACAGTATGGAGGTTCCTTAAGAAACTAAATAAAGAACTACCATATGATCCAGCAATCCCACCCCTGGGCATATATCTGGAGAAAACCATAATTTGAAAAGATACATGCACCCCAATGTTCATTGCAGCACTATTTACAATAGCCAAGACATGGAAGTAACCTAAATGTCCGTCAACAGAGGAGTGGATAAAGAAGATGTGGTACGGGCTTCCCTGGTGGCACAGTGTTTGAGAGTCCGCCTGCTGATGCAGGAGACACAGGTTCATGCCCCGGTCTGAGAAGATCCCACATGCCGCGGAGCAGCTGGGCCCGTGAGCCATAGCCGCTGAGCCTGTGCGTCTGGAGCCTGTGCTCCCCAACGGGAGAGGCCACAACAGTGAGAGGCCCGCGTACCGCAAAAAAAAAAAAAAAAAAAAAAAAAAAAAAGAAGATGTGGTACATATATAAAATGGAATATTACTCAACCTTAAAAAAGAATGAAATAATGCCATTGGCAGCAGCATAGATGGACCTAGAGATTGTCATACTGAGTGAAGTACGTCAGACAGAGACAAATATAATATGATTTCACTTATATGTGGAATCTAAAAAAGACGGTACAAATGAACTTATTTACAAAACAGAAACAGAATCAGAAATGTAGAAAACAAACTTATGGTTACCAGGGGGAAAGGGAAGGGGGAGGATTAAACTGGGAGATTGGGATTGACATATACACTCTACCATATACAAAATGGATAACTAATAAGGACCTACTGTCTAGCACAGGGAACTCTTCTCAGTACTCTGTAATGACCTATATGGGAAAAGAATCTAAAAAAGAGTGGGTATATGTATATATATATAACAGATTCACTTGCTGTACACCTGAAACTAACACAGCATTGTAAATCAAATATAGTCCAATAAAAATTTTTTTAAAAATGTTTATGTGACAAAATTTTAAAAAATTAATAAAAGTGCCAAGTAAAATCTTTTTCAAGATTAATTAATTAATTTATGTTTTACACAAAAGGGAGAATTCGTTGTGTGCAGCTGTGTCTGTCTTGAGGTGGCTCTGTGTCCATGTTGCCTCTTAGCGGCTGCTCTGTACGGTCCCAGGGAATGCAGAGCAGAGGCAACATCGTGGGGCTGGAGGCTGAGCCTGTGGTTCAAAACGTGCGCAGAGCATCGCTTGGTGACGCTTGTTCCGTTGCCTCAGGCGCCCCAAGTCCATAGTGGGAAGGATGGTCCTGGAAGTTCACTGTGCCCCGTCAGCTATTCCTCTCCCCTGCAAACAGGGCTGGTCAGAGCAGAGCTGGCCATTCCAGGCTGTGTTTGTTGGCACAGCAGAGGAGAGAGAGGACACATGTCTACAAGCCCAGGGAGCCTCCGGGGAGACCAGCCCAGGCCCCAAATAGCTCCAAGGCCAAATCTGGCTCAGAGGAAGGAAACTCAGAGAGGCCATTTGCTCACCATTGGCTCCTGTGCCCAGGCTGGGCGGGTGAACCCGATATGCAGTCAACATTCTTTATTTTAGGCTCTGGGCTCCATGTGCCTCCTCCTCTCTCACCCTTCTCTTTCTGGGTCCTAAGCTCTGCTCTCCGGGCCTCTCAGGCACAGACCCAGCCCTCTGCAGTCCTTGCTCTTGCCTCCAGGAACAAGTCACTTTTCAGTCTCCTGGTCAGCTGATGGCTGTTATCACTGAATCACCATGTTGGGATCCCCCCAGGAGGTCCTCTTGACCAACCTTGTTTGATATGTGGGTCTCTCTGCAGTTCAGTCCATTGGTCCTCTAGCTTTTTCCTTGAATGCCTCCAGGGACGAGGATCTCACAACCTCTCAAAGGCATTTTGGGAAATTCCTCTCTACTGAATATCAGAACTAGAAGGGATCTTGGGACTCTCTAAGCTCATCCCTCCATTTTTCCTGACCACACCTTTTCCTGCCTTGTAATTTACCCAGTTCCGATCCACCTCCCTTCCCCTGGCTGGCTTCTTCATGGCCAAGATGTGGGGAAGGTCCTCTTACTTGAAGCAACTTCTGGGAAGGTACCGCAGAAGAGAAGTAAAAACCAATCCCTACTCTCTACCCTAGCGGCTCCCTGCAGCCCCACCTGGCCAGGCTAGTAAGTGCCTGGCATATGTGCTGCCATGATGGCTACCACACCGTTGGCCACCAAAGTTTTGTTGTTGTCGTTGTTGTTTTGGGTTTTTTTTAAATCGATCTTTATTCTTTTCGGCTGCACCGAGAGGCTTGTGGGATCTTAGTTCCCCGACCAGGGATCAAACCCGTGCCCTCTGAAGTGGAAGTGCAGAGTCCTAACCACTGGACCACCAGGGAAGTCCTTGGCCACCACTGTTAATCAATTACCACACTCAGATGCAGGCTCAGAATCTCTCTCAACACAGGGCTCTAAACAGCTACTCCGATCGGTGGGAACAATGGCACCCGACATTCCCAGTCCAACCTGACCAAAGGCCTCTCTTAGCCCTCAAGCCTCCTCAGCAGCTGACTCAGTTCTGTGTCCAACCGCCCGGCTGTGTGAGCCTCCTCCCCAGCCAGTGCATTCTCCTTCATTTACTTCATTTCCCAGGGACTTCCCTGGCAGTCCAGTGGTTAGGACTCTGCGCTTCCACTGCAGGGGGCGCAGGTTCGATCCCTGGTTGCACAGCAAGGCCGGAAAAAAAAAAAAGAAAGACCTCATTTCCCAAATGCCTTGCTCCAGCCCAATCTCCAAGATTTTGTTCAGCCTCTTTCCAAAGTCTAAAATTCCTTCCCTGGTCCTTTCTGTGTATCTAAAGCTTCTCTGTTCTTGGAGAGCTCCTCGATCACCAGCTTCCCTGGAACCCTTCCCCAGCTGCTGCAGACAGTAATGAAACCTCCCTACCAGACAGTGGCTTTTGGTCCTGGCTGGACATTGGGATCATGTGGGGAGCTTTAAATGCTACAGGTGGTGGATGCACCCTCAGAGACCCTAGTTATTTAATCGATACGCGGTGTGCGCTGGGCACCCGGATGACTCTAACATGCGGCCGAGTTTGAAGCACTGCTAGGCGATCCAGTAGAACTTTCCACACACCCCTTCAGTTTACGCTGTGGGCAGACCTCCCTTTGAAGTGCTTTTATGGATTCGTGTTTTTGTGTCCACACTCCCTAAAAGCTTAAGGGCCGAATCAGAACATTTACCAGGGGCCAGGCACCACGTTGAGAGTTTTATTCACTTCACCCCATTAAATCGTCATGACCCTCTTGTGAAGTAGGTATGCTTATTATAATCCTGATTTTCAGGAAATCAAGGCTCAAAGTGTGAAGGTTTATCACGCTTACACAGCTGGTCAGTGATACCCCCAGGATCTGAATCCAGCCCGACCGCAGAGCCTGCACACTTCACCCCTTCTCTACACAGCTGACCCCACCCTCCCACCAGTTGGTACCCTTCACCTGGCTGTCTCCTGTTCATCCTTTGGATCTCAGCTCTGGGAGGCCCTCCCTGACCTCCTGCTAAAGCCAGCGGACATTCTCTGCTAAAGCCCAGCGGACATTCTCCTGGCCACACACCTCTGCCTCAGAGCACTTGGCGCTGTTGCCGCTTCTATTTATTTGCGTCGTTTTCCCCAGACCGTAAGCTCCACACAGCCAGACTGTCAGATGTATGTATGGATGAATGGATGAATAGTTGGATGGATGAGTGAATGACTGAATGAAAGAAGCCAGATACAAAATAGAAATTCCAGCTTCCCAGCCAGCCAGCCACAACCATAGAAACAGAAGACCCGCCTTCTACTCTGAGCAGCAGGAATCCCAAGCAAAGGACGGTAGCCACAGAGGCAACTTACGCTTCCTGCCTGTGTGACCTTGGGCAAATTCTCCACCTCTCTGAGCCTCGCCTGTAGAATGAAGATGGCAGTGCTCACTCACAGGAAGGCACTGGAGACGAAATGAGACCACGAGCAAGAAAATGCTGTAAACAGCCAGGACTTGTTACCAAGGGTGGACTTGGTCAGCAGTGCAGCAACTGCTCTCCCTCCCCCACCCACTTCTCCCTCCAGGGGCCGTTGGCCTTGGTTGTGGCGAGGAGACATCCTTTGCAAATCCAGGGGAGGTGGACTCTGGGAATGGGCTTGGGAGGGGACTTTCCCCATAAGCCCATTCTCCCCAAAGGGACCTTTGCAAAGGCAGCTCAGACTATGCTGAGAAGTCAGGGGACAAAGCAGTGTGAAATACAGGATGTGAGCATCTGTGGTCAGACCGGGAGGTGCAGAGAAGGGATGGTCAAAGGCAAAGGGCCCTGGTGATGTTCTGTCTCCCTCCACCCAAAGCCGCAGCCCCCTCAGTCATCACCCCACGGGGCTCTACCCCTGGGCTCCAGCCTCCTTTTTTTTTTTTTTTTTTTTTTTTTTCGGTACGGGGGCCTCTCACTGCCGTGGCCTCTCCCGCCGCGGAGCACAGGCTCCGGACGCGCAGGCTCAGCGGCCATGGCTCACGGGCCCAGCCGCTCCGCGGCATGTGGGATCTTCCCGGACCGGGGCACGAACCTGTGTCCCCTGCCTCGGCAGGCAGACTCTCAACCACTGCTCCACCAGGGAAGCCCCAGCCTCCTTTAAAGAGCGTCTGACTGAGGTCCATGGATCTGAATGGAGAAAACAATCCCATCTTTATGCTTTGAAATTTACCATTTCCTTCAAGTGTGTGTAGGCAACAAACCACAGTGATTAACAGCACCTGCGACTTTGTTGCTGTGAGAAATCCCAGGTGTTTCCATGTTACATGCTAGGTGTGCAGGCATCTTGAAATATCATTTGTGCTCATCATTTACTATCACTACTTTGAAATTATGTTAGTTATTAAACCTGCCACTGGGGCTTCCCTAGTGGCGCAGTGGTTGGGAGTCCTCCTGCCGATGCAGGGGACACGGGTCCGGGAAGATCCCACATGCCGCAGAGCGGCTGGGCCCGTGAGCCGTGGCCGCTGAGCCTGCGCGTCCGGAGCCTGTGCTCCGCGGTGGGAGAGGCCGCGGCAGTGAGAGGCCCGCGTACTGCCGCTGGATCTCGCTATTTAACGAATCAATGACAAAGCCCATATATTACTATTTTGCAATTTTTTGTTTACTTTGATAATCCTATTTTAACATAATTGGTTTCCTGTGTAATTCTATGTATTTTGTTTCATGAGTTTTAAAAAACATTTCTCTGGGAAAGGGTCTAGGCTTCACCAGGCAGCCAGTGGGGTCCATGACAGAGACAAGGTCACAACCTCCTATAAGAGACTGGCTCACCTTCTGCCCCAGTGGGCATAACACTGTCTGATTCTTTTTGGCTCTCAGTCGGCTGTCGGGGCCAGGCCTGTGGCCCTGTGCTAAGTTACAAGGCAGGTTTTGGGACCCTGAGCTTGTTTGGGGGGCCGCCCTCAGCCTGCAGAAGTCGGTGGATGAAGGATGGTGATGCCTAGGGCAGGGGTTCTGGACCTACATTCCTCTGGGTCAGGACCAGCCCTTCTAGCCTCCCCATCAACCAGGGACAGGTAGCTTGGTTTGTGGATCCTTCCAGGAGTTCTCCTGAACCTTGGTTTCCTTGTCTGTAAAATGGGGATAATAAGGCCCAGTTCACAGACTGACACACACTCTAATGAGGTCACCTGGGAAAGAGCACAATAAACAGTGACATGTCACTCATCTGGGCTGATGACAGAGCCACCTCTCCTCCTCTGTGGTACCCAGGCAACCCCCAGGCCAGCGTCCCCGGAACAAGACCAGGTGAAGGATCACTGCTGGCAACCCAGGGCCTCTCCTTTCCTGCGTGGCCAACTCTGTGGCAAATGCCGCAGAGTACGTGTGGTCTGGTGCTTAGGTCAACCCTGTAACCTTGCTGGAGCACAGGAGCCAGTGCAACAGGGATGCTCATCAACCAGGGAGGCAGGCGGGCCAGAAAGTCCTGCCCAGCCTGGCACAGCCTTCAGTTCCGACGCCCATCGCCTCCGGTTGACAGTTTCTGGCTGACGCCCAATCACTCGTTGGACAAACGGCCAGAGTGGTGACAGTGAACACGCGTTAACTCACTCCATCTGTAAACAGTCCTATGAGGAAGGGACTGTTATCCTCCCCATTACACAGCCGGAAAAACAGAGGCGCAGGGAAGTGGAGTCACCTTAGGATTTGAACCGAGGCAGCCCTGGCTCGGGGCTGGTTCCCTCAGCACAGCTCCGGATCAGAGGTTTGCACAGTCGAGCGTGCCTCACAATCACCTGTTAAAACTCACACCCCTGGGCCCCACCCCGGAGCTTCTGATTCCATAGGGCTGAGAACCACAGCACTGGGACCTGGCTGCTCAGAGCGTGGGGCACGGCTACTCCAGCATCACCTGAGCTTGTCAGACAGGCAGACTCTCAGGTCCAGCCCTGGTCCTACTCCACTGGAATCTGCATTTCAGCAAGATCCCCAGGTGATTTGCCTGCACACCATAAGGTAAAAAGCTCTGCTCTAAACCCCTCCACGGACAGGGACCCTTTACTCACAGAGCTTAGATCCCAGTGGGAGGGAGACAGAAACAGACAAATAAATAGATATCATGAGATCGTCTCAGATGGCAATGTGTTCTACAAAGCAAGTAAAACAGGGCGATGAGAAGCAGACCATTCTAGAAAGAGTGGCCAGGGAGCGCCTCCCTGAGAGGGTGACACTGGAGTTGAGACTTAAATGAGAGGAGAAGCCCTCCCTTTTAAGAGTCAGAGGAAGAGCACGTGCAGCAGGGGCCCTCCTGCATCCAGGGCCGTGGGATGCCTTTGCAAGCAAGGCTCTCTCTGGCAAACCAGCAAGATGTGTGCACTTCAGACAGATGGAAAAGACAATCTAAGTGGGGGAGGGTGTCAGGGCTCCTGGGTTAAGTCCTGGAGATTCAGCCCTCCCCACCCCACCACCCAGGAGCTGAAGCTTGAGTATGGAGATAAGCTATGAGCACAAGAATTATAAAATGAAGTAGAAGGGGCCAAGTCAGAGAGGCAGAGATAAGGAACGATGAAAGTAAATGTTACCCATGGGCACACATATATGACACATACACACATAGACACACATACAGGCACACACAGATACACACACACATATATACACACACACATGCCTACACACATGCATATACACAGGTGCACACACGCACACTTATTGCTTATCACACGGTGATTCAGAGCAGAGAGCTGGAGCCAGGCTGCCCTTGCAGAGTCTCACCTTAGCTGTGGATTGGGCCTTGAACCCGTCCTTTCACTTCCCTGTACCTTGGTTCTCTCTTCATAGACCAGGAGAAAGGAGAGCACCAACTTTTGTAAAGCTACTGTTATTTTAGCCTCTGAGTCTATGATTCTCTGAGGTAGCCGGACTAGCATCCCCATTTTGCAGATAGAGAAGTTGAGGCTCAGAGAGGTCCACCAGCTCCCCCGGTCAGAATACCTGGCTGTCTGACCTGGTGTTCAGAGGAAGCAAGAGCACTCCCAGCAGGGGTGGGTGCGTGAGGCCTGATGGAGGAGACATCCGGCCTCGGGTGTGGGGGATGGAGCGGGTTTGGTCATGTAGACAAAGGACTGGGGGTGTTGGGATGAGACGGAGACAAAGTGAGTGGTGGAGGGAAGAGAGTGAGCAAACACACAGAGGGTGTAAGTTAGGAAAGCAAATGGAGAACAGGAAACAGCGCCATTTGGCCTTGAACATGAAGGCTGTGAAGGAAGAAATGTGGCTGGACCAGACGGAGGAGAGTCGAAGGGTAGGAGCTTTAGGATTGCTCTTGCAAGAGGAGTCATAGAAAGTTCTTTCCCAACCCCCGTGTTCTGAGCCCCCGTGGAGCCACTGGGAACATACAGACGAGTGTAACCTCGTTTCCGATGGCCACACTCATTCCCACTTTAGAAGGCCTGGCATTGGCCTCAGTTCTCAGCTGGGCCTGAAGCCACATGTCCTGGAACCAGGTCACAACCCACAGCCAGACCTCACTTCCTAGGGCAGAGCCTTCTAGGAAGGGAAGTGAGACTCAGCAGCAGGGCAAACCCCAAGGGTCTGGCGAGCGGCAACAGCTGGGGTGTTCAAGGTTTTCCACAGAAGCTCTGCCAATGGCAACGTTCACCTCCCTGGCTGGCTGGTGAGGAAGTCCCGAGAGCTCTCTCCTCGGCCCTCAGCCAAAGACACTGGCGCTGCCTGGAAGATAGCTGGCCCTCTGGGCCCAGGAAGGACCACGTGCACAGACTGGAGAAAGCTGGGAGGTCGTCCCCAGCTTCAAGGGGCAAGAAAGCGTTTGCACCTCAGCCCAGCCACCAATTTGCCATGTGACGTTGTGCAAGTCACATCCCCATCCTGGGTCTCGATTCCTCATCTGTAAAATGGAGGTGATGATGCTTTATGGTTTTTTTCTGGCCTGTGTTTTGTTTACTTGTGATTGTTTAGTTAATGTGTGCATTTGTTTACTTCCTGGGTTCACGCTGGACCGTGCACTCCATGGAGACAAGAAACACATGTCTCGGGCCACCTGGCACACAGGAGGTGCTTGGCACGTGGTTTTTGATTGACTAAGTGACCGTTGTGAAGATCAAATAAGTTAGTGTACGTGAAGGTGCAAAATATGAAATGTAAATGATATGTACAAGGGCGTTAGGCTCTTAGCTCACTAGGATGTGGCTCTGCTCTCAGCACGTGAGAGAATGGCTCCAGGTGGTCCCAAGAACAAGAAAACACAAAAAGAAATTATAAACATGGAACAGAAAGGCAAAAATGGTAACAATTTGCTGATGATGTGATTTCTAAGTTGAAAAGTCCAGACAACTCTGGCTGGGTAGCAATGATTAGCACTAGTAAAAATGTTTAGTACAAAACATAAATTAAGAATTAAGTAAACATTCATTGTTTTCCCAGCTAGTTGCTATACTTAATTTAAAAGTGTTATTTGAAAAAGGATCTCACTCATAATGGCAAGAAAATGCTGAAAACCGTATCAGGAATTTGCTTCACAAGAAGCGTTGCAAGGGCTGTGGAGGGAGATCTATTAACACTTTACTACAGGAAAAGAAAAAAAACGAATATCTGAATAAACAGAGACGTAATGGTGTTTCTAGAAAGGAAGTCCCAAATGTAAAGATGTCAATTCTCTCTCATATAATTAACAAACATAAGGTAGTTCCAGGGAAAAGAGCAGTGGGGATGTAAACTTCATGTGGAAGAGTAATTGCTTGAGGATAGCCAAGAAAATTTTGGACAAGAATAATGATGAAATGATAAAGAGATTTTACCGAATTGATACCAAAGCACACTATCGAGTGACAATAATTAAAACAGGGTGGGTTTTGCATGGGAAAACTTGGTTCAGTTCCCACCTCCCCCTTCCTAGCCAGGACTTCGGGTTATGAACTTACCTTCTCTAAGATCATTTCAGTAATATGAGGATAATAACGGCCCCAGAGTTGATGAGGGAATCCAGTAAACTGAAGCATAAGTGGATTTAGCCCGGTGTCTGGAGTGGAGTAAACTCTCAATAGATGAGATTATTTTATTCACTAAAAACAATACTAAATAAATGCATCGTTAACTGGCTTATGGGCCAAGGAAGAGTCAGTTGCATTTTTCAGTTCCTGGTTGCTGGGATCTTGGTACAGTTTCCTAATTTGAGCCCGTGCGGCAAACCCCGAGCAGCTGGGAGGTGGAACCACCTGCGTACTGAGCTCAGATTTGTTTCCCTCTGCCCTCAGCTCACCTTCCAGGTGGTTCTCTGGTTTCCTTGTGGTTGTTTTTCCCGATCGTGACTCGCAAAGCCATCCTCCCTGCCGCCTTCGCAGGTCAGCCTGGCTGAAGCCGGGATCAGGCAGCCAAGAGCTGCCCAGACTTCATGCTACGCAGGCAGGGCCTCTTCCCTTGGTCGTTAGTGCCTGGGATGCACCCCTACCCCACAGGGCTGAGTTCACACACCCCTCCCCACCCACCCCAGCCGTCAACGCTTGCTGGGCTCCCTGCGGAGAGAGAACAATATTTTCCTGAACACAATCTGTATGTGACTTGGGGTAATGCTCCTGGGAGTGACCTTGGGACAGTTTGTAAGGAATGAAGGAGGCAGAGAGCACGGGGGAATCCTCAGTCTCCTATGAGCACAGACAGCATCACACAGGTGCCCACAGGACAATCGTGTCATTACAATTGTCCCCTCTGATGGGGGAGAGGGCAGCCCCTGGGGAATGGTGTCCTGGGCAGAAAGGGGATTGTCCTGAATGGGAAGTGGATGGAGCAGGAAAAGCACTGGGTGGGGGTCATAGGGCTTGAGTCTGGGCCACTCAGCCTCTTAAAAGATGCTGTAACCTCAGCGTGGGTGGGCCTCTCCCACCAGGCTGTCCCCTCCTGAAGGGCAAGACCAGAGTCCTATTTATCTGTGGTCCCCAGGGCCCGCTAGAGGGCCTGGTGCGCCGTCAGTCCTTGAGGTGCCCCTTGCATTGAGAATGTGGGAGCCTGGGCAGAGGGATGCCTAGTGACAGCTGACCTTTTGGAGAGGCACTAAATGGTGCTCCCAGGGTCCCACCCTCTCTAGCTCACACTCGTCCATGGACCTTTTGGACACCAAAGGCACACGTTTGGGGACATCAGTAGGGAGAGGACTTAGAGAGTGACCAAGCTTAAGGGTCCATCTAATTGGGGTCAGTACCCAGCTGTGGCCCATCACTCAGTCTGGGGCTGAGTTGGTTCCCTCCCTTCCAGGTAACCTGTCCCAATCCCCATTTTCCCATCTCTGTAAATGGTACCACCTCCCAGCAATTCCCCAGGCTACAAACATAAGAGCCATCCTGGTTTCCCTCCTTTCCCACACCACCCACATCCAATCCATCAGCAGTCCTTGTCAGCAGCTCCGCCTCCACGTAAGATCTCAGAATCACCCACTTCTCTCCATCTCGGCACTGACGCCGCAGCCCAAGCCGTCCCGGGGCAGATGGGTGGTGCACAGAGCTCCTTGGCGGGGGGTGGGTTTCCGGTGGGGCTGGGGGTAGAGCTGTCTAATTCCAGCGTTCAGCGTTAGGCATCTCATTTCTCCAGGATGATAAGTTACAATTGCCATTATCAGCTTAGTCAGTAATAATGATAATATTTTTCTCTTATTTCTTAATTGGTTCAGAACTCAGGGAAGAGAGGAGGCATCTATCAGGCCCCCTCAAAAACATCAACACTAACACCTTGTTAGCACTTTAGAGGTCAAAGAATATTCTTATTTAACTTCCTGGATTCCTCACTTCAGCTCTACAACATAAAGGGTTATTTTTATTATCCCTACTTTACTAATAAAGAAAAATTACTCAATATTGTGAGGTGACTTGCCCCAAATCACACAGCCTCAAGCCTAGAACCCAGGCTTCACAAAATTTCACTATCAGAGCTTCTCACTTTTGCCTTAAGATTTGAATTCCTATTAAAATGCAGTTCTTTTGCTCTGTAGCTATAGTAATCGAGACAGTGTGATACTGGCAGAAGGAGAGACACAGAGATGAATGGAAGATCCACTTATGGGACAGGGAGAGGGAGATGTGACTATCCAGGGGGAGTGCAAGGGAGTTTCTTTGCCTATACATGTGATAACATTTCGTAGGACTCTACACCTCCTCACCAAATGAACATACAAAACACTGGTGAAATCCGAATAAGATCTGTAGTATAGTTAACAGTATTATACCAATGTCAGTCTCCTGATTTTAATAATCAACTATGGCTATGTAAGATGTTATCATTGGGAAGCTGGAGGAAAGGTATATGGGAACTCTCTGTACCACTTTCACAACTTCTTGCAAGGCTTACCTTATTTCAAAATGAAGAGTTTTTAAAAATGCAGCTCCCTCCAGGAGACAGGGATCAACTTTAATCCTGAGCTGGCAAACGAATTTCAACTCCTGTGCCAATTGCAACCAATTGATAGGGGTTCTCTGGATGACAACCCACAAAAGGAAGGATTCAGAGGCTGTATCTGGGCCCGGTGGGAATGAGTGCATTAATCGATTAGTGATGTCTGCTGTGGCCTCTGGGAATGACATGGGGGAGCATGCATCAGGTGCATGGCTCTCTGTGTGCCCAATTCCTGACAGCTCAGTGTGAAGCAAGGCCCCGAGAATAGGAAGACACTGACCTGAGAGAGGGAGGGAGGGTGGGGAAGGGCAAAAGCGGGCAGCAGGTGCACAGTATGATTCCATTTACATCCAGCTCCAGGACAGGCAACATGAAATAGTAGTGGCTTCTGGTGGTGGGAGATTGATTAGGAGGTGATGAAAAATGTTCTGTTATCTTGATTGCAGTGTGATTACACCAGTGTGTATGTTTGTTAGAAATTATTGACCTATACTTTAAGATCTTTGCATTTTATTACATATAAATTATACCTCTATTAAAAAAAGAAAGAGATGGGGGGGCAAAACTCTGAAAGGAAAACCATTTGCATTAATACAACATAACTAGAAGCTTCCAATGCTCTCACTGGAAGGAATCCCTCCTGGTGGGGGAGGGGTGGTGGGACCAAATACTCAGACAGGCGTGAGTTTCACCAGCCCCATGGTGATGGGACTCTCTGGGGTAAAGTCCTAACCCTGCTATCTACTGGCTGGTTGCCCTTGGACAAGTTGTCAGATCTTTCTGCCTCAGTTTCCTCAGCTGTAAAATGAGGACGGCAATAGTGCCTGCCTGAGAATTAAGTGAGTTAAGTGAAGAGCTTAGAATAGTATTGCCTGGTGCGCAGTACGCACTCAGTAGATCTTAGCTGCTGTGACGGCTGTGGTTCTCCTTCTCCTTTTGGTTCCCGTGGCTCACAGCTGCTGTCCGTCCCCCTTTAGCACTCTGGTGCCAGGGTGGGCAGACTTCCTGCAGCGTACCTGAGACTCACTGGATACTCAAAAAAGGAAGATGACAGGGAAGTAAACACCATGTGGCTTCCCCAAGGTAGTCTGGATCTCACAGAGTGAGCTCTACCCCAGGCCCCATCCTCCTACACCTGTCTCCACCTGCATGCCCACTGTTAGACTCTCTGCTCCCTAGCCCTGGGATGAGCTCCTTGTAAAGGAATGCCATCTTTACACGCACCATCTAGATATTTCACTATCTTGGACAAGATAAGAGAGCTCTCAAGCCCTCTGTCCTCCATCGACGTCCCTTCCTCCCAGTTCCTTGTCGGAGAGCCACGTGTTTATACTGGTCACTGCCCCCAGGAACGATCTCACCCTTCAGGTGCAGTCCTGCCCCCTACCTGCTGGGGGTGTTTAGTTCCCCACGGAGGGTCCATGAACAGAGCAACGCTGCAAAGAAGCGATGCCATTTCTGTCTAAAATGAGTCTGTGACAGCACTGGGGAGGTCTGGCTGGACCAGAAGGGAAAGCGGAAGTTGTCCAGGGGATGCAGGAAGAAGGATTTGGTGGGGTTCGTGGCGCCCTTCCCCTGGAAAGAGAAAGAGGGGCTCTTCACTTTAGAGTTTTCACAGCGCTGTCATGAGAATGTATAGCCAGGAGTTATCCAGTCCACTGCCAGTTTCCAGAGAAAAAAGAAACAGCTGAGGCATGGGCAAGCTTGAAGGCTCGTGTGAGGAAGATGTGTGTGTCCTTCCTTTTATACATCTGTCTACCTGTCCATCCATCCATCCATCCAATAATATATTGTGCCCATTATGTGCCAGGCATCAGGCTGGATCCCAGGGATTCACAGTTAAACACAGAATTTAACCGTAAAGTGTTTATATTATCTTTCTAGATACAAACAAGAAAACAGTACAATATGATACAGGAGAGGACAGGGTGCTGGACGCACGTAGGAGAAACACCTAATTCCCCGTACCTGGAGACTCAGGGCAGGCTTTCTGGAGGAAACAACGTTTAACCTGACACCTGAAGGATAAGGGGAAGTTAGCCAGGTATGGTGGAGACAACCAGCCATGTTTGTCTCTTCAAGTTCATTCTCGCCTTCCATGGTGTAGGACTGTCGTTGGAAGGGGCTACATCTCTCAGCCCTCTCCTTGCCGGTGTGAGCCAGTGACGAGATCTCGCTGGTAGAACATGAGTGGAAGTTACACGTGCCATTGCTGGGCTAAGGCTTTTAAGAAGTAGGTGTGTCTTCTTCAGTATCTCTTTCCCAGAACTGGACACAGATGCTGTTAGGATGGCAGAACCACAGACGGAAGGAGGCTGGATCCCCAAGACTGCATGGAGGAGAGCTGCCCACGGACAGGAACACCCACTGTCTATTCCTCTTACCTTACCCCATGGATGCTTGAAATTAATTTGTTATAGTAGCTAATGTTCTTTAAAGGGAATGAAGAATACACCCCATGAAGAGAGAAGGAGAGGAAAGGGAGAGGAGCGTTTTGGAGGAAACCTCGAGTATAAAAGCCCTAAGGAGCGGGAGAGAGAGAGAGAGAGAGAGAGAGAGGAGAGTGATACCAGGGAAGGCTGGTAGGTAGACTGAGGCCAGGTCAGCCGTGCCAAGCAATTGGGACTCCATCCTAAGTTAATAGGGTTTAGCCAGGCCAGACAGCCCTAGGCATGCCGGTCTCTGCCCTCAGTCTCAGAGAAGATGGGTAACTTCCTGGGGGTCATCTGAACAGTAGACAACAGAGCTGGACTCAAGCCCAGGTCTTGCTGACTCCATATACCTAAGCACCCAGCACCATGCTTTCAACAGAAAGTTGTACAACAGAGAAACTATGACATTCATCTCCCAAGAACTTTATGGGAATCCTGCCTACATGGATTCCTTCTCCAGTGTTCTGGGACTGGACCTCACCCAACTAAGAGTGCTATCTCCTAACCTCCAGCCCAGGCCAGCACACAGAATGGTCCCCCCCACCCAGCTACTGTGGCCACCTGCAACTCCCACCCTGGTTGGTGCTCTATAGCCCCAGCCAGAGCGAGTGAAAGTTGTGCCTGGTCCAGGCCCACGTTTGGAGAGAGCCCATCACCCGGTCATGTTGATCAGCTCCCACTCTGTGGTCTGATCCTCAAACGGGACACAGTAGGTGGCAGAGGTTGTTCAGAGTTACTCACTCCTCTCTGTGGCTCCCTGGGCTGAATGAATGACTCAGCAGGGTTTAGATGACACCCAGTACCCCCATATGTACATCCTCAGAACCAGAAGCAGACATTGCTGTGCTCCATTAGGCTGGTCTTAGCTAGGTGGACCCTTGCTGACCCAATAGGCAGTGATAGTCGATGTGGGCAGGAAAGGCTAAGGGTTTGGCTAAGGTCCTCATCCCTCTGCCATCCTTCCCCAGTATGTCTGTCTTTGTTTCTGAAAACAGAATGTTCTGTATCGCCTTTGTCCTAGGCCTTCCTTGCTTTTGCAAAGGTGTCTCTGGTGCTCCTACAGAGAGTAAGGGTGAGGTCCATGAGTACAGAGCTTCTGGTATTCTGCCCACCTCTTTGCCCGTCCTCTTTTTCTCTGTTATCATGCCCAACTTTGCTCATTACATAGCCTCTGAAGACAGGATTTCACTACTAAGACCAAAGTTTGAAAACAACTACTTAAGTTCTGCAGTCTAATTTTCTGGAAGGAGACATGAAACTCAGAAAGGGGAAGTATCTTTTTTGAAAATATGTGCACAGAAGTTATAGAAAAGTGTCGGCTTGCCTATTTGTATCTGTGTCATCATCCATCCGTCCATCTCTCCATTCATCCATCCACTTGCCTGTCAATCCCTTTGTCTATCATCCTCCCATCCATTCATCCACCCACCCACTCATCCATCCATCCATCCATCCATTCCTCCATCCATCCATCCATCCCTCCATCCATCCATCCATCCATCCCTCCATCCATCCAGTCAACAGGAACTGAAGGCTCAGGATGTTATGAGCTTCTCACCTTGCAGCCTGGGTAATTGCCTCTAACGCTCTTGGTCTTTGCACCACGGAATAGAAAGAACCTGGATTCAGCATGGATTTGTGCTCAAGCCCCTTTTCTGCACCTTTCAACAATGAGCTTAATTCCAGTTCCCTCAGTTGTAAAATGCAATCACTATTTCCTACCTCTGGATTTCTGTGGGGACTTAGTGAGGTAGCGTGTACAACCCCTGATGGAGTTCCTACAACATGGCAGAACCTCATTACCTGCTCGATGGCAGAAAGTTCTCCAAGTGCTCTGTGCTTGGGGGAGAGCAGTGGGGCTCTGGGGCTGCTCTCATGCAGAAGTGCTCAAGGCCACCAGGGAAGGAAGTCTCTCTGCTCTCCTTGTAGAAAGCCAGGCCCTAGTCCTTCCTCAGCTGTCACCTAATTTTGGTCTGGCCGGAGCTGGTGACTTCCTTTTCTCCTCATTGTCTTGGAAACCTCAAGTGAACTTGGCCAGGACCATTTCCTTGGGAATGACTTATATTCACTCAGCCAGTCATATTGCGCTCACCCCCCTGCCCCCACCCTCTCTTACACACTTTCTCCCCTGCAGTCCTGAGGTCCCTCTCCCCTGCCCCCATAGAACCAAAGCTTACTCCCTGGCTTCCTGCAGATCACCCCTTCAATTATCACCTCCTGCGAGAGGCCATCCCTGACCCCTCTCCGCCACTCTCTCTCCCCTTCCCCTAATTTATTTTTCATCACACCATCAGGCATTATATAGCATATATTTCATGTGCTTGAATGTCTGTTTCATACCAGCGGATATAAGCCCCGTTATTTTGTTCTTGTTGGATCCCCAGCCCTGTCACATGGTCGGGGCTCACACAAATTTGTTGAATGAGTGAACTGGTGAGAAATCGAGAAAGCTTGAACTCCTCTTCCTTAAAATTCACCATATTCATTGAAGTCACCCACCCCCGTGCCACAGAGTGTCTATGGCCATCTGGGTCAAGGTGGAGATGATACAGGGTGAGTTCCTGCACAGAGCATGAGAACATCTCCTAAAGGGCAGGTGTAAAGGTCAAACTCACCTGGTTGTGTGGGAGGGGCTGCACCTGGATCATACTTGCCCCCCAAGAGTGGGCACGGGAGTGACTCAACAGAGGAAGTTTGAGAGGCCTTGGAAGTCACACAGACCTGGGTTCAAATCCTGACTCTACCACCTTCTAGGAGAAGTCACTTAGCCTCTCTGAGCCTCAGTTTCTTTCAGGCAACGGGGCTAATGATTCTTGCCTCAAAGCGTTGTTAATAACACATCTACCCTCTATTGTTGTTTGCGCATTGGGTACAATGGTGGGCACACCAGACACAAACCTTGCCTTTGGGTGGTGCTAGTGAGTTGTGTGACCTTGAGCAAGTGACACTACTTTTGGGTGTCTCAGTTTCCCCATTTGTAAGATTTGTGAATCTTTTGTGAGTTAATGCAGGTAAACAATTTGGGTCTGTGACTGGTATTCGTAACATTCAAGAGTTTTATTTTTATTTGTATTCTTTACAAATCAAGGTATAGTTTATGTGCAGTGAATGTTTAGTGAGAAGAATTTTGACAAATTATGTATACAATCTCCATCCAGGTAACCCACACCCAAATCACGGTATGGAACGTTCTCACCATTCGGACAGATCCCTGTGCCCCTTCCCAGTCAATTCCCGCCATCTCCCTCCCCAAGATAGTGTTAGATCTGTAGTGATAGATACTAGAATAGTAACTATTTATCACTAGAAAATGTTCATGAAATTCATATGAATGGACTCATACAGTGTGTACTTTTTTGGGGTCTGGTTGCTTTTGCTCAGCCTAATGTTTCTGAGGTTTATCCATTTCGTTGTGTGTACCAGTGGTCTGTCCTTTGTTATTGTTAAGCAGCATTCCATCATATAAACATTCCACAGTTTGTTTATCCGTTTTTCTGTTGATAAACTGTTGGGCTGTTCACACATGAGGGTAATTGGAAATAAAGTTGCGATGAACATTCTTGCATCTGACTCTTTGTGGACATGTTTTCATTTCTCTTGGGTATCTAGAAAACAAACTCCTGGGTCATAAGGTAATGGATGTTTAATCTTATAAAAAATGATTACAATCATTTGACGTTTCTTGAGAGATCTTTTTTGCCTGAGCACATCATCTGTAACTTCCCACACTTGAAAAAAAAAAGCATATTCTGTAGTTTTGGGATATAATTTCTACAAATGTCAACTCGTTTACATCTCCTATAATCTTACTAATATTTTGCCTCTCAATTATTAAGAGTGTTAAATTCCCAACTAACATTCTGGTTTTTTTCTATTTCTTCCTCTAATTCTGTCAATTTCTGCTTCACATAGTTTGACGCTCTATTACGACGTACATAGACATTTCCGGGTATTAGGTCTTTTCGATAGTTGGCCACTTTATCATTAAGAAGTGCCCTGATAGTATTTCCCGTCTTATATTCTACTTTATCAGGTCTTAATATGGCCACATCAGCTTTCTTATGCTTAGTGTTTGCATGGTTTATCATTCCTCAGCCTTTTACTGGGAAAAGTGTATTTATATGTAAAATTGGTTTCTTATGGAGGACACAGAGAGGGTTTTGCTTTTTAACACATTCTGAAAACCTCTGCCTTTAATTGGATTGTTGAGCTCATTTATTTAATTCAATTGTAATTTTTGATACACTGAGTTTGAGTCTATCATCCTACTATTTATCTTCTGTTTGTAATCGTCTCTTCTTTGTCCCTTGGTTTTGCCTTTCCTACTTTGTTTTAAATTACTCAAGTATTATTAATTTTTTAGTATTCCATTTTATCTCTTCTATTGGCCTTAAGCTAATATATATATATATATATTTTGTGTGTGTGTGTGTGTGTGTGTGTGTGTGGTACGCGGGCCTCTCACTGTTGTGGCCTCTCCCGTTGCGGAGCACAGGCTCTGGACACACAGGCTCAGCGGCCACGGCTCACGGGCCTAGCCACTTTGCGGTATGTGGGATCTCCCCGGACCGGGGCGCGAACCCGTGTCCCCTGCATCGGCAGGCAGACTCTCAACCACTGCGCCACCAGGAAAGCCCTAAGCTATATATTTTTGTTTTATTTATTTTTAGGGACATCTCCAGGGGTTAAAATATACATCCTTAATTATCATATTCTACCTTGAATTAATATTATACACTTTCCTTATAATGTAAGATTTTAAAACATCATACTTCCACCTTACCCTCTTTTGACCTATTGTGCTCTTGTCAAGTGTTTCACTTCCGTATGTGATATAAAATCCTACAGCACACAGCTATTATTTTTGCTTTTGAGTCAATTTTTTTTTTTAGTTTTCATGTTTTTTATTTTTTTAAAATATCTTTATTGGAGCATAATTGCTTATAATAGTCAATTTTTAACAGCTTAATTGAGGTTTGCTTTACATAGCATAAAATCCAGCCACTTTAAGTGTACAACTCAATGATTTTTAGTAAATCTACAGAGTTGTGCAACCATTGTCACAAAGCAATTTTAGAAAATTTCCATCACCCCAAAAAGATCCCTTGTGCTCATTTCAGTAACTCACCATCGCCCTCCCCTCCTCAGCCTCAGGCAACCACTGATGTACTTCATGTGTCGGTAGTTTTGCCTTTTCTGGACATTTTATCTAAATGGGATCATACAATATGTAGTCTTTTGTATCTGATTTATTCCACGTAGCATAATGTTCTTGAGGTTCATCCATGTTGTAGCTTGTATCATTAGTTTGCTGCTCTCTATTGCTAAATAATATTCCAGTGTATGATTATATCACATGTTTTGTTTATCCATTCACCAGTTGATGGGCATTTGGATTGTTTCCACTTTGGGGACATGATGAATAATGCTGTTATGACCATTCCAGTAAAAATCGTTGCATGGATAATTTTCATTTCTCCTGGATAATATCTCAGGAGTGGAATTGTTGGGTTGTATAGTAAGTTTAACTTTTAAAGACACTGCCAAACTGTTTTACAAAGTGGCTGGAACACTGTATATTTAGCCACACTGCAGTCAAGATAATAGAACATTTTTCATCACCTCCTAATCAATCCCCCACCACCAGAAGCCACTACTATTTCATGTTGCCTGTCCTGGAGCTGGATGTAAATGGAATCATACTGTGCACCTGCTGCCCGCTTTTGCCCTTCCCCACCCTCCCTCCCTCTCTCAGGTCAGTGTCTTCCTATTCTCGGGGCCTTGCTTCACACTGAGCTGTCAGGAATTGGGCACACAGAGAGCCATGCACCTGATGCATGCTCCCCCATGTCATTCCCAGAGGCCACAGCAGACACCACTAATCGATTAATGCACTCATTCCCACCGGACCCAGATACAGCCTCTGAATCCTTCATTTTGTGGGTTGTAATCCAGAGAACCCCTATCAATTGGTTGCAATTGGCACAGGAGTTGAAATTCGTTTGCCAGCTCAGGATTAAAGTTGATCCCTGTCTCCTGGAGGGAGCTGCATTTTTAAAAACTCTTTATTTTGAAATAAGGTAAGCCTTGCAAGAAGTTGTGAAAGCCTAGAACCCAGTAATGCATTACTCCCTCCAAGTAATGCATCTTTTTTGTTTTTTCTGGATGATTGTAAGATATTTCTCTTTGTCACTGGTTTTTATCAACATTACTATAATATGCCTAGTTATGGTTTTCTTTGTGTTGATACTGCATTCTCCTCTTCTTCTGGGATTCCAATTATATGTCTGCAAACTGCTTGATATTATATCGTAGCTTACTGATGCTCTCTTCATTATTTTTCAATCTTTTTTCCTCTATGCTTAAGTTTAAATTTACTTTGACCACTCTTCAAATTTACTGCTTTTCTCTTCTACTGTGTCAAATCTACCATCTATACAATAAGCTTTTCAGCTCTCATGTTTTAACTGTTATTTCCCGAATTGCCATTTGGTTATTTTTTTAGATTTTCCACTGATATCCTGAAAAATCCCATCTCCTCACCATTCTATCTATTTCTTTCCCTACAAATGTCTTCATATGTTTATATATGTATTTAAGGTCTTTTTGTTGTTGTTGTTAACTGGTACCTGTCTGCTTCTATTACTTCTGCTTTCTCTTAGTTATGGGTCACATTTTTCTATTTATTCTCTTGTCTAGTGTTTAATTGTATTATATTCTTAAAAGTGTGTATAAAAGAACAATTGAGATTGAAGTGTCATTTTAATGTTTTGTTTTATTTATTTCCTAGAAATCTAAACCCTTTCTGCTGTCTAATGGCTGGATTGAGAGGCTGCTCATCCAGATTTTGCTTAGAGTATAACTGACCTGGGGCTGAGAAATAGCTTCAATTATTCTTAGTTACCTGTAATTAGCCCAACCACCAACATCCTCTGCCTTTTTTATCTTGTCAGTATGTGAGCTAGGAGGGAGCTGGGTGCAGTTTCAGGTATTTTTGGTTTACCTTCATTCCAATCACTGTGAGAACGCACAAGAGTATGTAATTTTTCTCTACTTATGTACCTTTCCTCCGCAGCTGCCTTTCAGAAAAGCTTAGGTAGGGCAGGTTGGGAGGATGAATTGCTGGACCAAACGATCTCTTCTTTCACTGAGAAGATGGCTTGTCCATCTTGATGGACTGAGTGATGTCTTGTTTCATTCAGGATGCATCCAAGACGCCAACTTGACCTGTCATCCCACACCCTGGTCCAAAGCTGGAATGGTTTTCCTTTGTCCCTGCAAAGTCTCTCCATCTATGGCTGATGTTCCTCTGTCTACATACACAGACCAGAACCTCCTCCAAGTGTGGAAGCTGTCACAAAACTCTCGCTCCCCCATAAAGAGCTTGTTTCTTTCTGGAATTCAGTTCTTTGAGTCCACTAGTCTTCCCTAGTAACACAGAAAGCTATACTTTTCATTTTTTCTGGGTTTTTCTTGTTGCTACCACAGGAACAAAGGTCTTTACATCTCTCTATATCCTTTCTGGAAGTAGAAATTTCCATAAGTGTTATTATTAGTGGACACAATCATGAATAAAATAAGCACACAAAAAAGAATATAATTGTGATGAAGATTCGTGCTATGATGCAGGAGTACATGGTTCTGTGAGGGTATTTTCTGGCAGGATACCCAATGTGCAGATGAGGTAAAGAGAAACTGAGTACATTGTCCAAGATCACATCACTAGCAGAAAACAGGAGCAGGATTTTAAGTCATCTAATTCCAGAACCCACAATTTTACCCATTCTGCTGTAAAATAAGTATTTATATTTAATTTACTTGAAGTAAATTAGTAAATACTCAATGAATGATGCTATATAAAATGGCCTGTCCCTAACTGGGTCATAGCACATACACAAATATTTATGGAATGAGTGAATAAATCTCTACCCACAACACACACATGCATGTACACACACACACACACACACACACACACACACACACGCACACACACACACACCCTCTCTTGACCTGGAAGAAGAGCCTCATGACTAAAAGGATCTGAGAATGTTATGTCATGAACATTAAACCTATTTTCATGTCTTTTTTGAGCTGGCTCCTCCTTCTCTTCTGACAGCCAGTGACTCTGGGGAATTAAGCAAGGGGACAGAGAGGAGAAATCTCAGTTTCTGAATAGTCTCATGTTCTCAGATATCATCCCTGGAGCTTACTAGGTTTCTGGCTCCAAGGTGACCCAGTGGCATCTTCACTAGGGACTGGAGACTGTGGGGCTCAGTATCTTGCCCAAGGTCCATCTACCCTGGGGCTACTACAAAACCCACCCCTCAGGGAGTGGTGGTCCCTACCAAGTCATCCCTGTGGTCTCCTCCTGGGTGGGGGCAAAGAACGCTGCTAAAACCTGTGCTCAGCTCTTTAGACTCATACAATTGTGAAGGGTCCTGCATTGGAACATTCAGTTCAAATCCCAGCTTTACTTACTTCCAAGTGCGCGAACTTGAGCCATGACTTAACCTCCCTGAGCTTTAGTTTCCCATTTAAACTATGGAGGTTAAAACTAGAACCTACCACACAGAGTGATGGACCAACTGGGCCAATGCACAGTCAACTTTGGCACAGTGCTTAGTACATAATAAACACTAAATAAATATTAGCCATTCTTAGTCATATCAGCTATTTGGATTGTATATTACCAAGAAGAAGGACCAGGACTTGAATCAAGATCAACGTCTGTGTTTTACCCGTTGAACTAGATTTCACCCAGAGAGCTGGTTAACAAGGAAGATTCCAGATCCTACGCCCAAAATGCTGATTCAGAAGTTCTGGGGTGGGGTCCAGGAACCTGCATGCTGAGAGGCACCCGAGGTGATCTAGATGCAGATCTGGGGTCAGACTTTAAAGATCACCCTTAGGCTATCCCACCTCCCTGCTTGGGGCCAGGCACTGTCCAGAGACAGAGGTCTGGAGGGGGACCCTGATGACATCTGGTCACCAGCACATCTTCTCTCCATACTCTGCAGACAAGACAAAGAACACCTTAGTCTGCATCCCTGGTACATTTAGGTGGTCTGGGAGCCCTGGGGGATCAATTCTACAGCTGTCAGCATGAGACTTAACACAGCAGGACTGGGACCCTCAAGTCCAACCCTGCTCTCTGTCTATTCTCAAGTAGTGGCAGGTTGGGGCTGCTCTTACCCTCAAATAGAAGGCTCTTAAGTTGGGTCACAGAATTGCCAAATCAGGCTGTTGACTTACTAGGCTCTGGCCCTATGTGAAGTGTCAGCTCTGCTCGCCAAACAGGTTTCATTCCGTGGTCCAGCTCAGCTTGACGGTGGCTGCTTGGAGTGCTGTGTCCACAAGGATGCTGAGGCTGAGTCTGGGTCAGTGGCTCTTAACCAGTGGCAATTTTATTCCCTAGGGGATATCTGAAATTTTCTGGAGACATTTTTGGTTGTCACAAATGGGGTGCCTGTGGTAATGACATCTAATGAGTAGAACCCAGGGATGCTGCTAAATTCCTACAATGCATTGGGCAGTGCCCCACAACCGAGAATTACCCTGCCCAAATGGCAGTCAGACCGAGGGGAGAAATCTTCTCTAGGCTCAGTGGGAAACGGTGTCATAATTGATTAGCCACGTCTAGCATGGTGGAGGGGGGAGGGTAGTGAAAGCACATGTGGTCTCTATTTGCAGATTCTAATCTTTCAGCTTTGATTTCAGTCTGTACTTTAAGAGTCCCATTAAATGAGAGCTGAGACATTGTAACTCCTGTTGGCCAGAGGGGGAAATAGAGACTCAGGAAAGTAACCGGAAACCCTGTGCTTGATCTTAGTGCTCCTGAGGCCTGGGGACACGTGGATGGGGCTCAAGGAGGCCTGTCTCCGTCGAGGTTGGAACTCCCTTTCTGGCCTGATTCACTCTAAAAAGCCACTTCTCTTCCTTGGGGACCAAACCCAGGCCGGTCCTGGGGACATAGTGAAAGAGGAAATGGTCATATCCTCCTGGGCTCCTGGGGGTGGGGGGGACCAGGAAGCAGTGGGGTACCCTGGGAGAGGAAAGGGCTATCAGGGAAAGCTGCTGAGGAAGCAGTGGGACACTCCCAGATCCTCTCCCCAGTTCTGTGCTGCAGGGTGACGGCTTCTCCCCACCCGACAGAGGACTCCATGTTTGTTCTCTGATGATTATGAAGCAGGAGTCTCTGTCCCGGAGAGCTCCAGGCACAGGGGAAGATGGGGCACCATACTGAAAACAGGGGGTTAAGTGAATGTATCATAAGGAACACTGTCAGCCAGACGTCAAATTTCCAGACAAGAGAATGGAAGCGTCTTCCCTGGGGAGCTGACAGCTCAGGAGGAAAGATCTAAGGACCCTGACATCCAGCATTCCCCACAGATGCTCAACACGCCCACCCTCTATTACGGCTGGCTCTTTATCAAAAGCAGACAATGAAGGATCACTGGGCATGTCTGAAAGCTGCTAGTGCAAACTTAGAGACCTAAACAGACACACAGACCAAAGGCACCAGAACGGGCAGTAGACATGGAAGACAGTAGGCATGGAAAAAATCATAAAAAATATAATCATGGGCTTCCCTGGTGGCGCAGTGGTTGAGAATCTGCCTGCTAATGCAGGAGACATGGGTTCGAGCCCTGGTCTGGGAGGATCCCACATGCCGTGGAGTGGCTGGGCCCGTGAGCCACAACTACTGAGCCTGCGAGTCTGGAGCCTGTGCTCTGCAACGAGAGAGGCCGTGATAGTGAGAGGCCCGCGCACCGCGATGAACAGTGGCCCCCGCTTGCCGCAACTAGAGAAAGCCCTCATACAGAAACGAAGACCCAACACAGCAAAAATAAATAAGTAAATTAATAAACTCCTACCCCCAACATCTTCTTTAAAAAAAAAAAATCATCATAATTAAATCAAAAACCTCTAGATCCAGAGAGAGATAGACGATAATGCATCCATGAAAAAAGAACACGATGCCATAAAAAAGAAACACAGCGAACAAAAGAGCTCTTGGTAAACAAAATACGATAGCAGAAACAGAACGCTCAGTCGAAGGTTTGGGAGACAAAGTTGAGAAAATTTCTCAAGAATATATAGCAAAAGAAATCGTTGAGAATAGGAGATAAATGATGAGACAATTAGAGGACTGGTACAGGGACTCGGATATTCAAATCGTAGGAGTTCTAGAAAGACAAGGAAAATGACAGAAAAGAAATATTGATAAAATAGTTGAGGAAAATTTCCCCAAAGTGAAGGATGTGAACCCCAAGATCAGAAGGACCCCACAAGTGCTGAGCACAGCACACAAGCCAGACTTCCATCAGGGAAGGTCAAGGGGAAAATCTCAGGACATCTGCAGCACAGGGAAGAGTTGGCTGACTTCCACAGAAGTAAAACTGGAGTCAGGATAACTTAAAGCTTCTCGAGAGTAGCTCTTGAAGGAAGATAAAGAAACGAAACCTTCACATTCTGAAAGAAAAGTGTTTCTAACTTAGAGTTCTAGGCCACACCAAAAATGTAAAGATATCCTTAGACAAACAAACACTCGAGAAAGGTACATCCCACCTACTCTTTCTCAGGAAACTGAGAGAGGATGCTCTCCACTGAAATGAGGAGCAAAGCAAGAAACAGGGAGACGTGGAATCCAGGAAGCAGGAATTCCAGCTCCGAAGAGAGGTGAAGGGATCCTCAAGCTGATGGGGGCTGGGCAGCAGGGGTGGGGAGTGGAGGGAAGGGAGATCCCAGAGTACCAGCTGCAGAGGGCAGCACGTCCAGTTTGGAAATGCCAGAAGGTTCCAGGAGAGACTTCTTTCAAGATGATGAAATTAATAGAAAGTCGGATGTGAATGAAAGTATTGAGAAAGCCTGGGACAATTGGCAAAGTTTGAGGTTGAAAAAAACAAGTGATCAGGGCACAGAAAACTAAGCAAATGAAGAAATCATAACAGTTGTAACACGGAGTACCAATGTCACCAAAGTTACGGCATAGCCATTTGGGGAGGATAGGAGGGATGGAAGTGTGGGGTTGGAGCAGGAGAGGACAGAGATTTAATACTGCATGTTCTAGAGCAGGGAAGCAATGGAGAATGCCTAACACTGAAAAAATACTTATAGCGATAAAAGTCGGTTATGGAGCCATTGGGAGCTAAACACAGAATGATCAGCGGAAGGAAGTGAAGTGGCCATTTCTGGAGAAGAGGAAGCGCAGGGAAGAAGGGCTGGAAACGGCCGCTTGTCTTAACTTCCTAAACCAGCTCACTCTCTTAACTAGGAGCCTGGCTAACTGACAAAAATTGGAAATTAAAAACAATACCATTGGCACGCATGCAAA
Source organism: Orcinus orca (assembly GCF_937001465.1). Lineage (NCBI taxonomy): Eukaryota > Metazoa > Chordata > Mammalia > Artiodactyla > Delphinidae > Orcinus > Orcinus orca. Next base: position 15,071,747 of record NC_064566.1, on the reverse strand, counting down.
AACTGCTGACATCTGAGTAAGGTCTGCATCTGAGTTAATAATATCGTGCCAGCATCCGTTGCCCGACTTTGACGATGTACTTTGGTTACTTGAGATATTATCATGAGGGGAAGCTAGGTGAAGGGTATGTGGGAACTCTGAACTATTTCTGTGACTTTTTGTGAGTCTTAAATGACTTCAGATTAAAAAGTTATGTAAATGACAACAACCAACAGCAGTTACAATAGGCAACTACGCTGTCCCCAAAGTTATCCTTTGTAGAGGAAGGAAAATGACCCTTCATCACGTGGCCGGGCAGCTTCTGGAAAGGGCAGCCGTCGTTCAGTTGGCGCCCTTCCCCGAAGGCTGTGGCTGTATGGCTGGAGGCGATGGGAGAGCTGGGTCACTCCAGGGCCAAGGACCCAAGTGGTGCCTGCCTGCCAAATCTTATCATCCAATCTTTGTGGGACCAATGAACACATGGGGGAGGGAGGCAGGAAGAATTGAATTTGGAGTCAGAGCGATCTGAGTTTACATACGAGGACTGCCTGATCCTACGTATCTGTAGCCTAATATCCTTGGGCAAAAGCCTTCCACTTCCCAATCATCAGTTTCTTCACCTGAATATGGATGTTCAGTGTGAAGTTTGGAAATCAATGTCTGCCAGGCCCCAGGCACAGGGCCCCAGAACTTTTTTACATATGAAGAACTGTGGCCCAGAGACGGCAAGCAGCTTGCCGAAGACCACACAGCAGATAAGGGGCCCAGCCAGGATGGGCACCCTGTTGGTGTGGGTTTAAAGTGCGGCTCCACCAAAGAAGCGAACCCTTCCCAGTCTTTGCCATGGTACCTTGCTGTGCAATCAGGTGTTCCCAAATCTTCATGAAACACCTGCTACGTGCCAGGAGGCACTCTAAGAGCTGAAGTTGCTGCTGTGAATGAATCGGCCCATGCCCTCAAGAAGCTGGCCTTCCAGTGGGGGAGCTGATAAGCATCAACTCGAGAGGCGTCACATGTGAGAAAAGACAGCTGACAGGCATGCTGAGCACTTTGTGAGCCTGTGCTGCCAGACGGAAGCACCATCACCGTCCAGTCAGGAACCTGAGCAAGTTCCTCTTCAGCGGAGAGGATCATGGGGTCTGGATTCCAGCATCCTGCCTCCTGGAATGACGGAAAGGCAAGGCCGGCCTTGGGGATTAGCTCAAGGATGGTCTGCCTGAGTAAGCCTGAAGCTATTTCTATAGATTAAATGTTCGTGTCCCCCTAAAATCTGTAACATTGAACACCTAAGTTGAGGGCTTCCCTCGTGTCACAGTGGTTAAGAATCCTCCCGCCAATGCAGAGGACACGGGTTCGAGCCCGGATCCCGGAAGATCCCACATGCCGCAGAGCAACTAAGCCCGTGTGCCGCAACTACTGAAGCCCGCGCACCTAGAGCCCGTGCTCTGCAACAAGAGAAGCCACTGCACTGAGAAGCCCGTGCACCACAACGAAGAGTAGCCCCTGCTCACCGCAACTAGAGAAGGCCTGTGCGCAGCAACGAAGACCTGATGCAGCCAAAAGCAAATAAATAAATTTACTTAAAAAAAAGAAAACCTAAGTTGATGGTATTAGGAGATGGGGCCTTTCTGAACTCTGCTTACTAAGTTCGTAAAACATGGCTGATGGTATTTGCTTCACGGGCTGGTTGGAGCAATGAAATGAGATGATACGTCAGAATCGTCTGCACACACGTGTTCAATAAGCAGCAGCTGCTATGAACCAGCCTAACTTCAGTTCATACCTTCTTCCAATCTCTTCTTCACAGTGTAAGGAGAATGAACTTTTAATTTTAAATACACGGACCTATCACGCCTCTCCCGCGTTCAAAAGCTTGCCACTGTAGCTAGGATAAAGTCTAGCCTCCTCGCCATGGCCTACACAGCCTCACTGGCTGCTGTACTGTTTCTTGAATACGTCAAGCAGATTCCAACCTCAGGGCCTTTGCACCTGCTTTCCCCTCCGCCTACAATCTGTATCTGGTAAATTCTTCCCTCTGTCTATATCCGGAAAACTCCTTAAAGCCTCAGCTTAAACAACACTTCATAATGGAAGCTTCTCCCAGGCTGGGTCAGCCCCCATTAGCAGCTCTTATGGCATTCTGTATGTTTCCTTCAAATCACGTATTTATTCTTGTGTTATGTGTTTAATGTGTGTCCGTGCCACCAGACTGTAAGTTCTAAGAGGACAGGGACCCTCTGCTTTGTTCACAATTATACCAGTGCCTAGTATCATCCTGGTACATCCTGACTCAATAATGTTCAGTGAATAGTTTGTGATTGAAGGATAATAGGAATGAATGAACAAATAAATATCAACGTATCATCCCACTTCAAGTTTTCCCTGGCCCAGGGCTTTGGGTTGCTCTCAGGAACAATTTGGCATTACCCAAATTTTGAAGTAGAAACCTGGACGAAGTCTTTGGCACCCCTGGCCTCTATTCCCATATCTGTAGGACCCTTGTAGCGAACTTGGGGAAGTCACTCCACCTCTGTTGTTCTCAAGTCCCCATCTATAAAATGAGGAAACAAGGCCCCTCCTCTGGTTTCCTGAGAGAGCTGGGGGAGCAGTGGCTGCATTTCTGCAAAGGTCTCTGGAGGAAGTGCTGGCCTTGGTCTCCAGCACTGGCTGCACGCTGAGACCAGGATGCCTAATGCTGAAACTCAGATGCCAAGGGAATGTCTGCTGTTAGCCCCCACTGGGTCCTCTGTAGAGGGGGAGGATTTGGAGAAGGGGACCTATCCCAGAAATGTACCCAATAAGGTCATGTAGTGAGGTGAGACTTAGAGGTGAGACTTGGGAGAAGGTGAGTGTATTTTGCATGTGGAATAATAATTATGGTCAAAAAGGAGTACTGTGGTGGATGAAAAGAGATATTCTTTGCAGCATCTTGCTTTGAGGGATAGAGTCTATTTCACCACCTCTTGAATCTGGTCTGGCCTTGTGACTCGTCTTGATCAATAGAATGTGGCAAAAGTGACACTGCATGACTTCTTAAGAGGCTTTGTAGCTTCCGCTCTTGCTGTCTTAGGGCCTAGCTCACGAGAGGAAGCCTGAGCTAACCTACTGCAGGGGCTACGTGGAGGTGAACTTAGGTGCCGGGCTGACACCCAGCCCATTGCCAGACTGAGTGAGAAGACCGTCTGGGACCAGCCAGCCCCCAGCCAACCTACCAAGTGACCTTTCTTCTTGCCTATAGTCCAGCCAACACCACCTGGAGCAGAGAGGAGCCATCCCACCTGAACCTTGCCCAAATTACCAAATCCTCAACCACGAGCATCAATGGTGGTTGTTTTAAGCCACCATTTTGTGGCAGTGTGTTTCATAGCAATAGGTAACTGATTCAGCTGTCTGTCTGTCTGCTGTGTCCTGATCACAGCAGAGTGTTAAGAGCATGCAGCAGCATCAGACAGACCTGGATAAAAATCCTGATTCTCCCACTTACTAGCTGTGTGACCTCAGACAGGTTTCTTAACCTCTGTGAAGTTTCTTTTCCTTCTCCAGTTAGATGGGGGCTGCTAATAGCACACAGCTTTGGCTTAGGGGTTATCGTGAGGTTGAAACGAAATAATATTCAGTGTCTGGCACATAAGTGTTCCATAAATTTATTAAACTGCCAATGAATATTTATTGAACACCTACTACATATACACTGATCCTGGAATTATGGGGCTGAATAAGACAGACAAGGGCTCTGACCTCGGAGAGTTTATATCCATGCAGGGGAAGACAGAGTAAACACATAAAAACGGAGACAATGGCAGATGGTTATACAATCTCTGAAGTATGATGTGACAGAAAGTGACTGAGGCATAATATGAAGGGAAATCAGGGCAGGCTTCCCTGGGGAGGTGATATTTCTGGTGGATGAAGAGGAGGCTACACCCACAGGAAGATCAGGAGAAGGGGTGTTCTAGCAAGAAGGAACAGCACATGCAAAGGCCCTGAGGAGAGACAGAGGTGGGTGAGACCCAGGAATCCAGGGGGTCTGCAAAGTGCTGGGAGGAGTAAAGTGGAGGAGCCGATGCTGGTGGTAGAAGCAGACGGGGGCTGCTTTACTATTGTTGTTGTTTCTATTGCCGTCAGCCCAGGTTCAGGACCTGACCCACAGCAAAAGCTCAGTTCATGTCAGACATGAGGTCCAGGCATAAGCTGTGTAGTATTTCCATGGAAACCCATCATGCTCCCTGCTGATAACTAGAGAGTCTCCCCGAGGTCTCATATCCTCTGGACCCGGCTGGCCCTTGGGCTGATTACACTTCCCCTTCCTCTGCGTCTCTCTGAGCCCCAGCTGTGAGGGAGGCCGCAGACTAGAAACAAGAAGGCTCTCCCTCGGGAGGGCAGTCCGCACACACAGACACCACACAGGGCCCAGGTGGCCCCGGGCCGCGCCCCGCCGCCATCCGAGCCCACATCAGCAACCCAGCCCGGATGCAGCTGGGCCCCACCTGGGCCTGCGGCAGGAAGTGCTCACGCCGATGGGGCCTGGGGAGTGGCCATCCACCGCCCAGACAAAGGAGCTGGACGGAGACCCCTTCCTCACAAGACGAGACTCAGCCTCCCAGGTGGAACGTCAACACAAGTGCTTGTGTGACCCCAGGATGGAGACCAGCCGCCCCACCCGACAGCTGAGGAAATGGGCCATCGTGGTGGGACTAGCCTGCCCTCGGAGAGGGGTGCTTCCAGAGCCAGACTGCACCCTCCATCTGGGCATATGTGTGTAGTCACATGGTCACACACAGGCAGACTCACACAGCCACACACTGCGAAGACAGATCCAGGTATAACATGTTCTGATACAGTAAGACAGGAAACACAGAGGCGCCATGACACACAGCAGATGTGAGGAGCACACATACACACACACCATTCAGTAGGACGCGCTCCTGTGAAGATGAGACACACACGTGCAATTCTACACGACAAGGCATATACACACATCCAGACACTCCTCACAGCACACACGCAAAGCTGCAGACACATCCATTGGTGCCCCTGCCCTCACTTCCCAGATAATTATGACAGAAAATAGAAACACCTGCTCCCCACCGAGCCGTCACCCGGCAGCGGTGGCAGCTGAATGATTAAGCCTTCACAGAAGCCTGGCATTTTCCTGGCTGCCGGAGCAGACACCAGCCTGAGTGGCCTTTGTGATGGGCCCCAGGGGACACTCCGCCCAGCCTCTCTCCCCCTCCTCCCTCTCTGGTCACTGGAATAACTCCCCACCTTCCTGTCCTGAAGGATCCTTCTGGGGCTGATGGCCCACGTATGAGGGTGCCAGGATGAAACTTGCCCAGGGAGATTGAGGCCTGGACCAACAGATTCCCAAGGAATTCTCATTCCCGGACTCGAGGATACTTGAGAGACTTAAACCAGCCGTGGACATGTCTGGTGGATGCCCTCAGCTGCTCTCTGCTTAGTCCAAGCGCTAACCTCAGTCCCTCTGGCCAGAGGGTGACTCAGTTTTCCTTATTTGCCATCCTGGACCGGGATCTTCATCTGTTCCCTCTCACATATGGTTGTCTCTGCCACCCTGGCCTTCCTGCTCCTTTTCCAACACACCTGAGGCTCATGCCTGCCTTAGGGCCTTTGCACCTGCTCTGTTCCCTGTATGAACCCCACCCCCACCCCTGCCCCAGGTCTTTGCCTGGCTGTCTCCTCCTCACCACTCAGACCTCAGGTCACATGGCTCTTCCTCCAGGAGGCCTGCCTTGATCTACCCAGTTAAAATGTCTCCTCCAAGTGGCCCCTCAGTTATTTCTCAACTCAGTGGTTCTCAATCCTGGCTGCTTGTTAGAATCTCCTGGACAGCTTTTAAAAAATCATTCGATGCCAGGCCCTGTGTAGGCTAATTGAGTAAGAATCTCTGGGGTTTGGGTCCTGAGTGCCAGCGTTTTAAAAAAAAATCCCCCCATGTTGTTCTAATGTGCAGTCAGGACTGAGAATTCTTGGCCCAGAGGCTTTTCAGTTAGTAAGAGGGAAGGCTGAATTTTGCAGCTTCCTCACCCCCTCCTCATCATTGCTGCTGTTTATTGAGCACCTACTCTGTGCTGGGCCTGTGTTGCCTTATGTGCATTATGATCTCAGTACACACTTGGGTAGCACTTGCTGTGCATGCAGCATGGTTCAAAGGGCTCTGCATGGGACAGTTCATGTCATCCCCCTAACAGCTCTGTGATGTAAGACCTAGTATCATCCCCATTTCACAGATGAGGAAACTGAGGCCCAAAGAGAGAAAGTGATTCACCCCAAGTCCTGCAGCTGGAAAATGGTAGAACTGGGGATGTAACCGAAGCAGTGTGTTTCCAGAGCCTGGCTGTTAACCCTGATGACACGACTTTGTAAAGATGTAGAAAATCTGGCTCAGAGAGTCAGGAGACTTGAGGATTCAAACCATGTCACTCTGACTCTGTAAAGTATAGGGTGCAGGCACCCTCATGATCCCTTATGTCCTTATCTTCCCCCCACCCCAGAAACCAGCCTTAGGGGCAGCAGGGCAGACAGGAGATTGGAACCAGTATGGGTTAGGCCACTTGCTGTCCGTGAATTAACTTAATAAAAGTAATAACTGACATATATATGGTATTCAACATACATTGACTTATATCAAAGGGACCCTCATTTTATGGAGAGGAAGCAGATGCACAGAGAGTTAAGTCACTTGCCCAAGGTTACACAGCTGGTCAGTGCTGAGCTGAGACCTGAACTCAGGCAGGTTGGTTCCAGAGTCTGTGCTCTTAATCCCTACACCATACTCCCTCTCACCCGCCTTGGTTACTTAAGCTGCTTGAAATTCACTTTTCTCCTCTATGAAATGGGTACATTAGCGCCTACCTCTTTCAGAAAAGTAGAGGACAAAACAAGAGCACGAACGTATGGACAGGCCCTCACACAGGGCCTGTGTGTAGCAGGCATTTGATAGGAGAGGTCACCGCACAGAGCAGACAGAGTCACAACCTCGTCCTGCGACAGCTTGCCTCGAGTCTCACACACGGTAGGGGCTGAACTAACGTGGGCCGTGGATGCAGGTGGTGACATTTGGAGGCTTCCAGCCTGCTGATCCCCCAGAGAGGTGCAGGGGCCCGGTAGGCCCCTGGGACCCTGAGCTCCACCTGGGCACCTTCAAATGCCTAGAAACCTCCTGTGTGCGCCACCGCGAACCCTCCATTAACGTGTAATTGCTATTGCAGGCGAGTAGTTGTGTTCTCTTGTGTGAGATTTACAGCAGAGCAGGAAACAGCCCGGCAACAGGCATGATGGAAACAGGAAGAGAGAAGGGGCTGGGAGACCAGAGGGAGAGGAGCTTTCCAAAGAGGAAAGCTGAATCCTTGGGTGAACTTGCAACCTGGGTCTTCAGATCCAGACCTCATTTTATATGGTCTGCCCTGCTGCTCCCACCAGGCACGCCCTGGAAATCCAATGTTTGAGCCTCCAAGCTACATCTCCCATGAAGATGTGAAAATACGTCCATGGAATGGGCATACTGGGATTAAAGACTTTTCTGAGTCTCTGTAACTTTATCCCTGTGTGCGAGATATCACTGAAATCTGCGAGAATCATCGAAGATGCCCCATCCGATGGGTATGAACGCAGCCTTTTGGTTTCAAGGCTCCAGCTGTCCATCCCGGGAACGGATCCTCACATGCCTTCCTAGGTGTGCTGCTCATTGCTTCAGCCCTTCAGAAGGTCTCCAAATGTGCACACAGGCTGCTGAGTATGTGCTGTCAGCTCCATCGTGCCCCCCAAAGATGCTGTAGGAGTTAGGAAGAGTGGGTGCAGTGCCTCAAATGTGCCGTATTTTCTCCTCCCTTCTTGCCTTTGCACCTGCTGTTCCCTCTGCTGGGGACTTTCCTTGTCTAGCCAGCTTGGAGAATTTCTCCTGGTCCTTCAAATTCAGCTCAAGAATTACTCCTTTTGTGAAACCTTTCCTAATCTCCCTTCCACCCACCCTCCCACAAAGGCGCTGCTCCCCCAGGTGTGAGTTCTCCCATAGGAAGCTTTGTCAGAGCTCTTCCAATTCTTTCCTTTTGTGTTTGCTTCCCAAGACCAACTTTGAGTCCATCATTAAGCCACTTATGCAGTAGAGCAGTGGTCCCCGAACCAGAAGCTTCACTCTCCCCGGGACCTTGTTGGAAATGCATATTCTTGGCCCCGCTCCAGACCTGCTGGATCAGAAACCCTGGGGGTGGGCCCATCTTTCAACAGGCCCTCTAGGTGACTCTGGTACATGCTCAAGTTTGAGAAGCAGTGTGGTAGGAAGATAAGGCAAGTTCATAAAGCTTAATCCAGCACAAATAATACAAATAATAATCACAGCAAATACCATTTAGAAGACCACGTGCTAGACGTGTGCCAGGCACTTCACCTGCATTAATCCTCCACAGCAACATGTGAGGAAGATACTAATGTACCCATTATATGGATAAGGAAACTGAGGCTCAGACAGTCACTCCCAACCCTAGCAAACAATTGCCAAGTGGTGGATCCAATTGCGAACCAACCATGGCCAGCTCCTCTGACTGCAAAGCCTATATGTTACCGACAGACGGTGCTGTCAGCGTGATTTGGGTGTTTAAAAGAGGGAGAGATCACATCCAAGTCAGGTTCTTTCTCAATTTTATATTTTCAAAGTATAATTTTAAAAGATCAGTGATTTTTAAAAGAATCAAATCCTTGCTTCCTCCATGCAGTCCTCATCCCAGCTCTCAGAAGCAACCACTTTCAACTCTTTTGGTTGTTTTGGGGGTGGTGTTTACTTTCATATTTTAAAATATTTGCATCTTGTATAATCTTTTGATTTGTCCATATTAGACCCAACCCCCTGAATTATGTGAGATAAGGACTTTTGCTCAAGTATACCCTACCTTCAGGACAACCACACAACTCTAGGAAGCGTTTTTCACATCGTAAACATCATAGATATTTATTTATTAAATCCATAGTCAGTGTTTCATAACTGTGACAAAATAAATTTTACTCACTGCTGAGCCAGGTAGTGTACTGTGGTTGCATTTTCTTTCTTGGACTTTTTGGTTTTCGTAGAGCTAATTTGAGGGCTCCTGTGCTGTCCTTTTTCTTAATTTGCTTCCTTATAGAGTGTTCTAGAATCATCATGAGTACCATCATTCCACAGTGTGCTCTCCCTGAAAATTCCAGCATCTTTCACTAAATCCACATCAGCTCAATGCTCTGTGATGACCTAGATGGGTGGGATGGGGGGCGGTGGGAGGGAGGTCCAAGAGGGAGGGGATATAGGTATACATAGAGCTGATTCACTTCATTGTACAGCAGAAACGAACAAAATATTGTAATCTTACTCCAATAAAAAATAAAAATAAATAAATAAATAAATTGTTTTCAGCTTTAATTAACTTAAATAACAAGAAGTTGTGTTTACTTGTTTGTTTTTGTTTTTTCTCAAGTGACAAAAATCTAGAGGAAAATCCAGGACAGGCATAGAAGATGCATGGTCATCAAAGACCCAAGCTCATTCTGCCTTGTTGCTTCACTACCCTTAATACAGGGCTCCCAACTCATGGTTCAGGATGGCTGCTCGAGTTCCAACATGTCTGTATTCCAGCCATCAGAAAGAACGAGTCTTCCATTCCACATAAAGATGCTTTCTGAAAGTGGCACACATCGTTTCTGCTCACACTCCAATATTTACAACTTAGTCACATAGCTACACCTAGCTGGGAGGGAGGCTGGGAAATGTCATTTTTTTTTAAATATAGTTTTTATTCTGGGTGGCAAGTGCCCAGCAGAAAAACTGGAGTACCGAGGTCAGCTCTCTTAGTCGTGATCGTTTTCTGCCACGTGGCATTGACTTTGAGAAGCATGTCTCGCCTCCTCTATGACCTGGAAGTCCCTGGAGGACAGGACCCAAATCTGATTCTTCTGTGGTCCACCCACACACATGCATAAGAACAGCCTAGGGGAGCCTCTGGTCCAGCAGCAGAATGGCTGAGGGGGAAGCAGGACTCTGCCTCTGGCTCACTGTGTGATGCCCAGCAATCACTTTCCCCACCTGGTCTCTCGGGACTCTTCTGGATGTGATTCTCTGATTTGCCACCTGATGCTGCAGTTCGACTCGGGGGCTGCTGACCTCTATTCACCAGGAGTCTCTCCATGGGCCATGGGCTCCGGTTTCTTGAATTTTGTTTTCCATTTAGAGATCAAAGGAATAGAAATGCTGGACGCCAGGCTCACGGGCAAAATAAAACAAAACAAAAAACCCATCAGTGGGGAGGAACTTTTATAAAATTAACAGCTGGCGCCAGGGCTCCTCATAGGAGGACATGTAACATTGTTTGGAAAAAAATATTTTGACAAGTGTTGGGGAGAAATGTAAGAACTGTAGGCCTGGTGCCCAAGCCTCAAAGTGAGGGAAGAGGCTACCCTGTGAGGAGGGAGACTTCGCAGGCTCCCAGGGCACCCAGAACGGCGCGGGTGAGGAACAATGCAAACAATGGCAAATATTTATCCATATCCTGACCCGCACTAAGGAATGTGTACGCTCTGTGCTTAGTGCATTGCAGGAGCCAAGGTGCCAGATTACAAAAAAGAGCAGAAGGAGGGAGAGAGAGAGAAAAGGAAAAGTACAGAGCAGAAAAGAACAGAAAAGAAAAGACTAAAGAACCACCTCTGGCAGCTGGAGCCTTGGAGGAAATCTATTAGAAGGTGTATTAGCTGCCTGTAAGGCACCTGGCTCCAGAAAAGGGAGACCAGAAATAACAGAGCTTAAATGAGAGAAAAATCCTTTCTTTTTCAGTAAGTAGCTGACATGCAATGGTGTTTCTGCTCCATGAATTTTTCAGGCCCTCAGCACGTGGTCCAGGAAGGTTCACTGCTCCGCCAGCAGGAAAGGAAATAGGAGGGGAGGGCATGGCCCTTGCTCACAAGGGCTCCCCTGCAGGGTGCACCCGTCACTTCTGCTCACACCCCATCGTCTACAGCCTGTTCAACAGCCACACCTGCAGCAAGGGAGGCTGAGGAATCTAGTTGTCCTCTGAGCAGCCATTGGACCAGTGAAATGTTCTATTACTGCATGAACAGGGGAGATGTTCCTGGGGGCAGGGGCTGGGGTGGGGTGAGGAGGTGCATGAGAAGTCTCTGCCACTGACAGAGATTGGGGAGCTTACAAAATTGGGGTAATCGGGCTTAGAAAACTGGTAGGAACGAAGGGTGGCCATGGAGCGGGACACACAGCCACTGTCACACTAATAGACAGGCCAGCTGGGGCACGCTGCCAATGTTGCTACTGGGAAGGACGTCCCATCTATTCCTGCGTCTTGGCACCGGGATCTGGGTGGGGGGGGGCGGGAGGAGCATTCAGTCGGTGGAGGCAAGGTCACAGGTCTGAGCTTCAGCTTCTCAGGGGCTCTGGTGGAAGGAGAGGGGCTCCAGGTCTACCCATGCCACAGGGACTGAGAATTCCTCCCCAGATAGGATGGGATTTGGATGTCCGGCAGCCTGCACCACCCCAAAAGCCCCCTCTCAAAAAAAATCCACAATGCTTGTGATGTCATCTCATCCTCATAACCAGTATGCTAAGTCCCAGTTTTCAAGTGAAAGGGGTTAAATTTGCCAGTCACTTCTATAGCGCCTCCTGAGTTAGGCATCGCTCTAAGCACTTTACAGTTATGAACTCTTACTAATTTGCCGGAGCCTCAGAGCAACCGTTTAGGACAGATACCGATAGAGTCCCCATTCTGTAGAGGCACTGAGAGGTAGGGGAAGTGCCCAGGGTTGCACAGAGAGTAAGTAGTAGCAAAGCTGGGATTTGAACCCTGGCCATCTGGCTGCAAGCCCGAGCTGATAACCACTGACTACACAACTGGCCAGAGAGGAAGGAGCAGCTAAAGGTATGAGACTGTGCATTCTGAGATGAGGCCCTCCCCCAGGTTTTCCAGCAGAAGATATTGAATTTGTGAAGATTTTATGTAAATGTTTGTTGCTGCTCTTCTGGAAACTAAGCCAATTTCATGTCAGGATCAGGAGGCACAGTCCCCCAAGACAGCGCTTCTGGGGAGCAGGGGCCCAGCAGCAGGAACAGGCAGGACAGGCAAGCCGCTTCTCCTCCTGCCCCCAGCTCCTGCTGGTAATTAGCAGAAGTAGAGGAGAAGGCTTTGAACTTCACTAGGTCTTGGGACAAAGGGCATAAAGACAATCTCATGGGGACCTCAGAGGCAGGCTGCCTAAGAGCTGACATCTAAGTCACCCAGACTCTAAAGCCAGCAAGCAAGGGGCTCAGCTTCCTGCCCGACATGCCAATGGCGGCCTGAGTCTTCAGTCCCTGGCTGCTGCCTGGGAGCTGAATTCATACATGTGACTTCTCCCGGATCTGGACCCCATGTTCCCACAGGGCTGCTCCAAGCTGGCTGCGGCCACAAAGCAGGAAGTTGAGAATAGGAAAAACAGGGTCTGCAAAATCCATCGAAGAGAGATCTGTCCCAGAATTCACCCAGTGCGTCCCAGGACTCACCCTGGGGTGCTGGGCCCTGGATCTCACAGGGACCTAAGTGACCTCAGGAGGAAGTTAGAAAGGCCCCTGGGGAGCCCTGATTCAGGGACATGGCTGTAACCTGCTGCAGAGAAACCCTCACCGCCCCCGCCCCGCTGTGTAGGTTTAAGGGCTGGGATGTTGGGGGGTGTGGGTCCTCAGAGGCCTGCTGCCCACACACACACGTGCATACGCACACACATGTATACACACGCACACGACCGTTCCCAGGCCTCAAGAAGGCCCAAGGTGTCGCTTGACTACGTCACACCATAGCCTGATACCACTTATTATGTCCCCAGGGCCAAAGGGGTCCTACTCTTCTGGAAGCAATAGGAGACTCTTTCCCTCAAAACTCACAGGCCAAGGGAGTCCATTCCTTAGTAAGATATGTTAATTATTATTATTACCATTATTGTTACTCAGCCATCATGTTTTAGCATTTCCAATACCATCAATTACAGAGTTTCCTCACTTACAACCAGATTCGGTCCTGATAAACCCATTGTAAATTGAAAATATCATAAATCGACGATGCAGTTTTACACCTAAGCTACCAAATGTCATAGCTTAGCCCAGCCTACCTTAAACGTGCTCAGAACATTACATCAGCCTACAGTTGGACAAAATCATCTAACACAAGCCTATTTTATAACAAAGTGTTGAGTCTCTCATGTAACTGATTGAATACTGTACTGAAAGTGAAAATCAGAATGGTTGTCTGGGTACAGAATGGCTGTAAGTGTATCGATTATTCACCCTCATGACCGCGTGGCTGACTCGGAGCTGTGGCTGCCGCTGCCCAGCGTCAGAAGAGATTATGTACCGCTTATCACCAGCCTGGGAAAAGATCAAAATTAAAAATTTGAAGTATGGTTTCTACTGAGTGCTATCGCTTTCACGCCATCATAAAGTTGAAAAATCATCGTCAGTCAGGGACTGCCTGTACATTAGGAACTTGACATTTGCTAGCTTTGGTCTTCCCCCCATGTGGGAGGTAGGGACCCCACGCACATCCTGCAGCTGGAGAAACAGAAGCTCAGAAAGATGGACTGGTGGTCCCACAATTCGTAAAGTGCGGAACCAGCATCAAGCCCCTGGTCCATGCTGGAAGGAGGGCACCTCCCCAGCACAAGTAGGTAATGGCTCACCCTTCTGGGAGCAAAGCAGCAATTCCTGAGGTGGCCTGGAAGAAAAGGTCCTCGTGGGAAGGGTTGCTGGGTCAACCAGCAAAACTGTAGCTCCTGAGGTCTCCTTACTGTGCCCCCTGGGAGACACACTAGAAGGTCCTCACTGGGTCCCTGCACCACAGGGAAGTCACAGTTGAATTCTGACAGCCTGCTGCTCCCCAGAACTGCACACCCATGGCCCAACGGCAGGGCTGCGTCTGGGAAGCCATTTTTGTATCATTCCTTCCTTGACATTTGCAGGTGATGAGTTAATGGGACGAGGAATGGACGGCTAACCCAGGACAGCCAGCCTACTGCAGAGCCGGGGACCCCTTTTTCTTTCATAAAAATGTGCACTAAGAGACAAGAAGTCTCTGGCTAATGGGGGTTCTGGGTCTGTAAGGGACTGTGGAATTGGGGCCAGTTTGGACACCAGAAAATTGCAAGGTGCTCTTTTGCACTCCCTCTCTCCACAGACCAGCAGGCTCTTCCTTGCATATCTTAGACCACAATTACAGGGAAGGAAAGAAGCCACAAGGATGCAGAGTAAGTCGACAAAAAAAGGAGAATCAAAGAAGCAAGATGACATAGAAAAAGAAGAGAGGGAAACAAAATAAACGAGAAAAAGATACTTTCTTGGTTCCTCCCAGCTTTGGGTTCCGTGAGGTCCAAAACCATTTCATTTCCATGAGATCTGTGCCCTCCCCGGCCTTCCTTTGAGCTATTTTGGGTCCTTTCTATTCTTTGCAACTAAACCATCTCCGACTAAAAGAAAAGTTGGAACCAAGAATGGATTTTCAATAATGTCTCAGAAGAAACATGAAGCCTCCTGTAAGATTAAAGCAAAGTGAGAGACAAGGAAGATCCTGTGGTAAATGGTTTAGTGGCCATACATCCTCCCATCCCGGTACGCTGGCCCCTTTGCAACGTGACTGTGCTGAATGTCCCAGCCAGAGGTGGAGCCCGTTTCTCCATCCCTTTGATTCTAAGCTGGTCTGTGACAGTAGAATCTGACCAAAGTGAGGTTGTGTGAATTTCAGAGCCTTGGTCTCCAGAGGCCTCTCAGCTTCTGCCTTTGCCCCCTTGGACCACTGCCCCAGCATCCTAGCAACCCACAGTGGACCACACGGGCTCAGATTGTGACCTCATTGAGAGGAGCCCTTGGGGAATTTGTGGCAGCTGAAAGGAAAGATATTGGAGCACGCTAATCACTCCTTCCGGTCTTATGTAAAAGGGAGAGAGACAAACACCAATTCCAGGTTTTCCAGCTGGAACCGGACATTTTCTTAAATGGCGCAGTTTTGTAGCTTTTTGTTTATATCCAGCCCTCTGAAACAGCTGATACCAAATCCAGAAAATAATCGTGCACCTTGACAAATTGCAACAGCTGAATTTTCTGCCATTCTGGGTTTCTCTGATGAAAATTAATTCATTTAATGAAAAAGAC
This sequence comes from Orcinus orca, assembly GCF_937001465.1. Lineage (NCBI taxonomy): Eukaryota > Metazoa > Chordata > Mammalia > Artiodactyla > Delphinidae > Orcinus > Orcinus orca. Next base: position 15,056,611 of record NC_064566.1, on the reverse strand, counting down.
TGGCAGAGAAGGCGGAAATTGGGCATTCTAGGCAGAGAAAAGGCTTTGAGCAAAAGCTCAGAGGGACGGTATCAATGAGATTTGCACTCAGATACCAATAAACAAGTATCAGATTCATGAGGCGCTTAGACCAGTGGTTCCTAAACTTCCGAGTACATCAGAATCACCTGGAGGGCTTGTAAAAAGGCAGATTGCTCAGAGTCTGCTCTAGCAGGTCAGGCTCTTGGGGGAAGGGCAAAAATTTAGTTTTCTAATAAGTTCATATGTGATGCCCATGCTGCTATTCAAGCAGGTACCACATTTTGAGAACTACTGGCCTGAAGTTTAGCCCCTAGACAAAGAGGGGATTGTTCTTCTCACCTTATAGTAGGTGATTGGAGTGGTAGTTCAGGCCTCAGCCATGTCATCGGGAACCCAGAAGTCTCATCTTTCTTCCTGGACATTCTTAGCTTATTGGTTTTCACGCTTATGTTTGAGGTCTCATGGTCACAAGATGGCTGCCGCAGCTCCAGAAGTCATGTCTGTATTTAAGGCAGGACCTATAAACTAATGCAGCCTGAACTCTTTACCAGGAATTCAAAACTTTCCTTGAAAGGCCCATCCACCTCTCACTACTGCTGGTCCCAACGCCCCCTGCCAGATTGTCAGATACATATATGGGCCATCTCTAGCTGTAAAAGAGACTGGGAAATTGAGTATGTAGCATTCTCACCTCTATAGTAGAGACACGCAGGGAGACGGGGGTGGGGAATGAAACTACACATGTGCAGGTGCCTGGCTTGTGACCCAAAAGTCTGGACGCCAGTCCTTACCGGACTCAAGTGGGGGACCTAATAGGCACCCAATAAATATTGAATTCTGAATGAATGTCAGGAGTGGATGCAGAAAGAACAATGAGATTAGACCTTTCTGCTTACTGGTTGGATGATCTTGAATAAGTCACTTTACCTGCCTGAATCTCAGTTTCCCTTTCCATGAAAAAAATCAAATAACCCCACTGAGCTGTTGTGAGCATTCAGTGAGATATCAGATGTGAAAGGGTCCAACCTGGGGCCTTTGAGCCTGACAGGTGGGATGGAATCAGAAGTGTGCAGCTGTACCAGTAGCCCCAACAAAAGCATGCATGGGCTGGGCTCGGTGCTGAACCCCTTATGTGCTTCTGTAGTTTCCTTCTCACATTCCCATTCTTCACATGGGAAAACTGAAGATCAGAGGAGGATTTTAAAGTCAAAGCTGGTAAGCAGAGAGCAAGGATTCAAACCAGGTCTGTTGGGCTCCAGGTCTACACCCCTAGGCACTACCGCAGATTGCTGTCACAGAGAAATAAAAAATAAACTATGCAGAGCTTCCAGTGCCGTGAGCTCAGCCGACACCGTTCCCCATCCTTCACCCTGCTCGCACTGGGAGCAGTAACTCAGGGGAATCCAAACTCACCTTTGCTGTCCCTATCCATCAGCTGGCCTGCGGGAGCCAGGAGAGGCTGGCCTCCCACCGAGACTGCCTCCCCCAGCAGGAGAGGAGTCCTGCCAGCTCAGGGCAGCGGCTCCAATTAGATACCAGCTCCTGCCCAGGCAGGAGGCAGAAAGCAGGTGGAGGCCAGCGGGGAACAGGCAGTTAGAGGGTAATTAGATGTGAATACGGAGCAGCTCCCTTAATAAGGAGGCTGCGCTGGGCAAGAGACACTGGGGAGGGGCATCACTCCAGGCACCTGCCACCCACCAGCATCTTGCACTGGGCACAATGGGGAAGGAAGAAGCAACTAACATTCTTCGTGGCCCAGGCCCTGTGCTGGCCACGGGTCTCCTTCACCCTCGTAACACCCGGAATGCAGATGAGAACACAGACTCAGGGAGAGAGAAAAACCTCAGGGCACACAGCTAGGGATGGCAGAGATAGAGGATGAAAGCTCTGAGCCCCAAGGCGGTGTTTTCTCCTCTAGCACACCGTTGTTCCTATGCTCTTCATCTGCTCACGGCTTCTGACGTTAGAGCATCTGATGGGTACTAACAGTTGACACCAGGGATGGTATTCAAATTATTTATCCACTGGCAGGGCAGCGCTGTGACCAGTTGGAATAGACCCAGGCCTGCTGGAGGCCTGGAGGGGCCTGAGGGGCCTCAGCTGCATCAAGCATTAACCCCTTGGCTGCTGGATCAAGGGAAGGTCCAGAGGATCTCACGAGATAGGCTGGGGTGGCTGAGACAGCAGCGAAGGTGGGGGAACCTGGGGACTCTGAGCAGCAGCTTTTAACCAACTGGTAAGGAGGAATTTCCGTTTTAGTCACCAACATGGCTATAACAAACAATGCAGCATGGCAGAACCTTAGCCACTACCTGGGTCTGCTCTTGGAGGTGGTGTGCGCTTTCCAGGATACAGAAAGGCTGCCCATACGCTCCCGCTGAGCACACCTTTCCCATACCCCAGAGCTGGCACCCAAAGCACAAGATGGGTGACTCACGCCTTCTCCCAAGAGCAGAAAACAGACTCCCCATGCGGGAGCAGCCAGATAGGGAAGCCCCCATCTGGCTGAGGGAATCTGTCTGTCTGGAAGAGAGTGGAGTGTGCCAAACTCCACAGCAGCTATGCCCAAAGAAAGTTCAGTAAATCTGAAATGTTGTCCTCAGGAAAGAGGATTCCCTGGGTAACTCTTTGGGAAACGTGCAGGCTCCATTCCCTTCTGGAGAATCTGGGCCCCTGTTGACATGTTAAAGGTTCTCAGAGGTCCTGGTGGGTGGGGGGACAGAAGATCTTTTGACTTTATTTAACCCAACATTTTCTAGGCATTTTTAACCCCAGAGCTGTTCTTGGTTTAACTCCATTGGGCCTCCGAGGGCATGAGTTTTCCTTGGGATGCAGCTTTGGAAATACCGTTATGCACAAAATCCCTTCCCTGATCCCAGCAGCCCAGATGTCTCCACTCAGTCGCAGCTGATGCTGGGGACAAAGGATGAATCAGGAGAAAGGGGAACAAGGTTTGGGGGTGTGGGCACTGGGTGGCATCCTAAGGGCCTCCAGAAATCCTTTATTTCCCCTGGATGGTCTCTCTCCAGCAAATGATCAAATCCTGTCCACAGGTAGGGGGCTCAAGCAGGGCCCAGCCCTCCCCTCAAGATGGAAGAAAGGTTTAAAGCTGCAACTCTGTCCCTGAGCACCAGGAAACAGTCCCTCGGAGCCAAGGGCTCTGAACTGGGACAAACAGGGTTCAAGTACCAGCTCCGCCTCTGACCAGCTACGTGACCTTGGGCACACTGGCATCACTTAACCTCTCTGAACTCCAGTTTCCATCTGAACAATTAGACCGTAATGTTTCGATCATAGGGTTGTGGTGGGAATGAAGAGGTTAGCCACACTCGATAGCTGCCTGTGTGCCCTGAGTGGCTCTAAGCACTTTACATGCATATATATTAACATTGCTTCCTTAACGGTTCTACTGTGGGGGGTGTGTGTGTGTTCTTTCCCCCATTTTACAAATGAGGATGCTGGGCCACAGATTGCTTGTGACTTGCCCCGGGTTGCACAGGTGATAGGTGGCAGGGCCAGGACTCAAACCCAAGGAGTCTGGTTCCCAAATCCACTCTGTCAACCATTACACGCAGAGCCTGGCTGAAGTAAATGCTCAGTACATGATAACAACAATCTGTGTCCTTACACAGAGGTTCTGGGGATCCAGAGATCGCCAAGCAGGGGTCGGTGGGTGTTGAGAGGGGCCCATCTAACTCAGAGGTTGTTTTGTTCAGGGTATAACCTCCGTCCTAGAGTCTAGCCTTGTAGGAAGTGAACATCCCACAGCCGGATGTGAGTAGTAAAGGGCATGTCTTAGCCTGGGGTCTCCAGAAAGCAGAGCCTATGACAAAGGCTTAAGTGTGAGTAGTTAGTCAGAGAGTGTGATCCAGGGACCAGGTCAGGGCACTGGGATGGGGGGCCCCAAGCAGAGTTGCTCCATCCCATGGGGCTGCTAGGAGCAATCAGCCCAGGAAGAAAGTGGAGAGCGTTCACGCACAGGCTCCATCCCCCATTGGCCAAGATCACCCACTGATTGGTGCCAGAGAAGGCCCAGGCCAGGAAGGGTCAGAAGGGGGCAGGCAGGCTTGAGGAGAGGCAGATTGCTCCCGCATGAAGCTGAAAAACAAACAAACAAAATCTGCATGGAGCAGGGCATCACAGCTGTGGCTGGAGTGAAAGATGAGACCAAAGGATTTGAAGTGATGCCCAAAGCTATCTGATTCCAGGAGTTTGGGGCAGCAAAGTGTAGTGATCGTAGGCAAATTGTGTATTTTAGAACGATTCAGCTGATTTTGAGGGAAGAATGCATGACCTGAGGGATTTGAAGTGGGGAGGCCAGAGTCTCTGTATCTTAAACTTTGGCGGCCCCAGAATCACTTGGAGGGCTTGGAAAAGCACAGGGACTACATTCCTGCCGTGCTTGGGTGGTACTGATGCCGCTGGCCTGGGGAAACACACTCTGAGCTGCACCAGTGTCAGTTCTGGGACAGGGGAAAGAAAAGAATGGCTTCCAGACTTCGTGATTCAGAAGATGGCAGCAGGAGACCCGCATTCCAGTCCAGACTCACCTTTCTGGCCTCAGTCTTCCCAGCCCTCAGTGAGTGAGTGCATTGCTCCTGCTGAGCTCTACAGGCCTTTTCTGCTCTGAGATTCCATGAGTCTCCAGGCTCAGAACAGAAAGGGGGAACAGACAGAGTTGTCACCAGTCCCAGACACTTAGAGAGGAAGGAAGAAAGTCTGACTGTCCCGGGGCAGCAGGGTTGACCTAGAATTTCAGTGCTCCCCCTGCTTACTGCTGGAGGAGCTGACAGGTTAATCCACCATAGCCACACTGGCCTCCCTTCCCTCAGTGCACCAACTGTGCTCCTACCTCAGGGCCTTTGCACTTGCTGTTTCCCTCTGCCCGACACAGTCATCCCCCAGATTTCTACAGGGAGCATTCCCTCACGGCTCTCATATTTGCTCAAATATTTCCTCCCCTGACCATTCTTTCTAAAAAAGCATCACTTGGTCCACCTCTACCCCCTTCCCCTGCTTTACTTGCCATCACTCTGCCTGAGGTCATGTTGCCTATTAGCCTCCAGAAGTGTTGTCCAGTAACTTCCTGCCAGGTGGACATGTGCTATTATCTGCACTGCTCATTACATAGCCATGGGCCACATACGTCTATTGAACACTTGAAATGTGGCCATTGTGACAGAGGAACGGAATTGACCATTTTCTTTTCTTTTAATTACTCTACATTTAAATAGCCACGTGTGCTAGTGGTTCCATAGTGGGCAGTGCAGGTCTATAGCCTCTATCTCTCCTCAAAGAATACAAGTACTAGGAGGGAGGAAGCGTGTCCCCTTCGCTTGTGGATATATCCCGGGCCTAAAACATTTTCAAGCCCACATAGTAGGTGCTCAAAAACACCTCATGAATGAATGTCTCTGCTATCATAGAATTATGTTCTCTTGCTCCCATTTACATGAATGAGGCCCAGAGAGGGTAAGCATTCCACAAGTCACACACAGCAAGTCCCTGCCCACTGATTCAGACTTCCTCCACTGCCCAACCCTACTCTGCTCCCTGGTGGCTCGTTGGCAGCAGGGAGCTGATTAAAACCAATCAGCCTGATTAACCGCAGAGAATCTGAGATGTTCAGCTCTAGGTGGCATTTAGCAGAGGCCAAGACAGAGAGTGAGCAAAGGCAGAGCCCCCAGGCTGCTGCCCCAGGCTGGGGAGGGAGGGCTGAGATCCACCAGGTAGGTGAGTCACAGGCTGAGTGTCACGAAATTGCTCTTGATGACAACAGAAGAAGGAAAGACGAAAGCCCAGGAGGCAGCCGACTTAACATTTTTTTTCAGTTAAGAACTCTTTACGGATTTCTGCTAGACCAGACTCAGGAATCAGGGGTCAAAAAAAATCTAGCTGGGTTTTAAAAAGGAAACAGGAAACCTTGCTTCCTGCTGGTTTGAGCAGGAAGTGGGTTTAAAATTGGAAAGAGAAAGGTGGGGAGGGAAACCAGGAGGTCTCTGTGGCCGGAAAATGCTGTTGGCCTGAATGGTCCCTGTTACTGAGGTTCGTGGTCCCCTGGTCCCCTGGGAATGAGGACAGGTCCCCAGGCCTCACAGCCCCGAGTTTGCATCTTGTTATCTAGCTTCTCTGAGCCTCAGTTTTCTTATCTGTGCATCGCAGAGGAAGGAGCCTGCCCCCCAGGCGACCTGAGAATAACACGTGAAGGAGACAGCATAATCCGTGCTTGGCAAGGGGTAGCTGATGGTACTATTGTCATCAAAGCCCCCAGTGCTGGGAGAGACGGGGAGGTCAGAAGAAACTCTTTTGAGCCGGTGACAAACTGGACCTTGGGCAGCAGGTGAGCCGAGTGCCAGGCAGAGGGAACAGCCTGTGCAAAGGCTCAGAGGTGGGACTGACCCACGGGCAGCACAACTGGCAGGTCCCGGCTCTCTCCCGGCTCCCGACTGTGACTTCAGGAGACCGTCCGTCTGTCTCGCCTCCTCTTCCCCACGACTCCCCTCATGAGAGCTCCCGGGGGCAGGATGAAGGCTGCGGAGGCAGAGCTGGAGGTGAGGGTGGGGCAGCAGGCTGAGGTCTAGTTCATCAGCCTGGGAGGTGACAACATGGCCTCAAGGAGGAGGAGTCTTCTCCGTGTCCCCACTGAAGGCTGCTAGATTTAGCGAAGAAACAAAACACAAAATGGGATACCCAGTTCAACTGACATTTCAGATAAACAGCAAATAAATTCTTTTATTGTAAGTATGGAGAAGCCAGGACTTAACACTAAAAAATTACTCCTTCCGGACTTCCCTGGTGGCGCAGTGGTTGAGAGTCCGCCTGCCGATGTGGGGGACACGGGTTCGTGCCCCGGTCTGGGAGGATCCCACATGCCGCAGAACGGCTGGGCCCGTGAGCCATGGCCGCTGAGCCTGCGCATCCGGAACCTATGCTCTGCAACGGGAGAGGCCACAACAGCGAGAGGCCCGCGTACCGCAAAAAAAAAAAAAATTTAAAAAAATGCCTCCTTCCTTACCTGAAACTCAAGTGTCGTTGGGTCTTGTGTGTGCAGGCCTTGAGCTGTGTTGGCAGTGCAGTGCCAGCTCCATTGCCCAGGAGTTGTCCCCTCTTTGTTCCCGGATGAAGTTCAAGGACCAAAGCCAGACACACCAACCTCCCAGCTTCACTCAGTATCAGGGGCCCTTCTTCCTCCAAGCTCACACTCGAGCCTCCAGACCTCGCCCTCGCAGTGCCCTGGCCAGGAGCAAGCGAGGTCCTTCTCCCCCATTCTCCCCCATCTCCCCGACTTAATTCAAACTCTCCTGCAGGGACTCACTTCGGTCCTCACCCCTGACCTCCCACAGGAGTTCATTTGCTCTGTTACATTTCTTACAGCCCTTGAACCTTCCCTTCCCAGAGGCAGATATCGTTCGACACTGGCTTGTGGAGGCCTGTAGTTTCAGTCTGCAGGGTGGCCTTGGCTCACCGCTGTCCCCCAGCATCTGGCCCTTGTCCTGTGTCAGCAGGTGCCGCTGCTATTTTCATTGTGTGACTGAATAGGAACTATTCCAGGAAGTGGGGAGGAAGCAGATAAGGAAGGTCTGATGTACTCACTCCTCCCCCGAGAGAACAGCCCCGATCCAAAGCTAGCTTTCTGGACAGGACAGGGGCCCATGGCCGCGGTCTAGGGGCCAGAGCTCTTGAGGGAGGCTGAGAGCTGGAATCCCAGCCCTTCACGTCCAGCCGTTCACTTCGGGCAGCCCTCTACTCCTCCCCGAAGCCCTATTGCTCCCCCTAAATAATGCCAACATCCTTCTCAGCTCCGCTTCACTGTGAGGCTTGTCACTGAAGACCCCATATCCTCCTGAGAGGGGCACTGGCCTCCCCCAACCCAGCAGGCTGTAATCTCCGAGCAGCCTTGGGCGGCCAGGGCCTGTCTCTGACAACATCCTGTCTGTCCCCAGGACCTCACAGTGTCTGCACACCTAGTAAGAGCACGGTAATTGTCTGAAGGGTGAATGGATAAGTAAATGGCCCATTTCCTCCACACTGAATGAGTTTCTCAGGGACTTAGGGGGAGGCGATTGAGGCAGCAGCAGCAGATAGCCTTTGGGACCAGGAATCAGGGACTAAAAAGGGAAGACGATGCGTGGAAGGGGGTTGAAGCCACAGGCATGCTTTTCTACGTTGATAACATCTTGGACCAAACCCAGGGGGCGGGTCTGGGTTATCACAAAGTAAGTCTCCCTAGGCAGGCATTATCATCTGATTTCAAGCCAATTACAGAATTAAGGGGTGAGGTGACTGTATTTGGCACTGGCTTATCAGCGGAGCCAGCAAGAACCTTCCGGGACTGCGCTCAAGGCCAAGGATCTCACGGGCAGGAGGTGGGGGCCAGAGGAGCAGGTCAGCCTGAGACACCCGCACCCCCGGCCGCCATTAACTCAAATAACGTCGCTGTGGCCGGGGGTGGCAGCCGGCAGATGCTGTGTTGCCAGAAGGTGCTGCTGGCACCTCTGATGGGGATCGGATTCCTCCCAGCATCCAGGGAGGCTGGGAGGGAGAAACCAAGGAGGTGCGAATGAGTACATCTTGTCGGAGCAGCAGGGGGAGACTGAGGGGGCTAAGAAGGGGGGGGCACCGTGGTGTGAATTCGAGGAGGGCTTCTCTTTGCAGCCTTCGTTCTTGCTACCTGTAGAGGACATCTGGTGTTTTTACTTGCTTAACTTTCCTCCTCCTGGAAACATCATTCTGGTTTTCATTTGAGGAACAGCCTAGCCTCCACCCTCAGCTCATGTCATCTCGGCAGGGCTGACACCCCTCCATCCCCGAGATCCAGGGCTGGGCCCCAAGCACCAGCCCAGACAACAGCCTTGAAAACAGGGATGGCTTGATACGGAAGCTGGGTCATTCAGGGTCAGCCCTGGGACCTTGGTTTGGAATTATTGGGAAACGATCTATTCTTTCCCAGCTAGGCTTAAAGCAAGAGGGAGGGAAGCCCTGAGACATTCGTTTATCTCAGAATGATGCCAGTTCAAGAAAAGCAGAACTGGGAGGTGGAACAAGAAAGACTGAATCCTGGATCCAACTGCACCTGAAGCTCATCTCCTGTACTCTTCTGATAATGTGAACAAAAAATTCCCTTTGAGCTGAGTTTCTGTAATTTGCCACCCAGAGAACTGATTCATTACCTTCAGCTCTACACTTCAGTCACATGAGCCTCGTTGCAAGTTCTCAGAAGAGATCAGACACCTACTTCCACCTCCAGATTTTTACTCAGACTCTAACCTCTAGGAATGCCATCCCCATCTCACAACCTCCTGTTGAAACCTTCCTCTGCCTTTCATTCAAATGACACCTACTTCCAGCAGCATCTTGAGATGCTGCAGTCACATTACTTCCTCCATCGCCCTGACATCGGACTGAACAAACCCTTTTTTATGGGGCCCACGTGGTGGTGCTGAGTCTGCCCCATTTTTATATGTATTTAGCCCTCTGCACTGAGCCCAGAAACTGTGCTGGGAGCACAGATCTCCTTTTATTTCACACCCACCCCTTGAGGTGGGATCTTTACAATCTCTGTTCCCCAAGGAGGCATTGATTCAGAGAGGGGCTTGTGTCCAAGGTGAGAGGCAGGGTCAGGCCTGCAGAGCTCCATCTCTGGCCTGCAATGCTGTGCGGGCCCCGGGCTTGTTTGCCTGCCGGGGTTCTTCCTCTCCACTTTTCCTGCAGTGGCCCATGGGAAATGTGTATGGAGAAAGGATATAAACGCTGCAGTCACCCCACGGGTTCAAATTCAGGCTCCACTTCCTAGTGGCCACGTAACCTTGGGCAAATAACTCCTCGGGGTTTCACCTTATCTTTTTTTTTTATTATTATGGTAAAACATACATATTATGAAATGTATCATTTAACCATTTTTCAGCGTACAGTTCAGTGGCATTATTAATACACTCACATTGCTGTGCAACCGTCACCAACATCTCTCTCCAGAACTCTTTTCATCTTGTGAAATGTAAAGTACCCTTTAAACACTAATTCTCCATTCTCTCCTCCCCTCAGCTGCTGGCAACTGCCAGCTTGTTTTCTGTCTCTATGAATTGAATGACTCTAGGTACCTCATATAAGTGGAATCACAGAGTATTTGTCTTTTGTGACTGGCCTGTTTCACTTAACATAATGTCCTCAAAGTTCATCTTGTTGTACCACGTGGCAGAATTTCCTTCCTTTTTAAAAAGGCTGAATGACGTTCCATTACACATGTTGTACCTGGCTGGAGTCGACCTCAACAAAGAACATCGGCCACTACTCTAGGCGTTTTGGCGGCCCACTGCCCTCAAGGCCCCGCTGGGGCAGTGACAGGGGAGGTGTCTCCGGTGGGCGGGGCAGGCTCCTGTGTGGACGGGGAGACAGGTCCACGCCGAGGGCTGCCATCATCACCATTCCCCGCCTCAGATAACTATCCACCAGCGAGGAAAAGAGGGGGAAGAATTGGCAATATCTCCACAAATTCTCCGCCCGCTGTGGGAGACGGGGTGTCCCTGCGGTGAGCGAGCATTCTCCACTCCAGTTCCTCTCCTGTCTGGGGAACATCCACTCCAAACCAGGAGCCTCCACTCCCCACTCACCAGCTCTCATCCCAGTTGCCAAGGAAACGCCCATCTGTGGGATGGCAGAGCAGGAAAGTGGGCGAGGAAAGTGCCGATCCAGAAACTCTTGGCCAAGCCCCCAGTGAAAAGGCGACGTTGCAACGTTCCCCCGGGGTCAGGCAGGCGTCAGTACTATGGAGCAGGGAAATTAAACACTTAGTGCCAGTTCAGGGGCGCTGCCTGGGAAACGCTGGGGAGGAACGGACATCGACAACGGTGCTTTGGGCCAGAAGGATTCCTTTGGGATGGTGTGGCCTCTCCGGCTTCCAGACCCTCCTGGGCAGTTGCATGGGCCGAGCCAGGCACAGGGCTGGGCCCAAGGAGGGCAGGGCAGAGAGTGAAGGGGGATATGCTACAAATCACCCTTAGCCTGTTGGCCGTGCTCGGGTTTCCCGGGGGCAGCACGCCGGACACCTGTGAGATTCTGCACTCCCCCACGATCATTCAGAACGCTCACTCCTTCGAAAATTCTAAGAGTTAGAATCAAAATGATCACTCTGCAAGCACAGTTAGATGGAGCTGGTGAAGGACTAGCGGCTTTGGGGGCTCTCTGAGGTGGGTGTAAGTGGGGACAGTGATTGGGCTAGGAAGCTGCTGGCAAAATGCCCCCTCCCCATATAAACGAACATCCCACCCCTGCTGTGGGAGAGAGGAGTGTCACCTCAGCTCTCCACTCCCTCCCTGTAATCGGATTCTACACCCACACCCTTTGCCGTGTGACTTGACAGTACCCTCCCTGTAGGGAAAATATACTTCCTAATGCCGCTGAGCTTGGGCCTGGCCGTGTGACTTGCTTGGGCCAATGGAATGTGAGTGGACCTGATGTGAGGTTTTCAATGTGCTTACGGAATTTGGCCTGGTCTGGGGCACTGCAACCAAACCCAGAAGAGATCAGCTGCACCCCAGCCAACACCAGACCTGGAAGGGAGAAGAAGAAATATTAGTTCCTGCAGGCCGTTGAGATGTTGCTGTTTGTTCCTCAGCACTATCACAGCACTGGCTGACGAATGCACTGATACACGTACCTGTATCCAAATGACACAGATGCAAGCTCCTCAAATACAGCAGATGTGTATTATATACAAGCCACAAACACACAAACTGAAATTCACATACAAATTCTCCTTCGTGGCTGGAGACTGGGAAGTCCAGGGCAGTGTGTCATTAAATTGTGTTTGCAGCCCTCACTGGACATTAATTACCAGCTGAGGCTGGGAGCCCATGCCCCCCTTTCTTCCAGCAGAAACCTGGGGGAAAGTGAGGGCAGTGTGTCCTCCCCTCTCGGTCCCAACATGACCAGCTCAGGGCAAGACACACCCACTCAAATGCCCAGTTTGAGTTCATTGCACGGACACCTGCCAACTTCCAACGCCGACACCTATCCAACTTCCTACTGGGCACTTTCTCTCTGGACGATGGGGACTCTTGGGGCCCCACCAGCCCTGGAATTCTGGGATTCTCTTACCCCATGCTGAGGTCAGCAGGCCAGGAGGCAGGTGGAGGGAGCCTGCTCAGCAGAGGACAAGCAGGTTGTCTCCACTTCCTCTCCTATTCTCTCTTGAACCTACTTCAGTCAGGCTTTTGTCCCCATTATTCTGCCCAAACCCCTTTGGTCAGGGTCGCCAAAGGCCCCCATAGCCTTAAATCCAGCGTCATCTGGGGGCCTCCGCTTATGGGCCCTTCAGCACCAGTTGATAGCTCCCTCCTCTTGAGGCCTCGGTACTCTGGCTCTGCCCCCACCTGCTGGCTCCCTGTCTCATCCTCCGTTGACACCCAGGGCCCGGGGCTTCATGGGCTTCTCTTCTGTCTACACCTGCTTCCTCAAGGATCATAGATCCAAATACCATTTATACAGTGGAAACTACCAGCCCAGACTTGGGCCCTGACCCAGCTGCTTGGGGCTCACCCCACTCCCATGGCCCATAGGCATCTAACATCTACCGTGTCCACAGCCGGCGTCTCCGTGTTTTCCCATCTCAGTAAATGGAATCTCCCCCTGCCGGTCACTCATCCAAACACCTGGCAGCCTTCTCCCTCTGAGCTCCCCTCCAACCTCCAGTGCTTCCTTTGCATTCTACACTCAGGATGCATCTTTAATCTGGCCGCTTCTCTCTTCCTCCCCTCCTTCTTTCAGCAGGATCCCTGCACGTCGCTCCTCTGCCCCAAATACCACCCTTTCCAAGATGCTCCATCTCTCTCAGATAAAAGCCCAAGTCCCCGCCCGGAACCCACAGGCCCTATGTGTACAGATGTCCTTGGGTCCCCATGTCTCTGCCAAGTACAGTTTGAAAATCCCATACAGAGGTTCCCCAGCCTAACTCCCCTCCCCTCTCTCCCCGTCGTTCACTCTACTGCAGTCCCATGGATCCCCCCACTGCTCCTCAAACTCTCCTTTAGCCGCCCACCCCCCCCCCCCACCTTTAAAGGCTTCACAATGACTGTTCCCTCCGTCTGTAGTACTTGTTCAGATACCCACATGGCTCCTTCAGCTCTGTGATCAAATCCCACCTTCTCCTGAGGCCTTTCCTGTTTGCCTGATATTAAGTCACACCACCACCACCCCAAACGCACCCCACCAGCCCCCTTCCCACACTGGTCTTCTCTTTCCCTTATTTATGATTTTTATTGTTGGTTTCCACCCTAGAATGTAAGCCCATGACAGCAGGGGTGGTTGTGTTTTTTCATGGCACCTAGAATGCAGTTGGTGCTCAATATATACCTGTTAACGAATCAGTGAGTGAATGAGGGCCGTGAGCACCTCCCTCACTGGGTTTGGGTTCAGTGAGGGAGTACAGGTGGGTGCTCAATCTGGGGGCATGTGGGGTCCGCGGAAATGTTAGCAATTATTGTATTGTCACTGCTGTTATCATCATCACCGCTATTTTCTTTTTTTCTCGGATGTACAAAGTAGGGCTCCGAGAGGCAAGGCTGGCTCAAGGTCACAGAGCATGGCCACCACAGTTCAGGCCACCTGGACCAATCCTCCTTGATGACAGATGTGCTAATCCTCTGCTTAAGACCCCCAAACCTCAAGGAGGGATTTGGAAAGCTCTAGATCTGGGAGGGACCCTAAAAATCCTCTGTCTAGTGGTTTCAAACTCAAATTTTCTCTTCCTTCCTTCCCCCCCCTCCCTCCTTCCTTCCTTTCTTCCTTTCTTCCTTTTTCTTTCTTTCTCTCTCTTTCTCTCTCTTTCTTTCTCCCTTCCTTCTTTTCTTTCTTTCTCTCTTTCTTTCTCTTTCTTTTTGTCTCTTTCTTTCTCTCTCTTTATCTTTCCTTCCTTCTTTCCTTCCTTTCTTTCTTCCTTCCTTTCTTTCTTTCTTTCCTTCTTTCTTTCTTTCTCTCTCTCTCTCTCTCTCTCTCTCTCTCTCTCTCTCTCTCTCTTGCCAAGTGTGATGTAAACCTCCTCCCCCTTAGCCAGAGGCTCCCTCTTCCTGTCTCCACTGTACAGAGGAGAGAAACTGAGGGAAGCGAGGTGAAGAGCCTTCCCCAGGTGGCAGAGGGGAGAGTGGTGCCCAGGTTGGCTGCTCAGGGCCCCCTTGTCCTGCCCCCACCACAGGCCTCCATTTTCATAAGTTTCACGTCCTTGCTCCTCCAATAGCCTCACTCCATCCAGCCCACTTAATTGAAACCAATTATTTAGTACAAAAGAACAGAGAACACATCAATTCCTGCCTTTGTCTCTACAACAGGGCCCCGAAAAAGGAGCTCCAGCTGCCTTTGTCCCCAGAGATGCTCATTAGAGAGCAGCTGAGCTCAGCCTCCAAGGGCAAGGCCAGGCCTTCCAGGGGCGCACTGGTGTGGCTAGAGCGATCCGCTAAGGACTTCTGGGGCGGGGTCCTGGCTGTGAGCACAGAGTTCTTGACATGGGATAGAGAGCTTCTGGAAAGTTCAAGCCATGGGGTGTAAGAGTCAGAATGGCCGGGAATCTTAGAAAAGTCATTTTCCCTGGAGATCTTGATGTGCTGACCTGTACGTTGGTGACAACAGGGAACCTGTAAGTTATATCTGCAGAGGACTTAGCACAGTAACTGGAACGTGGTGTGGGCTAAAGTTAGCTATGTTTATCCATTTGTGATGGTTACTAGGTTATTATCATTAAAACATAGTATCATTAGCTTTGGAATCAGCAGACCTGGATTTGAACCTGGCCCTCCTCTTAGGAGCTATGTCACATTGAGCATGGGATGTCGCCTCCTGAAGTCCTCATTCCTCACCTGTAAAATGGCTGGGATGGTTGTACTGACCTCCAAGGCCTGTTGGGAGAATGGAATGGCAGAATGGAATAAAGACCTGGCAGCCTACGTAAGAGACAGCCAGGTATGCGCCAGGAGCTTAGAAAGTAGCAGGTTAGATCAGCCAGGAGTCTGAGCCTGCGATCACCCAGGCAGCCCAGGAAAGGGAAGCATTCACGTCTGACTCCTGCAGATGTCAGGGAGCTCCTGCGTCCATGGGGACACTGTAGCACTGCTTCCGGGCTGTGTGACCTTGGCAGGCTGCCCACCCTCTCTGGGCCTCAGTTCCTCACCTATCAAGTGGGGACAATGATGGTGAAGCTTAGCTCTGAGGCATTATCCTTCCTAATGTGTGCCAGCTTTGCAAGAGCATTTTAAAGCAACAAGTCTTCCCAACAACCCTTGACTGAGCCCCATTTCACGCATGTGGAAATGGAGTTCAGAAGGTTAAAGTAACTTGTCTAACATCTACTAAGTAACAAACAGCAAAAACAGGAATGTCAGCCCAGTTCCTGGGAACCCAAAGTCTGCATTTAAACATGGTACGTTACTGCACACCCCTTCTCCAGTCTGGAGGTAATTTCCTACTCAACCTACTGAAGGAAAGGTGGCTGTGGAGAGGAAGTAATCAGGGCAGGCATTATGGAGGAAGTGGCATTTAAGCCTTGAAAGATGGGTCTGATTAAATCAGGTAGAACTGAGGGAAGGGAAAAGCAGAGGAGCAGCATAGAAAGGGCACAGAGGACCAGAGCATAGGGCATGCTTGGAGGACACTACATGGTCCCTCTGGTGTGGCAGGGGGGTGGGGTGAGGGAGTCACTCAAAACTAGAAGGTGCTCCCTACGTTCATAGCAGCACCATTCACGATAGCCAGGACATGGAAGCAACCTAAATGTCCATCGACAGACAAATGAATAAAGAAGATGTGGTACCTACATGCAATGGAATATTAGTCATAAAAAAGAATGAAATAATGCCATCTGCAGCAACATGGATAGACCTAGAGATTATCATCCTAAACAAAGTAAGTCAGAAAGAGAAAGACAAATACCATATGACATCACTCGTATGTGGAATCTAAAATACAACACAAATGAACATATCTGTGAAACAGAAACAGACTCACA
Source organism: Orcinus orca (assembly GCF_937001465.1). NCBI lineage: Eukaryota > Metazoa > Chordata > Mammalia > Artiodactyla > Delphinidae > Orcinus > Orcinus orca. Next base: position 15,040,602 of record NC_064566.1, on the reverse strand, counting down.
GACATGGAGAGCAGACTTGTGGTTGCCAAGAGGGAGGGGGAGTGAGGGAGGGAAGGATTGGGAGTTTGGGATTAGCAGATGCAAACTGTCACATACAAGATAGATAAACAACTAGGTCCTACTCTACAGCACAGGGAACATATTCAATATCCTGTGATAAACCATAATGGAAAAGAATATGAAAAAGAATATATATATATGTAAAACTGAATCACTTTGCTATACAGCAGAAATGAATACAACATTGTAAATCAACTAGACTTCAATAAAATTAAAATAAAAACCTAGGAGGTACTAACACACCTTGGCCCCTGAAGCTTTAATATAATAAAACCAGCTCAGAAGATGCTTTCCAGTGCCCTCCCTGCTTGGTGTCAGCAGGCACTGACAGCACCTCTGTTAGTGCCAGGCCCACTTCCTTATCAGGACCTTGATGATGACCAAAGCCCCTGACCCGTGGAAACAAAGCCCTCCCTTACTCTAGGGCAGGGCTTCTCAGCCTCCGCACTGCTGACACTCGGGACAGGATAATTCTTCGCTGTGGAAGTGCTGCCCTGTGCACTGTAGGAGGTTTAGCATCCTCCCTGACCTCTGCTCACTAGATGCCAGTAGCATCCCTTCTCCAGTTGTGACAACAAAAAATGTCTCCAGACACGACCAAATGTCCCCGGGGCGGGGTGGTGGTGGTGGTGGTGGTGATAAAATCACTTCCAGTTGAGGAGCCCTGCTCTGGGGCCTCCCTCCCGGGCCCCGGTGCAGACCTCCTGGGTCCTTCACCCCTGATCACCATCCTCATATACTCCCAGGGGGCAGCCCTCCTCCCCACTTCCAGTCACCACTAGGGTGATGGGCTTTCCCCAGAGAACAGGCAGAGCCCTCATTCTGGGTCGTGGGCTAACAACCCCACCCAGGAGGAGCCTGTCCCCACTAGGAAATGGACCATAATTGCCTGGTTGCAACGTGCCATGATAAGATAGATGCACGGCCTCACCCAGGCACCCTCATCCATTACTGTGCAGAACAAACATCTACCACGTAGAGACTTGGGGCATCAATTTTGGTAATAATGATAAATCTCAGTGATTTTCCAGAAGGTCAGCAAGTCTGGGGGCGGAGGGGTAACTCAGCTGTTAAACTCTGATAGATCATCTTCGTCACTCCGTGGAGGGAGCAAAGCATTTTTCTTCTGTGGTCACGGTTTTAATCATAAAGACAGTGATGTTACAGAAAGTTTACAAGGAGAGAATGAAACGTCCCCTGTCCTGCCACTGGGAAGGTTTTTATTCCCGCATATTTGGCCCGGCACAGGCGGAGTCTTTGTTTTTTATTTATTTTTTATTTTTTGGCTGCATTGGGTCTTCGTTGCTGTGCGTGGGCTTTCTCTAGTTGTGGTGAGCGGGGACTACCCTTCGTTGCAGTGTGCGGGCTTTTCATTGCAGTGGCTTCTTTTGTTGTGGAGCACAGGCCCTAGTCGCGTGGGCTCCAGTAGTTGCGGCACGTGGGCTCAGTAGTTGTGGCGCACGGGCTTAGCTGCTCCGCATCATGTAGGATCTTCCTGGACCAGGGATTGACCCCGTGTCCTCTGCATTGGCAGGCGGATTCTTAACCCCTGCACCACCAGGGAAGTCCTGAGTCTTTGGATATTCTGTTTTCTTTATGTTTTTATTTCAAATTGTGTATAATGCCAAAGACATCTCTTTATGTTGCCCTGTGAGATCCATTAATCCAGGACTGTGGTGTTTATCCAAAGGGCAGCTCAGGAATACAGGGGGCTGTCCTCGTGGGTGGGGCCTCTGAGGGTCTGTGGCTTCCTAAACATGAGAATGTGGTGTTTACTCAAAAGCGGGTCTTAGAAGTGTGGTCAGACCCTTGGGTGGACCATGAAATCCTGCCACATCATAATTATAAAAATATAGTGCTTGCCCAAAAGAGGATTTTGGAGGACAAGAGGATGATCAGTTCCTTGAGTGGAGGCCTTGAGATGCTGCAATTTTAAAACTATAAGGATGTGCTATTCGACATCACAAAGCCCTGTGGTTTCTAAATTTATGAATATGTGTTTTCCCGCAGGGAGAGGTCGGCTTCTCGGGTGAGGCCACGAGATCCTGTAGCTACAAATGCCTTGGGAATCAGTATTGGACATCACGTGCTCCTGATCAGAAACTTGCCTCCCAGGGCCCGAGGAGGCACGGGGTGTCTGTCACGCAAGGGATGGTGCAATGCTCGCACGCTCCCAGGTAGATGCTTGGTGGGAGCAGTTTCTGCAGGACGTACAGGCAGCCACAAGGACCAGGATGAACTCCGGCCCTCGACCTGGGCTGTTCACACAGACCCCTCCTTCCACAGGGCTGGAGGCGTTAAGTCCAGCAGGCTGCTTGGCCACGGGGCTCACATGCTTATTCAATGAGCTTGTACCACGTGCCACTGTCCCAGACCTCATGGTCCACAATGAATAAAACCATTTTTGGCTTTAGTGTTTGAGAGTCCTGCTCTGGCTCTCGTCCAGCTGCATCCCTCTCATAGAGTGAGGAATCCGTGGGACCAAAAGGACATGCCTGCTTGGAGCTCATACCCCCTGTTTCTAGACCAGACTCTAGGTACATAAGACCCTATGAGGGTGAGAGGGCTATGGTGAGGGTGACGGGCTATGCCTGAGATGTTCACGGAGGCAGGCGAGGAGGCCCTTACAGGCCACAGTGAGGAGTTCAGACTCTGTCTTGAGTGAACTGGAAAGAGAGTGCAAGGATGTCTTTAGAAAGATGACTGGCAGCTAAGTGGAAAGCATGTAATGGAGGTGGTGGGTCAATTGTGGACACAGAGAGACAGGTCAGGAGGCCCGGCCTTCCTCTGGGAGAGGGATGCAGTGGCCCAGGGCAAAAAGGCAGAGCGAAGATGTGTAGCTGACCCTCATTATTCCCGGCTTCTGTAGTTGCGAATTCACCTTCTCGCTAACGTTTATTTGTAACCTCAAATCAGTACTCACGGTGCTTTCATGGTCATTCTCAGACATGTGCAGAGCAGCAGAACATTTGAGTTGCCCACGTGCTTGTTCCCTGCTCAGGTCAAACAGAACGATGTTCTGCCTCTTCGTTTCAGCTCTTACTGTAAGCAAGTGTCTTTCATGCAGCCTGCTTAGTTTGCATAAAACTAAGTAGCCTGCTTAGTTTTTCATGTTTGTACTTTGGGGGGAGATTTTGCTCTTTACAATTGTCCCCAGTTATAGTGTGGAAGTGCTGTCTAGTGTTCCTAAGCACAAGAAGGTTGTGATGTGCCTTAAGGAGAAAATATTTGTCTTAGATAAGCTTTGTTTAGGCATACAGCTGTTGGCCATGAGTTCAGTGTTAATCAATCAATATATATTAAACAGGATGTCTTTCAAGAAAAACACACATAAAACAGGGTTATGTATAGAGAAGCTGATGAAAATATTGCAGCCAGAGGCTTGCAGGAACCTAACCCTGAATTTCTCCTAGGAGAAATGACCCCGTATTCCCTAATTCATGGTTTGCACAACTTTATAGAACATAGCTACTGTGAATAATGAGAATCGATTGTATTTGAAGGTGGAATCAACAAGACTTCCCCATTGAATTAGACGTGGAGGGAGGAGGAAGAACCAGAGAGAAGTCCCCATTCCTGTCCCGCCCTCCAGGGAGCGATGGTGCCCGCCAACATTTGGGGGACTGGATCAAGGTCCCCCACCCCCTTCTCTTCCCACCTCGTCCTCCATCCCTCACAGCAAGGAGCTCACACACATGCACATCCAAGCAGTGTCTACACATCTCACCAGCAGACAGTAGCCCCGTGGCCACTGGGGACGAGGGGTGAGCACCAGAACATCTGTCTGGAGGGTACACCTGGGGAAGAAGCCCTAGAAGCTTGGCGAGCCAGCTTGGGGCTGATGCACAGGGTATTCTGGGGTCTTATGTACCTAGAGTCTGGTCTAGAAACAGGGGATATGAGCTCCAAGCAGGCGTGTCCTTTTGGTCCCATGGATTCCTCACTCCATGAGAGGGATGCAGCTGGACGAGAGCCAGAGCAGAACTCTCAGACACTAAGCTGTCCCGTTCAGTAGCCTCGTGCCACAGGTGGCCATTGAGCATCTCACATGTGACTGGTCCAATTCGAGATGGGCTGTAAGTGCAAGAAACATGCTAGATTTTGAAGCTTTAGCATTTAAAAAACACACCTCAGCAATCACTTTTATACTGACTACTTGTTTAAATGATAATATTTTAGATATAAAGTTAAATAAAATAATATTTTTAAATTTATTTCACCTGTCTCTTTTTGTTTATCTTTTGAACATGGTCACTAGAAAATTTAAACTACATACACGGCTCACACTCGATTTCTATTGCATGGTACTGTTCTAGAGTATGGGGCACAGGGCAGGGGCCCCGGCTGTGCAGGAGCTGGAGAAGACCCGGGTGGTGGGGTAAAGACATGGGTTACAGAGACTCCTACGATAATGCTGGACTCTGTGTTCACCAACTTGTTGACTGCTGCCTTTCCAGGTTCAACAATTATCAAGATTTTGTCGCATTTGCCTCATCTGGGATCCATTTATTTAGTGATGGTTAAGGTTTTCCCAAGTAACGCTTAGAAGGGCAAAAATGGTCACAAAGTCTTTCCCTCCCATTGAGAAGTGGAGTTTACATCTACACTCCTTGCTTTGGCCAATGGAACTTTAACGAGCACAACTCAAACAGAGGCTTGCTCATTTTTGCTTCTTTTGGAACAGTGCTGCCTTGGGAAGAAGCATTGATGACCCCAACTAATAGCCTCCCTGTATCTACACCCCCTTGCGTGTGACTTTGAAGCTCCTCTCATCAAGAGATGGAGTCGATTTCTCCAGCCCTTGAATCTGAGCTGTCTTTATGACTTGTTTTGATCGATAGAATGCAGTAGAAGTGAAGTTGTGCCCATTCTAAGACTAGTCCTCAAGAGGCTTTGCAAGCTTCTGCTTTTTCCCTTGAGCTCTGCTGGCTGCCATGTCAATAGGCCCCAGCTAGCCTGCTGGAGGCTGATAGACCATAACGGGTAGCAGCCAGTCAAGGACAGCCATACCCCTGCTAAGCCACTGATGGCAGATTCATGAGCAAGCCCAGCAAAGATAAGTCGAGTCCAGAGCAGTAGGACTTCCCAGGCAATCTGCAGACTGGTGAGCTAAATGAATGCTTGTTGCTTTAAGTTATTAAACGTGGGCTTGTTTGTTATGCAGCAAGAGCTAATTGATACAGTGATATAGATACAGATGAGATTTGAACTCTGTCAGACCTGATTCCAAAGCCCAAGAGCTTTTAACTACCACACTCTACCAGTTATATTCAACTTCTGCTGACCCCCAAAGCTTTGAGGTGAAGTGGAAAAATCCCAGCCTAATGATGTGGGAGTCATCACCTTCCCTACAAGCGATAAGAATGGCCACCCCATGTTGTGCTCCCTTCAAAAGACACACCATCTGAACTTTTGGTCCCAGGATAAAACATTAATTAGGAGGCACTGCTGTCCTTGGGGGTGACAATTTCTCTGTGAGACACCAACATCAGCTATCTTCCTCATTAAGGATTATTGACCTCATTCTTTTATGTCTATTGTTAGGACCCAGGAAGAGGCTGCTTTGCAGATGCTATTCTGCCTCGATAATTACCCATCATAGGAACTGAGCACCTCTAATGGAAGCCTTCCTAATTTCCATCACTTACCGAGCACTTTATGTTTCCCCCAAACCACTATTCATACAATTCATTAGAATTGCTCTTTGGATGCATTTTAAAACCTCTTTGATGATATAATCACTATACTCTGTATTAGTGCTTTTCTCCAGGATATTACAACAATTTACAGCTATTTATCCAATTCACCTCACTGTGTCCTGTGAGACCAGTGGGCAGGTGTCGTGAAGGAAAGAAAGAAGCCAAGTTTCTTACTCTCCCTACTTTACCAAAAGTGAAACTTACACAGAGAGGCTATATGTTCTATTGCTGCATAACAAATTACCACCAACGGAAAGACTTAACACACAATTTCCTATCTCGCAGTTTCTGTAGACCAGAAGTCTGGACACAGCTTAGCTGACTTCTGTGCTTCAGGGTCTCAGCAGGCTGCAATTCAGGTGCCGGCCAGTGTTGCAGTCTCATCAGAGGCTTGACTGGGGCAAGACCTGCTTCAAGCTCATTCAGTTTGTTGGCAGAGTTCATCTCTTTGGAGTTCAAGGACTGAGGTCACCATTTCCTTGCTGGCTATCAGCAGGGGGCCACTTTCAGCTCCTATAGGCCACCCAGTGTTCTCTTCCATACAGCCCTTTCCTTAAGCCCTCTCACAACGTGGTAGATTACTCCTGTAAAGCCAGCAAGAGTCTCTCCTTTTCTCTCTTCAGTCAACTAAGAGTTTTATACAGTAAGATATAATCACAGGAGTAACATCCAATCAATCACCTTTGCCATGTTCCACTGGTTAGAAGCAAATTATGGGTCCTGTCCACACTCAAGGAGAGGGGATTGTACAAAGGTGTGGACGCCAGGAGGCAGGTTAACATCAGACATCACCTTAGGGTCTGACCATCACATTAAACAGAGGACCCAAGGTCACAAAGCAGTCGGTAATTCAGTGCTCTGGCAAGAGCGCCCAGAACCTTAATAAACATCTGTGCTCTCATGGCGGTGGCTTTTGTGTTGGTGCCCACGTGCATGCACACCCTCATCACTACTCACGCACCCATATTCCTGGCTCCTGGCAAATCCACTAGTTCAGATCCAGCTGAGGCAGGGTGTCCAGCTTGAAGAGTGACCCTCCCCCACCCAGGTAGACCTCACATTAAGCAGTGGCCGTTGAGTTAGTACCAGTGGAACACTTAGAACAGAATCTGGCACTCTCCCAGAGCTTAACCACTCTCGCTAGTTTTGTTATTCCCAAAAAGGAGCTTGTAAGTCATATTTAGGACAACCTGACTTCAAATGCACAAGAGGTATATACACCAAAGGACTGTGTGCGTGGGATTGACTTTTCTTAAATATATATTTTTATAATGCAAAGCATCACTCCTGCATTTTTGTTTCTTTTGTATTTTCTTATCCAGGCACTGAGCTAAAGACTTTCACAGATTATTTTACTTAACCCTCACAGTGTTTTCTAGAGAATAAGTTTTATTTTCCACATTTTGCGAAGTAGGACCCAGGAGGTGACCCAGGAAGTTAAGTGACTTGCCAAGGCCACACGGCCTGCCGGTAGCAGACCATGAACCCCAGAGCTGTGCTGTGAAACACTCACCTGACCTGCCTCTTCCTTTCTTCACCCGCGATTTTTCAGATTTGGCCTCTAGTTCATCACGCTGGATTCTACGTTAACTCGATCAGCTTCTTCCACAGCCTTGGTCCATGACCCATGGTGCAAGGGTCGGGGGGTGGCAGGGGGCAACAACTACACACCTCTCGAGGAGAATTAGGACCCAGGCTCTCTGTCCCTCATACACACACACACTCATACACGTTCACATTTGGCCTCTTTTAAAGAAGACAGACCCAAAAAAGTCAAACATAGTTTGTTTGCTCTGTGGAACAGTCTGAACTAAGTACATGCAATCAGGAACCCATTTTATTTTTCTCCCATCATTGCCCCAGCTCTGCTCTGTCTACTCTCCTTTCGACACTTTAACGGCATCCAGGCAGGTCTCTTAGTTTCCCAGGCACTTTGTGAAGGTATAAGACCCAATCCAGAGTGATACGGGTTCACACTTCAATGTCTACCTAAAGAACAGTGCAGCTTGGGCCTGGCCCAGGGCCTGCCCCAGGGGGAGGTGTGTAGGCAGACAGAAAAGTCACATTTCCCCTTTCCCCTTATCCTGGGGAGGAAGCAGGAGACCCGGTTCTCCTCTTCCCTGGGGCACCTCTTGCTTCGGGGACCCCTTCTTGGGCACCAGCCCTTTTGTAGACAGCTCAGCAGGATGGCTCAAGCCAAGGGCCCACCCCACACACCTACATCCACGCTACACCAAGTGATGGGCACGCATGCAGCCCCCGCCCCCAGGCCTAACACTTCTCTCCCTCTGCTTTCTCTCTAGCTCTTGGCTTCTCGCCTTGCCCAGAACAGACTAGGCACCACACATGCCCAGAGGGGGCCAAGATGCTAAGGGCCTCTTCCAGGCACCCCTGTGTTCTATGATGTCCTCTAGGACCTGCCTCACTAGGTTTGGTGGAAGGACCACCAGTGGGAAGGGACGGGCACAGCCGTATCATGCCCTCCATTGGCTGGTGATTTGCTTCTCAGAATTCCCCCTGAATCCCAAGGCTTGGTGGTGTCTGTATATATGTGTGGGCACATTAGGGGGGCTGTTTAGCCTCCTCTCAATAAGTCCGCAGCTCGCTCTTCTGATTGTGGGGCCACTCAGCACCCATCGTTTTCGTCCCTTGAGTGGCAATTCCGAGGCAACAGAAAAGCCTCAATCAACAGCCTGTTACCCATCACGGTATCCTCAGCTCACAGGCCCCCAAGGAGCAGACCGAGCTCTTCTCTTCTCACAGTGCAGGTGCTAAACACGGCTGATGATTGCATCTTTCCTTGGAAGAGGCTTGGTCTTGCTGTGCAAGGAGCTACTTGCACGCAAGACTGCAGCACCCTGCTGCTGGCCCGAAACCAGCCACTTCCAAAATAAATCCACCTGTGGCCCCTGCTGAGGGCAGAGCTGGGAAGTCGAGTGGAGCGGGGGAGCTGGGCTGGCTGCTTTGATCCACCAGGCTGGTGGGTAGGAGGAGTCTGGTATTGTTCCTGGGCAGCCCCCAGCCCTGCCATGGACCTCTGACCGTGTGTGGTTTTTTTGGTGTTTTTTTTTTTTTTTTTTTTTTTAATTAATTTTTTTTGGCTGTGTTGGGTCTTCGTTTCTGTGCGAGGGCTTTCTCTAGTTGTGGCAAGTGGGGGTCACTCTTCATTGTGGTGCGTGGGCCTCTCACTGTCGCGGCCTCTCTTGCTGCGGAGCACAGGCTCCAGACGCGCAGGCTCAGTAGTTGTGGCTCATGGGCCTAGTTGCTCCGTGGCATGTGGGATCCTCCCAGACCAGGGCTCGAACACGTGTCCCCTGTATCGGCAGGTGGACTCTCAACCACTGCGCCACCAGGGAAGCCCCTGACAGTGTGTTTTTTTCAGCCACCATTTATTTCCCTCTTACAAGGCTCTGGGCTGTACCAGCTACTCTGGTATGAACTGTCTTTTTGAGTCTCATTGACAGCTCTGTGAAGCTCACTTCTCCCTTTTATAGAAAAGGAGGCAGAAGTTCAGAGTAACTTTTCCAAAGTCAGACAGAGCAGGTAGTAATGATGAAGCTAGGCTCTGAAACAGGCCGATTCTACAGTCTGCACCCACGAACACTCCGCTACGCGACTCCTTCCAGGGAGAGCACAGCGGTGGAGACCTTGGTCTGGAGTTGAAGGTTTTAATCCCAACTTGGTCACAACCTCACTGTTTTGACACTGGACTTATATTACACAATTTCTCTGAGCTGCCTCTTTTTCCTCATCTGTAAAATAGTCCAATAACACTGCCCTCATAGGGGTATTGTGAGGAACAAAGGAGACAAAGTGGGCAAAGAGCTTATAAGACCGCCATGTACGAGCGTTCAAGCTGGGCACGGCACTACTGCAGGGGACTGAGCAGAGCACAGCTGCAGGTGTGCTTGACAGCCCTGCTCAGCACAGTGCCTGGGAAAAGATCACCGCGCAGTAAAAGTGAGCTCTCAGCTCCTGGGAAGCACCCACAACAGGCAGAGAAGGAGGTGATAGAAAATATCCTCTGGTCCTTCTTTTCCCTGGGCCCCCAGGCAGCCCAGAGGCCGGCTCCCTAGTAGTGTTCACTCCTGCAGCTCCCTGGGGCAGCACTGCCCTGGGAGTCTCCAGGGCAAAGCTGTGCAGAGAGGAAACAGAAGGGGACAATGAGGCCGTGGACGATGCTCAAAGTGTGCACAGGTCGCCCAGGTCGGCAGCAGAGGCGGTGGGTTCAAAGGTCTCCAGGCTCTGTCCTGTAGTCCTCAGCCCTCTCAGAGGGGTTGGGGAGGGGCTGATGGGTGCCCCGAGACCTTGGAAGAGGGAATGGCAGTCAGATGTTTCCTCTGGAGCCAGGAGCTCTCTTTGGCACAGTGGCCAGAAGCTGAGGTGTAGTCACCTGCTTGGGGATCCATGGGGGTAGCCTGAGACCGAGCAGGTGCTGAGCGCTTTGCATCTCTGAAAGGGCGGGAAGGCTTAGATGGTTCTCTGTGTGAGTTAGTGGGGGGCAAAGTTTAACTCACTGTAAGAAATACTTTCTAAGAGACAAGAGTTTTCCAGGTGATACACTGCCCTTAAAGGTGGTGAGTTCCCCATCCCTGCAGGTCTGCTAGCAGAGATGCTGCAGAGGGGATTGAAGCAACAGGTGGGCAGTTGGTCTAGGTGGTTTTCCAGACCTGAGGTACGATTATCATTCTGAACTCTCCAGTCTCCGAAGCTACCAATCAGCGGATACTCTGAGCAATGCCTGGGCAGCACCGGTCTAGGGCAAGTGACAGGTGTCTTGATTTCAGAAGCTGCATGGGGGAGGCCACAGAAGACTGCTTAGCAGGTGGGAGGAAGGGCAGGGAGGCAGGGGTGGCACTGGGCCCGGATGCACCCGGGCACGGGCAGTGCCAGCTCCCTCCCCAGGCACCCGGAACCTTCCTGGGCTCGTGGCTTTACAAGCTTTGGCTCTAGCTGAGAAAGCACCAGCTTTGGCCAGAGGAGCAAGGTTTAAAAGGATCTGTTGCCATCCCCCAACTCCAGCACACAGGCCAGTGCAATCAGCTGCGCTGTCTCGTTCATGCATGCGTGCAGCCCCACAGCGGCTCCCAGCATTAAAAATAACACCAGATCCTTGGTTGGCCTCCCAGACCCCTCATGACTTTATCTCAGACACCTCTCTGACCATCTCGTCTCCACTCTCTCCCCTCTTCCTTCACAGCACGCACATTCCCACCTCAGGATCTTCGCCGTGCTGTTCCCTCTGCCTGGAACATACTTTCCCAAGACAGCCACAGGCTGGTCTCCCTCACTTTATTCAGGTCTCTGCTCAAGTGTCAGCAACTCAGAGAGGCCTTTCCTGACCATCCTGTCCCAAAGAACCCTTCCCCAGCTCTCTTGCCCCTTACCCAGCTCTACTTTTCCTCCTAGCACCTTTCACCACCAGACATGACTTGTTAATTCGCTCATTGTCTGGCCTCTACGAGGATGTACCCTTCAAGATGCCAGGAACCCACATTTCTTCTCTGATGTTTCCCCAGCACCTGAAATAGGGCCTCTACTACACCTAATGGGTCTCATAAGTACTTGTTGAGGAAGGAAGGAAGGGAGGGAGGGAGGGAGGGAGGAAGGAAAGAAATATTTATTGAGTACCTTTCATATGGCCTGGTGGTTAAGAACACAGGTTCTGGAACTAGGCTGCCTGGGTTCAAATTCCTGTTCCGATTATTTCCTCATCTGTAGAGTAATGATTATAGTGTTCTTCTCAAAGAGTTGTTTCTTAGATTAAATGAGTTAATTTATCTACAGTACTTTGAACAGTACTTGGCATATGGTAAGGGCTCAGTAAATGTCAGCTCTAGGGCTTCTTGCGGTGTTTAAAACAGATGCAGGTCCTGCAAGCTTGCAGTCTAGCAGGGGAGGTAGACAGGTAGCAAATAAAAGCCCAGGTATACAAACTGAATTATAGTAGGTGCTGTAAACAGTAGGGGTTTGGGGGTGTTCCTATAAACAATAGAGCTTGGGATGTTCCTGTAAACGACAGGAGTTTGCGGCGTTCTAAGAAGCAGACCTGATCTGCTTCATGGAGTCAGCAGTCTTCCCTAAAGAAGTGACATTTTATCCGATGAACCGGAGAAAACTAGGCAGAGATGAAGGAAGAGTGTCCTCACAGAGAGCATGGCATGAGCAAAGGCACTGAGGTGGTGGGAGCATAGTCCATTCTTATAGGGACTGAATAAGGCCAGTGGGCCTAGAGCCCTGGGAAGGGAGAGGGGACAAGACAAGAAGAGACTGAAGACAGAGGCCAAGACTTACAGAGATTCTGTTGCCCCCTTGGGGGGAGCCATTGATGTGTAGATGGCCCAAGAGATTCATGGGACCATGGATGCTACAATCTGAACCCTCACGTCAGTCTCTGCATTGAGAGATGGATTAGGCAGGGGAGGGATGGGGAAGTCATCCCCCCATCCCAGTACACAGTGAGGATCAAAAAATGATTACGGAAATGAGAGGGAAGGAAGAAAGGGAGGGAGGGAGGGGAGAAGGAAAGAAAGAATTTGCTTCCTCTTTTTGCCAAATGTCTACTCATTCCTCAAAATCTCAGTTAAGTGCCACCTCCTTCAGGAAGTCTTCTTTGACTGCACTGGTAGACTTGCTCCTCTCCTGTGTTTCCCAAAACTCAGTGCAAGAAACCCTATTAAATCACTCACTGTCAACAATGATAAGAGCAGCTGCTATTTATGGAGCAGGTACTACGTGCTGCACTGTCCTCCGTACTTCACCTTTGCCAGCTTGACCTCCTCCACCAGCTTCCACAGGCCCATCTCACCTGGTCTTCCTCTTACCCTCCTTCTGCTCTTTCTCAGCCTTCTCTGCTGCACACGCCTTCTCATCCCCACCTGAAGGTGGGCTGTGGGAAGTTCCAGCGTCCTGTGTCCGGCCCTCTACGCTCACTGCCGTGGTGATCTCAACCTGTCTGCATCTTTACGTGTCACCTATGCAGGCAACTCAGCACGTGCATCCCTGTCCCTGATTTCTCCCTGCTGCCCCTGATCTGAGGCCTCAGCTGCCTATCTGGCATCTCCACTTCGATGTCTAATGGGCATCTCATTCTCGGTTCTCTCAAAATCCTCTACTAGCCCCCAGGCCTCCCCATCTACCTAGAAGGTGGCTCCGTCCACCCAGTTCTCAGGTTAAAACAGAAACTCTCACTTTCCTCCACGTCAGTATTCAGTCACAAGGCTAGTCCTGCTGGCTGAGTAAATCTCGAAGCCTACCTTTCCTTGCTGGCTCCACTGCACATCACGGCTCAAGCTCCCGCCCTCCTGGGCCTGCATTGTTGAAGCAACCTCCCAGCTGGCCTCGTTGTCTCCACCCAGGCCCCCTGGAATTCATCCCCAAAACACCACCAAAGCACTGCTTCTGAAGCTGAAAACTGACCTGACCACGCCTGCTGAAAGGCCTCCAGACGCTCGGCCGCGCTGCGATCAGAATGAAATCCACATGTCCCATCGTGGTCAACAAGGTCCCATTCGACAGCCCCTGCCCCCTCTGCCAGGATGCTGCGAGCCCAGGGGCCCTCCTGACCTCAGACGAGCCAAGCTTGCTCACCTCCCAGGGCTCTGTCTGTGCCGCCGTCCCCCTTCCCCATTGCCTGGCTGGACCCTGCTCGTCCTTTAGGTCCCATCAAAGGCTGCTGCCTCTGAGAACACCTCCCTGCCACGGCTGCTAGGGCAGCACCTCCCTCTCACATCCGCCGCGTCACCTGCTGGACCCTATGGTAGCGATTCGTACCTGAAACTGCATCCTTAACAGGCAAATCTATTCTGTCCGCCCAGGATGTGAGCGTTCAGAGCCTGAGGTCTCCTTGCTGCTCACCTGTGCCTGCAGGTACACACCTGGCACGTCAAAGGTGCTCAGTGAAGATGTTGTGACTAGCTGAACAACTGACCTGTTACCTACATGAGGTAGGTACCCCCACTGGACAGGTGAGAAAAGCCCAGGAGGGCTTCCTAACTTACCCTAACGGCTCAAAAGTGGCAGAGCTGGTGTGGCATCCCGGGCCGGTCTAACTTCAGTCTGTACCCTACACCACCAGGTCATGACGCCCCTGCTGGATCTTATTTTTCATAAGCCCTCATCCCTCACTAGCTGGAGAGGAAGGAACCTGGTGCCCACTGCTCAGAAACGGAGCAATTCAGTAGAGTCTGCTTCCTGGCGTCAGGCTGGCACGAGTACAGCAAAGTGCAGGAAGGAGTTTGCTGTGCAGGCCTCCGAGCAAGGAGCTCTTGTCTGATGGCTTCTGGGAGGGCCCTCCGGAAGCGCTGGGGCAGCGGAGGAGCGGAGAGTGTAGGATCAGCATTCCCAGGCACGAAGAGGCTAATCACAGACGATCATGGTCCCAAAGGTGGTTACAGCCCAATTATGGGCCAGAACAACTAATGACAGCTGGCTTAGAAGGGTGGCAGCCTCGACTGCAATGCTCACCCCACCCCAAGGCTCCCTGGGTTGGGCTGCTCCCCACAGTGGGGTGGAGACTTGGAAACCTCTTTGCACTCTGGGACTAGGGCCTCTCCAGCTGCAGAACACAGCCTGAAGCGTGGCTGGCAGAGTCCAAGCAGCCCATGCCCCAGAGCCAGCCAGCCAGGCAGACTCACCATGCAGCCCTGTGGGCCTCTCTCCCCTCTACACCCAGGCAGGGGAGCGGGAGGAAGAAACCAGCGCTTCCTGAGCACTCAGGATGTGCCAAGAAACTCATCAGGTCCACAAGGATGCTAACCCCCAGGACAGTTCAACAAATCTCCACATTTCAGATGAGGAAACAGAGGCTCAGAGAGGCTACGTGACTTGCCCAAAGTCACACAGCTAGAGAGTTCATGGGATCTGATTCAAACCCAGGTCTTTCTGACACCAAAGCCGTGTTCTTTTCAGGATCCTGGATTCTGCAGCAGCCTGAAGGATTAAGGAATGCTTATAGTACCTGATATGAACAAAGATGTCAAAGTGCAGAGTCTGAGCCCTATCCAGATGGGTTAAAATGGCTCAATTCCTCATCAGACTCCAGAGGGTGTGGATGTTGTGGACAAAGTGACTTCTACTGTTGGGAAGTAACTGTCAGGATGGGCCATCACTACACTGGGTGAACTGCATGCACGAGAGACTGGAGGCAGGGGTCGCCCACCGTCAGTTCCCAGAGGCAGAGCCAGGTTCTGAGACAGAGGAGAGCATAGGTGGGAGAAAAGATGGGAGACAGACAGGGTGAGGGGGGAACCTGCTGTTTCTGCTGGAGGGGCATTGAGCACAAATAAACGGTCTGTTAACCCCCTTCCCTACAGCTCTCAGATAACGAGTTGCTGACAGAGTCATCTGACACCACTTCCCTCTGTGTTTTCCCACAAGGATCCTAACAACGAGCATATTTCATATTACCTTTAAAAATTGTTCCCAAAATATCGCCCACTTCAGGCTCTCCTTCTCCCTCCCCACCCTTCCCAATATCTTGTAAGCTGTTTTCCTCCACGTAACCATGGCTAGTGCCATGACCTTGATTGGCCAGCTGGGAAGAAAAGTAGAGCAGCAGATGGATGTGAAGACAATACCGCCTCCCTGCTCAGCTAGGGGGAAGGATGCCATTAGGACACCTGTGGTGTCAGAGTGGAGGGAATCCTTGGGGGGCAGGTGCGGAGGGCTTCTCCAGGAAAGGCTGGTCCTGCTGCAGAGTCCGGAGTGTTCTGGAAGCTCCTGGGGCCCTGCGTGACCAGAGGTTTTGGTGGAGTGCGGGGAAGAGGGAACTTTACTGTTGGTATGGTCAGGGGGCTGCTGGAGTGACCTTGAGGGTTTAAACCAAAAAGGGACCTCTTCTCCAGGGCCCCAGTTTGAGCTTCTTTGCTGCTGTGAGAAGCTGAAAGTGGAAAAAAAGTCAGTGTCCTTTAAGGCTGAGCATGGGTCCCAGAGAGCTGAGTTATGATATGTATTTGATTGGCTTGTACTCAGTCTGGACCGAGAGAGCGCCACACTCAGGATGATTGAAAGGAAGGCAGGGAGGGAGAAGAAAGGAAGGAAGAAAGGAAGTGGAGTGGGGCAGGGAGGTATCTGCTAAATACCTTCTGTCTCCTTGTCAAAAGAGTCGTTTCCAAACGGACCTCCAAGGAGCACTTCCAAGAGAAGTCACTGACCCTTCAAGGCAACCTGGAGGCTGTCCCTGAAATGCACACCTATAGGTAGCAGGCTGTAGGATGTTGTCAGAGAGGCACTTTGACATCAAGTATCGGAGAGGACAGAAGCATCCCACGGGAGCCCGCGGCTGTATTCTGAGTAGACCCACCTCACGCCCAAACTTCCAGGTCCTGGTGTAGGATTGGCCAGGGGTGAGGTCAAGACTTCCTGGGCAGGTTTTCACAGAGTCTGAGGGAGCTGAGCCCCAAACACCCCAATCCAGAGCTGGAGCAGATGACAGCCAGGGAGTGGGAGGACCAGGAACATCCTCACCCAAAGATATGTCTCCCAACTTGCTCCACGGCCTCCCGCCCCGACCCATCCACCTATGGCTCACTGCGGGGCTTCTCTACTAAACCAGCTGGGTCATTCACAAATATTGGACTCACTGCAGTAAACATCAATAACCTTTGTCAGGTAGAGGGAGGACAGGGCTCACATTCTTCTCCTCCACAACCTGGCTACCAGGAGGTAAGTTACAATGAAAGCAAGTCTCACACCGAATTTGGCCACACACACACACACACACACACACACACACACACACACATTTATTAGCAAGCACACATCATATATCACCAAGTGGGCCACAAAACTTCTGCTCTGGAACTCCATAAAGCCCCAGGTCTCGTCCTGTTAGATGTTTCTTGTATGAACGATTTACCCAAGGCAGATGCAACAGTATTAGTGCAGAGTTCAGCTGAGATTCTAGAGGTAGGTCATGCACAAGAGCAGATGGACATTCTGAACCCTTAGGACCGGCTGGATTCTAAGACCTTGTTCTACAAGAGCGCCAGTGCCTGGATTGTATCCCCAGCCAATCAACACATTGCTGACACACGCATTCACCAATGAAAAGTCACTCTACACCCATTATGCAAATGAACAACACCTCCGGTGCTGATTGGAGATAAAGACAACTGAAATGCTTGTAGTTGATCCTATGAATTGTGGACTTCTGGTTGATCTTTCAAATACTAGCCACTCATGCTGGGAGTATGTACTCCTATTTGCGTTAGCTGACTATCCTTGAGTCTAGATTAAAAGTAACATAAAAGATATGTCACATTGTCTATCTGAAGCATTTTGAAGTAAATCATAGGCTAATGCCATTTAAAGAAGAGTGAGAGCTACAAAGACGTGGCTATGGAGGCAAGCCTCCAGAACTGGGGATGTGCTTTTCCCCTAAGGAAAGTACAGAGGCATGATGTGTAATTTAAAGAAGATTCCTTCAACACTTTGGACTATGACTCTGAACCAGACTTGACACATGTTCATTTACTTTTTGTGGTGATTTCACAAGTGGTGATTGTGCCCAAAAAAGACTACTGAGAAGTTTACTTTGAGTTTAAATAACTACAGTTCCATTTATTAAACTGCCAAGGGACTTCTCTGGTGGTGCAGTGGTTAGGAATCTGCCTGCCAATGCAGGGGACACGGGTTCGAGCCCTGGTCCGGGAAGATCCCACATGCTGTGGAGCAACTAAGCCCGTGCGCCACAGCTACTGAGCCTGCGCTCTAGACCCCGCAAGCCACAACTGCTGAGCCTGAGTGCCACAACTACTGAAGCCCGTGCGCCTAGAGCCTGTGCTCCGCAACAAGAGAAGCCACCGCAATGAGAAGCCCACGCACTGCAACAAAGAGTAGCCCCTGTTTGCCACAACTAGAGAAAGCCCGCATGCAGCAACGAAGACCCAAGGCAGCCAATACATAAATAAATAATTAAAAATGTAAACTGCCAAGTTCTTAACCCTAGCTCTCTCTTAAGCTTTCAAATCTGCTTACAAATCTTTCTCTGTTTATACTGAGATTTCAGCAACCGCTTCTAAGAAGCCTTTGAAGGATACTTGGTCCTGTTTATAACTGTAAGTAATTAATTAGACACGCCTCAAACAATTCATATCGTATTTATAAATGTTTTGAGTGAGTGGTTTCCCTTGGAGGGGGAGTGACTGGAGGAGACGTGGGATTGTGGGGAGAGGGGTGCTTCTGGGGTTCCAGCAATGTTAGATTTCTTGACCTGGTTCAGGCTCACCTTGTGATCTGGGGACTTTTCTGAGTGTATGGTCTATCTCAAAAGAATTCTTAGAGTCATCTGTTAGATTTCTTTTTTAATTCATTTGCCTGTTTTTAACAAAATCTCCCTGGGTACTCAACTAATTCTTTTACATCTAGTCAATTAAATGTGTATGTGTGGTGAACCTAAAATTCTCTTAAATACTCTATTTCTGAGCATAAGCTTCGTAAGATTTTAACTTAAACTCACACATTGAAGTTAACTACTCAATTATATTTTTAAATTACGATGATTAGAATCTTGCTTTAATAGGCCAAATTATCTTAGCATTACAAGTAAGCATATAACACAAAAATAAAATACTATGGTTCTGATTCCCATAAGCCCGTCTAAATGTAACCTCATATCCTTCTGGAGTTCAAAGATGTGCAGCCACGAAAGAAAACCATTATCCCAGTTAACTGGGGCTGCCTTCCCCAAAGGGGGAAGTCATGAGCTGGCTAATTGAGGTTGCTTAGGGTAGGAAATTTCTCCTGGGATACTGGTTAAGTTCTTGCTGTTGCCCTAGAGGCCTCCCTGAACCCTGTTTCCAGGTTCTCCGTCGTGGGCTTAAAAAAAAAACAAAAACCAAGGGCTCGTCTCCCCACTCCCTGGCCCAAGCTCTGGATTCTGGTAATATACACACTCCTTAATTCATCTGTGTACACCTACAGGAGGTTGATTACATGCTTACATTTGATTATGTCTTCATGTGTTTACACTTTTAAATCAAGATTTTTGAAGTGGATGGAATCTTCTTTCTTTTGCACTCTTAGGATGTCACAACTCTTAAAGATATTTACGTAAAATACTATTGGATTGAATTTTCTCTTCTGCTTGATCATGATAAAATCATTTTTCTGAGAGGGGTGGGGAGAGGAGAGGGAAGGGGGAGGAGGGGGAAGAATTTTAACACTCCACAGCTCAGATCAGTTTCCTCCAGCCATCAGACAGCTTCTGCTCTTCCTCTCTCCTGGCTAGAGTCCAACTCGAGCTGCTATTCCTTGCTCAAGCCCTGTTCCTTTGAAGGAAACTTCTCGGTGGAACCCAGCCCCCAACAGGCTCACCAGACATGCCCCTGCAGCCCCAGGTCCTTATACACCGAAAACTGCTCAGCAAGCGTCAGCAGCTCATTCCATGGCAACTTGCAGGCCCACAACAGCTGAAGACATCCAGACAGGCTCTCCCTGGATGCCTCACCTCCTGCCTTTCCAGGGAAACTTCTATTTGACCACGTGCTCACATGGAGTCATCTCCTTACTCACTCCTCCAATTTCCAGCACGACTGGCAGGGAGACAGCTCCGTTAAAGTTAAGGAAACAGAAGGCATCCAATAGCCTGTGAGGCTCCAACCTGAAGAACAGCCAACATGTTGATCGAGCATTTAGTAAGCGCTGTTCTACATGTACTTGCTCATTTCATCTTTACAAGAGCGCTGTGGTGTCATTTCATTAGTCCTTTTGATGGAGGAGGAAGCTGAAGCACAGAGATGCTAGGTAATTTGGCCCAGATCACACAGCCAGTGAATAGCAAACCAGAATTGGAACATGGGTCTCCACTTACAAACACTGCACACATAACTCCTAAGCTACATGCTACTCAATTAGGGGAGGGACCAGGCTTAGACCAGGACCAAATTGCTGAGGCGAGAGGCTCAGCTAGTTACTGGACAGAATGGAGGGCCCCGACTGTCTTCAGGGAGCAGATATGGCCGAGAAGGGGAAAGGTGAGAAAAGAGTCAGTGGAAGATGTTAAGGAGAGGAACTGGGGAAAAGCCACGTCTTCTAAAAGCCACAGGAGCTTCCCACCTTCCGGGCGCTGCACTGGGCCCTTTCATTCTGAGATTCCTTAACCCCATACTTCACGCAGTCTTTCATAGCAGTAAGTCTCTCTCTGCCCTTGTACTCTTTGGAACCCCCCAAAAAGTAAATACTGTGATTAACAATAATGAATAAAAGCAAAGGAGAAAGCCAGTGCTTAGTTTATGAACTACACATCCCCTGCCCCATTCTTGAGTGCCCATCCGGGCAACCCCTCCCCTGGCCAGGATTATCTCATTCAATCCTCCTACCAGTGGTGCCTAAGATCTGCCCATTCTATAGATAGGGACATTGACATGGAAGTGATGCAACTGGCTTTCCATGGAAGTCTATGAACCCAAATCACACGATCCCTAACAATTATCCCATATTACCTGTTGGGATGGTGTCAGACCTCCAGCTGACAGTCTACGCAGGTGACCAAGGAGCCACGTCCCTTGCCCAGGGTCACGCAAATTTGGTTTAAGTCTGCCATTTTCCAGGTAGTATCTATGGGGGAGAGCCCATATGGGGGAGGGGAGGAGGACTGACTTGAGAGGGAAATCGACTTATCCAAGGCCACACAGCAAGTCCATGGTGGCCTCAGGTCTAGAACTCAAGTCCTGGTTGTCGCTGTCTCTCTCCTGCCGCCCTCCACCCCAGCGCACACGCCACACTCCTGAGACAGTTAGCCTGGGGCCGGCTGAGCAACCGTGTGCAGATTGGATTTAGATGAGCACGTCTCACTCTGCCTGGCGTGCTGCTTAGCGATTGTTCTAAACCCGTGTGTGGGCTTCTGCACTCCCCCAGTCTTCTATTTCTTTCTACGCCCCCAAATGATCTCCCTTCCCCCACTCACATCCCTCTAGCACCCAGCACAGCAAGCTACACTCAGCAGGTGTTCGAGGAACGCTTGCCGAGTGGATGAGGCATCAGACCATCTGCAGGGGCCGGAGTGGGTGTCAGGTTCCCCACCCCCATCCAGCGCCAGCTCCAGGGCCCAGCCTGGCCGTCCCTCCACAGGTGAGCCTCATGGGTCCCAGGCTGCCAAGGGGGTGGATGGAAAAGTCTGGGACTTCTAGAAGGAAGGAGCAAGGAGGCCTAGCTGTGTCCAGAAAGTCAGAGGATGCTCTAGGCCAGGAAACGCCCCACACCCATCTCTGACCTCCAGCAGGGCCCTTGGGTGCCATCCTTGTCCCCTGCCTGAAAGCCCCAGAAGAATGGGAGCACAGACCCCTCCCCAGCGGGCAGACTCCTGAGGCACGCTGCCCAGGGGAAGGGAGTTGATACACAGCTAAAACTGCCCCATTTTGAATTTAGAAACTGCGGGGAATGTGTGAGCAGTGTGGGCAGCTGGGGAAAAAAGGAGAGAAGGCTCAGGCTCAGGCTTGCTCATCAGGACAAACGGACTCCCTGGTGTCCCTCAGGTCACATAGCGACCGGGCGCGGATGGTACTAAGGATTCCCAGCACTACGGGTTCCCCACCTCTGCTGTCCCTTGAGCCCGCGGTTCTCCCACCTTGGTGTGCAGGATCACGTGGGGACCTGGCTCGCAGGCAGTTTCCTGGGCTCCAGCCCCCAGAGTCTCATCTAGTAGGTCTTGGGTAAGGCCCAGGGATTTGCATCGTCAATGAGGCTCCTTTACCCCCATCAGGCGGGTCATTCTGGTGCCTGGTCTTTGAACCCCACCCTGGAAGCGCTTCCTTGGGTTTTGTCCCGAAAGGGTGGAAGCCCCGTGCTTATCTAGAAGAAGTTCTGCTTGCAAAGCTTGGAGGCCCCGTCCTCGTGCCTGCGGCCACTCACACTCAGGTCACCTGGTCCCAGAGTGTCTCTGAAGGCTGCTGCTGGCCGCTGGCGTGAGCCCATCCAGGGCCTGAGCAGGGTGCCTGGCCCCTCCCCTCAAGGGCCGGCTAAGGGGACACACACTCTTCCCTGAGAGGCCCCAGACCCCAGGCTGGGGCTGCAGATGGAGATTCCTAGAAGGGACCAAAGAAAAGGGCCAGGAGAGCAAGCAGAGATCTGAGCTGCCCTCAGATGGGCAGGGGCGACCATGCAGGAGAGGAGGGGGAACCGGCCGTCCCTCACCCCCAGGGCTGCTCCTCTGGGCCAGCCCTGCAGGTGATGGTCACAGCCGGCAGAGCTGGGAGGGCCTGGAGATCAGCTAGCTGCTTCCTAGACGGGAGACTAAGGTTCCAGAAGTGTTCATCTTGAGCACTTATGGGATTTTTGTCTGTAAACACATCCCCATAACTCACGGCAATGCAACAAGCTCTGGTCTCGGGTTCGGGAAACCGTGAACTCCAGCTTTAATCACAGAGACCCCGGGCAGGGACTTCTCCTCACCTGGACTCACTTTTCCCATCAACAGTGAAGAGACTGATTGGGTCAAATCAGGTAAAGCCACAACTGATGGACAGTGGCCGCCTTGCGCACAGTCTGCAGGAACACAGGGGTGTGTGCGGGCTGAGAGGAGACAATCACAGCCTTGTGCAGTGTGTGCCTGGCACTGTCCTCAGCATTTGACATCTATTAGCTCGCTCAGTCCCCCACAGCACCAATGTGAAGTAGGTTTCCTTACTATCCCCACTTTACAGATGAGGAAATGGAGGCACAGAAAGGTTAGGGACCTTGCCCCGGGATTCAGTGAGTGTGTGTAGCAGAGCTGGGATTGAATCCTATGTAGTCTGGTCCTGGAGCCCGCGCCCTTACCCACCACACTGTGCTTCCTCAAACTCGACGCACGTAAGCAATCTGCCCTTGGGCACGGCAAGGATGTCAGAGCCCGCACTCATAGTCTTTGCAACCACATTTCCTGTCTGCGGTCTGTCACCCATAAAAGCTCGTACAGACAGGAGGTGAACGGAACAAGGCCACACAGCACGTCATGGAGGACTGGAGCCCGGGACTGGCACTAGGGCCTCACATTTGAGTTCACTGCACCATTCCATGCCTCCCTGGATTCACCAGCATTTGAGTTCAAAGTCAAAGGGTGCTGCTGACTATTTTTTAAAAAATACCTGCCATTCCCACCTCTGGGCCTTTGCACAGGCTGATCTCTTCCTTGAAAACATCTTTCCTTCTTCAGAGCGCATCTCAAATATCACCTCCTCCATGAAGCTCTTCCAGATTCTCCTCCAACCGAACAGAAGCTGCCCTTGCTCTGCAGCCCCAGGCGGGGGCCTGAGTCACATCCTAGTCCCGTAACTTGCCCTGGGCCACAGGCTCTGCGTGTGCGGCATGGATCCTGGTGCATAACAGGGGCTCAGTAAGAGACGGAGGCACTAAACGGAACTGCAGCCTTCAGAATTCTGGCCTGTTTGCCATCTCATTCTCTCAAGCTTTTTTCTTAAATGGAAAAGTAAAAATGAATTCTAGGCCTGCCTATGAATAAGGATTTAAAATCACCTTAGTCACAAGAAGCTGATCTTTTCTCTCCCAGAGTCTGGTCTGCTGACCAGCTTCCTTTGTCAACCAGTTTGGGGATTTTTTCCACACTTGGCTGTAGAATTTGCAGGTCAGTCTAACCACAGAGGCCTGAACTTCCTGTCACCCCGGGCCTGTGCGTGGGGTGAGGAGGAGACTATGAAAAATGTCCCTCTGCCCTCCAGGAAGCGCCAGGCTGACAGATAGTCTGGGCACGTTCAAGTCCATGTCCACTGGTGCTCAGAGGCCGAGGGGCATGTGGCCAGGGCCCCTGTGGAAGGAAGTACCCGGAGCCTTCTCCATTTTCTCATCGCTGGTTTTCTTCTCACTCTTCCCTAGTTAGAATAGTCCTCTTCTCTGCAGGGCCTTGCTGGGAGGGTGGACAGAGGGAGGGCGGCAGGGAGGCAGCAAAGACGGGGATTCCAGCAAACCAGGCTGAGCTGGCATCTGGAGGAGAGGAGGGGTCCTCCAGGCACGCAGCCCCAGGCAGAGGTCCACAGCTGACTTTGGCTGCCCAGGAAAGCCATCCCAGGCAAGACGATTGTCCCGGGGCTCAGTGGGATGGCGCCTCCTTTGGGAAGCCTGCTCTGACCCCCCAACTGCATTAGGGCTCCTCCCTGGCGCTCCCACATCCCCTGTGTCCCTCTGTCGCGGTGCTGACTGCCCACTTCTGTGACTGTTTATTGCATACCTTTCCCCAGGAAACTGGGCGCTCCTAGAGGGAGACTTGTCAGATCCTGAGCAACCAGCAGAGGGCCCAGCAGAGTCAGCATCAGCGAGTGAAGGAATGAACGAACGAACGGTGTAGACCCTGGGGAGGGGCCTTACAGGGCATGTGGGTCTCTGCTGGGAAGAGCCATGTGTTCTTGCTCTTTGTACTTGGCGTGTGACAATCACAAGTTGTGTCTATTCTTCTCCCTCCTACTTCATCTTCCAAACTCTGATGCAACACCACATCTACATACACACATACAAAGCACACACTTCCACACAAACTACAGACACATATACAGTTATACACACACAGACTTACCCATAGCCTCTAGACAAAGAACACTTACACACAGTAATACAATAATACCCATACACCACACAAACAAGAATACACACGCACACACAGCAAACAACACCTACATCCTTACATACTTGCACACATAATCCCACAAATAATCCCCACACACACATAGGCAGACATATACTCATGAACGTGCAGACACGCCACCCCCTCGAGGACACACACTCTGAATGATGTGCTTATATTACTTCTCTTTCATCCAAGGATTTGTTTCTTTGTCTTTCTTTTCCCGTAGATCTTGCTTTTCACCTGCCAACCCTTATTGAGAACCTGCTCTGTGCCAGGTACTACATATGAAGACGAATAGGGCTCAGACCTGCCTCCAGGAGCCTCCCAGTCTAGTGGAAGAAGCAGACACAAAAGGTGACAAACGTAAGCTGGTGTGATCATTCGATTCAGGAACTATTAGTCGAGTACTCACTGTGTGCTAGACTTGTTCTGGGCTTTGGGAGTCCAGAGGTAAGTAAGGTCTTACCTTATCTTTGAGTCTTACTTACCTTTGAGTCTTACCTTACTTACCTTACTTACCTTTGAGTCTTCCTCGCTTCAAAGAAGTTCCAGGCTGGAGGAGAAAGAGATGGACAAAGATATAAGTATAATATCTCACTATAATGTACACAGAACAGTGGGACCTCAGAGAGAGTGAATAACTCTGTTGAAAGAGAATCAGGGAGGGCTTCACAGAGAAGGTGGCACTGGACTTTGTAGGATGAAGAGGAGTTCACTGTGATGACCTGATTCTGGAGCAGGTTGGCATTTGATGCAGAACAAAGGCAGAGACCTCAGAGGAGTCGATCAACAGTTCTGTGGGTCTGGATTGTAATGAGGAGTGTGTGTGTTTGGGGATGGAGTGAGAGCGATTGGGGAGGTCTGAGGTTAAAGCTGAGGCTGAAAAGGTAAACAGAGGCAGAGGCAGAGACCAACATCTCCATCTTACAGTTGAGGAAACCTGAGCCTTGAGGAGGGAAAACTGGCCTCTGTTGGACTCTTTCCTGCTCTTAGGGCCTGCAGCAAAGCCCTCTGCCCATTCTCTCCCAATGAGACGAGGCTGCTTGCTCGTAGCTGAACAAGTTAAAAGCTCAGGGCAGGCAGGGGGCATTATTATTGGTTGTGATGATTATTTTCTAAAGTCCAGCTTGGCAGGGTTTCTGCCTCGAATAATTAGCAGCCCAGCAGGCCCGAGGCTGGGGTGATTTGGGCCTTTGAGGCTGAGCTGCCCCCAGCCCTGGCCCGGGCCCCCTGCCCCGCCGCTGATTGGTGGCTGTAGGCGTCAGTCGGTCAGCTGCGTCTAGCAGCTGGAACCCCTCCCCTTGGGGATCCTCATTCTCTCCCCCCGACCCCACTGTCACTTCCTACGGTTCTTACCATGATGTGTCCACCACTGCCGCCCTCTCGTTAGCTGACCTCCCCCCTTCCACCACCAATTCTTTATCCTCAGGCGATTAGCAGTTAGCTCCCTGCGCCTCTGAGGTTTCTCCTTCCCTCAGTCTGTGCTGGCAGAAGGGGCTGAGTCATTTTCCTGAAATGAACGTTGCCTGAGGATGTGGCCAGCCCCCTCTGCCCTCCCCCTCCCCCAGAGCTGGGTGATCTCAGGTAAGCCACTTCACCTCTCTGAGACTCAGTTTCCTCCCCTGTAAATGGGGGTGTTCATCCAGCTGGACGGTGAGTGCAAGGAGCTCACACTTGGACAAGTCTCTCGCCCACTCTGGGCCTCAGTTTCCCCCTTTGTGAAACGTCGGGGAAGGGTGAAGTCAGAGGTCGAAAATTAGGGGTGCCTGAGCGACAAGTTCAACCAGCCATTTCTTCCGGCCAACATCTTGTTTTCCAAAAATTGCAACTCCAACGCGTACCCCAGTGTGGCCCAGCCGCGCCATCTCCTTCTGTCTCACTCCAGCTACCTTCCACGGCCTCTGAAGTCACCTGAGTTTGAGAGTCATGGATTAGCCGGTCTCAAAGCTGCCACGAAGCCCCGCTCTAGGTTTCTGTGGCCCTGGGGTCATGGGACAGGCCAGGGAGAGACAGCTGTGCTGGCACAAGAAGCCAAATACCGTCAGCCAGCTGCCCAGCGCAGAACTGCTCATCCATGGCCCTCCTTCCCCATCCAGACCCTCCTTCTCTCCCCGGGACCTTTGCCCCAGCCGCCTCACCCCCTTCCAGCCCAAGACCCCCCTGTTCCTATCCCAGCTTGTGTCAGTGGGATTTCTCTGAAAAGACCAGGATTTGACCATGCAGTCCTTTTGCTGGACCTCACCACCCATTTGCCCCCAAGTCCTTGCCTGGCATTCGATGCCCCCACGATCCAGCCCCACCTACCTTCCCAGACTCATCACCCTGACCTGCACCCTCACACTCCATTGCCTGGGTGCCCTCCTCCCCTTACATCCACATCTCTGCGCTTTGCATAGGCTGATCCCTCTATCTGGAACTCCTTCCCTGCCCTCGTCACTTGGGAAAGGCTTCAAAGCCTTCTCCGAGGTTGCCTTTTCTAGGAAGCTGTCCCTGCCTGCACCCAGGGGGAGGAAGGGAGTGCCCCCTCTGGACACCCCTCGGCTACAGCAAGTACCAGGAGGTAGTGAAGCCGTCAGTGTCAGCCCCTCCTTATTACAATGTTTTCAACAAACTTTATAAACATCCACTCATCACCTAACGTAGCCCCACCTCGAGCAGGACAGCAGACCTGCCCCGCCCCAGTCACCTTGTACCTTCGGAGCCCAGAAAGGAGGCTGGAAACTGGCCGTAGATGATCAGCTAATGTTTGCTATAGGAACAAACAACAAATCAGTGTGGCCAGCACTGCCTGCCCGACCCTAACTCACATGAAATGCGAGAGGCACGAAGATGGACACTTGTAAAGCCCCCGCCTCAGAGTAACGATCCCCTCCCTCTCCCCATTTGTAAGGACCTTACCATTTACAAAACACTTTGACTTCCTTGCCAAGCGTCCCCTGCAGATAGCACAAATCTGTCATCCATCATCCCTGTGTCGCAATTAGGCCCAGAGAAGCAGGACGCTGCTGGAGCCCTCCGTGCCCCGCCCCACCTCGCCCAGCTGCCACCCTCCTCCTCAACGTAGCTGGCCATCTCTGTCTTGTTCTTGTTGCTTAGTATGAATATAAATCCGTTTCTGTATGTCTCTTTGTCTTTCTGTGTTTCTCTCTGCCTTGCCTCAATGTTTTACGTCTATCTTTATTTCTCCAGGCTCCCACCCACTCTTCTGTATTGCTGATGCCCCCCACTGCCCCGGTCTCTCTCAGTCTCTGTCTCTGGTTCTGTCCCTTTTCCTGAGCTGTCTGTCTCTGTCTGCCTTTCTCTCCATAATTAGCCTCATTCCTAGCTTTTACTCTCAGGCCCCATGGGGGGATGGGGGCGGGCAGCAGGACCATGGGGGAACCGTCTTTCCAGCACGCAAAAAATGGGCCAATTAAAGCCACAAGGCTGCTCAGGCAGCCGACAAGGAAGCAAAAATAGCCCCAGGCGGGTCTAGCTGGAAAGATAAACAGAGAAAAAGGGAAAAAGGGCAAAATGAAGGCTGAGTCCGAAGGTCCTTCTTGGCCAGACCTCGAGGGAGGCCAGACCCGGGGGATGGGGGGGTGGGGGTGGGGATGGGGGGGTGGGGTGAGGGGTGGGGGGCTTGGATTCACGCTGCTGCTGGGCATCGCTGCCTCATCCTCCAGCCCCGCAGGAGCCTTCCTCCCACCTGGAGGCAGCCTTGGAGCTGCCAGACCTCCCAGGGCCTCCTCCCAAGTGCAACTGTCCCACTTCACACCTTCTGGAGGTGGTGGCAGCTGCCCCTCCAGCCTGTGGGGATGCAGGGAGCTGGGAGCGGGGAGGCGGAGGCCCATCTAAGGCCTTCTCACTCCTGCCCTTCCATCCCCAGGAAACCAGCGCCTGCTCCACCCAAGGCACTTCTGAGCTGGGGTTGGAATGGTGATAGAATGAGCACCACAGGGGCTCCCCTGGCGGTCCAGTGGTTGAGACTCCTTGCTTCCACTGCAGGGGGCTCGGGTTCCATCCCTGGTCAGGGAACTAAGATCCTTCATGCCCCCTGGCGCGGCCAGAAAAAAAGCACCACAAATAGTCTCTCTTCCAAGGAGCTCACAGGTCAGTGGGGGAGCTGGATAAACAAACAGGCAGCAACATGTGTGGTCAG
Organism: Orcinus orca; assembly: GCF_937001465.1. Lineage (NCBI taxonomy): Eukaryota > Metazoa > Chordata > Mammalia > Artiodactyla > Delphinidae > Orcinus > Orcinus orca. The sequence continues at coordinate 15,012,146 of NC_064566.1, read as the reverse complement.
GCAGGGAGGGGCCCTTGACTCAGCCTGGGAAGTGGGGCAAGGGTCCCCAAGGAATTCATATCTGCCCCCAGTGGTCAGTAGGGGCTGGCGACTGTCTCAAACGGAGGAAAACACAGGGACATTCAAGGAAGTATACAAAACCCCATGAGGCCTGGGAGGAGTGAGGAGATGTCTGGGGGGGGGGGTGCTTGTAGTCCAGGACAAGAAGCTTAGAATTTGTGCTCAGGGCACTAGGGAGCCATGATGGGCTATAGGCAGGGGAAGGGCACCATGACATGCTCCTTTACAGAGATTCTGCTGCCTGCAGGGGAGGGGAGGATGGACAAGGCCAGGCCAGGTCCACCAGGGAAGAGGCTCCAGGCCCTAAAGTGGCAATGTAAATGCTAAAATAAACATAAAACAAACAAACTTGTTAGATGAATGAGTTCCTCAATCTGTCATTCCTCAGCTGGCCTCCGAGGCTGGGGCTGTGGTCCTAAGCGCCCTCCCTAACCTTCTCCCTGCTTCTCCTCTTCCCACTGCCTTCCCACCAACCTGCTAGATTCCCTAGACCTGCCCAGATTTATCCCACCTTTGTGTCTCTGCTCATCTGATGGCTTCCTTCTAGAATGCTCTTCCTTCGCTCTCACCTATCCAAATCCTACCCCTCCATCAAGATCCAGTTTAAATGACCCCTCCTCCACGCAGCCTTCCCTCCTCAGGAAACATTATCTGGGCCTCTCTCAGGGCACAGGCCAGTTTGTAATTCTGTATCATTTTTTGCAGCCTGCACTGGGAAGTCAGAGCATCACCAAGGCTGAAATCTGGGTCTGATTCAACAGTCCTCAGGACTGGGCCTGGCCCAGAGAGAGGTCTCCGTGAAAGTTTAATGAAGGAAGGAAGGAGGGAAGGAGGGAGGGAGGGAAGAAGGGAGGGGAGGAGAGAGTCAACATTTATTGGGTCACCATATGTGTGTGAGGCTTGAATTGCTTAGCTTCTTCGGGGTGATCCATTTCTCTGCTGTGTCTTTCACTCCCTGCTTAGTTTCTGACTTGCTGAGTCTGACCTATATTCTGATGTTACCATCAGAGATCCTGATTTTTTTCCCTCCCTAAAATTTACTACAATTTCAACCTCATAGTTTCCGCCTAGCTACAGAAATAGATGGATGGATGGATGGATGGATGGATGGACGGATGGACGGATGGATGGATGGATGGTTGGATATATAGATAATTGAGTGGATGGAGTGAATGATCAAATTAGTGACTAAGAGGAAACCATTTAAGAACAATTAATTTTAAACTATAAGTGACGTGATACCAGCATTTGGTGGACATCCATCAAATTCTGGCCATGTAGTCATTTATTCACCTGACACTAAGCACCTCCTACATGTCAAACGTCAACGGCAGACCCTAGGCATCCAGTAGTGAACAAATAAACGTGGTGCCTGCCGTCACAGAGCTTAGAGTCTAGCGAAGGAGGCAGACAGAGAAATTGCCAAGGTGACACAGCAGGATAAGCATTGTGATGGAGAACACGTGGGAAGCTATCCAAGCAAAGAGAAGGGGCATGCATCCCTCACGCATTCAGGAGTATCAGGGAAGGCTTCCAGGACGAAGTGACATCCAAGCTGTGCAAGGGAAGACTGATGAGTAGAGGGTAGGAAGGGTAAATGAGCCTGGCAGAGGGAACGGCGTGTCTAAGGGGCCAGGAGGAAGAGAGTGCAGGGCAGATTTTGTTTGGGAAACTAGAGAAGGCCAATCAGACTGAAGCATAGAGCACTGGGGTGGCAGATGAGCAAAGAAGAAAGACAAGAGCCAGGTCTCTTCGGGCTGTGGGTTCTGGAGGAGTTTGGTCTCTGTCCTAAGAACAGGGGATCCCCCCCCAAAAGTTCCAAGCAGGGAGACACCTGACCGGGGATTCACAAAGACTATTAACTGAATAACCTCTCTCGAAATTCCTTCTGTTGATGCAAAGAGATTATTTTCTTCTGATGTTTTCCTGTAAATAACGTTGTGCTATAAATCATCTGGGAAATTAAAAAGCAGGAAATCTTGTACTGTTTTTCTTGGCAATGAAAATTCAAGAAAACGAAAACAGAATTCACCTCCTACCCCCAAATTTGAAGTTTCTCATTGACCAAGCTGAAACTGCTCTATTTCCATTTTATCTAAAAATGACTTCATTTCATATTTCTAGCCCCAAAGTTTAAAAGTTCAGTAATTAAAGCTTATGCTTGTTAAAATAATATCAAGCTTCACTGAAGAAAAATAACCGGAATGCCAGCGTGTGTTCTTCTGGTTAAATAATACATTTTCTGGCTTGGATCCCTTTCAGGAACCGTTCATTCTCAAAGTGCTCACAATAGCTCTGATTAACCTACCGAGAGGAGTATAGTTCACATGCTACGTAAACGACTGCTTCAAATAGCTCAGGTAAATATAATCGTAAAAGTACCAATGGATTTTCAGCTGTAGCTGCAAAAGTCAACAGAAAACAGGAAAGAAATCGCTGTGTAAAAACACAGCAGATGCCTGTCAAAAGGAGACCTATGCCCATGTAGCCTGCAGTCAGCACCCTCCACTCACTCAGGGTAGTGTGGTAACCCAGGACCAGGTGTGTGCGATAGGTGGTACCTCCTACAGACGGCCATGGGTAGGGGAAGCTGTGTTCAGAAGGTCATTTTTAGACCTGAAGAAGGAAAAGGTGCTTGCCGTTAGAAGCTCCAAAGAAAGGATGGTCCAGGCAGGAGGAACAACAGGTACCAAGGCCCAGGGGCAGGAAAAGATTTAATGGAGATCAAAGCAGACGCTCTGGAATCCCCGTGATGTCACTGCCTTGCTGGGGGAATGCCGGATCCTCACGCGCGCCCCACGTGCTCCTCCCATCCCTTCTGTGCCTTGTCTCTTCCTTCCTAAGTAGGAGAAGGGGGGATCCCAAGGATGTTCAGGAGCTGCCTCCTCCTGTGCTGGCCCTGCCATCCTCCCCCCACCTCCTCTCCATCTTGCCCTCTGGCTGAAGAAAGGAAGGAAGGAAGGAAAGAAAAGAAAGAGGGGGGGGGAGAGAGAGAGAGAGAGAGAGAGAGAAAGAAAGAAAGAAAGAAAGAAAGAAGAAAGAAAGAAAGAAAGGAGAAAGAAAGAAAGAAAGAAAGAAAGAAGAAAGAAAGAAAGAAAGGAGAAAGAAAGAAAGAAAGAAAGAAAGAAAGAAGGAAGGAAGGAAGGTAGGAAGGAAGGAAGGAAGGAAGGAAGGAAGGAAGACAGGAAAAAACCCCAGCAGTTTAAGGACATCAGGTCTCTAAACAAACACTCAAACATTTCTTCTCCCCAAGGGAGGTAGCACCAGGGGGGGGTCAGGGATGCGAGTGGGTGGGCAGGGTCCTGAATGGGGAGGGGGCAGTTCGCTTGCCCAGACTCCCTCCGTCCAGGGGGGTCTTGCCCCCAGGCCCTAAGAGCCAGCCTTGAGGATGTTCTGCTGGTCTCAAGCCAAGTGGTACCTTGAATAAGTCTATTTATTCCCTGGGCCTTCAGCAGGGATATGACTTCTGTTTTCTTGTTATATTAACTTTTTTATTTGTACTTTTTATTGTGAAACATTATATACATGTAAGATAATTTATATAACACATGCATTTTTTAAAAGAATATTATGTTCCCACCGCCTCTGCGGCACCCATCCCCACTACTCTCCGCTCCACTCGGGTCCTTGTGCTCTGGTGCCCGCGTCACCCTCAGCGCCTGCGGATGGGAGGGGAGCCCAGGGTGCACTCCAGGGCGGTGGGCAGGCGCGTGCTAGGGCTAACATATTGCATGTTTTAAACAATAATATGGGGCTTCCCTGGTGGCGCAGTGGTTGAGAGTCCTCCCGCCGATGCAGGGGACACGGGTTCGTGCCGCGGAGCTGTTGGGCCCGTGAGCCATGGCAGCTGGGCCTGCGTGTCCGGAGCCTGTGCTCAGCAACGGGAGAGGCCACAGCAGCGAGAGGCCCGCGTACCGCAAAAAAAAAAAAAAAAAAAAGAATAATATGTTTACTTATAAAATAATAAACAAACAAATGGAGTCCTAATATTCACCACTAACCTAAGAAACACTGCCAGTGCCTTCTGAGCTCCCCGCGTGCCCTGCCCCTCTGCTCACCGCACCCCCCGACCCCGTTTGCCCCAGTTACCACTGGGCTGAATGCTGTGCTCTTGAAGCCAACCAGCCAGACTCAGGAACACACTTGTGGTAGGAAAATGTTAGGTTTCTTAAGCCCGTAGCTGCAAGGGAACACAGCCCAGGGAGAGCCCTGGGGTTTCTTGGTGAGGGGGGTTTGGAAAAGCCCCTTCGTGGTCTGGCTCGCATTGGATGATCCCAAAGGAGGGCTGCGGAAGCAGGTCCAGTCTGGACTCAGTACTCTCCAAAACTCGGCACCTCATCACCTTGATCTAGGAGGCCGGAGGGTGAAAGCAGGGCTGGGGTTGTCCTGGTGAGGGCGCTGCACTGGCTCCGAAAGGCCATGTAGAGGAGGGTGCCATGTCACTTGTGGGCTTGCAGAGTGGCCCGGTCATGCCTTATGCTCAGCACAGCTTACGGTTCTTTGGAAATGTCATCCATTTGTCAGCACAGTTTCTCATTAATTAGTGTTAATCATATCCTTGCTTTTCTTTGTAGTATGTAGGTATATGTATATTATATATTTATGTATGGCTAAACAAGATGTTTATCACCATCGCGATCACAAGAACCACCATCACCAACACCACCATCATCACCACCATCATCACCACCTCCATCACCACCACCATCACCACCATCATCACCACTATCATAACCACCTCCATCTACACCATCACCACCTCCATCACCACCATCACCACCTCCATCACCACCTCCATCACCATCATCACCACTATCATCACCACCTCCATCACCACCGTCACCACCTCCATCACCACCGTCACCACCTCCATCACCACTATCATCACCACCTCCATCACCACCTCCATCACCATCATCACCACCTCCATCACCATCTCCATCACCACCATCACCTCCATCACCACCATCATCACCACCTCCATCACCACCATCACCACTATCATCACCACCTCCATCACCACCACCATCACCACCTCCATCACCACTATCATCACCACCTCCAACACCACCTCCATCACCACCACCATCACCACCTCCATCACCACTATCATCACCACCTCCAACACCACCATCACCACCTCCATCACCACTATCATCACCACCTCCATCACCACCACCATCACCACTATCATCACCATTTCCGTCACCACCACCATCACCACCTCTGTCACCACCACCATCACCACCACCACCACCATCACCACCTCCATCACTATCACTACCAATATGTAAAAGCCCTCCAACCTACACAGGCAGCCTGAGTGGGAGGTCATATTTGTTCTGGATGTTTCATGTGTGTGGGTGTGGTTCTGTGTATATGCTGGGATGATTGTTGGGGGTGAGATGGGGGAGGCTATTTAAAGAGTTTGAGGCTGAGCAGCCCTGACAGCCAAGAGGCTGGCTACAAAGACCTGGACCCTCCTCACTGAGCACCTACTGTGTTCCTCTCCTTGTCTTTCAACCTCTATGACGGCTGAGGGACTGGGCTGCCAAACAGGTGTGGGGACTGAGAGTTGGACCAGGGCTGGGACTGGCAGGGGACCAACAGCAAGGCTCTGATCCACCATATTCTGGCTCCCAGAAGTTTACTGTCTGGCTTCTAACAACTCTGCCTTGGTGAGCCTCAGTTTTCTCATCTATAAAATGGGAATAACAGTAACCAGTCTGAATGGACTGTAGTGAGGATAAAGTGCTGTGCAAGTGGCTAGCATGTAGTTGGAGCTCAGTGAACTTGAGTCCCTTGTTCCCATCTGTGGAAGGTCACCACTCTCTCTCCTGACCCCTGATGCTGGACAGGAAACTGGAGGCTCCCGGAGAGCCCAGAGCGGATGTGACCTTCCACCCAGGCTGCTCTTCAGTGTCCTCTGATCCTGTCCTGTGCCCAGTGGCAAGGAGAACCCTCGGAGAGCAGGGTGTGGGCAGTGCGAAGGTGGGGGAGGCCAGGAGGCCAGGAGAAGGGAGGAGTCCTGACGAGGAAGAAAGAAAAAAGGCAGGAAGAAAGAAAATGTGGGAGGAAGGGAGGGAGAGAGGAATGAAGGGGAGGAAGAAAAGACGCTGGGGAAGAGGAGTAAATAACAGAGAGAGGAGGGGGGCAGGGAGAGAGCAGGGAAGAAGGGGAGGGAGGAGGGGAGAGGGAGAGAGCAGGGAAGAAGGGGAGGGAGGAGGGGGGAGGGAGAGAGCAGGGAAGAAGGGGAGGGAGGAGGGGAGAGGGAGAGAGCAGGGAAGAAGGGGAGGGAGGAGGGGGGAGGGAGAGAGCAGGGAAGAAGGGGAGGGAGGAGGGGGGAGGGAGAGAGCAGGGAAGAAGGGGAGGGAGGAGGGGAGAGGGAGAGAGCAGGGAAGAAGGGGAGGGAGGAGGGGGAGGGAGAGAGCAGGGAAGAAGGGGGGAGGAGGGAGGAGGGAGAGAGCAGGGAAGAAGGGGGGAGGAGGGAGGAGGGAGAGAGCAGGGAAGAAGGGGGGAGGAGGGGGGAGGGAGGGAGGGGAGGAAACTGAGCAGAAGGCACTCGGTGCTCAGCGTCCCGAGAAGAGTCTCAGGCAAGGCCCCTAGGCCACCCAGTCCAGCCACCAACCCAGGCAAGGGGGAGGGCTGGGGGACCCTGGGTGTGGGGCTGGGCAGGCTGGCCTTACCAGCTGCCTAACGACCCCCTCCCCTCCACCTGCTGCCCCAGTGGGATCCTATCAACTTACCATGTCGTCCACTGGGAACAATGGGGAGCTGTCAGGAGCTGTGTCATCAGCCGCCTCCCCCAAAGGAGGTGATGGCAACGTCTCCCCATCCTGGGCCGCAGGGCCAGCTGCCAGCCCAGTGGGGGAGGGCCCAGCAGCTGGGCCTCCCTCTGTCATGGCTCCTCCCTCTTGGCGCCCCTCCCCTCCCCTCTACATCCTCCAGGTCCCTCTCCCCAGGGGGTCCCCTACATTGGGCTGCTATTTGCTCATAATGGGGGTGGCAGGCAGGGGAGGAGTAGTGCAGAGAGCGTCAGGACATGTGTGTTTCAGTCTTTGTCATTGTGGCAGAGATGACCAGCTGTCCCTCATTATCTGTTCTCCCCTTCGTCCTGATGAATTACCACCCCTAATTTCGGGCTGGGCACATGGCTGTCCTGAGTAAAGACCACAGTTCTCAGGCTGCTTTGCAGTTAGCTTTGGCCACATGACTAAGTTCTGGCCATAATATAAGTGCAACACCTGGGCCACATCCTTTTTGGGAAAGGCATGTTCTTTTTCAACCCTCTGCTTTTCTGCTCTGGAATGCAGACATTATGACTGTAGATGGGGCAGCCATTTTGGGTCATGAGGTGAAAGTTGTATGTTGAAGACGGCAGAGCAAATTAGCAGGTACCTGGGTCCCCGATGATCGTGGAGCTGCTGTACCATGCCAACCCTGTATGCTTACCTCTCTTAGTTTACTGGACAGAGAGATAAACTTATTTAAGCCATTGATTTGGGGGCCTTTCTGTCACTTACAGATATACATAATCCTAATTGATAGAGTCTCTTAACTTGTGATACGACCTTGGGCAAGTCACTTTCTGCCTCTGGGTCTCAGTTGATCTCTTTGAACAATGACAGTTTTGGACTTATAGAGCATCTTCAAGGACCCATCCTGTCCTGACATTTTGAGGTTCACTGCTGGGGTTAAAGGCCCTGCCTAGTGAACTGACTTTACAGAGTAATAGGAGACTCTGGAAAATAGAAAAGTCACCAAGAGCTGAAGGGGTCCATCAAGACTGGAGAAGGTAAAACAAGTAAGTGCTTCCCCAGAGCTCACGAGCCTTACCTAATCAGGCCCTGCCCACCCCTCCCACCTCATCTCCTGTGACCCCCCTCTCTTACTGCCTACACCCCGGCCGCGCTGGCCTCCTTTCTAGGGCACCAAGCTTGCATCCACCTCAGGACCTTTGCACGTGCTGTTCCCTCTGTCTGGAATGCTCTTCCCTCCAGATCTTTATTCAAGCCCCTGCTCATTGTCATCTCCTCAGAAAGGTCCAGCCCAATTCCCCTACCTTATATTGCCACCCTTCACTCCCTAGCACAACAAAGTTTAAAGATTTTATAGCACTTACTGACATCTAAAATTTTCTTGTTCATTATTTGCTTCTTTTTTCTGACTTTCTCCAGCAAAATATAAACTCATGAGAGAAAGTACCTGCCATGTTAACTGCTGTATCACCAGGACTTGGAATAGGACCTGGCATACAGTAAGTGCTCAATAAGTACTCAAAGAATAAATACAGGTAATGCTGGAAGGACAAGAAGGGAATTGGCATTGACTGAGAACCTACGATGTGCTGCACGCTTCATGTGAGTCATCTCATTCACTTGTCTTAACACTCTCAGTAGGACTTGTTATTCCCATTTTTCAAACCTGGAAACTGAGGTCCTCAGATGATGGTGACTCAATCTCAGGTCCCAGATCTCTAAGCACTAGGGCTGGGATTTAAGCCCAGGTTCCCTGGATGGAGCCCAGTGGGTTTTCATGATTCTGGCCAGGCCTGGCCACATGCTCTGGGACCAATTGGCATCCTCAGATGTCCCTAATGCCTCCCACGTGCCCCATCCTCTCACCCCGCTTGCTAAGCAGCTCCCTATCACCTCCCAGGCAGCCACTTCACTGGCTTTGATTTTCAGCATCTTTTCCGTCATTTTCCAAGGAGACTGTGCTCTAAGCCTGCAGCATCACAGAGGCACTGGATTCCAGAGATGCTTCTTCCCACTCTGAAATGTGAGGACTGGTTCCTTCAGGAGGGAAAAAAGCACATCCTCTGCCAGTCCGCTTCAGGAACTCCTGTCTGATCTTCATGGCCAACACTGGCAGGGAAGCAGCTCTGTGGCCTTGCTCTGGTCTCCTCTGCCCTCCAAGCCTCAGTTTTCTCATCTGGAAAGTGGGGATAACGATGATACAAATCTGGCAGTGTGCTTGAGGGGTAAATGGGATGAAGGTGGGGCAAGGGGATTTGGTTTTAAGGTTTAAATCAAGGAGATTTCCTGCATCTAAATAAAAACACCTGACCTCCAGCCTGTGGGCAACCCCCATACCTCTGATTATGGCATCCTGGTGTTATAACACATCAACAGCTCACCAATTTAAAGACCACCCTCTATCCTGAGTCCTCTCCCTTCCCAACTATGTGGTCTTAAACAACTCCCTTCACCTAGCTCAGCCTCAGTTTCCTTATATGTAAACTGAATAGGTTGGACTAGAATCCACTCCAGCTCTGAAATTCTAAAGCTTCTTTATCAAAGGAAAGTCTGAGAGATAATAGCTATTACTTAATGAGCATTTATTATGTGCCAGGGACAACTGTCAGCCCTTTTACCTATATTGTCTCATTTTGTCCTCACAATAACCCTTGAGGAAGGTATTATTATTCCCATTTAACAGCTGAGGAAACTGAGGCTCACGGACGAGAGAAATCACACAAGGTCCCACAAGGGTGGTGGGATTCTCACTCGGGCGTCTGTCCAAAAGTTTGTAATATTTTACTCCACTGTGTGCACGAGATTTGAATTTATTTTCACCCCCATTTTTTGACCAGTGTTTACCTGCTTTGTCTGCTGCTGAGGACAGGACTGTCAGGAGGTTGCCAGGGCTTGGGACCACCTGTAGATGAGACAAGCAGTTTGCAGAAAGTATGGAGCTGGCTGGCTGGCAAGTGGGGCCACAGCTTGTGTTCCAGTCTCTTTATTAGTCCAGGTATCTGGGTGATACATCCAATTTTGGAGGTGCCTGCAGTGGTGGCAGGGGATGGGGAAGGGGTGGATATGACAGTTCTCCAAGGAATCCTGAAAGCAGGGGAAAGAGCTACATAGGCAACATCACGTCATTTGCAAAGGTGCCAGGGAAATGTCAGAGTAAAATGTGCTGGCTGAGATCTGGGAATGAAAAATCCATTCCTGGCTTCCCTGAAGCAAATCCCTGCACTTCTCAACATCCACCTCAGACAGAGGAATTAGTCACTTGGCAGTTCTCTTCAGCACCATGGACAGTACCCCAGATCTGCCTTCCGGGTACCCACCCAGGCCTCAGTGTGCCAGGCACAATGACTGGCACCATGGCCAGTGGAAGGGACACTTTTGCTCCCACATCCCTGGGAGCCTACCATCTGGTTCCAGGGAGAAGACTTACATCGGGGAAAACCCATTCACACAGTGCTGGGCATTCACTTGTGCTGCAAAAGGACCCTCCCAGCCAGTGTTGCACTTGACTTCCATTCATGCATTTGGCTGTTACTGAGCAGCTGCTGTGTGCCTGGTTCTGCACCAGATACCGAGGAGGAAGACTGCAGATGAATAAAGATGGTACTTGCCCTTGAAAAGCTTGGGGCTAGAGGGGGAGACTGGAAACCAGCGATTACAGGACAGATAAACAAAATGCTTGCAAACAGCTGCACTAATGATGTGCCAGGCGTGGCCCTGTGACACATGATGATGTAAATGAGCTGACTACTGTTCTTAGTTCCATTGTACAGGTGGAGAAACCAGGTCAGGGGACTTGCCCAAGGTCACATGGCGATGAAGAGGCAGAGCTGGGATTTGCACCCAGGTGGTCAGGCTTTAGAATCTGCGACTTAAACCACTACCACAGTCTGTAAGGTAGTAGCGGGGAAGCATTTGGATGAGCCTAGAAGGAGGCGGTGGAGAATTCCTGGAGGAGGTGACAGCTGGGCTGAATTTTCCTAGTTGAGGGGAAGTGAGGAAGCAGAAGAGAGAATAGCCCATGTGAAGCCACAGAAACATAGCATCCCATATTGGTTCCTGTGGCTACAGCAAAGAGGGTGGGAGCAGGGAGGTGTTGGAAGAAGAGGTTAGAGGGGTCCCCAAAGGCGGGACCCTGGGGAGCATTGTACTAAACTAGGGAGTTGGGCTTTATTCCGAAACTCTGTGGAGACAGCAAAAGGTTTCAAGTATTGAAGGCAGATGATCAGATTTGTCCTCTGGAAAATGGCTGGCAGTGCACGCGGGGGTGGGCGGGGGGGTGGACCGGACGGGGACCACTGGAAGGTGGGATGTCCAGCCAGGGAGCTGCTGTAGAACACCAGTTGATCTGCAAGGGGGGACTGCGGTGGGGCAATGGAGTGGATGGTATGACCACAAGAGCCCTTGAGGAGGACGATTCATGATTAAGACCACAGGCTCTGGCCCCACATCTCCTGGTTCATAACCAAGACCAGGAGTGAGGAAGCAGCTGCTGAAGACAGCTCACCTTCAAGCTCATGCGCTTTGCTCACAAGTCCTTCTTGCTCAGGGCCCACTTACTCTTACTTTACATACAATTCCAACAGAGTTAAGGCTCTGATTCCCAAATCCACAGCACATTAGAAGGAGAAAGTTCTCCAGGATGGGAGAAGAACTGTTAAGAGGCAGGTACACTGAGAGCAGGGAAGAATGATAGCCAACATTAAGAGACCAAAACTTTTTCTAAAAAGCACAATAAAGTGGCATCATTTGGTAGATTTCAAAAGCAACAATACAACTTACATTAAAGGATACTCTATTTAATAACGTAAGGAAATAGATTATATATGTAAAAACATTTTCATCCAAAGGCGAAAATGAAATTTGAAAGTTTGAGTGATTAAAGGAGCAAACCCTTAGCTGTGCAGATTGGCCACTTGCTCCTAGGATCCAGGGGACTGAGTTTTGTGCCTTGCATGTTCAGGGTACCTTTCAGAACCCTATCCTATCCATGAGCTTACCTGGTCCTCACACCCATTCCATGAGGGAAATAGGCAGAGAGGCCACGCCCATGTCACAGAGGAAGAAACTCGTGCCTGTCTTTTCACAGTCTGTCCAAACAGCTCTTCATCTTTGCGCTCCGGCTTGGAGCGCAGGTCTCCAGACTGGTAGCCCAGAGCTCTCAATCAGTGCCCGCCCCCACCCCTGTCTGCCTCCCCTTTTCTCCCTCCCCTTCCAAGACAGACCACACCCCCAACCCCCAACTCCCCGCCCCCGCCCCCCGCACCGCAGGTGCTCAACACATGCTGCTGCCGATTGGCTGGTGAGATGGCCCTGAGCAGCAGCCCTCTCCTCCATAGGTCTGTGTGTGGTGACGTCATATTCATTTGCATACCCATCAGCCAATCAGCATCCACCCTCCAGCAGGCAGTCCCTCTCTGTACGGACCACGCCCTCTCACTGAGACTGAGTCCCCCCCCCCCCCCCCCCCCCCCCCCCCCCGCAACTTACAACCGTGACAGAACCACCTTTAATCCAATACTCACAGTGCCAGGCCTGCACTGTGAGTTTTGCGCGTGTTCCCTCACTGAATGTGCACACCTGCGTGAGGTAGGAACTGTTCGTATTCCCATTTCTCAGATTAAGATACTTCCGAAGTTTAAGAATTTGGCCAAGGTCATGCACATGATAAATGATAGAGAAGGACTTTGAACCCGAGACGGTCTGACTCCAAATGCTGGGTTCTCAACAGCTCTAGTGTCTTCCAGCAGGGGTACAAGCGGGCATTCGCTAGGGCTTGGGTGGGGGCCCCACATGACTTCAGCCTGGGAAGGCAGCCCTCCAGATCCCTTTCTCCACTGCCCCACAGATTCTTGCTGGGGGAGAGAAGTCCCTACTGAGTCTGCTCCATCCGAGGAAGGAACTGGAGAGGAACTTCCAGGTAGGGGAGGAGCGGGTAGTGAAGCCGGGTTTTTAGATCTGGGAGGATCCTGTAAGGCCTTCTGGGGAGCCCTAGCTGGGGGCTCAAGGCAGGGCAGAGCCAAGGTCTTGTTGCCAAGGTGCTGGGTGACCTGGGCCATTGTGTGAGTAATGAGCCCTGAGGGCTCTTCCTCACCTGCCTTCTGCGAGGTTGACTTTCCAGGGACAGGAGATGGCAGATGCTAGCAGGACACAGATGAGGGAAGACACAAGCTCAGCCTCTCAGCATTCCCCCTTGTCTGGCACAGGCAAAGCACCCCAGCAGGGACCCAGGCACATCACCTGCCCTCCACGATCCAGCCACTCCCAGGAAGAGGGATAGAAGACCACCAAGAGCTTTGCGGTAAGTCTCCCTGTCACTGAGCCATTGCACAGGGGACAGCCAAGATAACCAATTCAGTGACGACGCAGTCAGGGAAGCCTTCCTGGGGGTAGCAGTAATTCAGCTAGACTTCTTAGGCCGGCTGATTGGATGGGCAGAATGTGGAGGGGAGAGCATGCCAGGTGCAGGGAATAACAAATACAAAAAAACAAGAGTTTACCTTGTAGAAGGAAAAGACCACCCCCTGAGGTCAAGGCAGGCAGGTGACTCAGACAGTGTATGACAGGGGTAACACTACAACCTTGGTTTCTTCACTCCCAGCCCAGCATTCATCTCTGTCTGAGCCCCAGCCTGCATTTCTATCCTCTTGTCTGTCTGGGTGTCAATGGACTGGGGCCTGGGTTAGGGTCATCTCCGCTATGTCTGCTGGGCAGGGCCCTGCTCCCCACCCCTGCCCCAAAACCCTGACTGGCCAGGCCCAACGCCTCCAGGCCCTTAGAGGCCAGCCTTGATTCTGCAGTTGGTCCTTTGGCTCCATCTGGTGGTAAAGCTGTGAAATGACAACAGGTGGCCCTTAAGAAGAGGCTGTGGGGGGAAGTGGTGGAAGAGGAGACGTTTGAGTCAGAGGAAGAGAAAACGGAGAGAAGGGGTGAGAAAAGAAAGAAGTAGTAACTGCTTTGTAGCCCATATGGATCCATGCACGTTGGTGACAGGCTGACTGATCTTGGTCCCAACCCATAGCAGCTATACACAGACCCTCCCTGTTTACTCATCTATAAAATGGGTATAAAACCCCCCAACTTTATAGTGTTACCTTTGGTGATGCATTGACTGAGGGGCTTGAAGGGGCCTTCAAGGGTGCTAGAAATGATCTCTATAATGGTGGTTGTTACACAGTTGTAAAAAGTCATAGAGCTGGACACGCAAGGCTGTGCCCTTTATATAAGTTGTATTTAAATAAAAATACGATATAAACAATAATATCAATCTCACAGGATTTTGGTGAGGACTAGGTGAGATCATGTAGGAAAGGGGCTTAGCTTGGAGTCGGGCACACAGTAAGGATGCAGTGAGAGTTACTGCTGTTGTCACCAAGCGCTTTCAAATATAGCTATCCTTCCAGTTTCACAACAATCCTGTAAGTTGACTTACATCCTATAGCTGAAAAATGGAGGCTTGGTGAAAAAGTGCTCCAGATTGTCTAATTCCATTTCCTAGACTTTTTCTACTGGGCCCTCAAGCCAGCTTGGGCTGCACAGGACCCGGGTCATCATAGTTTTCTGGGCAGGCCCAAGGGCCACTATGCCCAGCAAAGCACCAGGTTGAGGTGTTGACTGCAGGTTCCCAGAAGACCTGGATCTTCTGGGTCACAGGGCACCAGAGATGTCCCTCTCAACAGAGCAGAAGAGAAAGGACCAAGCAGCCCACTGAAGGGACGGGGGAGGAGGGCGGCATGGGAGTGTGGGGTAGGGGAGAGGTCCAGGGCAGATCTGGGCCGAAACCCAGGCTCTGCCGAGCGATGGGAGGTGAGTTGCTTCTCATCCATGGGGATCAGTTTCCTCCTCTGTAAAATGGGGATGAGAGTATGGGCCGTTCCTGCAGCTTGGGGTTACCGTGAGAGCTGAGTGACACTGTGCAGGTGAAGACACTCCGGTCCTCCCACTGACCTTGCAGGTGGGCAAGAGCCTCCCCATTTTACAAATGAAGAAACTTTGAGGCTTAGATGCTACAGACCCTACCCAGCTCCCACCTTAGACCTCAGCCCCAAGATAAGCCATGGCATTAAAGCAGCCCAGGAAAGTGGAGTGAAGGCCTGGGAGTGTGGAGTCCTAAGGCCAGTCCAGAAACCTCAGTGCTGCAGATTAAATGGGATGATGTATGCGGCCGAAAGGATGGGTGGCGGCGGCACCCTGGAACACGGGATAGCCCTTTGGTTAATTCACATCAGGGTAACAGCCTTGGCCTCCACAGCTGCAGTTGACCCTGCTGCCCCTCCTCCCAGCCATGGTGACACCAGAGCCCCTGGAGGAAACTGGGCTTCCCAGTCCCGGGTCACCCCTAGGATGGCCAGTCCCAGCAGTCCCTTGTGGCCCTGGCCTGCCATCTGGTGGCCATGGTAAGAACTGCCAGGACAAGACGTCAGTCTCTGGTCCCGCCTCCCTCTCCCTCAGTGCTGTGCCAGCCTCTGCGTGAAGGGAGCCTGGGGGAGCTGGTGGCTCTCCTCAGTAGCCCTCCGCTCCGGCTTCCATGGTGGCGCGGTGGTTAAGAATCCACCTGTCAATGCAGCGGACACGGGTTCAAGCCCTGGTCCGGGAAGATCTCACATGCCACGGAGCCACTAAGCCTGTGCGCCACAACTACTGAGCCTGCGCTCCAGACCCCGCGAGCCACAACTACTGAGTTCACGCGCCACATCTACTGAAGCCCCCGTACTCTAGAGCCTGTGCTCTGCAACAAAAGAAGCCATGGCAATGAGAAGCCCGCGCACCGCAACGAAGAGCAGCCCCCACTCGCTGCAACTAGAGAAAGCCCGCACGAAGCAACGCAACTAGAGAAAAGACTCAATGCAGCCAAAAATAATAAATAAATAAAAATAAATAAATTTTAAAAAGCCCTCCGCTCTGGTGGGCAGCATCTCTGAGTGCCTGTCACTAAGCCCCAAGGCTACAGAGTAAACAGGACAAAGGTCTCTTTTGGGGTCAGGGTCAAGCATCACAGACCATGAGGTCAGGTTGGTTTGGGGCAGAACATTCTAACATAATTTCCTTTGGACAAAACAGAGCCCATGGCCCTGGGCAGGCTTTTACTACGCAAACTCAGGTGTGGAAGAAATCACCCATTTCAAGTTTCCTTCCAAAGTTTCTTCTGAATTCCTCCTCCTCCTGGGCTTACCCATGATTGAATGTTCCCCACCTTGGATCACAAAGAACAGAGGTTTCTGCAGCCCCCCAAATGGGGACAGGGCCTCTGGGGGTTATCACAGGCCCAAGTGCACCTGGTCCATGGAGGGAGGAGGTCCCATGCTCCTGTGCTACCCAGGCTCAGGAGTTCCTACCCAGGTTGGCAGCCCCAGCTTGGGGTCCATCCTCTCTCAGTCTACCATGAAGTCATTCCCCTTGGAGGCCTTGGCATCCCTTGGGGTGCCCCAGGGTGCAGGGATTGGCTTCCAGCTCCTCTGTCCTGCCTCCTCTTACCCCTTCGCAGCCTGGGGCAAATTAATTCTTTTCTTTGTTGCTTCTTTCGCTATCCACCTGATTTAGTTAGTATTGCTATGTTACAGACCAGCCCCAAACTGGGTGCATCAGACAGCCCTCTAAGTATGATCATGAATTCTGCAGGTTAGACATTTGGACGGGGCACAGCGGAGACAGTGGTCTCTGCTCTATGATGCCTGAGGCCGCGGCTGGAAGACTTGAAGGCCGAGGTGGGAATCATCAGAGGCGTCTTCACTCACAGATTTGGTGGCCAACACTGGCTGTTGGCTAGAACTTTGAGGTCTTTCTGCATGTGTTAGATTGGGCTTCCCCACAACACGGTAGCTGGATTCCAAGAATAAGTATCCCGAGAGATGGAGGCAGAAGTGCACGGCATCATTCAGATCTAGCCCTGGAAGTCACACAGCATCTTCTCCCATCTTCTACTAGTTGAAGCAGCCACCAAGGTCTGCCCTTGTCATAGGCCTCACCACTTGATGGCAGTGGTGTCAGGGTCACACTAAGAACACGTGGATGGGAGATATTGCTGTGGCCGTACTTAGGAAGTCCATCTGCCACGCCACCTCAACCAAAGCCAGCGCTTTTAGAGAAGAACCGCCGGCTTGTTCTTTCCAATACGCAACACTGAACTGCCAGAAACAAGGCAGCTCAGCGCTGGGCTGCCTGCTGATCCTGCGGAGGAGAACGTGAGAGGGAACTCTGAGTGGATGACTGCAAACAGGGAAGCCTGTCCAGAACAGAGTGCGTACTCTGGGAATGAGGTTCCAGGAGGAGAAATGGTTCAGGTCAGTTAAAAGCAAAAGCCAGAACAGTCTCTGTCTCAAAGCAGGAAAGCAGAGTCGCTGAGTGTGGCTGAGTGGCAGCTATACCTGGGCTTGTCGTTTAGGTAAGTGCAGCTGGCAGAACGTAGTCTGCCATGGGCACCCACCTGGGGTTAGGGGGCCTGGGAACCTCAGCTGAGCAGTGATACGTACGCACAAGCACCAGGTTAGAGATGCAGTGCTCTAGCGGGTCTGCGCCGGGGCCGCCAGGTTTGTCTGAATATCTCAGCAAATGATGGAACTCAAAGACCAGGCAATACTGAGATGGCTAGGCACAAGGTCATGGGGTCAGACACCCCTGGCTTGACACTGGTCTCCATCATCTGTGTCACCTTGGATGGATGACATCTCCAAGCTTCACTTTCTCATCTGCAAAATGGGGATAATTCTAGTCATAGAGCCATAGGCAATTTTAGGGCAAAGTTCTAAATTGGTAAGGCAAAAGTCGAGTACAGACAAAACCACCCTTGAAAGCCCCTTAATTTCCCCCCCAACATGTATACACATGGTTTTGCAGGTACAACCGTGTGGAGTGATTCTAAAGAAAACTGAATTTGGAGAACTGATGAGCCAGAACAGAGAAGGGCAAAGGAGAAGCCAGGAACAGATGGCTTGGCTGTCACGCCATCTGCCTTTGAGAAAATATCCAGCCCCTTGCTGAGTGGGGGACCTGGAGGGGTGAGGATGGGATTCTACCTGTCAGGTTCCCTGACTGACTTCTCTTCTGTTTTCATATTAATCCTCTATAATCTTAATATGTGTTGTGGATTTGTGTGCTCTCGTCAACATGAAACTAGGTAATACACACGAAGGCTCCCAGCACAGTCTGTGGCACATAACAGATGCTCAGTAAACATGGGCTGGATTTGAGTCTTAATCTTGCTGGACCAGACAAGGCTCGTTTGCAGCCAGGACAGCTGTCCAGGTTGTTAGGACATCAAAACATGTCCCTACCAGTTGATATAGAGCTGCTGTCCCAGTGCCCCCTGAGGGCTCCCCACTGCCCCAGTTGCCCTGGCTTCTTACCTGGGATCCCCAAATCCCCCCATGATCCAGCACCTTGAGGGGTGACCCTGGCCCAGGACCCTGCTCAGGCATAAGGCTGGAGTCTGTTCTGATTGGTTGATCCCTTGAGCTTCTAGGGTTAAATGTTTCAGGGGTCACCCTGCCCATGTTCCCAAGCCCCATGCAAAGCTGTCGGGAGGAGTCGGTACTGTTTCTTGCACTTCTCCACTGGCACGTCCTGCTGGGGCCCCGAGGATCCCTCATTCTGCCTGGGCTTTGGCTCCCGCACATCCAGGGGGCTGAGCAGGTGCGGGGCAGGAGCGTGGGGTAGTGCACAGCCAGGGCCCACCAGGGCGGCTGTCTGTGAAGTCCTTGAGCCCATCTCCTCTCAGGCTAGCCCTGCAGCTGTGTGGCGACCCAGGGCCAGTGCCTCTGAGACTGTGCGTCCTAGGACCTCTCCTCCAGCACTTTCTCAACTCCCCCTAGCATGCCTGATCATGCAAGAATGAACAAGTTGACCTGGTAGCCCAGGCGGCCAGCCCAAAGCAGCTGACACAAGTGTGAAATTTCTTCAAAGTCTTGGGTTTTGTTTCAAAATTACAGATTGTGCATTCTGCTCCACGATGTTTCCGTTTTTGTGTACATCTAAAAATAGTGCTTTAAATTACCTCCACTGAAGAAAATTGACTCTCCAGGAAGATGGCAGGCTCATCCTCTGACCTCATAGATACCCGGGTTCACTGCCATGGACCTCTGGGCGCTCAAGGCTGGAAATCTGGAAAGGTTGGCCTCCACCCCTCAGGTAGACTAGATCTCTAACTTTCCGCCTCTGACCTGTGCACAGACACACTTTTTGAGCCACCTCTAATTTCGGTCTCTCTGAAACCGTAGTTAACCCTGACCACTGCCCTATGGCCCTATCAGGAGAGACTGTCTCTTTCTGCTTCGGGTAGGACAGAGTCTGGGCAGTGCCAGGGACCTGGTTCCCACCCTGCCTGGGAGTAAAAGCAGTATGGCCGGGAAAGGGGAAGCCCAGAGACAGAGCGTTCGCCCTCCTGGACCCAGCGGCATCTTGGCCATCCCAGGTGGTGCCCATAAATTCCTCTTGTTTTACCTAAGCTAGTATGAGCTGAGCCTCATCACTTGCTGCCGAAAGAGTCCTAATTAGTCAACATTCTGAGAGAGGAGACCACTCTGGGAGGACCTTCTCCGTCTCCTCAAATACTTGGAGACCTTCATGGAGAGGAGGGAACATGGGCCAGAACCAAGACCGAGACATGGGAGATGGAGTGAGGCAGATGAAGGATGGGAGAAGGCAGTACTTTCTGAGTCAGATCCTTCCAGAGACAGCAGGGCCTGCTTCAACGGAGAGTGAGCTAAAGACCCCCTGGTAGGGAAGAGTAGGGGGATCCAGGCACTAGATGGGGCCGGGTGGGCTACTGGTCTCATAAAGTTGCTTCCCTTTCTGAGTCTCTGTTTCCACGCTACTCTCTAAGCCCTGTCCAAGGATGGCATGTCCCTGCTCCAGTGACCAGGCCTGCCTGAAGTCACCTCTCAGCTGCAAGCACTGGGGGGTGGGCAGGTGAGCCTGTTCTCAGCCCAGGTGTGGTAATTGGCTGTCCGCGTGTCAGGATTCTAGAATAGGAAAACTCAGTGACCCGAAGTGTCCCTTGTCTGAACCTCTCCATGACTGCTCTGGTTTATGCCCTTTGCCTGCAAACATCCCTGGAGGGCAGGGCATACAATCTTGGCAAGGCTGAGGTTTGCATGAAAACTTTCCTGTCCCCCTTTCTAGGGGCAGCTTCTCCTGCAGGAAAGATGAGCACCTCTGAGACCAGAGCCAAGAAGTGGAGGCTAAGCATTGGAGCTAGAAAAGCACAGGCCTGAGTAAGATGTAGGTACTGGTGTCCCCTGCTCACAGTCCATCCCGGATTGGAATCACCGGGAAAACGTGCAATTGTGTGTGTGGCGGGGGGGGGGGGGGGGGGGGGGGGGGGGGCGGGGGCGAGGGTTACAGGAGGATTCGAACAAGGAAAAGAGGTGCACACTCTGGATTTTGAGGAATTTCTACACATTGTAGATGAGGCCAATTTGGAAAAAGCCCCCAGGCTCGAGGTGCCACCCGACCCCAAACATCTGGCGGGCTGATACTGCCAAGGGGCTCTTCCCTGAACTGTGGGTGACAGCACCCAGACGGAGGACATGCCACGCTGCTCTGGCCGCCCAGGCACAACGATCTCACCGGCTTGTAGACAAAGGCCCGGTCAAAGTGTCCCAGATGGGCGGTGTGCACGATAGCACTTCCTAACCAGCGCACCGCATAACCCAGCGGGCACCTTCACGTCCGAGTCGCTGGCTGGTTTGCAGAGGTATTACTTCAGTTTTCCAGCAGAGGGCAAGGTGCTCCAAGGAAGAGGCGCCGTTTTCTGATTAGCATGGAAACCATTATGCTCTTCGGGCAGCAGGAATCTTGGAAGTGACAACCCTCCAGACTCAAACCTGAGTCCGATCCCTTTCTCTATTTACATAACTCTAATTTTAATCAAAGTAGTACCTCACCTTTTAAAAATGTCAAATGGTTCTCTGACTCAACAAAACCCAGCGGTCTCCTCTCGTCTCATCCACTCCCCAGGTGCAGCCACTTCAAATGCTTTTGGTGTTTCTTCTGCTAATCTACAGATTTCTAAATAACCTGCTTATCGTTCTAGTTCCTGATTTCCTAATTTTAGACATCATCTTTGACTTACTATGATGGAAGATGAAGATTTATCTTTCTTATAATCTACCCCAAGTTCTCCCCTCTCTCAAACACACACACACACACACACACACACGCACGCACGCACGCACACGTACTTTCTGTTGCCCGGCGTAATTATCTGACTGCTTTTGTTAAGTCAATATTCCGGATATTTACTTGCCTACAATATTTCTGCCATCTCTGGACAGACGGAATGCCTATTTGCCGTCATGATTTTCCACCCAACATTGCTTCTAAGATACATGCAAAAGAGCGACAATGGACTTGGGCCCCGGGAAGTCACTAGTCTCACCATATACTCCATCATCCGAAAGCTGGGAGCCTAAGTGGAGAGTGGAAGGGCCTTCAGAAGACTCGGTTAGTGCTACTTGAGAGAGAGTATCCTAAATGCTTGAGGATCTGATGTGCTTTCACTCAGCAGTCAGTATGAGGTATTTCCCCACCCCTGTCCACGGTAACTGGGCCAGGAAACACGGAGGGGAAGTGGCTTTTCTCACTATTATACCTAATAACCACTTGCAGAATTTCTGCTTCTTGTCCCCACGACTTTGAACACTGCTGATTTGGAAATCTTTGTTCGCAAGGGAGAAACAAAGGGGGAAGAAACCCGCTTCCTTAGGGAATAGAGACCTAGCTGTATGAGGTGCCGTCAGCAGCCAGCCAGCACCTTCTCCCCAGAAGTCTCAGTGCCAGCTGTGCAGAGACCCTCCTTGGAGCTCTGGAAATGCCAGCACTGGCCGGGCAGCATCCCCTCCAAAGAGGTCTGAGTCCCAGTCCTGTGAGACACCTCCTCCAAAAAATCTCTTCCCCTCCTCCCCTCCCCCGAGGCAGGTAGATGTTTCCCCAAGTTACCAGCTCTGTATTTTCTCAGAGTTTCTGCTCTGTCTTCCAGGACCTGATTAACCAATTCTCTCTGTATTTCTCATTGTCACAAACTAGCATGGTTTCTGTTTTCATGGCTGGATCCCAACTCATGCAGCCATGAGCAAGTAAATATGGTAAATCCAACTTATAGTGCTTGTAAAAAAAAGAAAACAAAGATTATGTGCCAATTCTTATAAAAACGTTTCTTTTGATTGCCAAATATCGATACTTAAATACTTTGTGATGAATTTTACAAAATGTGGGTAGGATCTAGATGAAGAAAACTACAAAATGTAGTTTTGTAGTGAGCAACAGAAAGTATGACTTGAACCAGTGGAGGCACATATCATTACAGGAAGAAAGTATCAATATTATAGATACCAATAATCACCCGTATAAATCTATAAACATAATGAAATTCCAGTCAACATCCCGTGGGGCTTTTTTTTTTTTTTGAAGTACAACGAAGTAAGTCTAAAGTTTACCTGGAGGAATAAATCATCAGCGCTTAATAAAATATCGAAACAAAGGGAAACCTGCATGACGGTTATTAAAATGCATTACAAAAATTCAGCAGTTAAAATAGTGTGGTTTGGCTCTATATCCAGTAACGGTGAAATGGTTTTCCTTGAATTAAACCTTCCTTCAGGTAATAATTATATATTCTGAACAAAGTATTTTAAAAAAAAAAACTATTTTAAAAATGATTTCACTAAAGAGTGAAAAAATAATGAATCCAGAATTGTATATCCAGAAAAAAGTATCCTTTAAATGCGGGAAATAGATATTTCAAATCACTAAAAACTGGGAGAATTCACTGCCAGCAGAGCTTCTTGCTCTACTAGAAATACGAAAAGAAGTTCTTCAGGCTGAAGGGAAATTACACCTGAAGGAAACTTAGATTTACAGGAAGGAACGAACTCCCCAAATGGTAAACATGTAAGTATTTATTAAAGAAAAGACATATTTTATTCTCTTAATTTATTTAAAAGGCATAAAATTGAGGCAAAAGTCATAACACTGTATTATGGAGTTTGTAATACATAGTTGTAATATATGTGATAAAAGCAACACAACCAGGAAATTGTTACAAAGTTCTTACCTTGATGTGTTACAATACTGCTGATAACCTAAGGCTGCATGTTGAAATCCCTAGAGCACATACTACAAAATAATGCAAAGATGCTTAGCTAAAAGGTCAATAGAGAAATTAAAAGGTTATTATTTTTTAATTTTTATACAATGATTTGGAATACTGTGCATTTTAAATTTACTTATTTATTTTTGGCTGTGTTGGGTCTTCGTTTCTGTGTGAGGGCTTTCTCTAGTTGCGGCTAGCGGGGGCCACTCTTCATCGCGGTGCGCGGGCCTCTCACTATCGCGGCCTCTCTTGTTGCGGAGCACAGGCTCCAGACGCACAGGCTCAGTAGTTGTGGCTCACGGGCCTAGTTGCTCCGCGGCATGTGGGATCCTCCCAGACCAGGACTCAAATCCGTGTCCCCTGCATTAGCAGGCAGATTCTCAACCACTGCGCCACCAGGGAAGTCCCAAAAGATTATTTTTTAAATATTTAACTCAAAAGAAGACAGGAAAGGAGAAACAGGAGCAAAAGATGCGTGGGACAAATGGGAAATAAATAGCAAAATGGATAAACCTCCATTCAACTATATCAATAATTATGTTAAATGCGGATGGATTAAATACTCCAGTTAAAAAGCAGAGCTTATCAGACTGGCTAAAAGAGCGGAAGCAACTATATGCTACATATAAGAGGCAATTTTTCAATATAGAGATACAATTAGGTTGAAAGTAAAAGGGTGGGAAAAGATAAACCATGCAAGCATTGGAAAGCTGGAAGCAGTAATGTTAAATCAGGTCAAATATATTTTAAAACAAGCAATATCAGCTGAGATAAAGAACATATCAGTGCTTTTGTTAAAAGCACTGAATTATAGACATGTATATTCCTAGTTACACAGCTTCAATTAAAAAAAAAAAAAAAGGCTGACAAGACTAAAGGGAGAAATAGCAAAACCTGTGATCAGGTTTGAAGATGCTACACTCCTTTCTCAGAAATCAAACAAACCAAAACTCAGTTAAGATATAAAAAATATGAATAAGATTATAAAGTACTTTGATCTAATTGTCATTTATAGAATACTACACCAAACAACTACAAAAAAAAAAATACATGTTCTTTGCAAGGGCATTTAGAACACACACTAAGAGAGACCATATAGTAGACCGTTAAAAAAAACCTCAAAAAATTTCAAAAGATTGAAATCTTACAAAGTGTGTTCTCTGTCAACAATGGAATTAAATTGGATATTAGCAACAATAAGATATCTTAAAAAATCCCCAAATAATTGGAAATTAAATAACACAATTTTAAATAATTCATTGGTCAAAGAAGAAATTATAGAAAAAAATAGAAAATATCTTAGACTGAATAATAAAAATACATCTCAAAATGTGTGGGATATAGCTAAAGCAGTGCTTAGAAAGAAATTTATGCCATTAACTGTTTATATTAGAAAAGAAGAACAATTCAATTTCAATGGCTTAAATTTCCACCTGATGAAACTAGGAAAAGATGACCAACTAAACTCTGAGTAACTATAGACTTTAGTGAGAAATAAACTGTTAACACTGGCTCACTAACCGTAACAAATTTATCACAGTAACATAAGATGCTAATAAATAATATGGGAAATTGGGTGAGGCATACACAAGAACACTGTGTACTGTCTTCTCAATTTTTCTGTAAGTCTAAACCTCAAAATATAAAATCTATTGAAAAGTAAAAATATAGCAGATGTAATTCAGCAACATATAAAAATGATGATACATCATGAGCAATTGAGGTTCTTCTCAGTAATGTGAGTTTGTTTTAACATTTCAGAAGCAATCAGTGTAACTCACCTGTTAATTGTTTATTCTGTTAACAGAATTTGGTAGAATTCAACACCCATTCATGGTAAAAAAAATTTCATCAAATTAGCAATAGGTGGGCACTTACTCCATCTGGTAAAGGAGATCTAGGTCCAGGTAGATAGAGATAGATGATATTTAGATAGACAAATAGATACATAGATAGATACATAGATAGATGGAAACCTTTAGCTAATTTCATACTAATGAACAACTAGAGGTTTTTCCTCCAAAATCAGCAGTAAAACAAGAACAACTCCTGACACTTCTGTTCTACATTGTACTGATAGTTCTAGCTAGTGCAAGAAGGAAAACATTACTTACCATACAAGAAAAAGAAAAAATATTGTAGTCTGATATTCATGTTTTTAAAATGGAATTTTTAATTAAAAATCTTTCTGGAAAGAAACCTCTGGGACCAGATATCTTCCCTGGTGAATTCTTCCAAATATTTAAGGGAGAAACAATGCCAATATTATATAAATTCTTTCAGAAAATTGAGAAAGAGAAAACACTTCCAAGCTTGTTTTTTAAAGCTGACATAACTGTGATAACGAAGACTAACATTTTATTATATATAGAGTCCCTGACTGACGATGGTTCGCCTTATGATTTGTTTTTTACTTTATGATGGTGCAAAAGCAATACGAATTCATAGAAACTGTATTTTGAATTTTGATCTTTGCCTGGGCTAGTGAAACATGGTACTATGCCCTCTTGTAATGCTGGGCAGTGGCAGCCACAGCTCCCAGTCAGCCACGTGATAACGAGGGTAAACAACTGATGTACATAAAACCACTCTGTACCAGACACCCATTCTGTTTTTCACGTTCAGTACAGTATTCAATAAATTACATGAGATATTCAACACTTTATTCTAAAATAGGCTTTGTATTAGATGATTTTGCCCAACCATAAGCTAATGTAAGTGGTCTGAGTACATTTAAAGCAGGCGAGGCTAAGCTACGCTGTTCAGTAGGTTAAGTGTATTAAATGCATTTTCAACTTACGATATTTTCAACTTATGGTGGCTTTATTGAGCTGTAACCCCATTGTAAGTTGGGGAAGATTTGTATATTACAAGAAAGAAAAAGAAAATCACAGGTCAATATCTCTCTTAAATATAAATGTAAAAACCCTAAGTAAAATATTTGCAAATTAAATCTAGTGACATATAAAAGGGAACTATATCATGACCGAGTGGTGTTTATTCCAAGAATGCAAAGTTACCTTAACATTCTTTCAGTGCAATTTACCACATTATCAGAGTTAAAAAGAAAAATTATGTAATCATCACAATAGATACAGAAATATTATTTGACAAAATTCAATACTTGTTCATAATAAGCTACCAGAAAAATAGAAATAGAAAGGAACTTCCTTACTCTAAAGGAACTTCCTTACTCTAAACTAGAAAAACACTCAGCTAACATCTTTTAATGGTGAAATGGTGAATGCTTTCCCCTGATATTAGGAACAAGACAAGAAAGACTACCATCACTACTTCTATTCAGCATTGTACTGAAGATCCTAGCCAGTGAAATAAGGTAAGAAAAAGAATTAAAAGGTATAAGATTGGAAAAGTAAAACTACCATTTTTCATATATGACATAGGATGGTGTATGTCAAAAATTCAAAAGGATCTGCGAACAACCTATTAGAATTAATAAGCAAATTTGGAAAAGTTGTTTAAACAAGGTGACTTTTCATAAATTAATTATATCTCTACATAATATTTTAAAAAATGGAAATAGAACTTCAAAACCCACCATTAACAAGTGGATTTTAAAAATCAAATGCTTGGGACTTGGCACAGTGGTTAAGAATCTGCCTGCCAGTGCAGGGGACACAGGTTCAAGCCCTGGTCCGGGAGGATCCTACATGCTACGGAGCAGCTGGGCCCGTGCACCACAGCTACTGAGCCTGCGCTCTAGAGCCCATGAGCCACAACTGCGGAGCCCATGTGTCACAACTACTGAAGCCCACATGCCTCCCACAACAAGGAAGCCCACCTCCATGAGAGGCCCATGCACTGCAATGAAGAGTGGCCCCCGTTCACTCCAACTAGAGAAAGCCTGTGCACAGCAATGAAGACCCAGTGCAGCCAAAAATGAATAAGTAAATAAATTTATTTTAGAAAATCAAATGCTTAAGAACAAAAACAATGAAAAATTGCAAGACATCTACACTGAAATCATTGTTGAGAGAAATTAAATAAGACATAAAAATGAATTGACATTCCATATTTATTGATTGGAAGACTCATACTGTTTCTCTCCAAATACCAATATCTCTCCTGATTTATAGATTCAGTGCCATTTCAATAAAAATCCCAGAAGGAAATTGAAAATTTCCTTCTAAAATATACATAGGAATGCAGAGAAACTAGAATAGCCAAAATGGTCTTGAAGAAGAACAAAATTGGAGGATTCACACCACTACATATTAATGCTTAAAATTTAAAGCTACAATGATTAAGAAGGTTATATGGTTTTGTTTGACACCATAAACAAATAGAAGAAGGAAGTAGGATAGAGTCAGCAATAGACCAACATTTATATGGTCAGTTGATATTTGACAATGGGTCACTGCATTTCAGGGGGTAAAGGATTCTTTTAAAATAAGTGTTGTAATGTTCTTACATCATTTGGCTATCCCTATGGGTAAAAATGAACCGTGATCCGTACCTCATACCATGCAAAATTAATTTGAAATGGATAATGGATCTAAATGTGGAAGACAGAACAATAAGGCTCTTAGATGAAAACATAGAGGAATATCTTTATGACCTTGGGGTAGGCAAACAAATTCTTAAACAGAACTCAGAAAACATGAACCATAAAATAGACTTCATTAAAATTAAGAACTTCTGTTCATAAAAAGACATCAGGAGAGTGAAAAAGCAAGTTACCACGTATTGGGAGAAGATATTCACAACACATATATCTGAAAAATAAATAAAACAAAGCCCAAAACCCCAGTTAAACATTGGGCACAAAACTTAAGGACTTCACAAGACAGAATATCCAAATGGCCAGTAAACACATGAAAAGGTGCTCAACATCATTATTCATCAGGAAAAAGCCAATTAAAACCACAATGAGACACTACTATACATCCTCTAAAATGAATAAAAATAAAGCTTGACAATAGTAAGTGTAGGCAGTTATGTGGAACAGCTGGGACTCTCTCATACAGTATATTGTTTGGGGGAAAGTAAATTGATATGATTACTTTGGAGAACTCTTTGAAAATTTTGTATAAAGTTAAACATACACCTACCCCATCATCAAGCAATTTGAATCCTAGGTAACTACCCAAGAGATATTAATATACACATGTCCATCAAAAAATGTACAAAAATGTTTATAGCAACTTTGCTCAAAATAGCCATGAATTGGACAAAAGTTAAATGTCCATCAGCAGTAAAATAGATCACTGGTATATTCCTACAAGGGAACACTACACAGCAATGAAAGTGGCAAACTTCTGTATTCTAACAATATGGGTGAATCTCAGATATGATGATCAAAAGGAGTAGACATCGGGCTTCCCTGGCGGCGCAGTGGTTGAGAGTCCGCCTGCTGATGCAGGGGACACAGAAATTAAAGGAAGCAGATAATACACAGAATAAGGGGGAAGAAGATATTCCTAGAGAAGTGAAAACATTGTATCCATTAAAAATAAAAGAAGCTATAAGAAAAACAGAGAACAAGAAATCTTGTTTGTTGATGGAAATTTAAACTATGAGAGCTGAAATTATTTTTTTTAATTAATTTATTTTTGACTGCATTGGGTCTCCGTTGCTGCGTGCGGGCTCTCTCCAGATGTGGTGAGCAGGGGCCACTCCTCGCTGTGGTGCTCAGGCCTCTCACTGTGTGGCCTCTCCCATTGTGGAGCACAGGCTCTAGGCACTCAGGCTTCAGTAGTTGTGGCACATGGGCTCAGTAGTTGTGTCTTGAGGGCTCTATTGCACAGGCTCAGTAGTTGTGGCGCACAGGCCCAGTTGCCCCGCGGCATGTGGGATCTTCCCAGACCAGGGCTCAAACCCATGTCCCCTGCATTGGCAGGCAGATTCCCAACCACTGAGCCACCAGCAAAGCCCTGAGAGCTGAAATTTTTTTAAGAAAAAAGTCTAAATATTGAAAGATAAGGTCATGGAAATCTCCCAGAAAGTACAATAAAAAATTGTGGTATATCAATGAAAGGAAATGCTACTCAATACTAAAAATGGACTAACTGCTGGTTTAAACAACAGCATGAATGAATCTCAAAACATGCTGAAAAAAGTGTTGTAGAAAAAACAAAACAAAAAAAACAAGAATATGTGACAGAGACTCCAGGGAGTTACAAAGCCTATAGCCTATCTGACTCTTTTCAGAAAGATTTCTGGTCCACTATACAAGAAAAAAAGTCTGTAGGGAAAAAATATTTCTGATAGATCATTTGAAAGTTCTGAGGATGTCAAAAATTGTAGTGAAAGGCATTCTATAGTGTTGGAGTAAAATCTTAGATGTTAAAAAAAACTTAGCAAATGAAAAAAGATGTCTATTATGAACCCTAGGAAAACCAAAAAGCTGTAATCAAGGTAATTTAATTACAGTGTGTCTTTGGCTTAGCAATTCGCAACATTCACACGGTCATTACAATGAACACACTGAGTAGGGACACACGCCAACACTGAGATGTGACCACGTTGAGCCCAAGGTGGTAGTGGTGTGTGGGGCATCAGGGAAGAGGGAGTGTAAGTGAATGGAAGACTCATCTTCCACGTCAGAAAAATCAATGCATAACGTCTAAAACTGATTAATCAGAAGCTAGCAATGTAAACATACAATTTGGAATATGAAGGCAAATACCATCTAAGAGTTAAAATTTCTGCCTCTAGGAATTAGAACAAGTTAATTAAATTAAAAAGATAAGGCAAAGTGGGGGCTGTGCCCTGTCTAACTTTAAAATATACTGTAAAGCTATAGTAACCTGAACAGTTTGGTACTGTGCAAATAGACAAATGATCAATGATACATAATAGAGAGACAAGAAGTAGGCATGTGTATGATATGGAAATTTAACACGGGATACAGATAGCACTGCAAAACAATGAGAAATGGGTGAATTATACAATAATTGGTGTTAGGACAACTAGCTATTCACTAAGGAAAAAAATAAAGTTAGATCCCTATGTTACACTCTGCACCAAAATAAATTCCAGGTGGATCAAATATTTTTTTCAAAATATTAAACAAAAAAAGAATCTAACAGCATGTTTTTATAATTATCTGAAGGAGAAGGTCTTTCTAACTCTGCCCACAAAACCATAAAGGAAAAACAAAACATTTAAATTTCCATATAGCAAAAAAAATCATAAATACATTTATGAAAAATTTATGAATTGAGAAAATAAATTGTGTTATAGATTTCAAAGACTTGTTAACCTTCATATGTAAACTACATTTATGAGTCAATAAAAAGATACAAGATCCCAAATTTAAAGTGGACAAAGGATGTGATAAGCAATTCACAAAAGAAGCACAAAGATTAATAAACACATGAAACTATGCTGATGTTGCTAACAATATCAGTTTAAATATTGGTCTGAAACAGCAATGAGATAGCTCACTTGCACATCAAATTACTGAAGATTAAGCAGATGGATGATGTTCAGCGTAAGGGTTTAGAGAAAAAAACAGGCTCACACAAAGCCAATGAGAACTGATATTGGTACAACCTTTCTGGAGGGCGATTTGGCAAAACATTTCAGGATGTGAAGCTGGGCATACATTTTGACCCTGAAACTTCTGGAACTTATTCCAATGGAATAATGAGAGAAGCACACAAAATATACATCTAAGGGTGTCTACTTCAGTATTTTTATGATAGAAAAATATGAACTACAGATGTCCATTTGTTTACATGTCTTTATGTTGGTCTCCCCAGGGACCCTCTTAGCTCCATGTGGGCAGTGGCTCTTTCTGGTATGTGAGAGGCCTTCAATAAATGTTTTAGGATTGGATGGACAGATGGGTGAGTTGATGAAAGAAGGGAGGGAAAGAGGGGGAAACAATGTTGGAGGTTGTTTGGAATCATCTAGTCTATTGATTCCCATATTTCTTAATTTCATGCACTAATATCCATTCCAAAATAATTGAGGGAACTATTATACATTTGTCAACTCTTTATTTTGCCCAGTAAGGTCACTGGGGGAAAAATCCCCCACAAAATTACCTCTAACTTGGGCTTCCCTGGTGGCGCAGTGGTTGGGAGTCCGCCTGCCGATGCAGGGGATGCAGGTTCGTGCCCTGGTCCGGGAAGATCCCACATGCCGCGGAGCGGCTGGGCCCGTGAGCCATGGCAGCTGAGCCTGCGCATCCGGAGCCTGTGCTCCGCAATGAGAGAGGCCACAACAGTGAGAGGCCCACGTACCGCAAAAAAAAAAAAGTTACCTCCAACTTTCATATATGCTATTAACATCCATTCATAAAAGAACATTTAAACACCAAAATAAGAGAGACCACATCAACACTCTGACTAAAAGATAATCCTTCAAGTTGAATGGATTTAGCTTTATAAAAACAATCTCTATTACTTTATGGTTTTCATCTTCTCGAGGACCAGGGAAAAGTTCTCTGACAGAGGTGGTTCCATGAACCAGCATGTGGAAATTGGTCCCTCATTTTACAGGTTGCGAGACTGAGGCTCTGAGCCGAGGTGGGACCTGACTGGAGTCCCCCAGAGACCAAATAGTAGGGGGAGCACCAGAACCCACATCTCTTGATTCCTGGCCCAGAGCTCCCTCTTCAAGACAGTGCCCACCACCTAACAACATGGCAACACCCTTCCTAGAATCAAGAATACTCCCCTGTGGTAGGGACTTCTGAGCTCACCAAAGCTAACATCTGATCTGGGCATAAATTATCTCGAAAACCCCCCTCCGCCCCACCCCCCTGGCTTACAGACCTCCACTAAAGCTAGCTCACCATTTGCAGCTACAGCCCCTTTTGTTGTCGGCTGGCGGGGGAGGGCTCCATTTCTTAGGCAGTTCTCTTTTTCCCTGGAGCTGAAATGTGTTTTAATGTGGTTCCACCCCACATCCCTGAACCTGCTCCCCTATCTGCATGAGGTCCTGCAGGTTTAGGAATGTGTGGCATTCAGGGGTCTTATCCTAGAGTTTCCTGGAAGTTGAAAACAGCCTCTGTAACGCCTCAATCTTCATCCCTCCCTCCTTTCCAATCACTAACGCACAAGAAGAAAAGAACAACGCGTTGAATGCTGATTGAATCCAACATTCCCAACCCAATTTACAGATAACGAGAATGAGACTTAGAGCAGAGATCTGGGGCTAACTGAGGTCCCCTGAAATGGAGGGAGTTGCCCAGACTCTCATGTTTGGAAGCAGAGCTCCAACAACTAGCACTCAGACCAATGTTTCCAACTTTGATTTTACCAGTCTACCAAGGAAGGCCCTGTCTAGGATGCAGAGAAGTTTGCAAGGCAAGCTCTGCAGCTGGCACTCACCTGAGAGCTGGGGGTGTCTTTGGTCTACTGTCCTGGCTATATATATGGTTAAGAATTGTGGAGAATAGCTTTGTGATTGTCTACAAGTTACATCATTTCTTAGGTCGTAATGTTGCAAAGCAATAGAAATTGCTCTGATGATTCTGGTCATTACCCTCCAAGGTGACCCCCAACAAGCCTTCCTCCCAGTATTCACACCCTTGTGTAGTCCCCCCAACACTGTACCAGGGTTGGTCTGTGTAGCCAATAGAATGTGGCAGAAGGGATAGTATGCCACTCTGAGGTTAGGTTATAAAAGACTATGGTTTTCTTCTCCTCTCTCTGTCTCTCTCTCTCTCTCTCTCTGATCATTCACTCCACGGGAGACCAGCTGCCATACCACAAACAGCCCTACTGACATGCCCACTGCAAGAATCTAAGCCCTCTTTCCAACAACCACAGGAATAGGGTGACCAACCCACCCTGGTTTGCCTGGAGCCAACCTGGCTTCAAAGCTGAAATTCCCATATCCTGGGAATCCCCCCTCAGTCCCAGGCAAATGGATCATTGGTTGTCCGACATGTGAGGGAGTTTGGAAGTGGATTCACCAGCCCCTGGCAAGCCTTCAGATGACTGTAGCCCCAGCTGACAGCTTGACTGTAACCTCATGAGAGATTCTGATCCAGAACCACCCAGGTAAGCTGCTCCCAGGATTCTTGATTCTCAGAAACTGGGAGAGAATAGATGTTTATTGTCTTTAGCTGCTAAGTTTTGGGGTCATTTGTTATGTAGCGATTGATAACTAGTACATTGATTTAAGCAGAAGAGGAACATATTGAAAGGAGTTCAGGTAGCTCATGACCCTCTGGAAGGTTGGAGAAGCAAGTGTGGGGTGCGCAGGAGCAGAGCCACGGCCAAGACCACACCACAGAACCAGTGCAGTGAGGACACTGCCTGCTACTGCCCAACAGGTACTATAGCTTGCACCACAAGCCCCGCAGCTCTGCTGGATCCAGCTACAGGCACTCCTGCCCCTGAGAACTGACTGTACTGCACCCCTACTCTCACCAGAAAGGACTGTCCATGGTTCATGCCTCTACGTGTCCCTAGCTTCCAATTCAAAGGTGGGGGAACTCATCCAATGGGCTGAGTCTCCATCATGTATCTGTGCCTTACCTTTGAGCTACTATATAACAGAGTACCACCGACTGGCAGCTTATAAAAAACAGAAAATTATGTCTCATGGTTCTGGAGGCTGGAAGTCCAAGATCAAGATGCCAGCAGATTGTGTCTGGAGGTAACCAATTTTCTGGTTCATGGACAGCTGTCTTCTCTCTGTGTCCTTCTATGGCAGGAGGGTTGAGTGAGCTCTCTGGAGTCTCTTTGGTAAGGGCACTAATCTCATTCATGAGGGCCCCACTTTCATGACCATTACACCTCCCAAAGTCCTCATCCGAATATTATCATGCTGGGGATTAGGTTTCAACACATGAATTTGGGGGGGGCGGTGCAGGGGCGGACACAAACATTCAGTCTATAGCACTGGGAAAGGGAATTTATGAGGTTTTCAGATTCTCTAGTGGGGATGGGGGAGGGCACACCCTGCTTCTCCCCAAGGCTTGGAAGGTGGGAATTTCTCCAGTCACTGGAAGGGAAGTCAGTTGCTGGGCAGCCAGAAAAAAGACAAGTCCACATCAACCTCATAATGGGGTGGGGGGTGGGGGGTGTGATAGTTAAATAAGATGGTCTGTGAACATACCTACCCACTTACCTGCCACTAGGTCAATGTTAGTAGCCACATGGCAGCCAAGGTGATTGTGTTAAAACATAAGTCAGGCCCTGAGTCTCCCCAGCTATAAATCATCAGTGGCTTCCACTGATGTTCAAATAAAACCAAACCAAGGAAAAACATGGCCAAGATTCAACCCCTTCTCCTTCTCCTTCTCGTCTCCTTCCCTGTCTCCCTTCCATACTATACTCTGCACACTGGCCATGGGCCACCCCATACAACAAGCCTGGCTAGCTCCTGCTTCAGGGCCTTTGCATGGGCTGTGTCCCCTGCTGAGGGGACTCGACTACTCCACTGTAGGAGAGGGTGACTCCTTTCCATTGATCAAGACTCCCATGAAATGCCATCTCCTCAGAGAGGCCTTCCCTGTCCTAGGTTCTGAAGTTGCTCCTTTACTCCCAACCTCCATCCTAATCACCTCACCTTGCTGGGCACGTGGTAAGCAGCCCATAAGTGGCAGTGGCTTCTTTAGAAAAGAGGAGGCTGTTCCCTGCCAAACCTCAACAGGAGGGACAAATGGGGGATATCTTGGGGGGGGGATGGGTAGGGGATAGTGGTCTATGCTTCCTGGGGAGTTGCCAGGAGAGAGGCACGCTATTTGTCAGTAGAACCAAAAAATAGCCATGATGATCTGATGCAGGGCATTTGATCTTAGCCGTCGTCAGCAGCTGAGTGAGGAATCCCTTGGTCTTAAGCCAGTCCCTCCTTCCTTCCAAGAGAGGAATCCCTCAGCTGTTGGGCGAGTGGACAAGACCAGAACAGAACGGTGCCTGGCTTAACACAAGGCCCATGGAATCCAGCTCCCTTCAGCAACTCTTCCAAATGTGGATTTATTTTAAATATTTATTTCTTGCCATTAAAAAGGGGGGGGCATCTTTAATAAATGGCAGAGAAAACAAAGCTGAGTCAGTAGGATTAGAAGTGGGAAAGGAGGAATGAGGAGGAAGCAACTGCCAAAGTTGTTGGGAATGGGGGTAGAATTTGGCTCTGAGCTTCCTGGCAGGCTGTGTAAAAAGGGAAACCTGATCAGTTACGGAGCTCTTCTTATTAGCAAGGGAGATGCTTGCCAGTTCCTTGGGGGAAATGCAGTTGGTTTTTAGTTTGTTTTTTCCAGGCACTAAATCCTGAATGAAATTTCTCCCTCAAGGCCATTGGAAGGGTCATTAATTGATGCAATAAACACTTGTCCTTGTTTTACAGCAAATGTGGAAGTGATCTGGGGGGCATTTAACTTGCAGCTCGTTGTATGTATGTTTTACCTGGGTGTCATTATTATTAGTAGGTGAGAAAGGCCTCAGATTGACTTTTCCTTCCAAAGAGCTGACCTTCATTCACCTAGAGCATCTAAATATCCTCACAGGGACCTGCAAGTGACTGGGATTGTTGACACATGTTGTGTAGGGCAGGTCATGAAGTACCTGACCTCCCATCACAAAGTTCTGGTCAGCTTCTATTGTGTGATATGCCCAAGGGAGAAACCAGGGAGATATATCTTACAAACCTTTAGGCTGAAAAGTTGCATTATGGAGAAGGACGATAAACCAGAAACAACCAAGAGTGGAAGGCATTGAACGATGGAGTCAGGCAGATGTAGATTTGAATCTTATCCTACCTCTAACTAGCTGTGTGGCCTCGGGCAAGTTTCTTAATCTCTCTGAGCATGGTTTCCCTGTCTGTAAAAATAATGATGATGAGGTCCGCCTTGGATTACTGAGAGAGTCAAATGGTAAGGTCCCTGAAAGTGTGTGTCATGTGCTCTATTCACTTCAATCCCCTTTGTACCACCCCTCCCCGCAACCAACTTGCTCTCAGAGAATTTGTGTGGAGCTCCCACTCCCATCCCTACTTCTGTGTTTCAGGCCCAACTCAGTCCACAAAGGGCAGCTGAGGCACAGCCTCACAAGACCTGCTTTGTCCAGACCACTTGTCTATGGTGATTACCTTCAGGCCCTGGGGCCAGTTGCTGCCCACTGACCCAGAGCACCTGTGCCAGCCCTTGGCTGCCTTGGGATCCCAGCAACCCTCCCAGCCTTGTTCCAGATTCCTTCCTGCGCTCTGGTCTTGATTATGTGGTTACAGGGCAGCTTCTTGAGGGCAGAATGTAGGACCCCTGCTCCAAACTCTTTGTGTCACACGGGAAGAGGCTGGAGCCCAGACAGGCAGAGTCACGTGCCCCAGGTTTCACGGCATGGAGTGGCAGGCTGGACCTCAGACCTGGCTCTCTGAACCATGCAGTGTCTCTGTGCTCCCCAAGCGTGACGCCAGAAGATTCCCGGCCTGCAATGCCTGAGGACCAGCCCCACTCCAGAGTTGCTGCCTGAAGGCCGATTGTCCCTGGCAAAGAGAAGCTAGACCAGGCCAAATGGATGGGGAGATTTAAATAGAAAACCAACACCACATGGAAAAATTCCCTCTTTGCCTCACTCACCACCTCCTACTCTTAAAGATCTTTTTGCATTTTGGAGGCTGTGACCATGTTCTCTCTTTATCCACTTGGCTTTCTGGCCTCACCTCTGGTTCCTCTGCCCCACCCACTCTCTATTCCATTCACACCTGGCCACATGTCACACACCCTGGCCACTTTGAGACCTCCATGTCTTTGCCAGTGCCGTTTGCCTTCCTGGAATGCCATCCTAGCACTGGTGGAAATTGCAAACCCCCTCTTAGGGCCCACCTCTGACATCATTTCCTTGGTGAATCCTACTCCTCAAAAGGAACAAATGGCTCCCTCCTCAGTGTCCTTTCCCCTCCCTGCCCAAGCACCTGGCCTCCAGTATAAAGCTTAGCACAGTCGGGTGTGCATTAATTATTGAATCAATTTGAGTTAGCCATGAGTTCCTTCATCTCCTGGCCAGAACAAGACCTCCTGGAAGGACCAGATCTAACTAATCTTGGTACTCCCCAGTACCCAATACTCTGCCTGGCATGGAACAGACAGACACTAGGAAACTTTGATAGTTATATTGAGTCATATAATTATGGTGTTAATTACCATTACTTGAGCATCTACTGTGAGCAATCTGGTGCTACGCTCCTGAAGTACTCTCATGGCTCCTCACACAGAGCCAGCAGCGTGGGTTACTGGTGTGCCCCACTTTGCAGATAAGGAAACTGAGACTCGGTTACTTACTCAAGATCACACAGCAAGTAAGAGATGGGGGATTCCAAGAAGCTGTGTTTGTGATGCCAAAGTCAAGGGAAACAAATGAAGTGGTGCATGAAGTGCTTCCCCCCACAAGCCCCAACATCCAAACTCCAGGAGCACGTCCTGGGGTCTGACCATGGACGCCATCTGGGGTCGAGGCGCCCTGCCAGCCAAGAAATTGACAGGGAACTCCATCCCCGAGAGGAGGTCATCACAGGGAGGTACCCACTGGAGGCCTCCTGTGCCAGGCCTTTCAGGGCTTCCACGGATGTCTGGGGGGCGCCCCACCGCGTTCCTGGGGATAATTTCTACTGGAGGTTACGCCCCGGTTTTAGAGCCAGAGCAGCGCAGCCTCCCCTGACAGGACACATCTCGCACTTCGGCCACTCGCAGACAACAACGCCAGAATAAAACGGTTATTTGGGGAATGGTTGTCTCGGTTACGCCATCCCGCGGTGTCCTCTGCTCCATCCTAACCCGTCGGTTTTCTAAGCGCAGGAGAAAGACTTTCAAGCCTTTAAACACTTTGTCTTTATGAAAATTCTGCCCCATCTTTTCCTTGCTACCTTGTTACTCTGTGATGTTAAATCCCATTTCACAGATGGAGAAACTGAGGAACCGAGCAGGCGAGCGCAGTTTAAACATCTTTTCCAAGGCAGCTGGGGACCAGCCCATCGGGTTCTCAGAATCTCAATTCCGGTGATAAATTTCGATTTGAAGAACACGCGCGGTTCGCGACTTTAAATCCGCAGCCCCATGTAAATAACATTTTAAACGAACTCCCCCCCCCACACACAAAGACCCTTTCCCTCAGCTTTCAGCGGGATGCCCCTGTTTTACAACTTTAGTTTGAATCTCCAAACAGCTGGGCATTCAAAGGGTTAAACTGGATCAGCAGGGGGCCAGCTGCGGGCGGCGAAGCCAAGAAAGGGTTAAAAATATCAACGCATTTATTCCCCAGACTGGTTCAAAAGGGGCAGCAATAGGATTGGGGAGCCAGGGAGCACCCCCCAAGGAATGACTTTTTAAAATTCTAGAACTTTTAATTCCGACCAAAAAAAAAAAAAAAGTGTCCCAGCTCGAAAGTTCTTTTAACCTTTTCTTTTTTCATTTATTATTTTTTTTTCTAGATTTCTCCGCGGGCTGGTTTATAAAAGTCGCCCTCTCCTTTTGGGTTCGAGAAGCCAGGTTCCCCCCTCCGGGCAGGGCGCGGGGCGGGGGCCGAGGGGGCCCCGGGAGTTTTCTCCGGGGCCGGGTTGGGACGCGGCTGGTGAGTCCCGGCTCCGGCCCCTGAATTGGGGGGTCCGCGTCTGCCCCAAACGCCGCTTTCTTCCGTTTTCCATGTCATTTCCTGTACTAATAAGATGGTGGTCAAAGTAGGGGAGGAGAGCAGCAGCGAGTCGCCGCCGCCGCCGCGCCGAGGCTGGCGCTGAAACTTTGCCTCGCCGGGGACCAGCGCGCCCGCAGCGCGGCCGCTCCCGCCGCGGGGGCCGCCAGCCCGGGCCGCGCCGCCTCCGCCGAGCCGCCCGCCGGGCCGCCCGCGCCGCCCGGGCCCCGCGGCTGCCGCAGCATTCCCGGGAAGGTGAGTCAGCCCCGGTAGCCAATGTGGCCATTGAAAATGGCTTCGGAAAGCGCTCGGCAGTTTGCCAACGCGCGCGGGGGCCGCCGGTGCAGGGGCTGCGAGCGGCCTCGGGGGTGGCGGGCGGCCGGGGGAGTCATCGCGAGCAGTGCGGGGGGCCCGGGCGGCGCGGGCGCGGACCGGGGGGGCGCCTCGCCCCGGCCCCGAGGTGGGTTAACCCTCGGCAGGTAGGTGCTGCCGCTGCCGCCGCCGCCGCCGCCGCCGCCGCCGCCGCCGCCGCCGCCGCCGCCGCCGCGGGATTCGGGGGCCGCCCCTCCGCCTCCTTCCTCCCCGCTAGCTCCTAGCTCGCTCGCCTTGTTACAATGTAGCCTTTTCTCTGCGCCGACGTGCCGCCCGCTGACGGACGTGGCCGCCGACCAATGGGAGCGGCCTCCCGGGCCGAGCTTTCGGAATGAGAACGCGGTGACACGGGCGGGGCGGGGCGCCGAAGGCTGGAGGGCTCGCCGCCGCTGCTGGCCTAGTTCTCGGGGGCACTTTGGGCTCGGCGCCCGGGGGCCGATTTGGGGGGCACGGGTCCTGCCGGGGTGCAGTGGGGCCTCTTCCCACGCGCCGCACGATTTCCCGCTAAACGTGGCCGCGCCGGGGGCTGTTTCTTTAATACATTTTCCATCTTAGTTGCGGTGTAGACTCTTAGGGAAATGTCCGGAGTGTAGCCTCCATCCCCCACTCGCAATCCCCAAGGTGCTCTGCTCTGCCGGCACTTAGCGGCCGATGACCTTTCTCCGGTCAAGGCCAGCACGCCCTAGGCAAGTGACTGCAAGGAGAACACAAATGTCTCGAGCGCTGAGCAGTGCTGGCGGAAAAGTTGCTTGTGTCTTGTATGGGGTTGGGCGATAGGGGCTTAAGATCCCAGGGGTGGGCTGGGACTTCGGGGAGAAGAATGTTAAACCTCTCTTCTTAGACGTTTGCTTCATGTGGAGAAAGGCTGTGGTATATAATTTAGAGTGGTTGAAGGAAACACACCCAGTTCTTTGTCCGTGGGGACAGGAGGCAATAATGAGAGATTGCTCTCCATGCCTGGAAACCCTATAAAATGGGGGTTTTATCTGTGCTGGAGCAAAAGAATTTTCCATGGAGCATGATGCCTCTGGCACCCAAGCTGGCTTTGCCCACATTTCCCCTTGAGAGGAAGGAAGGGGTTAGGGTTGTGAGGTCCATGGGGCAAAAGTAACAGGCTGTGTTTCCTTCCAGGGGGAGCGGGGCATGATTTTCACCCACCAACGCTCCGAGAGGTGGGCAAGCAGATTTCTGTGTGGGCACGTGTCTGGGAATAGAGCCCAGGGCTGTTGCTTTAGTTTAATGAAAAGGGGCTTCTCCATTGGAGTCCTTCTTCCCCTTCATACTAATATGCGACTTTGGACTTGGCACGGTTACTTTTGACCTCTCTGGGCCTTGCTTCTCCATCCCTAAAGTGGGGCTAACATAGCCTGCCTGGCCAGTCAGCTGTGAGATTATATGAGATAGCACAGAGAAAATGCCTAGCCCGGGGGCCACACATGATGTAAGAAGTGTTGTTCTCTCTGCCTGGGATTGTTGCAGAGCACTCTCTTGGGAATATCAGGATTGCCCAACAAGCCCCACCTCGGTCCATTCAGTCCCAAACTGACGGGGCCTCCAAGGAGCAGCTGGGGCAGGGTCTACTCTCCCTTCCCTAGTGACATATTCAAAGAGGAGGGGCTCCCCTCACTGGTCCCAGGAGCCCTGATCAGCCATCACAACCATCACTTATATACTACTCTGACCTGAGTTACAGTTCTGTCCTCCGGACCCTTTGGATTGATGTGTTTCATACATTTGTTCTCCTTGGTGTCAAGTTAAGACTACAATCATCTGAATCTTTCCTCTCCTGGACTTAAATTGGGTGGGGGAGGGGAGGCGAGGTTTCCCCGGTTCTAAGTTATTGGCAAGTATGAAGGAAGTAAAGACCACTGAACGAGGAGTCAGGAGTCATTCCTGTTTATTCAGCTGCCTCCTCGGTCTGTTCTCTTGACCATCTCACAGTTATGACCAACACACGGATTCCAAGGCTGTCCCATCATCTTCCTCCTTAAACCTCCTACAGGGCTCTCGTCTTGGCCACGGCTACCACCATTCTGCTAGTCCTTAAGGCAGAAACCTTTGTGTCTCTGTTCCCTCACCACAATCCACTATGTCTCCAGATCTAGGGAACTTTAACCTATAAATTGAATCCGTACACTCCTCTCCGTCTTCTCTTCCCCAGTGTCTTGGTCAAGCCACCACTGTCTATCCCCAGGACAACAGCACTAGCCTCCCAACGGTCCACCTGTGACCTCCCCTCCACGCCAGTCTCAGGATGGCAGTAAGAGTGATCTGTTCCAAAGAAGATCACAGCAAGCTCCCCATTTTTGTGTAAAGCACTGAGAAGTCTTCCCAGTGCTTTTGGGATAAAGAACCAAATTGTTACCATAACCTAGAAGCCTCTGAGTAATCTGGCCCCTACCCTTTCCTTGGCCTCATCTCCCACCTACTCTAGATCTCTCTGCACTCCGTATTCTCGCCTGCACATGCTGGTCCCTCCTTCTGGAATACTGAAACAGTTGTGATCTAATGAATGAGTTAAGGCTGGGGAAGGGCAAGATGGAGTGGGAGAGTGTCTGGTGGTCCTTAATACTACCCCCTAAATATTTCCAGTTCATCCAAGCACATGTAGGATTGGATCTAGGTCCCCTTGTGTTGGGTGGGGCTGTGTGACTGGCCAGTGAGTTGTGAACTATGGTGACACATGCGACTTCTGGGCCAAAGCATCTAGTTGCTGGTGTGAGACCCTCATGAGTGCTCTTTTCCTGTGGTGTGGAAACTGGCAGGAGGTGGGGTGGTGGCTGCTTCTGCTAGCCTGGGTCCCTGTGTTGCTCCCTGAGTGGAGTCCCTTAGTACCCCATGATGGACATGCAGCATGAGTGATAATTAAGCCTTTGTTGTTTTAAACCACTTAGATTTGGGGGTTGTTTGTTACTGCAGCATAACCTAGCCTGTCCTGACTGATACAGAGAGTAGGGGAACATTCCAGGCAGAGACAAGTATACACACGCAGGAAAAGCTCATCCTCAGCAGCCAGGGTGAGCTTTTCTGACAAATAAATCTGAGTCTATCAACCTCTTCCTGAAGAACCTTCAGGGACTCCCACTGTATTTAGGAGAAAGACAGAAATCCTTAAGTTGCCCTCTAGATGCTATGGGGACACCATCTTGCCTCCCCCTATT
This sequence comes from Orcinus orca, assembly GCF_937001465.1. Taxonomy (NCBI): domain Eukaryota; kingdom Metazoa; phylum Chordata; class Mammalia; order Artiodactyla; family Delphinidae; genus Orcinus; species Orcinus orca. The sequence continues at coordinate 14,970,166 of NC_064566.1, read as the reverse complement.
TACCATGTTTAGCCTAACATGGTGCTATCCTCATGTTGCCCCCTGTGCCCTGACCATGCATTCCACTCCTCTCGTAGGCCTCCTCCTCATCTTTTAGCTTTAGCATCACCTCTTCAGGGAAGCCCTCCCAGATTAGGTTGAACTCCCTATTACGGCCTTTCATGACCCCATGTACCTCGCATTTATAGCACTCGTCTTAGTAGCAGTTTTACATTTATTGTTGTAATGATTGCTTGCAGTCTCACTCTTTCATCAGACCGTAAGCTCTGCGAGGGCAGGGCCTGGGTTGGTGTGTGTGTGTCGCTGCACCTCCAGTGTCTGTGCATGAGAGCTGCTCACGGAATGCCTTCTGATAAATCCCCGAGCATTGACTGGGGGCTCACAATGTGCTGGGGGCTAAGGACAGGATTAATAAACGCTGCTTCCTTGGAGTATGGGCAGGTGGGTCCAGCTGCAAGGAGGTGTCAGGCGTGGGAGGAAGACTGGCCCGTAGAGTTCAGATCCTAAGCTCCCCATACTTACAGGTGTCCATGCCCTAGAAGGACCATGTTTCTAGAGTGTACGAGGGAAAATTCCAGAAAGGCCAAGAGGGTGAGATTTAACAGATCCTTGAGGTCTCAGATCTGTGGAGTATGTGATTCAGTGAAGGGACCACACAGTAGGAGATCCAGGGCTGATGAAGATGAAGAGAATGACGATGAAGGCGGCTAATATTTACTGAGGGCTTTTTTTTTTTTTTTTTTTTTTTGCGGTACGCGGGCCTCTCACTGCCGTGGGCGGAGCACAGGCTCCAGACGCGCAAGCCCGGTGGCCACGGCCCACGGGCCCAGCCGCCCCGCGGCATACGGGATCCCCCCAGACCGGGGCACGAACCCGCGCCCCCCCGCATCGGCAGGCGGACCCCCAACCACTGCGCCACCAGGGAAGCCCTACTGAGGGCTTCTTGTGTGCCAGGTGTGGTCCTAAGCATGTCACATACCCTACACAGAAAACAAGGTAGGTATTATTATTTCCATTTCACAGATGGGGAAACTGAGGCCCCAAGAGCTGATGGAAGGGAGCCATGGTTACACAGCAGTGTGGCCAGGATTGGAACGCTGGCAGTCTGATGCCATCTCCCTCGGGATGCCCTCTTAGAGTGAGGGCAGGGAACCCCAGACCCACCAAGGAGAAGCCCCTTTGGAAATGTCACATGGCATTATAAAGTTTCCAGGAGGTAACATCCACCTAACATTGAGGTTTGGGAAAAGGGGTTCCTGGCTCAGAGGTGCCTGGTGGCAGGTGCCAGGGCATCTGGTGCCTTTCCACCCCTGTTCTGGCCCGGGAGTCCTTAGAGGCCCCAGAGCTCCATGTTCTTAGAGTGGGGCCTGGGAGGGACTTCCCTGCAGCTGGCCCCGGGGCTGCGCCGGAAAAATAAGCCGTGCAGAAAGAAAAAAAAAACAATGAAGAAAAAAGAAAAATGTGCTGTTATTTTTAAAAAGCCTGTTTCCTACTGCAGATTTGTATCTGCGTTGGAAAGGCCAGTGTTCACAGGGGCAGTCACACGCGTGGTGGCGTCGCTGGGGCTAAGGCTCTTTAAGAGGGAAGGCCTGGGGCATCCTTCAGTTCTTCCTTCATTCATCAGGTGGTCAGTGCACACAGCGAGGCACTGTGCTGGGCTTAGGGGTGCAGTGTGGAACCCAGTCCTTGCCCCTCCAGAACTCACAGACCAGTGGGAGGAGGTGGGCAGTTAACCAGGCAGTCACAGTTTATAGCAGAAGGATGCAAGGGAGACAGCCATCGACTCTAAGTCAAGGAAAGCTTCCCTGAGGAAGAGGCCTTTTAGCTGGGTTTTGAAGGATTAGTAGGAGTTGGAAAGAAAGGGGAGAGGCGTTCCAGCGTGGGACGAGGTTTGTACAAAGGCATGAGCACACGGAATGGCTTGGAGAGGCTTGGGTGGTTCATTTGGCTGGAGAGTGTGGGTAAGGGAGGAGGTGGAGGGAGATGAGGCTAGAAAGAGAATAACAGTGATGATAATAGTAATATGACTAACACACCAGTCCTGATCCTGCCTCAGGGCCTTTGCACTGGTTGTTCCTGCTGCTAGAACACTCTTACCCATTATCTCCATGGCAGGCTCCCTCATCTCCATCAGGATTTGCTCAAATGTCGCCTTCTTGTGGGCACTTTCTTATTTAAAATGGCAACCCCTGCCCCCTTATCCTCCTCTGCTTGCCTGCTTTTTCTTCTCCTTAGTGCATAGCACATATAACATGCCCTGTGTTTTACTTATTTATCAATATGTTGTCTTTGGCTGCCTCCTTTAATTATGCTGTGAGTTCCCGGAGAGCGGGGAGTTTTGTCAGTTTTGTTCAGTGCTGCATGAACAGTGCAGAGCACATAGTAAGGCCTCATATTTGTGGAATGAATGAATGAATTGAGCACTTACTATGTGCAAAGTGCTTCAGAACACATTTTCTATTTCATCTTCCCAGCAGTACCCTGATATTGGTACTATTATTTCCCCATTCTTCTGACACTATTATTTCCCTTTGGGAAACCAAAGCTCAGAGGGGTGGAGTAACTTGCCCAGGTCTTCTGGCCCCTGAGCCCTCCCACCTAACCCCGATGCTCTATCCCAGCCAGACTGTGAAAGGTTATGACTGCTATGCTGAGGCGTTTTCACTCTGTCTGTGGGGCCTCTGGGAACCGCAGAGGGTTTTATGACGAGAAAGCTGACATGCAGAGCAGGTTCAGGTCCCAGAAATCAGCAGCAGCAGCAGTTTGGGTGTGAGGCTGGAGGCAGGGAGGCCAATTAGGAGGCTGTTACAGTAGTCAAGGTAGGAGAGGATGAGCATGGGCTTGGTGATGGCCATTCCAAAAGCAAAGGTGGAGGAAAGAGGTGAGGACTTGGTCCTCCACAGTGAGGCTCAGTGCAGATGGTTTGGGGCACAGTTCTGGGGGCTGCAGGCTTCCTAGAGTGCGTCTGGCTTCATTTCTGAGTAGCCATGGCACCCCCAGAGAAGACGCAGCAAAGTGCCTTAGGCTGGCCTCTAGGTGGGGGCCACTGAGAGGGAGCGTGTGGGCGGGAACAGCGCTCTGCCCTTGAGGCGGGTTCATTCCTGCCCCTGCGCCTGGCAGCTGGGAGATGTGGGTAAGAGGCTGCCTGTCTGGGGGTTGCCTGTCTCCGCGTCTGCACAGCAGGAGTGATAATGGTGCTGGCCTCGCAGAGGCTCCTGAGGAAGCAGCACCCGAGCACCAGTGTGGCGTGGGGACGGCTCTGGCGCCACCTCCTCGTGTGTGAGGTCGTGACCACAGGGGAGGCACGCCCTAGGGCACGGAAATAACCTTGTGCCCCTTTCTGGGGACAGCAGTGCCTGAATGTGAGAGAGTGGATGAGTCATGGGGGGTCTCTACTTGAAGGTGACTGGAACGCACCTTCAGACACTTACCCACCCCCACAGGCTTGTGTTCAAGGCCAACCGTGCTTGGGCCTCAGTCTCCCTTTCTGTACATGGAGACGGTAATGTCAGTCCTGCATTACCTTCTGTGGAAGAAAACTTTTTCCTCCCTGTTTTCAGGACCACGTGTTAAGAGGAACACGTATTGAGCGTCAGGGCACTCGACGTTGGCCCCGTGAGGTCTCTTCTACATGCATTTCTGGATGAGGAAACTTGGGTTCAGAGAGGATACGTGACGAGCTTCAGATCCCACAGTCATAATCTAAGCTTTCCAATCACCTGGAGAAGCCCACATCGACGAAGCAGGCTCTAGGGGTTGCCTCCTGGTGTTACGTAACAATTCCCAGCAGGGCCCCTGGGTGCTTTCAAACCAGGATTTGATTTATAAGCTCTTGGTTTACACAGCCGGCTTCAGGACCCTCTCCCCACCCAGGACCCTCTCCCCACCCAGGACCCTCTCCCCACCCAGGGCCCTCTCCCCACCCAGGACCCTCTCCCCACCCAGGGACCTCTCCCCACCCAGGGACCTCCCCACCCAGGGACCTCCCCACCCAGGGCCCTCTCCCCACCCAGGACCCTCTCCCCACCCAGGGACCTCCCCACCCAGGACCCTCTCCCCACCCAGGACCCTCTCCCCACCCAGGGACCTCCCCACCCAGGGACCTCTCCCCACCCAGGACCCTCTCCCCACCCAGGGACCTCTCCCCACCCAGGACCCTCTCCCCACCCAGGGACCTCTCCCCACCCAGGGCCCTCTCCCCACCCAGGGACCTCTCCCCACCCAGGACCCTCTCCCCACCCAGGACCCTCTCCCCACCCAGGACCCTCTCCCCACTCAGAACCCTCTCCCCACCCAGGGACCTCCCCACCCAGGGACCTCTCCCCACCCAGGGACCTCTCCCCACCCAGGACCCTCTCCCCACCCAGGACCCTCTCCCCACCCAGGGACCTCCCCACCCAGGACCCTCTCCCCACCCAGGGACCTCTCCCCACCCAGGGACCTCATGGACCAGGTCTTGCTGGCGCATCCGGACAAACTAAGAGCCTCCTGTGAACTGACTCTGGGCTGTGAGAGCAGAGGTGGGGAAGGACAGAGGGCTGCTGGCCACCCTGCACCCCAGCATCAGCCTCAGATCGGGGGTGGGTGCCGAGGGTGAGGACCCTGTTTGCAAAGTGAGGCGAACCTGGGCTTCTGGAGCCTTCAGTGCCTTCTAGGGCTTTCCCTTCCACCCCTGTTTCTTCCCCACCCCACCTGATCCATAAGGGCAACCCAGGACTCTCTTCTTGACTTCAAACTCCTCCCAAATCCTTTATCATTAGTCTCTGAGGCAGGCAGAACAGCTCTCATGACCCCCATTTTATAGCTGAAAAAACTGAGGTCAGAGATGGGAAGTGACTTGCTGGAGGTCATACAATTTAGGGAGTGACCGAGCTAAAATTCTAACCCCACATCTAGCACTTCTTCCTCCGCACCCCAGGCCTCCACTTCCTGGAATTAGAGCAGAATGGGGACCTCTGAGAGCGTTGGCCTAGTCTTCATGCCCAGCCCTCCAAAAGGACAGGCTGCCCGGCCACTGCGTGAATACCTGTAGCGGCAGGAGCTCACCCCGTCCTGAGGGGACAGAGGCAGCAACCCTGGGTGATGTGCAGGAAGGAGCTCGGGGTAGGAGGGGCTGGTGACCAGTGGGCTCCTTCTCCTGGGCAGGGCTGGGGGCGAGAGAGATCAGCAGGCAGGATATCAACTTGTCTTGGGCTGGGCTGCAGTGGACGTCACTGAGCAAGTAAATATGGAACCACGCCCACGATGTCAGCTTTCCCAGAGTGGCTTCTCCCACTATCTTGTACTTTCCCCAAGGAAAATTGCTGAGGACCAGGAAGGGATCCTGCTGCCCGATGCCCAGGGGTTGGAGATAGCCAGCTTGAGAGGCTCCAGGATGGCTGAGGGGCGTGGAGAGCAGCCCACCGGACCCTCAGCCCCAGCAGGGAGTGAGCCTCTTGTAGGGACAGCCGACCGGGACCCAGCCGGGGTGGACTCAGCCTTGTCGTGGCCCAAGGTACAGGGCAGGTGGGCTCTGGGTGGGTGAGGGTGGAGTTGCAGGCTGGGGCCCGACCCCACCTCACAGCCCGGCTCTTCACTGCTCTAACCCAACCCAACAGGGGGCATTTCCCGGGGTGGTGCAGGGCCCCTCCTCAGACCAGCTGTGTTCCAGAGGGGGCTGGTATTTGGAGAGGAGGTGAAGAGGATCAGAGGCTAAGGTGTCCCAGGGAGGGGGGCAGGGTGAGAAGGGAGAAGCCCCTTAGCCTGGGGTGGGGGGGGGGCAGGGCGGTGAGATCACCAAAGGAGATCAGCAAACTCAGCAGCCAGGAAGAATTTACTCCCAAGAGAAGATGTTGGGTCTTTCGGGGACGTGAGCAGAAAGGGAAGACCCAGGTCAAGAGTTCCAGACTGGGTAATCCCAGGTCTTTCATACACGTCAGTAACAGCCAGACCTGAACAGCGCTTATAGGTGTGTGTGGGCTCTGCCTGAAGCAGGGTGCTGCCTGACTCGTGCTATTAGCCTCAGTTTACAGAGGAAAGATGGAGGCCCAGAGAAGTGAAGTGACGTACCCAAGGCCACACAGCTATGAAAGGCTGAGCCAGGATGTGAACCCAGGTCTGGTCTGATTCCGGAGGCTGAGCTCTTCACCACTGCACGGGGCTACCTCACTGTTACTGCAGTGGGAAGTGCTGTCAGGAGCCTGTGCTGGGGGGGGGATGGTGGACTGGAGGGCGTGCAGGTTCCGAAAGTCTGCCCCTGTGACGCTGGGCAGTACAGAGAGGGTACAGTGTGGGCCAGCTTTATTCTGTTGCATGGCAGTGAATTCCACCATTCTGTCTTCCAGCTCCCTTATTGGTTCTTCGGCCTCAGTCATTCTGCTATTGATTCCTTCTCGTGTAGTTTTCATTTCATTTATTGTGTTGTTCATCTCTGTTTGTTCTTCAGTTCTTCTAGGTCTTTGTTAGACATTTCTTGTATCTTCTAGATCTGTCCCTCCATTTTTTTTCTGAGATCTTGGATCATCTTTACTGTCATTACTCTGAATTCTCTTTTTGGGTAGATCCAGTGTGGGTCAGCTGTGACATCAGGCCGGTCACCCTCTGTGTGTTTCTACATGCTCACCTGAGAAATGGGGATGCCTAGCACAGGTAATGCACCTGTTACAGGGTTGCTGGGACCTTGCCATGCAATATTTGAGACAGTAGATGTTCATGGAGCACCCCTTTGGGCTCTGGAGGTCTGAACATAGACATAATTTGATGGGCCCTGCACTGGGAGCCCAGAGCCCTGCCAGTGCCATGGAGAGGGTGGTCTGCAGACTACCGCCCATCCATGAGCTCTGTGTTACTGGTCTGCAGTGAGACAGGTACAGGCATTAGAGTAAGTGTTGAGAAACTCATATTGCAACTTGACACTGCCACGCCACTTTTTATTGTAATTTACAAAAGCATCAGTGGGCAGCAGATTGGAAAACTTAAAAAAAAAAAAGTTTCTTTACCATAAATAGTTTGAGCAGCTCTGGCCCAGATCCTAACTGTGATTGAAGGTAGGAAGTACCCTGCTGCTCAGAGACAGGGTGGGGAAGGGAGCAAGTATTCCGCCTTGGCAGTGGGGGAGGGAGAGCATGGGTAGGCTTCCCAGAAGTGATGTCAAGCTGGACCTTGAAGGAGGAGTAAGAGTTTGCCAGGTGGAGGAAGAGGGAAGGACACTGTCAGCACTGGGAACAGTATGTGCAAAGGCAGGCAACGTGAGGATCCCAGGGTTCAGGGAACGGCAGGTGAGCAGGGTGTTTGGACAAGAGGTGGCTGAATGGCGCTGGAGAGGCAGGTTAGGGCCAGCCCACGAAGGCCCTGAAGGCCAGGCTGAGGAGTTGAGACCTAAAGACTCAGGTGGGAGGTAAGATCCTGAGGTGGGAGGTAAGGTCACACTGAGTAGGTGCTTTAATGAACTGACGGGGCCATCAGGTGGAGTTTCCTTTTGGTCTTCACCCTTGAGGAAGGCTGCTTCTTGGTACCCAGTGGGGTAGGTTACTAGTAAGCAGACCCCATAGCTCTGCTGGTCCCTGGCTGCCCTGGGAGTCAGCTGTGGCTGGACAGGCAGGCTGTTCTCTGGCGTGAGCAGCGGGCCTTCCCAGGCTGTCCTGGCCAGTGGGGTGGCATCTGGTGGTTGGGTGGCCATGGCTGAACCCTCTTGTCCCCACTGCCCTAAGCTCCCAGCGCTGCGAGCTCACAGGGGCTGTGGCAGCCACCCCCTAGGAGTCAGTGTGGGCCGGAGGAGCGAGGCCTGAGGTCTGCAGCTGAGTTTGGGGGTTGGCCAGGCGCCAGGAGCCTGGTGTGTGATGGCTTGGGTCCGTTTAGGAGGTGAGCAGTGGATGGCAGCCTGAAGTGGCTTCCTGCATGAACACTCTGATGGGCCAGAGCTGAGCTGAGGCCTGCCTTTGAGACCTGAGGGGTGAACACTTGGTTGAGGTGACGAGGGAGAGTTGATGTCCCCACCTGGGCCAGCTGGCGGCGGCAGACGGCACAGTGTCGGGGCAGCGGAGTTGCTGCTATGGTCCTGAGCTCCGGCCCAGCCTCCTGTTCCGAGAGGAGGCCACCTGCCCTGTCCCGGGGCCCCTGGGAACAGACCAACATGCACCTGGGCCTGCGTGTGGCCACAGGTCCACGGAGAGCGTGGTGGCCTGCCTAGGAGGGAGCTGTGCGGAGCGCCCCTCCCACCAGCCCCACCCACGCCCTCCTCCCTGGGGCCCTGTTCAAGGTGGCCCAGCCTCTGGCTCCCTCCCTGCAGCTCCCCCGGGCTGGCTGCCGTTCAGCGGGGAGTCCAGCTGCCTGGGATCCTGCCCAACGGGGCTGGGGAGGCGTTCGCAGGAGTCATTGGGGTGCTTTGGGGTTTTTTTTGTAGATATTAATCCAACTATATATATATATATTTTTAACATGTTTATTAGAGTATAATTGCTTTACAATGCTGTGTCAGTTTCTGCTTTATAACAAAGTGAATCAGTTGTACATACACATATGTCCCCATATCCCCTCCCTCGTGTCTCCCTCCCTCCCACCCTCCCTATCCCGCCCCTCCAGGCGGTCACAGAGCACCGAGCTGATCTCCCTGTGCTATGCGGCTGCTTCCCACTAGCTCTCTCTTTTACGTTTGGTGCTTTGGTTTTGACAGTGGCCTTGGTCATGCTTGGAGGCTTCTGTCCTCAGACCTCCCTGGCCCTCTGTGCCGTGGGCCGGGCCCACACTGGACTCAGTATTGCCACAGCCCTGGGTCTCCCTGAGGCAGGAGGGGACAGCTCTTGGGCAGCTGGACCACCTCAGGCTTCGTCCTGCTGCCCCACCCTCCCCCAGAGCTGGTACTTTTCACTGTGAGTGCCAGGTGGCACCTTCTTGCCTCTCAGCAGCCCCTCTCCTCACAGGACCCCGAGCCAGTTCTGCGTGGCCCGTACTGCTTTGCCTCCCAGGTGGAATCCTCCAAGGCCGGCCCTTTGCTCGCCCCTTCTGGCAGTGACGGAGCTTTGCTCTTCCTGCCCTTGATTCCCATTGTGGGTCTGTCGCCCGCCCCTGCCCCGGCTCCCTGGGCTAGCGGTGAGGCGAGGACTCGCTGGCCTGGCTCCCAGGAGCCCCTTCCCCCAGTTTCAGGTAGAAACCAGACTCCTCCCTGGCACCTGTCGGTGGCTCCCTGCCCTCCCCGCAAGCACCCTGGCCCTCAGCCCAGGACGGTAGCCAAGAAAGGCTCCCCTGCCCTTTTGGACTCACTGCTGTCTTGCAGCAAGTGTGGCTGCCTTTGGCGATGAGGTGCTGCCACCTCCTTTTCTGTCCGCGGCACGGATGAGGCCGTGTGCTTTGTGGGGGTCCGTATGGTTCACAGAGGGGCTGCACGGATGATATTTCATCTGCACAGCAGGCTTGGGAGGTGGATACTGTGAGCCCATTTTGCGGATGAGGGAGTTGAGGCTCCACAGGTTCAGTGACTGTTAAGGTCTTGTAGGAAGTCAGGGGCCGAGCTGGGACTCAGAGCTGTATCGCCTGACTCTTTTCTTGACGCTGTAGCTGTCTTGAAGGTAAGAGCTTCACTGCTCCTGGCTTGTTATCGTGCCTGACTAGGGCTAGGGGTCTGGCTGGCGCTAGGGATCAGCCTGTTGGGGACTAGGGCTCCTCTTGTGACCTGGGCTGTTGCCTGGGCTCAGTGTCACAGTCAGGGGCGCTCAGCCCTGTAAGCATTTCACATCCACTTCCCCCTTCCTTCCTGAACTCTTGTCCCCAAATGTGAGGTCTTCCCAAAGACATGGCCCCCGCCCTGGGAGTCTGAGGCTGACGCCAGACATGCTGGCCAAGGGCTGGGGGCTGCTGGGACAGAGGGGCCAGGGCTGGGTGTTATTGGGAGAAGGGGAGGGGTGGAGCTGGACAGCTGGAGGTGGACTTGGTAGCTGGCCTGTGTGCCTCTGACTGTGTCGCAGTGAGCGTCCACAACTCCTGGCCTCTCCCTCCTCCAAGATCTGGTTCTCTGTGCTTCCTTAAAGCCACTCATGATGCGGGGACAGTAAGGGCTTTGCTCTACTCCCCTGATGAGGCTGTGAGGCCCAGAAGGACTGGACCCACCTATCCTTGTGGTAAATCCCTCCACCCCAATGCACAGGCTTGCTCGCTTCCAGGGACCAGTAGCTCACTGTTTCCAAGACAGCTCGTTGAGTCTTTTTTATGTTGTTTTACTACGTTTTCATTATATTAGGGATATACGGATACATTTTTGCTATAAAAAAATCAAATAATATTTAAAAAGTGAAATATAGTCTCCTTGATAACCGTAGCATTCCAGCCTCCTCTGCAAGGTTAATCATCACTGTTATTACTTTGCTATATATCCATCTAGATCTTTGTCTATGCACTGCACACAGAACCTATAGGAATATGTACCATTATAGCACGTGCATGTGTGTGTGCATGCATGTGTGTGTTTAAACAAATGGTTTCATTCCTCAAATTGCTTTTCTCACTTAACATTGGATCTAGGAAATCTAGTCATAGTTTTACACAGTGAACTTACCATATTGTTTTTCTTCTTTTTTTTTTAAACTAATATACAGTAGTATATCAATGGCGAGGATCGTCATTTATTTATCCATTCTCTTACTGCTGGACATTTAGGTTGATTCTGATTTTATTCTTGTGCCTCTTTGGTCATATCTGTAGCAGCTACTGCTGGGTTATGGGAGCCAGTTGCTTTTTTTTTTTTTTTTTTTGCTGTACGCGGGCCTCTCACCGTTGTGGCCTCTCCCGTTGCGGAGCACAGGCTCCGGACGCGCAGGCTCAGCGGCCATGGCTCACGGGCCCAGCTGCTCCGCGGCATGTGGGATCTTCCCAGACCGGGGCACGAACCCGCGTCCCCTGCATCGGCAGGCAGACTCTCAACCACTGTGCCACCAGGGAAGCCTGCCAGTTGCATTTTTAACAAATTATTGTGCAGTATCTAAAAATCTGTCCCCTGAGGCTTTGCACAGAACCAAATGTCTCCCTGTGGGTCTCCCACTATTCCTGAATCCCTTCTTTAGCCAGAGAGAAAATCTGCTCCCGTGCCCTCTGCCAGTCCCCAGAGAGCTGGAAACAATGGCTGTGGCCCCTGGAGTCTTTTCTCTTTCACACTTGGGTTTTTCTACCGTTACTCAAAAGGTGTGTTTTTGAATGACTCCTCTCTCAGGTGGCTGTTGTGATAAGTGAACTTTGGAATCCAGATGCCTTGGTTCAAATCCTGATGTTTCTGGGAAATTGACTTAACCTCTCGGTACCTAGTTTTGTCCTTTGTAAAATAGAGCTGACAGTAGCATGCATACCATGGTGCTTCTGTGAGGACCAAGTAAACTAACGTGTATAAGGTGCAAAATGCTCACAAAATCCTAATAACATTATTATCCTGGGGTCTCTTGTCTGCGTTAGGTCCAGGCCCACCTCGGTGGGCAGAGGGCCTGTGTTCCCGTGGGCAGCCTGGGATGGCTCCGGTCTTTGCGACAGCTTCATCCCACTGTCCACTGATTTCCCAGAGGAGGCTGCTGCCTGGGAATGCAGTGGGTGATCCGATTTCTGCCTGGCTTGGTCCTGTAGGTTCTGGATCAGGGCCTACTGGGAGGGAAGGAGGTCAGCCTGACCCTTTGCTTAGTGGTGGTGGCCAGGAACCTGGTAACATAACCCCACACCTCGGGCAGATTTACCGACTCTCAATGGGGCCTGTTGTGGCCGGGGATTTGATCTCCCTTGGCCTGCAGGGTGGGCAGGAGAAGAAAGCAGCTTGGGGCCAAGCTCTCCCCTGAGAGCCCCGGGGCCCCTCTGGGCCACACTGGCCGGTCCAGGCCTGGGTTTACCTTTCAGCCCATGGGGCAAATCTCCGCAGGTGACTGTATATTTAGTGCTGGAAAGGATGGCCCCTTTGCTTTTTTCTCACACCTCCATCCCCCCGACCCCCTTTCAGGTTCAAAACCACCTTTATGCCACCAACTAACCAGCTCTGCACAGCCACCCTCTGAACTAGGCAGCCTGGTCAAGGCCATTTCACACATGTGGAATCAGAGGCCCAGAGACGTCAAGTGACTTTCCCAAAGCCACACAGCCGCTGGCAGGGTTGGGAATGTACCCAGGCCGTCTGGCTCCTTGTTCGGTTCTTTTTCACGAGGCCACCCAACGTGAGATCTTGGCGGAAGGTGCCCAGCAGGGCAGCCCTTCTTGACCTCTTGCCCTCTGGCCTGTGGCATGTGTGGTCAATGAGCACAGAGGCTTGGGATTATTTCCCGAGAGGTGAGAAGCACCGTTGGTGGCCCGGGGCCCAGCCCTTCCCCGGCACCAGCCACAAACCCTCTCAGTAGCCAGAGGTGGCAGGGGACAGTGCGGCTGTTTCAGCTGAGGCCACGTGCCCTGCTGGGGAGAAGGCTCGCTCTCTGGGCCTGTCCTGTGGTGCGCAGCAGCAACCCTGGGGACTCTGGGTACTTCCCCAGGGAGGCAGGAGGGCAGCCATCATGGGGTACGTTTTATTCTTGGCCCCAAGCTGCTTTCTTCTCCTGCAGGCCAAGACTGGGGGAAGCAAGGCTCAGAAAGGCCCAGGGGCTGCTCTGAGCTGGTGGCTGGCAGAGGGGAAACTTGAACCCACCTTCTGATTCTTACTGTAGCCCCTCACCAGTCATGCTGCTGGGTCACACCTCGGACATTGAGCCGGCCTAGCCTTGAGTTAAGAGCATGGCTGCTGGTGTCAGAGGGAGGTGGGCTTGCGTCCTGGCTCAACAGTAACTGTTCATGTTTATTGAGTGCTTACTAAGTGCCGGGTGCTATTCTAGGTCTTGACCCATAATATTTCACTTAATCTTCAGAATAACCTCATGAGGTAGACACCATTCTTATCCTCCATTTACTGAGGAAGCTGAGGTGCAGAGAGGTGACTTCTCAAGGACATATGGGGGTGAAGCTGGGACTGGAATCCCAGCAGAGTGGCTCGAGGTTGCCCGTGAACACCACAAGGCCTCTCATGGCCAGGAGGGCTACACATGCCTGTCTCATCCTGGTGCCGTGCGTGGCGCACGGTGGGCTTCGGCGTACACCTGTCGAGTGAATAATTGCATGAACGGATGTGAGGCTTTGGACGAGCGGCTCAGCCTCTCTGAGTGTCAGTAAAGGGAGGACCCAGCCACCTTTTCTCCAGCGTTGATGGGAAGGGTCCAGTGCGGTGATGTTTGAAAGTGTTGTGCTCAGGGCCGGCCCACAGCAGCTGCGGTCACTCTGGGGAGACGGTGCCTCTGAGCTGCTCTGAACCGCCCTGGGAGTGGGGTGTGGCTCTGAGCTGTCTCACTGGCGTGCAGCTGCCCAGCCCCGGGAACAGAGGCAAGTTCCCTCTGCATGGGTGGCTGTGGGGTGTCACCCGTGGCTGGCCTTGGGCTTCCTCTGGGCAAAGCCGGGGGCCGGGGGGCAGAGGGTGAGCGCCGTGACGGTGCTCGTGCGGGACCCCTGCATTCCTGTGGGATGCTCACAGCCTGCTAGGTGGTTCACACACACATTTTTCTTGTCAGTTCCCCGTGCCCGTCTTTCATCCAGGCTCAGGGAGGCGAGGTGACTCACCCAGGTTCCCACAGGCGTGGAGTCTCACCTACCGCCTTCTGAGGGGCCCTCTCCGGTTCCTCACTGTGGATTCCAAAACTGGGGGCAGATGCCTGGGGAAGAACCAGATCAAGGGCCCCTGGAGGTCTCGGGTGACTCCCGCCTCAGCTGCCCCTGCATGCTGGGAACCCCATTCAGATTTGCTCACTTTGTGAACAGCTCTGACAGGAGGCTCTCTGCAGTGGGACACAGGAGATGCAGGTCCATCCCATCCTCTGCCATAGATCTCCTGTGTGGCCTTGAGTAAGTTCCTACCCCTCTCTGGGCCTTGGTGTCTGGCCCCATGAAGTGGGACCATGGGGCTCACCGATACCTGCTGTTCTGTCCTTCTCTTTTAGGGGTAGGGGTATGATTTATGGCTCAGGGCCCAGCCTGGCATTTTCTCAACCCCTTTTGAAGATACTAGGATACTGGGGACTCTCCACCTTGCCAGTTGGGACAACTGGGCTTGGAGTCAAGGACCAGGTCCTCGTCCTAAATAGTCCTGAGACTGAGAAGCACAGGGCAGGATGAGGTGGGGCTTGCCAGGGAACTCCACCAGGTCCATTCCCTCGCCCCACCCTGAGAAACTGGGGCTCGGCAGACAGCACCCCGCGTGGGGGGAAGCACTGATTCCGGGGTCCATGAGATCTGGGTTTGAATGTGAGCTTTGCCACACACCTTTGGCCACTCACCTGGCCTCTCTGAGCCTCAGTGTCCTCACCTGTGAGACAGGAGGTGAAATTTTCCCCCCAAGGCTGAGGTGAGGGTGAAACGCATGCGCGTCTCCGCAGCCGCCCGCTGACACTCAGCAGGTCCCTAATGTCACGAGCAGATCTGTTGAGGGGGTGGAAGGGATCGGAGAAAGCTCCGGAAGCCTCGCCAACAGCCCCGGAGGCTGAGTCCAGAAATAGAAGACCCCAGAGGCAGAGGCTCCTGATGGCCAGGCTGGCGTCCGCCAGCCCCCGGAGGCCACACTGAGCTGGCAGCGGGGCCCTTCCCTCCCTCCTGGGGCTGTTGGCTGCAGAAATTACTCGGCAGCCTCTGGGCTAATTTTACCTTCTTGGTTTTCATGAATCATTTCCCATCCGGGGGCGTGTGAGAGAAATGGAAACGGCTCTGCCAACTGGATGACCGGGCGCCAGCCACAGTGAAACGCCTGTGCCGAGAGCCCTGCTTGCGGGCTCAGAAGCAAGCACAGGACACCCTGGGGTCCCTGAAAGGGCCCCCGAGGGCCGGCTCCTTGCGGCTGTGTCCCTGTGCCTTTGGGTTATGATTTGGAATAAATGAGCCACAGCAGGTCCTGGGGCTGGAACTTGGCTAAGTCTAAATGAATTTGGAATCAAATGGTTATGCCGTGATACCATGATGGACATTCAGGTGTGTTCTGACCTCAGTGGGGGAGCGGTTTAGCAGAGAGACCCCTGGGACCCGCTAGGGTGCTTCTTTGTGGCCCAGCTCTGGGAGTTTGCAGGAATGCTGAATTTTCCTAGTCACGGAATACCAGAGCTGGTAAGTTCAAGCCGAAAATCAAATCTAACCGCCTCGGGTAAACTGAGGCTCAGAGAGGGGAAGGAATTTATCTCAGGTCAGCGAATCATGGGAGAAGTCAGTTACTTACTGACTGCTTACCATTTTGCTCACGACAACCCTCTGATTATTATCATCTCCATTTTATGGAGGGGTAACTGAAGGCCCAGAAGGTGAAGATAACTTCCGCAGATGACAGTTGTATGTGGTGGGATTTGTGCCCACTCCAGAGCCCACATTGTTCCTGACTTCTACACCAAGGTGCCTCTTGGAGTTGGTTTGTAAGGTCGCTGTGAGGTGGTCCTGGAAGCTCCCAGCTCACACTCTCATCTTCTTCCCTCCACCAAGTGTGCATTGAGCCCCTACCAGGGACCGTTCTGGGCCCTGGGGACTTGGGAGCAGCCAGAGCGGACAGAGGCGGGGGGCCCACCATGGTCCCTCCCCAGTGCCCTCCTCTCACCTGAGGCTGCGTTCTCAGAGGACAGCGTCTACACAGCACTCTGGTCTCTGCCATGCAGGCCACACACTCAGCAGCCCAGCCCAGGCAGGGGACGTCCCTGAATGACACGGGCTGGCCGGAGATCTGGAAAGTAAGTGCTTTGCCCATTTGGCCACCGTCACCCAACTCTGGCAAATTATTGCCACGTGAGGCCCCCTACCTAGCGTCGCTAGTACTTCCGGTTCTCCAGAAAAGCTGAACATCCATGTTTTTACACGAAATCTTATGTTTCTTTAAAGTTGGCAACTAAAGCCAAAATAAAAACTGGAAAAAAAACACCAGCCACTAGCTTGTAAGCTGTGGATCCTTTCCTCTGCTGCCTCTCTACAGACCTGTCTCTGATTAGAGCAAGTCTTGTTCTAATCATCCCCCAGGGGCCACCTCTCCTAGGAGGTCCCTTCACTCCCTGACATGGAAGACCCTACCTCACGCTCAACTGCAGCTTATCTCCCTCTACGCTGCCACCTTGGAGTAGTGGAAAGGGCATGGGCTTTGACTTGGAGAGTCTCCAGACAGTTACAGTGCATCCTTATCCAAGCCTCTTAACCTCTCTGAGCCTCCATTTTCTGTCTGAAAAACAAGTAAATAAAAGTGTACTCAGTAGATTGTTGAAAGGACTAAATACAATCAGACAGAATCTCAAGTCTAACAGGATTAGGCAAAAGTGGAATTTACGGGCTCCGCAAAGTGAGAAGTCCAGGAGCATCTACGGCTTCAGGCACAGTTGGATCCAGGGCTCACAGAGTGTCGCCGGGACTCGGCCTGTCTATCCTACTCTGCTTTATTCTGTACTGGCTCCACTCACAGGCAGGCTGCCGTGTGTGGTGGCACCGTGGCTGCCAGCCAGCAGATCCGTACTTACATTCTATTTTTTCAGAGTTCCTCTTCCCAGCAGATTCCTCCAAAACCCCCAAACTGCAGCTCTTGATTAACTGGGCCCTTTACCCTTCCCTACACCATTCACTAGGATGGGCAGATATAAGCCCTGGTGGGTTGGCCTTTGGGCCAACCAATCAGAGTGAAGCATTTTGAAAAGGGGTCTCCCCAAGGACACCAGGGGGCTTGGTGCCAGAATGGGTAATGGATGCTAGTGGGGAAACCTACAGACATTCTCCCCAGGCTGCAAGCCTCACGAGGTCAGGGACCTAGTTCACCCCAGGTTCCCAGCACCTAGGACAGTGCTTGGCACTCCATAGCATGGAAAAGTCAAGAGCGAATAAATGAGTATCCTCCACGGTACGTGTAGAACACCGGGCACAGAGCCTGGCATCAGCCACATCTGTGCCCCTTTTTCCTCCAGGACCAGGATGAAGGTCTTCTGTCCTTGGTCCTTACCAGGTTCAGCCCCCACCCGCCCCAGCACCCACCTACAGAGTGTCACGGTTCCACAGTGTCTCCTCTGGGCGGAGCTTGTCAGCCCAGCCGGAGAAGCCCCAGGACACTGTTCGGTCCAGCTTGACACACAATCATTATAATAATTAGTGATCACAGCGCCTCGCATTCACAGGTATCCTCCGAAATCATCTCATTCTTTGTTTACTTCTTTATTGCCTGTGTCCAGATAATTTATGCTTGTTACTGTTTCAGGATTGAGCCGCTGGTAGAGCTTCAGTTTCCTCAAATATAAAACGGGGATAGACTCCACCCTGCAGGTTTGCGAAGAGGAGTAAGTGAGATAATAAAAAAGTGGAGCACCTGGCCAAGACCTGGCGCAAAGCAGGTGCTCAAGAGGGGCCAGGTTCCCTTTGAATCCCCTCAAATCGAGGTCCTAGTATAAACCCCCCATGTGTGAGCCTTTCCATGGGTACGTGGGAAGATAATTAATTCTTCCTAAATGGCCACTCCTGGTACACACACACAGACAGACACACCTCCACACACACCCATAGTTAGGAAGGAACCCCAATCTCTTGGTGTGGATGCTACATGTGGCCAAGACTCCACGGATCAGCAGGACAGCTTCTTACCCCCAGCACAGGAGGGAGACAGCAGGATCAAGTGCACGGTAGCCCCGGTTACTGTGCCTCCAAGTCCCATCGGGTGACACGATGGACCCAGATGGTGACACGATGGACCCAGAGCTCTTACACTGCACTGGAAGAGCTCAGGGCAGAGGGCTCGGCACCTTTTGTAGCAAGCGGTAAAGAAGCTGGTTCCCCTTCCCCGGGGAGCGAGCAGTTGTATGGTAGTATTCATGCTGTGGTCACCGTGACCTACTTAGTTACCTATGTGACTAGCTACGGAAATGGCTCACAGTCAGAGGTCAGAGAATGGTGAGGGCTTGCAGTCCGATAAACTCAGCAGGGGACGCTCAGGACCCATGGCGGACCACCCCTTCCATCTCTCTCTCTCTCTCACACACACACACACTCACACACAAACCCCCCTTACTTGTCCGAAGATGGGATGGTGGCCTGGCCGCCTGGTTCCCTGTTGGAGGTGTTCAAGCGCGCTCAGTGATGATAGACACCGCGGCTTCCAGCCTCTTGCAGTTTAGACTAGCGCTTCTCAAACTCAACTCTGCATACAAATCACTGGGGGAATCTCCTGTTTTAAGGCACACTCTGATTCAGGGGGTCTGGGGTGGAGCTCGGGACTCTGCATTTCTAACAAGTGCCGTGTGATGGCCCTATTGCTGGTCTGTGGACCACGCCAGGAGAAGCAAAGATTTAGGTGACTTTTGAACTTTCTTTTCATTCTGAGATTCTGGGCAGGACTGGGCGAAAAAACAGCCAGTGAGAACGGCAGGGCCGGATGGAACAAGGAGGGGAGGGAGCTGAAGGAGACTGCAGGAGAGGTGAAGGCTGGCACCAGGCCCACGGGCCCCCCGAGGGCCCTGCAGCCCCTCCCTGCACGGGCCTTTCCCTCTGGGAGTCGTGGTGCGGACAGTAGGACCCCTTTCCTTGTGGCCAAAACACCGCGTGGTGTTTCACCAGGGTCCCACCTGGCTAAATAGAGGCTCCAGCTCCGTGGGTGGGTGGGTCGGAAGGACTGTAGAGGCGAGGACGCTAAGAGCGCTGTGGAGAGGGGCAGGGAGAGCAGGGCGGGAGAGGGGCTGCAAGCATAGGCTGGAGGGCGGTGGGTTTGTATCTCCCAGAGTCTTCCTCTGGGAGGCCTTGTGCAAGTCACTGCCTCTGGGCCTCCCGTTTCCTCGTCTAGAAAGGAGGGGCCTGGGAGCGTCCTTCAGCTCTAACAGCCTGTAGGAGGCAGTAAGATGCGAGAGCACACCTTCCCCAGCCCTGCCCCTTAAGAGGCAGATTGCTTAAAGTCACACACTTGCAGGTGTGACTTGGGGGCAGATTGCTTAAAGACTGCGTGCCCTCTGCCTTAGCATCACAGGGGTAAGGAGCGGGGGACACCAGAGGACAAGTCTGGTCTCCCAACAGACCAGACTGCCTGCAAGCAATCAATGCAGGCCGTCTCTGATTGTCCTTCAATGAATGTACACATCCAGGCCGTTTTCCATCAAGACCTTCCCTTCCTCCCGCTTTGGCGTCTGCTGCAGGCGTGGCCTCCCTGAGCCCCTGGTAGCTCAGCCCAGAGACCCTATGCCACTTGCAGCCTGACCCAGCGCTCCCAGCACAGCCCTTCTCCCCCAGCCTTGTGTGGATGACTTGGTGCTTGGAATCCTGGAGCCGGGTGGGACTCAGGGAATTTGTTTGGACTTCAGGGTCCCTCTCCGTGGGGACAGCAGGTGGCTGGAAGGAGCCCCGACCCCCACCCCTGCCCACCCTCCCTCCATCAGCAGATGCAGTCTTCCCTTCTGTTCCACTCGCTGGCATGCTGAGAGGGGAGGTGGCAGGGTAGCCTGGGACTTCTTTTTTAGACTATTAATACTGATACGTACTCTAAAACTTTTTTACTCTACAAAAAAGATAGAAGAGTATAATAAACTTCCAGGTACCTATCACCCAGCCTCAACAATTGACAACTCCTAGGCATTACTAATCTATTTTTTAAATTAGAAATGCATGGATCTGGTGTAAAATTCAGTGAGAACTTTCCTCCCTCAGCTGGCAATCCCAGGAACAGCAGCTGTCGTAGCCTAGAGCTATTCTGTGCACACATGAGCACATACGAATGTGTATGTCCTTCTAATTTTATTAAAACGGGGTATGTTTATTTTATGTAACACACATTTATATAGCCCACTCAGCTTGTGTCAGACACCATTCTAGGTAGATAACAAATACTAACTCATTTAATCCTCATAACAGCCTTACCACGTAGGTGCTATGAATATCTCCAGGTACAGAGAGGTTAAGGAACTCCCCCGACAGCACACAGTGGTTGACGCAGTTGGGGGTTGAACGTAGTCAGCCTGGTCTCAGACCGCCATTTTCTGCTGCCTCTCAAATTATACAAAGTCTTCTTTACCAAGATTTTGTTTTCACCACGAATTATGTAATCCATTCAACATGTGTGTATTGTGTGCTTCACTTTGCACCAGGCATTCTTCTAGTGGCAGAGGATACAGCAATGAACAAAACAGATAAATATCTCTGCCTTCCTGGACTTTACATTCTTGTCGGGGAGACAGCCAGCCAGGAATATAAATAAGTACTGCATGTATTTGACAGTGACTAGTGCTCTGGAGGAAAATGAAGCAAGGAAGGAGGGGTAGAAAGCGTAAGGGGGCTGCAATTTTATATAGGTGGCCAGAGAATGTGATATTCAGCAAAGGGCTGAAGGGCGTGAAGGAGTGAGCCCTGTGGGTCCCTGGGGGAAGAGCATTCCAGGCAGAGGGAACAGCCAGTGCAAAGGCTCAAGACGAAGCGTGTCTTGTTGCAGGCTGTGCAAGGCAGCCTCTGGGGCTGTGGTGGGCGTGAAAGGGGAGTAGGAGGAGATGAGTTCCAGAGGGCGTGAGGGCAGACTGGGTCCGGCTGGCACGCCGCCGAAGAGCTTTGCTCTTTGCTCTGCGTGAGGTGGGGCTCTGAGGAGAGTTTTGAGCTGGGGGCCATCTGATCTGACCTAGGTTGTAATGGGTTCACCCTGACTGTGGGGTGGAGAATGGACAGTAGGGGCAGAGTGGAAGCAGGGGATGGAGTTTGTTCCGTCAGTTCCTTCTTTGAAACAGCTGCCTGTTGTATGGTTATGCTATCAGTTATTTAACCAACCTCCAGATGGACACGCTGGTTGTTCCTTGCGCTTCCAGACAGTGCTGCAATGAATACCCTTACACATGTGTCTCGGAGAAACTCCTAGAAGTGGAATTGCAGGATCAAAGATTATGTGCATTTTTGAAGGGTTCCCAGTGCCAAACTGCTCTCCCTAGAGGTAGCAGTTTTACACTCCCACCAGCAGTGCATGAGAGAGCGAGCTCAGGTTATAGCTGCAGGTCAGATCTTGGGCTTAGGGGAGAGGGGTGGCTGGGGGTGTAATGCTGCAGCCCCTCCCTTTGCCCCTTTGTAGTCCAAGGCACCATCGGGGAGGATGCTTTACAGAGGCACAGCCCCAGTGGACCTGCGGGTAGGTGGAGCCTGCACCTTTGGCAGGGTAGGGTACCAGTGAGGATGGCTGGGGCTGCATGTAACAGAGACCCTGTCCTAGTCAGGCTTGAGTAAAAAGAAGTAACAGGAAGCGCAGAAGTAGGGCAGATATCAGGACCCGTTGATTTAATGCCTTAACCGTGTCATTTAAAGTCCCCGTCTCTGGTATGTTTTCCAGTACCGAACAAACCATGCTCTGATACTTCGACACCAACTGAAACTAACTATCCAGAATGAGCACAGATCCCGCAGGTTGGCAGCCCACTCCCTCAAGATGGTTCCCACTTCAAACACCACTTGCAAGTCCTGGGCCACCCATACTTCTGACCAACATAAATCAGGGGTTTCCATGTCCCCCTCCCCAGGTTCTATAACTCCCTAGAACAATTCACAGAACTCAGGAAAGTGCTTTACTTACTATTTTTGGTTTATTATAAAGGATACAACTCAGGAACAGCCAGATGGAAGAGATGCCTAGAGCAAGGTATGGGGAGAGGGGCGTGGAGCTTCCGTGCCCTTTCCAGGCGCACTACTCTCCCAGCACCCGGACGTGTTCACCAACCACGAAGCTCTCTGAATCTTAAGAATTTTTATAGAGTTCAGTCTTTACCCCCACCCCCAAGTCAGTGGATGGGACTGAAAGTTCTAACTCTAATCTCTTGGTCTTTCTGGTGATCAGCCCCATCTTAAGTCTATCAAGGGGCCCCATCCTAAGTCACTTCATTAGCATCAACTCAGGTGTGACAGCAAGGGGCTCCTTGTGAATAACAAAAGACACTCCTATTGGGAAATGCCAAGGGTTTTAGGAGCTCTGTTCCAGGAGCTGGGGACAAAGACCAGATATATTTATTACTATACCACACCTTTCCGCTGCTCTGCCGTGCTAGGTCATCCTAAGGGTGATTCCTGCTGGGGTCTTCCACAGGACGTGGCGGCCATTTGCAACAAAGGCTGTGTGCTTCCCCCCCCCCGAGGGTAGGGCAGTAGGTCCAGTGAGGAAGGTGTAGCATCTGAACAGAGTCCAATTCCATTAGTGGGAGGAAAGGCGGAATGGGATCCCGGTAAGCCACTAGCAGCATCCGCTGTAAGAAGCAAACTCATGAAAGAAGGTGGCGTCCTTTGCCAGCTTCTCCATTTGACTCACGAACCTTTACACTGTTTCTCCCAACTCCTTATCCAAGTCTTACCATCATGGAGTAAACATATTACCTCTAAAAGGTTCTGCAGGAGGAACCACCTTGGGAGAATGTGTTCTGCAGGCCTCAGCCAGCTGTACCACCGATGCTCAGTGGAAACTGCCACGCAGGTAAAGGCCTGAAACCAGATCCGCCATGACTGGGGCAGGAGCCTCACCTGGCTGGACCGCAGTTCCCCCAGCTGCAAAATCAAGGGCTGGATGGGGTTGGAGGTCCCGCCACGGGAGTTCCTTGCCCTGAGGGCCCCTGCAGATTTTTTTCTTTGTTATTATTAACATACATATTAAAAATGCACATATTATAAGAGCATGGCTCAATATATTTTCACAAACTTAACACACCCAAGGGGCCAGTACCCACATCCAGAAATAGAGCATGGCCAGCACCCTAGAACCCCCTTTTCTGCCCATTTCTACAATAATTCTTTGCAAGGATAACCAGTAACACCTGTAACCACCACAGTTTTGCCTATTTTTAACTATATAAATTAAACCATACGGCATGTACTCTATGGGGTCTCGTTTCTTTTCTCGGTATTATGACTCATCTATACTATAGCATGCAGTTGTGGTCGTCTCAATTCTGCATAGTATTCTATCCACCGAGCTATGTTTTGAACAGAGAGAAGTGTAATGAAAATCGCACGGCTCCCTGTAACCAGCAGGACACGTGAATGAACGTGCCAGATTTCTTTGCTTTTGCTTAGAATGACAGCAGAGAACCCATGTGTTCACCCTAGTTATCACATAACCTGTGTGTATTAGAAAAACTAGGAAAATGAATGAATTATCATACAATACATGCAGTATGTCTTTCAAATGGGAATCATAAAAGATTAAAACAGAGTTGTTTCATGGCTGAAATATTGGGGCCCTTATTGCTCAGCTGGTCGATTGATGGATTCCTTCATCCATCCAATGTGCATCAAGGGACAATATGCCTGGTGTTCAGTCTTTGGATCCTCCTTCCTCCCAAATAATTGGTTCGATCTCAGTGTCTAATGACAGGTGGGTAAAGATGGAAGAACCTTAGTTATTATCTTCTCTGGCGATTTCTCAACTAAATGAGCATGAAGAGTTCCTTTAGAAATTTTTTAAGTGACTTATTTTTCTCTTTAGCAAAAAGAAAGCAGAAACTCTCTTTAACATAAGCCCCGCAACTGACCACTAGTGATATCCCAATACGTATCCTCCCAGATCTGTGTGTGCAAATCCATATAGCTAAATATACATTTTATATGGAATTATTTTGTATCTATCTTTGCAACTTTCATTTAAAACATAGACTTTATTATTATTTTTTTAAATAAATAAATTTATTTATTTGTTTTTTGGCTGCATTTGGTCTTCGTTGCCGCACGCAGGCTTTCTCTCTATTTGCAGCAAGCGGGGGCTCGCTTCATTGCGGTGTGCGGGCTTATTGCGGTGGCTTCTCTTCTTGCAGAGCACGGGCTCTAGGTGCACAGGCTTCAGTAGTTGTGGCACGCGGCCTCAGTAGTTGTGACTCGCAGGCTCTAGAGCTCAGGCTCAGTAGTTGTGGTGCACAGGCTTAGTTGTTCTGCGGCATGTGGGATCTTCCCGGACCAGGGCTCGAACCCGTGTCCCCTACATTGGCAGGCATTTTCCCAATCACTGCACCACCAGGGAAGTCCCTAGACTTTATTTTTTAGAGCAGTTTTACGTTCACAGGAAAATCGAGCAGAAACTAGAGGGTTTCCCTATGCTCCCTGGCCCCCACCTCCAGAACCTCCCCCACTATGGACAGCAGCATTAGTCTGAGGACTAGCCCAGACTCCAAGAGCTGGAGGTATGCTTGGACCCATCAGTCCTCAGCTATGTGGCCAGTCCGGTGGCCACCCCAGCAGGCATTCAGCTGTTGGTTATACAGTTAAAACCAGAGGCAGGTACATTTGTTCCAAATGCTGAACGTACACTGACATCATTATCATCCCAAGGCCACAGCTTACATTAAGGCTCACTGGTGTTTTACATTCTGAGGGTTTGGACAAATGTATAATGACGTGTATCCACCATTATGGTATCATACAGAGTAGTTTCACTGCCCTAAAAATCCTCTGTGCTCTGCCCATTCACCCTTCCCACCCTCTTACCCCTGGCAACTACTGATCTTCTTACTGTCTCCATAGTTTTGCCTTTTCCGGAATGTCACAGAGTTGGAATCGCACAGGATGTAGCCTTTTCCGATTGGCTTCTTTCACTCCATAACGTTCAGTTTTTCTGTAACAGTATGTTGAGCCTGTTTCCGTGTCAATAAATATTCTTCTAAAGCACTGTTAATTGCTGTGTAATATTTCATTGTGTGTTATGTATTACCTTCTCCCCTGTTTTCGAGGTTTAAGTTGTTTCCTGTTTTTTGCTACTAAAAATAGTGTTGCAGAGGAAAGCCTTGTGGGTAAATCTTTGCACACAACTTAATTATGTCCTTAGGATAAATTCCTAGATTTGGGGCTGCTCCTACAAAGCTTTTGCTCATTTCAAGACTTTTCATATGCATTGCCAAATTGCCCTGCAGAAAGATTACACCGATTTCTATTCTAACTAGTAGGGTATGTAGGGTATTTCCCCCACACACTTGCCAGCTCTGACTAGTATCAAGATTTTTAATCTTTGCCAGTTTAATAGAGGAGAAATGATATTTATTTGTTTTAACTTATATTTATTTGAGTATTAGCGTTTTGTGATTTTCCATAAAGCAGATTGGCCATTTGTCTCTTTTCTTTTGCAGATTGCTTTTTCACGTTCTTTTCCATTTTATTTTTCCATTGGGATAAGCATCTTTATAGTATAGATTTATTAAAAGTGTTTCTCTATTAAGGGTATTGACTACTCGTGAAGGCCCTCTTTTATTATTATTATTTTTCGTAAATTTATTTATTTATTTTGGGCTGTGTTGGGTCTTCGTTGCTGCGCGTGGGCTTTCGCTAGTTGTGGCGAGCGGGGGTTACTCCTCGTTGTGGTGCGCAGGCTTCTCACTGCGGTGGCTTCTCTTGTTGTGGACCACAGGCTCTAGGTGCGCGGGCTTCAGTAGTTGTGGCATGTGGGCTCAGTAGTTGTGGCAGGAGGGCTCTAGAGCGCAGGCTCAGTAGTTGTGGCACACGGGCTTAGTTGCTCCGTGGCATGTGGGATCTTCCCGGACCAGGGCTTGAACCCGTGTCTCCTGCATTGGCAGGTGGATTCTTAACCACTGCGCCACCAGGGAAGCCCAAGGCCCTCTTTTAATGTCAAAAAAATTTCACCAACAGGCTCACCTGATGTGTGCTACACGTTTAAAATAATAAATAAAATGGACGATAAGAAGAACTAATATCTATAGAGTACCTATTATATGCCAGGCACTGTGCTCTGTAAAGCAGCCCTAGGAGGTAGGATCTGATATCTGTCCCATTGGACAGATGAGGAAACCGAGGTGGAGCAGGTAGTGAATTTTCTCAAGGTTACACAGCTTGTTGAGTGGCTGTGCTGGTATCAGTTCGTTAACAAAACACATGGTGCCGTAGGGCTTCTATGAATCAATAACGCTGTTAAATAAATTTACCTTTAGTTCATCGCTGAAGTATCTACACACATTTGCAAATCTGTCTTATGCATAAGTTCAAGGCATATAATCTGTTCTTTCCATAGGCAGAGCTTGCTGGACATATAAATCCAACAACTCCCTGTAATAATTCCATGCTTTCCCCCAATTATCCCCATGGTTTACTGTTAAGAACCACGTTGGAACTTTCATTTTTCAGGAAGGGGAAACTGAGGCTCAGGGCCAGGCAGACACTTGCTCAGGATCACCTAAAAAGTTTATGGCACAGGGCCTTCCCTGGTGGCGCAGTGGTTAAGAATCTGCCTGCCAATGCAGGGGACACAGGTTCCAGCCCTGGTCCGGGAAGATCCCACGTGCGGCCGAACAACCAAGCCCGTGCGCCACAACTACTGAGCCTGCGCTCTAGAGCCCGGGAGCCACAGCTGCTGAAGCCCGTGTGCCTAGAACCCGTGATCCGCAACGGGGGAGAGGCCACCGCCATGAGAAGCCCGCACACTGCAAGGAAGAGTAGCGCCTGCTCGCTGCAACTAGAGAAAATCCTGTAGGCAGCAACGAAGACCCAACGCAGCCATGAATAAGTAAATAAATAAAAGTTTATGGCACAGTCAGGACTGAGAGCCAAGGCTTGGGATACCCAGCCCAGGTCACTGTGTAACTCGGGCCAGCCCCCTCACTGCGTGTCCCTTTGTCATCGGGGAGACAACACAGAATGCTGCGGGGGTACAAGAGCAGGCCTGCCAGGTTCTCCTGGCGCTAGCCTCTAGGGTACCCAAGTGGGTACAGGCCCCTGGTCCTCTGGCCACACTGGCTGCCGGGCATTCCAGGACCCTGGCAACCTGCCAAGAGTGAAAACAGAGCTGCAGGCTCCTGAGCCGCGTTCTGCCCCCTCCTCTTGGGTCTGCATCTCATTGCTGGGTTTGCAACATGCCTAATCTCTGCGGGTGCAGACTCAGAGGAGCCAGCTGAGAGGGAGCATTGCCAGCAGCTTGGAGTCCTCTACGAGGCCTGCTGACCCCCACCCCCACCCCGCCCTCCCCTAAGCCCCTCTCTGGGCAAGCAGGGCCAGAGCAGTCTGCGGAAACAGTTGCTGGAGCTTCACCTGGCTGGGGCCTTACAGTGCCCGCTGAGCTGGACCTAATGAAGGACACAAGCCCGTGTTCTCCCTCTCTTCCCAAATGGAAGTTCATTCAGTCCTGCCACATCCCATCTTCTCCCTCCCTGCCCCCATGGCCTTCACTACAGACACAGAAAGGAGTTGTAATACACACCAGTTATGTAAGTGAGAGTTGATTCTGGTTCTCCAGGCAGCTGGACCCCTCCAAGAATGAAAAGAACTTAATTGTGCAGCCAGTCAATCAATAGGTATCAAATAATGAGTACTTTGTAACCCATCGTGTTTCCCTTTTTGCCTTAGCTGCCAGGAGGCTCAGAACTGAATGGAAAGCTAGATCACTAAACATCTTACCACAGATTCTGTGTATAATTGGCATCACTCCTCTCCATGAGGTCTCTGGTTGTTCAACTGTCCTGCTGAGTATGAGTTTATGTTATAAATCGTCACAATTTTTTTAATGGGATGAAGGTGGGATGTAAATGAAAAATAAGACATGAAAGTACGTGGCCCACAGACATCTCTACTTTGAGATTCAAATGAATGCTTTTTTTTATAAGGGGATGTTTTCCCCAGGACCATTTAAGACTTAGAAAAATGTCTGTGTGCCTCTTCCCTCTGTCTCTCTGAGTCTCCCTCTCCCTTTCCACCTTTTTTCTCCGATTTCTTCTCCTCTCCCTCTTCCCCTCCAGCCTTTATTCCCTTACTATTGCCTACTTCTCCCTCCTTTCCTTCCCCCCGTCTCTCTTCCCTCCATCCCCCCTCTCCTTTATCTTCCTGCTCATCCCCTTGCCTCTGGCAGCCAGTTTAGAGCCAGTGAGGGATTAATACCCCTTACAAACCCTTAGCACTTGGCTCTTTCCAAGACCTTGACCCAGCCTTTGTCTCAGTGATTTCTCTGGGGCAATTTTGGTTATTTCCATTTTACCAAGGAAGACACTAAGGCCTAGAGAGTTGAAGTCATATGCCCATGGTTGCACAGCTTATACTTTACACTTATTATCAAATTCAGGCTCCAGGCCTCAGGAGTCTAATCCCATCACACTCT
The DNA here is from genome assembly GCF_937001465.1 of Orcinus orca. Classification (NCBI taxonomy): domain Eukaryota; kingdom Metazoa; phylum Chordata; class Mammalia; order Artiodactyla; family Delphinidae; genus Orcinus; species Orcinus orca. The sequence goes on along the minus strand of NC_064566.1, from coordinate 14,942,148 downwards.
CACTGTCCCTCACTGCCTCTCGATGCCAGCCTCCCCCACCTTGCCTGGCAGAGGTCACGAGAAAGTACCCCATGAAGAGGGTTCAAAACAATAACCCACCCACCCTATCTCCCCCTCTGAGGTCTCTTACAGAGTTGAGATACTCAAAGGGGCCAGAAGAACATATTGGTGGGAGACAGTGAGTTATGACGGGTCATTGCGTCATGAATTAACTTGGCAAACATTTATTGAGAGTATGCTATGTGATAGGCAAGGCTGAGACCCGGGTAAGGCAAGCAAGGCACCTAGGGGTGCAAAATTGAAGGAGGTGCTCAGTCTCAGGTGCCAGCCCTGCAAGCACATGACCCTGAGAATGGGTGCCTCCTTAAAGTTCATGCCCTAGCATATGGCTTGTCTTTCACTTGTTCTGCCCTGACGTCAGGCACTCCCTGTTACAAGTGCTGGCCATTCAGTGGTGAGCAAAAAGGCCTGCCCTCTGCCCTTGGGGAGCTTCTAATCTATTATGGGAAACAGATCTTCATCAAATAATCATACTGACAGAAGACTGCTCTAAGAGTGACAAGTGTCATGAGGAAAGGGACATGGGGCTAGAGAGGGTATTATGGATGGGGGGACAGTGAGGGCTGAAGAATAGGTAGGAACTTTCCAGGTGTGTTCCAGGTGGACTACACAGCAAGTTCACAGGCCCCCCTGGCAGGGTGGAGCATGGCATACAGGTGAAGCCGGGGGAGGGCAGAGGGGCTAGAACAGGAGAGCTCAATGCAAAATGGTCCTAAGCGGTCAGTTCCTATGATAGTGGCAGAGTCTGCAAATGACTGACTTAAAATAAATCCAATCCAAAGGAGAGAATTCAAAGCCACTCCTTAATGATGTCACACATACCCATCTTCCTGATGAGCTTTACTCAGTGGATGTATAGAGACGGTGCCTAGCTCCCTAGCGCCCTCCAAACACGTCTCTGTCTGTTTAATACAGCAACATCTGTGATAGAATCTAATACTTGACACATTTTCCCGATGAAGAAATGGAAGCACAGAGAAGTTAGACAGCCTGGTGCCCAGGTCAGCTCGGGCTGTCATAACAAAATGCCATAAACTGGGTGGCTTACACACCAGACACTTATTTCTTACAGTTCAGGAGGCTGGGAAGTCCAAGATCAAGGTGCTGGCTAATTTGGTTCCTGGTGAAGGCTCTCTTCCTGGCTTGCAGACTGTTGCCTTCCTACCGTCCTCACCTGGTGGAGAGAGAGGGGGCGCTCTGGTGTCTCTTCCCCTTCTTTAAGGGCACCAGCCTTATTAGATTAGGGCCCCATCCTTGTGACCTCATTTAACCTTTATCACCCCCTAGCAGGCCCTGTCTCCAAATACAGGCACACTGCGGGTTAGGGCATCCAACATAGGGATTATGGATTTTTTTTTTTTTTTTCCTGAGGGGGCACATACAAACATTCAGTCCTTAACACCTGCCCAGGGTCACAGAGCCAATAGCTGGCATTTGAACACAAGCAGTGGGCTCTAGGAGCCCAGGCTCCTAAACTCTAGACCAGCTGCCTCAGGATGTGTTGCGTGGAAATGTTGTCCATGCGGTTGAGAAGTGCTCCTTAGGGCAGGGGTGTTGTGACTGTTTATAAATCCACTGGGTCCTGCCCCCACCTGGCAGCTGCACCTATGGGCTGAGTCCTGAACCCACCCCAGGGTGATTCGGGTGATACTTCTAGAAGAAGACTGGACTGAGGGTGTGGCGTGAAAGTGAACCAGTCCTGAAACAAAACGCTTACATTTCGGGGTCCTGCTGTTTCCCATTTACTCAGAGGAGGCCCTAGGCTCCAGTGCAGACTTCGCCAGGAATGGGCTGCGTGACCTTGGGCGAGTCACTGGACGTCTTCCAGCTCTAGGTTCCTGCCTCGCTGACTCCCAACCCCTGCCCACCTCACGGGTGGCTTGGGGGCCATTTCGTGGGCTATGAGGTCAGCCAAGCACCAACCTTGGGGCCCCTCGCAGACGCCGGTCCCCACCCTAGGCCGCGCAGGTGGGGAAGGGGCGGGCTTGCGGTGCGTGGCCGGCGACTTGGGTGTCGCTGGCGCTCTGGCCGCGCCGCAGGCCGCGCTGCCGCCGTGCCGAGTGGGCTGCGGAGGCTGGGAGGGCGCGCGGTGGGCCGCGGGGCCCAGCCTCCCCGGCGCTATCATCCTCACCAGACGCCCGCGAGGCGCCCCCCGGCCCGCGTGGGGGCCGAGGCCCGCGGGAGGGGCTGGAATTCCTCCCAGGCGGGGCCCCCTCCCGGGCGCCCGCTTCCTCTCGCTCCCCGCGCGCCCCCCTCCCGGCCGCCAGCCAACTGCGTGCCCCCGGGGCCGGCAAGAAGCCACATGCCCCCGCAAGGAATGCCGGGCCTGGCGGGCGGGGGGCGGGCGCTGGGCAGGGCCGGGCTGGGCAGGGAGCGCCCCGCCGGGAAGGTTGGTGAGAGGGAGAGAGCGAGCCCGCGCCCTCCCCGGCCCCCCGCGCCGCCCCTGCTCCCGGCCGGTGCGCAGTGCCGGCCGGATCTCGGGATCTCACACTTTCCCAGCCGGACACGCAGCCGGGATGACCCGCGGGCTTCAGGAGCTGGGGGGTCCCAGGGGGGGCGGTGGGGGGCTGGGGCGGGGCTTCTCGGCCCGGCCCGGGCCTCCCCCGCCCCCCTCCGCGCGCCCCCAGTCCCCGCCGGCTCGGAGAAGGGGGCAGGCCGTCACGTTTCCCCACACCCCTCCCGCTGCCGGCGGCTTTGGGGCCCCGGTGGGGAGCAGGGGGCTGATTAGCCGAGGAGCAGGGGTGTGGCCAGCGGGGCCCCGGGTAGTGAGTCACACACGCTGCTCGCCCAGTCCGGGGGCCGAGCGCGCTCCCAGCCCGAGCTGAGCGCTGTTCTGGCCAGAAGAGTGTCCCCGGGCTTGGCATGAGGACCCTGGGGTGCCAAGGGAGGGGCTGAAGCCCAGCGCGGTGGTGGAGGAGGGCGGTAAGCTGCGGGCTAGGGAGACTCCCCTAGAGAGAGCTGGGTGGGGCTTGGAGTCAGGGCCGGCCCACACGGGGACCCCCAGGCCCCGCCTGTACCTGCTCTGAGCTGGCGAAGCGAGCCTGGCTGCATTCCCTGGAAGCCCCTGGGTGAGGGGCTGTGCAGCCAGGCGCTCGGGGCCCATTTCATCTGCCTGCCCCCTTTGGCCCCAGCTGGACTTGAGTCGATCCCTCCCCTGCTCCCCATTGCAGGGTTTTGTGCAGAGGCTCCTGTGGGTCCCTCGTACCCTTTGCCCTTTGGTCTTGGGGTACAGGCTGTGCTTCTCAGCCCTGCCTCCTGGCCTGAGCTACTCCCGGCCCCTGACCCCATGGGGCTGGTGGCTCCAGTCGTCCCCAGGACCAGCCCGGGATAGAAATGGCATTTCCTCTTGGCTGGGCTACAGCTGTTTTTGTTGTCTGTGTTCTCAAGCGCTTCCTCTGGGGATGGCAGGGAGGGTAACCAGACTCCAGGAGACCCCCGCTTGCCCTCTCTGCCACTCACCCCTCTTCCCCTGTCTCTTTGATCCTCTTCCTGTGGTGGTCCCGCCTTCGCGTCCCCAGGACAGAATGACTGAGAACATGAAGGAGTGCTTGGCGCAGACCAAGGCAGCCGTGGGGGAGATGGTGACGGTGGTGAAGACAGAGGTCTGCTCACCGCTCCGCGACCAGGAGTATGGCCAACCCTGGTGAGGCCCCAATGTGGGGACAGGCGAGGGAGAAGGGGGGGAGCATTGCTGGGCTGGGTTGATGGGAGACCCTGGGAAGACATCCCATGCTTTACTCATCTTCCATACTCTGCTCTGGGCAACTCCTAGGACCAGGGGTGAGCACAGGCTCTAGAAAAACCCAAGTAGTGGCCCAAGAAAGCCTGAACCCAGGTCTCAGGACTCCTACCTTTCCACTACCCACTGCACTGAACAAGCAGGTGGGCTGGGGTTCCTCCACCTGCCTCACATCCGGTCACGTCCTCGGTTTCCCTGCCCAGCAGCCTCTCACTCTGATCGCTTTGTGCTTTCTCTACTGGCCCCTGTCCTGGCCAGCTCTAGGAGACCAGACCCCTCCGCCATGGAAGTGGAGCCCAGGAAACTGAAGGGGAAGCGTGACCTCATCATGCCCAAAAGCTTCCAGCAAGTGGACTTCTGGTGTAAGTGGAGCTTGGGGCTACTCTTGGCCACTCTGCGTGCCCTTCACCGCCCCCCCACCCCCCCTCCATCCCATCTCTGCTTAGGGAATTTGCAGTGAGAATACTGAAGATAGACACTCACCTATTATGTACCAGACACAGGTCCAGGCCTCAGTTAATCCTCACCGTTAGCCACTGAGGTGTCCATTATTTGGTCCCATTTTCCAGGGGAGGACACTGAGACTGGGTGAGGGTTCAGTACCACCTGCGTCAGGTCCCACAGCTCACAGATGCACAGCTGCAATTCAAACCCAGACCTATTTGACTCCAGTCATGATCTTTCTTCTATTTTTTCAAACTGGCTTCCTTGGTGTTGGTGGGTGTGTCCTTTGAGTCCCCAGGGAGGGCAGTGAGTTATCGCTACTGAAGACTCAGGGGCCTGTGACTGGCTGGGGTGGAGCCAGGGCTGGGACTCCCGAGTCCCAGGCTGTGTACTTTCCACTGGCTCACGCTGTCCTCAGGGTGGGCCTCCCATCAGCCCCTCAGCCACCTCCATGGGGGTCCTACCTCCCAACTGAGGCTCTCTTTCCTCTTTCCATCCCTCCAGTCTGCGAGTCCTGCCAGGAGTACTTTGTGGATGAGTGCCCGAACCATGGTCCCCCGGTGTTTGTGTCCGACACGCCGGTGCCTGTGGGCATCCCAGACCGGGCGGCCCTCACCATCCCCCAGGGCATGGAGGTGGTCAAGGAAGCCAGTGGGGAGAATGACGTGCGTTGCATAAATGAGGTCATCCCCAAGGGCCACATCTTCGGCCCCTATGAGGGGCAGATCTCCACCCAGGACAAATCAGCTGGCTTCTTCTCGTGGCTGGTGAGTGTCTCCTGGGCTGTGCCTCGGAAAAGGGTGCCACGAACATGGAAGGAAACCAGCAGGGGGAGCCATACGCTGGCCCAGCCTGGCCCAGAGCTTTTCTGCCATCACTCCTGGACACGTGGATGATGGATCTTGCTGTCCCCTTGCCCCTGTGACCCTTGGTAGCCAAGGGCCATGCGGAGGAGCCCCATCTGGCAGTAGTCAGCGGAATCAGTGGTGGGGCAATTTCTCCATGAATCCTCGTGCGTGTGTCTGGCGGGCCATTCTATGACATTTATGAAGGGTTTACCCCAGCCCTCCTCTGGAGTGGGTGACCTGGAGCATAGCATGACGTTCAGCTAAAAAAGCAGTGATATCCGATGCTAGAGGGAAAGCTTCCAACAAGACAGGCACGGCCCCTGCCCTCTGGGAGTGGACAGTCTGGTGGGGAGCACAGGCAGTGAACAAATACATGCGCATGTGACAAATTGCTACTGAAGGGGGAATACAGGATGCTCTGGGTACACAGGGAGATGGCAGCGTTCACAGAGCTCTGGGATTTGGGGCCTGGAGCCTGAGTTCATCATGTCAGCCAGGTTTGCTAATTACTATCTAATGTGACCTTGGATGAGTCATTGAACCTCTCTGTGCCAGGATAATCATAGCGGATGGTGAAGATGAAATGAGTTAATGCTGCAAAGTTCTTAGAATCGTGCTTGCCTTTAGTAAGCACGCAGTGACTGTCAGCTATTATTGTTGTTCTTGGCCTACTTGAGGGGTTTGGTCAAGACTTCCTCTGGTCTGAGACTTGAAGAATGAGTAGCAGTTAGTAGAAGGGGGATGGAAAAATGCTCCATGTAGGCAGAACAGCTGAGAGAGAGGAACCTAAGAAGTCCGGTGGGGCAGCAGCAGTGAGCCTGAGAGGCAGAGCGGCGAGAATTGGCAGGAGAGGGAGGTGGGAGCCAGATCATGCTGTGTTTCATAGGCCGTGACAAGTGCATCCTTCATCCTGTGGGTCAGGGGAAGCCATCGGAACGTTTCAAGCAGAGGTGTGACGTGGTAGGTTGCAGAATGGAGAATTGGGATTCTAGGTAAAAGGCTGGAGTGGGAGTTCGCATCTGGAAAGATGGTGGCTTAAACTCAAGTGCTAAAGGTGGGCACGTTTGAGAGATTTAGGGGGGAGAATCCCCAAGATTCGTTGATAGACAGGATGTGAAGGTGAGGAAGAGGGATTTTCAGATTCGAAAATTATCAGTGATGACTTTCAGGCACCAAACTTGACCACAGATAGGGGGACATGGGACAGTAGAGAGAGGCAGGCTGGGGGTAGGAAGATGATTCATTTATCTTTAAATAAACACCTCTTGAAGGTCTGCTTTGTGTCAAGCACTGGGCTGGCTCTGGGGACGCAATGGTGGACCAGATCAGACATCAGTCCTGCCCTCATAGAATTTACTGTGGGGAAGATGGAAGAAATTAAAGAATAAGATAAGCATCAATAAATGTAACATTATGGGGCTTCCCTGGTGGCGCAGTGGTTGAGAGTCCGCCTGCCGATGCAGGGGACATGGGTTCGTGCCCCGGTCCAGGAAGATCCCACATGCCGTGGAGCAGCTGGGCCCGTGAGCCATGGCCACTGAGCCTGCGCATCCGGAGCCTGTGCTCCGCAAAGGGAGAGGCCCCAACAGTGAGAGGCCCGCGTACCGCACAAATAAATAAATAAATAAATAAAAATAAATGTAACATTATGGCTCTGAAAGGTAATGGAGCGACAGTGGGGCTAGGAGAAAAGTGCTCAACGAAGGGATTTGATGGGGCCAGGAGTCGGGGAAGGCTTCCTAACAGTTGAGCTGTGATTGAAGGAGGAGAATTCCCACCGGGTGATGATTGGTGAGGGGCATCAAGATGGATGGAGCACCATGAGCAAAGGTCCTGTGGCAGAAGAGAGCACGTTTGAGCAACTGGGCGGTCAGTGTGCCTGGAGTGCAGCAAACATGGGCCTGGAAGAGACAGCGGCTGGGTCACGTAGGGCCCAGTGGGCCATACTGGGACTTCCGTTCTCCATTTTAAGAACAGCGAAAAGCTCTCATTTATGTTTTGAAAGGGTGACTTTGGCTGCAGGCTGGAGAACTGATGGGGTGGAGGCATTGGTCAAGAATGGACGTCTGCACCCCAGTCGGAGGACTGTGTTCGTTCTTGAAGTCGGTGACGGTGGAGGGTTGAGCTAGTGTGGGGCAGAGACATGGAGACAAGTGAACTGGTTCGTGAACTACTTCAGAGATGAAAGAGATTTGACTTGCGAAGAGACCTATTGGCCCAAGTAAGGGAGAGGGAAGTGTCATGAACAACTCCTGCAGCGTTCCTCTCCCTACAGGTCAGGAATGGTGAGTTTCTGTGAGAAATGGGGAACGCCAAAGGGGACTGGGTTGAGGGGAAGATCCTGATTTTGGTTTGGGGCTTGTTGAGTTTGGAGTGATGCCTTGGATATCTTGTTGAGTGATGCCAAGATATCCAAGTAGGGATATCAACTAGGCAGCTTTATATATATGGGTTCAGAGCTTGGAAAGGACGACTGGAGATGTTACTTCATGAGTCACCTGTGCATAGGTGATCCGTGGGGCCAGAGGGTTGGAGGGCAGCCCCCAGGGAGAACGGGCTGAGCGAGAGGTGCAGCAGCCTAAGGACTAAGCTTTGAGGAACTTCAACGGTGAGCGCTCCAGCAGGGGAGCTCGATCCTGCAGGGGAGCCAGAGCAAGAGTGGCCTGAGGTGGGAAGGCCAGAATGTCCAGCAATGTCCAGCTCTGCTGAGAAGCCAAGCAAGAGAAGGGCTCGAAAGCATTTACTGAATTTAGTGCCAGGGAAGTCATTGGTGACTTTAGCAAGAGCTGTTACTGTAAGCCAGTGGTTGTCAACCTGGGGCAATTTATACCCCCTGCTCCCTTTCTGGGGTAGTTGGAAATGTCTGGATGGTTTTTTTTTTTGCCATCACAACTTAAGATGGAGATATGCTACTGGCATCTAGAAGTAAGAGGCCAGGCATGCTGCTAAACCTTTTATAATACCTAGGACAACCTCCTACAACAAAGAATGATCTGGCCTCAGTTGTCAACAGTACCAGGGCTGAGAAATCCTGCAGAAGAGTAATGAGATGGGAACCTCATTAGAATGGAGGTGACCGGTGTAATCACTTCTCAGAAGTTTGATTAGAAATACGTGGAGGAGAGAGACAGGAAGGGTGATGGCTGAGGGAAGACTGGGGTCAAGGGAGTTTGTTAATGAGACATTAACTTCCTTAAAAAACCCAATGGAGGGAGTCCTGCTGAAGAAATGATTGAATATACAGTAGAGATAAGGCGTGATGGGTAAGCTTTTATATTACCTAAGAAGGTTCACATGGAGACACTGGCTGTAGAAAGGAGGTGGGCCAACATTTTGTCTGTCCCTGGAGGGATATCCTGGAGATTTGGAACAGGTGAAGGGAGGTGACTATAGTAGGCCAAACAATGGCTCTCCAAAGATGGCCATGTCCAGATCCCTGGAACTTGTGAATGTGTTATCTTACATGGTAAAAGGAACTTTGCACACGTGATCAAGTTAAGGACCTTGAGATGGAGAAATTATCTCGGCTTATCGGGGTGGGCCCACTGCAGTTACAAGCATCTTTATGAGAGGGAGGCAGGAGAGTTAGAGTCAGAGAGAAAAGATTGGAAGGCCCTATGCTGTTGGCCTTGAAGATGGAGAAGGAGCTAAGGCCTGCAGAGTCTACAAAAGGCCAGGAAACAGAGTCTTCCCTCAAGCCACCTGAAAAAAACTCAGGCCTGCCAACACCTTGATTTTAGGATTCCTTACTTCCAGAAAAGGAAGACAATAAGTTTGTGTTGTTTTCAGCCACCGTGTTTGTGGCCGTCTGTTACAGCAGTAGTAGGGCACTAATCCGGTGGGCTTGTGTTTGGGGGGACGTCTGCTAAAATGTGCAGAGAGGTGGTAGCCTGAGACTGAGGAGAAGGCGAGTTCAGGTTGGGATGGGTAGAGATGGAGATGCCCTCGAGATGCCCAGGTGGCGCTGTCCCGAGGCACGTTGGTGTGTGTGGGTCAGCAGCCGAGGGCAGATGCCTGGGTATGGAGGGAAAACCAAGCATGTAAATATATGCAGCAGAAGCCCTGGGAAGCGTTGAGCAGTGGGGTCAGTGCTGCAGAGGGCGAGAAGCTTGGGGATCGAGAGCCCATTGGCACACGGGTCTTGGTGTCCTTGACAGGGGCAGTTTCACGGGTGGAAGCCACATTGCCGTGGATCGAGATGTGAGTGGGAGGTGAGGAGGGGGAGCCAGCAAGGGTGATTGGCTTGTTTTCAAAGTCTGGCCGCTCATTGAGCAATTATTATATGCCAGGTGTATATCCCATTCTCCCTCAAAACAGTCCCACAGGTGGAGGTGGCTGCCCTTCTCGTTCAGATAAGGGAACCCGGGACTGAAGAGGTCAAGCCAGCAGCCCCAACTCCCGTAGCTGGTACCTGGCAGACCTTGGGTTCCTTCAAAGACAGCATCCCTCCGTGATGCCTGGGGCTTTAAGGAGTTCCATCATGGGGAGACATGCCTAAGGAGGGGGAGCAGTGAATGTGGTTATGTGTCCAAATTCAATCTGTCCTCACAGAGGCAGAGCAACTCCCATGCATTGGGCACTGAGCAGGAAGTTCTGGAGGTAACACAAATACAAGAAGTTTGCTCTCTGTTTTTTGGGGTTTTTTTTTTTTGCGGTACGCGGGCCTCTCACCGCCGTGGCCTCTCCCGTTGCGGAGCACAGGCTCTGGACACGCAGGCTCAGCGGCCATGGCTCACGGGCCCAGCATGTGGGATCCTCCCGGACCAGGGCACGAACCCTCGTCCCCTGCATTGGCAGGCGGACTCTCAACCACTGCGCCACCAGGGAAGCCCTGCTCTCTGTTTTTACAGAGCCTTTGGTTCAGCCACAGGGAGCGGGGACTGAGGTAGACGGGAAGGCAGGAGGCCTATTCCCGACCCAGAGTTTTACTGGTGATTGTGGTGCTGCAGTAGGCTGTAGGGGTAGGCAGAAGGGGAGTTGGTTTTGGCTGGGCAAATTGGGGATGGGTTTTGAAGGATGGCTAGGAGTTCAGCAGAGGAGGCTGATGCCTTCTCAGCCTGCAGGAAAATCTCAGGGGAGAAAAATCTAGCGTCATGCCCAGGGAAGGGCTAGTAGGGTCCCCTTCTTTCCCATCAGAGTCTACCCTTTGGGACAGCCCAGCCAGGAAAGGTTGGAGTCTCTAAAGCAGATAGCTTCCCCAGGTTCGTGGCCTGGCATGGGTCCGGGTCCAGAGAAAAGGGATAATAGGAAGCTCTGGAGTTTGCAGCGTGATCATAGACCAGCTCCATCTGTTCGTGGCCTGTCGTTCAGGGGCAGGGCCAGAGGCAGCAATGTTGCTTCCTTGGAGGTTCCTTCCACGGGCCTCTGAGCTGCGGCATACGCATGGGTGCAGGGACAATATGGCTGGAGGTCGCAGGACCACGTGGAGGCTTTGACCTTTGTGATGCAGAGAAGTGAGAGGCGTTGAAGCCTGTGTGTGTGTCTGTGTGTCTGTCCTCAGTTGCGGCCTCAGCTGGGGAAAAGCAGGAATGAGGAACAGCTCTGCCTGCTCAGACGATGGGTTGGCTGAATGGTGCGAGGGGGGGAAAGGTGGGCTAAACCACGGCCCTGACTTTGGACCAGGATCCGGAAACTCCACATCCTAAATAAACTGCATTCATCTGTCAAATCCTGTCCCAAAGCTATACTTGTCTGTTCTTGACCTTCTGCCTGCCTTCCAAAGCTCTGGCCTCCATCCAACACAACACATTTCCTTCCATAACTCAGTATATAGAGTCCCCTCCAGCAGAAACGATGGTGGTGCTGTAAGGATAAGCATAGCCGTTAATGTTTATTGAGCGCCTACTACGTGTCTGGGTCTGTACTCAGCACTTCACAGGATGGTCTCATTTGGTCCTAGCGATGCCCCTGTGAAGCAGGTATTGTTCTATCCATTGCACAGCTGAGAAAACTGAGGCCTGGAGAGGATGAGTCATTCTGCACAAAGCTAAACGGCTAGTGAGTAGCTGAGCTGGGGTTCAAACCTGGGCAGGGTGCCTCCAGAACCCACCTTCCCATTCGGCCTCCTGGTCCTCTCCACCTGCCTTACTTGTCGGGCCTATGCCTACATCCTGGCCTTGGTCGCCTCTGTTCCACTCATCCTTCCTGCCCAGTACAAGGTCCCTCTCCATCTCCCCTCAACCTGGAGGAAAGCTGGTCCCACTGCGTACAGTGTGCTGCAGGGACAGGGCCCGGGTTTAGATGAACCAAATGGCCATTTCCACTTTGCATCTCTCCTTCATGGCCTGGCCTCCTTGGAAGGAGTTTTGCTCTCACTTCTGACTGTTTAGAAAAGAAATTCCACTTCCTCTGCTTACTCATCTCACTGGAAATCACAGACTCCATAAGTCATTGCCAAGGTTGCCAGGCTGCCCTCAGGCACTGCAGGCCAGAGACGATGCTGCAGGCATGAGATGCTTGGGGAGCGCCAGGCAGCCATATGGTTTGGTAAGAGGCAGAGAAAGAGGAGGCCAGCACAGGGTTTCTGTTTCAGCTTTTCACTGAGACCCAGTCTGGTTCCAGAAGGGATTTAGGGCAGCCTAGCAGCATATATCAAATATAACATGATAGCATATTAAAACTGAGAGAGAGAGAAGAAAGAAAAACAAGGGTGGAGACCCTAAATGGAGCAAGGAATGAGGCTAAAAATGCATACCATAATGACCTGTGCGTGCACTTTCAGCTATAGAAGGTCCCAGTCCGGCAGCCACTGGGAAAAGGCAAGCCTGCTTAGCTACCAGTACTTTCTGGCCATAACTCGAGAAGTCCCAGGTAGCTCCCGAGGAGGTCTCCTTTTCTGGGTAGAGACTGGATGGGAGATTTCCCAGGCCTCCTTATGAAGAGGACACTGTGTGGTGGGATTGTTCCCCCGCAGTCAGCCAGCCTCTCTGCCTGCCAGGCTCCTACTGTTCTGGGGAGAAGCAGACGTGAAATGGGGTTTCAGTGTTTTCCATTTCAGCTTCCATCGTAAAAATGGAGATTTATTTTAAAACTTGAAATTGGATGTGCAAAAGCTCATGACGCCCTCCAGAACAGAGTCTGAGAAACCCCGAGTAGCTGGGATAGATGAAGTGTTGAGCAGACAGTTGCAACAGTGCAAGATGTCAGCGGGAGCGGGGGCTGGGGTGGGGCTCAGAGAAGGGAAGAACAAGGGGCTGGTCCAGGAAGCAAAGAAGGCCCATTTGAAACAGGTTGGGCTTCTGTGTGTGTGTGAGAGTCTGAGCAAGTGAGTTTCATGCTTATTTGTTAATTTCTATTAACTCTTTATTCTGAAAATTTCAAACTCTACAGAAGTATGAGAATAGTATGATCAACAGCCCCACACCCTGCATCTAGATTCGCCCGCTGCTAACATTTTATAACAATTGCTTCAGTCTCTCTCCATACATCTACCTACAGGCACGTGCACGCACGCGCGCGCGCACACACATTCTTTTTCGTTTGGTTTTTCTGAACTGTTTGAGACGTAGTTCCAGACATCAGGCTTCACGGGCTATGCAGTGTCTGTCACCGCTACCCAGCTCTGCCTTTGTACCATGAAAGCAGCCGTACACAGCACATGAATGAATGAGCGTTGCTGGGTTCCAATAAAACTTTATTTGTAAGCACTGACATGTGAATTTCATATAAGTTCAAATGAAATTTGAGTTTCACAAGTTTTGAAAATCAAACAAATGAAATTATACGCAAAAAAATTTTTTCAATTATTAAAAAAACAACAAGCAAAACCACACTTAGCTCACAGGCTGTATAAAAATAGATGAGGAGCTGGATTTGACCTGCCGGCAGTAGTCTGCTGACCCCTGTCCTGTATAATCACAATATAATTATTATATTCAGGAAATTTAACCATGGATACAGTACTGTCTCAACTACAATCCATATTCAGATCTTCCCAATTGCCTTGCGTAACGGCCTTGGTAGTTTTCCCTCCATTCAGGACCCGCTCAAGCATCACATATTGCATTTACTTGTCATGTCTCATTAGTCTCCTTTATTCTAGAACAGTTTCCCTGCATTGTGTTTTCTCTTTCACGATATCGCTGCTTTGGAAGAGTTCAGGACAGTTGTTTGTAGAACGTTCCACAGTTTAGATTTGTCTGATTGTTTCCTCATGATAGGTTCAGATTATAGATTTTTTGGCACAGAGGGTGTTTTGTCTTTCGCACTGCAGATAGCAGGAACACGTGACGTCCGTTTGTCTTCTCTTTAACCCAGTGCTTTTAGCAACTATTGATGATTCTTGCCTGTATCAATTATTTTTCATGGTTCAAAATGATTTGTAACCATTCCTTCTACACTTATGACTTGACATTCTTCTGTTAGGAAAAAAAGTGCTCAACTTTCTCCCCCACCCCATTCCTTAAAGTTATTTTTAGTATCAGTATGGACTCAAGGATTCTTTTTTTTCTTCAGTGTGTTCTAGTCCATTCCCGTCATTATTCATTTTGAGCTTTAAATTGCCCTAGATGTGGCCAACAGGAACCCGTTCAGACTGGCTTCTTGTCCTTCTTTTAGTATTTCCTTACTTCCTGTGCAAAGAAGTTCTTTTTTTTTTTTTTCCATGGCACGTGGCATGCAGGTTCTTTAGTTCCCTGACCAGAGATCAAACCCATGCCTCCTGCAGTGGAAGCTCAGAGTCTTAACCACTGGACTGCCAGGGAAGTCCCAAAGAAGATGTTCTAGCCATCTCTCTTAGGAGCTCTAATTTGCTTTAGTGAGAAATGGTATTTAGAATTCAAATCTCTGGGCACTAGGTGTGTGCATTGCTTCTGGGGTGTCCTTGCTTCTAAGCCTGAACTAGGTTTTGAGGGATGTGTTGAAGTGAGTGGCCAACAGAGTCAGGAAATGAGGGAACACGGAATCACAAGCAGTGGGCATAACATGTGCAAAGGCCCAGGGACACATGTGTAAGTTGAGGTGTGGAATGGTAATGGGGTATAGCAGAGGTACAGGATGTGCTTAGAAGGAAAAGTGGAAGATGATGCTAGAAAAAAGTTGCTTTTCTCATGTTCTAAGATGTTATGGATCTTAAAACACTATTGATTCAATATCAGCTTTTCCAGGAATAAAAATATGTACCTCAACCCTAAGATTCCTCTTAATATCAGAAGCATTAAATGGCTTGGCTTGTATAACTTTTATAAATGCTGGTAGTTTGGTTACTGAATCATGAACCAAACCAAAGATATCCCCCCCCCAACCCCAAATATAATATGCTAGTGAACTAGTTTTGGCTGGAACTGAGTCTTTAATTCTCAAACTCTATTATATGGAACAAAAATAAAGCATGAAAAACTATTCTGAACTCTTCTGAATTTTCACTATAAGCCGGCTTCTAACTTGACCTTCAACATTCCTTGTCTCCGCAGCACTTGCACTGCAGTTGTGTTTCGCACTTTTGTTATATTGAGGCCGCTTTTTAAAATATATGTATATATTTTACTATAGTTACCGTGCTGTACATCACATACCCAGGAGTAATTTATTTTGACCACCCTTCCTGCATTTTGACAACACCCCACCTCCCGCCTCTGGCAATCACCCGTTTTCTGTATCTATGAGTTCAGGGTTTGTTTGCTTGTTGTTTTAGATTCCACATATAAGTGCGATCATACGGCATTTGTCTTGATCTCACTTGTCTTAGCACAATGCCTTCAAGGCCCATCCATGCCATTGCACGTGGCAGGATTTCCTTCCTTTTTATGGCTGAAAAATATTCCCTTGTATATCTATCCACATATTCTTTATCCGTTCATCCGTTGATGGGCACTTAGGTTGTTTCCATTTCTTGGCTGTTATACATAATGCTGCAGTGAACATGGGGGTATAGATACCTTTTTGTGTTAAGTTTCCATCGGTTAAATACCCAGAAGTGGGATTAGTGGATCATATGGCAGTTCTATTTTTCATTTTTTAAGGAACCTCCATACTGGTTTCCATACTGGCTGCACCAATTTACATTCCCAAAACAGTGCTCAAGGGTTCCCTCTTCTCCACATCCTCGTCAACACTTGTTATCTCTTGTCTTTTTGGTGAAAGCCATTCTGAGAGGTGTGAACTGGTGTCTCGTTGTGGTTTTAACTGCATTTCCCTGATGACTGGTGATGTTGAGCATCTTTTCATGGGCACTTTGGTCAGGTGTCTGACTTTTATTCTTTATGGGGTCCCAGTGTTACATTAATTTTATTCTAAAGTTACTTTAAAAGGTTTAAACATAAAAAACTAGATAAACACATTTCTTATAGCTTTTAAACAACTATAAAACCGAGACAGACTTAAAAATATAAAATGAACAGAACTATACAAACCAACATAATTCAAATGAACAAAATCAATGTCCTGTGTTGGATAATGTGTTACTGAAACTAACGTGCTGTTTATAGGGTGAATACTACTTAGACACAGCTTCTTCCGCATTGGGCATGCCTGTGCTTTTGTGTGCCACGTGACACTTTTCTTTGTTTGTCTCTGTTTAAAACACTGGGAAATCTTTCATTAATGCAACTGCCACGATGTGTCTTAGTCTTTGCCAGAATGCATCATTTCCATATTAAACTTGGTATCTGTTCTTTTTTCATCGGCTCATGGCAAGTAGTCATGATTGGTGTTGTACAGTCAGCTGTTACGATGGGACAAGCAGTGGAATAGAATGGAGCTCTGTACACTTTTTGTGTTAAGGGGCCAGATAGTAAGTATTTTAGGCTTTGTGGCCCATACAGTGTCTGTCACACTACTCAATCCTGCCATTGCAGTGTGAGAGCCGCTGGAGGTGTGTGCGTTCTAGTAAGACTTTGTTTATGGAGACTGAAATGTGAATTCCGCGTAATTTTCACATGATGAAATAGTCTTCTTTTGATTTATTTTCAACCATTTAGAAATGTACAAACCATTCTTAGCTGGTGGGCTGTACAAAACAATTGGGGGGTGCTGGATTAAGCCTGCAGGCCCTGGTTTGCTGACCCCTGGCGTATAGAACAACAATCATTCAGCCCTGCTCGGGTATCTGCTGGCTGATTGCAGATCCTCATTGATTCTGGTGTGTCCACTGGTTCCCTGCGGTTGGGCTGATTTAGTTGGGCTTGGCTGCTCACCGAGGCCCAAGGCTGCTCCAAGTGTGTCTGTTCTGGGCCCAGACTGAAGAGGCGGAGGCTCCCTGGGGAAGCTCTTCTCATCCCGGAGGCAAGCCCACCCTCACAAGCACGTTTCAAGCCCGTGTCCGCATCATGCGTGTTCACACCCCATTGGCCAAATAAGTCACGTGGCTGAACCCAAGGTCAAGGAGTGAGGAAGTATGGGCCACCTGTAAGACAGAGTCTAGTGCGGAGTCACACGGCCAGGGTGATAGGGAGGGGCGAGAGCTGCGCCAAGAATTCAGCCTACCCCGGGTGCCAACTCAGTCACAAGCACAATACTCTTTTTTAATTTTTTTTTTTTGGCTGCGCGATAGGGCTTGCGGGATCTTCGTTCCCAGATCAGGGATCTAACCCAGGCCCCCTGCAGTGGAAGCATGGAGTTTTAACCGCTGGACCACCAGGGAATTTCCACAAGCACGATACTCTTGTGGGGCAGAAATCTCATGGGGATTCCCATGTACTGATTTTTCTTTTTTAAGGAAAACATTGAATTAAACATTCTTGGAACTTTTGGATCTTGAGAACATATCCAAAGACCCGACTTTGAGAAACACTCATCTCTAGTGAACTTTCTGGCTTTAACAATAGGGGTTTGGGGGTTTCCTGGTGTTTGAAAATTCCTCCAGGAGAAGTCTTGTCTGATTTATACCCTCAGAGCCAAATTCAGCACCACTTAAACCCCGGTGGGTCCTCAGCAAATGCTAGTTAGGGTTGGTGGGCAAGCATCATAATAATAGCAACAACAATTGCTGTTGTTCGTTGGGCACTGAAGGATTTGTGGGTCTTAATTCTTGTATCCTCACAACCATTCTATGGGATAGGTATTATCATCCCCCTTTTACAGATTGGGAAACTGGGGCTTAAAGGGCCAGGTTACTCATCTGAGGCCATGCAGTGTGGAAGCAGGTCTCCGAACCAAAGCTTGAGCTCCTAATCTCCAACCCCGAATGTGACTGTCTAGATGCCCACGTGACGTCTGTCGGTCTTCCCGCTGCCACCGACACACCCTTTTCTCTGGGGAAGGCTTTTCAAGCCAGTGACGTAAGGTCGTTTCCTTTTCCTTGTCTGATGGCTGATGAAGGTTTGGCAGGTATTTTAAACTGCTTTATTGAGATGGAAGTCATGTACCACACGATTCACCCATTTAAAGTATCGTTCAATGGTCTTCAGTGTATTCCCAGATATGTGCAGCATCACCACAGCCAGTTTCAGTACATTTTCATCACCTCAAGAAGTAACTCCATCCTTTAGTTGTTACCCGCCTCTTCCCTTCTTTGCCTTCCAGCCCTAGGCATCCACTACTCTACTCTTTGTCTCTATCAGTTTCCCTATTCTGGACTTTTCATGTGAACAGAATCAATCATATACTATGTGGTCTTCCGTGACCAGCTTCTTTAACGAGGCTTAACGTTTTCAAGGTGTGTGTCCGCGTTGTAACGGTATCATTCCTTTTTATGGCCGAATAATATTCTACTGTGTGGATATACCACGTTTTGTTTATCTGTGCATTCTTGCATGGACAGTTAGGTTGTCTCCACCTTTTGGCTATTATGAATAATGCTACTGTAAACACTTGTGTACAAGTTTCTGTGTAGACATATGTTTTCCCATCTCTTGTGTCTGTGCTTCAGAATGGAACTGTTGGGTCATATGGTAACTCTATGTTTAATTGTTTGAGGAGCTGCCAGACTGTTTCCGGAGTGACTGGACCGTTTTACATTCCCACCGACAGTATATGAGGGCTCTGATTTCTCTCTTCTGATTTCCAACATTTACTGTTACCTGCCTTTTTGATTCTAACCATCCTAGTAGGTGTGAAGCGATATCTCCTTGTGGGCCTTTGGGTTTTTTCTCTGCTTTTTTCTGTCTCTTGTCCATTTCACTGGTTATTAGGGAGAGTTGCCCATGATGGGTGTGCAGGTTGTGTTCTGAATAACCCCGCGGGGTGAGTTTCACACCTGTCCTGTCACCACCTCCCTCTGCCTCTGTCACCACCTCCCTCTGCCTTGTTAACCAGGAAGACCTTTCAGGTCTGCAGCATGATGTATAAAGTTTGTTGCTCGCTAATTTCTGTCTGACAGCATGCCCATTCTTATTTGCATTTTTGCTGCCTCCCAGATGGGCACATTCTCCTGGCTATCTCCCCCACCCTTGCCCCAAGACCCTCATGTCAGGCATAATGAAGAGACAGGATTCAGGCCAGTTTCCTGACCCCGCTCCTCAAGTCCTGGTCCAAGGGCTCATCTCATCAGTTTCACCAACAGCCAGATTTATTACCAAGGAGAGTGAGGCTGAGTGTGTTCAGGGTAGAGGGTGGTCGTTTCTGTGGGTGCCTTTTCCAGACAGAGCAGAGGGACTTGGGAAAGGAAGAGCTGTCTGCATTGGTGACGGGGCTCTGGACTCGCATTCCTCCCACTTGAAAGAAGCGTGTTTTGGGGCTGGTCACCATTTACTCTGAGCTCTAGTTCTCTTATCCATCAGATGGGGATGCACAATCTAATGGAACGTACCCCATGAGTTGCTATTATTCATGCTTGTCGCGTGCCTGGTGTGTAGTAGGTGATGGGCACGTTGCAGCTGTGTTATCTCCAGTCAGCTTCACGTGGGTTTCAGGACCGGCTGGGGGGGATGACTGAAATTACAGTTGTAAAACCTGGATGTGGAATTTGGGATTGTATGTAAACATGCCTCATTTACCAGGTCTCCAGGGCCTTTTTGAAATTTGATAAATAGAATAATGAAAGGAAGTACGTACAGTTGTTCCTCAGAATCGGCGGGGATTGGTTCCAGGGGCCTCCATGGATACCCAAATCCATGGGTGCGCAAGTCCCTTCTATAAAATGGTGCAGTGTTTGCATATGACCTACACATATCCTCCTGTGTATTTTAAATCATCTCTAGAATACTTATAATACCTAATACAATGTAAATGCTATGTAAATTATTGTAAATGCTATGTAAATAGTTTCTGGTGTGTGGCAAATTTAAATTTTGCTTTTTGGAACTTCTGGAAAAAAGTTTTAAAAATAGTTTTGATCCTTGGTTGGTTGACTCCGTGGGTGTGGAACCCGCAGATACATAGCGCTGACTGTACTAATTCCATCATCGGTTAAATGGTGGTGCGGGAGGTGCGGGGCTGGGTTAGATCATGGTTCTTGAGCCTTCTTGAGTCACCTAGGGGGTTATACTCATATGCTCATATACCCATATACCTAAGGGGTTATACTCATATGCTCATATACTCATATACCTAGGGGGTTATACTCATGTATATTCATAAAATGCTATGCACATTTTAAGGGACTGCCCCCCATTCTCCTGGCCAAAGTCCATCCATAGACACCAAGTGAGGAACCCAGGCCCTGAATAATCTCAGAGGCCCCCTTTCAATTTAAGCGTTCTTCATTCCGTGTTTCTGGGCATAGCAGGAGCCAGCGTTCAAGTTCAAGTTCAGGCCGGCCTCTTTATCTCTCTACATTTCAGCTAGCCAGCCTGGGAAGTGGCCGGGGATTGAGGTGATGCCGCCTGCCTCCTGGGCTTCTGGGAGGAGCATCTGAGACATGTGAAAGAGCTTTGTCAACTGTCAGTGGCTTCACAAATCGTTTTTGTAACCGCTTTGCTCTAAGAGGAGTTGCAGAGCTGAAAATCAGAACGTTTTATGGATTTGTTGGGTTCCTGGAAAGTGGCAGGCAAATCAGGTTTTTAAAAATCCAGTCTTGCCAGCACCTGGTTATTTAGAGGAGTCCAACAGTGAATCCTCGATTGTGGCAGACGTTCTGCCGCAAAGCAGAATGTTCCTCCCTGTTAAAATGCCGACCTTCGCATCAGTATGCGAAAGATAATGATTTGCTCAAACCAGCAGCAAAGCTGGAAGTCCACCGGAGAGGGCCCCAGGACACGATCCTGGTTGATTCTGATGAGGTCATTCGGGGGAGCCTGGGGTGACATCCATCACTCTGCAGAGCGCTTAAGAGCAAGGGCTGTACCTGCAGAGTCTAAACTCTAGCTGCCCCACACATTTCCTTTGTGGCCTCAGGCAAGTTGCCTACTGGGTCTGAACCTCAGTTTCCTAGTCTGTAAAATGGAGATAATAGTTGTAGCTACCTTCATAGAGTTGTGAGAATTCATGAGATCAGAATACTTGGCACAGTAAAATCGCTCCATCAATGGCAGCGGGTGACGTTTTATTATTGATGTCTCTGTTAATTATTACCATGGTCAGAAATAGTGTTCTAGTCCACATGGACCCATGCTTGACCCAGGGAGCCAAACCTTATGTTTTTTTATATTATTTTCTGAGGATCTGTCCACATAGCATCATAAAATTCTTAGACAGAATTTTATACGTCATTTAGGACAGACTTCCACTCAGTGGGGAAATTCTTTCTTCCACTTCCCTGACAACGAGTCATCCTGCTACTGCTTAAATACTTCCAGTAACAAGAAACTCACCACCTCACAAGGCTTCTTGTTCCATTGCAGGACGGTTTTGCATGTTAGAACGTGTATCTTAGGACCGTTCTG
The DNA here is from genome assembly GCF_937001465.1 of Orcinus orca. NCBI lineage: Eukaryota > Metazoa > Chordata > Mammalia > Artiodactyla > Delphinidae > Orcinus > Orcinus orca. The sequence goes on along the minus strand of NC_064566.1, from coordinate 14,921,359 downwards.
CATGCATATTCCTCGCGCCGAGTTCAGGCCTGTGTCCTCTAAGTGGTCCTGGTTTTGCCTGCCCTCCCCCACATTGTGGTCCTTCCCACATTTGATGACGGCTCTGCTTTCTCTAGCCTCTTCTTCTCCAGTCTAAGGGACCCTCTTACCATGCAGGTCGTCCTTCTCTGGTCAGGCCCAGGTTATCAAAGTCCTTCTCACATCACAGTGTTCAGAGTCTGGGCTGGTCCAGGAAGTGCTGGGTTCAGAAGGCCAAGGAATCGACCTTGAAGGATGAGGCAAAGGAGGATGCTGGGAAACCAGTGTTCTTGGGCTTGGTCCTGAGCATCTGGCCCTGACCGGGCCTTCGTGGACCGTCTCAGTCGCAGGACTTGAGGCCCACAGCCCGCTGTCTACTCGGATGGCAGGGCTAATCAGTAACATGTGATGTGCCCTAAATACCCTCCGTGATCCTGCGCGCCCCCGCTTCCTCCACCTAGAACCCCCTCGCCCTCTTCTTCTCCAAGACTGCAGCTTAGATTCCACACCCTCCGAGAAGTCCTCCACTGACCACCAGGTACAGGGCTCCAGCTCTGCGCTCCCGTGTTCCACAGAATTCCCCACCACACTGCTGACCACGGGACAGCACAGTGGCCTCTCTTCTGCATCCCCTGGACTGTGAGTTTTGTGAGAGCAAAGACATTGCCTTCCCAGATCACCATTTTATCCCCAGAGCCTGTCACTGTAGCTGCTCCCTTGGTGATACTTGCTGAATGAACGAATGCGCGATTGGAGAAAATCCTGACTGACAGGGACGATAAACCAAGAAACATCCCTCAGCAAACCTGGAGATCTTAGGGGGTCTGAAGCCAGCAACAGAGACCTCAGGCAGCTCCTGTGCCCCTCACGGCTCCCACTCAGGCCTCTCGGCCCAGCTGAAGCTGCAAAAAGTCTGATTACAACTACTGTTGACCCCTACCACCCAGAATTAACCAGAACGAACATTTGGTCCCTTTAATAATCACCATTACGATCACAGTGCTTATAGCGACCTCTTATGGAGTGCCTCCAAATCAGTCATTATGGCAGTGCCGCAAGGTTGGTTTTTACCCCTTTTTACAGGGGAGGAAACTGAAGCCTGACCAGGGAAGTCACTTGCCCAAGACCACTCAGCTCGTCAGTGGTGACGCTGAGACTCTAGCCGATTCCTCGGGCTCCGCGACTCTCACTACCCACTAGGTGCTCTTGCTACTGGCTGCGGGACCTACAGATGCTTCTCTTTTCCCCGCAGAGAGAAAGGAGCAATCTGAAAATGATAATGAAGGGTGGTTAGTATTATGATAAAGTACAGGGTTCCCTGAGATTCCAGGGGAAGGTCCCTGTAGACTGGGGTGTCATCTGGGGAGATTGCCAGGGGAGGGGAAGCCTGAGCTGCATGTTTTCTCTTTTTTGTCTGAGAGTTTTAAGCCACGGAGACAGTATAGTCTTGTAGCTAGACAAACAGAGCAAAAGCTTCATCCTCCTTCCCTCTGCCCTCCCCTCTAGAGGTAACCAGAGGTGAGAGTTTGAAACGCATCTCCCAGACTGTCTATGCACATACAAACATATGGTGTGATGTGCTAGCAAATATTTAGCAACCTGCTGCCTGCTGATGGTTGTACTGCAGGATACATGTGCCAGTTTTCTTGATGTCAAGGCTCCCAGCATGGCTGGTTTCAAGCTGCCAACATGAAGGCATGAAATGAGTAGCTGGGAAGAGATATATCATGACAGTTATTCTATAGTATCTCTACCATGTGGATACGGTAGATGCCAGTACCCTCGAGAACATTGATATCGTAAAATATAGTAAAATCATTAGGAAGCTTTGGGTATATATTACCTTTGTAAAAATAGAATGTATTGAATTGTAAGTTTATATAATTTAATTTTTAATGCTGGCTGTGTTTCACAACTGGTTCATGAGATTCTGGAAAATTTCGCAGTCAGCTCTCGTTAGCCAGTACGAGCCAGCTCCAGCACGCCACTCATTTCCTTTATACTCAAGTATTAACAGTATATACTTTGGCTTTTCATCCAATCCTTCATTCATTCAACCAGTATTCTACCGTGTGCCATGCCCCGTGTTAGGAACCGGGGCCAGGCCACTGTCATGAGCAGATAGCCATGCACTTGGCCGTCACCAGCTTACGGTCTAAAGAGAAGGCAGTCAGTTACCACATTGGCAAGTAGACAAACCCTGCAATTGGGTCTCTAAAAGGAAGCAACAGGACAGTGTTATAGAGATAATACTGAGAGAGGCATGTGGAGGTCAGGGTGTGGAAGGGGAGAACCTACCTGAGGCTCAGGTCAAGAAAACCTTCTTCTGAGGAAGTGACAGAAGCTGAGACCCAAAAGATAGGAAGGGACCAGCCGTGCGAAACTTAGAAAACGTTGCCAAAGTGATAATACCTTCACTTGGGTGCCATTTCTGTAAACTGTACAAACATGCAAAATGGTTCTGTACGTTGTTTTTAGAAGAAATCCTTGTATAGTAAAATTGAGAAGGTTCCCTTCCAGCTTCAGGACGGAGGGAGGGTGGGAAAGAGAATGAATTGGAGGCAGAGATGGTCTTCAACAGCATCTATGTATCTTCCTGAAGCAAGAGGAGACAGAGGTCCGGGACAGAAATGGCTGGTGGTCATTTTTTTTGGCTCTCATTGATGGGTACAAGGTGGTCAGTTACATTACTCTTTATAATTTCTGAATGCTTGAGATATTTCATGAATATCATTTTTTTTAAGAGTGGGGAAAAGAGGTGGCAGGCAGCGTGAAGTCTCACTCTTACAGCATTGTGGCTGCAGAAAAGTGAAGGGGGAGAGAGAGGCCTGAGAGAAGTTGGGAGGTAGGCAGGGACCAGGTCGTACAAGCCTTCAAGGCAGTGAACCTAAGTATGAATTTTATTATAAGTACTTCTTGAGCTGGTGGGTGACATGATCTAATTTACACTAATAGATTCCTCTGGCTGCTTTGAGGAGAATCAGTGGAGAGTTAAGAATGGCATCAGGGAGGTTAGTAGGGACCTCTTGTAGTTGTCTGGAGGAGAGCTGATGATGGCAGGAAGCAGTGGAGACAGGAGCAGTTTTGAAATTTGGTTTGGAGGACTTGCTGAGGGATTAGATATGTGGGGATCAAGATGGGGGGCACGACCCCTATGTTCATAGCAGCACTATTTGCAATAGCCAAGACATGGAAGCAACCTAAATGTTCATCGACAGATGAATGGAGAGAGAAGATGCGGTACATGTGCACAGTGGAACATTACTCAGCCATAAAAAAGAATGAGATAATGCTATTTGCAGCAAAATGGATGGAGATTATGATACTAAAGTAAGTCAGAAAGAGAAAGACAAATACCACATGGTATCACTTATATGTGGAATCTAAAAAAACGACACAAACAAACATACCTACAAAACAAAAACAGACTCACAGCTGTAGAGAACAGACTTGTGGTTGCCAAGGGGGAGGGGAAGTGGGGGAGGGAAGGATTGGGAGTTTGGGATTAGCAGATGCAGACTATTATATATAGGATGGATAAACAACAAGGTCCTACTGTATATTACAGGGAACTATATTCAGTCTCCTGTGATAAACCATAATGGAAAAGAATATGAAAAAGAATATATGTATGTATAACTGAATCACTTTGCTGTACAGCAGAAACTAACACAACATTGTAAATCAACTATACTTCAATAAAATTTAAAAAAGAGGGAGGCATGAAGGATGACTTTCCTTTTTTTTTTTTTAGCAGCTCTATGGAGCTATAATTCACATACTGTACAGTTCATTCATTTAAAGTGTTACAATTCACTGGGGTTTGGTAGGGATGACTTTCTTTCCGAAACCTGAGTGGATGGTGGTTTCAAATACTGTGATGGGGAAAATGAGAGGAACAGGCTTGGGGGTGGAGCCTGAGGTGAGTTTGAGCAGCCAGTGAGATATCCAAGGGGGCGTGTCACATGGGAAATCAGATATTCACACCTGGGGCTTGAGATGAAAATCTGTGAGTAATGAACAGATTGAGAGTGTGGAAATGGATGTGAATGTCCAGAGAAAGAGTATAGGTAAAGAAGATGTGTGTGGAGGGGGCACGAGGGCTTGCAATTCAGGTGGACTGAGGGTTCACACTTTGAGCCCCAGCCAAAAAAAAAAGGGAAGAAAAAGAAAAAAAATGACAGAGAGAGAGAAGGAGAGAAACATGAAGTGATCACAGAACTGAAGGCAAAGGCCCGTAGGGCTCTAGGCTAGTGCAATCAGTTCTAGCTCCTGTAGGGTACTATGAAATAGAAGTGCCCCAGGTGAGGTGGAGAGGGGAGCCAGGTTGACTGCTTCAAAGGAGAAAAAGCAAGAGGCAGGCAGACACACTCCTACTCAGGATGAGCCTCTGGACCGAACCTCCAGAACTAATGAAGAAAACTAATGTTACAAAGACAGCCTTCAAAAACAATGACAAATGAATTCACTCTAATTAAAATAAAAATAGTAGCATATTCTGAAAATGAATTTAAAATAACTAGGATCTGAATCAGGAGTAGGTTTGACTGTGAGTCACTGAGATTCAAAATAACAGTGGCTCGAGCAAAACAGGAATTAAGTTTTCTTCTATGACTACCTTCTGAGCCTGTATTAAGTCCTCAGGAACCAAGCTTGATCCAGCTAATCACTGTCTCAAGGCTTGGATTATAGCCTCATAGTCCAAGTTGATAGCTAGAGCTCCAGCCATTACATCTGCATTCCAGGCAGCAGGATAGTAGAAGTGCATATATCAGCTGTATTTTTTTTTTAAGGAATTTTGCCTTTTTTAAAAAATTTTATTTATTTATTTATTTATTTATGGCTGTGTTGGCTCTTCATTCCTGTGCGAGGGCTTGCTCTAGTTGCGGCAGGTGGGGGCCACTCTTCATCACGGTGCGCGGGCCTCTCACTATCGCGGCCTCTCTTGTTGCGGAGCACAGGCTCCAGACGCGCAGGCTCGGTAATTGTGGCTCACGGGGCTAGTCGCTCCGCGGCATGCGGGATCTTCCCAGACCAGGGCTCGAACCCGTGTCCCCTGCATTGGCAGGCAGACTCTCAACCACTGCGCCACCAGGGAAGCCCTATCAGCTGTATTTTAAAGAAGTTTTCAGGAAGATGACACATGACACTTCCACCTACATTCTATTGGCCAGAACTTAACCAGAGAAGAAGCCAAGAAATGTATTCTGTTATTACAGGTAGCCAGGTATTCGGTTATAATCCAGGGGTTCTGTTACTGTGGATGAAAGGGATAATAGATAATTAACACTCACAGCCTTAGGATCTTCAAAGAAATAAAGTAAGGATAACATCCATTAAGAAGAAAAAGACAGTGAGTTTTTATTTGTTTGTTTGAATTTAAAGCCTCTGCTCTTAGAAAGACACCACCAAAAGAGTGAATAAACAAGCCATAGACTAGGAGAAAATATTTGTAAGACATATGCCTGATAAAGGACTTGTATCCAAAATATATTTTTTAAAAACTCCCAAAACTCAACAATAAGAAAAAGCCCCACTATTTAAAAAATGGGCCAAAGATTTGAACAGACCCTTCACCAGAGAAGACAATGCAGCTGACAAATGAGTGCACAAAAAGATATTCAGTATCATTAGTCATCAGAGAAATGCACATTAAAACCACAATGAGATACTGCTTCATACCTATCAAAATGGCTAAAATGAAAAAGCCTGTTCATACCAAGTATTGGCAAGGATGTGAGTCAACTGGAAATCCCGCACACAGCTGGTGGGCATGTAAAATGGTGCAACCACTTTGGAAAACAGTTTAGCAGTTTCTTAAAAGTTAGACCTATTCTTACCATGTGTCCCAGCAATTCCACTACTAATTATTTGCCCAAGAGCAATTAAAGCATATGTGTCTATACAAAGATTTATTAGTGATGTCTCTTAGCAGCTTTATTTGTAATGGCCCAAAACTAGACACAACCCAAATGTCCATCAATAAGGAGATTAAAAAAAAAAAAAATAGTGGCACATCCAAACGGTGGAATACTACTCACCAATACAGAGAAATAAACTCTGATACACACATCAGTAGGAACAAATCTCAAAATAATTGTGCTGAGTGAAGGAAGGCAGACATGCCTTCCATTTGATTCTACTTGTGTAAAGTCTTGAAAACTGCAAAGTAATTTATGGTGACAGAAAGTAGCTTACTATTTGCCTGTGGACTGGGAAAGGGAGATGTGGAGAGAAGCAGGAGGGAAGGATTACAGGGGCCCTGAAGAAGTTCTTAGGGGTGATGGATATGTTTGTTATCTTGATTGTGATATATACATTTGTCAAAATTTATCAAATGGTATATTATATGTTAATTATACTTCAATAAAGCTGTTAGAAGAAGAAGGAACACAACATTATGAAACAAAAAAGAGGCAGAATAAGAAAAAATGGGTATGAAAAAGAACCGATTGAAAATCCTGGGAATGAAAAATATTCACTGCATTAAAAGTAGTCATTTAAAATGGAAGGAAAAAATAAAATAAAAAGGAAGGCCAGAAAGAAAGGAAAAACCTCAGCAGACAGATAAACTCTGGACCAGACAAAGTCAAAGAGAGAATGAGTGAATTGGAAGAGAGTTCTGAGAAATTTTCTGAGAGCATCACCCAGAAAGATAAAGAGGGAAAATTATGAAAGGGTAGTTGTAAGACATGGAGAATAGATTGGGCTCCTACCATATCTGTTTAATAGAAATTCTGCTGGAAGAGACTGGAGAAAATGACTGAGAAGCTGTACTCAAAAGCACAATAGCTCAGAATTTCCCAGAATTGAAATAAGTCCTTATCAAGTAATGTGCTTGACCAGTAATGAGGAGAATTTTAAAAAGTAAATCTCCATTTCAAAACCACATAGTGAAACTGCAGAAAATCAAGAATACAGGGGAAGTCTTAAAATTTACTATAGACAGATTATGCGTGAAAGAACAACACTAGACTGACAGTAGGTTGCTTAAGCGCCTATGGCAGCCTTTTTGGCAGTCTTTATTTGTTGGAAGAAAATAAAGTTCATCTGTCTAGAATTCCATATCCAGCTGAACTCTGATTCGAAAGTGATGATGAAATAAAGACAATTTTATAGAAGATGAAGGGGCCCATTGCAAACCCTGAGGCTCTTGAACATTTGGAGACTGGGGAGAGGAGAAGCCCTCCGAAATCACATATGCCCAGTCACTCAGTGCCAGCCTCTGTCTCCCACAGAAACCATAGAGAGAGGGGAAGGACTGAATTTAGCTGGTGGTGCAACGTGATGCTATTGGAAATGCCGCTTGTTGGCCATGTTGCTGGGTATTCCATCAAGATAGAGGAGGGAGATGGGATTCCTGCCCCAGCTCAGGGGTCAGTCCTGCAGCAGTGGGAGAGCTCGGGAAGGTTCTGTGTGGTGTCCTTGGGCCCTGGTCTGGAGAGGAGTCCAGAGACACGAGAGCACCCTCGAGGATGCCCATTCTAGACTCTCTCTCTCTGTCTTCCAGATTGTGGACAAGAACAACCGCTACAAGTCCATTGATGGGTCAGATGAGACTAAAGCCAACTGGATGAGGTGAGTCCTGCTGTCTGCTGATTTCCCGGGAGCCTTGCCCGAACTCTGCCAAGGGAGCATGTTGGGCCTTTAGGGTCTCCAGTGCTAGAGGTCCCTGAAGGCCCCGGGACTGCTCTTTGCAGGGACGTGTCTAGCTCTGGGGGACCAACCCTCCAGCTCCCACAGGCTTCCCTCAGGGGGCTCTGGAGGAGGCCTGTGGCCAGACCAGTCATTTACTGGGACACCCTTGTCAGTGTTTCTGGAAGCCCTAGGCCCCAGGCTCCTGACAGCATTCCCAAGTCGGGGGGGGGGGGGGGGGCGTGTCCTTGCCACAGGACTGTGACACCTCTCACAGGCAGAGTCCGGCTGGAGGGGTGCAGGAATCATCCCAGTGCAGCCCTCAGCCATTGTTTAAAAGCCCCCCAGAGAAAAGGGCACAGTCTCTAGCTCAGTTTTCGATTGCTAGACTGGTTTTGTCCATTGCTTGGGACAGAGGTTTGCGCCAGAAGGATCCTTCACGGCCAGCCAGAGAGAGCAGGGGACGGGTCCAGGGTCACCCAGAGGCGGCCGAGCTGAGCTCGGGACCGAGGGCACTCCTCTGGGTTCTGTGCTGCTGGCCTGTGTGGTGTGCTGGGGGGCCCTGCCTGGTGGGGTCAGCCAGCAGTGTGGGAGGCCGGGCTTGCCTCATCGTCTCCTTGGTGGCCTCTCTCTGGGATTCAGGAGCTGTGACGGGGGTTAGGAGCTGGGTTGGGAGGGAAGGGAGGCCTCAGAGGGCTGGACCCAGGGGCAGAACCGTGCCGTGGATCAGGCCCACTGTCGGTGTTTGTGCAGTTCTGTGCCCCGTGGGGCTGGGGGCTGGGGGCTGGGAGGTTGAGGAGAGATTGTGCTTGGAGGGAGGGCAGTTAGGGCCTCGCTAAGAGGGAGATTGCTGGATTTAAACCCTGAGACGTGCCAAGCAAATGAGGAGAAATGGGTTTGAGGTGGGGAGGCCGTGGTAAGCTCTCCAGCCCCCTTCCCCGGTGCCCCACTGCCCACATGGGCTCCCACCTGAGGCCCGCTGAGGTGTGGCCTGCAGTTTGCACTGTCCGGGGCACTTAAGGATTCACCCTCTTATTTGTCGGGGCCACTGTCCTCATCGTCATTTAACAGGTGCAGAAGCAGAGGCACCGAGGGACAGGCGGGCCCCAGCCTTGTGCTGTGGGGACAGGCACCCACTCCCCAGCCCCCTTTCACAGCATCAGGTCAGCCATGCCCTGAAAGTGGCTCCAAGAAGGTGGATGGGCACCTCTGCTCTCTTCTTCTCCGCGACCGCCGGGTGCAGGTCAGCTTAGCACATGCAACTCACCACCCATTCCTGAGCACCTGTGGCGAGTCAGAGCCTGTACTGGGCGCCCTAGATGGGTGGGCCCAGCCCTGCCCCCCTGGCCCTCCCAGGACTCACACCTTCCGCCGTGGAAATTGCTTTTTCTAATAAGGCTGTTTGATGGAGGCATGGACAATGCGCTGGGAGAGCTCAGATGAAAGCAGGGGTGGGGAGGGCCTTTGAGCTGGGCCTTCAAAGGGGCTGGGCTTTCATTTGAGGACATTGTGAGCAAAGACTCAGAAGTGGGAAGTGGGGGCCAGGTGTCGGGCAGGTCGTCAGATGGGCTGCATGGCCCAGACCCCTGGCCTGTAGCTCTGGTGTGGCTCTAGGCAAGCAAAGGAGAGTGTGTTTGAGTGAAGTCTGGGTCAGACCTTTCTGCACTGACGCTTTGGCCGGGACAAGGCTTTACGGTAACCGCAAAGAAGGGGATTCATCATCTGTACGAACTGAGTGGACATCTAGCACCCAGCGATTCTGACTTAATCAGGCTGGGGCTGAGCCCAGGACATTGGTCATTTTTAAAGCTCTCCAGAGTGATTACGATGCGCCGCTGGTGTTGAGAACCACTGCTCTGTTCTGATCTCCATGCTACAGTGCTAAACTGAGGCCCAGAGCAGGGCAGGGTCTTACTCAAGATCATGCAGTCAGTCAGTGGCAGAACATCTCTGAGCGTCTAGGCCGGTGTTGCTTCTGCTTGTACACAAGGGACCAGGCACAGCATGGCTTCCTGGGCCTTGTGTGGGGTGGCTTCAGCTACTGCTATCTTGCTGGCCTGGGATCTATCCTGTTCCTGCTCTAAGACCCATTCTGATCCAGGGTGGCGCCAGGGTTGTCGCAGATGGTGGGCCCTCGTCTCATTGGAGATTCAAGGAGTAGGTTGGGTTTGGGTGTATGGTTTGTTGCCAGGGAGATGGCCTTCTGGTGGTAGTTGGAGTGAGGGGGAAGCCAGTTCATCCTGGGAACCCTCCTTTCCCCTTCAGGTAAGGCTTCCATTTGTACAGCTCCTCCTAACTTTCAGACACTTTCACTAGCACTGTCACAGCGTAGGCTCTCGCAGATGATCGAATGGAGTTGGTTAACCTCCTCAAACCCGAAGCGGTAGGCCAGGCAGAGAACGGGCGCCCGCGTGATGAGCATGGGTGTTCTGCCTTCATGAAATCAGTGGCCAACAGCCACAGGCTCTCTTGTCCCCGGGAGGCATTGGCAGCGCCTTGAGACATTTTTGGTTGTCACACCTCTGCAGGTAGATGCTTCTGGTTTCTGTCGAGCAGAAGCCAAGGATGCTGATGAAGATCCTGCATTGTCCAGGATGCCCCCTCCCCCACCAACAAAGAATTTCCTGATCCCACATGGTGAGATTAGGAAGCCCTTCCTGGCAGGTCTTGGAGGTGGTACTGGGGGAAATGGGGTTTGCACAGGAGACTCAGCCTCTCATCCAAAGTCTGTCTGAGTGCAAGGCCCAGGCCCCAGCCCCGGGCCCTGCCACTGTCTTGGCCAGGTGACAGAGTCTCGGACTCCTTCTCCTGCCTCCTGGGCTGTGATATTCTGGGGGGGAGGTGAAGGCTGAAGGATCTCTGTGCCCTTGCGTCTTGCTGTGGCTTCGGCACCTGCCAGAGGAGTGAACCAGGCTCCCACCATAGCCTAGGTTCTTCTCTTGGATGGACCTTTGGGACCTTGGGCATGAGTTAAAGAGTGGACAGAACCACACTGTGGAGATACGGAGCTGCAGAGCCAACGTAGGTGCCAGGCCAGAGGGGTCAGGGCTGTGCTGTGCCCATGCCCGGGGCCCCTGGCTGCTCTGTGCAGATGGAAGCCGAGGTCATTCCTGGTCTCCATCAAAGTGGAACCTGTCTCCCGATGGGTGCTCATGGGGTCCTCACATTCTACCCATGAGCTGCCCAAAAGCACAGCAGCCCGCCCCCAGAGGAGCTGCTGCCAGCCAGCGCTCCAGTGGGAGGGGAGCCTGTACACACCCAGAGGTGGGGGCTGGGGAGCCTGGGAAGGGGAAGAGCCGCAGGACAGAACAGGCTTTCTGTGGCCACGCCCTAATCATGGGCATCACCAGCGAGGCCACACCCCATGGAAGCCCACTGTAAATAGTCTCACTGCGTAAAGGTCTTCCTCCAAGCCACCGGGGTCTATGGCCCTAGGTAAAGATCGCTTTGTAGAGGCAATGGCCTCACCCTAACCCCAATAAGGATCCTTTATTCCCGTTCAGGGCTTTAAAGCTCTTTCACATCGCTGTGCTTTTGCCTCCTTAGTAACAAGCCCCTAGGTTGGTGCAGTTGTTACTCGGGTTCCGGATGGAGTGAGTGGGACCAGGAGAGGCTGCTGAGCGGCCATGGCTCTCACAGCTAGTCAGAGGCGAGGCAGGGCCTGAAACTGAAGGCGTCCGGCTCCGTCCAGCACTCCCATCGAGTACGCCGCGTCTCCTCCTGCCCTCCAAGGAGCAGTGGAAGGGGCCTGTCGCTAGGAAGAGGGTGTGGTGGTGGTGAGCGGGCGAGGGCGCCCAGGTGCCTCCTGGCTCCCCGGCTGGGGGCCGGCAATTAGGAAGGAGGAGGCCTGCCGCGTTGACGGTCATTTACCCAATTGTGCTTTGTGGGATATTCAACCCAAGGAACGTGGTGCCCCTGGCTGAGCGTAAGAGGAAGCCCAAGTTCTCCAAGGAGGAGCTGGACATTCTGGTCACGGAGGTGACCCACCACGAAGCGGTTCTCTTTGGGAGGGAGACCATGCGGCTGTCCCATGCCGACAGGGACAAGATTTGGGAAGGCATAGCTCGGAAAATCACCTCCGTCAGCCAGGTCCCCCGCTCCGTCAAGGACATTAAGCACAGATGGGATGACATGAAACGGAGGACCAAGGACAAGCTGGCCTTCATGCAGAAGTCCCTGTCGGGCCCAGGGGCCGGGGGCCGGGCCCCCGCCATCGTGCTCACTGCCCACGAGAGGGCCATCGAGTCAGCGCTGCTCACAGCCCGGTCCGGGCGCGGCTTCCCCAGGGTGGAACTGGATGGTACCGACAGCCCTTCGACCAGCTGTGAGTACCGCCCGCCTCCCCTCCCCGGGCTGCCCCTGCCTGTTCCCCACCCACTCCTGGCGGAGTCCCCTGCACCCGCCTTCTTTCTCCTGTCCCTCTGCCTCGCCCAGTCTTTCCGTCCTTCCCTCCCTCCCCCACTTCTGTCCTCTCTACCTCTTTCCCTTCACTCATTCGAGAATATTTCCTGAACACCATGCCGGGAGTTGCGCTGGGAGCTGGGAAGACAGAGATGGGCATAAAACCTACCCTAGGGCTTCCCTGGTGGCGCAGTGGTTGAGAGTCTGCCTGCCGATGCAGGGGACACGGGTTCGTGCCCCGATCCGGGAAGATCCCACATGCCGCGGAGCGGCTGGGCCCGTGAGCCATGGCCGCTGGGCCTGCGTGTCCGGAGCCTGTGCTCCGCAACGGGAGAGACCACAGCAGTGAGAGGCCCGCGTACGGCAAAAAAAAAAATAAACAAACAAACCTACCCTGCCCCTGCTCTTGGGACGTTCCTTAAACTCGTGAGAATAAACACACTTTAATTAAATAATTGCGCAAGGAAATTTGAAAGAAGGCATGAAGGACAAATACAGGAGGTACTGAGAGCAGGGCTGACTACTTGGGTGTGCGACCCGTCGCTCTCAAGGCCGGAGCTGGGCTGACTGCTCCTCGGCTGCCTTCCTGAAACTCAGACTAGTTTTTGAACGAGGCGCCCGCATTTTCGTGTTGCATTCGACCCTGCAGATTATGTAGCGGCCCGTCTGAGCGCAGGAGCGGTGGACTGGCCATCCACCGAGGCTGGGGAAGGCTCCCGGGAATGACAGTTGAACTGAGACCAAGGGTGAGGAAGAGTTAAGCCTGCCGGTACGCGTGGGCCGTGGGGCGCAGCGCAGGGGAGGGGAGGGCCTCGCAGGCAGAACAGCATGTACGAGGCCCCGAGGCCCTGCATCAGGAAGGCGCTTGGCACGTTCCAGGAACAGAGAGGAGCCAGGGAAGCCCCGTGTAGCAGGCGAGGGGGAGGGGCGCGAGGGGAAGCCAGCCAAGTCCCAGGCCCCGAAAGCTCAGTCCTTTCTGTCTGTGTATTCCGAGTGTCTTTATTTCTGTGTTATTTCCACACTCCCCTCCGCGGTGCCACTCTGCCTTCTCTTCTCTCTGCGCTCTGCCTCTTTCTGCCCACCGCCCCCCCCCCACAAACCCCCGCCCCAGGGCTCTCACTAGGACCCCTCTCTCTGTGCTCTGGGTCCCCTCCGCATGGCCCCCTCCACCCCTGTGCTCCCCAGCACTCGTCTCCCTCTTTCCCCTCTGCTTCCTGTGTCTCAGGATGAACTTGGATGCCAGGGGTTGGGGGTGTGGAATCTCCTGGCCTACACGGGGCGTCCTTTGGGGCTGTAGTGCTTATCGGGGCTCACCAGAAGGGGGAGCACTCGAGGCCCTTCCCTGCTGGGGCTGCACCCCCTTCAGCTGTGCTTCTGCACAGACCTGCCCCCCACTCACAGCCCGCGGTCCCAGCTGGAGGCTGTCTGGCTTGTGAGAGACCAGTCGGGCAGCAGGGCTCCAGGAACACCAGCCCTCGGGAAGATGGTTCACAAAGACCCAGCCTCCCCTCCCCAGGCCCCTTGCCGCAGGGAGCTTGCTAATTTCCTGTCTGGCTGGGGCTCCTGACAGGTGGCCGTTCGGAGTCAGATATTGAGAACTAGGAAAGAAGGAGGAGATCATTCGGTCCCACTTCCATGTTGTCCAGATGAGGTAGTTAAACTCCAGACACAGAGGTGGTCTCGGAGCCTGATTCAGAATGAGGACTTGAACCTGGGTCTGCCAGCTGCCGCTGGATCAGTGTATCCGGGAGTTTCAGGATGATGCGACCTAATTATGAGAAAAGGGAGAAGGCTAGCATCTAGTGAAGTCTGTTCCTTAAATTCTGTCTTGCTCATCCTTCCGTCTCCCCGAGACCAAAGTTAATGAGGTTACCAAATGTGACCTGAACTGGGTAGGGGGCCCAGGACCCCTCCACCGCAGGCTGGTCCAGGCCTCCTTTTCCCAGCTGCTACGGCACTTGGCTAGGGGCTGGGTAGAATGAGGCCCTGAAAGGGAGGGAGCAGCATCACGGCAGCCCGTCCCACTTCTTTCAACCCTGCCCTTCCAGAATGGGTGTCTGCCAAGTGGGGGTCATGAGGCACTAGGCTCTCTTGCTGTGCTGGCCCAAGTGAGATGCCGGGACCCTTCGGAGGCATGCGGCTCAGGGCAACGGGAATCTGTCTGTCTTCCTGTCACCTCCCCTGGGGTGGTTCTGAATTCAGCCCCCCAGGTACAGGCAGGGAGGTGTGCCTGTCAGGAGGGTCAGCCTGTATACTTTTCGCTCTTGCTGTGGGAACCAGCTCAAGAGAGAGCCGCCGACACCCGCGTGTGCAGGGCTGGGCCCCTCCCTGTAGCAGTCTGTCTGATGGTCCCTGTGTGCTGTCAGGTTCTCCAGGTAGAAGGGGTGTGTCTGCTCGGGTAGCCTGCCTTGGGGCGCTGAGTGGACGGCAGGGCTGGTCGCCCAGGTAGATCTGCTCTGCATCATCTGGGCTTGTCTGTCCCAGAGCCATCCCTTCCCTTCCTTCTCCAGCCTGTCAGCTTCCCCCTCTATGACCTAAAGCTGCAGATTCCAGCAGGCCCACAAGGTGGCCCCAAGCAGCTCAGAAATGGCCGCATGGAGGCGGGAACTCAGGGCGGCCAAGAGCATCATAGTACCTTTTGGCAGGTGTCGCTCTTCGAGCTTCGCAGAGTGCCTTTCTGTCTGTCCTCCTGTGTAGTCTTAACAACCCTGCTAGGTGGGCAAGTGGTCGGGGAGGTAGGCAGAGCAGTTGTTACCTTTGCTTTGCAGAAACTGAGCCGCAGAGAGAGGAAGTGAGCCCTTGGGTCGACGTGCCATCCCTGGGGCTGGGGTCCCACTAGAAAGTTGCTGTTCCTGTACAAGGAAGGGGACCTGGGGACCTGGGCACTGTTCATGCTCACCTGTCTCCCCAGGCGTGCCTGGCCCAAGCACCTCAGGGATCTAGGGAGCAGGTGCTTCTCTACGGGTGGGGGCGGGGGCCAGGTGCCGAACGAGGCTGAGGGGTAGCAGGGTGGGGGGAGGCTAGGTAACTTTGGGGGGTGCGTCCGAGCCCAGGGCTGCCTTCTTTCTCGCAGTTGTAATCAATTGCCCTTCTTTGTTTTTTTGTCCCCCAAGATGATGAAGATGAGGAGACGCCCGGGCCCTCGAGGCAGCCCCTCCGGGGGCCCCTGCAGCCGTCGCCAGAGGAAGAGGCCTGCCTGGCCAGGCCCGCCCTGCTCCTCTCTTCTTCCTCCTCTGACCAGTCCGAGACAGTGGGCCGCAAGCCCGAGGCCCTGCCCCGGCCCTCGCCTCAGGCCCAGGCCACCTGCAGGGCCCCTCGGCCGCACCCCGGCCCACCCAGCACAGGCCTAGACTGGCAGCTGTTCCACACCCACACCCAGCAGACTGAGGTGTTTCGGCAGTTCTGCCAGGAGCTGGTGACCGTGCACCGGGACATGGCAAGCGGCATGCAGGCCATCGGCCAGGCCATGGCCGAGCTGACCAGCCGTGTCAGCCAGATGTGCCAGACGCTGACAGAGATCCGGGATGGGGTCCAGGCATCTCAGCGGGGGCCTGACGGGGCAGCGCCCGCAGGCTCCACCCCCCGGGCCGAGGCTCCCCCAGCGGAGCCCCCAGAGGCGCCCCCAGCGCCGGCGCACGCACGGACTACCAGGTCTCGGAAGAGAAAGCACAGTTTCTAAGCCGGCCAGTCTGCGCTGGGAGGAAGAGAGATGGAGGAGGGGTGTCTGGCCCTGAGACAGGGGCCAGCCTCTTGTGTCCAAGATCGAAGACCCTTGTAGGGTGTTGGGGGGACTGCCATCTCCTCACTGCGTACAGGTTGGCTGCCCTGGGCTCAGCCCTGCTCCCTCATCTTTGGCAGGTGCTCAAGATGCAGGAGAAGCTGCCTGCCTGATGCTTGCTTGCCTGGAGGGTCAGCCTCCTCTTGGTCTGCACCCCACAGCAGCAGGCCTTGCAGGGAAAGGGGGAGCGAGAGTGGGGGGCATCCGGATGGAATCCCGCTCTCCGTCCTCAGGGCTGCCGCATCAGCCTCCCCGGCCCTGAGGCTGCTGCTTTCGAGGAGGGTGAGGCCTGAGAATGGGCAAGCAGAGCTCAGCCCTTCCAGGAGGGGTCTGTCCTCCCCTCCCCCAGGGCTCTGAGCCCCGGTGGGTGGCGCCCCAGCCTTGGCCTTCCGCTTACCCTCGCTCGTGTGCTCAGCTGCCATGCTTGCCTTTTGTGGAGCCGGGAGAAGAGGGGGGTGACGTCGGAGGAAGGGGAAGACTACCTGGCATTCTTAGAGCACTTTATGTTTCTCCCTGCGCTCGCAGACGTGTGATCTCAGTGGGTCCTCAGGACAGTGGGAGAGGCAGCCACGTCGGGTACTGTGATCAACTTTATTACCATCGTCATCTGCATTTCATACAAATGAAACAGTAGTCGGTCGCGGGGCCAGGACTGGAAGCCAGGTCTGTGGATTTTTCCAGCTCCCCTGTCAGAGACCAGATGTGGGACTTGGGAGGGGGGTTGTTCCTGCCCCTGCCCAGCTTTTCGGGGTTTCAGTGGGAGGCCACAGCAGCGTTCAGGGCGCGAGTCCACCCCACCCCACCCCGGCACGAAGGCTGGCAGCCAGTGGCTGGGGAGAAGTAGGGCCTAGGTCTCGGGATCCAGAAGGCGACCCCTCCTCTGGCCCCGCCCAAGCCCAGCAGGGCTCCTGTCCCCTTCCAGGTCCCAGCATGCCTTGCCTCTGCTTGCTTGGGCTGCGTATGCATTAGCTACACACATCTCGAAGCTTCGTGTTTGGGTTTGGAGTGTGGGGAGAGAGCCCGGTTCTTAGAGTTAGGGCGGGAGGCGGGGAGTGGCGGATGCAAGCTCAGCTCTGACGTGGGTGCAGCTCAGCTGTGTGTCCTCTTTGCTCCCTGGCCTGAGGCTGACTCATATCCCAACCCTCCATCCTGCCACACCTGCCCCCTAGAGCCAGAGTTGGGTGGGGGCTGGGAGGACTGCTATGCCCAGGGCCTGCTGCCGCCATTCCTGGAGTCCTGCTTCTCACCCCAGCCCAAGCTTAGCCCCGTGGCGGGAGAATGGAGGGCAACTGCAACGTCCCTGTGTCCTGGGCTCCTTCTCCCAGCCTGTGGTTCTCTGGGGGTTCCTGCTCCCCCTGTCCGACAGCCCGATGGCTTGACTATTGCCTGGCATTGCCTTGCCCTCCGATGCTGGAATCAAAGATTGCCTTCCCAAGTATTTTTGTTAAGATGGCAATAAAAAGAAATTGATCTCACACTTGGAACACACCCGGTCTCCAGGATCTTTCTTTGGTGTATATTCTCTTTCTTCGCTTCCTGTGGAAACCTCAAGGCCCCCAAAGCAGGGGTTAGATGACCGAGGAGAAGTGTGTTGCTGAGGGAGACTCAAGTGCCCCTGGTGCTTCCCAGATCTCATCAGCTCTCAGACGCCCTGTGTTCAGCACCCTTAGAGGAAAGGAAAGGAAAGGAACTGATGGGCCCAGGTGGACAAAGCATCCACGTATGAAACCGTTTCACTATATTTAATTTCTCTGCAAATCGAAAGTGAGATGTTGCTCAATGAATTCTACCTTTTTTTCCCTAAAGGTATGTCAGGGGTCCTGGGGAGAAACCCCACCATTTCTGGCAGGAGACTGCAGAAGGGTCAGGGGCTGTCCACTTGCCAGGGTACTTCAGGGACCACCCTGAGGCACTCATTTTTTTTTGGTCACCTCCCCACTGATCTGGGTATCTGACTGTCACAGGTAAGGCCCTGCCCACCTAGAGTTGAGGCTTCTCAAAGTAATTGAAATGGCTTCCTCTGGCTCCCCTTGAGAGTCTCCTCAGCAGGAAAGGGACCCCCTGATCCGTGCATTGCCCTGGATTGCTTCCAGTCACAGGGAGAGGTTCTCCCAGGCAGGAAATACCCATGTCCTGACCAGGGATCCATCCGCTTTCTGGAAGATTCCAGCCTGCTTTAACCAGACCTGGGAATCCAGGTCATCCTCTGCCATTCTTGACCAAAAAGCATGGTCAAGGAAATCAAGATTTTCCGATCTCCAGGAGATACAGAGGTTCTGTGAAGCCGGGCCTAGGGTCTTTCCCACCAAGGTCAGGGTACTAAGCAGTGACTGGCTGGCCTCTCCCTCTGGTCCTGGGGAGGGAAAGGGGCCAAGTTGAAAGCAAAGGGGACAGAGAGATGAAGAGACTTGTCAACTTCAGATGGAAAAGATTTCAGTTTCTTTTTCTTGGCTTCAGTGGGGCTAGCACGTCAAACAGGAAGGTGAAACTGGAGCCGGTGGATGGAAATGCATGGGCAGCCAATTTCAGCTTAAGATGGGGACATCCGCCACTAAGAGTCTGAGGCCTCCAGCCATGCCAAGGACTGGCTGCGTGGTGTTCTGTTAGAGTCCGGGTGACCATCTAGTGGGTGGATGCATGACCCAAAGACCTTCCCAGCCCAGAGACCTCAATGCATGTGAAAATACAGAGCCCAGCCTCTTCTTGGTCAGTCTTTCCTCATCTCTGCCTCAGTGACTGGGGCAGTTTCCTTTCCATCGGAGGCATAGCCACTGAGTGAGGGTGTCTGAGCCCGGCCTTTGTCTATCCCTTCCAACAAAATGGAGGCCCCTTGGGTTATTTTCCTCTCTTGAGTTGGAACTGATAGCCATTTCCTGGCCCAGCTAGAAAATATGGTGCACTGGATAAGACACAGTGGATGAGGTCTGAAAAGTGGTGTCTTCGTGCTTATCTAGCCAATACCCAAAGTCAGCAAAGAGTTTGGAATAAAAATAATCCATTATCATCGTGAAAGTTTCAGTCCAGAACCACCCCTCCACCGCCACTCCCCGTGCACCCCCTCGATTGCTTCAAAGGGTCTGATTTGAAAAGCTATCAAATAAGCACCAGTGTTTACAGACCAGCCTGTGCTATGCATCTTCCATCCCCCTTCTGACATACTCTGTGCCTTCCCTCCAATGAAGTAGTGACCTGGAAACTACTTCAAATAGAAAGATTTTTCACTCCCTGGAAGCCTTCTGTTCCGGGAAGGGCTCTTGTTCACCCGCAGCCGTGTAATGGGACAGGCAGGCCTCCTCATACAGGGACTGTTGTGTGGGAACAGGATTCTTGGAGTGGATCAAGCCATTGGGTGTTACTGCAAAATACTTACAATGGGGAGACCTGACTAGAAGTAATTGGGGTTGGGACTTAGCTGGCTCCATTTAGCTTTACCTCAAAAATGATGTAGCGTAAACATCTTCTCAGGGAGAGTGGATTGTTACGATTCACTGAGAGTTGCCATATATATCTTATTGCAAATGCCAACTTTCAGAACAACCCAGTACAACTGGATGCTGAACCAATTTTGATCTTTGAAGATACTTCGTGATCCATACAAAGATTTGGAGCTCTCTTCCTAAATATTTTTAAAAATTTTATTGAAGTCTAGTTGATTTATAGTGTTGTGTTCATTTCTGCTGTACAGCAAAAGTGATTCAGTTATACATATATACATTCTTTTTCATATTCTTTTCCATTACCGTTTATCACAGGATATTGAATATAGTTCCCTGTGCTATACAGGAGGACCTCTATTCCTAAATATCGATTCTTGTTGGGTAGGAAAACACCAGAAGTTGGAAGGGGAGATTGACTTGAGTCTTTCTAAACCTTCTGACGTCCTCACCAAGTTGCTTTTTGGAATAAATCCCTGATAGTTACGTGTTTCTCATCTACCTTTTTTCTCTTTAAGTTGAGTGCCAGAGAAAACAATTCTAGCTTTAAGAGCCTGACAGCTGTTTAGAGACTGAAAAAAGAAAAGACTGTATTCTTCTTTCCTTGTGCTCTATGATTTAAGTGATTCTTGTTAGAAAAAACATGAGTGATGGTTTGCCTTCTGTGTCTGGGAATAGGAAGGTTTGGATCTAACTCAGTTCCATGCCGTGCTCACCACTAGGTCAATTCCCAGACTCTTGCTGAACTGGGGACTAGAAAATAGTGTGCACATTCAGAAGAAATCTCACGTATGAAGAAAAGGCAGACTTCCGCAGTTGGAGAGTTGAGATTGTATGTGAGGGGCACTATGCCTGGGGTACCACAAATGTAGATTCCCAATGCTGCTGGCCACCGTGACCGTCACCACTGCCACCCTGTACTGGAATTGGCGTTGGTGTATGTCTTTTCCTTTTTTAGGGGGTGGGGGAGAGGGAGTAACAGTAATAATTGCTTATTGAGGAAGACTTGGAAAGTACAGAAAATTACAAAGAAGTAGAACCATGTATAATGGATAATCACTGTTAAAACAGTGGTGTATTTCCTTCAAGCAGTTTACCCAGGCTTGTTTGTAAAGCATGGTTAGAACCGTAATATAAATAGCTTTGAGTCCTGTTGTTCCCACTCTGCCTTATATCAGGACCATTTTTCCATGTCATGAAAGATTCTTTGAAAACATTTTTCTGTAGATGAGTAACATTCCTTTGTACAAATATACCATGGTTTATTCAGTTGTTTCTCTAGTATCAGAAGTTTAGATGTTCTAGCTTTTGCTCCATTACAAACAGCGGAACAGTCAGCGTGGCGGTATGCATTTTGCATTCTTGTTCCACACCTTAACGTTCTGGTGTTCTTTTTTAAATTCTACAAATATTGTGGAAAGACCCAAATGAAATAAAATTTACCATTTTAACCATTTTTAAGTGTAAAGTTCAGTGGTATTAAGTATATTCACACTGTTGGGCAACCATCACCATTATCCCTCCCCATAACTCTTCCCATCTTCCCCAACTGAAGCTCTGTACCCATTCAACGCTAGCTCCCTATTCCCCCCTCCCCCATCCCCTGGCAACCGCCATCCTACTTTCTGTCTGTGAGTTTGACTACTCATATAAGTGGGATCCTGTAGTATTTGTTGTTTTATGACTGGCTTATTTCACTTGGTATGTGTCGTCAAGGATCATTCATGTTGTAGCGTGGGTCAGAGTTTCCTTCCTATTTATGGCTGACTAATATCCCATTGGGTGTATATTACCACATCTTATTTATCCATTCATCCATCAGTTGACACTTGGGTTGCTTCCACCTTTGACTATTGTGAATAATGCTGCTGTGAACGTGAATGAACAAATACTTGTTCGAGTCCCTGTTGCCAAGTCGTTTCCCAAAGTGTCGTGCCAGCTTATGCTCCACCATTAGTATGGGAGACCCTAGTCTTGCCACCTTTACCAATACAGAGCTTACAATGTAAAAAAGTTCTCTGTGCCAGCAAGACAATGTGCTGCTTTGTGCCTCTTTTCTTATTAGTGATGCTGAATCCTTTCATTTGTTCATTATCCATTTGGATTTATTTCTGTGAATTATTGTTTCCCTTGGACTGCTCCAAGTACAGTTCTTTGGGCTGTGCCAGTCGCACAGACTTTGATTTCTTCCCTGGCTTTTGAGACAAATCATAGCATAAGGAAAAGAAGTTTGTTTTTGACTACAAATTTCCTAGGCACTTGGATAACACAGAACCCTAAAACTCCAAATAATTTCCTCTTGCCTGTTTGATCTGTACATCTCCACCTCTCTACAGGTATTGCATCATCTCACCTTTTGGAGGCGAGTGAGGTGGCAGGTTGGATATTGGAAATGTCATTTCAGGGAGAATGGGTGAGGTCCATAGATTCTGAGGGTCTGACAGAACTTTAAAGGTTATCTGGGCATTGCTGAGTTGGTGCTTTACATGCCCACATAGGAGCCGTGAGTACTAGTGAGAAAAGCATGGACCTCAATGCTCAATCTCCCATTTATTAGCTGTGTGACCTTAGGCAAGTCACTTAGCCTCTCTGAGCCTCAGTTTCCTTACCTTCAAATGACTTGGATTGACCTGTGGTTGCTCACATTTCCTTGCCTTTCCCTACCTCCCCTGTCCCCACTGGACCCTCTATTTGTAAAGATTTTGGTCTTCAGCATTTATTAATTGATCTCGTGGGCACCCTTTTCACATAGGCTTTGTGACATTCTGAGAACAGTTCAAGGATCTCGCCCTTACCACCATCAGAGGCCTGCGGGTATCTGGGAATGCCTGCGGTTAAAAGGGAAGAATGGTTTTCCAATCACCTGTATATCTGGTATTGAACCTTGTATTTACCAGAACCTAGGAGGTAGGAAGGGCAGGTGTCATTTCCAGTCCCAGAAAACAGAGATTCTTAGAGGTTCAAAGGCTTGCTTGAAGTCCACAGAACAGTGAGACAAGGGACTGGCTCCAGCTGGAGTGCCTTTCCTCGGCAGGGAAGCCGCTCTGTAGACTTTTGCAGATACCCGCACGCTCATAGGCGGCTAGCCGCTGGCACCTGCCCGGCACCGCGCCTGGTACCGGCAGGCACTCGCCAAAGAGTGGCCCGCGCGTTCTTAACTGTCCCCCTCGCCCCCAGGTACGTGGTCATCTCCCGGGAGGAGAGGGAGCAGAACCTGCTGGCGTTCCAGCACAGCGAGTGCATCTACTTTCGGGCGTGCCGGGACATCCGGCCCGGGGAGCGGCTGCGGGTCTGGTACAGCGAAGACTACATGAAGCGCCTGCACAGCATGTCCCAAGAGACCATCCACCGCAACCTGGCCAGAGGTGAGTGCCCACACCCAAGGGAGGGCCACGCCCCCTGCCAAGCCCCAGGGGAGGCCAGAAATGCTTCTCTAGGAGCTTCCTAGGAAAACCGATGGGAAATACAGTACACCAGCAATGGGGAGACCCAGAGGGACTCAGGGGCACTGATGGGCTAGGTAGGAGCAGCCGCTCTGGCACCGGCCGTGGCCACCCGGTGTGTCCCCTCCCTCAGACATGGTCAGAAGCCCTATTATAGACGTTTCAGAGGATCAGGGAGAGAGACAAGTCTCCAATGCCAAGCATATAAGTTTAATCAAAATTGATTCTGTTTCCCCGACTCAAATTGATGGAAGGATGTTGTGAACTGCCACTGGCTCAATAATAGATGACATTTACTAAGTACTTAATACGTGCTAAGCAGGTTTTCTACGGTGTCCCCTGTAATTGTCCTAGGAGCACCTGCCCGATGAGTGCCCAGGAAGAGTTAGATGGTAATCTACGTAACACATTAGAACAACGTCTGTCGTGACCATCGTAAGCCCTCAGCTGTGAACTTTAATACTAATGATAGCATGTGGGTTATTGTCCCCACCTTACAAATGTAGAAACCGAGCATCAGATAAATACAGTGACTCCCCCAGAATCCCATGGCAAGCAGGGGCAGAGCTAGGTTCCTAACCCACATCTGTCTGGGTCCAGGGTCTAAGCTCTAACCTACAGTGTTATAAGGCCTCCCAGACAAAACTAGTTTCTTCCCTGCTTCCTCCTGGTCTCATTCCTGGCAGTCCTAATGATATGCTGTGAAAGAACAATCTCTGTTAGGAGAAGAAGATTGGAGGGAGGTGGGTGGTGGCCTGGTGGGTGGGTATACATCCAGGCTCCATTTAACTGAGTCATTTGAAAGTGGTTTAAAATACTCCCCAGCTCCTAGGCCTTTCTTACCTCTTTACTCCATCCTCAGCCATGCCAGGGCAAACGGGTGAGCCCAAGGTCCTTTTTCCAGCAGGACCTTCCTTACACTAAAACCACATATCCAAAGACCCAGAGTCCATCTGGTCCCGGGAACCAAGCCTATACCCAAGCCCCACCATATCATGTTTCTGACCAATCTACTTATTGGAAGTAAAGCTTCATTTAGAGCATGAGGGGAAGAGATGAAAAGGGGGTAAGAGTGACCCATTGGAAGTAAGCTGTCTTCAAAACCAAAACAGAGCAAAGCGAATTGTGGACATTGAGTGCACAACTGCTGCCTGACTTGGTAAAAGGTATCTGGTGATTGGATGAGCAGTGAAAGGAGACCCAATAGATACCCTCATCTCTTGTTTTCTTTGGAGCTGGGTGTTAGGCACGTACATGCCGATTATACTTGGGAAGGCATGTTTCTGTGACATGATTGCCGTGGTTTCCGCTTGACTTCTGGAGATGCCATGTAAAAAAGTGTCTGATGCATAGTACATCCTCCATAAATCTTGGTTGAATGGATAAAAGAAGAAATGAATGAAGACCACCGAGAAATCTCCAAAAGAATCATATCACCAGAAGAAGAGAAAACCAAGAGAAGTCATATCCGAGGACATGGGTCCCATCCCTTGGCCATGATCTTCTTGAATTCTTCTGGATTTGTAATGTCCTTTCTTCCCCGTGTCTACTCCAGAGCACCTCAAGCTGCTTCATCCTCAGAGAGCCCTGAGACCCAAGGGGAGCGCTCAGAGAAGGGCATCAGCTTTCAGGAGTGGTTCAAAGGAGCGTGGCAGACAGACTTGAAATGAGATAAACCAAGATGTGTGAAGATACAGGAGGAAGGAGTGTCTATTCCTGGCCAGGCTGAGAAGTAGGAAACACGAAGGAAACTGGAAGCCACCCATGGGGCAGGGCCAGAGCAGAGGGTGGACTTGGCCGTAAAGCCCTTGGGAAGCAGCCGTGGAGCTCAGTGGCCTTTAGACGTGTGTCCCTGTAGCCTGTAGCTTTGGCAGACTCTGACACGGTTAGTGGTGTCTTAGATCTGTGTGCCAGTTCTGCTCTGTAGGGGGCACTCCCCACGCTCAAACACTCAAGGTCTTACGCGGGAGGAGGCTTCTTTGGAATTGGAGGCTGGAGCCTTGGTGAAGTCCGGAGCATGACTTATGAGCTCTTATTAAGTAGAGACATTGGTTGGAGCCCAGAACTGCTTCCTGAAGAGTATAAATTATTCCTCTGTGGTTATCTTTTAAGGATAGGATGCATCTAATACATGTATTCAAAGAATTTATGGTTTTTGTCTACTTTGGGTCACTGATTTTCTTTGTGGTGTTTCCCTCATGTTTTATGGAGGCTTTAGCATCAATTTCATAATGCTTAAAGATTTTTTTTGACCCATAGATTTTTCCGGGAGCCTTGAGCCCAAAGAAATCGCCTGCTCATCCTAGGAAATTTGAATAACCTTGTCCTTGAGTACAGATGCATGAGGAATCCCCGGTGATGCGTATCCTGGACCTCCTGAGATCCTCAGCTATTTGCTGCCTGATTGGTCCATGAGAAAGCGAAAGGGTGGCCTTTGACTTTCAGAGATTCTGATGGGCAAGTGTCTGATCTGTAAGGCGAACGAGTTGCATTTTTGAAAAGTTCTCTTCACCTCCACCCTCAGATGTTATAGAAACAAGGCTGCGGGGAGCCGCCTGAGCTCAGGAGCCTTGGAGCCTCCAGGAGATAAGGTCGTTCCTTAGGTGTTCGTGTGAGGACAGAAAAGGATCATCCTGAATAGGCTGCTCCCTTCTGTGCTGTGACCTGTGGGAAACCTGGAGTCACACACGGGCCAGGGTCCATCACCCCATGCCAGCTGTGGGATGCCAAGGCTTGGTCACAGCACGGAACATCTGGATTGCACATGGAGAGCCCTTGGCCTTCACTCGGAGGCCTTGAGCAAACGCAGCTCTCAGAAGCCTAATGACAACATATATTCAGGTCAAGACGTTGGTCAGAGTCACATCTCCCAGGGCCCCGCCCCTGATCTAGGAAGCCTTTGAGAGTTCTAGCTCCATAGACGGCTGTCAGGACCTTCTGAGGGTCCCTCTTAGCATCTGTCGCCCCAGGCAGCATCTATACATCTATAGCAATTTATGCAACTGTGTTGGCCATTTTGAAAAATCAGGCTAACATTTGCTGGGGTGTTCACCAAGGTCTTTGACGTCATTTACATGATAGAAATAGAAAAGGAAATGTCCTTAGAATTGTCAGGTAAGGACACACAGCTACTGTAGTTTGAGCGTGTGTTGGGTCCGCGTGGGCGTGTCGTGCTTTATCGTGCTGGGGGGCTGCCATCTTGGAGCTCACAGCCGCTGTTGGTATGCCCGACTTCCCTTTTCTTCCTGCCTCGGTCATCCGTGAGAGCCACAGAGGTTCAGGCCGTGCTTCCTCACATAATCCAAGGCTTCCGGTTCCTGGGAGAATTAGAAAGGACGGTTGCTATAAGGCAGACTTTGCCCTAACAGGGCTGTCTCCCAGGAGTCAGGGAGGAGGGAGGAGTGGGCCTCAGTGTTTCGTGTGTACCTTTTACCAAGTCGAAGCAGCCACCTTCCGATTGCTGGGACTGGAGGAGCAGCCTGGAGGGGTGGGGACTCCACATGCACTTAGCTGAGCTATGGTACCACCCACCTGGCTAATCACGTGGGATACCATCTTCTAGGACGACAGGATGGCAAGTTCCTTAACTTCCAACTCCCTGCCCCTATAGCGTTTGCTCAACTTATAAACATAGAGCTTCTACACATAAAGCTCTGTGGAAACAGTCTCTTTAAAAAGAGTTCTTCCCACTTTTTCGGGTCCTTTGACTCTAGACCCCGCGGTCCATTGAGTAACCCACCTCCCTTTTTGCCACACCTGCTCCATTAGGCCAGACCCAGAGGGATGTGTCAAGCGACTTCCTGAGAGGAGCGCTTCGTTTTCTGTTGGTTTCTCCTCTTTGGGGCTTTTCCCCACTTCCTCACACCCTGGTTTTCCTTCCTAGGAGAGAAGAAGTTGCAGAGGGAGAAGTCTGAGCAGGCTCTGGATAACCCAGAAGACCTGAGGGGTCCCCTGCAGCTCCCCGTGTTGAGACAGGGCAAAAGTCCCTACAAGCGTGGCTTTGATGAGGGGGACGTGCACCCCCAGGCCAAGAAGAAGAAAATCGACCTCATTTTCAAGGATGTGTTGGAGGCCTCACTGGAATCTGCAAAGGTAGAAGCCCACCAGCTGGCACTGAGCACCTCGCTGGTCATCAGGAAGGTCCCCAAGTACCAGAACGACGCCTACAGTCAGTGTGCAATGACTGTGTCACATGGCGTGCAGAATGTCACCCGGACCCAGGGAGAAGGAGACTGGAAGATCCCCCAAGGGGTTTCCAAGGAGGCAGGCCCACTGGAGGATGAAGAGGAGGAGCCTTCGTCGTTCAAGGCCGACAGTCCCGCCGAGGCCTCCCTTGCATCCGACCCTCACGAGCTGCCCACCACCTCCTTTTGCCCTAACTGTATTCGCCTAAAGAAGAAGGTCCGGGAACTCCAGGCCGAACTAGACATGCTTAAGTCTGGCACGCTTCCTGAGCCCCCCACCTTGCCAGCACAGGTACTGGAGCTCCCCGAATTCTCAGACCCCGCAGGTAAGTTGGTGTGGATGAGACTGTTGTCAGAGGGAAGAGCACGTGGTGGGCAGTGTGGAGGGGGGGCTGGCGCTCCCCAGGGGAGCCACCTTTGGGGAGACCTGGGGCGTGGAGCTCGGAGATGGGTACCGGCCGCAGCGCACGCCCTCGGGTGCCTCCGACAGGCCGCCTTACAGCTCGGGTGGGGCTTTGGGTCTTGCCCTTGTATCCTCCTCGTCAATAAAGGAAGTTCTGCTGCAGGAGGGGTGTGTGCTGTGTTCTTGACCCCTTGCCTTTCTCCAGTGTCTTACCCCAAAGCCCAACTTCCAAACCCAATCTTCCTCTCTCCCAGTCTCAGGCAGGCTGTCCCGTGGGGGAGAGCCCCCGGCCTTACCGACGGGGATACAGGGCATTTAGTTGCCTTCGCTGCTTTCTGTTGGCTGCCTGCATCTTTTAGG
The DNA here is from genome assembly GCF_937001465.1 of Orcinus orca. NCBI lineage: Eukaryota > Metazoa > Chordata > Mammalia > Artiodactyla > Delphinidae > Orcinus > Orcinus orca. The sequence continues at coordinate 14,893,703 of NC_064566.1, read as the reverse complement.
GATGCTCAACCACAAGGAGGTTTTCTCAGTACGCACCTGCAGCTGAGTTAGAGAGTTACATAGCACTTCCTATTTTAACCGCACCCCTTAGCTCAGAATGAGGTGTTTCAGATGTTCAAAGCACGCATCTTAACTACACTGCATTCTGATCCCGAAATCACTTGGGGCCCGAGCTCCCTTCATTTGAGGGCAGCGCACCTTCCCCTGACCGCCTTGGTGGTGGGGCGCGTCCCACGTCCTGTCCTTGCTGTGTACCTCTATGGAACCTCTGACGTGCTCTGTTGCTCCAGCAGCTCTGCCCTCCTAGTTGTGCTGTTCGGTTGATACAGAACATTTAAGTTCCTTGAGCACCTACTCGTGGAAGGTGAGGGCAGGCAGCCTGGAGCGCGGTGGCCCCCGGGGCTAATGCACAGAGAGGGTGAGACATGCGTGGACGACAGGAGTGCTTCTAAATGAATTCCAGGCTGGGATTCAGTCTGTCATAGGGATCGGCTCCTGTTTCACAGAATGCGACACCTGCCTTTTGGGCCCTATCTCCTTCATTTTGGAAATGTCCGTGTTCTTTCCAGCAGGTGTAACTGTTTCTTTCCCATTTGTCTTCCAGCCTCAGAGAGCATGGTCTCCGGCCCTGCCATCATGGAGGACGACGACCAGGAGGTCGATTCGGCAGACGAATCCGTCTCCAACGATATGATGACGGCCACCGATGAGCCCTCCAAGATGTCGTCGGCCACCGGGCGCCGAATCCGGCGCTTCAAGCAGGAGTGGCTGAAGAAATTCTGGTTCCTGCGGTACTCCCCGACCCTCAACGAGATGTGGTGTCACGTCTGCCGCCAGTACACGGTGCAGTCCTCCCGCACCTCGGCCTTCATCATCGGCTCCAAGCAGTTCAAGATTCACACCATCAAGCTGCACAGCCAAAGCAACCTGCACAAGAAGTGTCTGCAGCTCTACAAGCTCCGCATGCACCCCGAGAAGACGGAGGAGATGTGTCGCAACATGACCCTGCTCTTCAACACCGCCTACCACCTGGCCCTGGAGGGCAGGCCCTACCTGGACTTCCGGCCCCTGGCCGAGCTGCTGCGGAAGTGCGAGCTCAAGGTGGTGGACCAGTACATGAATGAGGGAGACTGTCAGATCCTCATCCACCACATCGCCCGGGCGCTGCGCGAAGACCTGGTGGAGCGCATCCGCCAGTCACCCTGCCTCAGCATCATCCTGGACGGACAGAGCGACGACCTGCTGGCTGACACGGTGGCGGTCTACGTCCAATACACCAGCAGCGACGGGCCCCCGGCCACGGAGTTCCTGTCCCTGCAGGAGCTGGGGTTCTCCAGCACAGAGAGCTATCTGCAGGCGCTTGACCGGGCCTTTTCCACCTTGGGCATTCGGCTGCAGGATGAGAAGCCCACCGTGGGCTTGGGCATAGACGGGGCCAACGTCACGGCCAGCCTGCGGGCCAGCATGTTCATGACGATACGCAAGACGCTGCCCTGGCTGCTGTGCCTGCCCTTCATGGTGCACCGGCCCCACCTGGAGATCCTGGATGCCATCAGTGGGAAGGAGCTCCCCTGCCTGGAGGAGCTGGAGAACAACCTGAAGCAGCTGCTGAGCTTCTACCGTTACTCGCCACGCCTCCTGTGCGAGCTGCGGTCCACGGCGTCCACCCTCTGCGAGGAGACGGAGTTCCTGGGGGACATCCGGGCTGTGAGGTGGATCATCGGAGAGCAGAACGTCCTCAATGCCCTCATCAAGGACTACCTGGAGGTGGTGGCCCACCTCAAGGATGTCAGCAGCCAGACCCAGAGGGCAGACGCCTCGGCCATCGCACTGGCCCTGCTGCAGTTCCTCATGGACTACCAGTCCATCAAGCTCGTCTACTTCCTCCTGGACGTGATCGCCGTGCTGTCGCGCCTGGCCTACATCTTCCAGGGCGAGTACCTCCTGGTGTCCCAGGTGGACGACAAGCTCGAGGAGGCCATCCAGGAGATCAGCCGGCTGGCCGACTCTCCAGGGGAGTACCTGCAGGAGTTCGAGGAGAACTTCCGGGAGAGCTTCAACGGGATCTCCGTGAAGAACCTCAGGGTGGCCGAAGCCAAGTTCCAGTCCATCCGGGAGAAGATCTGCCAGAAGACCCAAGTGATCCTGGCTCAGCGGTTCGATTCCCGCAGCCGGATCTTCGTGAAGGCCTGCCAGGTGTTTGACCTGGCCGCCTGGCCCAGGAACAGCGAGGAGCTCATGAGCTACGGCAAGGAGGACATGGTGCAGATCTTTGATCACCTGGAGGCCATCCCCACCTTTTCCCGGGATGTCTGCAGGGAAGGGCTGGACCCCCGGGGGAGTCTGCTGATGGAGTGGCGGGAACTCAAGGCTGATTACTACACCAAAAACGGCTTCAAGGACCTGATCGGCCACATCTGCAAATACAAGCAGAGGTTTCCACTATTGAACAAGATCATCCAGGTCATCAAAGTCCTCCCCACCTCCACCGCTTGCTGCGAGAAAGGCCGAAACGCCCTGCAGCGAGTCCGCAAAAACCACCGCTCCCGCCTGACCCTGGAGCAGCTCAGCGACCTGTTGACCATCGCTGTCAACGGCCCCCCGATCGCCAACTTTGATGCCAAGCGAGCCCTGGACAGCTGGTTCGAGGAGAAGTCTGGCAACAGTTACACACTGTCGGCCGAGGTCCTCAGCAGGATGTCTGCGCTGGAACAGAAGCCAGTGCTTCAGACCGTGGACCACGGGTCAGAGTTTTACCCGGATATTTAGGGAGCCGGATCGCAGAGTTCACTAAGCTGTTGAATATTTTTTTAACCTATACTCATAAGCTTTGATACATTATATAAATATATATTATATTATATATATATATACATATATATATATATATATAAACCCACACTGAAAAAATGTTAAAAACCAAGGTGATACGTCCACCAGAAGCTACTGGGAAAGGAATAATGTCAGAAACTGACTCTCGTCTACAAAATTTGGCAGCTGCAACACACGTGGAAACTCATTTTCACTCACAGAAGCATGTGCTGGGGCCACACGTGCTCCCACCTCACAGTCAACCAACCGCATAAGCTAAAATGACGGGTCTGTCATCACCTTAGGTAGCTCATTTTGTTTCTGTTCTCGTTCGGGGGTTGAGGGGTTTGGGTTTGGGTGTATGTTCTTGCCTTTTTTTTTTTCTTGTTTGGTTTCATGAGGGGGGTTTCTTGGCCTCTTCATTGACCGGCTGGTCCAGCTGAATCCGATCTCTCATTTGGGAGAGGGTGGGCTGTGTATCTGGATCGGGGTATTTGACTTTTCCCTCTCCCATCCAACTTCAGCTTGAGAGATTTTCATTCATTTCCTGACCAGCGTTCCTTCACTGTCTCGAAACAAAAGCGTCGGTCAGACTGTGACACCCACCACTCCCTACCCGTGTCGCTTGTCCTGTCCCTTGTCTGTTGAATCCCTCCTTCCAGACCCCTGGATCCTAAACATTTTCCCTGTTATACTGAAGGCAAAATCGCCTTACACCGAGCTTGAAATCCCGGGGACGGGGTGGGGGTGGGGCGTGAGCGCCTTGCCTTCCTGTCTGACCTGGTGTGGGATAACATAATATAATTCCATTCAGATCCAGGGAATATGGGGGGAATGAAGAGCCAAAAAGTCTATACCCCAGTAGGGCAGCAATTTTTGGCTAAAAACAAGTAAAATGAAAAGTATGTAATCAATTTACATGAATTATTTATACTCTGTCTTTATAATCATATAATGTGTTTGGGGGTATTTTATTTTCCCTTTAATAATCAAGAAATGCCTGCTAGAGTTCGGTGGCAGGAGATGTCAATGCAAGTTGTGCCCTGGGTTATGCGTAACTCCGATGAGAGTCTCTAGAGATTGGGTCCTTTTGCAGTAAGGCTGATGACGAGCCCTGCAGCCTGGCAGGAAGGTAGTGGGAAAGTGGGTAATGCATCTATGCCGGCGAACGCTTCCTTTTTTGAACAGGGTAGAGACGTCCTAAAAGAAAGGAATACACAAGAGGTAAGACAGGACTCTCAAGGCATCAGCCTACACACACACACGCACACGCACACGCACACGCACACACACACACCCCCCCCCCGAGATATAAGCTTTAGAAATAGCCACTCGCCTACTCCCTGAGGCAAGTAGTGGTTTAATCTAGAGGAGTCTTGATCAATGCTCTTTTGTTCATTTAATTACCAGTATACCTCGCAAGGGAGTTTTTTAAAAAATGTGCGTGAGCTGTTAAAAACTTCTGTCCGTGTTTCCACATCTGATGTATGCATATCTGATATGCAGAGATCCTGCATCGTGGGTGCAGGTTATACTGGGGGGAGAGAGGAAGAGCTGCATTGTCTGTGGTCTGTCGGGAGCCATCCCTCTCAGTTGGCAGAGGGTGGGCAAAGGACGGTGTGATCTGGCCACAGGCATGGCTCCAGCGTCCCCCACCTGCTCGGCTCAGACATTAGGAAACTGTGGTGGCTTCCTTCCTTCTTGTTTTATCTTGTCTCCGAGGGCTCATGCCACCGTTGAGAACCGGAGTGGAACTGTCATCAACACTGAACATGTCACCCCCTCCTTCCTTGTCCTGCCAGACCTTCACCCCCTCCAGATCCCTTCCCCCCCACCCCATGGTCTTGGTGCTAAGATAACTTTAGAGTCATTGCTGCTAGTCTATAGCTTTTCATTATATAAATATATTATATATATTATATATTATTTTTGAAACTTTTTTGTTTGTTTTCAACAGTGATGTAGCATGTTAAAAAAACAAAAAACCAACTGGTTTTCTCCGACTGTCCCACTGCCAGGCCTCATATGCTGCCTTCTTCAACAAATCAATGCACCCCTGCCTGGTGACATTCACCCCTCACCCCCCTCCCCAGTCGCACGTACTTTCCCACCCTCCTCTGAACAAGGAGAGAGTTAGCAGGAACTTGCAAGGAAAGACCCAGAGCCCTTCCTTGTGCTTTGAAGTTCCCAGCTTCATCCGCTTCTCCACTTTAGGCCGATGTCTTCTCTCCCCATCTGCCTCCTCCCATCAGGGTCAGTAACTGTGGTCAAGTGCAAAGCACAAGGGTCCACCTTTCCCTCCCCAACTTCCTCTCCACCACACACCCAAACCACCGTGTCTGTGGGAGCTTCCTTTGAACATCGCACAGACTGAGATGCGTTGAGGGCAGAGATGGCTGGCAAGGTGGGCCTCCGTAGGGGTCAGAAACAGTAGTCGGGATCCTTTCTTCTAGCCAACAGTTGCCTTACGCCTCCTCCTGCCCCCCTCTGCACCTCCCCACCCACTATGTCAGGAGATAGGGAGTCCTCCCCTAGACCACTCATTTGGAAACCAGGAGGAGAGAATCTCCCATGGCTGCCTGAGTACCGCAGCAGGGCTGCGACTGTTTCCTCTCAGGAGGCCGTGGCCAAAATCAGCTCAAATTTTTATCCAGAGGGGAAAAAATCCTTTGGGCCAATGCCAGTGTCTACCTTGTCTTTTTAGAGGGGCAGGAGCTGGCCACCTGCCCCTGGGCCAGAAGCCTGAGCAGCTGCTAGCGGCATGAGGCTGCTAGCCATCACCTGCCCAGCTAGACTCCAGACCTCAGAGAGGATGAGCTCTCTGGCAGGTCCTGAAGTTGGGGAAGGCCTCCCTAAAACTCCAGTTGCCCATGATACTCTGAAGGCCACTTTGCCTTGGGACAGGGAGCAATTTGGGTGACACACCACTGCAATTGACACAGAGTCTTTACCCCTTGGAGGCTCCAGTGTTTCTATCCTGTGAATGCTGCATTCAATTACCCATGATTTCCATCCCTGGCGTTTCCACTCTTCTGCGTCCTTGAGAAGGACTCTTGGACTGTGGGGACCCTCGGGGTTTGGCCCAGGGAACCGCATGCTTGGGCAGTCTAACCTCCCTTTGATAAGTACAAAAAGCTGTGGCTAGGCGGTCCTTGCATCCTCGTCCCTTCGGATGAGACAGAGCCCTTAAACTCAGCCCCTGGCTTAGGAGTGACGACCATTGGCTTAGAATGAAAGGTCTGTGTCTCTAGAATTGAAACTTGTCCTCATTGGGTTGGCTGATCAGTGACTTTCTTCGGTTCATGGAGGGGGCGGGAAGTGAGATCAGGTTCGTGGCCAATTGTGCCAAAGAGACATCGCAGAGCTCGGGAGCCAGAAGCCCTTGTGATTAAAATGGTCTGCTTTTCCTCAGTGGAGGAAAAAAAAGACCCATTGCCATTTTGTACCTATCTGTGAGACCCGAGGACAGCCCAGCCCTGTCTGTAACTCTTGCCATGTCCCAATTTCCGAGTTTCGCCTGCCTGGTTGAATGTGAGAATCCGGGCATCCACGACACCAGCTTTTTTTTTTTTTTTTTTTTTCTTCCATGGCTGCGGGCAGCATCCTGTGGTGCTGGGCAGACCCTCATTTCCTCATCCTCATGGGAGGATGAGACCAGGCTCGACGTCCTGGATCCCTGGCTGGTCGTGTTCGGTGCTGGGCCCTGAATCTAGGGCAGCTGGAGGTCTCCAGCCCGCCCCTGCTACCCGTTTCCATGCTGAGCTGTCTTGCTGAGGCCCCTCTCCTTGACTTGCTTATGTTGACGCTTTGATTTGGAGAAAGGAGCTTGTAATTATCTAAGATGATGTTTAAATATTTTCCAGTTGTTTAGAAGTGTTATCAAGAAGGAGAAAACAGGCGAAAGCATGTAGAGTGCTGAAAATGATCGTGGAGAGACTGAAATGGATCAGACGTGGCCCAGCTTGGGCTGTGGGGCGGGCATCGTTTTAGCCGTTCACCTGGAGCCTCATGGGGTCCAGGAAGTGGCTTGGGGGTTGAAAGAGAACTTCTAGATTCCTCCCCGCTTTGTTTGTTCTCGCACCCACCTAGGAACAGGAATTCTGTATCTAGAGCTGGTTGTGGTTTCCGGTCTGGGTGGATTTCCAAGTCGAATTTGTGTTCTGTCTTGGTCCCTACACCCAGTTTGGGTAGAAGGTTCTGGATCCCCTCGCCCGTGCAAGCAGCAGGCCCAGCCAGGCCAGCCTGGGACAGCCAAAGTGGGGAGTGCCTCTTCCTTAGACAAGAAAGGCATGTTCAGAGGGCAGGTGAGCTTGGGACAGTCCCATTGCAGATGCTGGCCTCCTGGGGAACGTGGGTCATGGGTTCTAGGCTGGCTCCCTCCTCCAGCTTCGAGGAGGGAAGATTATGTCCAGAGATACACAGGGCCCTTCTCCTGCTCGGAGGAAGGCCTCTCTCTACTATCTGTGGACATGGTGCTTTAGGTGAGTGGATGGAGCTGTGATATTTTAAGAAGACTTTGAGGTGATCTTTGTGTGTTAGCCAGAGGGAGGAAAAGTGCCCTTTTGGGAGGAAAATGGTACGGCCCTCCTCTTCGGTCTGGCTCTCCCCATCCCCCCATCCCTTCAAGTGGTATCGCCCTGGAAATACCTATGCAATCCAGTCTCCCTAGGAGAGCACATGGAAGCAGGGGTATGTGCAGTGTATGATACAAATGCTACAGCATATATATTGTATATATGGACATATGCAGTACGTATACACACAGAGTAAGAGATTAAATCCCGTCTATATATCTATGAATAATATCCTATATATTTATACATTTCTATGTTTAAATAGATATAAAAATAGAGTCTATAGAGAGCTGGGAGAGCAGCGGGAAAGCCTGTCGCTTGAGAAGAGGGAGGAGGCAGAGCCTTTGCGGGGGGGCCGGGGAAGCTGAGCAGGCAGGGTTTGCTGGGAACGGGGCCTCCGAGACCCGGAGTGTTGAAGAGGAGGGGAGCCGGGCCCTGACCCTCTCCGTGCACTTTCTCTTCTTTCCCGCAGGCTTGGTCTGAGGTTGGAAGGAGATACTCAGCCCCTGAGCTCCCCGTGGAGTGCCCCCTTAGTCCCTGCCCCCCACAAGCCTACGCTTGGGTGGTCACTGCTGCTTGGCAGTAGGATGTGGTCTCTGACCCCTGGTGGAGGGACCACTGCACAGTTTCCCCAAATACCCTCCCCCTCACAGGAATAAGCAGCATTTGTGGCCATAGGAAAGGTGCAAATTGGACCAAGAGAGGTCCAGGAAAGATGCCACCCGCTCCCCCTTTAGATGCTTTTTGCTGCCCCCTAGAGGCCAAACCTCTGAACTACAGCCGTCTTGGCCTCCCTCACCTACTCCATCGCTGTCTGCCAGGGCAGCATGGCCAGCCAGCGCTGCCCACCATCCAGAGGATTTCTGGCCAGGGCAGGGGGCATCAGCTAACGGGGAAGGGTGAGAGAGACATATCCGCACACTCATAAATTCAGTAGCAACTCAAGTTCAGAAGGAGGGCTTTGGCCCAGCCCACTTTGCACAGCTGCTGCTGGCTGTACTCAGGTCAATGCTCTTCCCTCTCTTGCACGGAGGCCCAGCGACCCCTCACCCCACCGACACCGTAACAGGCAGGTTTAGTTCACGTACACTGTTCTGATTCTGTGACTCGAGGCAGAGGCTAAGCCGGATGCCCCAAGCTCATTCACTTCCTCCGGGGAGGGCGCCTCCCTCAGTTTGTCCCTGCTCCCACCCCTAGATGGCAGGGATGTCTGGGGGCCTGAGGGGGCACTGGTGCCACTGGCAGCATGACGAAGGGCTTGTGCAGCCCTGACAGAATCAGAAACCCGTTTCACTTCCAGGTTTCTCTCGATCGTTTCCCCGGGAGGTAGGGAGGTAGGGGCTGACGGGGCTACAGATGATGGGAGACGGAGGGCAGTGGCATCCTCTGTTCTCTAGACCAGCCTCTGCCTTTCGGCCTTCATAGGCGCTTATCTCCCATCTCCGAGCCTCCCCTGACCTCTGTCCTACTCTTCCCTCCCATCTTACCAACGTACCTCAGTCCCCAGCAGACATCCCCATACCTACAGTCCGGGGAGGGTCTGTTCTGACAGTGCCCACCTCTTCTCCCCTCCACATCCACCTGGGTCTCCTTGAGCCACAGCTAGCTGCCAACCGGGCCTCCAAACACCCTCCAGTGCCTGGCTCAAGAGAGACCAGGCCCGGCCCGAGCCTTCCTCCCTCTGCGGTGGACCAGACCCGTGGCCAGGGGATGGGCATCCCCAGGTAGCAATCCCACAATGCACTGTACCTCAGAGAGAGAGCATACCATGGGGCATCAAGGGCGCCGGGCCCTCCCTCCAGAGGAGGACAGCCGGTTACAATACTGCTCACAAAAAGACAAGGGCCAGGCTGCCCTCGGGGCACCCTCAGTCTTCACTTTAGTCTCTCCGGAAGAGCCAGCAGTCTGATTCCGTCTTTTTCAGCCCCGTCTCTCTCCTTCTCTCCACCCCCCACGCTGCTGAACCGTTTCATTTCAATCACAAAGGAAAAACACAGTGGGGGTGGGGGGAATACCTAGGAGTCTATTATCACATACATATTAATATGTTAATACTTTCTTTCTTAAAAAAAACAACTCTTGATGTTATTACTTTGCAGACTACGCTTTATAGTACCTGTGTGACGGGACCTAGAACACTGGATACAAATAGAGCTATGTTGGTTTATCATAATATGTACGCAGAAACTTTCCTTTTGTCATATTATCCTTGTAATGTAAGAAGATTGTTAATAAAAGCATTTAAATTTACCCACGGAGGTCGAATCTCTGCCTTCTTGCCTCTCTCCCAGCCTGTGCTCAGGGCGATTCAGAATGAGTCCCATGCTTGGGTGTCAGGTGAGATGCCTACTGCCTCCCAGGTGGGAAGGAACAGGAAGAGGTCTTCCAAGTCCCTTCCTGCTGTTCTCACTTTTCCCCCATTCAAGTCCACTTCCACCAGGTAACTTACATGCCTCACCCACCCGTCAGGCCAAAAAGAGGTGTCACCAAAACCATTTAAAATAAATCTCTCTGCCCTCACACACATTTAGCCCACAAAAATCTCAGATTTTATTGCATGTAAACAGTGTTCTAATTCTCCCTCCAACTACCTCGCCTGATTCTCCACTGGCAGACTCAGTCCCCAGGGAGGGGTCCTTCCCCAGTAGTTTGCTAATGGCACTGGTCTGGGGGTGGGTGATAAGTGATGTTTTGTTATTGTTGTTTTAATTTTTTAAAAAATTTTAAATTAATTATTTTTGGCTGCATTGGGTCTTTGTTGGTGTGCAGGCTTCTCATTGCGGTGGCTTCTCTTGTTGCAGAGCACGGGCTCTAGACGCGCAGGCTTCAGTAGTTGTGGCTCGCGGGCTCTAGAGTGCAGGCTCAGTAGTTGTGACGCACGGGCTTAGTTGCTCCACGGCATGCGGGATCTTCCCAGACCAGGGCTCGAACCCATGTCCCCTGCATTGGCAGGCGGATTCTTAACCGCTGCGCCACCAGGGAAGTCCCGATAAGTGATGTTTTCCCCAAATTGTTTTAGAAAGAAGATGGGCATACATTCAAGAAAAATATAGAAAAGTGGTTGTATTGTTTCCTCCCGGATGCTGAACCCTCCTCCTCTCAGCCCCTTCTCACCCCAGCCCAGCTTCCTGTCAGGGGCCTTCCCTCTCCCTTTTTCTGAACCTCCGCCTTCTCAGTTCCCGCCATCTTCCTCCCAGCCTGTGTCCCTTCCAGCCCCTAGGTCACCCAGAGGTTTCCTGTTGTGAAGGCCTTTCCACAGTCTCCATAGAATGTTGGGGTTTTCTTCTTTTCCCAGGGGAGGGGGAGTGGGAAGGAAGGAGCAGAGGGGCACAGCTGTCCATGTCTAACCAGCTCCGGTGAACCAGGGTCAGCCCCGCCCCACTGCTGGCCATCAGATTTGACCCACATTTGCAGCTGGGAAGCAAGGAAAAGAAAGATATTCCATCTGCACTTGGCTGTGAGCTCGGTCTCCCCAAAGTGGGGCTTGGAGTATGTGGCAAGTGGGGAGGTCTAGTCCACTCCCTCCCCTCCCTCTTCTCCCCAGCTGCCCCAGCTTCCCTCTCCAAGCTTCAAAAGACAAGTTCACCCCAGAAAGAAGACTCAGGAGGCTGGCCTGAAGACCCAAAGGTCTGCTATGTGACCATTTCTACAGTGATCTTGTGAGAACACAGATCTAGTCGTGGTATCCTCTCTGCTTAGAAACCTCTGTTTCCCATTGCTCTTAGAGTTCAATCCAAAGTCCTGAGTGTGGCCCATCAGCTCTGCATTGTCCAGCCCCTGCCTACCTCCTGGGCTCCTGTGCCCTCCTCTGCCCATGCCCCCTGGCCTCCTCTCTGTTCCTCAAGCTCACTGGGCTCTTTCCCACCACAGGACCTCCCAGTACCCTGTGCCCCCTGCCTGGGATGGTTTCCCCAGGACAGTAGCTCTTCTCATCTTTTAAGTGTCAGCTGAAACACTTCCTTCCGAGGGGGTCTTTCCTGACCATGTCCTCTAAATAGCTACCCTCAAGGCACTATTCACTGTTCCTCCTGAGATTTCCATTCATAACACTTATCTCACTTTGGAACTGTGTAATTATCGTGTGTGTGTGTGTGTGTGTGTGTGTGTGTGTGTTCTATGTCTGGTCTTCCTCCTCTGTATCGTAATGCCCATAAGGGAAAAGTAGAGACTTTTTAATACCACTGTGTGCAGTTCCTGCCACATAGTGCACCTAATCAGTGTTTATCGAAGGGATGAATGAATGAATGTAAATTTCATTTGCCCGGTAAAAGTGCAATCTCAGCAATGTTGTATTGGTCACAGTAGAAATCCCAGATTCTTCCACTTTGCCCGTCTCTGTCTCAGTTTCCTCATTTGACTAGGATGCCCCAGCACTTACACCCGGCTACACCTGGCCTTGACCCAGCCCCTTCTCTACAAAGTGGGGGCGGCCCCTGAGGTGCTTACTTGAGTTCTCCTCCACTCCAACCTGCTCCTGTTCTTTGGATAATGTTCCACCCCACCCAGGCAGGTATTCCGAGTTCCCCCAGGGAAGAGAACTTTTCCAGCTCCTTCCAGAGTGGCAATTCTGAGTCCACGGTTCCAGGTAGCACTGTGAAACTACTGCCTACGCATCTGTTATGTTTCCGATAAAAACCCTTGGCCACTGGCTCTAAGTCAGAACCTGAACTTTAGGGTTAGAGTGGTACCAGATTCAAGTCCCCCCTCTGCCTCTTACAAGCTGTGAGACCTTGGACAAGTCATTTATCTGAGTCTGCATCTTCAGGGCTCAGTACAGAGCAGAGGCTTAACAACATGGTGACCAGCGTCATTATCGTTACTGTTACCTCTAACATCAGGTTGAAGTAGATGCTAGGAAGTTTAGGGTTCCCTTCTTTCACCCTGAATCCCAGGGTCTACCCTGGATGAGGGGTTGCCTGTGACTTTTAATACAGAGCTACCAATACCTATGCCACAGCTGACTTGGAGACCTCTGCCTGACTCACCTTTTCCTTCTCAGCCTGGAGAGAGAGCCTCAGGGCACCTTCTTCTGGTCAACAGCTCAACTCCCTGGCTCTCGAGGGAAAGGGGACTGCAAAGAGGGTTGGTTTGTTTGTTTTTGGCTGGAAGAACAGATTTCTCCTCATCTGTCCCTGGTTTGAATCCTGAGTTTCTGAAACAGGATTTCTGCCATCACCCACTTGCCCTGAGCCACCAAGAATGAGTGCTGGGAAATTGGGATGGGAAACCGGGCTCCAGCAGAGTCTGCCTTGAGAAGAGACCTCACCTGGCCGAGGACAAGCCACCAGTAGACTGGTTTCTATGGTAACATCTGGCTTCCGGTCCTAAGACAGGCTTCCTCCCACCTCCTCCCAGGTAGGCACCTGCCCCCATCTCTGGCTTTGGGAAGCTGCCAGGGTCCCCGCCAGGGACCATCTGTGCTGGCTCACCTGCAGGAGATGAGGGAGGGGCACAAGGGGCCTTCTCCAAGGCTGGTACCAAGAAAACACCCCGCCCCCTAAATCCATTCACAGCCACATCGCACGGCTCTGTCCTTGCCAGGCATCTGCCCAGGGAGGGAGACAGAACAGATGCCAGGGTTCCAAGCTCTTGAAATGTTGGGCTTCTAACCGGCTCTGAAAAAATAGAAACTCTTGGGTGGAAAATTACCACCGGCTCCATTAGCAATTAAGCAAATGAGAAGAGGCTGACTCAGAGCCTCAGGTAACATCACATACCGTCTGGAGGAGCGGGTGGCTGTCAGGACACCAGGCCCGGGGCAGGGAAGGCAGGTACACGTGTACGTGGGTTTAGTCCATTTTATGCATGAGATTGGAGGCCAGAGATACATGTGAAAAGTCTCAATTACCAAATCACAGAATGTTCAAACTTGAAGAGTGATCATTTTTTCCAAATTTATTTTATAGATGCGGGCACGAGCCCAGAGGCAAGTGACGTGACCAGGGCCATGAAGGTGGCAGTGACAAAGCCCAGCTGGGTTGCAGGTTCTCAGCTCCTAAATGCAGTGCTCTAGATTTGAGTTATTTCATAGGCAGGAGCAGAATTTGTTATTTAAGGCGGTTCAGGGGGAAGCCCCATAGAAAACGATTCCTGAACCCTTCTTGCCTCTTCCGTTTCTCTTTTATATAAACCCAGACTCTCAAATATTAGTTTTGGGCTCCAGGAGCCATATTCGTTGTTGCCTGTGAAACATAGTCTACACAGTATTCGGCTACGTGGGATAAAACCCACTTCTATTTAATTATGGAAATTTAAATCCTGGCTGTAATTAAAAGGTAACAAATATGTATATGATATAAAATAAGGAATTACATGCACAGACTTGAAAAGCAAAGCCTTTCTTTACGGCTCATTTATCCTCTTTAAGAGCCTTTGGTTTTAATTCCATGTGACCTGGCTGATTGCCTACTGACTTGAAAATTCAGGCCCTTCCCCTGGCTTAATGCCTGAGCCCCTTCCGGAAGCCAGGGCTGCAGCAGCCACCAGGAGGGCCTAAGATGACAGGATTCTGGAAGTTCCCTTGTCCCTGCCCACCACCTGGAGCACAGGTGAACCCCAAGCCACTGCCCTGACTCTTCCAGTGATGGGAGTACCACTTCGGGGGATGTTAGAGAAGGTCTCTAGTTTCCACCTGATTTTTCTTCTCAAGAATAAAGCTAAATCCCCACGAGGCCTTGCCCAAGAATGTTCACAGCAGCATTTCCTGTAACGGAAAAAAAAAGGAAAGAAATATCTAAACATACGTCAACAGGAGAATGGGACTGTGATATATTCACGCAATGGAAAATAACACAGCAGCAAAAAAAATAAAGGAACTAGAGCTAAATAAATATGCATGGATAAAGCTCAACATTTTAATGTAGAGCAAAAATAATGTGATGCAATTTAAAATAAAAAACACGAAATATTCTGTAGTGCTCACGGTTTACAGGTACAGGTAGTAAAAAGATAAAGAAAGGTTTGAGGTGAGAAACCCAAAATTCAGGACGGTAGTCTCCTGAGTGAGAGGCTGAGCGGATTTCAACTGTATTTGTCAAGTTTTATAAAACGTGGCAGGGGTTCATGAGTGTTTATCAAATGATTTTTTCTACACTTTATATGTCTAAAATATTAAGTAAAAGGGAACAAAAATCACCAGGCAGCTGACCCTGTTGGAAATTATTTATTTACCACTGCAAGATTTTTGCTCCAAAGTGTGACACCAGACATGTGACTACAATATCTCATGCGTCTTTTTGTGCTTCGGTTCATGATTACAAAACAGACACACACTTAGAATTGACAACAGGAACACAGGCAGCAAAAACAAATCCCAAGGACTAGGTCTCTCTTTTGGTGGTCCTCACCTCCATTTGACTTAAGCTGCCCAGGAGTCCTTTACATCCCAAAGGAATTGCCCCTGAAGAACTGCTCTCCCAAATTGTTCTCTCTACGTAGCTTTGTTTGGGGTGATTTGCCATTGAATCCACACCAAGAGTCACATCTCAGATTGGACAGATGTGTGCAAGGTCTTGATCAATAGGCACTCAACAAATATATACTGATTTGAGGCAAGGAGTGAGTTGCAGGTTAATGAGATTCGACTCCCAATTCACCTCTGATTCATGCACTTCTTAGAAAATGCTTCCTGGCAAAGGACAAGGTGTTCCTTTCAAAAAAAAAAAACCACCAGATGCATTCACACAGACTCGATTACTCTAACGTGGTAGTAAATTGCAAGTGTCTCTGGTACAAGGTAAGCTGATGCAAAGATTAGTGAAGTTTTTTCATCTGGCAGTCTGATATCTCTGGGTAATTTAAAATTCACTGAGATGGAGTTTTGGTGGAAAAGCACAGCTTTTATAATCTCGTCTATCGTTAATTACATTTACATAGTGAGCTATAAATTGTCATTAGGTGAACGGTAATACTCAATGTCACGAATTTCTAGGCCAACTGCTGAGGTGTCTGATGACTTTACCATTGAGAACTCAGCTAGGACTCTGATTTTTATGCCGTTTACATAAAAATGTGTCTTTTCCTGCCTACTCCCCTATCCAGTCTTCATTCATCAATTCATTCAACAAATATTTATTGAGGGTGCATGAGCCAGTTCTATTCTAGGCATTTGGAATATACCAGTGAACACAACAGGCAAAAACCCCTGCAAAATCTGTCTCATTTCTATACAACCTTGTTAAGTGAGGTGATGGCTGACACCTAACATGTTAAGCAGTGACATTTGACTCCCATCACTAAACCTTTGAGATCCAAAGAAATGAATGCCTCATGATAGGATGACTGTGGGTGGAGCTGGTATTCTGGGATTAGGGGTCCCATTAACTCACCTCAAACATCCTTTGGTGTGACTGTAAGGCGGGTGAATGGACTTATAAGGAAGTAGAACCCATGTCTCCTGAATTTAAGTCTAGAATCCAGACTTTTTTAGATCGGAGTAGAAGATATTACCAAGAAGAGAGTACTGGTCAGCTTACATAGGGAATGTTTTGTTCTGTTTCAGCATGCCAACCAAAAAAGGGAGACCAGAATGGTGAGGGGGTTCTCAAAAACATGTCGTAGGAAACCACTAACAAATGCCTTGTCTAAAAATACTTGGCAGACGGTGGTCAGCCTTAATGGGAGAGATTTCCAGTTACGTGAAAGAATTTCCCATTTGAGAGGGATTAGATATTTTTCTGTTTCTTCAGGGGATAGGTGGAAATTATTTCTAAATGCTTTTCTACTTCTGTCCAGAAAGGGAAAAATAACGACAAAACGTTGATATGTCTCTACTCAGATTCTTAGGGAGAGACGAAGAATGATTTGACTTGTTAAAGGACTGAAGGAAAGGAATTCATTTTTAGGTCAGGGGCCTGGGTGACATCTGAAGGAGTTTAGATGTCAGTATTAAAGAGTCCAAATGTAGAATCCATGGTTCTGGAAATGCCTGGGATGATTCTGGCGCTTTCCGGGCATGGTCAGTTGCCAACATGAAGCTTAAAGATGATCTGCTGGCAGCCTCGGAGTTTGTTTCTAGCCAGGGATGCCTATAGCTCTCAAGCACAATTTCATCTATCACATCATTCACAGAGACAGAGCTGCCACGTCACTAGTCCTATTTTATGGATGGTCAACAACAGAACCCAGGAATCCTGGTTCCCAGGCAAAGATTATAACCACTCAGCAAGGCTCATAATATGATTAATGATGTGGACAGCTATTTGGAATAATCAGGTAGTGATTTGAAACCTAGCTGCTCATTACTTACTAATGAAAGTGATAGGTCCTAAAAACAGAGGGACAGGGGCACATTTGCAAAAGACCTCCTTTCCTTCTCTACCTCCACAGAGCCAGACTAAATTATGTGCCCCAAACTGAATTTCTCCTCAAGTGGCTGGTATACTGAGAAGGGATGCGTTTGACTCAGAGGGTCACTTCGGTGATGCTGGTGGACATGACAACCAGCACCCAATAACTAACGGGGGATCCCACCTATTCCTGGTCAGGGAAGGTCTCCCCAAGTATAATATAAACTGATTTTGAGATGAAACAATACAATTGTTCAATAGAAAGCACAAAATTCAGTCCAAGAGCAGGATCTGAAAAGCACAGATGAAAACATTAAGAATTCAAATGATGACATTAAAAACGGAGGCTCCTATATTTTACACCAACAGTTAGGATGTCCAGCATCGACACTGGCAGCCCCAGGGTGTTGGGGGCCTGACGAGGACTGTGAAATCCTGCCTGGGATGTTGTAAAAGGGATCTCTCCAAGTGCGGTGCTCCAACCTTGGCATGCAAACTACTCTGTGTTTGTTAAAAATGCAGCCTCCTGGGGTGCAGCCAGGATTACGGATTCGGAATGTCTAGAACAGGGCCTGGGAATCTGCTGGTGATTCTCCACGCACTAAGGTTTGAGAACTGCTGGGTTAGTTAGTGCCTGGGGTCAGTAGCACGATTTCATGCTGGCTAAGATTCCATCCGCCCTGGCAATCTCTAATTCTTATGAGATGATCCAGGATACATCATTTCTGTCATCCTTTTTGACACACTTATTTTTAAAAAGCCATATTCCTTGCATCCATTATTCCCCAGATTAAGAATTCCCTGCATCTGGCCTGACCCCCGGTGCAAAACCTGCACACAGACTGTATACGATAAGCGTCTCTTCAATCACACAGGTAAGCAAAACGCATTCCTCCTGACCCAAATGTCCCGTCTCCGCCCTGCCCGGCCTTGCTTGTTTTTAAGAAACAGGAGTGTGATGGGAGAGGAAGAGGGTCCTGGTCTTCACACACACATCTGTCTTCTGGTGTCAGAATGCGAAGGGGGCACAAGAGGAGGTCGTGGAGGACAGTGGGGCTGGGAGCGGGCTGTGCCCGAGGAGGGTGGCGGCCTGGGCGGCTGGCTACGGGCGCAGCTGGTGCCACATGGCGATCTGCCGGCGCGGGTTCTTCAGCATCTCCTCCCAGTGGCTGCGCTCGGAGCCCGAGGCGTGCAGGCCCAGGCTGCAGCGCCCAAGCGGGCAGCTCTGCCCCTCGGCGCCCTGGCCCAGCACGTCCAGCTCCACACTGGAGGCCCGCAGCAGGTCATCCGGCAGCTCAAACATGATCATCTCGTTCCACACGGGGTTGATCTTGTGCTTGGCGCGTTTCGTCTGCTTCTTCTTCAGCTTCCGAGCCTGGTGCTTCAAGGTCACCTTGACAGAGACATCTGGGGAGAGACAGGGGGACAGAGACAGAGAGAAGGGCCGAGAGTGAGCTTCTGGGGCACGGTGGGGCCTGGGACGATATTCCCTCTTGGGGATGGAGAGACAGGCTCTCTGGCTCAAGATCTGCACTGAGGCACCGTCTCTACCACCCCTCCCCCACCTCATGGGCCATGTATTCACTCAACAGCTATTAAATGCCCAGCATACGGCAGACACTGATCTAGACGTGGGGATACGGCAGAAGCTCCTGCCTCAAGTGTGGAGAACAGACCATAGCACAATATATATGGCTGGTCATCAGGCGGCCCATGACTGGGTCACGCTAAGGTACAGCCAGGAAGGTTTGTCATGAGCCCTTCCGAGCGCCTTCACGTCCCACATCAAACCAGGCCCAGGATGATGGCTCAGACGTCCTGCAGCTTCATTTTTTTTTTTTTTTTTTTTTGCTGTACGCGGGCCTCTCACTGTTGTGGCCTCTCCCGTTGCGGAGCACAGGCTCCGGACGCGCAGGCTCAGCGGCCACGGCTCACGGGTCCAGCTGCTCTGCGGCCTGTGGGATCTTCCCGGACCGGGACACGAACCTGCGTCCCCTGCATTGGCAGGCGGACTCTCAACCACTGCGCCACCAGGGAAGCCCCTGCAGCTTGATTTTAAACTCAGACCAGAAACACTAAGCCATCCCTATGTCTTCATCCGCTCGGTTCTCCGTCCAGGCGTTGTTGTCTGTTCCTAAGCTAGCAGGTCTCCGGCTGGTTGGTTGAGTTCTTCTCGTCTGTGCTTTTGCAAGTTGTACTTGAGGATCCCGACCTCATGCGGAGGGTGAGGGCAGCCTGCCTTGACCCCCCGTAGAGCTCTCCACCCCAGGAGACTGGCCGACAGGTCACTAGACAAGCTTTCTCGTAACATCACGAGGCTCAGGACTCAGACTGTGTTTTCATTAGTCAGGGTTTCCAAAGCCAATGTGAGCGTAATTGTTACCCTGTATTTATTGCTATAATTATCACCCCCAGGTGGTTAGTTTGTTATTTCAGCAGAGATATTTGAGAGATAAAGTGTTGAGCTGTAATTGTCCTGACAGGAGCTATAAAAATTTAAAAAAAAAAACGGAGGAGGAGGCAAAGTATTGTCTGGAAGGGATGAGGAAATTGCAATGAATTCTGACCTTTGGCGCAGGAATCTGTCAGCCAGACCAACTCTTCTGATGTCATTCGCCAAAAATCTCTTGCTCAAAGGTTCTGAATGCAGAGGCAATTCTTTATTTGTTTGCTGCTATAAATATCTATTTATTTATATCCTGCTCTGAGCACTTGGCTCCGAGTCCAGGTATCCTAGGGCTGACCAATGTTGCTTTTCTGCTCTGACAAGAGAGGCTGTTTGGTCCTTAAGACTTGGGGCCTGTGCTGGGGTATCCAGAAGGAGAAGCCAAGGCTTCCAGAGTGCTGAAGAGATGTTTATTTGGGTATATGCACAGACGCCACCTTAGCCTGTGCACCCACACGCCGTCTGCTGTCACCCACACTCAGCTGGTGTGGGGCTGGCAGGCTGGCAAAGGCTGGGGAGAGAGGGGAGCCTAGGGTGGGTGTGGGGAGTAGAGTGGTGGCTAGCTGAAACTGGGGAGGGAGAACCCTGGCTTCCCGACACCGGCCTGGAAGGTGGGTCCAGCCAGGTCCGGTTGATGAGGGCTGGCCTAAGTTTTCCCTACAGCCCAGACACTCCACTCCCTGGTTGCAGTCTGATTCTTGGCTTCCTGTGACCCATGGGTAAGGCTGATTCTTCTCGTGATGGGTCTGCAACATAGGGAGCCCCAGGTAGCTCATTCCTGGGCCCCAGTGGGTGGGATTGGCCCAGGAGTGAATGCATGTGACTTTAGAGAAGTGAGTGTGTCCTTCCAAATTGGTTTGTATGTTTGGGGTGGAGGACACAGCTGAGGCTGACTCCACAAACGCACTCATGTTCCACATCCCTGCTCACCTGTGCCCACTGCCTCCCAGGTGCCACCCCCCCTCGCAGTGGGAGGGGCCCTAGCTCCCCTCTCACACCTCACTCACCCTTCCCCAGGAGCTCCTTGGACTGATTAGCATGGAGGTTCTTGGCCTTAATCAGCACCAACAGGAGGCGGTTGGCAGCCGGGAGGTAGCTGATGGAGAGAAGGACCTCTCCCGTTCCTGCAGACGGCTCCTGAAACAGAAGAGGGGATGCAGGAGGTGAGTCTCATTTAGGGATGCCTTCTGACTCCCTCACCATCGCTGAGGCTGGGATCACACTAGCCTTGTATCCAACGGGCATCCTGGAAAGAATTTACCCATCAGCACTACTTTCTCCACCCTCGCAGAAGGGAGGAAGGTACAAAGTTCTGTGTAGCATGTGTTTCAATACAAGTTTTTTTCATTTGCCACAAAACGTGATTTTCCAAATAGTGTATATTCAAATCCAATGTATAAAACAGATCAAAGAGATGCCATTCAGGATGTGGCAGGGCCAGAGGGCCTGGACCCCCTCTCACCTCCATCACCCCCGCCCCCGGCTCCTGGGGCGTCTGTATAGAGCCCTAGGGTTCTAGGGAACAGAGTTTGAGAACCACTGCATTGACTGATCAGGTCCCTGGGGCAGCGGGCTGCTGTAAGACATTACTCTGCTTGAAAAAATAATCCCTTCCAGGCCCTGCAGGGCTGAGCGAGTCAATAATGCGATGTACTAATGCTGAACAGGGCCTGGCTTGGTCAACAGCGTGGCCAACCGTGTCAACAAAAGGCCGGGCCTGTGAGGGGAGGTACCACACCAGAGACACTGGCAGTAACTGATTTGCAGGAGGTGCTGATGCCTCCGGGGAAGCGTCCAGCATGTCCATCCGCCACCGGCAGCTTTACAGGGTGTCTCCACTGAAATTCCTACAAGAGTTTGCTTGGAATTTCAACAAATCCATTGAGGGACGAAAACGAGTGAAGGAGACACCACAGGAGGCAGGTCACAGCCCAAGGGGAGTGCTAAGAGTATAGACGCTAGAATTGTTTGTCTGGTCTCAGTTCCAATCTTACCATTTACTAGCTGTGTGACCTTAGGCAAGTTATTTCTCTTTCCAAAACTTCCATTTCCTCATCTGTAAAATGGGAACAATAATATCTCCACCCAATGGGGTTGTGAAAATTAAATGAGTAATTATTTAACGGCTTAGAACAGTGCCTGGCACACACGACAGCATCTGTCCCCTTGCTTTGACGATTACCATTAGTTATCAAGAAAGGACAATGACTACTTCTTGAGTTGATTAAGTGGGAACATTGTTTCTGGGTGAATGGGAGCCAGTCTGTGCTTAGGGAGTGAAGCTGGATGGAGTAGCTGGCCAGCCCTCTGCCGGGGTCACACCTTTCATCCAGGAAACATGTCTTCAATAGGACCGGAATGATTCAACTAGCCCTAAGTGGCTAGTTATGTGATGGAATGATTCTGGGAGATGCCAGGAATTTGGTAATGGTATTAAGGGTAGCAGCTAACATGACACACTCTGTGCTGGGTGCAATTACAGTATCTATTCCCCAAGCCTTCGTCTCCACAAAGCCATCCCCAGCACCTAGCACACAGCTGACACACAATACATATTTGTGAGAAGGAAGGGTGAGACATCCCATTTAACCTTGACAACAAGAGTAAGAGGGATACTGACCTCGTTCCCATTTTAAGCATAAGACCCTGATGCTCAGAGAGGGCCCTTCACTGCCTGAGTTCATGTAGCCAGTAAGTAGCAAAACTGAGCCTTGAACGGGGGTCTGGTTTAATAGCAAAGCCCCAGTCCTAAACCCGTGGTCCTCCAGCATCCTCGGCGGACAGACCTCTCATTTCACCGTAAAGGAACTGAGTTCAGGCATGTGTACTGAGGGGTGGCAGCTGAGCCGGGATGGGCACCAGCCTCCTGATTCAAGATCACTTATTGGAGGTCCACAGTTGTTGGCCTGGGCTGTGGCCACAGGGTGACCAAGTGAGAGAAGCCTGGGCCCATCAGCCCGTGAAGGGCTCATCACCTCCGTGTAGGGAGCTGCGCGCCCCAGATGAGCCCAGCTGGCTGTGCCGCAGCTGGAGAATTTGAACAGCATCTGCCCCCTCGGCTCTGCTGTTTAAAGTACCTGCTGACAAAAATAACCCGCTTTCTTTCTCCATCTTTTCTCTGTTTTTTTCCCGCACCCACCACCCCTGCGTCTTTCTCTTGGGTTCTCAATGAATCATTCCAGCCGCCCTTGGAGTGGGTCACTCCGTGGTCCCTGGTGACGCACATGCCACTTTTGGCTGAGTGTCTTCCGGTGAGAACTGGGGCACCACTGGCACCTCCTTTAACCCATTCTGACCAAGAGAAGAAAACCACGTGGGCTCCAGCAACTGATGGCTCCGCCCACTTTGTTCAAATCGGCCCGCACCCTCCAGCTAGTGGGGGCAAGGGGCTCCCTAGCCTGGCCTTGGGGCTCTCATACACCGAGAGCCCCATCTCAGACTTCTGACTCCACGCCGCCCTCTGAGATTGTTCACATTTGCGGCAAGCAGGCCAGCGGTCCAAGTGGATGTGCGAGTATATTTGCGGAACAGTGACGGCTATGATGAGTGTAACGATCATTAGGATGGATGAGCCGTGAGGGCAGGTCTTTTGTCTTCATCACTGCTGTGTCCCCAGCTCCCAGCACTGTACCTGGCACATGGTGGGAACCGGGCAAAGTATTTGTGGAATGAATGAATCTCTTTTGTTCTTCTAGGGGAAAGGATGGAAACAGGTTAGGTGCCTGGGATTTCTGCCCAGATAGGCTGCATTTCTACGATTGGGAAGCAGCACCAGACTCTCCGAAGCCCTGGGGTGGAGCCCCTCCATCTCCTGAGGAAGCTGGTTTACCAGCTGAACAAACCAAAGTGTCGGGTTCCTCCTCCCCGCGGGGCCCAGGCTGTGCTTCCACACAAGTCCCAAATCACACACTAATTAGAGAGTGTGCTCGGGAACAGCCTGGGTCCAGCTGAGCGTGGCTGTCAGTGTTTATCAATTTGCTGAGGCTGGGAAAGAGAGGAAGATAAGGCGAAGAAGATATCCTAGCAAGAAGTGGAGCAGGTGGGGCGTGAAAGCGTACTCTCCCCTCCCTCGGGGTTCATCAGGAAAGGCGCCGCTGACTGCTGTCTCGGGCATTGTCGGGCACTTACATCCCACAGCGGCAGGAGGAAGACCCGGGATTTCCAACCAGACTGACCTGGCCTAAGGACCGAGCTTGCCAGGTCCCAGGTGGGCGACCCCACGCGGGTCACTGAGCTACTCTAAGCCTCAGTTCTCTTGCCTGTAAATGCCATAGTCCTGGTGTCACTTCCGCCTGGTTGATTAGGGACAGAACTTTGGCAAATTTCGAAGCATAGCAACGGATAGATGGCAAAAGCTCAAAAAGTAGTGTCTTTGTTAGTATTTTTATTACTCCAGCGTGGGAGTCAGCAAACTTTTGCTGACCAGATAGTAACTATCGTAGGCTTTGTAGGCTATACAGTCTCCAGATAAGGCACTGACCAGCTGGTTGAGAGACTGGTCATCCAGAAGGTTCCCTCTAGACACCATCATGGCAGAGCCTTGGATGAGGCCTGGACCTGGGGGCCTCAATAGCCACACACTGTCCTGCAGCCCTGACATTCCTCGACACCCCCCCCCCACTGTCCTGGCCTGTGGGGAATGATGGTTTGCTCTCCAAGGAACCTCTCTCTGAACAGCGAGGCATCTCAGCAGACGCTTGTTTCCCACTCATGGCTTCTGCAGCAGCAGAGGGGTGGGGAGAACCGTCCCAGGCTACAACCAACACCCCCTAGCCCTGGTCAGTCCTTCAAAGCCCAGCACAAGCACCACTGCACACCAGGCCTTTTAGAACTCCCCGTCTGAGCGCTTCAGTTAGGCCCCTCTTAGATGCCTTATGTCAGATGTCATCAGCATCATAGCCATCATCACCGTCATCGTCATCTGTTCCAACTTCTCCCTCAGGCCTGTACTTTCTACGAGTAGAGGGGCTCTGCCCGGCGCTCCTCTCCCCTGCACTGCCTGGCTCACACTAGGTGCGTGGGGAGTATGAATGGTTGTAAATGGGGATAATATTGTTGGCACCAGAGCCAACTCACTCACAGTGCGATGTTTTCCATGATGGCGAGGCCAGGGGTGGGTGTGTGCGTGGCAAGCTAGAAGCGAAACTAGACACCAGGAATCCCCAGTCCTGAGCTATCAGTCTGCTCCAGCCCCCCACCCTATTCAAGACTCCACCTCACTTTGATAACCCGCCTCCCTCTCCAGACCCCCGCCCCTAGCCTGGGAAGTTCTCCGAAGTTTGTTCCATGAGCACCGGCCCAGTCCTGCATCCCATGTGCTACTAACAGGTTTTACCTTTCCCGGGGAGAGGCAACCCTACCTTAACTGAAGTCTTCAGCTCGCCCCACTGGGCGGACCCCAGAGGCACCGACACCCCATCCAGGCCCAGGCGCAGCTCCCCGGCCACACTGTGGCGAGAGAAGCGGTCGCAGGTCCTCAGGGTCAGTGTCAGGGTCGCTGTGGGGAGCTCCCCCTCTGCCAGGGGGAGCACGAGGCCTTCCTCCCACGTGGTGTGCAGCTGCCGCTTCTTCAGGGCCGTCTGGGCCTCCACGGAGCCCATCGTGTTGGCCACGCTGCCCTGGATATAGCAGTCACAGCCTCCGTCATGGTCACTGGTCACAGCTGCAGCCGGGGAGAAAGCAGCCAGATGTAGGGCTTATGAGGACCAGGGGAAGGGAGAAATAGGGCCCTGCTGTGAGCTGCAGAATCCGGCTTAGTCGTCATGACCTTGGGCGTCTGAAAGACCCCGCCGGGGCTGAGGACACTGGCTTCGTGGAATCGCCTTTCAGTAAGACATTTAGAAATGGGAGATCTTCCTCATGACTCTGAGATTTCCCCAAGGCGCCAGGGCCCACAAACTGCTGATGATTTTCATTCGTCTTGCTGCTGATTCCATAATTCGTTAGATCTCTACACTAAATACTTACCACACAACTACCTGTGATATAAATTGCTTGGCCGCTACCTCATGACTGCTGTCTTGCATCTGCACTTTGGGGTTTTTAAGGCTTCCCCGTGTGGAAATTTGCACCTGTGGAGCTTTTAGGACTGGTTCCTCAGTGATCATTTGAGAAGTGGTAGCCGGCGTTACCCAGGCAGAGAAGATGAAGAACTGAGGCCATGTGTCCTAATAGAAAGAGCCCTGCACTGAGCTTCAAGGGAACTGGGCTCAGTCCTGGCCCTGGCACCAGTTAGCTGGAGTGACCTTAGACAAGTCACCTGACGTTGCTAGACTTCAGTTTCCGAACTGTAAAATGGGACTACTGTGCAGCCCAAATGTAAGAAAGTATATGAAACACTAAAAAAAACTTAAAAGAAGTAAAAACGAAAAACACACCCTCAAAAAAATAAAATTAAGTACAAAATTCCAATTTATTGGTTCCCCAGCTTCTAGCTTCCAGGAGCCCCAGAATAGTGCATTTTTAGCCCCGATTCCTTTGCAAAGTCTTAGCTTTGTTTGCTGATGGTAAAGTGAATTGTCAGGGTGGGGAGACCAGGGACATCCTGACCCTGTAGGAAAGACTACCTGGTTCTAGGACTACAAAAGCTTTGGTGACCATTCAGAATACCCTCTGTGCCTAGCACAGGCCCTGTCCAATGTCAAAGGCATCTATGGCAGAGACGACTAGCTGTTCAACAAAACCCATTCCCTTCTTTTAACTGGGCACCTGCTAGGCCACATTTCCCAACATCCTTTGCAGTCAGTGGTCATGTGACCAAGTTCCAGCCAATGGGAAGTGAGCAGGCATGATGCATACCTTACGTAGGATACAGCTTTTAAGGAACAGTTGTGCGCTCTCCCTGTTCTCCCCATCCTTCCACCTGCTAGATACAGATGACAAGGAGGCCTCAGTGGAAGGAGCCCAGTCCCTGAATCACTATTTGGAGGAAAGATGTCCACCAACCAGGAATCTCCACTTTGGACTGGTATATGAGAGAGAGGAAAAACCCCTGTGTGTCTGAGCATCACACACGTCAGGGTCTTGTTTGTTACAGAGTGCTAATCTGGTACCCAGTGCTACCTCCAGCCACAGATGCTCTGGGGAGACAAGCACACAGAAGGCCGTGAAAGTCAGCTAAGAACATACCTTCCAGGTGAGTCACAAATAGTTCCGCCTTTTGCCTGTCATAGTCCAGACAGTAGTGAAGTTTGGGAGCTTGGTTCCATCTGGCAGCCTTCTCTGGGTTCCAAGTCTCCATGACACAGACATCCTCCACCACACCTGTTAAGAAGGTAAAGCCATTACTCCCGCCCACGCTGGGGTCCTGTTCTCCAGACCATGCCTTTTCCATCTCTGCCACAAATCCAAACCCAAAGCTTCCTAACCAGGTGCAAAATCATGGTGGCTGCACCAGGGGACCACCTGTGGTCCCGGGCATTACCATTCAAGGGACCATCACAGCCCAGTGGGCAAGACATGGGCTTTGGCGTCAGACATGAGCTGTTACATAATAGTTATGTGACCCTGGACAAGTTACTTGACTTCTTTGAACCTCAGTTTCCTCATCTTTACAATGGGAATGATAGCGGTTCCTTCTTCCTGGAGTTCCTGTGAGCATTAAATGAAATAAAGTGAGAAAACTACTTAGCCCAGGGCCTGGCCCCTGGTGAGCTTTCAGCAGGGGAAACTGTCACAGACTGTGTGGTCCTGATCATCCTGTTTCAAGCAAATCATTCCCCAGCCCATCTCCAGCTCCATCTCTCTCACAGAGTCCAATCCCTGCTCCCCAGGAGTTCATGGCTGGAAATAAATGTCAGAGAATTAGTCAGGCAGGAGTAGATACTGGAGGGCAAGGTTGGAGATAGTGGATTTGACTTTAGAGGACGTTCAGTAAATACTTGCTGAATGAATGAATTTAATTCAGAAGTTCTGAAAACTACAAATATTGCTCACTCTGCCCCTCACTTGGACAGGAGCCAAACATCTAAGATTCTCATTAGTCAAGCATAATGAGAATGAAAGGATCCAGCAGCTGAGGAGACTCCACTTGTAGCAAACTGGAATTTAATTTTTTTTTTTTTGATTTTCAGGACTAATTTAAAGGGCAGAAATATAAAAGAGTATTTAATTTCCAAAATGGTTCATTATTGGGTTCCTGCAAGTAGTGAAGACTCTCCCCGGTGTGTCTAAGCAAGGAATGGGTTGACCAGGATGTGAGCGCAATGTGTAAAGCCAAACGAACACCCACCCAGGCCCCGGGTGGCTTCCAAGGGCAGCACATGGACAGTGTCAGAGGGGGCTTGCCTGGCACCCAGAGCTCTCGGGTCTCAGACTGCTTCAGCCTTCAAAATCAAAACCAAACCGAGACCAAACCAAACCCAGCACCCCTGGGAAATGCAGAAGCAGCTTCACCTTCAAAAACCAGGACCCCGTATATGTATAACTGATTCACTGTGCTGTACAGCAGGAAGTAACACAACATTGTAAATCAACTATACTTCAATAAAAATTAAAAAAAAAAAAGAATCGGGACCCTGAGCTCTAAAAGGGGCTGATGAGAATCATTGATGGTGGGAGCAGACTGAGTTGCGCTCATCATGGGGACAGTGTCTAATCGGGCGTCCTCTCCCTCTGCACACCCTGGCCTCTGGTCAGTATTTGCTGAACCAAACAGCTCTTAGATTTCAGTGGAATCAGAACTTGGTTGTTGCCTTCTGTGGTGGGGAAAGGAATGAGGAACCAGAAAGAGAAAACAAATGGATGTGTTGTGAATTCTTCAAAGTTTCAGACTCTGAAGTACTCTGCTGCTGTCCTTGGTGGAGAGTGGCCAAGCCTGGCTTCATCCCAGCCTCGAGAAGTCTGGGGCTCCCAAGGAGCCCTTCTGTGATTCTGCTTGATTCTGATTACCACTCCCAAGGGTCCTCAGGCAAATTGTTCCCCACCCTCCAAGCTTAAGCTCTCAAGGCCTCAATGGGTTTATTTTCATTTAAAATGTGAGCTGGCAAACCTGGAGGCTAAAAGCCAACCAGGATTCGCTCCTGCCACCAGCACTACCTGTATTTGTTCTTGAAGAAATGCCAGCGTAATCACTGTAGTTCTGGGCTGGGTTGGTGGGGGGGCACCTGTTCACTGACCAGCGTGGTGCTCGCCCCAGGCCAGAAGATGCCTTAGCCAGTTACGCTGCTCCTGTTTGCACCATCTCCCTCTCCAACCACACAAACCATGTAACGATCCATTCTCCTGCCTGGATTTTTTGTCTCCTTATGAAAGTCTGCATGCTCCCTTGGGTTAGGCGCTGTCTCTGCCTTCATATCTGCCCCAGTGTCCAGCATAGCGCTGTACACAGAAAGGTGTGACATTCTTGTTGATGGTGATGAGAAGGAGAATAGAAACAATACTAATGATGATGTTTTGATTACATCCTTGGGCCAGGCTCTGAGTTAAACACTTTCTATGCATTATTATGTTTATACTTTACAACAACCCTACTGGGCAGGTGATAGTATGATCCCATTTTATATACAAGGAAATTGAGGCCCCCAAAAGATTAGCAACGTGACCAGGGTCACACAATGGGTATATAAAAGGGGAGAGATTAAACCCATGACTCTGAAGCCTGTAGTTTGACCGCAGCTCTTTATCCCCTCTCTATAGTGGTGCCCATGTCTAGAAAGGGACTCTCCATTTCCCAGTGGAAAGTTGGAGGCCTTGGGGAGATGCAATGTGGGAACATGCAGGGAATAAAGGGCTAAAGGGCTGTAACTCCAAGGTGCTGTGCCCACTGCTTGCCCAGTGTCCAATGCCACGGACACTGGGGCTGGCCACGCCCACCATCTACAGAGATGCTTTCACCCCTCGCTGAGTACTGCCCATGGAAGAGTGAGGGGCAGAGACCCCTACCATTCTGAGGAAGGACGAACAGCTCCTCTGTGACCTGCCTCTTGAGGCGGCTGTCATTCGGGGCCTGGGGGCTGGCAGGTGCAGCGGGCTCCGCTGTGGTCTTCAGCGTGTAGTCAGTGTAGTTGATGACCTCGGGGGCCGTCACAGCCGGCCTGGGGCCGTAGATATCTGGGAACTTGAGGAGGGCTCGGGGCTGAACAGGCTCTGTGGACTTTTTGACGTTGAACTGCACACACAAATCACTCTGATTAGTCCACGAGAGGATCTCCTGCCTGTTCCCACCCCCAGAAATGACAGTAGATGACCTGAGCTTTCAGGGGAGGCAGAGGGAGGGCTGTGGCTCCTTTCTGCTCTGAGGACCATGACTTGGGAAGGCAAAATGTCACCTCCAAGCGCAGCAGAACCCCCAACATCATGAATCACACCGGGGCCTGCTGCGATGTCAGCCCTGTTCGTCCATCCCCCCTGCATCCATCCCCCATGCACCCTACAGCTGTGCCCCAGGCCTATCACGGTGGCCTTCCCTCCACTACTCTCATCTGTGCCACCTGCCTCTTTGTTTTCCCTCCTCCTAGTTTTTCTCTCTTATTCCTCCTCCCCCTCCGTTTCTCTACCCAATGGCTCAGAAAAGTCTGTGGCCCCACAGACATTTGCAAGACATCCAAACTCCTTACAGTGACCGATAAGTGCTTGCCCAGCCTGGCCCTGCTCATCTTTCTGACATTGCCCCCAAACCCCTTTCCAGCCACTGAGCAACCTGCTTCTCAAACAGGCTGAACTCTTTCTGGGTTTGGCTTCTGGCCCCCAACTCCTCCCCGCAAACCACTCACCCCCACCTCCACCAGCTCTAAATTAAGTCCCTCCTCCAAGCCTGTCCCTCCTTATCACCACATCCAGCTTTGCTTTACAGCATCTCTCTCACCCTGTATTGTTTTCACCATAGCCTGACCTGTTTGTGGTCAGTCTCTCCCACTAGTATGTGAGCTCCACAAGCACAGGGATTATGTCTTGTCTTGTTCCTGCAGTGTCGGCTCACGGGGAGCACACAATACATACTTGTGGCTAGGGCTGCCATGTTCAGTTGTGTGCTCTGTGCACTGCACAAAGATGTCTGGATGCGGAGCAAGTGGGGGCTGAAATGCAATTTGTGCGCCCCTTGCCCAGCTATGTGCCCTGGGGTAGGGCTGAGTCCACCTGGGGGAAAGTCCATCTTTTCTTTACACAAAGACCCACATGCTTGTCAAGTCTTAGGTGAGCAAGGCTGCCTCATACAGGAGTGGAATCTCCTATCTTTGCCTCCACTGGGGACTGAGATGTCTCCTACTTGAGGGATTCAAAGTTATTTAACAGGCAGCAATACCGAGGACCCGTCCAGTCCCCAGGAAATTGAGGGTGGACGACCAGATCTAGAGCTTGAGTTGCTGGCGCACTGGGTGGGCAGCCCACAAAACGGCCCTCAGCTTGAGGCGGGTAACAACCCACAGCAGAGTCCCCAAGGAGCTGCCTGCCCTCCATGCTGTCCTGCTGTCCTCCTGCCCCCCCGGCTCTGCCGCTGTTGGAGGGGCTGGCCAGGCGTCAAGGCTGCTCTACCCAGTGGCAGGAGTGACTGAGAGGCTGGGAGGAGTGTGCAGTCCTGGAGGGAGGTGGTGGTTACACTGTTTCAAAGTTCAGGTTTAGTGTGTTTGCACTCTGTACATTTCACTGCCCCAGGACAACTCCTGGACATTCTTCCCTGGTTGAGACTCAGTCCCCAACCGTTCCTGAAGGAGGCTGGAACTTGAT
The DNA here is from genome assembly GCF_937001465.1 of Orcinus orca. Classification (NCBI taxonomy): domain Eukaryota; kingdom Metazoa; phylum Chordata; class Mammalia; order Artiodactyla; family Delphinidae; genus Orcinus; species Orcinus orca. The sequence goes on along the minus strand of NC_064566.1, from coordinate 14,862,921 downwards.
GACGGGAGCATTCCTAACTATCCTCATTGACTGGACAATGGACGGAGAGTCCATGAGAAGGTGCGAAAGGGGTGAGAAGCACGAGCCAGCCTCTCCTGAGCACCCACTTCCTGCGGGCACCCTGAGGGCTGCAGCCCCTGCATTGCCTCATGTATCCTTCAGAACTCCCTAAGGGGCTTAGAGAGGATAAAACCCTTCATTCCCCGCTTGGAAACACTGTCCAGTAGGCTATAATGCAGCCCAAGCTAGGACACCTCTATCCTGATCTCTGCTGAGCGCATCTGGCACGCATGAGCTTGAAAAGCACTTCCGACTTCAATGGACCAAGGTTGCCCTGGACCAGACAGTGCGGGCAGTGACAAGATCAAGCCTAGACCAGCCTGGCCCCAAAGCCCACTGCCCCAGTGGCCCCCAACCTTTCTTCTGCCTTCAAGCCTTTGCCAGGCAGCACCCACCCTTCAGAGACGCTTGTCATTATTACACATTTCGACTAGGCACCCTGGGAGGAGCTGTATGAATTGTAAAGTCAGGCCCCCCTTTGCACCTCCACCACATTGAGAGTGTCACTGGGCATCCAGGGGCCTGGCTTCTAGTACTGACCCAGCCGTCTGAGCTTGAGTAACTTTTGGCAGGTCATTTCACCTCTGAGTTATCGCTCAAGAGGCAACGTGATTTCAAGGCTTGTTTCACTCCCACAAGCCAAGCTACAGAGAGGTGGGAGACTCTGTTCTTTATTTGCTGATACAGGTGAGTTGGGGAGACAATCACAAACAGGAGAGTAAATAAGAGTATATTTGGGGCTTCCCTGGTGGCGCAGTGGTTGGGAGTCCGCCTGCTGATGCAGGGGACGCGGGTTCGTGCCCCGGTCTGGGAAGATCCCACATGCCGCGGAGCAGCTGGGCCCGTGAGCCATGGCCGCTGAGCCTGTGCGTCTGGAGCCTGTGCTCCGCAACGGCAGAGGCCACAACAGTGAGGGGCCCGCGTACCGCAAAAAAAAAAAAAAAAAAAAAAAGAGTACATTTGACAGTTTGGGACTGCCGTACAGAAGCAGGTGGCAGACAGCCTGTGTAAATAACAGGTGGGAGAGAGCAGAGGACACCTGCAGGGGGCAGGCAGAGGAGTCCTGGAGGTCAGGGAGGAGCCAGGGCGTGAGCTAGACCTTGAAGGACAGGGGGTCTGGAAGGCAGAGGGAGGGCTGGGGAGGAAGGCAGGACCCCGGGAGGAGACACACAGAGCAATGGCCGATGTCCCCATGTCTTTTTGTCCTCCACAAAGTGTTGCCTGCCTCTAACATTTCATCCGAGTTATGCTAATTATACTATTTCACAATAAAGAAACGGAGAATGGAGGAAGTTCAAGGTCATACCACTGATGCGCAGTCTATAACCAAGCCTCCAGAGAGTTTTCACTTCCAATTTGTGTCATTTCCACTGCCTTACAGCTGTTTTTCAAAAAAATAAGTCCTTATTTGTTTTGGATGCTGGATTCTAAGTGGCAACTGCAGCATCACGGGGTTCGGGCTGCTAAGACTCCCTCCTGTGCGGCAGCTTCCCACAGCTTCCCGCAGGCCACTGGACCACATCCTCTTCTCAGAGTCACCCTGTTCTGTCACTTCTGCGGCCGGAACTGAGGCTCTTGGGCTGGTCTACATTTACACTCGGTTTCGTCTCAGTTCAATCATTTTACAAAAGGACTATGTTGATTAATTCGCAGTTAGATCAAATTTGGCTGACTTTGCATTTTTAATGGGGAAATAATCACTGGGCTCAGTTTTGAGTGAGGTCCAGTCTGTGTCACCTCAAGTCTCTGCAGAGCCTGAGTTCGAATTCCTCCCTACACAGTGGGTCTCACTTTGTGTGCCCCTGAGAACCTCAGGAGCCTGTAACGGGCTAGGCTTTTCTTGGGTGTCCGTCAGTATCCATTCCCTACTCCCTCTACCTTCCCTCTAGGTCACAGTATTTCTGGGTCCCACCCTAGCTCCGGGGCAAGGGTGGGGAGGGGGGTTCTCTTTGGTCTGATTCCAATCTTTCTTGGCATCATCTTGGGAACTGTTTCTGCCCTGGGGAAGCCACCCCAGACAGAATGAAAGGACTTGCTTTGCACGGCACCAGAAGAGATTCTCTCCCCTGCTGAATACGAGGTATGTGGCCCTGCCTCGCGACAGCAAGGTGAGCCGGCCTTAGAACAGAGCCGACAAGGTGGACCACAGAGGAGAGAGACAGAAGGAAGCTATGTCTTTGATGACAGTGTCATTAAACCACCGACTCAACTGAGCCTGAAAGCTGTCCTACCTTTGTACTTCTGGTTACATGAATAATGTTGTTCTTATTGTTGAAGCCCGTTTGGATTGGGGTCTTTGTGAATTGTAGCCCAAAGCATCCTGAACTGATGCAATGCATTTTTTATTGAGCATCACAGGAGATCATGAGCTTGGTGTAGAGAAACTCTACCTAGGCTCAAACATCTCCCTGAGACCCTCTGCATCCAGCCAAACACATCCTCTTTTACTGTTTATCCTCGTCCTGCCTTGGTAAGATCCTGTACGGCAATGGCTGCCTTTAGTGGAGAATGATTTATAGCCCTTGACCAGGCGAGAAGCAGAGTCTGCTGACCACTACATGAACCTCTCCAAGTAGTGAAAGCAGCAGCTGATTACCTATCTCGTTCCCTTGTACAATCTTATTTGTTACGTTTCAAAACCCTGGTTCCACCCCATCTTTCAAATGCATCTATGTTTCCACTTAAATAGCTTAAACTTCAAAGCCCGAGAAGCAGAAAAGAGGTCTGGGACTTGAGGGAGGGAGCCTGGGAAGGGATTATGGTTGGAGCGGATGAGTGCCTGGGAGGAACGAGGTGCTCAGCAGGGCAAAGCCCATGGGAGGACCTGAGTTCAAGCCTTACACCGCCAGTGTAGGAGCGGCAAGATTTCAAAGTGGGATTCTCTTTCTAAATGCCCTTTGAACCCAGAAAAGACGGTCTGGAAATAGAGATGCAGGATGAATCAGGGAAGGTTTCCAGTGGAGGCGAGTGTTCAACGATTAGGGAATGCCCAGCTGTGCTTGGCATGGCAGGTACAGAGATGCGAGAGACACCCTCACTGGAGCATCAGCCCCTTCTGATTCGTATGCTTGGCTTCTCCCTCCTCACCTGTCTCCGGGGCCATGAGCCACTTGCTTCTCCCCACGTGGCCAGCTCTGCGTGGACACCGACCAGCTTCGCATAGGCACAGCCCCAAAGTGTCTTATGTCACACCCGTGCCACACTCCTCTTGCACCTGCCCTGGACTTCTTTGTGGCTGCTGAGGTGTGAGACACCCAGGGGCACTCTGGGTCCACTCAAGGGCAACCCGGATGTGTCAAGAGTTAAAACTCCGTGGGGGGAATTCGACCACTGTGGGCTCCTCCCTCTTCCTCGCTATTCCTCCCAAACAGTTCAGTGACATTTCAGAAGATGACACCTCGAGATCCAGCAGTCGCCCTGGACACCAGCTGGTGGCCGGCTCAGTAACGCTCCCTGTGCGCGCCCCCCCCCCTCCTCCTGCATCCCTGGATGTCACTTGCTGATGAAGAAAAGCCCAGAGGCCTCTGGCAGGCTCAGCTCTCCTGTCATCCAGGCTAAGACAGATGGCATGGGTGGGGAGGGGCAAACCTTCATTTAATGAACAAGTATTTATTGATGCCCTACGACAGGCCAGGTCCTACGCTAAGTGTTAGGAACATCGAAGTGAATGAGACAGATGCTGTCCTTTTTTTATGGGGCTTATGTTGATAAAAAGGAAATTAATTATGTAGTTAATGATCTGTAAACAAATGTTTAACCTTACTAGAGATTAGGTGACCCCTTTTGTGACATGATTAATTTTTTCACCTAAAGGCTGTTTATGAATTCGGGTTTTCACTCTGGGGCAACCATATTATAGCATCACAGCAACCAGAAGTTACGGGTGGGGGAAACAGTCCCAACTGGAAATGGAAAGGGATGGCTTTGCCCTTTATACTTGAACTTTAAAGAAAGAGATGGCAGAGTAAGAGAGAGTTGAATATAGAGTTTTCAGACGAGGCCAAACATGGGCCATTGTGGCTGGGGTCTGAGGCTCAGCACAGCAAAGTCCCCCTCAGAGGGGAGCTGGGTCAGAGGACAGGGACCTGACAGCCTCTGTCACTCTGGGCTCTGATACTGGCAATTATGCATACTAACATGTGTACAAGAGTTTGAAATACAGCCTTGTGGTCAGAGTTCGTGCTCTAAAACAAGACAGCTTGGTTGGAGTCCAGGCTCTGCCAGCTACTCGCTGTGTGATCTTGGGTCTGATTAATTAACCTCTCTGTGCCCCCGGTTTCTTCATCTATAAAAGGGAGTGTTAACAATAGTACCTATCTCCTGAGGTTGGATTGAGGAGTAGAAAAGACAACTGGGTGTAAGCTCTTAGCACAGAGGCTGGCATGGCAAGCCCTTGGCCAATGTTGGAAATACTTATTTGACCCTGGAGTCTATGTAAAGTTTTTGATTTATGCATTGGGACCAGTATCTATATTCTTTTTCATATTGTTTAGCACAAAAGAATATATATATTCTTTGTCATATTTTTCCTATTATGGTTTATTATAAGATATTGAATATAGTTCCCTGTGCTATACAGTAGAAACGTGTTGTTTATCTATTTTATATATAGTAGTTTGTATCTGCTAATTCCCAACTCCTAATTTATCTTTCCCCCAACCCCCTTTCCCCTTTGGTAACCATAAATTTGTTTTCTATGTCTGTGAGTCTGTTTCTGTTTTGTAAAAAGTTCACTTGTATCATATTTTAGATTCCACATATATGTGATATCATATGGTACTTGTCTTTCTCTGTCTGACTTCACTTAGTATGATAATCTCTAGGTCCATCCATGTTGCTGCAAATGGCATTACTTCATTCTTTTTTATGGCTGAGTAGTATCCCATTGTATAAATGCACCACATCTTCTTTATCCATTCATCTGTTGATGGACATTTAGGTTGCTTCCATGTCTTAGCCATTGTAAATAACAACCGGTAGTTTCTTAAAAGTTAAACATATATCTACCCTATGACCCAACAATTCCACTCCTAGGTATTTTTCCAAAGAAGATGAAAATATATGTTGACAGAAAGACTTATACGTGAATACTGACAGTAACTTTAGTCATACTAGCCCAAAACAGAAAGCAGCCCAAGTGCCCATCAACAGGAGAACAGGTAGGTACATCGTAGCGTATTCTTACAATGGTATAGACTCCTTAACAGTAAAGGAAGGAATTGTGAATATACTCAACAACAGGGTAAGTTGCAAAAACATGGTCAAAAAAAGAAGGCATAATACATAAGCATCTATACTGTGTGATTCCATTTATATCAGAGTTTCTCAACTCAGGGGACATTTGCGATGTCCGGAGACATTCTTGGTTGTCACGGCTAGAGGTGGAGGCTGCTATCGGGTAGAGGCCAGAATGCTGCTAGCCATCATCCTACAATGCACAGGACCACCCCCCACAACAAAGCATCATCTCACCCCAATGTAAATAGCACCAGGATTGAGAAACACTGATGGAGATGAAGTTCTAGGACAGGTGAAACTAATGAATGGTGATAGACATCAGAACCGTGGTTCTGATGGCTACTGGGGAGAACTGAGTGGTAAGAGGCATGGTAGAAGTGTGGGTTAGAGCCTAGAGGACAGATTTGTCAAAATTGATCAAACTAGTGACTTGGGATGTGTGCATTTCACTATATGACAACAGTACCTCAATAAAATTTAGATAGACACACACACACACACACACACACACACATGCCTCTTGCCCACCTGCTGAATTAGGCTTTCTGGGGTGGGCATAAGAATCTGAATGTTGAGTGAGTGTCCCAAGTGATTCCTACACATGGCCAGCCCAGAACCTGTCTGTGGACCTGTAGTTAGGATCCACTGGTCTCTGGGTCAGTGTTTCTCAAACTTTCCTTCCAAAGCAGCACCTGAGGCAGACGAAGGTAACACGTACTCCAGAGAACGGGAAGTCTTCTGGCGTAATTGGGATTCTTTCTTGAAAGCTCCAGTTCTATCTTAAAGTTCATGTGACTTTTTGTATTTGACTCCATATTATTGTTTTAGTATTAAAATGTTTTAAATTACCATCAGGACAGAAAAGTTTCGCTTATTTATTTTGTGACTTGGGATATTTCACAGGACACTGGCTAGTACCACATTCCCTCTGCTCCCCAACACACACACACACACATACACACACACACACACACACACACACACACGTGTGCTCTAGTGGAGAAGCAGGACTCTTTCTTCCTATGTTGGACAACATGCAATAAATCAAGCTAGAAGTTAACTGAGAAAAACAGTCATTTTTCTTCCAGGGAAGGACCAACTCCTAGAGTCTGTGTGAACAACCGTCTGTCCAAATTTTCATTCCAACTGTATAGATAACTCCTCTAAAGAGAATTTGAAGTGCAGCTATAGAAGCTCTTAACCCAAAGCCTTGATGCTCTCTGCCCATTCCCTCTGTGGAGCATCCTTGCACGCACCTACAACTGATTGAACCTTCTTGGCTAGCAGGACACTTGTTCATGACCTTGTATTAGTCAGGGAAGACCACCTGCTATGTAACAAACAACCCCCAACTTCAGTGGCTGAACACAGTAAAAGCTGATTTCTCTCAGTCTTAAAGGGTCTGCTGCCTGTTCTCCAAACTCAGAGTCCTCCCAGCCTCTTCCATCTTGTGGTTCTGCCCACCTGTGCCCTGTACTGTTCCAATATGAGCTCACTGAATCCTCATAATAACCCTATCAGGAAGTGCTGCTATGATCAATCCCATTTTACAGGTCAGGATGCACAGCCAGCTAGTGAGTAGTAGAGGCAAGGTTCACACCCGGGCTGGCTCTCTCCAGAGTCCTCTGTTTACCCGCTCTGTCGTGCTTCCAGCCCTTTCCCACCTCCTCATATTTGTAGTCATCCTTTACTGGTCACCCATGATTTGTGCCCCTTAGACTGTTGCTTGGGCCACTGCCTGGCCCCGCCACCCCTTACTCTGCCCCTGCGTGCCCTTTAGTCAGAGGAAGAGAGTTGAAGTGCTGGTTCCACACTTTGACGTATAGAAATTTCACCTGGGAGAATGGAAAAATCAGATTCCCAAGTGCCTCCCCTGCCTTGACTCAGAGGTCTTAGGAGGATCCTAAAGAATCTATGTGTCTAAGAAGCTCCCTAGGGTGACTGTGACACAGGTGGTCCCTGAGACTCACGTGGGAACGCCCTGGTTTTGGGGAGGTCCTAGAATGTCAGGCAGGGTAGATGGAGAAACGTCCTCTTGTGTGGTGAGCTGCTCACAGGCACGACCTCCTTCTGTCACGTCCTCTCAGCTCCCCACAGACAGTTCAATGATGATTGATGGAATCAATGCGTGGATGGCTGGTGAAGGAGGGTGGGTGGTGGGGCGATTAGTATAATAATAATCACTATGATGGAGACCAGCGAAACACGAGACAGAGTGCATAGAAGCACATCAAACTTTGCCCGGGGAAGGGACAAGGTGGGGTGGGGTGTATAATGGGAGGAGAATTTCATAACGATTCAGAGACTCTGACTTTTGGTTGCTGCCCCCCAGCCCCGCCCCAAAGCCCGGGCAGCAGTTTGACAGGTGCAGAAGTGGGGGAAGGGCTTTCTGGGTCAAGGCAGCCGCATGAAAGTCTGCAGTGTGTTCAGAGAACAGCGGGTACCACAAAAGCTTAAAGCCCTACGAGAAAAGGAGGGGCGATGAGTGTGGCCATTATCCCCATTCTTCTGGAAGACACAGAATTCAAACGCAGATTTTAAAAACTATAATTCCACAGGGCTGGAAACCACACAATGGCAAGATCCCACCCAGAGAATCTTGTAGGTGGTGCTGCATTGACTCCATCAGTTACATCACAAAGCCTGAAAGGGCAATATGGCCACCATCTCTCTACCACTTCCTCTGCACCCGACGCTCTGCAAAGCGCAACAGACTTTACTGCATTTGACCCTCACACAACCCTAGAGATAAGTGCCCACTGTTTTCTCTTTTCTATACCCTAGTGTTAATAAATAAAAATAACTTAATTCCTTTCTCTACAGAGGAGGAAGTTGAGACTCAGAGACATTGAAACTTGTCCAGGATCCCACAGCTAATGTATGAGAGCTCTAGGCGTGGACCACGAGTCCACCACGAAGCCAGTGCTGCTAAATGACATTCCACAACATGGTTCCCTGCGGACTATGTCTCTGGATACCAGCCATAAGCTGGTAAAAATGGAAACGTCCAGATCATTGCACTTGATGTGCTGTCACATCTCACATCATTAGATTGATGACCCCATGCCCCTCCCCACCTGGTAGTGGTGTAATGACCTGCCTGGGTGTTTGGGCATCAGCTTTGTTCCTGCTCTCAGTTCTGAATCTGGATTTGACATTCCTTGTGCAGAAAATGTGTTTCACTTGTGACCTGAGCTACGATAAGGTCAAGACTATGTTATAACCTAATCAACACTTGTCAGAAGCGTTGTTTCAAAGCTAGGTTATTTTAAAGGGGCACAGAAAACTCCCCTGGTCAGTAAACTGGGGCTCAAACCCAGCCTTCCCTCCCCATCTATCCATCCGTATCCTCCCATCTCCAGCTATCATAGCACGGCTGTTGACAATGGGTTTCATCTCTGAGCCAAGTCCCTCAACCAGCCTTTAACTTTTAAAATTCCGCTGCCCCCTCCGCTGTATTGGTTCACTAGAGACTTAAAAGTCTTTCTTTAGGGATTTCCATGGTGGCGCAGTGGTTGCGAGTCTGCCTGCCGATGCAGGGGACACGGGTTCAGTGCCCCGGTCCAGGAAGAAAGATCCCACATGCCGCGGAGCAGCTGGGCCCGTGAGCCATGGCCACTGAGCCTGCTCATCCGGAGCCTGTGTTCTGCGACAGGAGAGGCCGCAGCGGTGAGAGGTCCGCGTACCGCAAAAACAACAACAACAACAACAACAAAAGGTCTTTCTTTAAACTGAGTCCATGTGTAGGAGGGGGATCTCAGCCCTGTACCATCATCAGTTTGGATAAGATGGGAACACACATGCTTACTTGGTATTGGTCTCATGGTCTTAAGCAACAGTGTCCATTTGGATACTTTAGAATTTTTTTCTCAGTTTCTGATTTATGGGAGCCATGTTTTTAATGTAAGACAGGCAGTTTGGTATTAAAGGTTGGAAAACATGGTTATATACCCTTTTGACATTGAATTCAGGATCTTGTTTCGGAATAGTTACAGGATTTCTTGATTCTATGATGCTTGGATAATTGATGAAACCATTGACAAAAGCAACAATTTCCAACCTTGTTGTTATGCCAGTGTACTACATATGATGGCTGAAGTACTGATATTTGATAGTTTTTGACTCATTTAAAAATTGATTAGAGCACATTCAGGGTTTCTCTTATAACAATACCTCTTTCACACATTTGTGTTCTAATACACTTTTCTGAGTGGGAGAGAAAGGAGATGAATTCTGCAGAACCCGTCAAGTATGTGAATAGCACCCATCAAAGGTGATTCAGCTCAGAAAAAACGTGCAGAAAACCACTAATTGAAGACTTCCTTCCACTCATGTGTAGACACTTGGAAAGCACATCAATTTCTAACCAGTGGTATAAAAAACTGCCAAGTTGTAAAACAAGCCTTCAAAACAGGACAGTGATTGTTTAACTAGATTCTCCTTATATTTTGGTTTTAAGCCAAAACCCTCCAATTAACCAACCTTCAGATTTCTGCCCAAACAGAAATCAGCACACACTTGTTGCCTGCTAACTATGTTGTCAACCACCCTATGTACCACGGAATAATTCTCTGCCCTTGGGAAGTTTACCATCCAATGGTGGAGGTGAGATAGTCCATAAATGAAAATATGAGGCTCTGATGCTACAACTCTTCTACCCTCTGCCCATGGCAGACATGACTAATCGATCAAAGTGTTCTTTCCTGCTGTGATCAGACACAGCTTGTTCAGCTCAGGGATCCAGGAAGCCACTGCCAATTAATAAGAATTGATATGCAAGATGAAAGCTATTTGCTCCTCCTGATGCATACTTTACAAAAGGGAAATAAGTAAAGAAGGTAGAATTAAAAGGCCAAAGGTCTGGACTCTGTGCTACAGAAGACCTAAAGAGGAGTTCCTCAAAGTCAGTGAGATCAGAGAAGGCTTCCTGGAGAAGCAGCTTCAGCCCAACATTCAAGGATAACTATGGAGAGGAGAGGCAGAGGTATCTCAAATGGAGAGAAAGGCAGCAGCCTGGGTACAGAGGGGAGCATGCTCAGGGTGTGGTGGGTCTGGCAAACCAGCTGAAGAGAAAAGTTGGGGCTGAGGGATGGATTTGCAAAGGAATGGTGAGGCCAGGCTGTGAAGGGCCTCCAATGCTGAAGACTTCTCCCAGGTAGTAGAGTTGACAATGCTTAGGGGTGGAGCGACGTGTAGGGAGAAGGAAGAATCCAAGAGAGCTGCATCAAGGAAAAGTACCTCCATTATTACCTCTCGGGTCTCTTTCTTTTTCCAAAAAAAACAATCCCTGAGTGTCATTGGATGTCTACAGTCACAGCAATGTTTGGGCAACAGATTGGTTCTTCCATGTGACTTTCTTTTTTTTTTTTTTAATTGAAATAGAGTTAATTTACAATGTTGTGTTAATTTCTGCTGTAAAGCAACATGATTCAGTTATGTATATACTTTTTTTTTTTTTTTTAATTCTTTACCATGGGATTTTCATGGAGATTTCAAGGAAGGGACAGCCACTAGGGGGCTTCTTCTAATATTCTCTTCCCAGCTGTCACTTTGGCTGACTCAAAGCTGGTGAGTATCATCCCTAGATGTAGCTGTTCCTTCTCTTAAATGGGATCCAGATCTATTGGATTTCCCTTCTGCGTGACAAGGGCCAACATTCGAGCAGTCTACACAATGTTGTCACAAAATACGATTAGATCATGGAAGGTCCATAATATCAGAATATTTGACTCCAAATTACTATAAAGGTCAAACATTTTTCCTCAGCTCATTTCAAGCTTCAAGCCCTGAAGCTTCCAACCCACAGGTGTGTCTGTTTGGCAAGCATGTACTAAAAACTTCGAGAGGGGCAAAGCACCATACTAGATGCTGGATCAAATGAGAAAATGGGCCATGATGTCAACAATACCCTCCCTTGCCTCCCCATCCTTTCCCTGATGCCACGTGGTGAAACTCCACTGGTGGATGAGCCCTGCTAAACCATGATGTTTCATCAAATAGCCCTGTGCTGCAAGAGAGTCACCTAGACAGGGTGGATGGTTCCATGATCAATTCATGATCTCCAACCTTAAACTCAGTCCTTTCCAGAAATCCTGCTGTTTCCCTAACTCCTCCCTCAAGTCCACATTCTGGAATTTCTCTCTCTCCTCTGACTTCCTTCATAGAGAAAAAGGAAACCAAGAGAATGGAAGCCCCTTAGCGTCCTGTTAAGACACAGCGACCTGCCCTTCTTCTCCAGACAGATGCTGTGCGCGTCCCTGTTCTGTGATGCTGCAGGAGGTGTCTCCCACTCTCCCTCCCTCCAGGACCAGTCCTTCCATCAGAGCCTTGCGCCCCATCTGCCCATGTGGGGGCCTTACACTAGCTGTTTCTTTTTTTTTAATCTCTCTCTCCCTCTCTCTTGAATGTTCATCCTCTCTTTCAACTGGCTCTTTCCCATCAGCTTTCAACTGTGCTCAATATTCCTTTGACCTCTTTTCCCCTGCTCAGCCCCAGCCCTAGCCCTCTCCACCCCTTTGCAGTCATGCATCTCAAAAGAACTGCCTATACTCAATGCTGTTCTCATTCCTCACTTTCCAGCCACTCTACAACACTTTCCCAGAGGCCCCGTCAGCCCACTGGAGGTCACTTTTGGTCTCCAAGGTCACTGGTAACCTTCACTGTCTCATTCCTATGGGTTTTTTCAGTCTTACCTTATTTGAGTTCTCAGTGATTCCCTTCCTCTTCAAAAGTTTTTCTCTTGTTATTGTTATTATTTTGATATCACATTCTCCAGGTTTTTCTCCTTCCTCTCTGGTCACCCCTCCTTGTCTCATGAAATGTTGGCGTCCTCGGTACTTGTTCTTAGGCCCTCTTCCCTCTCATTCTGCACTCTTCCCAGGCGGTTTCAGCCATACTCATGGCTGTGGTTGCTATTCCCCAATATATATCACAGCCAGACTGTGAGCTCCAGACCTGTGGAACCACCAGCACAATTGATAGCTTCATGGAGATAGCTCGAAGGCTCCTCACACTTGCCCTGCACAAAGGTGAACTCATGACTTAAAATCCATGGCCTCATCCTTGTTTCATTGATTGCAACCACCATCCTAAGTGAAACACTTAGTGTTGTCCCTAACTGCTCTCTCTTCCTGAAGCCCACACCCAAGCATCTCTCCAAACTACAGCCGCCATCATAGTGGCTCAAGCCATCATGGTCTCTTTCCAGGGTTTCCTTGGTATCCGCATTTCTACTCTTTCCCCACCCAAAAGGATGTTTTCACGGCCTAAATCTGACCACGTCACATCTCACTTAAAACCTTTCAGTAGCTTCCATTTTGCTCTTGGGATAAATATCCAAATATTAATGGTGTCCCAGAAGGTCCTGTGTGGTGCTCTCTGGCCTGACCCACCTCGTTAGCTTGCAGTCACTCCCTCCTGTGCTCTCTGTGCTCTACCCTCTTTGACCTGCTTTCAGTCCCTCCTAAGTGATATTTCTTCTTTCCACAGGGCCTTTGCACATGCCCTATGCCTAGAAGACTTCAAACGCTCATCCCCAATACCCTTACCTAGTAAATGGCACTAACTGTATGCTACAGGGGTGTGTAAGACAGTCCATCTGGTGTATGGAAGAAAATTACAGAATCTCATTTTATAATTTATTTTTGCATTATTGTTTTAAAAGGGCCATGTTTGTGCATGTTTTATGATGGACACAATATATTAGTAGAGCGATATGTATACATAATATGAAGCCTACATATGCTTCACAAAGAATTAAGTATACATGTATAAGGGGTACAAGCTCAAAATGTTTTTACTGAAGGGAGTCTCCAAATATGTTAAGATTGGAGCACTAATGAGTTATCACTTCTTGAGAGAACTCTTGCTTCCCTTACCACACCTGATACAGTTAGATTTATATTCATTTGTACGACGGTGTAATGAAGATCTCTACCTGTAGAACATGAGCTGCAGGAGCTCAGGGATGTTGTCTGCCCAGTCACTGTGGTGTCCCTATTGCTAACTCAGTGTCTTGCACATAATAGGTCATCAAGAAATATTTTTTGAATGAATGAATATCCTAGAAGTGTAATGTTCATGCCCACCCTTCCCATCCCAACAGAGGGCTTTCATTTTTCACATCTGGAATACTTTTTATGAACTCTCTCTTTCCTATGCAATGAACATACAGACAAGTCATTGCTTTGGTAAAGGATAAATAAGAAAAGGATTCAGAGATGCCTAAAATATACTCTGAGTAGTGACTCGTGCTGACAGTGTTGGGTGCTTTCAAAAGCGTTATCTCAATTAGTCTTTAATACTACCGTAGAGAATCTTATTGTTATCACCTCTGTTTTGTCGATGAGGAAAGTGGGATTTGGAATGGTCAAGGTCATTTAGCTGGAGGTTGAATTCACATTCAGGTTTAGGGTCTAAGTCTAATTTGCTTCCTGTTATATCTCAGTGGCTTGATGCTGAAATGAACATTTTCATTCTAAGAGGTAATTTCCTCTTTTGAGTCGTCTCAAAAAACTAGATTGTTCTTACCTAAAACTAATACTGGTGGGTATCCAAAAAGAAACACAAGTCTACCATGTAGTGGTTACCAATGGGATACCTATGCTCCTGTTCATTCCTTTCCATCCTTTGTCTCTGCAAGTTTTGTAATGAGGCTGTCACACAAAGGACAACAGTCCTGTTGCTACTTGAAGGATCCATCCCACTTGCAAGGTAAGAGACGGGCTTATTAGATGATGCATTTGCAGGGAATGTGTCAAAATGCCCTGAGACCACGTTGACATTTTCCCACGGAGTTTCATCTCTTGACTACCATCACTGCCTTCACTGTATGTACGTCTCTCTGGTATCGTTGCTCTTTCTTTGTGAACAGATGGTGCTGGAAATAAAAACACATTCTAAGATGCTTGGGGAGTGCACTGTGAGAAGAGGTGGAGGGGAGGCGGGATCTGAAACACGGAATGAGCTTAGAGCTCTCTGAAGTTATTCTAAGCTTCATTCTGCAGCTGTTTCCAGCAAGTCTTCTAGTTGCCCAACCAAACTGCTCTTCCCCAACCCTCTCTTCATCTTCAAATGCATTCCTCTCCAAAACATCATTCTTTTTTCTTTTTTTGGCCGCACTGCATGGGATCTCAGTTCCCCGACCAGGGATTGAACCCACGCATGGTGGTGACATTGCTGAATCCTAACCACTAGACCATCAGGAAACTCACCAAAACATCATTCTTAATTCTGTTTGAAAAGCAAAGTCTTCACTCTCCTGCCTCAGTAACTTACATCCCTCTCATCAGGCCACTCTTAACAGCAAGTCCAAAACTACGTGGTTTATAATGATTTTCCAAGTAAAACGTGGTCCCCCCAGGGTATTATCTCATTGGTCTTTGCAACGGGAGATTTTTTAAACTGTCTCCAATGTCAGCTGCAGGAACAGAGGCTTGAAGGGAGGGAAACCAATACAAAGTGAAGCCACCACGCCCTCCAGGCTTGTCTTGATCCCATGCGGCGTCACTGAAGGTGAGCACAGAGATTCTTCCACAAGCTCAGCACCTTCCCCTGCATTTCTGTGCTTGTGATTTTTATTCCGGCTGCAAGCAGAGGCGGTGGCCCCATGAATCTCCTCCCCATTCATCTATCCATCCGTCCAATGACTCATGCAGTCATTCAACATTTCTCCTCACTTCTCTTGCTCTCTGCAAAGCCTGCTCAGTTTTTCTATGAAGGAAAAGTATGTCTTGGATTTAATGAGTGGAGGGTGGAGGGAGTCAATGAAATATGTCAAGGTACCCTAGGGTCTCTGCCAGATGGACTGACTCAGTTTCACAGATTTTCCATGGGCTGCGCCTCCCCTTTCTCTCATTCATATATGCATATGTGCATATTCACATTTACACATGCATATGCACATATTCAAACATGCAACCACCCCTCATTATTTGACTCTAATCTGCTCATGGAAACATGCTGGCTAGTGAATTTCAGAGAGCAGTCACTTGTATTCCACTATTTTAAATGGAGAAAATTACAATGCATTCCAAGTCCACCCAAAACCTCAATCAGCTTCCCAAAATACCACTGTATATTGCTGCAATGCTCTTAAACACCATGTAAAAGTCTCCCAGGAATGTTCTATAATATGAATCAGTTAAAACACCCTTTGTTTAATTAGCACTTAGGGAACTCCTTGGTGGGAATGTTTGTGTGTGTGGAGTGAATGCATACGGTAGGGGACCAAGGCTCCTCCTCCTGGCATCACACTGCCCTGATGATGCCAACATGAGGAAATGATGTTGAAAGGTAGTAAATAGCATTCCACTTGGACCTGGGTTTGTAGGGCCCCCCAGGAACCTAGGTGAAGCAGATCGGGACCCATGAGGGACTAAAGCTTGGGGCAAAGAATGAGGAAGGTGACAGTGATAACATGCCCCATATTTAAAGAATGGAGTAGCAGGTGCAAATTTGCTGGGAGAGCAGGGGAGCCAGCACCGCTGCACACTCCACTCCTCTTGTGAGGCTCAGGAGCCATGACATGATTTCACGGGTGTGCCCATGTGGATTCTCTGTAATTGGCATTCAATACAGAGCAGAAATGTTCATTGAAAACGTGCAAGGTACTGATGAAGATTTTAAAAATCAGAGTTTGAATTTTTTTAAAAAATTAGAAGCCTAGAAAGTACTTCACACCCACTAGGATGGCTATAATAAATAACAAAAAATAACAACAAAAAATGGCAAAATAATAAGTGTTGGCAAAGATGTGAAGAAACTGGAACTCTCACGCCTTGCCGGTGGGAATGTAAAAGGTGCAGTTGCTGCGGAAAGCAACTGGAGGTTCCTCAAAAAGTTAAACACAGAATTATCACAGGACCCAGCAATTCCACTCCTAAGTATATACTTGAAAGCGTTGCAGACAGGTACGCAAACAAATACTTGTACAGGAATGTACATGGCAGCCCTATTCCAATAACCAAAGAGGTAGAATCAACCCAAATGCTCATCAACAAATGGACGGATAAACAAAGTGAGGCATGTACATATAATGGGTTGTTATTCAGCCATAATGAGAAATAAGCTCCTCATACACGCGACAACGTGGGTGAATCTTGAAAACACTACGCTGAGTGAAAGAAACCAGGCTCGAAACGTCACCGATCTAAAGACTCCAAATACATGAAACGCCCAGAAGAGGCAAATCCGTAAAGACAGAACACAGCCTGGTGGTTTCCAGAGACGGAAGGCAGAGAGAGAGAGGAACAGCGTCTGCTTCATGGCGATGGAGTTTTCTTCAGGGGGAATAAAAATGTCTTAGAACTAGATGGAGGTAGTGACTGTACAACATTGTGAATGTGCTAGATGCTACTGATTCGTACACTTTAAAATGGTTGACTTTATGTGAATTTCACCTTAACTTTAAAAAGCTTTGAAAGTAACTGTAGCCTTCGCACTGTCAGTACACAGGTCAGTGTCCCTCACGTAGGCCTTAATAAATGTTTGATACATAAATGAATAAAGCAATGGAGGAACCTGCCCATGGTCTGCAATACCCTGCTTGCCCAGGCTCCGGTCCACCTCCCAGCCTCATCATACACTGGGCATCCTTTCTCTCTGCCCTCCAGGCACACTGACTTTTCCCTGGGCCCTCCTAAGCGCTAGGCTGCCTCCTGTCCCAGGACCTTTGCACGGCCTCCTTCCTATCTGAAACCCCTCACACCCCTCCCCATTGCCCTGGTTAACTTCCCCTCCTACGCCAGCTCTCAGCTTGGCCATCACTCCCTCCAGGAAAGCCTTCCCTGACCTGTTCGCCTGTATCACTTCCACCTTACCCTCTCATAGCACCAGAATTTTCTCTTTAGGTCACTTGCCACCATCACACATTTTCATTGATCTGTGCTCTTCTTCTGCTAACTTTGGTTTCCCTCATTACAATGTAAGTTTCATGAAGGCTGAGAAAGGTCACTGTGTCATTGAGGAGGGGGCGGTTCCTGCATCCCCAGCCCCAGCACAGTACCCGGCACAGGTCTGCGCTCAATAAACATAATTGAGAGAGATGGGAGGAAGGAATAGATCTAGCTTTTTCATCTGTTTTCCTTTAGAAATCTCCTAACTCATGATTTCTTAACAAATTGGCTATAGGGGGCCCTTTGTATGCACGTGTGTGTTGATTCAGACACGTACATTCAGAATCCCTCAGTTCTCTTTTTTTTAATTAAAGCTTTTTTAAAAAAATTATTTTATTTTATTTTATTTATTTTTGGCTGTGTTGGGTCTTCGTTGCTGCGCGCGGGCTTTCTCTAGTTGCAGCGAGCGGGGGCTACTCTTCGTTGCCGTGTGCAGACTTCTCATAGCTGTGGCTTCTCTTGTTGCGGAGCATGGGCTCTAGGCACGCAGGCCTTAGTAGTTGTGGTTTGCTGGCTCAGTAGTTGTGGCTCGCGGCCTCTAGAGAGCAGCCTCTGTAGTTGTGGCACATGGGCTTAGTTGCTCCGCGGCATGTGGGATCTTCCCGGACCAGGGCTTGAACCCGTGCCCCCTGCATTGGCAGGCGGATTCTTAACTACTGTGCCACCAGGGAAGTCCGAGAATCTCTTAGTTCTTAAAACCTGTCTCTGTGAAGGTCTTCTCCTCCATCCTCAAAGTGGGGTTTCCCGATGTGTGTTAGCAGAAATAAGCTCCGGACGTAGTGGATGCAGTAATATCGAGGAACAAGTCGGACATGAGCTGTTACTGGTTTGGGGGAAATTGTAGGTCAACAGCGTGGACGGGGCAGGGATCATCCACACATATTCTGATTCCTCCCTCTGGCGTCTGACTCCAGGACAGTCAGTCACTCTTTAACTTGTCTCTTCTTCTTTGTCTTCTGGGTCTGCTGCTTCTCCATCCTGCCAGTCTCTCCCCTTCCTTCTGCCTTCAACTTAAGCCCCTCTGATTTCTCATCCAGGTGTTTCTTCCATTGTGTTCTGATGGGCTCTCTGCTCCTCTTCTTGTACCCCAGATAATCCGGGCTAGTACCTGAAAATCTAAAAATGTCAAAAGATGCAGCAGTGGGGCTTCCCTGGTGTCGCAGTGGTTGAGAGTCCGCCTGCCGATGCAGGGGACACAGGTTCGTGCCCCGGCCCGGGAAGATCCCACATGCCGCGGAGCGGCTGGGCCCGTGAGCCATGGCCGCTGAGCCTGCGCGTCCGGAGCCTGTGCTCCGCAACGGGAGAGGCCACAGCAGTGAGAGGCCCGCGTACCGCAAAAAAAAAAAAAAAAGATGCAGCAGTGCTTTCTGCTGGAATTAACAAAAGGTGCTAGTGAACCGTCAATCACATGAAGAGAAGAGCCATGAACATGAATTGTCTACATGCTGAACCAGAGGAGAAACTAGACAGGGAAAAAGATGTGACGGGTCTGGGACCTGCCACCAGGAAGGGATTGATGGACACAGACCAAAAGTCCACATTATGTATGTTTCAAAGGGCCAAGGGTTTCCGATGGGTGTGCACTCATCTCCTTGAAGTAATCTATGCTAATTTCTTGACGCAAAATTCATACTGTCTTCCCTGTTGCTAAGCGACCAGCCCAAACATGTTTACTGTGTAAATTTCTCTGGAGGGCCCGGGGCTGCACCCAGTGCTGGAAGCATGGTGGAAGCAAGAGGCAGCAAAGACCTCCAAAGCTTTGGGAAAGGTTTCTGCAGATCTTTGACCTGCAAAGATTCATACATTGTAGACACTTTCATTTCATATCTGGGGAAACGCAGTGGCTCAAGTAAAATTTTGACTAGTTTTTTCTGCTAATCTTCAGCCTAGTGGTCAGACGTGTGGGCTCCGGAACCAGAATTCCTAAATTTGATTCCCAGCTCTGCCACTAAGTTACTTAAGCACTCTGTGTTTTACTTTTCCCATGTGTAAAACGTAAGTAATAATTGTGCCTATTTCATAGGGCTGTCGTGAGGATAAAATTAATATGGTTAAAGAGCTTAGAACAGTGGCTGGCACACATAAAGAACTCAATAAATGTTAGCTATGCTATCACTATTCTTTATTATTCTGTGGAAACGGGTCTATTTTTTGTTTGTTTGTTTATATGAACAGGAAAGTTTACCAGCCAGGAGATCAGCTGAGAAATCAATTATTTAAAAGGACTGAGAATCCAAGGAGGTCAGACCTTACGGCAGTCCAGAGTCAAATCAGTTCCAGGAGTGGGGTTAGCAATTCATGTTGGCCTCCTGCGATCACTGATGTAGAGGGGAGGCCTCGTCAGAATAGCCAACGAGAACTGGAGAAAGTTCTACTTTGGGCCCATGGCCCCCCATACCTCGCCTGTCATGGTAGCACTGTAACACGCTTCACGGCAACTGCTGGCTTTACTGTCTACCTCCCCACTTGCAAGGAACAGCAGGCGCCTGTCTTTTTATTGCTGCATCCCAGTGCCTAGCATGTGTTCATTAACCTTTAGTGAATGAGCTTATTAGCTGATGAAATGCAGATTGGGGCTCTGATCCATCCTCACTCTGACAAGTCTGCATTCAGACAAGTGATCTGAGAGGATGTTGCTCCAGTGTTCCAAGGAAGAGGAAAACAGGTGGGAGAGTTAATCAGGCCACGTTGATGTTCTCCAGTCCCTAGTCTGAAGGAGGAGGTGGCCACAGGAGTAGCAGAAGCAGGCAGACAGGGCCAGGGAGGTGATGCATAATGGACCACAAAAAGGAGGGCCACGTCTCTTGATTATAGTCCCCAAATCATCCTGGTATTAAAAATACTGGCTTGACGGGGAGGTGGAAGGGTAAGCTGGGACAAAGTGAGAGAGTGGCATAGACATATATACACTACCAAATGTAAAATAGATAGCTAGTGGGAAGCAGCCACATAGCACAGGGAGATCAGCTCGGTGCTTTGTGTCCACCTAGAGGGGTGGGATAGGGAGGGTGGGAGGGAGGCTCAAGAGGGAGGGGATATGGGGATGTATGTATACATACAGCTGATTCACTTTGTTATAGAGCAGAAACTAACACAACATTGTAAAGCAATTATACCCCAATAAAGATGTTAAAAAAAAAATACTAGCTTGATACTAAATCAGCGTTCACAAACATTCCATCACAACTTGACAAATAATAAAAACTTTACTGAGTTATAACTACATACAGAAAAGTACACAAATCATAAATGTAGAGCTGGATAAATTTTCTTTCATAAAGTGGACACAGCTGTGTAACCAGCGCCACATCAAGAGGCAGAGCTTATAAACAAAAGCTGGGAAGCTCCCCGACTCTGCCCCAGTCATTACCTGCCCCCAGCAGAAACCCCAGACATAAATGGGCTTGAATTCAAATCTTGTGGAAATGGAAGCTTAACCACGTGCATTCTTTTGCATCTTCACTCTCTTATTCAGTGTTATGTCACGATATGATGATTTAACTCAAAATATACATTGAAGGGTTATCATGTGCCCGTTATCACACCGGCTATAGTCAGGGATACAAGGAAAATGAAATACACTCCTTGATCTTGGGGGTGTGGGGGAGGACTCCACTGTACATATGTTGTTTGATAAAAATACAGCATATGTTTAAATTATTTCTTAAAAACTTTGAATCTATTAGTGTTTGCTGTAGTCTGAATGTTTGTGCCCCCTTAAATCAAAGATGACACAAACAGATGGAGAGATGTACCACATTCCTGGATTGGAAGAATCAATATTGTGAAAATGTTAGGAGGTGGGGCTTTAATCCATTTTGAGTTTATTTTCATGTATGGTGTAAGGGAGTGTTCTAATTTCATTCTTTTACATGTAGCTGTCCAGTTTTCCCAGCACCACTTATTGAAGAGACTGTCTTTTCTCCATTGTATATCCTTACCTCCTTTGTCATAGATTAGGTGGGGCTTTTGGGAGTGAGTAGGCCATGAGGGTGGAGCCTTCATAAGTACGATTAGTGCCCTTATAAAAGTGGAAGGAGAGAGCTCCCTTGCCCCTTCCATCAGGTGAGGTTACATCCAAAAGTCTAGGAAGCAGGTCCTCATCAGACACTGGATTGGCCAGAACTTTGATCTTGGACTTCCCAGCTTCTAGCTCTAAGAGAAATAAATTTTTGTTTATAAGCTACCCACTCTGTGGTATTTTCTTATAACAGCCTGAATGACTAACATCGTGTTCCATCAAAAGCCACTTCCCTTCTCAACTCTGCTGGAAGGAGGGTAGGATTTTATAGTTTGGTAGTAAGTAACATTGGGAGCTAGGAGCTTTTGACCACATAACTTCAAGGGGACAGCAGCAGGGTTACTCTGAGACTCATTTGAGAAGATTCATGTAAGCAAGGTAAGCACCAGATGGGAAGAAAAATCAGACCTGAAACGAAAGCTTTCTGAGAACAGGACTGCAACTCGTGCTAAAGTGTCAGGGCACTGAGCCGTAGGGAAGGGCAGTTCCCCTTACTTGCTCTGTAGTTATTTAGGTTCGTCGAAAGGAGGGCTTCCTCTGCAAGGACCCAGAAATGCTGTGAGTGACATCCTGTGCAGACGAGCATGAAAAGGAAATTCTGGGGGAAGGAACCAATGGGTCTGGCTGCCTCTTGCTAAGAGATGCGGCAGCAGCGGTGAAGCGAAGATGATTACACACACACACACACACACACACACACACACACACACACACACACACACACACCCCGTGTCTGCCTCTCTGCTCTGTCTCCTGGCTCAAGCATCCAATAATCACTGCATAATAACCGAGCTTTGAAAGATGGGCTGACCACAGGGAGGGAGGTCCCAGGTGATGCTGCCAGGTCACAAGGACAGCGTAGTGAAACTGAATCCCTCTCCTCCCTGGAAAGGCTGCACGCAGGTGAGGCTGAGGGATTGTGTAAGAAGGCAGGATAAAGGGTTCACAGTGTATATTTCAGAAAAACCAAGAAAAATAATGAACTGAAGCTAGCTGGAGGCATGAACAGCGGTGACTGAGGGTTTGCACCCTCTGCCACCTCCCACATGGTGGAGATGCTGGATGGATCCCTTCAGCTGTCTGGAGAAGAATGTCTGAAAAGCAGCAAATAAAAGACACAGGACTACGACAGTACATCTAATAAAATCAGTCGGGGAAATGGTTATCTGTGTGCCTCTTTATTCTTTCATTAGATAATAGGATCTAGCGGGGGATTTAATAAGTACATAATTTAGAATTAGAGGCGAGCGTAAATGGTATCGTAAGGCATCTGCAACAGCTGTGATGTGCTCTGGAACTATCTGTGATTTCCCTTGAGGACCTAGTCACAGATATGGCCAATATTCCTGTGGTGTGTTGTTTATACTCCTACTTACAGAAAATGCTAAGTTTCATGTAGACGTTAATGAAAAGAAAGATACAATTTTTCCTCTCCAAGACCAAGAACCCCTTACAGTCTAGCTACAGACTCCTTGTTGGGGTCTGTGGACCTCAGGTTAAGAACCCTCAGGGAAAGCTTCAAAGTTCTTTTCAAAATCACTGCAATTCATGACCAGAAATTGGACTCCCAGGCATGGCCAACAAATCCAAGGAATTTTTCCAGCAACCACAATCAGCGACTTAGAGAGACACGGGCGGTCACTCTATATCCCAGAGAAATCCCAGTGGCTACAGGAATCTAGAACCCTCTTCCCCAGCCCCCATGCCCTCTCTGTTTAAGGAACATCTTCAGAGAGGCTTCCTTACCTGACTCTCCTCCTCTCTGTCAACATGTGCCACGCCCATCGCCCTGCTGCCATCTGCCACCCCTAATACCCACCTCCTTTACTTTTTTTGAAATGTCAACATAGTGTCTTTTCTCTGTGTACTCTATCTGGGTCAGCAGCTGAATCAGTCTGAGCACAATGGTAGCCAAAACGACATTGTGAGATCTCAATTTCATCACGTTCACACCTACACATTCAGCCCCAGGGGCCCAAATCCTTGTCACTGAGGGAACCAAGTGAGGGATGTGAATGGATGGGTCTCACGTATCAACAAATGTTTATTGCGTCCCTACGAGCTAGCCCTGGGTTGCACAGGGGCTGCAAAATGCATCCACATTTTAAGAAATAACCCAACGGCTGGACACTGGGATGCCTTTATTTGTCAACAATTGCTTTTTGGGCACCTACTAGGTTCCAGACACTGAGTAGGTGCTGGGAATAAATATTGTACAAGTGAGCAGATAGGAAAAATCACATCCAACTGTCCCAAGTGCTACAAAAGAATTGGGAAGGAATGGTATGGAGAACGTAATGGGGGCGGGAGGGCTCTGTTACATGTGGCCATAGACAAAATCCTCCCTGAGGAGGTAAGATCCTAACAGAAAGAGACCTAAAGGATGAGAAGGAGCCGTCTGTGTGAAAAGCCAGAGGAAAATGGGAAGGGTTGATGTCTTCAAGAAGGATCAAAAAATCCAGGGAAGCTGAGACGGCCCGTGAAGTGGGCACCTGGCCTGAGCTTGGCTGGGGAGGTAAACACCTGCCACATCGAGTAGGTGAAGGAGTGCAGTGGCTAACAGCGCGGACTCCAGAGCCAGACCAGCTTGACTAGGATCCGGCTCTGAAACTGCTCGAGCTGTGTGGCCTTGGGCAAGTCACTCGCCCTCTCTTTAGCTTTTTCAGCTTGAAGTCGGGCTCATCATATATGTCCTTCATTGAGTTGCTAAATGCATTAAGTGTAAAGCACTTAGAACGGAGCCTGGCGCAGAGTACGTGCCAGGGTCCAGTTTGCTGTGTTTGCTCCAAGCTCAGTGAGAACTTGTGGAGGATTTTAAGCCAGGGAGACGCGTGATCTGGTTTGTCTTTAACAGATCATTGGCCATTGCGTGGGCTACTGGTCCTCAGTAAGACAAAGAGTTGGAAGGGACCCCGGAGGTCACTTACACCAACACTGTCCGCAGCGGTTCTCTCTGGGAAGGGGAGGAGACAGTGCCTGAAGAGCACCACTGTGAAAGGCAGACGAATGGCTGTCCCTGAAGCGTGCCGGATGGGAGAGGAAGTTGAGGACCCAACGTCTGGAGAAGGGCTCATCCAACGCCCCCTCCTCCGCCCTGTGCCTGCCTGGAGTGGGTAGCCCAGTACTCCCATTTCAGATGGTTCTGGGTCCCACATCCCACTGCCCAGTTGTCTCCTGTTCTTGCCGGTGTCAATGTCACTTTTCTCGGATTGTAAGTGTGTCAAGGACAGCAGCCATTTCTTTCTACACTCAGTGACTGACACAGGCCCCGAGCAACTGGGTCTGAGCTTTTGAATAATTAATTGGCAAAGGGAAGGTGGAATCACAGCTTTATAGTGCCTCCCCTGGAACTCTAAGCTCTGGAAGGAATCTAGAGGGCCTTGGGAAGTCATTAAGTCACCCCCTGCCCTAGGGCCTGCCTTCCTCCAGTCCTTCCAGCCATACTTCCTTCCGGGTCTCCAGAGGACATTCTGCACTCACCACCTTGGGAATGTGTCCTGGAGATCGCAGCCCATGTAGCGCTGTCCTTCCAAACCTTTCCCAGACCCCTTCTGCTGCTCTATACAATGGGGACACCACCCATTTCCTGCCCAGAGAGGCTCTGGGGACAAGCTGATGCGTGGGATAAAAGCCCTCCTGTCTCCAGGGGCATCTCCAGACACACCTTCGGGGAGGTCTCAGCTACTCGCTCAGTCTGGCTGGAGCTGAGAGCTGCCAGGACAGGGTGAGGGTCCTCCAGGCCCCTCCATATTCATCTGCCTCTCCAGACCCCAGGCACACCCAGCACCACTGCCCCTCCCCAGCTCCCACTGCAGCGACAGCGGCCGCCTCCTCTCTGGATTGTGGTGGATTTCCCCCTTCTCGACTCTGTCAATGCTCTCCCTGTGCCAGCCCGCAACTGGCCCCCTGTCCTCTCTCTCACAGACCCCCTTCTTCTTCCCCCCAATTCGAGCTTCTCATTCTGCACATTCCCTTCTCAGTCTCTCCTAACCCTCACCGCCCGCTCCCCGGGCCCCCTCAGAGCTTCCCGGTCTTATCACTCCTCCCAGATCCCCACGCTCGCCCCCCAGCCCCCAGCTCCCCTCCCAGTCCCATTCCCATCCAAGCCCGCTTCCCTATTCCCTCCCATGCCCGCCCCTATAGCGCTCGCTGTCCCGGTTCCTCTCCTGTCCCCCCGAGGCCCCCATACCCTTCATTATCCTCCCCGACCCCTCCTCCACCCCCAGGCCTTCAGGACGGCCCCCCCTCCCACCCAGGGTCCCCGAGCACGTCCTCCGTCCCCACACCCCGCCATGCTCTATCGTGCAAAGAAGAACGCCGACCATTCCCTGCCACCCACTCCCCCGCCACTGCCGGGGAGACCCCACCCGGCCCGGGGAGACCAAGGCGCCGCCCCCTCTCACCTGCTGGGACCGGAGCACGCCAGGCTTCGCCTTCTCCGGATCGGGGTCCAGGTCCCGCTGCAGCACCCCCTTCTTGGGGTGCATGTGCCGGCACAGGCAGGTGACCCCGCACAGCGCGAGGATGCTGGTGGCCGTGCCCAGCGTGGCACCCAGAGCGATCACGGGCACCGAGAGCACCATGGTGCCCACTCCCCGCGCGGGGCTCGGTCCCGCCGCCGCGCACCTCCCGGGCCTGGGATCCGGGCGCGCCAGCCGCTCTCCAGCCGCCGGGGGGGCGGGGAGAGAGGGCGGCTCGAGGACGTCAGAGCAGGAGGCTGGACCCGGAGCGAGCTGGTGCGCCCGCACTCAGCTCCGCGTCAACCAGCATCCCTCCCCTCCAGCATGTGACCAGACCCCCGACCCTAACCGGAGCCGGGGCCGTTCAGGTGAAAGGAACGTGAGGGTCGTCTCGGGCCATCCTTCACGCTTTACGTAGAAGGACACTTGGGTCCCAGAAGGGCAGGAGTTGGCCAAGGTCACACTGTGCGTTAGGTTAGCAGGGAAACCGGGGCTCAAACCCAGGCCTGAGACTCCGTCCGGGTAGGGGGTCGTTTTACCAGACTGCTAACCCTTTGTTCACCCTCTCTGGCCGAGGAGGCTGGAAAATCAACAGGAGCTTTTTCGAACACACAAAGCTGGAGATTTCCTTTCTCCCGAACTTGCCCTGTGTTTACCACCAGGGAGAGGGGCTGTACCGCATCCTGGTGGAGATGACTGCAATGATTCTCTTCACATCTGCACTTCCTTTAGCCGTGACCCGGTACTCTACCATTATTACCTAATCAGATTTGCAGATATTCTCATCTCCATTTACAGATGAGAAAGCCAGAGGCTCAGAGGGGATGTGGGGCAGCTAGAAAAATCCAGTCATCCTGAACCCAAACTCAGGTGTGCAGATTCCAAGTCCACATGCCACCCTCAAGGAAAGGACTTCTCTTAGAATGATAAAAGAGTATCGCATGCAGCAGCTCGGAGTACACACGTTGATTCAGAGAGGGGGAACATAAGTGTGCTTAGAGTGAGGGGAAATTAGAATTCCAGGCAGGAGGAGGGCTGTCTTAAATCACAAAACAGGGATTTCCAGTGTTTTTCATTGTGCAGGGTTTCATTTAATTCAGCAAGCATTTGCTGTGAGTCGGCTGTGCTCTAAGCATGCCGGACATGCGTGAGGAGGAGTGGAGGTGATTTCATTTGAAACAGGGCTCTCAACTTCCCGTGAAGCTGATGACTCCCAAATCTATGATCATTCCAACCAAACCTTTTCTGCTGAGCCCAAGACATGACCACCATCTGGTACCTCCCAGTGTTTATCTACTTCTGCAGAATAAACCCATGACGTGGTAAATAAACCCAAGAACGGTTCTTTTGTGACTTCTCATGTTGACTGGGCTCAGCTGGGCGGTTTTGCTACTCAACTTGATGTCTTCTGGGACATCCAAGATGGCATACCTCATGGCAAGCAGCAGGTGCTGGCTGCTGCCCAGAGCACAACTGGGCTGTGTATTGAGACTTGGGTTCTTCTCCACGTGGCTGGAGCTTCTCACAGCATGGCAGCCAGGTTCTAAGAGGAAAGAAGCAGAAGCTGCCAGTTCCCTTAAGGTCTGGGTTCAGCAGTCCTAGAACACTGTTTCTTTGGTCAAAACAATAGTCTCCTTCTAATCCTTTCCCTACAGGGCATCAATAAGGATGTTTCTGGGGCTTCCCTGGTGGTGCAGTGGTTGGGAGTCCGCCTGCCGGAGCAGGGGACGCGGGTTCGAGCCCTGGTCTGGGGGGATCCCACATTGCTGCGGAGCAACTGGGCCCGTGAGCCACGACGACTGAGCCTGCGCATCTGGAGCCTGTGCTCCGCAACAAGAGAGGCCGCCATAGTGAGAGGCCCGCGCACCGCGATGAGGGGTGGCCCCCGCTCGCCGCAACTAGAGAAAGCCCTCGCATGGAAATGAAGACCCAACACAGCCAAAAATAAATAAATAAATTTATTAAAAAAAAAAAAAAAGAAGGATGTTTCTGAAATGCAGAGCTGATCCTGTCACTCACATGCATAAAAGTTTTCAAAGTTTCTGCAACAATAAACCCGAGAGACTCCAGTTGAATCCAGAGCCCCTTTGTGATGTGATCCCTGCCCTCTACATACTTCCCAACCTGTCCTCGAGCCCCAGACATTCCCGGGGACGTGGGATTCATTCAGCAATGAATACCTTTAGAGCCTCTGTACTATCACCCATGGGTGCCTGCGGCAGGCACTCAGGAACTGTTGAAAAGGGTGAATGGTTCACGTGATCTCATGCAGGACTTCCAGTGGCTCAAGAGGAGTCCCATTTGCTAAATGAGCTCCACTGGATTAAACTGACTCTTTCGCAAGTATTCATTTTGTGCTTGCTGTATGCCAGGCATAGTTTCCTACTGAGCTTCATTTGCTGCCAGTTGTGGAGCTGGAGTGCCTCTTTCCCTGGCGGTGGAGTTAGCATCCTCTCTCATAAGAGCTTCCCTGGGAGGTTTTCTTGGCTCCCGGGCCTGGCAATGCAAAATGTTCTGGGGAAATAAGAGGTTTAATTAATGCTCTCAGTCCGGATTTCCCATGCCTGAGCTGGTCCCCTGGGAGAACTTCAATGTCACCTTACAAGATGTGGGGGTGGGGGGGGGCTGTGAGGGAAAGGATGAAGAACACTTAATACCAGACATTTTCTGATGGAGATCAGACATCTGTCATGTGGTTCTGTGTTACTATGGTTACCGAGATGTTAGCAGCTGCAATGACCTTCATTTTTAACAGGAAGAGGGACCCCAGCCCAAGGAGAGCAGCTGGGCTTTGGCCTCTTTCACACACAGTGAACCCATGGCAGAGCTAGGCTAGACCTCAGGAGATCTGAAACACAGTTAAGTCATTAGGACTCTGGGTCACCTTGGCTACATCTCATCAAAGATGTGACTTTTGCTTCTTGGTTACTGATATCCAGGCAGCAGCCCTTAAAGACAACTCTCTAAGAAAAGACATTAGTGGGATCCTTTGAAAAATGAGATCGTCTCTATCGAGAAAGGCCGTTGAGAGGGTTGGCTAAACACAGAGTCTGAGGATGAGGCTTGCACATAATTGGAACGCTGGGGCCACCAGACCGCCAAGGGAAGACAGAGCAGGATGCTTGGGGGGCTTCTGCAAGGCTGAGGAGTAGATCTCTGGCAGTTCCGCAGACTCTTTTTTTTTTTTTTTTTTTTTTTTGCGGTACACAGGGCTCTCACTGCTGTGGTCTCTCCCGCTGCGGAGCACAGGCTCCGGATGTGCAGGCTCAGTGGCCACGGCTCACAGGCCCAGCCGCTCCGCAGCATGTGGGACCCTCCCGAACCGAACCGGGGCACGAACCCGTGTCCCCTGCATCGGCAGGCGGACTCTCAACCACTGCGCCACCAGGGAAGCCTCCACAGCCTCTTGATGAGGACAGCACCGTGCGATTTTGATGGCTAGTTTACTTGCTGGATGTTGTTGTTTAAATATTCCGAGCGACTGCTTTGAATTTCTAAGATATTAAAATGCTTTTATCTGTGGGGAAGGAGTTCAAATGTAAGAGGTACTCTTACTTAGCAAACATTTATGGTGTCTGCCTATAGCGTTAGGCAGGAGGGAGGAAATATACAAACTGAACAACTGAATTTTAACGTCAGAAGGATTTCAGAGATCACTGTGTGGAATCCTTTCATTTTACCAAGAGGAAACCTGGGGCCCAGAGAGATGGTGGCTGGCCGCAGGGTAGAAGGAGTTAATGGCAGAGCTGGGAAGGTGTTTTACGTTAGGGTAGATTAGGTTGTGCCACAATAAAAAATAACTCCAAACCTCAGGGATTCATTCAATAAAAGTATATCTTGCTCCTATCACAGTTTAAGGAGGGTCAGGGGACCTGTGTGAGCAGTTCATCTCTAATCAGTGACTCAGGAATTTGGGCTTTTTCTGTCTTGTGACTCCTTTGCTTCCAGCCATGCAGACAGAGAAAAGAGAGGGAATTGAAGACCACTTGTGACATTTCAGAGGCCATAGCTGGAAACAGTACATGGCTTTCACCCCATTGATGAGTCAGAATTTGATAACATGACATCCCATAACATAACAGAGGAGACTGGGAAATACAGAGGAGAAACAAGCAGAAGTTGTCTTTGCCGCAGAAGCCAGAGCTTAGGACTTCCTGCCCAGTGCATATTTCTCTAACTCATTCACTCACTCAACACCATTTTTGAGTTTCTACCATGTACCAGGCACCGTGCTCAGTGATAGAACAAAGCTAGGGGACAAAACCAAGCATGGTCTCTCTTGCCATGGAGTTTACATTCCCACGGGAAAGACAGACAATAATCATTCATCACACGAATACACGTGAAATGACAACTGTGATACAAGCTAAGGAGGAGAGGTTCAAGGTTGAGATTTGACTTTGAGACACCAATGAAGGCTTCCCAGAGGAAGTAGCACTCGGACTTCGGTCTAAAAGAGTTAAGTTAATGCAGCTAAGAAGGAAGAGTGTTCCAGGCAGAGAAACAGTACATGCAGGGACCCTGTGATGGAGCTGCACAGCGGGCAGGGGGGAGCAGTGTGCTGGCCAACCAGCTGGGGGGCAGGGATTGATTTTTAGCATTTGTTGATTACTCTGGTGTAAATACTTGCACCATGGTCAATTTCCAGCTGCCAAAAGGTTCCTGAGTATTCACCAATAGGAGCGGCTCCAGCACACAACTGGCAGAAGCTCCGCGTGAGACGAACCTGGAGGGAGAGGTGCGGGCCGGGCTACGGGGCCTGTGGGCTGTGAGGGAGGGGCATTCCGTGTTTTCAGGCAGGGGAGCATGATGCGATCAGATTCGTGTTTTGAAAAGACTCTTCTGGCTGCAGTATTGAACACAGATGGAAGAGGGACCATGTGGATGCTGGTGCACTGGAGAGGAGGCCACAGCGGGCATCCAGGAGAGGGCTGCCAAGCTTCCTCCACGACACGTAGAGCCGTATGACGGGCCGGCACTGTCTGTGGCACGAGCAGAGGGAGGTGTGGGGGGCCCGTCGCTTTCCCTCTCTGCTGGAGCCCACTTTTCAGCTCTGCATTGTTAGCTCGCTCATTTGGTGACCTTGTGGTTCTCCAAGCTGGACCACTGCTAACCGGGGGTTCCCCAAGCCCTGGGCCCCGCTAAAGGCAAGATGTGCAGCAGGAAGCTGCCTGGGATAAGGGGGTGGGTATCCTGGGCCCCCAGCTGAGTGATGCAGCCCCCGGAGGGCTAGACGCTGGCAGAGGGGCAAGGAGGTGAGGGACTCCATCGAGGTCCAGGAGTGAGACCCACTCCCAGGACGACGGCGGCCAGCTTCGAGCAATTCTGGGGTCATATCGATAGGCAGAAAGGAGGAAGGGGTTGGATCTGTGGGCCCCTGATACAGAAATCCAAGTCGGCGAAAGGCAGAAAAATATTCTGGAGTTGAGCAAATCACAGCCTCACTTATTGACCACTGCTGATGCCACGTGCCCTGGCAGGCCACCTTCAACAACCCAGTGTTCTTTCAAACCCCCCGATTCCATATCAGCACACGATGAAGCAACATATTCCTATTCTCAGGGGTAGAGTTCCTCAACTACATCCAATATCTCATGGAGCTGACCTAAAGGCTCCCTTTCTCTCTAGATTTCTGGAATATATGAAGATGACAGGGCTTTGTCTGGAGGATTTTTCCTGCCTGGTTGGGAGGAAGAGTTGAACAAAAGCTATTTCCTTCTTCAGAAAAGTGTTTGTATGCAATATATATGAAATTTTGTATGTAACTCTAAATTGTTCAAGGACCATGTGACACCTTCTAGAAATTCATGGACCCCAGAGCCCCAGAGAAATCTTTGGCATGACTGAAAGAATAGTGGACTTGAAATCAGAAGAAATAGATTCAATTCCCTTGTCTTTGTGTTCACTAGACTATATGATCCATTGGCAGATAAGCTTAAGTTTTCTTAGCCTTGATTTCTTCATCTGTAAAATGGGGACAATCATCTTCACTTCACGAAGATGTTGTGAGGATAATCTAAAGCTGTGTAAATAATAGAGGATACTCAATGAATATTAAAATGATCCCGTTTGCTCCAGACCCTTGAATTTCTCAATAAAACAGCTTAGCTTCGTGGAAAGAGTAGTTATTGAAGTCCCACAGGCATGTTTTATTCTAGGTTTCTCATGAGCTGGGAGACCCTGGATAGATTAGTCAGCTTAACCTGCCTGAGCTTTAGTTTTTTCATTTATAAAGTTAGTGTGGTATATTTGCAGAGGTGGCTGCAATTATTCCCCTTCCTATGCCCATAATTCTTTGCAATATTATGACTTTCCAAAAAAGTGAGGGTCTCTTGCTTCACGCTTTCATCTGGGCTGGCCTTGTGACTTAATTTGGCTGATAGACTGGTGGAAATGACATTGTGCCAATTCTAAGTCTAGGCCTAAGGAGACCTTAGATGCTTCCACTGTCTGTCATGGAATCCTGTCCAGCCAGCATGTGAAGAAGCCCAGGCTGGCCTTTTGGAGGATGAGCGATCCAGTGGCCCAGTTGTCTGCATGACCCCAGCCCACACAGAAGCAGAGCTGTGCAGCTGCCTGGCAACTTGCCACAGACACAGGACTGAGCCCAGCCAACACTAGAAGAGCCACTCAGCTGAGCCCAGCCAACGTGCCAATCCACAGAATTAGGAGCTAAATGAAGATTATGAGTCATTTTAAGCCACTGACTTTTGGAGTGTTTGTTCCACATCAAGAACTTCAAGTGGTAGATGATATTTTAGCCCTCACAGAATTACTGGGAGGGTGTGGAAGACACCTAGCACAGGGCCTGGTGCACAGAAGGGGTGTAATGAATGACTTTGATCATTATTCCTGGCTCCCAAAGGCAACCTTGCCAAGCACTTTCAGCAATGCCTGATGGGTGCACTAACCCGTTAATAATCGTGTAATAATCAATCCTGGGGACCCTGGTACTTAAAATGGTAAGTAATAGCTCTCTGATCCAACCTCCACGGAACCAACTTTCCAGATTAGTCCAAGCCCTCCAGTCCCCTTGTGTTCATCTCCAAATCTTTTTATGCCAGTTGATCTCATTATTGAATTACATACTTTAATTACTTTATATGTCAACTAATGAGATAGAAGCGTGAAGAGAAATACTTTGGAAAGACCTATAAAGGTAAGTTGCCTTCAGAACTTCTATTATAATAAGTACCAGCAAGTTATCTGCAAAGGGTTGGGGGGAATTGTAAAATTCTAGGATTCTGCCGTCCAATTGTCAGGCAAGAGTATCTAAGCTCTTCCTCCACTGTAAAGAAAGTGAGACTGGACATCACAGGTGACCCATCATGGTGTGTACAAAAGGAAATGGTGCTAACGTTTATGAAGTGCTTCCTACATGTCATGCAGGGCTCTGAGCATTTTATCTGTACTAATACGTTTCACAAACTTTAAGAAAGATGGCACGGAGCGCTAATTAACAAGAAATGGGATAAATAATAAAAACTATGATTTACACTAAAAGAGAATCCTTGAGTTGTGTGTGTCATTTTTAACTTTTTATTGAAGTATGACCCATGGGCCATAAGAGCACAGATTCTAAGTATAACTTAGTTCATTTTACAAAATGAACACACCCGTTCTATCCAGCACCCAGATCAAAGCACAGAAGAAAACTCACACCCCAGGAGCTCTTTGTGTATTGTTTTCTAGGATTCCCCATTTTAACCAGCAGTTTTAGATGGGCCCAGCAGCCCTGGTTCCCAAAGTGTCAGACTTAAACAAGCTTCCCCGGGATGGTAAGCTGGGGCTGTGAAGAGGACCCGCCAGTGCTGTCCACGGATGGGAGGATGCTGCCACCTGGAGGACACAGGGGGAATGGACTCTCCCTTCCAGGGCTTCACTCCCTGCATCACCCTCTTTCTTTCTGAGGCCTCTCTGTTCTAAAATGACCAGCCCTCTGCCCTTTGCCCCATCACTCCCTACTCCCCTTTCCTGCCTTACTTTTAACATTATTTAATAGTCCACATAATTTTCCTTACCTTTCTTATCTGTCTTGATGGCCTGAGTCTCCACTTTGGAATATAGGCCTTAGGAAGTTAGGGATATGGGTCTGTTATCCTCTGATGTATCCCAGCCCTGTAACAGTACTTGGCACATAATAGCACCTCAGTAAATATGGCGAGTGGGCAAAGAGGACCCTGATCTGCCCCACAGCCCTGCCTGTGGGCCTTGACCCAAGCCCTGAGGCTTTGCTGCGCCCTCATGCACAGCCCTAGGCAAGTCCCCTTCACCACTGCATTCCCTCCACCCCAGGCCCTATTCCCACCCTTGGGAGGGCCTGGAACCCCTGGACACCTGGTGTGCGGCAGTCTGGGCCAGTGGTCAGGCTGGTAAGTAGTACCATGAGTGGTCAAGCCAGAGGGTGGTACCAGCTACCCCAGAGGGAATCCAGGCCCCATTTGGGAACCAGCTGAGTGGCCCCTGGCAAAGCACTTTATCTTAATGAGGCTCAGTTTTTGACATCTGTAAACGGAGAGAATTAAGTAATATAATGGATGGGAAGTGCTTGACCCCATGGTTAGCACTGGACTGTTAGAAATTATTACCTTTCTATTGAAATGCTAGGGCTGAAAGGAAAACTAGAGGTTGTATGGTCCAGGAGAAGCATTGTTTATTGTTGTTATTAAAAAACATTTCCACACACACAGTTTTATGTGGAAATTCAACTTGTGAACCAAAGACAAGCTGCTCTGGTAGAAGGGGGAGCAGGGAGGAGAATCACGTGGGGCCCTACATTACACAGCAGCACCTCCGAGGAGCTTCAGAGCCGCTCCTAAGAACCCATGAAGCCACTGATGGTGGTTGATACCCTCATTTCACAGTTGGGGACACCAAGGTCCAGAGAGGAGAAGGGCCTTGTCCGGGTCACAGGACGTTGTAGCTGAGCTGGGCCGAGCTTCCAGACCTTCTGACTTCACATCCAGGGTTCCCCCCAGGCTCTCTGCTGCCCCCCAGACCTTTCACAAATTTACTTTTTGGCTGTTTAGTGAAGGGCCTAAGGGGTCCTCATGAAGAATAATGTCCTTTCCCCTCATTCAAATCACTGTGGAGGTAGAGCAGGAGGAAGTGGGGAGGTGTTTCGGAGGA
Source organism: Orcinus orca (assembly GCF_937001465.1). Classification (NCBI taxonomy): domain Eukaryota; kingdom Metazoa; phylum Chordata; class Mammalia; order Artiodactyla; family Delphinidae; genus Orcinus; species Orcinus orca. The sequence continues at coordinate 14,828,119 of NC_064566.1, read as the reverse complement.
GACTTAATGCCATGTTGGAGAAGACATCTCAGAGGCAAAGTCAAGTTGGTGAATTCGAGGACCTCTGTAGACAAAGCCAGGGTCAATCTGATGTCACAGAGAGAAGACACCAAAGGAGGTTTGGGGAATTATTGTGAAACAAAATTGAATAATCGGTGAAAAGTACTTTGAAGGTAGCTAAGTGCTAAATAAATAACAAGACGTTTATTGTCATCAATATCATCTTGACACTTTATATTAATCAACAGGCCTGGAAGGGATTCTAATTAGGAGAATTAATGCTATGAATAAAAACCGTGAATAAAGATGACAGAGTGCCAATTTCTGGGCCCCACCTCTACTAAGGAGGCTGCTTTCGGGTCACTGGTGCACCCAGTGTTAAAGATGAATGAGATCTCTCCCTTACTTTGCTGCTCATAAGGAAAATTCCTTACCATCTTTTGCTCTGGTTCTGTCAGAGAATTGAGAGTTATTTATTGATCGCTTGTAACACTAATTACATTCTAGGTGTTACCTTCAAAGTTTGAAGTGTTCATAATTAACAAAAGTATCTCAGAAATGAATGAAGGTGACGTCCCCTCTTTTCTATAATTATAGCAAGAGTGAGGTCTTTCTTCTGCAAATCATCTCATTTGATACAATGTAAAACTGAGATCATTTATGAAGATACCAATCTTGGTTCCATGCATTGTGGAGACTGGTGGATGTGACTGATAATCTCCAAAGATGACCATCCATTCCTTCCCTCCCCACCATTGCTAGCTGCCCCATATCGAGAGGTGGAGTCTATTTCCCTCACCTGTGATGTGGGCTGGCCTTGGTGATTTGCCGGACAACACAATGCATGGTACTGATGTTCTGAGACTTCCAAGACTAAATGATAGGAAACCTCCCAGCTTCTGCCTGGGCCTCTTGGAATGCTCACTGGGGATACTCCCTCTAGGAGCCCAGCTTCTAAATTCTGGGAAAGCCACGTACATGGAGAAGCCTTGTATAGAAGCTCCAGTCAACAGCCCAGCCGAGCTCCCAGCCGACAGCCCATATAGGCTGCTTTGTGAGTGAGCCACGTGGGATGTCCAGCTCAGTCGAGCCTTCAGATGACAGCAGCCCCAGCCGCTATCTGAGTGCAACTGTCTGAGAGAGTCCAAGTGAGACCTGAGTCCAATCAACACAGAGACATGAGACGTAATTGCAAAGTATTGTTTTAAGCCACTGAGATCTGGGGCTATTCGTTACATCACGATAGATAACCAGAGCACGTCCATATTTGTGACCCTGTTGCCCATGTATTCTGTTTCCTGTTGATATAAATCTTTCTGCAGAAATATAATTTGAACAAAAGGATTTTGTAAAACTCCTGAGACTTCGGAGATTTCTTTGCCATGTCCTGTGAAAATAATCTTTAAAGAGAAACCTGCAATTTGGACCAACCATTTCCCTGATGATAATGCTGTAATGGACATCTCTGTATTTGTAAAGAGCATAAACGCTTGTAAGATGCTCTGTCAGATCAGGACAGGACCGCTAGACTTTCTTCTCTCACTTACATAATGGGACAAATATACAAGCCCATGACTCTGTAAGATTTCTTATTTTAATAAACAAGTCTTTTGTCATTTAACTTCACATGGGAAATATATGTTTTCCAACGAACTGCTCAGGTGGTGCTGGTGTGGGCGGTCCATGGACCATAATTTGTGAAACATCAGTACGTTGTCTGTGCCTGGGGAAGGGGGCAGAGCAGAGCCCTGGCTTCTTTCTTGTCGTTGTCTCCCTACACTCCACCAACTTCCTAGCCCCATCTTTGCACACTACCCGTATCCCTGCCTGTGTCTTGTCTCCAGGCTTTTTCTAGCTGCCCCGAAGGAAAGTCACCTGGATTCAGGATAGAATCAAGGACCAGATCCTCTCTGCTCTCCTGGGGCCCCCACCTCACACTCTGTCCAGAAAGCTTCACCCTCCCTCCACTGCCTTCTGCTGCTACTGCCTTTGCCTCAGTTCTGGGCATCTCACTGTGCCCTCCATCCATAGCCACCCGCTCCTTGGGAGCTCCATCCGCTGACCTCAGAGGCTAAGAGATACCCAGCACGGGCCTGAGCTTGCACCCTCTCTGTGGGTCTCACTGCAGGAAATGATAGCAAAGTCACTTCCCTCTCCCAGCCCCTGATTGCCTTAATCAACCTCATAGGGCTTTTTAAAAAAAGAAAAATAATATTTATTTTATAGTTAAATAACTAGGATTACTCAGTAATGAGAAATGTGCATCTGTGCACACTGCCCAATTTCTTAATCCTCATTTTCTTTCTTTTTTTTCAAAATAGATTTTAGGGTATAATTGATATTTTAAAACTGCACATATTTAATGGGCTTTTGTAAGGATTAAATGAGTTAACACAAGCAAGGGGCTTGGAACAGCAATCGTTGCACGTGAAGGGGCTCACGAATACTAGTTGTTACTGTTATTGTTGTCGTTATTATTAATCAGAGTTTCTCTAAGGATTGCAGTAAACGTACGCTTTCTTGGAAGTCTCAATAGTTTTATCCTAAAGAAGTAATGTGATTTTGCACTTTCATCCACCATAGATTTTTACTGGCCCTGAAATAACGTGTTTTAAGTTAGACCAGGAGGAGAAACAAAAATGGGTCCCAGGTTTCTTCTATGGCTTCTGTCATTGCCAGCCCAGCACCCGAACTGGAAACGCTCACCTTTAAATTGCTCATCTCTCTCGCTAGTTTGCCCTGTGCTTTCCTGTCACAATCTCATCACAACTTCTGGACATCCTGAGGGTGCGGTTTAGGCAAACACACTGCTGTTTACAGGGCCAGGTCCGGACTCAGACTGCCTGGGTTCAAATCTCAGCTACTCTACTTACTAGCCGTGGTGAGTTGCTTAACTTCTTTTAAGCCTCAGTTTCCTCATCTGCCATATGGGGTGAGGATGGTTAACATTGGGGTTGTCACGTTGTAAGGAATAAATCAGGTGATCTATGCACAGTGCCTGGCAACAAAATAGTGTTAGCTCTGGTTAGTAAGAGTCCTGATGGCAAACCCTGGGACCCGGCATTTGTCTGAGACCCTCTGTATGGTGAGCCTTGTGTTAGATGTATTGTCAGGGGTGTGTGTGTGTGCGCGTGCACGCGTGAGTGTGTGTGTGTCTCTCCAATCCAGTGGTTCCCAGTTGGGGGCAATTTTGCCTTCCCGGGCACATTCGGCAATGTCTGGAGACATTTTTGGTGGTCACTGTTGGAGATGGGGAGCAGGTACTAGGTAAAGGGTGGAGATGCTGCAAACATCCTACAAGGCACAGCACCGCCCCTACACTCCAACAAAAAATTATCCAGTCTAAAATGTCAATAGCGCTGAGGTTAAAAATCCCCCTTCTGATTAGAATATAAGCTCCACGAGGACAGAGGCTGCTTCTCTGTCCACCGATGTATCCCCAGACTGTAGCAAAGTGCTTCGTCCTCAACAAATCCCTGCTGAATGGATGACTGGCGTGAATGAATGACAGTCAAGGCTCTCAGGGGGTAGAGACCTCTGTGGGGCGGGGTGAGCCGCGCACGGTTTGACTACAGACCTTTTCCCCTGATGGAGGATTCATCAATCCTGGGACAAAGGGTCCCAAGCCTGAGTCGGGGTAGAGGGCTGGGCTAGGGTGAGCCCCGGGATGCAGGCCTCTCAGGGGGCTGGCTGGTGGATCGAGGGCTCACGCAGTCTACACCAAGCATACGATTCCAGGAAACCAGTCAGAAAACTCTCACACAGCAGCCCTCAAGAGCGGAGAGTCACCTCCACGTCTCTGGTGTGCAGGCCCCTGGGAGACATCAGTTGGGTTATTTTTCCATCAGCAATGTTGAGTGGTCTTGATGGGGGCTGGACGGGGTGCTAGGGTTGGTTGCAAAGCACTTAGGACAAATCCTCTAGAATCTGCTGATTCCAGCCTTCTCCCTGGTTGTTTTTTTTTTTTTTTTTCCTTTGGTGATCACTTCCTGCCCTGGAAAGTGTTACCTGCCAACATTTCTGCAAATTTGAGAAGAGAATACACACCAGCGAGTTCCAGCAACCCCCTAAACTCTGGCCCAGAATCTTTTTCATGGAAACCAGCAGGCGGAGGCCTGGGTCCTCCCAGCCCCAACCTCTCCCTTCCACTTCCTCTGCTCCTTCCCGCAGAGCCGTGAAACCCAACGCACCGTGAAGGTGCAAGGCGGAGACTAGGGGTGCTGCCCTTAGAAACCGCACCCTCACGAGCCTCCTCTCCAGATCACATGACATCGGCTGACAGACAGGCCTTGGAAGTGGACCCAGAACATCGTTCAGCCAAGTAGTGACTGAGGGCTTTTCATGCTTGTAGTGGGATCCCACTTGCCTCCTTGAGCTTTTCCGGGGGTGCAGGTCTGAACTGATTTACTTTCAGGCTCTGAGAAGTGCGAAGTAAGCTCTGAGATCAAGATGTGTATGCGTCAAAAAAATTTTCAAGAACTGAATTTAATTTGACTTGAATTTAACAGAAGAAAAGGAAATTGAGGTTATGCTAAATGAATTGCTGAACTTCAGATAAATTGCTCTTCTCTACAAGATATTAATTGAAGAGATTCTTTTAAGGTGATAAAACAGAGCATGGAAAAATTAGGAGATTACAGTCATTATAGTGTTTTTTTAAAACTCCATGTTTCATTTTGAAGCAGAAGAGATTGATACCCTGCTAAGAAAGAGGAGGAAATTAACACCCTTAATAATGTTCACACTTTCCTTCCCCACCTCTGAATACTATTATTATTCACTTTGTCCAAGTTTATAGCATCGACATTCTGTCTGACACCACAAGCCTCTTGTGACAGATGTTGTTCACCAAATCATTCACCCTTTCTTTCTTCCTTCACAACTGGACTACACTCCCCAGTGTCCTTTGCGCTCAGATGCACCTGCGCTTTAGATGATGGCCTGTGAGCAGGAGTGCCGTGTGCCAACTCCCTGGCCCGTGAAAACGGCAGTGGGTGATCCTCCATGCTCCTTCTCATCCCATTGGCTGGATGTATGCAAACCCAGGGCACCTGGATGCCCATGCCGACTACCATGGGGCAGACACCTGGAGCCCTGAATCACCAATTAAGGAAGAGCTGCTGTCGAGGAGGAAACAACTCTTTTGGAATGTACGTGATTCAGACAGAAACTTCTATCATGTTTGAGCCCATATACATTTTGGGTGTGTTTGTTAAGATAATTTACATGACCTTAACCAGTACTCTTGTTCTACAATTAAATGGACACAATAATCACTACAGTTTTTCCAGCTCTGAGTGTTTTATTTTGATTGGTTGGTTTTATTCACCAATAGATTCTTTCAGGAAAACCCATAATAATAATGGCTAAAATGTTCTGAGCTCTTACTATGTGACAGACACTGTGCTAATTACTTACATGTATTGATTCCTGTAATTTTTTCAACAGTCCTATTTTGTATGAATGCCATCCCCATTATACAGATGAGTAAACTGAGGCACAGAGAGGTTATGTAAGATAACACAGCTGATAAGTTCCAGAGCTGGATTTCGCCAGTTCAGGCAGTCTGGCTCTGAGCTCATTGTCTTCCCCTCTGTATTAAACCTTTCAGGGAGTTATATTCCTTAACTTCTTGTTTGGTTCATTGTCTTACTTTTTTTTTCTTTGTAATTGCTTGTAATACCCTTTTATGTGGTACGAAATTCTATAAATATATAAAATCTCAACTCCCTATGTTTCTAGGTATCTTCCTCTTAGAATCGTCCCACTCTTTCTTTCCAACTGTATTAATTGCTCTCCAGGCCAACTCTTTTAGCTGGAATTCTGAAACTTCCTTCAATCAACCTCTTAGGTTGTGTGCCACATTTTTCTCTTTCTTTAGTCCAAGGAAGAAGACTTCATTTGCTGGAGCACATCCTCAAGTAACTTCCTCAGAAAAGTGACTATGAGAGACAAATGTTCTGGGTCCTGGTAAATCTGAAAATGTCTTTTTTCTGAACTTAAGACTCTAATAAGTGCTACTGACCACTTGAACATAGAATTCTAGATTGGAGATTGTTCTCTCTCACAATTTTAAAGGTATGCTCTATTTTCTTGTCTACTCTCCAGTTTCTGATGCCAATCTGAGTTTAATTCCTTTGATAGCAATCGTTTTGTTTGTTTCTCTTTAGAAGTTCTACTGTTTACAAGATCTACTCTTTACACTTGGGGTTTGGAAGCTTCGCCACAGTGTATGTGGGTCCCTTTCCATTCATTGTGCTGGGCATTCTGGGGGCCCTTCAGTCTAAATACTTGGTCTGTTGCCCTGGGGAATACTTTTGTTCTTTTCGTTTTCCAAAGTCTTTCTCTGGAACTCCAATTAGTCAGATGTTGTGTTTTCTGAATGAGTCTTTCCTGTCACTTATTTTTCCTCATACTTTCTATCCTTTTGTCTTTTTGTTCTACCTTCTAGGGATTCCCTTGACTTTATAAATCAACCTTTTAATTAACTTTTAATTTTGTTTGATCATTGTAGCAACTTTGCTTTGCTTGGTTGCCACATCTTCTCAAAGCTTTCTTCAGAAATTTTGACAACTACTGTCTGTTACCTGCACCAGTTCCATTTCCTTTAGAGTCAACTTTACCATTTATTTATCACATGCTTTCTGAATGGCTGGTAGCATAACTGATGCCATCTTGGGCCCTTACTGTTTCTCCTGTCCTTTCACTGACCCTACCCAGGACTGTACTGTGCAGTAAATCACTTCTCTGTCATCAAGAGCTTTCTAGTTAATAGATTTTGTTTAATAATCATTAGGACCAGGTGGCCTTTATGCTCTGTTAGTCCCCAAACAATGAAGAAAACCTCCCCTGACATATTCCCGGCACCCACGAGACTAGTTACCCGTTTGTAAATCTTGACTTAGCAATGCATGTCCTGTTTCCAAGCACCTACCCCCGTACCCTAGGTTAACCAGAAAATTGTCCCAGTGGCCCCTTGGCCGTGCGGAGTGCAGCTGGGAATGCTCCTGGATCCCTGTCTGCCTAATCCAGATCCCACCCTGTGAGTAAGTTACCCTACAATAAACGGATCCGTTGCTCTGTGGAGCTGCCCGCCCCGTTTTCCGGTCTCAGTATGCCTTCTCAGTTCGGTGAGCACTTTTCCTTCTCTCTGTCCTCCAACCCTTTCTCTTCCATGTTGCAAGTTTTTCTCTCTTTTCTCCCTGGGGGCCCACTTGCTTTTTAGGATAAAGCAATAAAAAGGTGATAGAGAGCTATATACCTAACTCATTGACTGGTGAACCTGATCTCACTGTCAAAGGGCAAGGAGCTAGTTTTTCCACCAGGAGACTCTGAAATGACAGGTTGCAGAGCCCACGGACTTCATGAGTGGCCACAGCACAGGCCTGGGCAGCCAGCATATCCCATCCCCGTAGCGACAGTGATTGCTTCGAAGTAGGCGCTTGGTCCAATGAGACTCAACTCCAGGAATTCTACTGAGACCAAAGGAAAAAGAAGCTCTTTCTACTGGGATTTATGACTGTTAAGAATAATGCAAATCAGTACTTGCCAGATGCCACCTTGTAGAGCGGGTCTGTCTGAGACACAAGCCCACAAAGGAAAGCAGAATCCAGAGGTGAGAGGAAACGACAATTCCTGGATTCAGTTATGCCTGAAATCAGCCCAACCTTTGGTTACATGAGTCGCTGAGTTTTTTTTTCCTTGTCTTATCCAGTTTGAAAAAGAAATTCTATTATGTGCAACCAACAGAGTCCCAAATAACGTAACTAACCAGTTACGTACTGACTTTTGGCAAGTCCTTCCTCCTTTCAAAACTCAGTTTCCTCATCTGCAAAATGAAGGTGAGGATCCCTGCCTCCCTCGCCGGTTGCAATGAGGGCCAAGTGAGAGGCTGAGTGTGCTCACCCTTTAAAAACTGTAAAATGCTATAAAATGCAAGCAGTCGATACTGTAATGATTCATCCTTTGATTTCATCCCTTTGGTGGGGTAGGTTTTTCTTTTTTTTCCAGCCAAAAGCATCGTTACATCTTTGTTTCTATGGAAAACTAAAACTAGCTAAACCACACGAAGAGGACTTGGCCTTCCAGCTCCCACTGGAAGGAAGACGGCTTGGGCTGGAGTGTTAGGCGGATGCGCTTCTCCAGAAGGGAGCTGGGATGATGGGTTTCTTACTTAATATTTGTTCAGTGCTCTGGGCCTGTGAAGGGCCGTGGAGTCTCTAACTGGGTTTGTTATTGATGTTTAGTGAGCCATAAAACTCCAATTTCCTGCCTGCGCCCCCCAGCCATAAAATAACTATTTGCTGCAGCCTGTAAACCCCACGGTCAGTGGGCCGCACTCCCGGTGCCACGGGGCTGGTTAACAAACATCCTGCAAAGGCCTGCTGACAGCACGTCCCGCCCCTCGGGTCGGCCTTGCAGGCTCCTCTGACTTGCTACCCAGCTGTGGACTCGACAGGCCTGGTTCTTCCACTGACCAGTGTCTGGAGACGCAGCCTTGCCCCGTAGGACGGGCGGGACTGTGTGTTGGGAGTGATGGTCTTGAGGGCCCGGTATGTCTGACCCTGAACATGTAGCATCAACCCCCTCCGCTCGCCACACGGTACATAAGTGGGCCCATCTCAGGGCGAAGCGACGGCAGGAGCCGCCGACCCCAGTAACGCCTCAGCCTTGGTGACGCTTTGCTCGGGTCGCACCCCTTGGCCTCAAGTTAGGAAGCCCCACCGGGGTGAAAGGTCTCAGAAGCCTGGCCCACACCTTCACCTTCTCTCTAAGGGCCCCTGTCTCTGGCAGCCCCTCTGCACACTCCCCTCTCCCCTGCAGCTTCCATAGCCTCCGCTGGAGTCACTCCTATTCTGTGCTTTCCCACCAGGCGGGATGCTAACCGCCCACCTGAAACAAGAGGACAGGTCTAGGCGCCCGCATGGGACCCGCCTTCCTCTGCTGGGTTGAGGGCGCCTGAAGGGCATCCAGCTTGTCTTATGTATCCCCGCGCCTCCAGTGTCAGGCTTCGGTTCGGGGATTCGATGACTTTCTGAGGGAGATAGAGATGGAGAAAAGGAAAAAGATAAAGGAAGAGTAGAAGCAAGGAAGATCCTGAGCCAGACAGAAGCCCCTGGGTTTCTAAGACAGACCCACTGGGTATCCTATGGCGTCTTGAATATTGTTTATTTCCTGGAATATATTTCTCTGGGGGATACGATTAAGAGAAAGTTTGGTGTAAAGTTGAGGGCACACTAAACAGCGAGCCAGGAGTCTCTGGGTGACCTCTGGCAAGCCACCTTCTTTTTAGGGCCTCAGTTTCCCTGCCCATCAAGGAAGAAGTTGGCATTTCTCTCTTGAGTCTTCTTTGCCTGACACTCTGAGAACGAATAAAAGGTGGCCAATGAGGCTAGTCTTTATTCGTTCATGTTTCGAGCTAATAATCATTTATGAAGCATCTTTATTTTCAGCAGCTCAAGGTCCATGAGCTCCGTTCTCTGGCCAAGGCGGGTATTTGTGTGTGCATTTGCCATCAGCTCCATTTCACAGATTGGAGAAACCCAGGCCTGGAAAGGCAGTATATAGGCAGCCTCCTACCCCATCACTGACCAGAGTCCAGGGGGGCAGTTTGGAGCACAGGCTCGGAGTCAAGCAGACCTGGGTCAAATCCAGCTCTACCCCTTACTAACTACAGGACCCCTGGCAAGAAGCTTGTCCCAGAGCCTCAGTTTCCTTATCTGTAGAATGGATTAGTAATACTTACCGCATAATTGTTGTCAGGATCAAAGGAGGCAATATATGAAATGTTCTTAGCACATGGCCTGGCACCTGGTTAGCAATCAGAAAATGGTAGCTAGCAATACTAGTAGTAACCAGTGGTGACAGTGGTGGCATTGGAATGGGGCAGGAGCTGTGTGATTATCCTGTGGATCCTCTTACAGGGGCAGTTGAGATGAGCAAAGTTCTCTGACTTCTTGCAGACCCTCAGAGACCTGCCACCAATGTCTTTTTGCATGTGACACCAGGCAGTGCCCCGACAGTGACGAAGAAGCTACAGTCTGTGACGGGTATTGAGGACTCGGCATGTAAGGCAAGAAGAGGTGTCTGGGGTGAGCTAGAGGTCCAGACAGTTAGAGCCAGAGGGACCTTCCCAGGCACCGTCCACCAGGACGGCTCCCTACAGATGTCTGTAGGGCTCTCCGGAGAGTGAGGACATTTGGTCCAATTCCCTCCAAAGAGATTGGGAGAAGTGATGGGGGAGGCTGATCCTGGCTCATTCCAGCCTGAGGAGAATCTTCCCACATCCGAGCACCCACCAACAGGACAGTCTGCCTTGTGGGCAGTGAGTCGTCTGTAATTTTAAGAGACAAGGGACAGAAACCCATCTTAGCCTAGTTCAAGCAAAACTGGAAAACTGTTAACTCACCCACCCTACCCAACGAAAGGCAGGGGCAGAATTATCCTGAGGGTCTGTGGGATCCAGGGATGCGAGCAGGATCAAGATCCTTTGTTTCCGTCTCTCCACGTTTCATCTTGACCTCCCCTTCCTTCAGAATCCTCTGGCAGGTCTGGAGGTCAATCCTGAAGCGCCTGGTTTAACAGGAAAGAACAGTCTTCTCTTTGCCAACACCCATGTGCAAAACCCTAGGGAAGGTCCCTGATTGGCCCAGCTTGGTTGGTGTGCCGGCCCCTTGGACCAATCACAGGGCCCGAGGGAAGGACTATGTGAGGGTCTGTCTCTTCATGAGAAACATGTGGAGAGGTGGCAGACCCGAGATCAAAGGAATGGCTGCAGGCCTTTACCAGACAAGAGGGGACGCAAGCACTAGGCAAGCGCTCCAAGTACCTCTGGAAGCTGTGAGGGAATTTCTACCAGGGGGCAGTTGGCATAGACATGCTGTAAACCCCTTTCAGCTGCTCTCCGGACATCACATTTCACGCTCTGCGGATGGGCACGCTGTCCTCCTCCCTGTCACTCCAGAGACTGCAGAGGCAGCATGGGGGTGGGGGGTGGTGCCTGTGGATAGATGACCAGAGTGCTCTCCACCGTGGGAACCTCGGAGTTTTCACAGCAGTGAGTCTGGAGAAGTCCTCAGAGGTTCGTCTGTCCCGGCAGCAATCACACACCCAGTCCCAGGGAGCTGTGAGCTCGGACTCGGTCATCCGCTCTGCAAAAGCAGAGATGCCTGTGGATGCAAGACCACCTCCCTGCACAGCTCCCGGGCACCGCCTTCACCTTGGAGTACAGGTATGAATGTGTCCTGGAGCTGTGCGTCACGGTCAGAGCCCGTGCCGTTCTCTGCATCGGCCCTGCTCAGTAGAGCCCTGGCCTTTTGGTTTCATTCTCAAGGACACTCAAGGTGACTCCCGTGGGGGTCCTGTAGGGCCTCCTTATGCTCTAAAGCCAACGGTGACAAATTAAATGAACTCTTTCTCTGGCTCGCCATCCCTCATGCTGGCAAGTGGATGAGCTTTTTACGAGACTGAGGTGGGTAGATAGATGGGTAATTAACATATACAGACAGGCAGGGGGTCATCCCAGGACATATTACGCTGTCTTCATCAAAAAGGTCATGTCGTACACCCAAACCTTTAAGCTGCATTTGTGAGCCCTGGGATGTGATGCGTGACTGCCCCTGCTAGCTGGGTGCACGGAGGGTACCTCATGGCACCCCACCAAGGGGCTGGTACGGCTTTCTCCCAACAGGATAGCGAGCGGCTTGGGCAGGCTTTCTTTGTGCACACCCTCTTTCTCCAAGTATAGGTCCCAGAGTGCTAGGACCATTCTAAATCTATGCTCTCCAAGGGCTTCAGGCGGCGCCAAGAGCTCCTGCAGGGCCGGGAGCAGGCAGGGAAGTTAACCTCCCAGATTTCTGGGACCTCCTTTGACTCCGGCACCTGGCACTTTCCCTCTCTTTGCTCTCAAGTTCAGCCCTGCAGTCCCATGGAGGTAGGCATCCAGCACTCTGTGTTGGTGGGGGGGAGCTCCAATGGAAGTTCAGACCACCATATGGATCAGAAGTCTCTCTAATCGCTTCCCCGTGGGCGAGGTGGGTGGGGTTTTTCTCTCTTCCTTTCTTCCTCTCTTTTTATGGAAGCATAATTTACCTGCAGTAGAATCTGCCCCCTTTTAGTGTGCAGTCCTATACGTTTTCTTTTTTTGTTCTTTTTGCGATACGCGGGCCTCTCACTGTCGTGGCCTCTCCCGTTGCGGAGCACAGGCTCCGGACGCGCAGGCTCAGCAGCCATGGCTCACGGATGCAGCCGCTCCGCGGCATGTGGGATCTTCCCGGACCGGGGCACGAACCCGCATCCCCTGCATCAGCAGGCAGACTCTCAACCACTGAGCCACCAGGGAAGCCCCCGTCCTATATGTTTTGATAAAAGCACATAATGGTGTAGACCCTCTCACAATCAAGACAGAGAACATCTCCATCACCCCAAAATGTTCCCCACCCTGCGCCCCTTTGTGATCTACAGCATCCTCCTAACCCCAACACGTGGCAACCACTGGTCTGTTTTCTGTCCTATAGCTGTGCGCTTCCCAGGATGCCCCAGAATGAAGCTCTTGTGTCTGGCTTCTTTCCCTTAGCAAAATACATTTGAGACGCACCCATGTTGTCGCGTGGAGCAGTAGTTTGTCCCTTTGATTTATTTATTGTACGTGTATTCCACAGATTGTTTGATTGTTCATCCTTACCCCCGATGAAGGACATTTGGGTGGCTTCCAGTTCTTAGTCACGATAAATAAAACATCCATGTACAGGTTTTCGTGTGAACATAAGCCTTCCTTTCTCTTAGGTCATGTGCTACATGTATGGGGAACGGCCAAGCTGCCCCACCCATTGTGCATTCCCACCATCAATGGAGGAAGGTTCTCGGTGCCCAGCACCCTGGCCAGCACTTGGTATTGTCAGCAGAGCGAACTTCTCAAGATACAAATCTGACTATGTCAGAATAATTTAATGTCATTTTATTGCTTTTAGGCTAAAGATCTTTACATGTCCTAGGAGACCTTGCCCGACCTTGCTGTGTCCCCGCTCCTGCTTCCTGTGGCCTCGCCCCTCTGTGGCCTGTGCTCCAGGCCCGCTGCCCTTCCCCCAGCATCTATCTCCAGGTGCTTCGTCCTGCCTGAAACCCTCTGCCTCGATCCCTTTACTCTGTTCTTTGTTGGGTTAATGCCTTCTTATCCTTCACATCTCAGCTCCAATGTCCCTCCCTCAGCTAGCTTTTCCGACCCCCAAACTATATGTGGGTGACTTTGTGGACTTTCTCATAGCGCCCTGTGATTTTTCCATCATAGCACTTATCACAACCTGGAAACACATATTTATTTCTGTGACCATTAGATTAAGGCCCATCTCGGCCTCTAGCCTGTCATCTCAGTGGCAGGAACTGTGTCCATTTCCCTTTCTATTGTTTCTCCACTTTCTTGGTCCCATAGTGACTAGTCAATAAATATTTGTCATAATTGCGAATAAGTGACTGGTAAGATTCCCTGGAGCTGGGATGGGCCCGGAAAGGACTTCAAACAGTTCACGACTTCTGGTAGGTGGCTGAGCTTTGTGATGTAACAGAAGTTTCCCGCTATCCCAGGGCTCACCACCATCCTGTGCATCAAACATCTAAGCCAGAGATGAAGAGTGTGTTCTTCATTTTCCTTCCTGCCCCCATCCTGCCCAAGGAGGGACCAGTCATCTTGCAGCATCCTCTCCATGCCCTTCAGGGTGGAGCCAGTCTCTACCATTTACAAGTAGCTTTGTTCATTTTCTATCAGGTTTTGTGTTTTATTTTATGTTCTTTATTTTTTTATTATGAAATATTTTGACATAGCAAAAATAATACAGAGGAGAATATAATATGCATCTGTGTTCCCACCCCCAGGATAAGAGAGGAACCATTACTGATACAAATCAAGCCCTCTGCTCCCTCCAAAGGGAATCCGGAAAGTCTGGGATTTGATGGTTATTATTTTCATGTGTGTTGTTGTATTTTCCCCACATATGTGAGTATCCATAAACCATTTATAGTGTTTTTCAAATTTTAAAACTCCATATAAATATTATTAGATTGTATGCATTTTTTATTAACTCTGGCTTCTTCCCAATTTTATGTTTGTGAGATTTATTCATGCTGTATTTATAGCCTTGGTTCATTTATTTTTATTGGTGTGTAATAGTTTATTTTTCCAGTGTACCAAAAGTAGTTGTTTGTTCTCCCGCTGATGAAGAGTGAACTTGTTTCCAGTTTTTGCTCTGATAAATAATGCTGACTTAAACATTCTTGTATGTCTTCCTTCTGCACAAGTTTCTCTAGAATGTACCCGAGAGTGGACAGCAATGTTGTAAGATATGTACCCCTTAAATTATTGAGAAATGCTGTCTGACAAGGTTGTACCCATGGTGGCAAATGAGATTTTCCATGGCTCTTCATCTTTGCCATCATAGAGTGTGATCTGACTCTAGAGTTTTACTAATAATGAGAGGAAAATGGAAACTCATAATGCGATTTAATTTGTATTTCCCTAATGACCAATGAGATGATCATCTTTTTATCAGTGATTTTCATGCTTCTGAGAATCTTTTCGTGGATTTTGCCCATTTGATGGTTGCTTGTCTTTTTCCTACTGCTTCACAGAAGTTGTTCATGTGTCACTGACCCTCATTCTGTGTCTGTCAGCTGTGTGACAGGTTCCCTCTCCCAATTAGAGATCATCTTTTCACTTTGTTTGTGGTGACTTTGGGCACACAAACATTTTTAATGTTAAGATGGTCAAGGTTTTTCTTTCATGGTTTGTACTTTTTGTGAATTGCTTAAGAAAACCTTTCCTATTCTAAAATAATGAACACATTACCATACTTTTATATTTTTAAATATATAATTTATATATATTTATAAATATTTTATTCCAGGAGTTTCAAACTTCTTCCCCCACATTTAAGTCATGAGTTCACCAGGGTTTACTGATGTGCTTGATTGGAGGTGGGACCTGACTTTATTTTTTCCATCAAGATAATCGATTAATTGACTAGCCGGTCCTTTTCATATTGATCTGCCATGCCACCTCTGTCAAGTGTAAAGTTTCCATATTCAGATGGGAATATAAAGTTTCCATATGTGTTTCTGGGTTCACTATTCTGTTCCACTGGTTCTCGTTTCTATCCTTGCACCTAACACACTGCACTATCTTTTCCTCTCCCGTCTCGGAGCACAGGCTCCGGATGCGCAGGCCCAGAGGCCACGGCCCACGGGCCCAGCTGCTCTGTGGCACGTCGGATCCTCCCTGACCTGGGCGCGAACCCACGTCCCCCGCATCGACAGGCGGACCCTCAACCACTGCGCCACCAGGGAAGCCCACTGCACTATCTTAGTTGTACTGGCCTTATATTAAGTCTTAACACCTTCCAGGACAAACGCCACTAACTTTGAAATTGTCTTGGCTATTCTTACTCTCCTATATGTATTTTTAGAATCCAGTTGCCAAGTACAATGAAAAACCTTTTGGAGATTTTGATTGGAATTGAATTAAATTTAGAAATTAATTTGGAGGAACTTGACATATTTATGATGCTGAATCTTACCATCTCTGAGAAAAGCTTATCTCTCTGTTACTATGGCCCTCTTTAATTTTTTTTTTTAATAAAGTCTCACTGGTTGTTACATAAAGCAACTTGTAAATCTTTTGCTAGATTTCTTTTTTTTTTTTTTAACATCTTTATTGGAGTATAATTGCTTTACAATGGTATGTTAGTTTCAGCTTCACAACAAAATGAATCAGTTATATATATACATATATTCCCATATCTCTTCCCGCTTGCGTCTCCCTCCCTCCCACCCTCCCTATCCCACCCCTCCAGGCGGTCACAAAGCACCGAGCTGATCTCCCTGTGCTATGCGGCTGCTTCCCACTAGCTAACTACCTTACTTTTGGTAGTGTATATATGTCCATGCCTCTTTATCGCTTTGTCACCGTTTACCCTTCCCCCTCCCCATAGCCTCAAGTCCATTCTCTAGTAAGTCTGTGTCTTTATTCCTGTTTCACCCCTAGGTTTTTCATGACATTTTTTTTTTAAATTCCATATATATGTGTTAGCATACGGTATTTGTCTCTCTCTTTCTGACTTACTTCACTCTGTATGACAGACTCTAGGTCTATCCACCTCATTACAAATAGCTCAATTTCGTCTCTTTTTATGGCTGAGTAATATTCCATTGTATATATGTGCCACATCTTCTTTATCCATTCATCCGATGATGGACACTTAGGTTGTTTCCATCTCTGGGCTATTGTAAATAGAGCTGCAATGAACATTTTGGTACATGACTCTTTTTGAATTATGGTTTTCTCAGGGTATATGCCCAGTAGTGGGATTGCTGGGTCATATGGTAGTTCTATTTGTAGCTTTTTAAGGAACCTCCATACTGTTCTCCACAGTGGCTGTATCAATTTACATTCCCACCAACAGTGTAAGAGGGTTCCCTTTTCTCCACACCCTCTCCAGCATTTATTGTTTCTAGATTTTTTGATGATGGCCATTCTGACTGGTGTGAGATGATATCTCATTGTAGTTTTGATTTGCATTTCTCTAATGATTAGTGATGTTGAGCATTCTTTCATGTGTTTGTTGGCACTCTGTATATCTTCTTTGGAGAAATGTCTATGTAGGTCTTCTGCCCATTTTTGGATTGGGTTGTTTGTTTTTTTGTTATTAAGCTGCATGAGCTGCTTATAAATTTTGGAGATTAATCCTTTGTCCGTTGCTTCATTTGCAAATATTTTCTCCCATTCTGAGGGTTGTCTTTTGGTCTTGTTTATGGTTTCCTTTGCTGCGCAAAAGCTTTTACGTTTCATTAGGTCCCATTTGTTTACTTTTGTTTTTATTTCCATTTCTCTAGGAGGTGGGTCAAAAAGGACCTTGCTGTGATTTATGTCATAGAGTGTTCTGCCTATGTTTTCCTCTAAGAGTTTGATAGTTTCTGGCCTTACATTTAGGTCTTTAATCCATTTTGAGCTTATTTTTGTGTATGGTGTTAGGGACTGATCTAATCTCATACTTTTACATGTAGCTGTCCAGTTTTCCCAGCACCACTTATTGAATAGGCTGTCCTTTCTCCACTGTACATTTCTGCCTCCTTTGTCAAAGATAAGGTGACCATATGTGCGTGGGTTTATCTCTGGGCTTTCTATCCTGTTCCATTGATCTATCTTTCTGTTTTTGTGCCAGTACCATACCGTCTTGATAACTGTAGCTTTGTAGTATAGTCTGAAGTCTGGGAGCCTGATTCCTCCAGTTCCTTCTTTCGTTCTCAAGATTGCTTTGGCTATTCGGGGTCTTTTGTGTTTCCATACAAATTGCAAAATTTTTTGTTCTAGTTCTGTGAAAAATGCCAGTGGTAGTTTGATAGGGATTGCATTGGATCTATAGATTGCTTTGGGTAGTAGAGTCATTTTCACAATGTTGATTCTTCCAATCCAAGAACATGGTATATCTCTCCATCTATTTATATCATCTTTAATTTCTTTCATCAGTGTCTTATAATTTTCTGCATACAGATCTTTTGTCTCCTTAGGTAGGTTTATTCCTAGATATTTTATTCTTTTTGTTGCAATGGTAAATGGGAGTGTTTTCTTGATTTCACTTTCAGATTTTTCATCATTAGTATATAGGAATGCCAGAGATTTCTGTGCATTAATTTTGTATCCTGCCACTTTACCAAATTCATTGATTAGCTCTAGTAGTTTTCTGGTAGCATCTTTAGGGTTCTCTATGTATAGGATCATGTCATCTGCAAACAGTGACAGCTTTACTTCTTCTTTTCCGATTTGGATTCCTTTTATTTCCTTTTCTTCTCTGATTGCTGTGGCTAAAACTTCCAAAACTATGTTGAATAAGAGTGGTGAGAGTGGGCAACCTTGTCTTGTTCCCGATCTTAGTGGAAATGCTTTCAGTTTTTCACCATTGATAATGATGTTTGCTGTGGGTTTGTCATATATGGCCTTTATTATGTTGAGGTGCTAGATTTCTTTTTTGCTTACTTATTTTTGTTGCTATTATAAATGGAATCTTTTTTAAATTACTTTTTCTAGCTCTATGGTGCTAGGATATAGAAATGCATTTTATTTTTGCTGAGTGATCTTATATGCAGCAATCATGGGCAAACTCTCTTAGTTCTAATAATTTGTCTGTAGAGTCTTGAGTTTTCTGTGTAGATAATTTTGTTTCTTCCTGTTCAATCTTTATTTCTTTTTTCTTTTATTACTGAGTGGCTAGAGCCTCCAATTCAATATTAAATAAAGACAAGGATAGCAGATATTCTGCTCTACTGATGCAGTTTATTTTCAGGTTATAACCATAAAAAGTCTATTTGGATTTTCTGTTCTTTTTTCTTTATGTTTTACTTTACACATTTTCTATAATTGGTAGGCATTGCACTCGTCTTTCCTTTAACTATCTTTTGAAAAACAATTCAAGCTCCTAGAAAAGTTAAGAGAATAATTCAATGAGTACCCATTTGCCTTCTCACCTAGATTCACCAGCTGTTAACATTTTGCCACACTGACGCCATATCTCTATATATAAATACACACGCGCGCGCATGCGCACACACACACACACACACACACACACACACTTCCCTTTTACCAAACCATTTAAAAGTGAGTTGCAAACATCATGGTATTCACCCCTAAACACCTCAGCCTGCAGCTCCCAAGAATCTTCCTATTCAGCCTCATCACTTTTACCACACCTAAGAACATGAGTATTATATCAATAACTTCATCCAACATACAGCCCATCAAAAAACTTCTCCAGTTATCCTCAAAACGTATTTTATAGCTTTTTTAAAAATCTGAAATTCCATCGGATTTCACGGCATTTGCCCATTACGTCTCTCTAGTCTCCGCGAATCTAGAGCTGTTTTCCTATCTTCCCCAGTTCTGATTTGACTTGTTTCAACGTTCGTCATGCTGCGAACTTCATCCAAGCTATTGCGTGTAGGAAGAGCTCTTTTATTCTTATTGCTGTGTGATATTCCATAGTGGGTGAATGCTCCACAATTTATTTACTCATTTAAATGGTGGGCATTTGGGTAGTTTCTGGTATTTTGCTCTTATTAATAGTGTTGTTAATAACATACTTGCACATGTCTCTTGGTGAACATGTGCATCTATCCAGGAAGGGATTTGGGGGTCATTGGATGGGTGCATGTCCAACTTCAGTGAATACTGCCAAACAGTCTTCCAAAGTAGTTCTACCAATTTATTATTGCACTAGCGATGTATAATTGCTCTGTTTGCTCTGTAGATATTGTCTATCTTTTAAATTTTGGTCATTCTGGTAAGTGAGTTATAGTTTCTTACTGTGTTTTATTTTGCATTTCCTGATAACAGAGTTAAGCACCTTTTCACATGTCTTTGGATCAATTAGAGAAAATGGACATCATTGCGATATTTACATCTTTAATTCATTTCAATAATTTTTCATGGTTTTCAGTGAAAAAGTTTTGCACACATTTTATTAAATTTATTCCTAGATATTTAATGTTCTGTGGTGCTACTTTAAGAGGTTTCACTTTAAAATTTTTTGTTTTCTGTGTGTTGTTGCTGGTATATAGATTTATAATTGAGTTTTCATATTTAAAGCTTTGAATCCAGTGACCTTGCTAAACTTACTAATTAATCCTAATAGTTTAGCTATAGAGTTTTTAGATTATCTACATATGCAATCATATCCTCTACAAATAATGATAGTTTGATGTCTTCTTTTCCAATGTTTACATCATTTATTTTGTTTACTTGCCTTATATCATTAATCTAATGTTGACTACAATACAATGTTGTAAAAGTGACTATAGCATGCATCCTTGACTTACATCCGATCTCAGAGGGGAAAGCTTTCAATAATTCACTGTAATAATTCACTGTATGGCTGGTAGCATAACTGACGACATCTTGGTCCCTTACAGCCCTTTCACTAACCCTACCCAGGACTGTACTGTGCAGTAAATCACTTCTCTGTCATCAAGAGCTTTGGAGTTAATAGATATTGTTTAATAATCATTAGGACCAGGTGGCCTCTACGCTCTGTTAGTCCCCAGACAATGATGAAAATCTTCCCTGACATATTCCCGGCACCCACGAGACTAGTTACCCGTTTGTAAATCTTGACTTAGGAATGCATGTCCTGTTTCCAAGCACCTACCCCCATACCCTAGGTTAACCAGAAAATTGTCCCAGTGGCCCCTTGGCCGTGCAGAGTGCAGCTGGGAATGCTCCTGGATCCCTGTCTGCCTAATCCAGATCCCACCCTGTGAGTAAGTTACCCTACAATAAACTGACCCGTTGCTCTGTGGAGCTGCCCACCCATTTTTCGGTCTCAGTATGCCTTCTCAGTTTGGTGAGCACTTTTCCTTCCTCTGTCCTCCAACATTCACCATTAAGTATAACGTTCTCTGTAGATTTTTTGTAGCTACACTTTATCAAATTAGGAAATTCCTTTCTATTCCTAGATTGCTAAGAGTTTTATTTTTTATTGTGATTATTAATATTTATCAAATGATTTTCATGTATCTATCAGGGTGGTCATATTAATTTTTTCGCCTTTGATCTACCAGTGTGATAAATTACGTTGATCAATTTTTAGATGTTAAAGCAACCTTGCATACCTAGAATCAACCTCTCTTGTCTACGATGTGTTGTCCTTTTTATATATTGCTGTATTTGATTTACTATTTCAAGATTTTTGTATGTATGTTTATAAATAAGAATTATCTATAGGTTTTTTTAAGTTTTTTTTTTTTTCAGTTTTTGGTATCCAAGTGTCGCTGGTTTTATAAAATGAGTTGGAAGGTGTTTCTTCCTTTTCTACTCTCTAGAAGAATTTATGTAAGATTGGTGTTATTTCTGCCTTAAACATATGAAAGAATTCTCCCATGAAGCCATTTGGGACCGAGGTTTTCTTTCTGCGAAGATTTTTTACTCACAGATTAAATTTATTTAACAGATACAAAACAATCCAAAATTTCTATTTGTTCCTTTGGTCATTTGGCAAGATTTTATTTTTAAGGTACTTGTCTGTTTCACCAAAATTTTTAAAATTTACTAAAATAAAGTTGTTTATAATGTTTTCTTCCTATATTTTTAAGGTTTGTAAAACCTGCAATGATGTCATCCTTTTTGTGTCTTACAGTTGATCCTTGAACAACACAGGGGGTCGGGAGCACCGACCCCCAGTGTAGTTGAAAATCCACTTACAATTTTCAGTCGGCCGTCTGTATATGTGGTTCAGCATCCGGGATTCGGCCAGACTAGGGATGGTATAGTCCCGTGATACGTATCTATTGAAAAAATCCACATATGAGTTCAAAGCTGTGTTGTTCAAGGGTCAACCGTGTCAATAATTTGTGTTTTCTCTCTTTGTTCTTGATCAGTTTTGCTAGAAGTTTAAACATTTTATTAATCTTTTCGAAGAAACCATTTTGGTCTTAATTTGTCTCGATTCGTCTCGATTTTGAGTGTGCATTGATTTCTGATTTTGTGTCTATTATTTCCATTCTACTTTCACTGGGTTTAATTAGCTGTTTTTTCTGTCTTATTGAGATAGGAGCTTAGACCACTGATTCCATTCTTATGTTTAATATATGCATTGAAGTCTATACATTTTCCTCTAAGCATTTCTTTGGCTTTATCTCATACATTTTATATGCCTTATCTTTTTTTTTTTTTTTTTTTTTTGCGGTACGCGGGCCTCTCACTGTTGTGGCCTCTCCTGTTGCGGAGCACAGGCTCCGGACACGCAGGCCCAGCGGCCATGCGCTCATGGGCCCAGCCGCTCCGCGGCATGTGGGATCTTCCCGGACCGGGGCACGAACCCGTGTCCTCTGCATCGGCAGGCGGACTCTCAACCACTGCGCCACCAGGGAAGCCCTATGCCTTATCTTTATTGTCATTGTTTTAGTCAGGGTTCCCCGAGAAACAGAACCAATAGGATATGTGTATGTTTATAAAGAGAGATTTATTTTAAGGAATTGCCTCACGTGATTATGAAGACCTAAACTGGTGCTGCAGTTCAAGTCCAAAGGCTGCTTGCTAGCAGAATTCCCCCTTGCTTGGGAGAGGTTAGTCTTTGTTCTATTCAGGCCTTTAACTAAACGGTTGAGGTCTACCACATTATGGAGGGTAATCTGCTTTACTCAAAGTCCACCAAGTTAAATGGAAATCTCATCCCAAAAGCCCTTTGCAGAAACATTCAGAATAATGTTTGACCAATTATCTGGGCACCATGGCCTAGTTACGTTGACAGATAAGGTTAACCATCATACAATTTATTTAAAAATATTTTCTAATTTCTGTTGCTATTTCCTTTTTGACTTATAAAAATATATTGTTTGATTACCAGGCAGTTGGTAATCTTCCAGTTATCTTTTTGTTATTGATTGCTAGCTTAATTCTATAGTAATCAGCAAATATACCTGTACCTTAAATGTTTTCAATCTTTTGAAAAAATCTGAGGCTTTTTCTAATGAACCAGCATACAGTAAGTTTTGGCAAATGTATCACATGTACTTGAACAATCTGTGGATTTGGTCACTGTCAGATGCAGTGTTCTAAATAGATTAATCGGGTCATGTTTGTTAAGTGTATTTCTCAAATCTTTTATATTCTTAATTTTTTTTTTTTTGGTCTGGTTGTTTTATCAGGAACTGAGCAAAGTATATTAAAGTCTCTTGCTATGATTGTGAGTTTGTTTCTTCCTATTATTTTTGAAGGCCTATCAATTTGTGTTTTCTACATTTTAAAGTTAAGACATTGAGGACACATAGATTTAGGGCTGTAATACCTTCCTCGTATATTTACCCCTTCATCCTTACATAATGTCCCTCTATCTGGAAATGCTTCTTGTTGTAAAGTATGCTTTCTTTGACCTATAGTCTTTGAGGTATAGTCACATCAGTCTTCATCTGGCTCAAATTTGCATACTGTATCATTTTCCACTCTTTTCATTTAAATGTTCTGTGTCTTTATGTTTAAGGTATATTCTAGTTCACACACTCTCTTGTGGAATTTGACTTCATCTGGGGTCTCTAATGTGACTTCCCTTCCCCTTGTGTCCCAGGCTCTGTGTCCGTCCTTCGCACCTCCTGGCCTGTTAAAACTCAGGCTTTAACCACCAGGAGTAAAAAAGATGTTTTTAAAAAAATATTTTATTTTTAGATCACATTATTGAGGTATAGTTGACATTTAAAAAGCTGCACATATTTAATGTATACAATTTGATGAGTTTGGAAATAAGTATACATCTGTGAAACCATCACCACAATCTATTCCGTAAACATATCCATCACCTCCAAAAGTTTTCTTCCACCCTCTATATTATTATTATTATTTCTTTGTGAG
Source organism: Orcinus orca (assembly GCF_937001465.1). Taxonomy (NCBI): domain Eukaryota; kingdom Metazoa; phylum Chordata; class Mammalia; order Artiodactyla; family Delphinidae; genus Orcinus; species Orcinus orca. The sequence goes on along the minus strand of NC_064566.1, from coordinate 14,804,739 downwards.
AAGAACACAACAGTAGATGTGCCAAACTTTTAAGTATACAGTACACTATTGTTAACTACAGACACTATGTGGTATAATAGAGCTCTAGGGATTATTCATTGTGTATAACTGAAACTTTACACCCTTTGACTAACACCTTCCCCCCGAAAACCCCCAGTCCCTGGCAACCACTATTCTATTCTCTGCTTCTATGAGTTTGACTATTTTTGATTTTCCATATAAGTGGTATCATATAGTTTTTGTCCTGTGTCTTATTTCACATAGCATAATGTCCTCCAGGTTTATGCCATGTTGTCATAAGTGGCAGGATTTCCCGCTTTTTAAAGACTGAATAATATTCCATTGTATGTGTATACCGCATTTTCTTTATCCCTTTCTGTGTTGACGGATTTAGGTTGCTCCCATGCCTTGGCGATTGTGGACAATGCTGCAATGAACATGAAGTGCAGGCATGTCTTTGAGATCCTGACTTCAGTTCTTGTGGATTTATACCCAGATACAGGATTGCTGGGCCATAGGGTAGTTCTATTCTTCATTTTTTAAGAGATCTTTGAATAAACACTGACTCCAGCATTTGCTTACCCTCTGGTTAGCATTTTCTTATAGTTCCCACCCTCTCACTGCTTCCCTGAATTTACTGCCAGCTCATTCATGCTTTTAAAAATATTTTGCTTACATTTGGTAATGTATATATGTCAATGCTCCTCTCTCACTTTGTCCCAGCTTACCCTTCCCCCTCCCCGTGTCCTAACATATATACGCTACCAAATGTAAAATAGATAGCTAGTGGGAAGCAGCTGCATCGCACAGGGAGATCAGCTCGGTGCTTTGTCACCACCTAAAGGGGTGGGATAAGGAGGGTGGGAGGGAGAAGCAAGAGGGAGGGGACATGGGGATATACGTATATTACAGCTGATTCACTTTGTTATACAGCAGCAACTAACACAACACTGTAAAGCAATTATACTCCATTAAAGATGTTAAAGAAAAAAGAAAAAAAATTTACTTATACTCTCTCACGCATTTTTAGATCTGTACATACTGAGAAGCGTTCCTCTGAATACTTGTTCCAAAATATTTCTGAAGATGGAAGTCTCTTCTTCTTCATCTATTCTCTAACTGGGTTGTTTGTCATTTTCTTTCTAATATGCAGTTGATCTTTACAAGCACACTTTTATTTAGCATATGTGTTAGAAAAACATCCTCCCAGTATAGTATTCCTCTTTCAAATTTGTTAGTAGCATCATTTTTTATAGAGAAAAATCAAACTAATAAAATTAAATCTGTCCCCCCTTTTCTTTATGGTTTCTGGGTGTCATACCTTATCTAATTAAATACTTCCCACTCCTACATTTTATTTTAATTTTTTAATTGTTACATTAAGTTTCTAATTCATCTGGAATTTATTATTGTAGACAGTGTACAGAAAGGACTTAACTTTATTCAATGCAGGTGTACTGCCAATTATACTGGCACCATTTAGTAAATAAACTATTCAACCCATTGAACTGAAATGTCACCTTTCCTTTGGTGGCAAAATCAGACTTATTTTCATTGTAGTGCCTTCAGATCTAAGTTTTAATACTTCCTAGGGCAAGTTCCTCCTCACTATGACTTTCCAAAAATTTTCTTGGCAATTCTTGAATATTTATTCTCCCATCTAAACTTTTAAATTATTTTTCCTGTTCCAGAGAATTATATTATTATATTTTTCATTGTATTTTATATTAATTTGGGAAGCTTTTTCTTTCCATGCCCTTCTTTAAAAATTGTTTTCTGCTATACACATATAGTTGAAATCGCAGAATTAATTTGCTTCTGTACATGTAATATGCCGACTCTTCTGTACATCGTTCCATTTAATTCTCACCACGATCTCTGTGAAGGGATTATTGATATCCCCGTGTTAGGGTAAAAAAGAGAAGGATAGAGAAAGGGAGTAATGTGCCCAAGATCACTAGTTAGAGTGGGCAGGGGTCCGGCTCCGATATTCTATGTGACATGCTCCCAAGGTGACGTGGGCATCTGAGAATTCATTTCCAGTGGTTTGGGATCCATTCTCAGGCCCACATCTTCTTGTCTGAGTGCTTGGCTTATTAAATGAGTCAAAAATCCACTTTGTATAGACCAAAAGATCTACTCTGCCACCTCTTGGGACACTGATTTCATCTTATAGCGTAGACCAACTGTCTGCTGGGGTCTAGGCACTCATTCTTTCTATCTCTCCCTTACTCAGCAGTTAAGTGGGGAGACGCCTAGTGCACACAAGTGCCGATATGCATATGTCAGGGTTGTGGGCACTGTCACATGTCTATATGTCACTGTTATCGGCACTGTCGGAGATCAAAGAAGAACAAGGCTTTGCCCCAGTGAACTTACAATATATCTGAAGACTTACAAATGTGCATAGACAGGTAAAGTACAGACTAAAACAGCCAGCACGGGACTAGCTGCTGGTGTTCCTGGTGAGTCCTCATGTCCAATGCCTGGCAGGTATAACATTTTGGAGAATGAAGGAATGAACCAAATCTACAACACAGGAGACTAAGGGACAAAGGGGATGAAAGGGGTCTGTTTTACATCAATGTAAAACAATTCTCTCAATTGGAAAAAGAAGCCGAATCAGGAACACACCCAACTGAGATCAGTTCTGTAAAATCATCTTTGAAATAAAGGAGGGGCCTTTTATAACAATGTTCTCATGAAGATGAAAGGAGGCGATGGTCTCTGGGCAGAAACAAAGGCAGCCCTTTCTCTCTCTCTCTCATTACCTTGTCCAGATTCCTGCCTGAGAAGAGGGCACTGCGTTGGGCCAGGGGCCCAGGAAAGGAGCTGGGACATGTGGGCTGGTTCTTGCCCTCCCCCAGCCAGCCTGGGTTTCCTCTTCCACCTGCTGGATGGCTCTGTTTTGGGGTCAGCACTGATGTTTCTTCTGGTTTATCAACTGCCCACCTGTCTTATAATGAGTTCATTTTTATACTGAGACTGTATCTCCTAACTTAGGACTCCTATTTTTCAAAAGTATGGTGAGTTTAAAGCTTAAAGCAAATTGAGCAATCAGTTCATTCATAATTTCCCAAGTTAATCCATGGCAAATTATATTCTTTAAGATCTTAATTGATTTCCCACATAAAAGGAGGGGAATGCTCTGTGGTCAGTAAAGTTTGAAGATGTTGGATTGAAGAGAATTGGTTTCTTTACGGTAGGGCAGTTTTAGGTCTCTTAACATCCTCATGTGCATTGGAACTGCAAAGAGGGGGTTCCAGTCGAAATTACTTATTTGACCTTGGAACTTATTTTCCCCTAAGTTTCACCATCTTCTTGGGATAGAGTGTTCCACAGGAAACTCTGGTCCAGTCCAATCCTTTTCACAGCTGTAAGATCTGAGCCTCAGAGCAGGGAATGATTTGCTCAAGGTTCCTTGTTCACGGGTGGCCAATTCTGGAATGCTGACCCTGAATCTGGGGCTCTCTCAGTGAAATTGACCATCCTTTCTGAGCCAGAGTGGGCTGAATGGTGGACACAGTTGACATCTAGATTTTATGTGAACTAAATAGAAAACCATGACGGCTTTGTCCAGAGAAGAATGGCGGGATCTGCTAGGTTGGATGGTGGGATTGGGGCAGTGGGTTCACCTCCTCTCTGCGTCCCGCCCCCTCTGTCAAGAACGCTTCGCGATGGTGCCACAGCTCTGTGATGCGGGCCTAGAACTCAGCTCTCCAGTGCACATTCCCAGGGCCCAGCTGCCTGAGGCTGGCAAAGACGCTTTTCTGAGGGGGTAAGTGCCCCATGGCTGATTTCAAGCCCGACTTCTGGGAGAATTGATTCTGTCTTCTACTTCCTGTGTGGCAGGGCTCCTCCACCTATTTCTCGGTTCCTACAAAGGAGCCCATTTTCACTAATATTGAAGAACAAGGGAGACACAGATTGGGTAAGGAAAGCCTAGGCCCAGTTCCAGCAAAGACTGAGTCTTGTTTTCTCCCTGACTTTCTAAGTCAGTTATTTGGTGTAGAGGGATACCTGGGATTGGAAGGATGAGACCAGCGTCCATACTTCCAGGGAACAGACTGGGCAAAGCAGGGGTTAGAGAAGGGACTAGGGTTTCCATTCATGGCTCACACACTGAGTGTGGCACGGAGCCTCAGGGTAAAAACCCAAATAGGGTGATTCAGTAGATCCGATCTGATTGGATTCAGAAAATCCAGTCCATGGGCTGGATTCTTAAGAGAGTTTGGAACAGAGTCTCCTGGACATCAATGAACCTTGTGCATCGATTGACTTTTGTCCTGGGTATCTCTGAATACAGCTTTTCCTTTGCATTAGGGCTGATGTAGAGAGCAGCCCTGAGCCTCGGAAAGTCTCTAATCAGATATTCTAGCAAAGCCCCTGGAGGAGAGGCTCCCAGGAGGAGAATCTGGTGATTACCCACCCGCTCTGCCCAAGCAGAGGACTGAAGGAAGGGTGGAGCTGGGCAATGGGTCTCGCCACTGGGTGGCGCTGTGAGCTGCAGAGGTGGATTCTGGAGGACATGTCTCAGGCTTCCGCTCCGAGACGGCACCTGGTCTGCATCCCTCATCTGCCATTGTGGGGCTCACAGGAGAGACCACAGTGAAAACGACTCCGCATTGTACACGAGAGCCTCACTCTCACCAGTGGTGGTTGATCATTTTATCCCGTATGCGAATTCCTGGGGCTCTCGGGGTCTAATCTGAAAGGAACATTCTTCTAGGACTCCTATAAGACCCCTTTGCTCCCGCCTTCATCTGCTTGCCCGGAGGAAGCTGAGGTGGTGCGGGGCCCCCGTTCTCGTAGGAAAAGGTGGGTCATTGCTCCCCCTTCTTCCCTGATCCGTCCTCCTAGCAAGTGACACGGAAGGGGAGCCTCTAGAGAAGGGGATGTGAAAGGAAACCTTAGGATGAGGCATAGAAGGGAAGTCACGGGTGTGGGGTATGTGACCTCGGCCAGGCCCTCCTGTCCCCGTCCTGATTCTGGCCACAGCTGTGTATGCCGCAGACACAGGAGCAAGGCCCCACGTGAGGGCAGCTGTCTGCAACAGTCGTGGCAAGATCCCTGCTGCGAGGCGTGCGACAGAGGGACCGGCTGTCCTTTGGGGGGCTCGTGATGGGGCTGATCCCGCTGTGCCCCTGTCGGCATCCCGGGTCCTAGGCCTGAGCCTTCGCCACCACAGGCCACTTCACCTCCAGCCTCCACCTTCTCCCGGGGCCTGAGCAGCCCTTCACGTAGCTTTGATTCTCAGTCAGCAAGCGGGGCCTCTCTTCCACCAGCGCGCTTCTGCCTCCGGACTTCACATTCTTCACCTCCACGCCTTGACTTTCCTGTTCACCGACCCCAGCGTACGCTCAGCTCCTAGAGCCTAAACCCCGCCCAGACCCCTCCCATCTCTGGGCTCCACCCCCTCAGCTGACCCCACCCTCTGTCAGGGTCTCAACCTTTCACCGAAAGGAGCCTCCCCGTGGATCTGACTGATTCGTTTGCCTGTCATGAACCACCACCAACCCTCTCCCCACTGCCAGACCCAACTTTGAGTCATTCAGGCTGACCCGGTCCCATCCTCTCCCAACAATCCCAGGCAGGGCCCACTCACGTCTACTGGTATTAATTTTATTTTCTTATTTTCTCTAGTCTTGATGTATCTGGGTTCTTGCTGGCCTGGGAGAGTTTACCCCTCCCAAGGGTGGCCAATTCTTAGACACAGCAAATGATTCGCCTGTGAGAGTCCGAGTTCCTTCATTTGCACCTGCTCAAATGTCCTATTTTTAAAACACAGTACTTTTTCATAACACAGTCATTGAAAAGAAGACAAAGTGAGAGCAACCAGTAGACCCAACCCCAAGACTGGCTTACGCAGTCCGTCCTCTCCAAAACTTTGTACAGCTGTACCGGTGGGTAGGGTTGCACAAGAAAAGTATGAAGAACACTTTGTTGATAGTGAGAAATTTAGAGTATGCAATACTTCTTGGAATTCAATGTTAACAATATCGAGTTGACACAAGAGTTAGCAAATTTACTTAACTTGGCCATAGGTTTGAAAGCGATATGCTTTTGTTTTGAAGCCATATCATTCCTCTGAAAGATGTGAACCAGTTGTGTCAACATGGATGCATATAACAAAGGAGAGTTCTTTTAAGTACTAGTTTTAATTATTGGAAAACTTTTTTTGGTGGTAAAATAAATCTAACAAAATCTTTAACCATTTAAAAAGTATACAGTTCAGTGGCATTGAGTACATTCACAATGTTGGGCAGCCTTCACCACGATCTAGCTCCAGAACATTTTATTTTCCCTAAAAGGAAACCTCACACCCGTTCATCCGCGATTCCTCATTCCTCCCATTCCCGCGACCCAGCCTCTGACACCTACTGCTCTGTTTTCTGTCTCTTTGGATTTTCCCATTCTGGATATTTCATATAAATGAAATTTTAAATGACGTGACCTTTTGTGTTTGGCTTCTTTCACTTAGCATGATGCTTTCAATGTTAATCCATGCTGTATCCTGTATCACTGCTTCATTCCTTTTTATGCGTGAACAATTTTCCATTGTTTGGATAGCCTACATTTTAATTCATTCACCAGTTAATGGGTGGAAACAACGGGGTTGTTTCCAGCCATTTGCTATTGTGAACAGTGCTGCTATGGATTTTGTATACAGCTTTTGCTTGAACACCTGTGTTGAAGAAGCTATTCTTTCCTCCATGAATAGTCTTGGCACTCTTGTGGAAAACCAATTTACCATATATGTATTAGTTTATTTCTAGACTTTCAATTCTATCCCATTAATCTGTATGTCATCCTTATGTAAGTACCACACTGCTTTTATTATTGAAGCTCTGTAGTAACTTTTGAAATCAGGAAGTATGAGTCCTCCAACTTTGTTCTTTAAAAAAATTTTTTGGACTATTTGGGGACCCAATTCCATATGAATTTTAGGATAAGGTTTTCCATTTCTGCAAAAACTGAACCTGGGATTTTGAAAGGGATTTCACTGAATCTGTAGATCATGTGGGATTATTGCCATCTTAATGCTATTAATTCTTCCAATCCATAAACATAAGCTATTTTTCCCTTTCTTTTAGATTTCCTTTAATATCTTTCTGCAATCTTTTTCATTTTTGATGTACAAGTCTTCCCCAAAATAGAAGAGATGGGAACCTTTTTAACTAATTACATGAGGTCAACATTATCCTGATATCAAATCCAGTCAAAGGCATCACAAGGAAAAAAACTACAGATCAATATCCCTTACAAATACAGATGCAAAATTCTCAACAAAATAGTAAACTGAATCCAATAGCATATTAAAAGGACTATACACCACGACCAAATGAGATTTATCCCAGCAATGCAAGGGTGATTTAAAATATTAAAATCAATATAATACACCACATTAATAGAATGAAGAAAACAACCACATGAATTAATATCAAAAAGCATTTATAAAACCCAACACAACTTTCATAATAAAAACACCCAACAACCAGAAACGGAACTCCTCAACCTACTAAAAGAAATCCCCACAGCTAACATCATCTTCAGTAGTGAAAGACTGAAAGTTTTTCCTCTAAGATCAGGTATAAGACAAGGATGCCCGCTTTCATCACTGTTATTGAATATTGTACTGGAAATTCTAACCAGAGCAATTAAGCAAGAAAAATAAATAAAAGGCACCCACATTGGAAAGGGAGAAGTAAAAGTGTTTGTATTCTTTTGAGGGAGGTCTGTTAGTAGCAAGTGCTCTGTTTTATATTTTGCTTTTGTGGTTGAAAGATTGTTTCATTAGTTGTACAGCTCTAGGTTGAAAGTTTCTCTCAGCACTTTTAAGACAATATTCTACTATCTTCTGACTTCCATTAGGGTTTTAGTGAGGTCCGATGTCTCTATAATTGTCTTTCCTGTGTAACAATTTTTTCTCCCTTGTTGCTTTAAGATATTCTCTCTGTGTTTAGTGTTCTGCAGATTCACTGCCATAGATCTAAGGGGTGGCTGTGAGGGTGATCTGTGCTTCTCAGCTTTAAAAGAAAATAATTACACTGGGGAAAGTGGGCAATCTTCCAGAAAAGAGAAAGACCACAGTCATTCTGAACCCATGCAATACAAGGAACACTTGCTAAAATTATACTTGCCTCTTAACTCAAGATTCTCCCTTCAGCCAGGTGAGCAAACAGCTTCTAAAATAAAGCCCATATCGGCTGAGGTGGGCCTCTGGTGGGCGAGGGTCCCAGAAGCTGGTGTGATAAGGGGAGGGAGTTATGGACTTTTGCTCTCTGTAGTGTGGTTTTGTGCAGGGCTGGGGATACTAGGTAAACGTGCTCCATCAGCCTGGGGACAATGACACCATACTGACATCATCGCTACGCGAACAGCACTTCTGGCAAGGACCTCAAACACTAGTTATTGGCGGGGTGGGGTTGGGGTCTCTAGGGGTGAAAACAAGGTCACACAGCAGACATGAAATATTATTATTCTGATGTTACCTCCAGAAGGTGTTTTATGGGCTCAAGAACTAACCCTCCCAGCTGGCACAGAGGGCTCCCCCTGTGCTTTCTGAACACTGTGAGGGCCCCCGTTCTGCATCATTTCCAGCCCAGACACAGGTCTAGCTCAGAGCTCAGGTCCTTGTCCTGTCCTGGATCTTCCCAGTACCCCAAAAGTGCCTTGTCACCCACTATTCTTTGTTCTGGTAGTGGTAGAAAAAACAATCAGCACCATTTAGTACCACCAGCGTGTCCACACATCACTGAGTCCCTAAGAGGTATTTCCTGCTATGACCCCATTTGTCAGATGAGAACACTGATGTTCTGAGCAGTCACATGGCCCATCAGGGTTGAAACCAGTGTAGCTGTCCTTTCTCTTTCCACCTCTATGGACCTCCCAATGCTCCTCAGCCCTGGACCCATTCTCTTTTTTCTCTATTCTTCTTCAACCAGATGTACCCCTGACACTTGTACACACCCCACCTGGCTCAGCCATAGAACTGACTCTGAGGGTGAAACCAATCTCCTTTCTTTTCAGTGAAAAACTACCTTGACCTTTCAACCTGATGCCTGCCGTTACCTAATGAGGACAAGCTGGCTTGGGCCTGAAACCAAACAAGATGCTGCTACATCCTGACTGCTTTGCTGGCCATTTCTCCCCCTCCTGCCTGTGGGCTGTTGTGTAACTTGCACTCCTCAGCTCTGACCGGTGATCACCTCAAGCCTGATTTTAGTGAAGCAAAATGGGGACTTTGCGATAATTGGTGGTTTCTGGCAAAAGCCTGTTTATAACAGAGAGAATTGGGGGAATCTGAAAGCAGAGACAAGTTTGGTCAAGTTGGAGAATGCAGCGTGGCAAGTTGGGCCGCCAGCCCTAGAGGCCTGAGGGAAAGGGTGACCGATCTTTCTACACTGGGGTTTCTGTTCTTGTGTTGGATACGTTTCCACAGTTTAACCTCAGACACAACCTCTAGATGCACAGCAGTAATAGCTCCTATCAACTGAGTGCTTACAATGTCCCTGGCTCTGTGTTGAGCATGTGACATGCATTCATATTTTGGTTGTAGTGGGGTGAATGGTGGCCCCTAAAAGCCGTGTTCACATCCTAACCTCCAGAACCTGTGAATATGACCATATTTGGAAAAGGGGCCTTGGCAGACATAATGAAGTTAAGGCTCTCAAGATCATTCCTGATTATCCAGGTGGGCCCTATATCCAATTCCAAGAATTCATATAAAAGACACATAGACAGGTGACAAAGCCCATTGAGAAGAGAGAGGGGCAGAAACTGGAGTGAGGCAGTCACAAGCCAAGGAACACCCTGTCCCACTAGGAGCTGGAAGAGACAAGGAAAGATGCTTCCCTAGAGCCTTCAGAAGGAGCGCAGCCTTGATTTTGGACTTCTGGTCTCCAGAACTGCGAGAGAATAAATTTCTGTTGCAAGCCACCCAGCGTGTAGCAATCTGTTACGGCAGCCCTAGGAAATTAATGATTTCTTCAACAACTCTGGGAAACGGGCATTGTTATTATCTCCCATTTTGGAGATGAGGAAAGTCAGGCACGGAGCTCAGATAACTTGTCCAGGGTCCCGAAGGTGGGAAAAGACAGCACCAAGGTGAAAATCAGACAATGATGTGCCCAGAGTCACAACCTGACCCCTGTGGGTTTCCATCAGAAAAATGAGGATGTTGGAATAAAAGGCTGAAACACATTCTTCCCCCAGGTTTCCCCATAAACTTGTATGAATGAATTCAATGGAACCAAGGAGAAAAGGCTACAAGCTGCTTCGGCCCATGGCCTCTTGCTGCCCCCTAGTGACCAAGGTGATGAATGTCATGGCATCATTTCTCTTGGTCTTGTTTCTAGCTCCACCTAGAAGAGGTAAAACAAACCCAGCCCACTTTAGCAGAATAAAACTTCAGAAAAGAAATGTCTCTGTGTGCTCTGCCAGGGTTCCCTTGCACATGTTCAGTGGCTAAAGAAGAGGGGTCACGTCTATCTCATTAGGGCACACCAGCGCTGAGCCTTGAAGCATGAGAGGAGGTGAGTTGTGGCAGGAAGTGCTGGGTGGGACCCCCTTCTACTCCTGGGTGAACCTGGGCATGGTGCAGCCCTCTCAGAGCCTCCAATTCCTTGTCTGTGAAATGGGAATAATATCTGCCTCACGCTTGTAAGATTAAATAATGTAAAGTGCCTGGCATGTGGTAGGTCCTCAATGAAGGTGAATACTCGATATATTTTGTGTGAATGAAATGCAATCACCTACATAAAGGAAAATGTCACAGTCTAGAAGGAAGGGAGCCATAAATAGTGTGAGAATGAGCAGGAAGCAGGACTGTATCCTGGGGAAAACCCTGGACTTGTCAAGAGCTTTACAACCTAGATTTATTAGCCCTGACACACACTCGCTCTGTGTCACTTCTCTGTATGCCTTGTCATCTGTGAAATGGAAAGTTGAATAACAGAATCATCTAGAAGGCACTCAGCTTCCAGTAACTGAAGACCCACAGACAGTGACTTAACCCAGTGGCCAAATCTGGCTTCCCGTTTGTTTTCACGCAGCCCATGAGCTAAGAATGACTTTTACAGTTTAAATGGCTAGAAAAAAATTCAAAAGAAGGAACAGTTCGTGACATATGAAAAATCTATGAAATTCAAATATCCGTGTCTGTAAATCAAGTTCTGTTGGAATCCAGCCATGCTCATTCTTTTACGTGTCGTCTATGGTTCCTTTCCTGCTACAACAGCAGAAATAAGGAGTTGGCTGGGAAAGCTGAAAATATCTGGCCATTTACAGAAACAGCCAACCTCCAACTTAATCAACAAAGCTATTTAATTATCTCACTTAAGTAGTTGAAATTGACAGCACTCTGGGTCTATACTCCCACAATTCTCTTGGCCTTTCCTCCTGGTCACAAAGTGGGAACCTCGGTTCCGTGAATCACAATCTACATTCAAGGCAGGAAGTAAGAAACAGAGGGAAAAGATTTTCTCCTGCCATGTCGCTTTTATCTGAGAAGAACATTATTTCCCAGAGGTCCTACCATTTGATTATAAGAGGGCAAGAGCACGGGAGAACAGAGAGGCAGTAACTGCGAGAACCTCAGTGAGCGACGGGGGGAGGGGGTGGCTTGAATTCAGAGGATGAAGATGGCGAGGTGTGGACAGATTCTGGATACATTTTTGGGGAATTGCTTCTGGGCTGATTGGGTGGGGGTGGGAGGCAGAGAAAGGGGAGACCAAGGGTGTTACCCACATATTTGGCTTAAACCCTTGGGGAGCTCCTGGGATGATTGGACAAGTTTTACAGAAAAGGTAACACTTAGGAACTAATCCAAATGCACTTCTTGTATAAGAGCTCTGAGAGTGTGTGTGTGTGTGTGTGTGTGTGTGTGTGTGTGTGTGTGTCTGTGTGTTGGCTTTAGCTGGCAGACCTCCTCCTCTCTCACTAGGATGCCCCTGTGCCCAGCAGGTTGGGCAGGAAGCAGAGGGGTGGAGTGGTACTTACCACTAGGAGGTTGGCACAGGCTTGCCCACTGCAGCTACTTATTCCTACCTGGCCTCACAGCATGCTCACCACATGCCACGCACAGTGCAAAGCACTACCAATATTAAAAGATGTAATCCTCGGAACAGCCCTATGAGATAAGTGCCATTAACAATCCTCATTTTACAGATGGGGAAATTTGGGGTTCAGAAAAGTGAGGTGACATGCCCAAGGTGAAACAGCTGGTGGGTGGCAAAGCCAAGATTTGAACTCGGGCCTTCGGATTTCAGAGTCTAGGTTTATCAACCATCCCTTCCAGCTATGGTAAGGGAAGGCAGGGTAGAGGTCTGAGTAGTTTATCTTCCTTTCAGCACCTCTAAAAGTAAAGGCACTTGGCAAAGTGCTGGCACATAGTAAGTCCTCAATAAACTCTAATAATTGGAGTTATTTTTATTAACACCCAGGAATCAGGCAGGCTATGGCCCTCCTGAGCTCCCATGTTCTGTAGGAGACAGAAGATGCAAGTTAGGGGGAAAATACTGATTTACATCATTTGCCAAATCTTCAAAAATAACTGGCAGGAGAGGAGAGATCAGACAGAATGTGTAAGTCTCTCTGTTTTTCTTTATTTGTTGTCACACTATTATATTTGAAGAGTGGAAACTTAGCAAGAAAAAGAGCATACGTCTGCCCACATTTTTCTAGATTTACATTCTTTTTGCTTATTGGAAAAGAAAAAAATAGGACCAAATGTTAAAGGCATGAAAAAAAAATTCAAAAGGCAAGAAATATGGAGGGAAAAAAATCAGACTGGCAGCTATGTGGAAATTGAAAAATGCAAATGACATGGAGCTTGTTCCAATTATCTGACACCCCCGGGTTGGAATTGATTCCTGCTGTTGGGAGGGAAAAAATCGGATGAGAAAATTCTGCAAGCGAGATCCTCAAAACTTTGGAGGGAAATTCAATCCCAGACACAAAAGTGAGCCTGAGGGGTGGGTTGGGAAGTGGAGAATGTGGGAATCCGTTTAGGAGGTGAGCTGGCAAGAGTTCCTGCCTCTAGGGTTGATGTCCCTGTAGTAATAAGGATTCACCTCCAGGGGGCCACGGACTTTCTGTACTGCAAAGATGTGGCCCCAGGGCCGGCCGTGGGAAAGTGAGAGGCACTTGTTGGATGCACACGGAGGGGAGAGAACAGATTTGGAACCCCAAAGGCAGGACAGCCCTGGCTGCCCCAGCAGTGCTCTCTCCATTCAGAATGGACTTCAGCAAGGCCTTCTGTAGTCAAAACCAAACCACGAAAGAGTAGCTGTACAAAAGAAAAAGAAAGTGGCCAGTTGGGCAGAAGGGAGCCACACACTTCAAGAAAGCTATTCCAGAAGGAAGTCTGTGGTCAGTAATGTTTGCTCATGAGAACTGCTTTTCTGGGAATGACAGGCTCATTAAGGAGGAAATGGAAATGATGCCATAAATCAGAGGTCAACAAAGTTTTCTGTCAAGGGACAGTTAGTAAATATTTTAGGCTTTATGGGCTGTTGGGCTCTGTTGCAACAGTGCTGATATAGCATGAGATTAGCCATAGACAATGAGTAAACAAATGACCATGTCTGTGTTCTAATAAATTTATTTATGAACATTAAAATTTGAATTTCACGTTAAGAGAATGAAAAGACATGCCACAGACTGGGAGAAAATATTTGCAGAATAAGTCTGATGGAGAAACTGATATCCAAAACATACAAAGAACTCTTAAAACTCAACAATAAGAAAATTAAACAACCCAGTTCAAAAATAAGCAAAGGATCTGGACAGACACCTCAACAAAGAAGATATACAGAAGGCAGGTAAGCATATGAAAAGATGCTCAACATCGTAACTCGTTAGGGAACTGCAACAATGAGGTACCATTACATACGTACTAGAGAGGCTAAAATCCAAAACACTAACACCAAATGCTTACAAGGATGTGGAGCCACAGGAACTCTCATACTTTGCTGGTGGAAATGAAACATGGCGCAGCTACTTTTGGAAGACTGCTTGGCACTGTCTAACAAAACCAAACATACTTTTACCATACAATCCAACAATCACACTCCTTGGTATTTACCCAAATGAGTTGAAAATTTATGTCCACACAAAACCTGCATGAAAATGTTTATAACAAACTTATTCTTATTTGCCAAAACTTGGAAATGACCAAGATGTCCTTCAATAGGTGAATGGATAAGCCAGCTGTGGTCCATCCAGACCTGGGATGTCACTGAGCCATAAATAGAGATGAGCTAACAAGCCATGAATATACACAAAGGAAACTCAAATGCATATCACCACATGAAAGGAGCCAATCTGAAAAGGCTACCTACTGCATAATCCCAACTACATGACTTTTCAGAAAAGGCAAAACTATGCAGACAGTAAAAAGACCAGTGGATGCCGGGGATTTGGGGGGAAGGAGGAAGGATGAATAAGTGAAGGCTATGTACACGTGCAGATGACTTTTACAGCAATGAAACTATGCTGTATGATACTGTAATGGTGGATACACGTCGTTATATATTTGTCAAAATCCATATAATATACATCACCAGGAGTGAACACTAATGTAAACAATGGACTTCAGCTAATTATAATGTATCAATATTGGCTCATCCATTGTAACAAATGTGCCCCACTAACGCAAGATGATAATAGAAGACACTGGTAAGGTTTCTTACTGGTGGTAAGGGGATATGTGGAAACTCTGTACTTTATGCTCAATTTTTCCATAAACTTAAAACTAGTCCAAAAAAAAGTGTATTTAAAAAAAAAAGAAAGAAAAATAATTTAGATTTCATACATTTTCATGTGTCAACATGTTCTTTTTTGATAGTTTTGGAACCATTTAAAAATGTAAAAAGCAGTTTTAGCTTGTTCATACAAAAATAGGATCATACAAAAATAGGCAGTGGACTTGGCCCGCAGGAGGTATTTTGCCAATCCCTATCCCTGTGAAATCGTCTTTATAAAGGTGAGTCTCCTCTGAGAGCTCGAGCCTGGGAGGGGGATAGAGGGCAAGGGAAGGAGCCGCTCCCTGATGACACACTTCATGCACGTTATTCCTGCTACAGTCACAGCCAGCCTACAGGCTGGAGTCACCCCCACATGTGAGGGTTTTGCTGACTCAGAGTGACCATGGGAAGCTGGGGGTAGAATGAGCTTGAGCAGGGTTTCCTGAGCCAGGTGGCCTGGGTTTCAATTCCAGTCCTACCACTTGCTGGCTCTGTGGCCTCACACTGATGACTCAGCTTCTCTGTGCAGTGTTTGCACACCTGTAGAACACAGATGACAGCGGTCACATCTTTTACACAGGTGTGTTGTGCAAGTCAGATGGTCTATACACTGTTATAGTATATCCAGCCCCTAGCCCAGTCCTGGCACATAGTCAAATATTTTTGGAAGGAAAGGAGAGGAAACTGTATAAGTCAGCTATTTCTTCAACAGTGCTGCATAACAACCATCCCCATACTCAGTGTTAAAACTAAAATCCTTTATTCTCATACTCATGATCAGCAGGTCAGCTGCAACTTGGCTGGGCTGGGCTGGACCCCTGACTCCAGGCTCCAGTTTCTCCAGTTTGCAGTGTAAGTTCAGATCTGCACTGTCTCTCTTTCATCTTCCTTGGCCCAGTGGCCACTTGGTGTGGGTGGTTTGCTCTCCGTGTCTCACCTTGGTGCCCAAGGGAAGGGAACGTGGCTACTGGGGGCATGTTGTCTTGTGGCAATCAGTGGAGCATAAGAAGACATGCGCAGTGCACAAGCCCAGTTCAAGGGTGTGATCGCATCACATCCACTAATAGTGTCATGTCATGTCCATCGACCAGAGCAAGCCCTGTGGCCAGGCCCAAAGTCATGTTTCCCTGTAGGTGACAGAAATCCATGATCCATATTCCAGAGTTGATGCTGCCTGTGTCCCTGCAGGCCTGGAGTTCCTCAGGTTCAGAGATTGCCTTTTATCTTGAATTCTGCCTAGAAGAGGTTTCCTAAGACCGAGTCCAAGAGGCCAGACACCAAGGTGCTAGACTTCTTGTTACAGGAGGAAAACCAAACTCAGATCTGTCTGAGCCGGGGCTGAGCTGGCTGTTCTGTAATTTGCACTGAGCAAGAAGGAGGGTGTGGCTTTCTGAAACCAAGAAATAAAGCCCTAGGCATGGCAGGAAGGGTCAGATGAGGGAGGACAGAGGTGACAGCAAAACACAGACGGGACACCTGAGTGTCCACCAGAGTCCATCCTTCCTTCCTGCATAGACTGCTGCCCTATAATGGCCCACAGACAGATTCTTTAATTGATTTTTCATTAAAAATAACTTTTTTGGATTTTCTGATTTCAAAAGCAACACCTAATCTCTGGAGAAAAGTTAGAAAATGCTGGTAAGCAAAATAAAAGCAAGAAAATAAAAACGCACCTATGATCCTACCGCTCAACAATAACCACTCTTTACATTTGCTTAGTGTCCTGGCCTTTTCCCTATGAGCACAACATATTCATATGTTCGTTTACAAAGATGGAATCACACACTGCATCTCCACTGTAACCTTTTCTCCTCATGTGGCAGTGTATAATCAACGTCCTTTTGTGTCAACAATCTATAATCTCATTCTTAGTGGCTATGTAGTATTCCACTGTATGGGTTGTCAAAAGTTCAGAAAGAATAGAAGCAAAACAAATGAATCACTGAAGTTGTAATTAGTAAAAGTTTATTGTGTAATTAGTAAAAGTGGGAGCACTCAAGCCAAAATGTGGAATGAGGCTCAAAGTTATATTGTTTATAAAGCAGCTTATATAGGGACTTCCCTGGTGGTCCAGTGGTTAGGACTCTGCGCTTCCCCTGCAGGGGGCACGGGTTCAATCACTGGTCAGGGAACTAAGATACCACATACCAAGCAGTGCAGCCAAAAAATAAAAATAAATAAAATAAAAATAAAGCAGCTTATATAGTGTGGAGGCAGTGAATGTTTATTCTTCACAGTGATTGGTTATAATATTTATTGGTTACAATAAATAAAATAAAAATAAAGCAGCTTATATAGTGTGGAGGCAGTGAATGTTTATTCTTCACAGTGATTGGTTACAATATTAGAGTTTTCCTAAAAGAAAGGGAATTGGTTAGTGGTTACCTCTTTTCAATTTGGGGGAAAAATTTAAGTTTCAATTATGATTTTCAGAGGCAGAAGCAAGAAGTGATCCAGGTCAAGTTAGCCTCATTTGTCTTGCAAAATAAGCTAAATTAAGCTTTGCTTGTATGACTAAACTGGTTTAGTCTGCTCAGGGAATTTTCAAGTCTGCTCTCTGTGTGTGTTTTCTTTGAACAGAGCATACAGTTACCTTAATTATCAAGCCCTTGCTATTGAATATTTAGGCTGTTTCCCACTTTTCATTATTTTAAACAACTGTGATGAACATCCTTTTGGTTAAGTATTAACCTGCATCCTCATTTACTTGCCTAAGTTACATTTCTAAAGACGGAGTTACACGATCAAAGGATATGCATGTTTTTAAGGCTTTGCTGTACATTGCTTAATTAACCACAAGAAAAGTAGTAGTAAATTATACCTCAGGGAGGAATATTTAAGGGGACCATGCTGATCTTCATATGCAGGATTTAGAACAAAGCTTTGCATGTAGCAGGAGCTTAATAAATATGCATGGACTGTAATTTGAGCATAATCAATTCAGACTCTCCCAAGCGCCCTCTCTGCAGTTCTGCTGCTATATTCTGTTAGCTCCCAGAGATAGAACAAAGATTGGCTCGTAAAAATGAGAGAAAGGGAAGAGGTCATGAAGAGGAATAGGGACAGTATCACAGGGGAGTGATGCCCTTGGTCATTCATTACACAGCACTTTCATTGAAATACGGCGTTAGTGGTCCAGTTATGAACGTATCTGCTCCAACAGAAATTAGAGTCTAACTTATTTAAAACAGCCTAATGTAACTATGCCAGGCAAAAATCATGCACGTAAAAGTACCGGACTCAGAGGTTAAAGATTATGCACTAAAGAACTACTGCAATACCCAACCTCGGAACAAACGTCCTAGAGTTTCCACTCAAGAATACACTCTCCCTTCAATAGCCAACATAACCAGCCTATGGAAAGCACTGCTCAGAAGTGTGGGTGCAAAAATAAAGGAGCACTTAGATATAATCTGAGCTCACCCTCTAAGCTTTGATCTCTATTTTTTAGACTCAGTTTTTTTTTACAAATCCTCAGACTAGAGGGCTTGGTTTGTTTTGAAAGAAAAAGATAAGCATTGAAAAACAGGAGGAGGTTTGGTTCAGCATTACAACGGTTTCTATGTTAAGCCTCACAAATGAAAGTCATGTTAAACTGGGTTTATACAAACCCTGACATCAAAGAGAGGAGAATGAAGGAGAAAACTGTATTAAAACATGCAAGAAGAATCTTTCTATAAAACCTGACATTTATGAACATAGCTCAAAGAATATTAATCTGTGGATTTCAGCAATTTGGGAAGAATACGAGAATGAACAGAGGGAGGAAAACAAACAAAGTGAAATGTATTGATATCCCGAAGTCTCTTTTCATTTAACAACAAATATTTCCAAAGAACACAGGGCTCTCTCAGTTATTAACCATTCATTTTTTTTTAAAGCTACATTCAATTTCGATCATACGCAATAATATGAAAAATCCTCTTCAGGATTACCTGCACAAAATTGCAAAGAAAAGAATTATAAGATCACATGACAGTTTCAAAGCTGAATGACTGACGTGTGCACCTAGCAGCAGATAAAAATGAGGGAGAAGGAGGGAATGATTAAGTTTTCAATTTCCCCACAAGGACTTGATGTTAATTTCAATTCACTCATGTGCCTTTTTGTAAAGGATTATTAACTAAAACAAATAACCTGATGGTTTGATGATATGAAGGGAGAGGGAAATGATTTCCCTGAGGGATTGTCACTTAGAAGCTTGGTGAGTCTCTCAGTCACTCAGAGCCTCCGTTTCTCATCTGTAAACTGGGAAATGACACTGCCTCTCCCCAGTAGGGTTCATGTGAGGATTTCAATAGTTGATGGAATGCAAGTGCTGGGCACATGGTGGGGACTCCCTGAAAACCGGTGATTTTTATTGACATGAGCATAGCAAAAATTTATTCTCAAAGTGCCTGTAATAAAGATCATCAATAAGTCTAATTTAATATACTTTTCTAAAATTCCTTTAAGTTCTTTGATGTCTACAGTGCAACCAGGGGTAAATTCTTCTCGGACTGTTTGAAGATGGAAGACATCAACAAATAAGAGTAATTTTTATTGAATATGTGCCACATGCCAGTGCTTTAGATTTTCCTGAATAATGTTCATAACAACCCTGCACCGTAAGTACTATTATTCATCTTAGTTTGCCAATGGAAAAAATTGAGATCTATAGAAGTTTAGCAGTTTTCCTAATGACTGGAAGAGGCAGAGAGGTTAAGAGTATGGGATCTGGAGCCAGGCTGCTCCCGTTCCCCCAGTGAGGGGAATTAGAAGAGGTGGGGACTTCCCTGCTGGCACAGCGGTTAAGAATCCGTCTACCAATGCAGGGGACATGGGTTCGAGCCCTGGTCCAGGAAGATAGCACATGTCGCTGGAGCAACTAAGCCTGTGCACCACAAGTACTGAGACTGTGCTCTAGAGCCTGTGGGCTGCAACTACTGAAGCCCGCGCACCTAGAGCCCATGCTCCGCAACAAGAGAAGCCACCGCGATGAGAAGCCCGCGCACAACAACGAAGAGTAGCCCCTGCTCGACGCAACTAGAGAAAGCCCGCGTGCAGCAACGAAGACCCAACGCAGCCAAAAAAATTAATAAATTAAAAATTTTTAAAATGCACATGTTAATATAAAGAAAAAAGAAGAGGTGGGAGTATTTGTAAGGGTTCTCCAGAGAAACAGAACCCATAGGATATATATCTTAAATGCGTAGTATATGTGTGTATATATACATATACATATATGTGCATACACACATGTGTGTATGGGTGTGTATATATGGAGAGAGAGAGAGATTTTATTTTAAGGAGTTTGCTCATACGAATGTGGGGCTGAAAAATGCAAAATTTGCGGTGCTGGCTGGCAGGCTGGACCTACCAGCAGGAGTTGATGTTTCCATCTAAGTCAAAAGGCACTCTGGAGGCAGAATTCCTTCCGCTTTGGGGGACCTCAGTCTTCTTTCTTACGGCCTTCATCTCATTACATGAAGACCACCCACACTGTGGAGTGTAATCTGCTTTAATCAGTCTACTGACTTCAATATTAATCATAGCTAAACAATACCTTCACAGCAACATCTAGACTGGTGTTGGACCAAGCAGTTGGGCATTGGAGTCCAGCTAAGCTCACATATAAAAGTAATCATCACAGGGGTAAGAATATTACCCGCTCATCAGGTTTGGGCAGGATTAAATGAGATAATGCATGTACAGTACTGGTATACCTTAAGTACTCAGGATCTTTAGTTCTTATGGACAGAGCCTGGCATGGAGGAAGCAGTTCATAGAAGTCAGCTGTTGTTGGTAAGTGACACAGCCATATTGGAACCTAGGTCATTTGCCTCCAGAGCTCCTCGTCAGCCTCTCAACCTGTGCGATCTGCTGTGATAGCCACCAGACAGATATGGCTACCAAGCACTTGTCATGTGGCTGGTGTGACTAAAATTTAAATTGAAACACTAAAGCAGGGAAACTTTTCAAATATGAAAGTGACCTGGGTTCCAGAATATGCTGGCTTAAATAAAATATTCCACCAACACAAAGTTAATTTTGTTTGCTTTTTTACTTTTCTTAAGCGTGGCTACTAGAAAAATTTAAATGACCCACGTGGCTTGCATTATATTTTCCTTGGGTAATACTGCTCTAAAGACCATGCTTTCCTAGCAACACATAGGCCTCTCCTGTGTTCCTAAGTCCTACGTAGGACAGGCTAAGCAGACCAAACCCTGCATCAACACATCTTAATTTCAGTGAGGCTGCCCAAATGCATTCTTAAAAATTCCGGGGGCTTCCCTGGTGGCGCAGTGGTTGAGAGTCCGCCTGTCGATGCAGGGGACATGGGTTCGTGCCCCGGTCCGGGAGGATCCCACGTGCCGCGGAGCGGCTGGTCCCGTGAGCCGCGGCCGCTGGGCCTGCGCGGCCGGAGCCTGTGCTCCGCAGCGGGAGGGGCCACAGCAGTGAGAGGCCTGCGTACCGCAAAAAAAAAAAAAAATTCCTAACAGCAGCAAAAATCACAAAGGAAAAAAAAAAACAAAAACTGGATTTTTTTCAATTAAGAGCTTTTGTTCACTAAGACACTGTTAAGGGAGTGAGAAGGCAAACCATATATTTGGAAGATACTTGCAATTCATATACCTGACAATGGAATATTATTGTATTGTTATCTATCCAGGATTTATAAAAAATTCCTGCAAATCAACAAGAGAAAGGAATACAAAGCAACAGAAAAATGTGTTAGAGATTTGAAGAGGTACTTAAAAAAAAAAGAGAATGCCAAATGAGCAATAAACACATGAAATGCAAATGTCAACATAATGGCTAAAATGAAAGGGACAGAAGACACCAAATTCTGACAAAAAGGAGGAACTAAAATTCTCACATATTGCTGATGGGATATAAATGGATATAACCATGTTGGAGGATTTTTTTTTTCTTATCTGTGTTTTCCAATTTTCCTACCAAGAGCAAGTATTCTTCCCTCGTCCCCACCAAAAAGGCCGTAAAATTGATCTTTAACTTAAAAAGCCAGCTTTTCAAAATATATAAAATAATGAGGCAGAGAGAAGAGGGTCTTGGGCCCTGGTGCGCTGGAAGGAATTGTCAGCAGTTAATTGAGCCACAGGGAAACTGAGAGTTTCACAAATGACAAAACACAGGGCCTGATCTTTTTAAAGTAGAGCCTGTGTGCTCCCCGCAAACTGCAGGGCATTCTTTGAGGCCAGGAACCAGAGGGGCTCTGCCAGGGGCTTTGGTGGAAGCAGCAGGCAGTAGGCTGGGTGGTTACTTTCCCATTAAACCATAAAATAATTTTCTTTGGAAAAAAAATATGTCTGTAATAAATGCCCCACGGAATTAGACCAGATCACTGAAAATTGGAAATTTGCAAAGCTTTTGCTTAGGCCTTTGATATCACACTCTGCCCTGAATCTAAGAGTTAAAAGTTGTTCTTGCCAGGCAGCTGACTTTGAAGTTCCTCGGAATGTCAAGCAGTGTGTGAAGCCCCGCTGTAGCTCTTGATCAGGGAAATGGAGAGATGATTGTCGTGAACTTAAAACTGGGGCTCTGGGATCAGCTTTCTCTCTGCCTGCAAAACCTGCTCCTCTGCTCCACGGCTCTGCTCTCAGGGCCTCTTATTCTGGGATCCACAGGCCCCTAACATGGTCGTGAAGGGGATACAAAGGGTCTGTGAACGTGGATGGGGGAAGATATATTGAGGTTCACTAACTTCTAACTGAAATTTGGCGCAAAGTAGGCGACAAAGCATAGTAATATTATCAGTCTCTACTGTCTTCCATAGAAACCACAGATATTTTCCTATCATATTATAGTTACTGCAGATAGCTTGAAATTAAGTTTCTGCTCATCTGCCCTTCAAAACTGGTTAGAAAACCCACTGCTAGGACAGGAATAAAGATGCAGACGTAGAGAATGGACTTGAGGACATGGGGAGGGGGAAGGGTAAGCTGGGACGAAGTGAGTGGCATGGACATATATACATTACCAAATGTAAAACAGATAGCTAGTGGGAAGCATCCGTATAGCACAGGGAGATCTGCTCGGTGCTTTGTGACCACCTAGAGGGGTGGGATAGGGAGGGTGGGAGGGAGACGCAAGAGGGAGGAGATATGGGGATATATGTATATGTATAGCTGATTCACTTTGTTATAAAGCAGAAACTAACACAGCATTGGAAAGCAATTATACTCCAATAAAGATGTTAAAAACAAAACCCAATGCTAAAACTTGTTATTTAAGCTATTAATAAAGAAGCATACATACTATTCCACCACAATTTTCAAAAAGAGTCTGATAATAGTACTTCAGTATAACTGTCATCTTAGGTATCAAAAGCATTTAAAATATGATTCTGAAGGGCTAATGAGCTTTGCCAGATGGACAAAGGGGTCCCTGGCACAAAAGAGGTCAAGAACCCCTATCAGGACAAGAAGAGGCGAGATTGATTAGGACAGGAAGAACCAAGTCAAAGGAGCAAGGCAGGGTGCAGGGGCTGGGCTCCGGCTCTGGCACAAAGTTGGATAGGGCAAGGAGAAGCATGACCCAATCTGAGAGAGCCAGGCAAACCAGAGAGGTGCAGAAGAGCAAACAACCTGGAAGAGGGCCGCCCCTGGCAGCACAAGGAAGCACGACTAAGGCAGCCCAGAGGGAAATCTCCCTGCCCTTTAAGGGGCCCTGTGGTCACTTTTTGAAGCTCCAACTTTGACTTAGGTCAGCTCTGGTTGAATCGTGGTAAACCTCAGTTTCTCCATCTGTAAAATGGTAATAATAATACTTGCCTCAACATTTTGTTAATTTATTAATAAATATGTTGAACAAAGAAAGCAGTGTTCTCTTGCCTTCAGCGATTATAATTAGAGGACACTTGGAATGTTTGTAAAAATTTAGGCAGTTGGTGAAATGAATTTGGTTAAGGGGTCTTATAAAATGCCTCTTGAAAGCTTCCACATCTAATTCAGCATCTCAAACAAGAAATTCAAACCTGAACCTGCAAAGAACTATATAATCCAAAAATTCTTTAATTTTCAAATATTTTCCTCTGATAAATAGTGCTAAACTCATCAGACTGAGATTTTCATGATAAAAAATCTTGATTGTGGCGTAGCCCTATCTCATTGTGGTTTTAGTTTGCACGTCCCTAATGGTTAATGATGTTGAATTTTTTGCATGTGCCATCAGTATATCCTCTTTGGTGAAATGTCTCATGTCTTTTGCCCATTTTCTAGTTGAATTTTTTTTTTTTTTTTTTACTGTTCACTTCTGAGAGTTCTTTATTCTAGATACTAGTTCTTTATCACATATATAGTTTGCAGATATTTTCTTCCAGTCTGTAGCTTGTCTTTTTATCCACTTCACAAGGTCTTTTGCAGAGCAAAAGTTTTTAATTTTGATGAAGTTCAATTTATCTTTTCATAGATCATGCTTTTGGTATCAAATCTAAGAACTCTTTGCTTAGCTCTAGATCCTGAAGATTTTCTCCTGTTTTTTTTTCCCTAAATGTTTTATAGTTTTATGTTTTACATTTAGGTTTGTAATCCATTCTGAGTTAATTTTTTGTGTGTAAGACTTAAATTGAGGGTTTAGGGGTCTTGTTTTGTTTTTATTCATTTGTTCGTTTCCTGTGGACAACCGATGACTCCAGCACTATTCATTAGAAAGGCTATCCTTCCATTGATTTACTTTTGTACCTTTCTCCGAAATCAGTTGAGCACATTTGTGTGGGTCTATTTCTGGGTGTTTTATTCTGTTCCATTGAACTCTGTGTCTTTCCCTCTGCCAGCACCACTTTGTTTTGATAGTGTGGTCTTGAAATCAAGTAGACTGATTTTCCCCACTTTATTCTTCTTTTTCCGAAATTGTTTTAGCTATTCTAGTTTGTTCTTCCATATAATTTTTAGAATAAGCTTGTTCATATGTACAAAAAACCTGTCTGGGATTTTGGTAAGAACTGTTTAAGTTGTATATCAATTTAGGGGAGAACTGATGTCTTAGGTATGTTGAGTCTTCCAATCCATGAACATGCTATGTCTTTCCACTTATTTAGATCTTTGATTTCTTTCGTCAACATTCTGTAGTTTTTAGCATAGAAATCCTCCAAGTTTTATTAGGTTTATATCTATTTCATATTTTTGAGTGATTATAAGTGGTATTGTATTTCTAATTTTAATGTCCAAGTGTTCGTTGCTAGTATATAGAAGTATAATTGATTTTTTTTTATAATTGATTTTTGTATGTTTCATTTGACTTTGCAGAACCTCACTTATTAGTTCTATGAAATTTGGGGGGTTTTTTCCTTGTAGGTTCCTTGGGATTTTCTATGTAGACAATCATTTCATCTGCAAATAGTGACAGTTTTATTTCTTCCTTTCTGATCTGTGCACCTTTTATTTTCTTTTTGTGCCTTATTACACTGGTTAGAACTTCCAGCATTATGTTGAATAAGAAGGGTAAGAGTGGACATCCTTGCCTTGTTCTGACCTCAGAAGGAAAGCATTCAGTGTTTTACCGTTACATATAATGCTAGCTCTTGGGTTTTGTAGATGCGCCTTATCAAGTTGAAGTTTCCCTCCATTTCTATTTTTCTGAAGCTTTTTTCCATGAATGGTTGTTGAATTTTTTTCAAATGCTTTTTCTGCATTAATTGGTGTGATCATGTGAGTTTTCTTTTTTAGCATGGCAATATGTTGAATTACATTGATTTTACAATATTGAACCAGCCTTACATCCTTAGAATAAACCCCTCTGGTCATGGCACATAATTCTCCTTATATATTGCTGAATTCTATTTGCTAATATTTTGTGAAGGATCTGTGTGTGTGTGTATTCATGAGGGATGTTGGTCTGTGGTGTTCTTTTTTATTTGTATGGTTTTTGTATTAGAGCAATGTTAGATTCATAAGAAGAACAGAGAAGTATTCCCGCCTCTTCTATTTTCTAGAAAAGATTGTATAGAATTGGTGTGAGTTATTCTTTAAATACTTAATAGAATTCTCCAGTGAAATCATTTGGGCCTGGAGATTTCATTGTTGGGAGATTTAAAATTACAAATTCAACTTTTTAAATAGTTACAGAGCATTCAAATGATCTATTTTATATTGCGTGAGTTGCGGTAGTTCGCATTTTTTGAGGAATTGGTCCATTTCATTTAAGTTATCAAATGTATGCGTGTAAAGTTGTTTGTAGTGTTCCCTTATTATCTTTTTTATGTCTGCAGAAGCTGTAGTAATATTCTGTTTCATTCCTATATTGGTAATTTGTATCTCCTCTCCCTCTCTCTCTGTAAGTCTTGCTAGAGGTTTGTTCATTTTAAAAAACCTTCTCAAAGAACCGGTTCTTTCTTTAGTTGCTTTTCTCTATTGTTTTTCTGTTCTCTATTTTACTGATTTTTGCTCTTTATTATTTCCTCCCTTCTGCTTGTGATGGGCTTATTTTTCTCTTCCTTTTCTAGGTTCTTGAGGTGAGAGCTTAGGTTATTAATTGGAGAGTTTTCCTCTTTTCTAATGTTTGCATTTAGAACTATAAATTTCTTTCAACACTGTTTCACTCTGTCCCACATATTTTGATATGTGTATTTTCATTTTCCTTTAGTTCAATACATTCTTTTGTTTCCCTTGAGACTTCCTCTTTGACTCATGTTATTTAGAAGTGTGTTGCTTACTTTTAAGTGTTTGGAGATATTGCTGTCATCTTTCAGTTACTATCTCTAGTTTGATTCCTTTGTGGTCAGAGAACACACTCTGAATGATTTTTAATGTTTAAAAATTGGTTGGGGGGCTTCCCTGGTGGCGCAGTGGTTGGGAGTCCGCCTGCCGATGCAGGGGACGCGGGTTCGTGCCCCAGTCTTGGAGGATCCCACATGCCGCGGAGCGGCTGGGCCCGTGAGCCGTGGCCGCTGAGCCTGCGTGTCCGGAGCCTGTGCTCCGCAACTGGGGAGGCCACAGCAGTGGGAGGCCTGTGTACCGCAAAATAAAAAAAAATTGGTTGGAGTGTGTTTTACAGCCAGGATATGGTCTATTTCGATATATTTCCCATGGGCATTTGAAAAAAATGTGCATTCTGCTGTTGTTGGCTGGAGCGTTCTATAAATGCTGATTAGATCCCAGTTGTCCTATCGATTGTTGACAGCGAAGTCTTTAATTGTGTATTTGTCTATTTCTTTTTTGGCATTTGTCTATTTCTCATTTCAGCTCTTGTTGAATATATTTTGTAGCTCTGTTGTTTGATGCACGCACATTTAGGATTGCAGTGTCTTCTTGGTGGATTGACCTTTTGCCATCTTCTGCTCTATCTCTGGTCATTTTCTTTGCTCTGAAATCTACTTCATCTGATGTTAATACAGCCACTCCTGCTTCCTTTTGATCGCTTGCATGATATATATTTTTCCATCATTTTACTTTCAATCTGCCTGTATTGTTATATTTGAAGTGAGTTTCTTACAGACAACATATAGTTAGGTCATGTTTTTTAACCCATGCTGCAATCTATGTTTTAGTTGGTAGATTTAAATGTAAATTTCGACCATTTACATTCAATTTAATCATTGATATGTTAGGGCTTAACATATCGTTTTTATTTGCCAGTTTTTGTTTGTTCTTTGTTTTTAATTTGTTTCTTTTTCCTGCCTTTTAGTGAGTTACCTGAACTTTTAAGAATAATTCCATTTTGATTTTTCTATAGTATTTTTGATGTCTCTCTGTATAGCTCTTTTAGTGGTTGCTTTAGGTATTAAACTTTATATTTACATAATATTAGATTCAACTGGTGTTATAGTTTTATCTGTTTAAGTGGAGTAAACTTATCATCCTCTGATTCCCTTTACTCTCTCTTGTTTATAATTTTCTTAAACATTTCCTCTACATACATTTAGACATAGGCATGCCTTGTTTTACTGCACTTCACTTTACTGCACTTCAGATACTGCATTTTTTTAAAAATTGAAGGTTTGTGGCAACCCTGTGTTGTCAGATCATGGTTAGCATTTTTTAGCAATAAAGTTTTTTTTTTTCCAGTTCAAACTCAATATATTTTGCCAATTAACTTTCCCCCTTACATCACCTAGACCCACATGCAGAGGAGGTAAGAAGTAAGGTCAGCACCTAAATATCCACTTCTCTTAAAAGTTGTTCCTTGTGGTATTCCTGTTTTCTCCTTCTTTGGGATTCTTAGAGCTATTACTGTCCACATTCTTCTGAGAAGGGGAAAGACCAGCCATAAAGTATTTTTAAATTAAGGTATGTACACCTTTTTTAAGACATAATGCTATTGCACACTTAACAGATTACAGTATAGTGTAAACATAACTTTTATATGCACTGGGAAGCCAAAAAATTTGTGACTCATTTTATTGCAATGCAAACTTTATTGCAGTAGTCTGGAACCAAACCTGCAGTATCACCAAGGTATGCCTGGGTGAGCAGGCATGGGTGAGAGGGCACTGTTTTTTGTTTGTTTCATGTATGGTGTTTGGCTGGAGTAGAGCAGTTACTGTCAAAAGTTTTTCTTTCTTGCCAGGCTATCCCTTTCCTGGTCCTTTAGTTAGAGAGAGCAGGCTTTTGTTGGGGCTTTATTCTTGGTCTGAATCCCTTAGCATTTCTGGGCCACTGGTTTCTTCAGCTCAAATTCTACGATATGGAGGCAAAACAAAACAAAACAAAAAAACCCAGGCACCTTGTCCCCATGCTGCTTGTTGGGTCTCATGGTTCCTAGTCACTGTGTCTTCTTTCCACATTTCAGAGTCTTCTTATACTTGTTTTATATATAATGTCCAGGGTTCCTAGTTGTACTTCGTGGGAGAAAGAGGGGAAAGTACATCTACTCCATTTTCCTTGAAGCAGAAGTCTTGATGCATTCTTAAAAAGCTGGTCTATGGTTCCACTTTCACAAAAACATTTCCCTGTGAAATAGGGGCAGCATCTCAGTGCCCTTCAAAAGAAATGGAAAACAAGCTTGCAGTAGGAGACAAGATGATTAGCAAGGTTTAGACCATCCCAACCCGCCTGCCAAGACGTTACACCACTAGCAAAAAGCTAAGTCTCTTTGCTAGAAGTGCCTCAAGAAAATGAGATAATGTGAACATTGGTGATTTCATCCATTGCCCATACAGACGTCACTTGTCTGGGATCTGCATGGCTATAATCTGCTTCCCCTGACTTCAGCAACTACCCACACCTTCTCCAGTGTCCCCAAACCTCTCAGAGACTCCATTCTCTTCCTTCAGTGATCTCACCTCCTTTTCCCAGGTGAACACACACCCTGAGACCAGAAGTACCTCAACTTTCTGTCCTCAACTCCCACTACCCATGGCTGCTACGGCCACTTTGTGTGAATTAGAAAGAAGCACTCTTTCCTTAATAGTCACAGTTACCATTCAAAATTAGGATGACCTTGCAGTCAGTGGTACCTTCTGGCTTTATGAAATGCGTAGCTTGCTCAACAGCACAAATCCTACAAATCTCCACGTGCCTGCTGCCTTCCATCTTCCTTTCCCGGTTACTGCCTGAGATCAGCCCCTCCACTTGTGCTCTGTGTACCCCCTTCTCCTCTCATCCTGCCTCATAAACTACTCTTGGGAGTGGGTCAGGTTGACCATGTGATCATCACCACCTAAAGTTCCTGGCTCCTTCTCACTGTCAGCCAAAAAACTAATCAACTGTCAACCTTAGAAAGAAACAGAAACATTTATTTGAGCCAACCTGAGGATTACAGCCCGCGAGACAGTCTTTGAGAAAGCTCTGAGGGCTGTTCCAAAGAGGTAAGTGGGGAGGCCAGTATATACGTGATTTCGGTGAAGGGGATACATGCAGTCACGCACACATCTTGGTAGAAGGTTACTGCTAGTTGTGAAGAACAGATATCACAGCTAAGGGTTTTAGTGCTTTTCTAAGTATGGGAAGATGTAAGAAACTGTGTTCATAAAATTTTCTCGTGAAAATATCTAGCTATCTGAGGGCCAATTCCGCCAGTTTTCCCAGAGCACAGAATGCCTCATCCTGACCTTTGCCCTGAATTCCTTCCAGGGTGTATTGTAGGTCAGTGACTGCAGTGGCTATAACTTGATTCTTGTAGGACTTGATGGTGGGAAACACTCTTTTACAATCCCCTCCTTTTCAGTCTTAATTTCGACCAAGGTTTGGGAGGCATGTTGTGACCAATTTGTCCCACAGAGCTAGGAATGCTCACACCCAGGTCAGGCAAGGATTTCATTGAGAGGCCGCTCAATGGGCTATTACTGGACTAGGCCCTATTGACCGTAGCCAAAAGCCTCTAGACCACCTGTCTTACTAGTCGGTCATGGTTCAGGAATGGCTCCCTCTTCTTGCTTGGTCCCATATCTAGAGTTACACATTACGATCACTGACCTTATAGGACTATATACTTGGCCAATTGTTTCAAGTTGCCTAGTCATTATTATTTTTATCAGAGGTTCAGTCATGTATTTGGTAATGCATGAAACAATAATCTTGTAAAATAGGCAGAATGCAGGTAATATACCTAATAATATTAATAAGGTCACAGGTAAGTAATGTTATCTTCTGAAGAGTTACACAGCTGGTGCCAGAAGAAGGAAAACTGAACTTTATGGTTGAGCAGCTCTTTCTGCCTTCGGGGAGGTGTGCTTAATGCCTAACGCAGATGCACAATGCACACTAGCTGGGAGGAAGAAGGCCCAAGTGGGGAGAAAAAAATTCATTAAAATTTTTCTTACCTTGCCTTAAAATATGAATTTTATTTCATCATCATCAAAATTTAAACAAGCATATGTCTCTCCAATCTTAAGAGAAAGAGAGAGAGAGAAGAAAAAAACATTAACGTCCTTCCTCCAGTATCCTTCTCATTTCTTCAAAGGCAACTTCTTGGAAGGCCTGTCTGTGCTGTTTGTCTCCATTTTCTCACCATCACCCTCACCCCTCAACTCACTCTAAACCGGTCTCCTCCCACCATCCCAATGAAGCTGCTCTAGCTAATGGCAATGCCTGTTTAGTCATAGCATCTCTCAATCTTCATCTAACTTCTCGAGAAAAATGGTCCAGTCTACTACACTTCTTTGAAGCGCTCTTCTCTTGCTTCTGCAATATCATATTCCCTGGGTTTTTCTCCTAAGGCTACCTGATCCTCCTCTTCTTCTCCTTTATTTTTTTTGCGGTATGCGGGCCTCTCACTGTTGCGGCCTCTCCCGTTGCGGAGCACAGGCTCCAGACGCGCAGGCTCAGCGGCCATGGCTCACGGGCCCAGCCTCTCCACAGCATGTGGGATCTTCCCGGACCGGGGAACGAACCCGCGTCCCCTGCATCGGCAGGCGGACTCTCAACCACTGCGCCACCAGGGAAGCCCCATCTTCTCCTTTAAGTAGAGAAGCTCTTGGGGGGGAAGGCTGAGCCTCTTTCCCAAATAGTATTTTCTCCACCAGGCAATCTCTTCCATGCTGCTGCTCCATCCCTACCCCCATGTACAACCTAAGACACAGACTTCCAGCTCAGGTCTCTTGTCTAGAAGATGCAACCAGGCACACCCCACGGCTGCTGAGCTTCTGCACTAGTGTGTCCCACAGGCTCAACACGTCTAAAACCAAACTATTCCCACAAATCTGCTTCTCCTCCTGTATCCCCTTCCTGTGTGTGTAACTCCAATATTCACCCAGCTATCAGCCCAGAAGCCTGGCTGTCACCCAAGTCTCCACATTCCACACATCCAATCCACCACTGCCACGGCATACATCCCAACCACCTCAACAAACCTCCCTCCCTGTATTCTCTATGCTGTGGCCCTAGCCCAAGTAACCAAAGTCCAAAGAGCCTCCAAAGATGCCCCTAGACCAACTGGGGCCTCGTGCTTCAAACCCTCCGCAGGCACCACGTGGGTAGTCCTTCCGTGTCTGTCAGGAAGGAAAGCACCCTGTGGGTCCTGTTCACTGGGCTCTGCAGCACAGCACACTGCCCTGCACCCAGTGAGGTCAGTAAATACTCGTTAGAACGAGAGAATAAGCGTGAGAGGCAGCGCTGCCCCCTCTTCCCTGCAGCAGGAGCTCAGTACCCCTCGGCAATCCCATCCGCCACACGCAACATGGCAGCGACCGAGCCCCGCGCCCGACTTCCGTTTCCGGTGCTGAGCCGGTACCATTGACTCTCCGGTTGCCCGGGAGCCCCTCGGAAGCTAACAATGCGAGGGGTCTCTGTTCCTTTTCTCTTCTATTCTCGCCTAAGCTCCAGCTCTGCCTGACCCAGCGGCCAGCAGCCTGTCGGTGAGAGGAGGGGCCGAGGGGAGGGACGGAGGCGGGGGGGGGGGGGGGGGGGGGGGGGGGGAGGTGGCCGGGAGACAAGTCAAGTAAGAGTAAGTTGAAAACTGACCCCGGCACAGGTTATTATCGGGCTGTTGGAAGTGGCTGATGCAATATGCGGGCAGAGACAATGATGCTTAGTAACCAGGACTTATCTCCATAAAACGTGTGCGTACACAGGCCTTAGCAGCCTGAAAACCATTTTCTTCTCCTTTAAGATTTAAGATTTATTCATGAAACGAGCCAGCCACCACTCACACCTGCTGGTAAACTTTCCTCCTGTTTCTGGGGTCATGTCCAGAAAGAGAAGGGGTCCGTATTGGTTTTCATTAGTGGCCGGCACCGTTCTTCACTTTTCTCACCCTTTGTTGAAATGGCAGTGAAAACCCAAGGGGAGAAAGCACTGTAAAGGGGGCTGAAAAGACTGCAGGAGACCAGAGCCACTGACTTTTATTTTTAAAATGATCTCTTTTACTTGAAGAAAGGTAAGGATTTTGGCTCCTGAGAGATGCTGTGGGACTTGAAAGCAGTAGACATTTTGCTATAGATGATAAGAAAGATGGTCACCAAATGAATATCCCCCGACTTGCAGATCTAGTGAACAGAGCCATGATCCATCGTCCTCAGCAATGACCTTGACACATTGGAACGGGCTGCAAAATTCACCCTTTCTCAACTACTCATCACATCCCCACATTCAGTTTTGCTTAGTTGTTTTATGTGGTTCGTGGCCTGATTGTTTGTTTGTTTGTTTGTTTTGTCAGGGTACAGCAGAAGCTCCCAAGTAGCTGAGAAGTTCGTGGAATCTTCCTATTGGTACAACTTTCGCTATTGCTTGTGTTATAGTGTGGGGTAAGGGTGAGCAGATATTTCTCAAGCGCACTGTTTACGTACACAGCACGCTGAGACTTGACTTTAGAAAGTCAAGAGAAGTAGGTTTGAACAATTGATGAATGTAAATAGAAAGGACATTTCGTTTGATAGCAGGAATATAGCTTTTGCGCTAATAAAGTGCTTTCAAAATTAGTGTGCAATTTTTAGTAATTAGCATGTCATTTTAGTTATCAGTTGGTTCATAACAAACAGACTAATTAGGTACCCCACTCAGTCATTTATCTAAATGAAAAGTGCTGCTATATCGTATTTGTGGGCATTGATCAAAGCTATGGGAAAAAGAGATTAAGAGGAAAATCATGGGATTAAATTTTTAACTAGTTTGCCCCCTGAACAATTGCTTGCTGTGACACCATGATTGATTGGCTGCTTACGCCTGCCCAGGAAGGATGTGGCTCTCCTACCAAATCTCTGAACAGAAAAGTGTTTTACAAAAGACTGAATATTTTATTCAGTTATGTTTCACTTTATTCCTGCTTAACAAGCAATTGAAAAGGAAGGCAACGTTTGGGATCTCATAGTCCTGTGTCTGGTGATACATATAAAGTAGGAGATGGAAGCTTCAGTTAGTTCATTAATATCAAAAACTTAATGTGTCTAAAATAAAACTCTCCATTTCCATTTTCCACCCTCTTCCCCTCCCAGAGTTCCTTATTTTAACCACTGGTAACACCACACATCAATGTGCTCAAGGCGAAAACCCAAGAATAATCTTGAATCCCTCTTCCTCTCATTCCACACAGCTTGTCCATCAACAAGTTCAATCAGCTTTTCTTCCAAAACATATCCAAAAACCATCTGCTGTTCACATCTCTACCTTCTAACCCAGGCACCATCACCCTTTACCTGGTTAACTGCAAGCCCCCTTAATCTGGTCTCCCTGTTTCTAATCTCATGACTCATTTCCTCCAACGCTCGCCCCTCCCCAGTCCATCCTCCCCCTAACAGCCAAAATGTTTATTTAAAACATATATTAGATTCTGTAACTTCTCTACCTAGAACCACCCATTATTGTCTTCCCACACTAATTGCTGAGCCCTATAAGACCCTACCTGATCTGGATTCGTCTGTGACCATTCTCCACCTCTCCACTCACTGTGATCCACCACACTGCCTGTCTTTCTTCAGTCTGCCAAGTTTGGGCCTGCCTTAGGGCCCTTGCACTAGTTATTCCCTTTGCCTGGAACCCCAGGTGTGTACAGAGCTGAATCTCTCAGCTTAAATGCTGCCTCCTCAAATAGGCCTTCCTTCACCACCCAAACTAGTCTCCTATTACTTCCTATCACATCATCCTGATTCACTTTTATCCCAACACTCCTCATGATGGCTATCTTCTTGTATCTTTCGTCCTTTGTTTATTGACTAACTCCTGCTACCAATATGTAAACTTAATGGAAGTAAAGATCTGGTCTTTCTTGTGTATTAGTCTATCTCCAGGGCCCCAAATAGTCTCCCATACATGAATGAAAGAATATATGAATGAATGGATTCTGTTGGCACCAAGCTGTTACCATCTCATCATAGGAAGGCTGGGAAAGGTCAGGGGACCAAATACCACTTAGAGTAGACCTTAAGACACGAGACGGGCAAGGACACAGAATGGAGAGAGGCAAGAGGAACATTGTCCGAGGTGGGGAGGGCAGGGGATCAGTGAAGGAACATGGAAATGATAGAGTGCAGCTCTTCAGATATAGCCTAGAAATCCTAAAATGTGCGTGTGCCTACACACACATAGCCACACACGGTCCAGCTTGAAGAACAGCGGCTCTCAGCATCTGCTATGTTGTACCTGTATCTTCCAGAACATTTTCCTGCTAGAGATGCTTAGGCTACAGTGTCTAAAGAGTCTGAATCAGAGGTCTAGGTGGGGCCCACATGTCTGCTGCTGTGTAATGCTTGTAAGCTGGTCTCCTTCTTGGTCGGGACAATAAGGCTGCAGTAAATACTAGCAGCTTGGAGAAGGCAACGTGCCATCCTGCAGTGGTTCTATTAAACCACCCCGTCGGGTGAACCTGAGTAGCTTTCCCTCCATGGACCCCAGTTTTCCTCAAATATAAAATGAAAGCCTTAGTTGTACTCCTGTGTAACGTTACGACTTAACTGAAATTAAGTATGTGGGGTCCCCTCCTCCCTGAGGAGCAAGGGGGGCTACTTTTTAGAAAACCTCGAACCGAAGGCTACATCCTAATTTGGTGATTCCACCTAAATGACATATTTTGTCTAAGAAGCACTTTACCCCATTATTCCATCTAATATTTATATCGAGAACTGATGAGAGTGTCAGGAGCAAATTATGCTGCTATGAAACTATGTGGAAATGGCACAGATTGATTCTCTGACTCAGGTGGATGGGAGGGGCTAGGGATGAAGGAGAGAAAGTGACTATCACTGGCACTCAGGTTTAAAAAAATGAGGAAAAAATGGAGCTTAGACTTCAATCCTTTGATAAAACTTTCTCACCCCCAGCTGGTCACCAAATTCTTGGGATTAGCCTTCTCTCTTCCATTCACCCCTCGGTTGAATCTCTTGTCAGTCCTTTTCCCCTACAAGGCTGCCCTCAACATTAAAAAACAAAAAACAAAAAAAACTGAACTGCAAACTTTATTCAGATCCAATCCAGGGTCCCACATTGCATTTCATTTTCCATGTCTCCTATTTTCCAACCTGTGCCAATTCCTCTTTATTTCGTTGTCTTTCATCACCTTGACACTTTTGAAGAGTTCTTGTCCATTATTTTGTAGACTGTCCCTCAATTTGGACTTGCCTGATGTTTTCTCATGATTAGACTGGGGTTTTGAAGTTTCTGCAAGAAACCTTCACAGCAATGATGTGTCCTTCTCAGTGTACCATATCGGGGTCCATGTCGCCAGTATGTTTCTTTACTGGTGATAACCTTGATCACTTGGTTTAGGTGGTGTCTGTCAGGTCTTTCACTGTAAAGTGGAGAATTCCATTTGTAATTAATATATTTGGAGGGGGAGAGGTTGTGAGACTCCCTCAGCATTATTTGTAACCAGATTTTCCTTCTATGTGCACATTGGGATGGAGGAGAGGCAGGTGGTGTGTTTTGCAGAAATCTTTGTTACTATAAGAAAGACCTGTGGCTACATCTTGAGAGACAAAAAGGAAAATGTGATATGGCATGTTTCTACTATGTCTGGGGCGGGGAGTGTGTACATTGTTAACTGAATGGAGTTCAGTTCTTTTTATCCATGAGATCATTCAGCAAATGTCTGTTAATAAAGGCTAACTCTTTTTCGAGTATCTACAAATTGCCAGGCACTGGTATTAGGCTCTACATCTGTTATCTTAGTTCATACAACACTTTAAAGTAGATATTATCACCCATGTTACAGATAAGGATCCTGAGGTTTAAGGAAGCAAGTTGCTCAAAGGCACGTGGCAGAACTGTGACCCGAACCCAGACCTGTCTAACTCAGAAGTGTGCTATTTCCACGACACCAAGCTTGCTCCCCTCCTATGGGCCAAGCACTGTAATCAGCGCTGAGGATACTGAAGCGTTAAGACACGTGTTCAGGAAGAGCTCGTACTCCAGCAGAGGAGGCCTTCGGAAGAAGCGCAGAAGGCCCGGGGAAGAACCGTTACTGGTGGGTCTAGTCCTTTTTTTCTGACAATCACTGAGCTGGTTTTCTCAGGTCTTTACTGAGTCACAGTAGATTGGCCAGGCTGCCTTCAGCGCAAATAGTTCACCAGAGAAGGGAGCTGAGATCGATGGCGTGCTTCCTCTGCTGTTGCTGGCCATGATTTATCTCAGCCGCCCTATGAAGTGGGTGTATTTTCTCCAGTTAGCTCATGAGGAAACCAAGGCTCAAAGGGGCCAAATAACATACCGAAAGTCACCAGCTAGTAAGTGGCTAAACTGAAGTGTGATGGATTCCAAGGTCTTCAGGACCCCTTGATCCGCCTGGGGGGCTGGATTTCAGCATCCTCACCGCCAGTGGAACTGTGTGTCTGTTGACTTCTCCTTTGTAGAAAGGATGCTCGTGATCACCTCATGCCTGATGGTCACTGACAGCAGCGCATTTGTAACAAGCATTTTTGCTCAAACCAAAGGGTCTTTGTGCAGCTTTTGCTTTTTTTAATTTATTTTATTTATTTTTGGCTGCGTTGGGTCTTCGTTACTGTGCGTGGGCTTTCTCTAGTTGTGGCGAGGGGGGGCTCCTCTTCGTTGTGGTGCGTGGGCTTCTCATTGTGGTGGCTTCTCTTGTTGTGGAGCACGGGCTCTAGGCGGCAGGCTTCAGTAGTTTTGGCTCGTGGGCTCTAGAGCGCAGGCTCAGTAGCTGTGGCGCACAGGCTTAGTTGCTCTGCGGTATGTGGGATCTTCCCGGACCAGGGATTGAACCCGTGTCCCCTGCATTGGCAGGCGGATTCTTAACCGCTGCGCCACCAGGGAAGCCCCGCAGCTTTTGCTTTTTTAAACCACCTCCTCCCACAGTCAATCCGTGTCAACAGAAGGGAAATGGAAAATGAAGATTCTGAATCATTTGTGACATATAAAATGTTACCTTACAAACAAGCATGCTTCCCCAGGAGGTATGGCTTACGGCAAGTCAGGTCTCCCTGCTCCCTGGCTTTTGATGAGAGAGTTTAGTTCCTCCTAGAGTCAATGCTCAATAAATAGCATTTGCTGCTGCTGCTAATAATAGTTTGTGGTCTTCATGTCACAAGGCATTTACTGAACTGTCCAGTGAAAGAGGGGACAGAAAAGGTCTGTCATTCTCCTGCCTCTTCCATTTTGACATCTCCCTAAATGGTCTTATAAGGCGTCGTGCTTTCTATTTTTTATTGGTTTTGAAAATGCAAAAGCAAAGTGGAGTAGCTGAACTTAGTGGCTGGAGAAGAAGAGGCCAGGGATCAGGATGGGGGGAGATCAGTTGGCGAGCTGGCCTGTTAAAATTACTCCATTTTATCTCCACCACATGTGGTTCACTGATTATCTTGACTCTGCTACTACTGTTCTAGTAGAGATGATGAGAAAGAATAACCAAAAGGTGAGATGGTCAGTGGCTGTGAAAAAATACAGGGTGTAGGGAATTAGAAGATGCTCTTGTTTTCCCCATCTTAGTTTCGAATCGCCAGACCAGACCCAGAGTCAAGGATTCAAGTGCAGGTAATTTATTTGGAAGGTGCAGGAACCATTGGTAGGGAATTGGGGAGAATGAGCTGGAAAGGGGAAAAGGCCAATAAAGGGATGTGTTATCAAGCAAGCTGATACTGTGATAACTGGAGCTTAATCCCACTGGTGAACCCTGAGAAATAGTGGTGTGAGCACACGTGTCAGATTTATCCACTGTTCCGCCATCCCACCAGGGGAGGAAGTGGGGATATTTATGCGCTACCCTCTGAGTGTCAGTGGTTGAGGGCTGCTCCCATAAAGTGTGCTGGGCACACAGAGTGGATTCTCCAGCTTGGGAGAAAGCTCTCAGGCAAAGAGATGCAAATGCTGGCAGTCGGAAGTCCACCAGTGTGCACTGAAGTGGAAAGGCTTACGGATGTGGGCTGGGTACCAACAACATCCACTATGTTCCCTTAAAACAAAACAAAACATTCAGTCCTCCCCCAGCGTTCCCCATATCATTAAACGTACCGCCATTTACTCAGCTTCTCATGCTGAAGACCTTACAATTCTCCTTGATATGTTTTTTGGTTTGGTTTGGTTTTGTGTGTGTTTGTTCTTGCCGCACATTCAGTCTATCCCCAAATCCTGTGAATTCCATTTTCAAAATATATCTGAATCCTACTACTTCTCACCATCTCCATCATCATCTTTCACTAGATTTCTAGTCTGAATTTTTATTTATATTCTCATCCCCCATATGGTACCCAGAGTAATCTTTTTAAACTTAGATCACTTTACCCCCCCATCACAAAACCATCCAGGGGTCCTTTTTACTCTCAGAATAAAATCTGAAGTCCTTACCATGTTCTACACCATCTGGCTCCTGGCTATATCCCTGACTTCAGTTTCTATCCACTCACTCACAGTGCTCCAGCCAGATTGGTTTTCTGGCTGCATTCCTACCTCAGGGCCTTTGCACTTGTTCTTTCAACATAGCAAACTACTCTGTATGTTCATGTCACTCAATCAGTTTATTCAGATAGTTGCTCAAATGTCACCTTTGTAGGGAGCACTTTTTAAAATACCCTATCTAGAAAACAGACTTTTCTCGTAACCTGGTTTTATTTTATTTTTTTCCATAGCAGTGATCATGACCTGGCTGAGTGTAGTTTATGTTTTTATTTATTGCCTTTTCCTGAATTAGAATATAAGTGCTATCAGTGGGGCGGACTCTGATTTGTTGCACTACCCCCAGCTTGGAGTAGCACTAACACATAGTAGGTATTCAATAAATATTTGCTGAATGAATGGATTAATAACTGTTTAATGGTCCTGCTGAGATCAGTCAAGAACTTTCAGAACAGACAGCAGAAATTACAAACCTTAGTTTGATAACTGCCTGCCTGCATCTTTTCCCCGAGCTGTCTCTAATGAAAAACACACACTCTGGGGCTTCCCTGGTGGCGCAGTGGTTGAGAGTCCGCCTGCCGATGCAGGGGACACGGGTTCGTGCCCCGGTCCGGGAAGATCCCACATGCTGTGGAGCGGCTGGGCCCGTGAGCCATGGCCACTGAGCCTGCACGTCCGGAGCCCGTGCTCCGCAACGGGAGAGGCCATAACAGTGAGAGGCCCGCGTACCAAAAAAAAAAAAAAAAACCACACACACTCTTAGCAGAGTCAGTTGAAGGTCCTGGGGCTACTTCCAACATGTTCTTTCTTGAATCCATTGCAAATCACAACTTGTTCATTTTTCTTTTTGTTTGACTCTCTGAGAACAATAGAGAGAAAATCAAGATAATCAGTGTGCTACATGTATGGTGATGGGGACAAAGTGTAGCCTTGTTCTTTAATAAACTAGAATGCGAAGTTGGTCATTTCCCCAAGTTCCTGGCATGCAGTAGATGCACACTACACGTTGAGTGAATTGACAGTATCATCCCTTTGACACTTCTGCTGCTTGTTCTGCAGAAGATATTTCATTTTAAGACCCACACTCTTAAAGATGCCAGAAAGTGGGGGGACTTCCTTCATCCCTGCCCCCATCCCAGAAAACCCTTAACTTTAGCCACCCCCATCTCTTCTCATACATACCCCCCCGTGATCCCCAAAATAGTAGAGTCAGTTCTATCTTTTGTGTGTAGTTTAAAACTATTTAATTTAGTCCATTATAAAAATAACGCAGGCTCATTTTAGAAAAGTTTATAAATTTTTTATAAAAGTAAAAGAGAAAAGGGAGAAAAATAACACATCGTTCTATCACCCAGGGATAACCAGTGTTAGTAGGTGGACGTATTTCCTTCCAGTGTTTTCTATGTATATTTTTGCACAGTTTTTTGTTTGTTTGTTTGTTTGTTTTTTTTTGCGGTTCGCGGGCCTCTCACTGCTGTGGCCTCTCCTGTTGCGGAGCACAGGCTCTGGACACACAGGCTCAGCGGCCATGGCTCACGGGCCCAGCTGCTCCGCGGCATGTGGGATCCTCCCGGACCGGGGCACAAACCCGTGTCCCCTGCATCGGCAGGTGGACTCTCAACCACTGCGCCACCAGGGAAGCCCTTTGCACAGTTTTAATATACAGTTTATCTCTCTTTTTTACTAACATCATAACATAAGCATTCATTCATAATATTCAACGCTTTGTGCACATCTTTTTATTTATTTATTATTATTATTTTTTAATTTATTTATTATTTTTGGCTGTGTTGGGTCTTAGTTGCTGCTCACGGGCTTTCTCTAGCTGCGGCTAGTGGGGGCTACTCCTCTTTGCGGTGTGGGGGCTTCTCATTGCAGTGGCTTCTCTTGTTGCGGAGCACGGGCCATAGGCATGCAGGCTTCAGTAGTTGTGGCTCATGGGCTCTAGAGCGCAGGCTCAGTAGTTGTAGCGCACGGGCTTAGTTGCTCCGCAGCATGTGGGATCTTCCCGGACCAGGTCTTGAACCCGTGTCCTCTGCATTGGCAAGCGGATTCTTAACCACTGCACCACCAGGGAAGCCCCTGTGCACATCTTTTTAAATAGCTGTGCAGTATTACGTTTCCCTGTTGTAGACCATTTTGCTTGTTTTCTGTTTTTCATTATAAGTAATGCTGGGATAAACATCCTTTGACTTGTATCTTTGCTGGCATTGCTGATTATTTCTTTGGGATAGAGTCCCAGAAAAAAAAAATCACTAGTTCTAAGGATACAAACTCTTAAGACATTTTGTAAGATTTCATTTTGATTTCTAAAACTGTTTGGATGTGACTTCCATAAAAGAGCTCCAGAAAAGCAGTTTGCCTCTGAGAATTTACTTCCAGTTTTGAAACGTTTCAGACCCAGGCTGTTTTAGCATTCAGTTTCAATGAGCACAGAAATCTTCTGTAGCCTTCTCCACTGCAGGCCTCTTCCCGCTCTAATAAAATGCAGCAAGAGCATTATAAAAATCGTTCTTTGGTAAACAGCCTCTTTTTGTGTTCTCAAGGATTGTTTTTTGAAGTCTTTCTGGTGGGTATTGTAGTCATGTCTAGGACTACACGTAGTATTTTTGCATGCCTGCTCATGACGTCTTAAGGGTTTACTTATGCTTCTATGTTTTATTCATTGCCAAAAGGAAGTCCAGATTTCATGGCAGTGAAACCCGCTTTTATAAGTCTGTCTGAGTCCAGCCTCAAAGGCCAGGACTCCCTTGTCAGGGACTGCTTTTGGTAACATCATAGGAGTAAGGCTGGGCCAGCCTGGAAAGGGCCTTGCCAAAGATGGACAGTTTATAAATAGAGAGAAGCCATGGCTTTCATAGGTAGGATGGGTAGGCATTATATAATATCACGATATCCAGGAGACATAATATCTGGAAGAGCCAAGGGTTCTAGGATGGTTTGGAAAGTTATGGTACAGCCATCTACATAATCTCATGCATGCAACCTTATTAAGCAGAATGAACCCAGCATCTCTGTATTGACTTGAAAAGGTGTCCAGGCTCTTTTGTTAATTCTAAATAGTAAGTTGTAGAGAAATATATATGGTTTGATCCCATATTTGCAAATAATGGCAAAAACTGGGTTCCAGGTAATCTTTAATATCTACATGAACCAAAAGAAACATGTGGAGGGACACACATGAGACTGTTGGTAACTGGCTACTCAAGAATGTGGAATTGGGTCGTAGAAGAATGAGGAAACCTCTGCTTTGCGCAACTCAACTGAATAGTGTATTACAAAGAGCAGGTATTACTTCTATAACTTAAAAAAAATGATGAAAGCTAAAGAAAGAAAAAAAACACACTGGAGAGGAACGGACTGAGAAGGGAAGTCCATTCAGGAGCTAGTTGACAGGTAGGCGCTGCACAGGGTAGGGATCCCCCTCTTGGCGAGACAGGTGCAGCCCCGTAGAAAGGCCAGGCTTCCCAGAAAACTGGGGCTGGGTGGGCCGTGTCCTTCCGCTGGCAGCTGTTAGAGAATCGACGGTGTTGGCGTTCACCTGCGATATCACACTTGGAAAGGCTTCTGGAAAAAATAGTCGGAATGATCCAGACAGAGGCAGGAGTTACTGTCCTTCCTCTGGAGGCTTGAGGGAGGGTGTCTAGGAGCAGAGAGGCAAACAGCCATTAAAAGCCCCAGAATGGAAAAGATTGATTCAGCCTCAGCCTCCTAGCGCACTTCCTAGCCATCTGTGAGACGGGCCCCAGGCTTTGAACTGGAGACAGTGCCCAAGCCTTTTATTAACCTTCTTCCCTCGGGAGCCGGGGACGAGGTGTGTGTCTTTGAAGAGTGGTGGCTCAGAAGCGACACAGCTTTCAAACATGATTTGTTTTTATTCTATTTGTGAATTAGGGTGTGTTTACAGTGAAAGAATGATTTAGACGACGACCAGTCTGCTGGAAATATAAAGGGATAATTGAATCTGCAAGTCTATTAAAGAGTCTTGTCTTGCATCTTGTGGGATGACATTTATTGCAGAGACCAACTTGCCTCTTGTTTTTCAGTTTCTTTTCTTCCCTTTCTCCCTTTCTGATCTTTCAAAAATTAGATTTTCCCTTCCCCCAATCAGAAACTTTTTGAAAAGCCTCTGAGGAGAGTCAGGACCCCTGAAAGGAGCACATCGAGGCAGCATCGCGTGGCAGTTTGGCGCGGGGACTCTGGGAGTCGGCAGGTGCCTGACACCCTGCGGTAAGTGCCTGGTCAGTTGTTACCATCAGAATCTCTGTCATCCCCAGTTCTGACACCAATTGCTCTGTTTCCTTGGGCAAATTAGTTCATTTCTGTGGTCCCCCTGTTCCTCCCATGCCAGCGGAGCCCTCGACAGTTAGTAACTCCTGCGAAGCCCGAAAACGCAACACAAGCAGTGCAAAGGCAATGCCAGTGATCAAAATAACCCACCCCGCTTGCCATGTAGACGGAT
Organism: Orcinus orca; assembly: GCF_937001465.1. Classification (NCBI taxonomy): domain Eukaryota; kingdom Metazoa; phylum Chordata; class Mammalia; order Artiodactyla; family Delphinidae; genus Orcinus; species Orcinus orca. Next base: position 14,761,378 of record NC_064566.1, on the reverse strand, counting down.
AATATCATTTCACTGGGGACTGCTCTCAGTAAGTGGGCTCTTTTTTCTCTGAAGAGCCTGGAATCTGTTCCTCAGGGCTGCTAAAACTGGCCTTGTTCTGCGGTCTGATCCGCTGGCCGACCTGTGTCTACATTACTAAAACTGGCCGGGGGCCCTGGCACCGTCCCGCCACGTGGGCCGCCAAATCGCAAGGCCCTTTCTTTTGAGCAAATAGCATCGCACACGTTGCCATCAAGAAAACGAAAGCATTCACAGTGGCACAGCGTCCAGCTTCTCTCTGTGGCCTTTTGAAACAGTTTTGTGACCAGGGAGTGGCAAGAAACAAAGGTCTTTCTATCTGATCTGCTCACCAGGCCGGCGTCAGATCATGCAGGAGCCTGCACCCCTCTTCCCCCGGTACCATCGGATTGTTATCGCTGCGCTTGTCTCCTCTCTCTGAGTAGGACGAGGCAGACAGGCAGGCAGAGGAATATATTTCAACTGCCCTTGACTCTGTTTATAATCACCAACATGAAAGGAAGGGAAAGAGATTGAGTTTATAGGACTGGCTCTTTGTGTAGCCTAATTTATCTCTCTCCAGCAGCAGTGGGCTGAGCAGGTTTCCTTTTTTGTTTCCGATGCGGGAAGCTGAAATATGAATCTATGTTGATGAGAGAATAAAGGAATTGAAAGAGGCATAAGTCTTATCTTCTCGCAACCCTAGGAGATCAGCTCTTTGTGACGAAGGGGATTATACTTCTGTAATTAACTGCTTTGCAGCTCCTGGTGATGGCTCAGGCCTGAATAATGGCACCCAGAGAAGTTGGATAAAAGGCGGGCAGGTGGGTGCAGCCACGATCATGAACAATGGTCTCAGGGCTTGACATCCTTTCCCAGCGCCCAGCTCGCAGAGGGTCAAGCCAGGAGATATTTGTCCCCTGTCTAGCAACATTCACAGCAGAGAGAATAGAATTCCAGAACAAATATTTAAAGCTCATAGAGACCTGTTCCTCTGTAGGCTGGTAGCTGCCCTGAGGTACCTTGAAGACCTAAGCCAGGTTGTACACCCTTTGTGTTCCCGCCAGTGCCCGGGACCTGGTAGGTGCTGACTAAAGCTTGGTGAAGGTGACTGCCCCTTTCCAGCTGTGGGATTTGGGGAAAGTTGTCTAATTCTCTGATCTTCAGTATACCATCCACAAAATGCAAGGGGTCTTGTAGAGTTTGGGGTAAGAAGAGTTCAGATCATGATAAACAAATGACTTATCACATCGCCTGGCACACATGGCAAGGGATCAATAAATGCTAGCTGTTATTATTACATTGTGGAATACAGATGGGTGGCGAGCTCATCACTGTTTACGACTGCCTTATCATGCAAGGCGCCATACATACCTTCGTGCCTGAAAGCCTCACATCGTCCTTGTCAGGTAAGCAGGATCCTTCCCCCCATTTCACTGATGACAAAACAGGCTCAGACTGGAACAGTGACCTGCTCGAGGTAAAGGGCAGTACAGGAGACTGGAAGCCGGGTGTTCTGTCCTGGGCCCCTCCCCTCCCCTCCACACCAGCCTCCCAGGCCCTCAGCCTGTTCCTCGACAGGTGTGTCTGCCCATCACTCTCCAGACCTCATCACCCCAGGATCAAACCTCTGGGCCATCTTTTTGCTTCCTTTTTTGCTCCCTGCCTGTGTCACTGAGTCCTAGAGATTCTTGAGATGTTTTCAGAACTTCTCCCTACTCAATCCTGCTGCCACTTAACACTGGCCCAGCACCTGCTCGTTTGATAACCAGGTTTCCTACAGCGAGCAGGCTCTTGAGTGGTGTCTAAAGGAGGGCGAAGCTCCCTTCCCATCACCCCCGACACCAGTGCCAGGTGAGTGGTCCCAACCTCCACTTCCCTGTCCTTCCCTGCGAGGGATCAGCGCCCACAGCGTCAGCTCCACCGTCCTTTTCTGGGATGCAAGGCCCTTCAGCTGACCCACCCTCACTCGCAGTGAGAACCCCCTGCTCCGGCTGAGCCTGCCTTGTCTCCATCAGGTAGGCACCCCACGGCCTCTCTGAGCGCTCAATGGATTAGATCCTTGATAAGGATGCAAATGCCCCAGAGAGGATGCTCCATTCAATGCATAGGCAGTGCTTGACAGAGCCATGAACAGAGAGCTCCTCTCTTCCATCCACCCACGCGTTCTACAGATGGACCCTGAGGCCCAGTGGCTTAGCCAAAGCCACACAGTGAATGAGTTTCAGAGCCAAGTCTCACACCTAGGTCTTCTAGCTTAGAATTCAGTGCTCATCCATTAGACCAATGGACTGCATTGCCCTCAATGGTGATGGCAGCCACTGGCCAGGGTGGTGGCGGGGGCACCTGAACTCAGTCTCCACGTGGGCGGTGGACCTGTGTGATTCACCAAAGGGACGGCCTGATGAGGGAAAACGACTGAGTTAGGCCCTGCGGCAGGGCTGTGGTGGGCAGGATCTGGGGGGTGGGGGAGACAGGGTTGGAGACTGAAATCTAGGGAGATTGTCATGGAAATCAGCGATTGTAAGGCAGGTGAAAATGCAGCTGTATACTGGCCTGGCAATGTACTCTGGGAACGTAGCAATTAACTTCTCAACTCATGGGAGATGGGATCCAGGAGGGCTTTGGGGAAGAAGCGGCCTGTGACTTGGGTCTGAAGAAGCAGGAGGAGGCTGTTCAGGGGCTGTCGGGGACCAGGCGTTCTGCATTGAGGGAGCAGCGTGGACAGAGGCAGGGAGGCCGAACAGCCTGGGCTGTATGTGGGGAATAGCACAGCGGGCAGCAAGGGAACCTGGAAAAAAGCAGAGGAACCTGAATTGATGTTTTGACTCTGCAGCTAGTCTGACCAGCTCAGGATCTGGACAAGTCATTTTATCTTTCTGGATCTTAGTTTCCTTATATGTGAAACTGGCATAACGATATTATCTGTCTCCTGAGGGTTATAGTGAGGATGAACCAAAAGAGTAAGGCACCAAATATAGGGCCTGGTACATAGTAGGTGCTCAACAAAAGGCCCAGTATGGCCGGAGGGTAGGTCCTGTTGGAACGCAGGGACAAGCAGGGGCTTGGGCGTTGCTGTATGTTTTCTTTTGCCTTCTGATGGGCCCTTTCCCCTCCTTCCAGGGGCTCCCCAGCTGGCCTGGGAGGGCTGCTCACCCACTTAGAGTTGCCAGGATGTTTGGCCATTCTCGGGTCCAGAACGATCTTCTGGTTCCGTCATCATCCTTAAGCTCTTTCCAGCCTGAACACAACTGGGGCTAGCGTTCCAGGTCTGGTCATGTTTGCTGGCAGGGCCCGTGTTTGGGAGCGACAGCTCTGTTTAGGTAGAAACAGACACTGAAAACAGCTGCTGGCTTCTCTGCCTTGGTATACACGGAGTAAACCCTGCCACTCCGGGCTTTGCGAGGGATCAGGGAGCACAAGGCAGGCCCTACTCACGGCGTCCTGTGGGGTAGGGAAAGGCCATCTTTTCAGCAAGTGTGCCAGCCTCCTCAGGCTGGGGCCAGGTTTAGGGGTGGCGGTGGGAGGAGTTAGAGGCCCTTCCTTCCCTCTTGGTCTCTAGGTGTCAGAGGACTCTCCAGGCGCTTCCTGCCATCTAATATCTGTGGGACTTCAGGTCAATTTTTCAACCTCTCTGGATGGGCCAGTCAGCAAAGGCAATTCCTGGCATGTCCCTGTGTGCTGTTCCTCTTTAGTGAGTGGTGGCCAAACTTACCTATGCATCAGAATCACCTGGGCGAGGCTAACTAAACATTCAGATACCCAGGCCCTGCCCCAGACTTACTGAGTCAGAATTCCTGAGGGCAGGGCCCAGGAACCTGCATTTTAATGACCTCTCCAGGTGATTCTGGTACAGGCATCCCAGGAACGATACCTCCATAATCTCTGTCTGAATTCCACCAGGTTCCCTGGGGAACCAGGAGAAAGAGGTAGTTAGAAGGGGGGGCTAACAGGTGATGTCAACACACCACTCCTCTTCACACGTACCTCTGCAGTTACGCTTTTTTGGCGTTGGCGTAGAAACAGAAGCTCTTAGATGTATGTCTCCTTAGAACAGATGCCATTACTCTTCTGGATATAAAAGAGTGATACCCCATCCATTAGACTTAGCCCATTTCCAGTCCATCCACCCATCCTCCATCCATCCATCCACCCATCCTCCATCCATCCATCCATCCTCCATCCATCCATCCATCCATCCATCATCCATCACTTTTTTAGTACCTGCCTGTTCTGTGCCTGGCTCTGGCTGGGCTTTGGAGACACAGGGAAGAATAAGATCTGGTTCCTGGCCAGAATTCCCCATCTAGATAAATAGACACACAAACCATCCTAATATAGGGGGATCCCTCCAATAAGCAGTGTCTCAAGTAGGTACAGGGGTGGCACAAGGCAGGAATGATGGAGTCCACGGGCATGGAGGATGGGTCAGAGAAGGCCTCACAAGACAGCAGTTTGTGAGTAGGTCACGAAAGGGAGTAGGAGTTTGCCAGATGGAGAGGCCGTGTGTGAGGGTGTGTAGAGGCCGTGTGTGAGGGTGTGTAGACTCCTATGAATGAAACCCCTTCACATCCGTTATGAGAGCAGAGGCCTCTCTTTGGGCTCCATGGAGCCCACATTCTGATGCTCATCTGCAGCTGCATCCTCAGTCTCATCTTCTGGTCCTTCAGAGTGAGAAGAAACCACTCTGTGGTGTGTGTTGCAGGCTCATGGCAGCTGTCCTTACACAGCGCAGTTGTTGTGGAAAACAGCCATCCGAGTTGAGAGGCATGGGATGCTTAAGAGCATCCTAGCTCTGCCTGCAACTCACTAGGTAACTGAGGGCAGGTCCCTGAGCCTCAGTTTCCCTGTCTCTAAGATGGAAGGTTGGCTTCCAGTTCTGCCAGTTTCTGCCTGGAGCACGGCCCCGACACCCTGGCATCAATATACTTGTTAGCAATGGCCTTTCTTCCCACTCCAAGCTCATCTGTCTCAGCATATCAGCAACACAACATCTTGCAGGATTAGTGTATCGGATTTGAGCCCCCCGCATATTCCCTGCAGTCCAGAAGTGGTTTTGCAGGGAAAATGCAAGGTGGATGTATGCCTGAAGGTGGCGCTGTGGCTCCAGTTGCGGAGCTGCTCTCTGGAGCAGGTCTGTGTTTTCAGAGCATCTGTGCAAACTGTGCCCGGTTGATGGCAGGTTCTCTTCTCTCATGGAGCCCTCACAATCCGGCATACCCTGCTCGTTTGAAAGAAGCAGCCAGGCCGGCTCACTCGGGCCTCCCCGCCTCCTGGGCCCCGTCACACATCTTCAAACCTCCCTGTTTCCCTGTGGGTCCTCCCTTCAGCAGAGGAGGAGGAAAGCCTATTGAGAATGGCTTGTGGGCGGAGCAGGGGTCTGCGCCGGAGTTTTTCTGGTGCTCATTGCAGGCAGGAGGCCCTTGGTGTGGAGCTGCTGTGGGGTCTGTGACATGACTTGCTGTGTTTGGGTCACAGCCTCCTTGACCCGCATCCCGACCCCCGACAGTGGATTTCCCCCGGGGTGATGATATTTTGAAAGCACTCCATACTCTTTCCGCTGCTGCCTTCTCTCCATTCATTTGGGTTCGCTTTTTAGCTGAGCCACTGAATAACGAATCCAGCGGGAGAAAATGATGGGGGCAAGAGGAAGGAAAGAGGAGAGCGCTAACATTTATAAAGTGCTCGCTGGGTGCCCAGCACCTCCACCAAATAACTACAGCCGCGAATTTTATACTTTCAGCTGCATCACCCTTTCCTCCAACCAAATTCACAAGCCAAACTTGCCACGTAAACCAGACACAGCAGGGGAGCTGCTCCAGTGGGACGGGTGGGGCACCAACGGGCCCTGCCCCTCACCTCCGCATCCTCTCCCTTCCTCCCTCCCAGCAGCCCCTCTGGTGCTCCCACCAAAGCTGGATCTAAAGCACTGTGCACCTTAATCTGTATATAACTCTTAAGAGGAAATAGTCCCCTCATTTTTCAAACGTAGAAGCTGCGGCCCAGAAGAGTGAGGTGATTTGCCAGAATCCTGTGATCAATAAAAGGCAGACAGCCAGGCTGTGGGCCCAGGCATGCCTGACTCTAAAGCCCCCAACTCTGCCTGGAAGACACTGGGTGCTCTGCTGCCCAAGGAGGGACAGGAAGAGGCGGTGGCTCACCCCCCGCCCCCGGCCCCCGGCCCCCTGCCCCGCAGTAGACAGCGGACCAGGCCAGATACAACGGACGCGGTTGATGCCAGATATCTGGTAAACCGCCTGCAAAGAAGGAACCCAGATAGGACGGGAGGACCGTGGAGGATGGGAAACACATGCGGAGTGGGTTCTGCGGCACCGGGGACATGATCGTTCAGCCCCCAGGCACGCTTCAGCTTGGCTGACTTCAGAAGACACCAACGAGCCATGTGCTAGACATTCACAGTCAAGCTTTCCAGGCCCTGATCAGACTGTTTCGTTCCGGAGCAGCCAGGATTGGGGGCGGTAAAATGTGAACTGGATCTCGTTCCTGCTGTGCAGGTGGAGGGGAGATCATGCAAGAACAGCAAGACGCTTAAAAAAGAACAAAATGTGAAGTCATGTGTTCGCTTGGAATCTTGTAAGGAGCATGGATTTGGAGTCAGAAATCTGTGGGTTCCAAGGTCATCTCTACTGGTTTGACCTGACTTCTCTGAGGCTCAGTTGCCTCCTTTGTAAAACGACATCACCAGCAGCACCTGTGTCTCCGGGCTGCTGTGGGTGGGTTACGTGAGCTCTCGAGTGGGGAAGCGTCAAATCCGGGATGTACAAAGTAAACAGGGGTTCTCTCCTTGCTCTCCTACCTCTTCTCAAAGCCCATTGAATTGATGGTATGTCCTAAACGGACGTGCTTGCAAGGGACACTTAACAGATGGGTTATCATTTCTGATTTTGGTCAACTGGCTGAAACACTTTTTCATCTTATTATGTGAGATGTGATACTGATCCTCGAAAGTGTAAACATAGAGCCTCAGAGAGCTCAGGGTGGTTGACTCCAACTCCTTCATTTTAGGGAGTGGGAAAATGACTTACCCAAGGTCACCCATTGGGTTAGTGGCAGAGCTGGGGCTGGAACCCAAATCTGTTGACTCTCAGCCCACTGCTCTGTCATCCCAGGTGAGAAGGAAGGTCCGCAGCATGCTCTCTTGATCCCTTCTGGTCCATGATTCCTACCTCTGTGAGGAGAATAGAGGGAGGGGTTCACCAAGGAAGACCCACTGTGTTCCACGAACCCCATCACGTGGGGTCATGTGTTGGGGGTGAATGGAGCCTCCGTTATGGGACTGAGATCTGAGGAGGCAGGACCAGTCCTCTCATCAGCCAGAGTCAGAGGTGAAGCAGGCTCCTACCACAGGTGTAAGGAGATTGTCCAACTTGGAGTTGGTTCCATCTCTGCCTCTTACCAGCTGTGTGACCTGGGCAGGGAATTTCTCTCTCTGAGCTTGTCCTGATCTGAGAACCAAGGAGAATAAAAGCATATACCTCATAGGTTATGGTTAAGATTAAACAAGTTAATATAATAATAATAATAGCCAACAGTTAGGGAACACGTACTGTGTGCCAGGTTGAGTTCTAAGCTCTTTATATGTATTTGCTCATTTAATCTTCATAACAACTTGTATTTCACTACTGAGGAAAGAGAGAATGGTTACGCAGAGTCCAGGGACACACAGTTGGAGAGGACAGAGCCAGATACTGAGCCCAGCTGGACTGGCTCTGGCATCCCACTCTCTCAACCACTCTGCCCCTTGGCCTCTCAATGTAGGCAAAGCCCAGTGCTTAGCATGTAGGTCTCCAGAAAAGTCCATCCCTCCCTCCCTCTCTTTTCCCTTCCTCCTCTCCCACCCCCTTCTTGTTCGCAAGAGTGGGTGGGTTCCAAAAGCAGTTATGCTCTGGTTTTTCAGACGTCGGAAGTCCACCCAACTTAACCATTTCACCTTGAATAACTTTTCTTCTCTGTTTTGTTGTTGGTTTTGCTTTTTACATTTTTTTGTTGCTTAATCAAAAGCACAGCTGAACTGCCAGCAAGGCAAATCTCTTGATCCTGTGCTCCTGGGCACCAGGTGAGCCTCTGCTCAGCTAAGCTCCCAGTGCCAGTGAGCCAAGGGGCATGATCGCCTGGCTTCCACTTGCACGCATGTGTGCTGACTCCCAGCCCGCAGCCAGCTTCCTGAATACGAACAACCAATTTGGGAAAAAATACGCCGCCTTGTTTGTGGGTTTCTGGCGACACTCGTTCAAGTTCCTGGTTAATATAGAGACCTTGTCAAGATGTCCAAATACTCTTCTTAGCACAGAAACTTGTCTTACCACCCGTATCCACATAGCCCCAAAGAGCAGACGGTCCCAAGTGACAGGAAAGGCTCAGCCACTGAGTCTTCCTGAACCCCGACTGCCCTGAGGCTCTGGTTCCCTTCCAGCTACTTGAAGGCCATGGGCCCGTAGAGGATATAACAAGGAAATAGCAAAGAGCGCCGAGTGAGACCAAGCGGCCTTGTGAATAAAGGCAAATCAGGACAATGGAGAATCTGGCCAAGCTGTTTAAAGGCCCAAATGTATTGCTTTTTCCAGTGGCCCAAAGGAAAAGCAGTCAGCCATGGGGATCCGGATCCCCTACTGTCACGGCTGGAAGGGCAAGGTCGAGACTCCAGTGGACTGGATGCTAAGGTTGGGTCTCGGACCTGCCTCTGAGCCTGCAATGCCAGCATCGACATTTGTGTTTATACAAACGGTTAGCAGAGCCCCCAGCGCCCTCTTGTCATCCCATCTCTGCTTGTTGAAACCCTGCCCGTGCTTTGGGACCCCTCTCCAATGCCAGCACTTCCAGAAAGACTTAGAATCAACCCCTTTTTCTCCCTTGTACCTCTCATCATAGCCTCATCTCTGACCACCTTCTGCCTGGCATTATGGCGTCTTATACACCTGCCTTCATTTCGGAGATGCTCATCGAACTCTAATTACATGGCGGAACCAGAGCTAGTCACTGGTGATGAGAAAGATACAATCCCTGTATCACTTAAAGAGCTCACATGCTCACAGTCTAGCTGAGACAGACAAGTCAACGCATAATTAAAAACAGTGTGGAGGAACGTGCAGACTGCCTTGAATGCCGAGAGGCCAGGCCATCTGCCTGGTGTAGGGGTGGGGGTGGGGGAGATCCCGGAAGACTTCCCAGAAGCGATGATGCCTGGCTTACCTCTTAAACGGTGGGCTCCACAACAGGGCAAGGGGATGGGGAAGAGGGAGAAATCTAGGGGGTGGAACAGCACATGCAAAAGCAGGGAGGTGCAGGAGAGCAGGTGAGGGAACCCCAATGAGCTTAGATGGCTGGAGTGGAGAGTGCCCTGGGCAGTGGCAGGAGGTGGTATCAGGCAAGTGGGTAGCTGTCAGATAACAGAGGACCTAGTAAGCGCCGCTTAGCAGTCTGGGCTTTATCCTGCAGATAGTGGAGCACCATGGAAAGGGTTTTAGGAGGCATGGACCTGGACAGATCTGTGTTTTAAAAAGACCACTTGGGCTATTGAGTGAAAATGGATGGGAGCAGGGCAACAGGTGACGCAGGGAGACCAGGTAGAAGGTGGTAGCATTAGTCCGGGTAAGAAGTGATGGCTTAGACTAGGTGGTAGCAGTGGAGGGATGAGAAGTACAAGGATTCTAGGTCCGTCTAGGAGGTAGAATCGGCAGGACACAGTTGTTGGGGGGATGGGGGAGGGAGAGAAGCAAATCGGGGATGACTCCCAGAATCTCAGCGCCATCGGCCAGGGAGAAGGTGAGGTTTGGGGAGGAAGGATGGCATTTAGTTTAGGGAATGCAGATCTGAGGAGCCAGGGGATACCACCAGGCGCCTGTAACAGCCCCTTCCTGCTATTTCCCCTTCTCCCCAGGCTGCCCTCTCTGTGGATCTCTCTCAGACTTACTGCCTACACTTACGTTCAAGGGGTAGCCTGAAGTTGGGCTAACGTTTTTCACCTCCGGGTGCCAGAGACATTTGTAAAAAGTTACCAGATAGATGCACCCCTGCTGAAGGTGTTCGAGCTGGACCCCAGAATGCCATGCCTCTCTGGGGTGTTTGTATCAATACTTCAAAAAGAAATCCAGGAGGAGAAGGACACAAAAGGTAGAATGCCAGGGTTGTCAGGAGGGAGATTTGGCAGGAGTCCTTCCCCGGGGTCTGAGAACACACTTGCTGGGCTTGGGGGACCAGCCAGGCCTGGGGCCCTCCTTCCCGCATCTTTTCCTATTTGGTCCCTTGTCCAGCTCTGCAACCTTCACATCAAGCCTGCACCACCAGCTTCGAGACCCCAGGAAGGTTCTTTGTCCTTTCTGGGCCTGCGTCCTTATTCATAAAGTGGCAGAATTCTGCTCTTTTTCTTCCCCTCCACCCGTTTTTCTTCTTCCTTCCATGGTGGTTAAGAACAAGGGCTTTGGAATCAGGCTGATTTGGGTGTGAATTTCAGTTCTTTCACTTTCTACCTGGGTGTTACTTTACCAGGGCCTTAGTCTCCTCATCTGTAAAATGGGCACAGGAATAGTAGTACATACTGCGTATTATTACTGTCCATATTCAACGGGATGGTGCTTGGAGAGCTCTGAGCTCAGTGCCTGGGACCCACTGGGTGCTCAAAACCTGCTAAGGTCATGGTCATCATGTCATCACGATTCCCCTCTTTCCTCTCTTCTTCCATGATATTCTTTTCAAATACTCCCAATATAGGGGACCCACTGGCCTGGGCTGCCAGCTGTCCAGTCTGGAGGCAGAGGGCTGGACTGGATGACCCCCTAGGTCTTTTTGATTTGGGGGTCTGGGATCTCAGAGGCTTGGGAACATTCTCTGTGAACTTTCCTCACCTTGATTCTCAGGGTGATTTGGGAGCTGGCCTCTGTGGGTCTCTGTCTCTATCTAGTTTTTCCAAGTTCTCTGGAGGCTCCCTCCATCACCCACTTTCTGCATCCCCTCCTGTGTCTGGACAGGTTAAGGCATGCTCTCTCAGTCAGCTGTCCCAGCCCACCTGCCGGCTCCCCAATGACTGGGTTTCTGGCGTGGCTTCACTCTGCATTTCCCGAGAATGTTCGGAGGAACTTCATATAATCTCCCTGCCTGCCAGCGCTCTGTGTTTCTGAAACTTCAGAGCAGAGGGAAATGGTTTGGGCAGAATGAGCTTTCGCATTCTCTGTGCCGCCTCTATGCCTGGCAGTTCCTGGTGCCCAGGGAGCTCGGCTCTGTGGGATGCCTCTGTTGATTGCCTTGGTCTGTCGCCCTGTGTTTCAGTCATGATTCTCCAGAGAAACAGAGCCAACAGGGTGTGTGTGTATGTGTGTATATATATATTACACCACCAGGTATCGTGGTTGGTGTGTGTGTGTGTGTGTGTGTGTGTGTGTGCATGTATATGTATGTACATATACTAGATTTATTTAAAGGAATTGGCTCACACAATTTTGAAGGCTGGCAAGTCCAAAATCTACAGGATGGGTCAATAGGCTAGAGACCAAGAGAAGAGCCAATGATGTGATTCAAGTTTGAAGGCTGTCTGCTATAGAATTCCCTCTGGCTTGGGGGAGGTCAGTCTTTTGTTCTATTCAGGTCTTCACCTGATTGGATGAGACCCACCCACATTATGGAGGGCAATCTGCTCAAACTCCACCAACTGAAAAAAACATGAATATCATCTGAAAATACCTTCACAGAAACATCCAGAATGATGTTGGACCCCATATCTGGGCACCATGGCCCAACCAAGTTGACACATATAATTAACCACCACCCCCTGTTATTGGCAAACATATCAGAGAAATAGTCCAGGCCTCAGGGATGCCTCTCCCCACCCTGTATATATTACAGACCAGGTTCCTGCTTCGCTAGAGGATCATGATGGAAAAGGACCAACAACCAGGCGTAAACTCTGCCTCAGCCAGTCAGCACCCCTTGGCCTGCAGCAGATCAGGCCTGGGGCTGAAGGCCTGAGGGGCTGAGGGGCTGAGTGGGAGACACTGAGCATCTCTATAATGTGAATTGGGGGAAGGGGTTGAGGGATGTTGCTGCCCCCATGACCTCATAGAAGTGACCTTCAAACCTGGTTGCATATCAGAATCACCTTAAAATGCAGATTCCCAGACCTCACTATCAAGGGAAATGCCTGATTCAAAAGACCAGGGCCTCTGACTTTTTAGCAAGTACTTAATGTATTGCCATAGAAAATATTGTAGTGGGAGTAGAGTTATGAGCATCTCCTGAGGCCAGACATTCTCATCATCGGTGGTGAGGCACCTGGTCCAACTCATAATTTCATGCTGACTCAACTTTTTGCCATCTCACTTGAATGACTCCTGTGATAGAGATCTTATTCCCATCAAGGGAGCCCCTCGTGTTTTAATAGGAAACACGTGAAGTCTGGCTTCCCATCCCTTCCAGCAGCTGGTCCTCGCTCCAGCTCTTAGAACCAGAAGGAATCTGTCTAATTGCTCATCCACTGGAGAGCCCTTGAGGTATTGATGACAGTTCCCATTTCCTGCTGTGTCTTCTCTGGGTGAAAAATACCCAACTCCCTCACCAGGCAGTGTCTCTCTCACTGTGGGGTCCCAGGAGTGGACCCTGCTCAGACCTGCTCAGGCCCCTGCAAGGCCTAGCAGAATAATCACCTCCCTCCTTCTGGACGCTACACCCCCATTAATGGGACCTTTGTGTTAGCCGCTCGTGTTGGCCCCATCACGCTGTGGATGGAATCCTCCAAGTCTGAACCCCTAGCCTGGATCCTTACTCTCCTCCACTTGACTTAACTGCTCCAGTGGAGACAAGAGCTTCCTCAAGGGCCTGAGGACCCCAGAACCTTCTCTTCCATTTTGAAAAACACAAATTACAAGATGTTCTCCAGGCATCTGAGAGCATAGGGTTTGCTGCCCCTTTGGACTGGCCACCTCTGAGGCCAATTCTAGTGCCCTTCATAGAGGAGACAGCTCATAGCTTTGGGCCAGATGGGCTTAGGTTCAAATCCCAGCTCTACCAGCTGTGGGACTTGGGGCAGCTAAGCCTCAGTTCCTTCATCTGCAAATAGTACCTGCCTCTTAGGGCTGTGCTGAGAATTCCAGATAAAGTGTCAAAGCAGCTCACCCAGGGCCTGGCACGTGTAGGTGTTGTAAGTCTGAGTTCTCGTCTCCTCTTGAAGAACTTAGTTCCCTTCTCCTTCCTTCTTTCCCCATCAGATCCCCCAGTTCTAGCCCCTAACGCTGAAGAGTCTTATTAAGTAAGCAGACCAGAGGCTCCAGGCAAATCTTGGGGCTTTGGGCGCATGGCCCCATGGGAAGGGGCAAGCCTCTTCCTTTCCTCTGATCTTGCACCCTCTTCTCAGACCTGAGAAGGGCGACCAGGAAGCCGCTCTAGAGCCCCTTCCAGCTCTGCCCATCAGGTCTCCCCACCAGCCTTCCAGTCCTTTGGGACCCCAAGCCCTGGAAGGGAGTGGGGCAGATCTGAAAATCATCTCACAAGCTCCCTAAGACAAGGGAGGACCATTCCTCTTGCCACTCAGCCCAGATTCATACCCTCGTTCAGCCCTCAGGCATCCACCAGCCCCTCCTCTGTGGGAAGGCACAGGGACACGGAGATGGGAAATAAAGGATCTTTCACCTCAGAATACTAACAGGCTAGCAGGATGGACAGACAAGGAAACAGGTAACTGTAACCCAGGTTGAAAGGAGCTCTCCTAGAGACAGAACACACAGAAAGTGCAGGGGACCTTGAAAGACGGGTGGGGCTTTTCCTGGTGGATGGCAGGTTGGGGGTGGGGGAGCAGCAAAGACCCAGGGATTGGAAAGACCAATCAGTTTGGAATGACCTAAGAGTTCAGCAAAGCTTGAGGAAGTGGCTGGACGACAGGAGTGGAGGCAGGGAGGCCAGTTGGGAGTCTACTGTGGTGACCCAGACTGGAGGCCACAGGGACATGAACTAGGCCAGTCCCTTGGTCCATATGAGGCATTTGGGAACACAAAGACCAGCCAGATGTGGATCCTCCTCTCCAGAGAGACATCCATCCAACCGTTCACACATCAGTCAGTGTTAACGGAGCAGGGATACTGTGCCACGCTGTGTTACAGGAGGGAACTTTCCAGGAGAAAGAAAAAGCCTGTACCCCAGGGTATTAGTTTTCTAGGACTACTATAAGAAAGTAACGTGAACTGAATGGATTAAAACAACATCAATTTATCCTCTCACTGTTCACGAGGCTGGAAATCTAAAATCAACGTGGACACTGGAGCCCTTGTGAATCAACCATACTTCAATTAAAAATAAAATAAAATAAAATCAAGGTGTCAGCAGGGCCACGCTCCCTCAGAGCCTCCGGGTGGACTCCTCCCCTGCCTCGTCCTAGCTGCCGGTGGAGGCTGTGAAATCCTTGGCCTGCAGCTGCATCGGTCCAGTCTCTGCGTCTGTTGTCACATGGCGCTCTCCGTGTGTGTCTGTTGCTGTGTCTCTCCTCTTTTTCTTATAAAGACGCCAGTCATACTGGATTAGGCCCTCCGCCCAAACTGAATATGACCTCTTCTTAATTAACTCCATCTGCCAAGACCCAATTTCCAAATAAGGTCACATTTACAGGAACCAGGGGATAGGATTTCAATATGCATCTTTTTGAGAAGGGACGCAGTTCAACCCACAACACCAAGTAACCACAACATACTGTGACAGCTGCCTTAGATGAGTTGAGGACCGGCTGTGGGAAATCAGGCTAAAGACAGCTCTCAGCAAGCAGGGGAATCCAGGGTGGCTTCCCGGATGAGGCAGCCTTTCATTCATGTATTGATAGGTAGGAATTTTTTTTTTTTTTGTCTGCGTTGGGTCTTCGTTGCTGTGCACAGGCTTTCTCTAGTTGTGGCGAGTGGCGGCTACTCTTTGTTGCAGTGTGTGGGCTTCTCATTGCGGTGGCTTCTCTCGTTGCGGCTCACAGGCTCTAGGGCACGCGGGCTTCAGTAGTTGTGGCATGTGGGCTCAGTAGTTGTGGCTTGCGGGCTCTAGAGCGCAGACTCAGTGGTTGTGGCGCACGGGCTTAGTTGCTTTGCAGCATGTGGGATCTTCCCCAACCAGGGCACCCATGTCCCATGCATTGGCAGGTGGATTCTTAACCACGCGCCACCAGGGAAGTCCTGATCGGTAGGATTTAGACATGCAGCTATGGAGAAAGAAAGGCATTCCAGGCAGAGGGGGATGCAGGAGTGAAAGCACAGAGGAGGGAATTGCAGGGCAGTAATGATGTCACTCCAGTTACACCCAGGCCTATTTCTGACCCTTCTGCCTGCCCCCACATCTTGTTTACCCCAAACTGACTCCAGCTCCATCCCATCGTGCTCTTGGCTTTGCTGGGGTTTTGAAGAAAACTGCTGCCCGGGATCATCATGACATCCCTATTCAAGTCCAGACCTGGATTTGTTTTTCCTGAGCTGCAGTTAAGGAAAAAAAAAAAAAAAAAAAACAACTCTGTATTTACCAAGCAGCAAACCAGTAGGAAATTATAACCTTTTAAAATAAATATGTATCTAATTATAGGAAAGCACAGTTTACTTTTGCAGCACTGTCAGGATTTCCCCTGCGAGCCGAGTCTGCAGATAATGTTCTAACCCCCATGCCCCTGCCCACATCTCGCTGGGCACTGGCCTCAGAAACACCGTCTCGGCTCACCTCTCAGCGAACAGTGAGCCACGCGGTACTGAAATGCCCTGAGCAGGCTTGAGAGGAGCCCGGGTCCCCTTTCAGAGCCAGGGGCCTGGCCCCTTGATTAGCTCCCAGCCACAAAGCCACAATCACCACTCCGCCACCCCAGCCCGTCGGGCCTGCCCACAGGTCTCTGCCCAGCACGCATGTCTGTGGTTGGCAGTTTTCCCCCTTACAGAAAAGTCAGGAGTCGCAGGGAGCACAGGACTGAGCCGTCTTGGGGGAGGAGCTCACACCAGAGCTGGTCCCAGGCGATGCACTAGGCATTCCCTCCGGGCCCGCATGCCTTTCGTCTTTAAGTCCACAAACAGTTATTGAGCTTAGAATGCCGTGCCGCGTCCACACATGCCATAAATAAAGTCTGCAGAATGCCGAGGGGAGCAGCATATTAGCTGATGTGTCGTAACTGTTACTATTTATGAATAGCTTGCAACTGCCACTCCACCCGTGGATCCTGGAATCTGTTCCTTCTTTCAGCAAATATTTACTAAGCACCTATTACGTACCAGGTGCTGCTATACACCTGGCTCACTTCCTCAACTCTTTCAAGCCTTTGCTAACATGTCACCTTCTCTCTGGGGTCTCCTCTGTCTGCCGTCTTTAATACTGTCCCCCTCCTACCCCGCTCCGGGCTTACCCACCTGCCCTTACTCTGCTCGACTTTCTTCCCAGCACTTACCACTTTCTAATGTATTAGGTGATTTACCTTTTGTCTATTGTTTCTGTCTGTTCTCCCACTTAGAAAGTAAGCTCCCCAGGGTGGGAGTGGGGTGGGCTGGGGTGTCTTGTTTTTGTTTACTGCCATAGCCCCACTAGATCTAGGCTGGGCATATAGTAGATGCTTAGTTAGCATTGGTTGAATTGAACTAAGATCGTTGTATTTGGAGGCGGACAAATCAGGTTCGATTCCCACTCCAGGCTGTGTGACATTGGGCTCTAAAGCAGTGCATCCGTGGGGATCTAAGGAGGTGTGAGGCCTGCGGAGCCCAGAACACTGCCTGGCACACAGACACATCTCAGTTACTGGTAGGCAGGCTTCTGAGGGTCAGGTTCAGAGTGGGAAGTTCATGGTTCATGGAGGCCTCATATGTCAGGGAGGCCTGGGTTTGAATTCTGCTGCTGCCACTTCCTAGCTCCGTGACCTTAAGCAAATCACTTAACCTCTCTGAGCCTCACTTTCCTGTTTGTAAAATGGGACTCAGACAGCACTCCTGCCACCTCAGAGAGTCACTGTGACATGGCATGGGGTTGTGTCCATAAAGGAAGGCACAGTAACTGGCACAGAGCAGGCATTCAGGCCCACTGGTTCCCCTTTAACTTCTTCCAGAGGGACTGTGGGAAGCCGGGGAGCAGGGGCCTGGGGCAGGGGCAGGGCCACTCGGTCAGGCAGAAGAGGGGCCATTGGTCCTCTGCCCCCTGTCCATCCGTTCCCTCTTGTCCCCCTGCGGTTACCCAGCCTGGACCTGCAGGATGCGCTCCCCACGGATGTTTCCACCCTCCCATCTCAGCCCCACAACCACGGCTCCCCCGAGGTACCCTCTCTCTGCTCACTTTGGCACTAATGGGCCCTACGTGCTTCCAAAATGAGAGGATGGCTTCCGCCGCAGGACCCACAGCAAGTCCCAGAGGAAGAGGGGTCTCCTTGGGAATGGAGGGTTCCCCCGAGATCGGGGATGGGGGGGTTCCCTTCCAGAGGGCTCTGGACGCCTTTGCACCTAAGAGCAGAGGAGGACGGGGTGGGGCTGTTGTTCAGCGCTGCAGCTGCCAGTCAAGGAAGGGGGTGGGGCTTGGGCTGGATGGGATTCAGAACAGGCAGGTAGCCATGGCAACCTTCCCTGACACTCCAAAATAGGAGATGCCCCTCTACCTGCTGTGTCTAGGCCCAGAGAGGGCCGGGAGGCCGAGGTCAGCCACTGCTCCCACCTTACTGACCTAAAGGGGTTGTCTGTTTGGAGGACGGTCCGGCCTCCCCATTACTAGCACAGAGTTGGGGTGAGGCCTGATGCTTGAACATGAGGCCCTCAGCAGGCACGGGGAGCGGGAGGGGGGTGACGTCACTGCACGTGCTGTGGGAGAGCTGGGGGCTTATTTACAGCCCTAAAGGTGGTACTTGCACCCAAGGCAGGGCTGTGCCGGCCACCACATGGGCCTGTCTGGCTTCTCCATCGCAGCTGCCTGCTGGGCACTGACTTGAAAATGTCCCAGAGCAGCGCTGCTCTGGAGATGATGTGTTCCAGAATCCAGGACCCTCTTTGGGCGATGGCAGGAAGTAACAGAGGCCAGGATAGTAGATTGAGCGTATTGAGCAGTCGAGGTCTGGTGGGGGAGACATGGGCTTCCCGTCTGCCTCTGGGCAGCCTGGGTTGAACGTCAAAGCACCAGGTTCACCCTGGGGTTGCTACCACGTACTGAGCTCCTCTGCTGGGCACTCTGCTAGGCACTTTGCCTGCACTATCTCAGCCAGCCCTAGAACAGCCTGAGGACAGTCCTGCCAGGAGCCCCATTCTGCAGCCAGTGAGGCTTAGTGAGGCCCGGCCACTTCCCCAGGGCACACCCAAGTGGCAGAGCAGTTTTTAAAGCCCGCTCAGCCCACCTCCCAAACCCGCTTTACAAGTGAAGAAACCAAGGCCAGGGGAGGCCAAGGCCACCCACTAGTAAATATCAGAGCTGTCAGGATTCTGAAGCCAGGATCCCTAACTTGGGGTCTGTGAACTTGGGTGGGAAAGAAATACAACTTTATGTTCACACACCTCTAACCGAAATTTAGCATTTCCTTCAAGGAGACAGGGAGGTAGGCGAAACAGGGCCAGTATTACCGTCAGCCCCATCTGGCAGCTCTGTCTCTGCTGGATCATGAGACCCTCCTCGGAGGGTCCTGAGGAAGCTTGTCCAGTCTCACAGACAATACCCTTATAAGCGGGGGAAGTCTTTCCGCTTCACAAAGAGCCAGTGTCTTTACTCGTCCCCAGGACGACCCTGAGGGATTGGGACCAGAAGCCCCTACTACAGGCAAGGAGACTGAAGCTGACAGACCTTAACAGCTAGTTACAAAGCTAGAAAGTGGTCAAGTCTGGTCATGCATTCATTCCACAAACATTTCATCAACGCTCACTTGGTGTCATCGACGTCCCACTCCTGGTAGCTGAAGAGCCCAGGTCACCTGCTTCGGGAGCCGGAGCCCCTTGAGAGAAGCTCCTGCAGGCAGGAACTCTTTCCAAAGCCTCTCCCGTTTGCTCTGCTGTGTGAGGTGTACCGGGTGGGGCTGTTTCCTTCCATTTACAGATGATGACAGGGCGGCCCAGAGAGGCCAAGTGCCTCGCTTGCCTGGGGTCACACAGCAAGTGCATGGCAGAGTCCGGACTAAAACCTGGGTCTTCTGGAACCCACATGGGCGCTCTCCAGAACACCAGCCACTTGATTAGTCTAATTCTACAGATTCTGGGTTTTTTTAAGAGACTTAAATAAAGACTTCAGAGAAGTCTTTATCCCCGCCCACCCTCCTGGGCATTCTCAGCGCCCGCCCCGCCCCCCGCCCCCCCATCACTGCAGGATTCTGCGCACCTCCCTGCCCTCATCGCAGGCTCTCACTCCACTGGTGAGGGCCCTGCCTGAGAGGGGAGGCATGGTCACGGAAGGGGTTAAAATTCCCAGAGTCTCTTATAAATATTTCATGAAAAATATCTGCTGAGATAACCTCAGACTGTTGATGTCGACATTATTGCACCTGCACATTTTAATTGGTCTGAGAGAGCTGGCCCATAATTGGTGGCTGGAAATCGGCACAAACCTGACTTGTTTGTAAAAGGGAACAGTGGGTTCTCCAGAGAACTGGGCGTTTAACTCCTGCATGGCCGAGGGATGGGAAAGGGCGGGGGAGTGTTGGACAGGGAGAGAAAGAGAGAGGCAGGCCTTGCCCGAATGTGCCAAGCCCCCAGGCTAGTCCAAGCTTCTCACTCTGCTGAGCTCAGGAGGAAGAGGAAAGATGAGCCCGGGGTTAGGAGCCCAGGCTGGGGGCAGGGCGTCTTACCCTCTTCTGTGCCGTGATCCCTGTGACTGTTTGGTCAAGGCTATGGGCTCTTTCTCAGATCAATGTTTTTAAATGTATAAAATATTCATGATTACAAAACAAGCCAATTTTATTTGTTTAAAAAAAAAGTTATCCAACAATTTTAAATTGGGCGATAGCAATGTATGCGCTTCTTTATTAATGCAGTACATGACAAGACCTAACATCACGTGTCATAACCACTGTACTTTCAAAGCAGTAATGAGCACGGACGGCATTTCAGGATACCTGCCACAAGTGGAGCGTGACATGAAAATATCTGTGATTTTGACTGGTGACAAAGCCAGAGGTGCTGTTAATATAACTGGTATGTTGCTTAACATTCACACTCGAAGGAAATGCTAAATTTCAGTTAGAGGTGAGTGAACATAAAGTTGTATTTCTCTCCCACCCAAGTTCACAGACCCCAAGTTAGGGATCTTGGCCTCAGAATCCTGACAGCTCTGATATTTACAAGTGGGTGGCCTTGGCCTCCCCTGGCCTTGGTTTCTTCATTTGCCCTTGGGTAGCGTCCTCCCACGCTGACTCTGGCACGGCTGTGACTTGTTTTGGCCAATGAAACGGCAGCAACCTTGACACAAGCAGGGCTTGAAAAAGCACTTGTATTTCCATGTCCCTCTTGCTCCTCTGCCTTTGTCATAAGAATGTGCTCGGCTAGCTTGCTGGAAGGATTTGAGAGACCTGTGGAGAAACATCGAGGCGTCCCAGATCAACCTACAGCCAAGGACAGCAGGGTCCTCTCCCAACCTGCGCCTCACCACAGAGAGCAGAAGAGTCGCCCAGCCAAACTGTAGATTGTGAGCAGTAACAAATGGCTATTGCTTTAAGCCACTAATTTGGGGGATGGTTTGTTACGCGGTAACAGCTGACTGATACAGTGGTTATATCTGCCCCACAGCCTCTTTGATCTTTGCACTCTCCTTGAAGAGATAGAGCAGCACCTGGTGTCCTCTTCCCTGTGGGTCACCAGGGCCATTGTCTAATCAGAGAGATAGTTTGCCTAGTGGTGGAGGGCGTGACCTCCAGACTCAGACAATCCTGGGATCCCATCCCAGCTGTGTGACCTGCAGGTAGTTACTGAGTCACTCTGTGCCTCAATGTCCCCATTTGAAAAAGCATGGTTTCTTTGCCATAGGGTTGTGGTGAGGATTCGAAAAGATTTTGGATGTAAAGTGCATGGCACTGAAGAAATGCTCAAAATGACATTTTTTTGTCGTTTATTTGTGGTGGTTGGTGATCAATCCTCCCCCCGCCCCCGCCCCGCCAAAGCCCAGATTGTCTGCAGCCTTTGCCAGGACACCCCCACGCCCCCTACCCCTACCCCAGCACAGGGAAACAAGCTAGAACCTGAGGCCACGTGCACCTGACTGGGCACATTTCACAAACACTGCCATTTTTGGCGAGCAGAGCCTGCCCGTTACAGAGGAGCAAACCCTTCTGACAGCACACAAGTTTTGACCAGCGCCAAAGCACTGTCACATCCATGCTCGCATTCGATAGCCTCACAAGGCTCCTGGAAGGTGGTCAGGCCAGGAAATAGCAGTCCCATTTTACAGATGAGCACACTTTGCTCAGAGAGGCTCCCTAACTTCCAGGAGCTAGGATTTGGCCCCAGGTTATCCGGTCACAGAGGGGACCTGCCTCCTGTCCTGGGTGGCTCCACGTGTCCCCCAGGGGCAAGTCTCATTCTCGGAGATGCTGGTCAGAGCTCTGGGATCCCTGGGTGAGGGGCTACACCCTTCCCTTCAGAGTCCTGACGGCACCTCTGTGAGAATATGATTTTATTCCCGGAGGGGAAGGCATCTCTTCCTCTCCCTGAGCCCCTGGGTTAGTTAGGGAACTATGGCGGGAGATTCCTTTAGTAAAATCAGGATTTTAAAATTAAAAGCAATTAGGCAGGGTCCTTCCTTCCCACTGGCTGCCACCCCTGACACAGGAAAGCCATCATCTGTCACAAGACTGGCCCCGAGGAGGTCCCTGCCCTGGCAGCCTGGCACCATGAGGCCCCTGGAGTTAGGTTGGGGACGTAGCCACCATCTCCCCAACTCTCCCCTTCGGGAATCTTAACTCAGCACCAACTTGCACCCTGGTACAAACAGGAGGTGTGGAGGAGTTCTCGCCAACTCATGTATTTACTCACTCTGGGCCTCGGCCGCTTCTCGACTGAAACCCAACTCTGCCCTCTTTCCACCTCTTCTGTCCCCAAAGTCACTTTTAGGGTTTGCAAAAGAGGCTGGAAGGTTGTCACGGCTTCAGGAAGGCCCAAACACCATTTAAAAACAAAAACAAAAGCACAGTGCAGCAAGAATATTAAAGGACCCTGCAGGAAAAGGCTGCCCAGAAACAGCATTTTTGCTGCCCAACCCCCTTCCACGGGTGGGGCTGGGGGAGCGGGGCTGGGGGAGCCTATTAAGTGGCTAGAGCCAGAATGAATGTACCACTTTGCCATCTGTTCTCTTCCTTCGCTGTCCTGTCACAAGCATTCTCCTGCTGCAGCCCGTCCAATTACGGTGTTTCCACCAGTAGAATTTGAGACAGTCGTGAGCAAGTGATTGCTACACAGACCAGATTGTTTCTCTGAAGGCAGGGATGAGGCAGCAACCTTTCTCCCTCGGCTTTGCAAACTGGCGCCCAGGCCTCACAGGGCCCCTAGAGCTCCCTGTGTGAGGGCAGAGGAAGGTACAGATACTCTCAAGCTGGGCTTGCCAGGTGGTCTAGGGGGGGCCTCTGAGGTCCCTCCCTCATCCTCCATGTCCTTCCTTCTCTCCAATCCACTCCTACCTTGGCTGAGGAGAACAAGACGATCTTCCTGCCCCACACCCTCTTCTGAGTACTGTCCCTGCCTCAGCAGCCTCCCCACCCACACTCTCATCCCCCTCAGAAAAGGATCGCAGCTGCAGGTCTTCCCTCAGGCCCTCACTGGTGAAAGAGCCAGACTGGAGCGGCAGAGGCCACCAGGAAGGGCTTCACAGGAAGTTCTCAGCAGAGGGGTGATGGAACCAAGAGAGGGGGGACGGAACCAGGAGAGGGGGGGCAGAACCAGGAGAGGGGGGACAGAACCAGGAGAGGGGGGACGGAACCAGGAGAGGGGGCACGGAACCAGGAGAGGGGAGACGGAACCAGGAGAGGGGGGACGGAACCGGCAGAGGGGGGATGGAGGCAGGAGAGGGGGATAGAGCCAGCAGAGGGGCAATAGCAGTGTGATGGAGAGGAGGGGCACACTGAGGGTGAATAAGAGACAGAATCCACAGGGCTTCACGGGGGATTGGAGGCAGGAAATGAAGGTGACGGAGGAGCCTATGAAGATGCCCCATAGCCTCGTCCTGAGACCCTGGAGGACCAGGTTTGGGGGGAGATGTTGAGTTTGATTTCTGACACATTACAGGGAGGGGCAGAAGAGGCAAGTCTCCAATTACCAGAGCTCAGGGGAGAGGCCTGGATGAAGGGAGAGCCTGACCCGCTTCTGTCAAGTGATGCGTGGACACTGGGGGGTGGAACTTGTCGGCGTGGGGAGGGGAGAAGACTAGCTGGGTCTGGAGAAGGCTGTTAGGTCCTCTGCGCTCTCCTATAGGCCCTGCAGGTCACTGCAGCTCCCTCGAGCTGGCACACATGGGGCAGCAGGACACTTAAGGTCCATCCAGTTAAGGCCCCCGGCCTCATAACCTCCTTTGTCCTGAGGTCTCCTTAGTCCATTTATCCATCCTGACCTTCAACCATCAAAGGCCAAAGATTTGGATTTTGGAAACTTCCCATTTGCTCTCTGCTTGCCGAAGCAGCCATCCAGACCTGAGCTGGGAGCAACTGACTCCTGAAGTCAGGACTGAGCCCCTTAGAAGGGCCGCAGCAGCCCCCCGGGGCCTGAGACGCAGGCCCACGCGCCAGGCCTGCCTCTTGACAGGACGTGGGAAGCAGGAATCATGGGGACTCAACCCCACTGGCTGACCTGAGGTTGGGAGCATCAGCCCCGGGAATGTGACTTTCTTTCAAGCAAAATGAAGGAGATTCCTATGGAGGAGGAGGGGGTTGGCCGGGGAGCCGAGGAACCCTGGAAAAGCTCTTACCCCAGCTGGGGCCTCTGAGTTGCTCTGAGTTCCTTCCCAAACCTCTGCCCCTGAGCCTTCAGGCCATCAGTTTGCTGCTCTGCAGAATTCATACATCAAATACTTTTTGAATGACTTCCAGGTGACAGGTGTTATACTTTATGTGCTGCACACACAGCAGGTAAGAGAATCCTGCCCTCATGGAGCTCATATCCCAATGAAGAGAGAATAGGCATCATACTGCTTACCCCACTTACCCAGAAACCCCTGAGGTCTTGTCCAGCCGCCTCGTGTTCCAGAGAAGCAAACCTAGAAGGGAAAGGGACTTGCCCAGGGTCATATAGCAAGTCCCGGAACCCAGGCGTCCTGGGTGCTACCCAGCAGGGCTCCCATCACCCCAGGCTGCTCAGAGGAGTTGAAGTAGGTAAGAGCGCCTCTAGGTCAGCATTGTTCATCTTGTAATTGGAGGAAAGAGGTAGAGGCTTGAAAGCCCTGGCAGCAGTGGCTGGCTGTCTCCTTTAGCCAAGGACCCTGGCAAGAGGCTATTGGCCCCAGAGTCTAGGGTCTCTGCCCCCTCCCATCACTGACAGTGGGGGCCAGGAGGTGATGAAAGACATGGGCTGGCTAGGAGGCAGAGACAAGCCTTAGAGGGAGTCCCAGAGTCCTGGGCCACCACGCCAGGCTGGGGCTGAGCCTGGGTCTCTTTCAGCCACTGGCAGGAATGTCACAGGCCAGTTCCTGAGAAGCCTCTGTTTCAGCCCTGAGAGCTGATCTCTGTAGCTGTTAGTAGGAGAGACCATTAGCAGCCTTTTTTCCCTGCTATTGAATTTTTACAGCCCACAGCTCCTCTGAATAACGTTGTCCCCATTAAATCAGATGTTTTGCCAAAAAAAAAAGGGAGGGGGGAGAAGAGAATCATAATCATAACCATAAATCATAAGTCACGTTACTGTGAGTGGACGGCTTCCTGGGATCTGTGAGTCGGAGGCAGTGTGTGAGAAAGCTTATTACAATGAGGCGGCAGGGGAGGACAGGTCTTCCCAGGGGGTGTCTGCCCCCAGCCTGATCTTTCACACAGCCTTGCTTCCGGGTGACTTCTGCCTCAGGGAGGGGCAGCACCTTTATTGGAACACTGGGGGAGGTGGGGGGCAGGGGTGGAAACAGGGAAAAGTGTATCGCAAGAGGAGAACGATGTTTGTCACCCCAAACGCTGCCTGATGGGTCTATGAAGAGCTGGGGTGCTGTCCAGGCTCCCCCCGCCTGGGTTTCCACAGAGCTCGGAGTCTTAGGTCAGGATGCCGTCACATGCCTGTGGGTACCAAGAAGGCCTGTGTGTTCTCATGGCCCATGATGCTCGCTTAGGAGCCAGGATCCTTTATGGATGAGAGAACTCTTATGGGCTTGCATGGGGGCTCCCAGGCTCTGCAGCGGCACCTCTGTGATCCAACAAGCCCTCCTCTGAGCATAAATCAATCAACTGCAGGAGGACTTAGGGAAACTCAAAGAGGAGAATTTAAAAGAAGGCTCTGGATAAACATAAAGTGCTGTAGCACTTGGGAGAAGGCTTGAGCTCTGAGGAAGGGGAGGAAAAGGGTAGTTATATGTTTATGAGCAAGTGGCAGGTCTTACTACTCAGACTTCCGGAAGAGGAAACGGGAGCAGAGAGGTTCAGGGACTTGCCCCAGGCCACACAGCAGCTCAGGCCCAAAGGCTCTTTATTCATGCAGTCGGGGATGATTCATCTCAGTGGCTTAGTCAGCAAGATGTACTGAGCACTGCTAGGGTTCAGGCCTTGACCTGGGGACATAGAGATACATCCCTGCCCCCAGAAGTTCATGGAACAGCAAGGGAGAACAGCACAATAGCAATTATTATGTGGCATAAAGAAATCCATGGTTAATTTTAGATTTATTGCCAGGGTTCACTCCCTGAGGGATTTTTGACATAGCAGAAAAAAATGCTGTATCAGAGGCAGGAAGAAAGATTCTGGGGACAATAGTGGGAGAGATGGTCTGGTGTGTGGGGCTGTTAGGGTGAGGCGAGGGCAGTGGTGGGAGCGGGAACTGAGGAGACCCTCCTCTTAATCATGGTTCAGCTTGATCTTGAAAGAGAAATGAGTTTACCCGGAACAGAGAACTGGGAAGGGCGCTCCCGGTGGAGGAGAAAGTCTGTGCACAGGCCCGGGGGTGGGAAAGCAGGGCACGCGCCTGACTGCAGAAGTCCCGGTGGCTGTCCTGTGGGGTAGTCAGGAGGCCGCAGGGGGAGGTCGGCAGAGGCCAGGCTGGCAAGGGTTTTGATTCCAAGGAGTCTGGACTTTATCCCATAGGCAGTGAAGAAGCAGAGACAGATTCTAGGAAGAAACGTCAAAACAAGGTAGGCATTCTAGAAAGATCCCTCCCACTGTAGTGAGGCTGATGGTGGCAGGAGGCTTTGGCTGTGCCCAAGCAGGAGGGAATGAGGAAGAGGCTAATAGGACACTGGCAGTGGCGATGGAAGATTTCACAGAGACATTTTGATGGAATGAATTGACAGGACTTTGGGAGGTAAGGAAGGTAGGTTTCCAGCTGCCTCAGAGGTTCCAGCTTAGAGAGGACCCAGGTGGGTGGTGACAGTGTTAGCTTTTGAGCTTCCTGACCTCCGGCCTGGTCCTCCATCGCTGAACCTCTGTCTCTGTGTCTGTGTCTGTCTGTGGTTAGGAAACCAGAATTATATAAAGATGCCAGGTTGGGGACCAGTAGATGCAGTTTCCAACTCCAGCTTCTCCGTTAGCAGCTCTGCAACCCCAGACAAGTCACTTCCCCTCTCTGAGCTTCTGGGCTCAGTTTCCTTATCTGGAAATGGGAAAACCTGGAGGCAGCACTGACTTGAGGATCACTAACTGTGTGCTTATTTCAGGTGGGTCCCAGCAGGAGACAGGGGTCTCACTCAAATTGGGTGACTGGAGGAGACTTTAATAATAAAGGGACTGTTCACGAAGATCTGGGGGGGATGCAGGGAAATCTCAAGGGACAGTTCGGTGCCCTGGGTGACAGTGGTTCCAGTTACCACCCCCGGGTCTGTGTGGGGAGGGCCACCTGGCAGGAGCTGGGACCTTCAGTCTAGGAATGCAGCCGGCCCCCCTTCCGCATTCGGCAGTTTGCGCCCCCGAGATTGCATGTGTGTCTCCTCTCGAGTGTGAGGGACGCGGTGGGCAGCTCTAGCCAACAATCAGCTTATGTGAAGGGCAGTGTGGATTCACAGTCTCGACCCCTGCCTCCTCACCCAGACCAAATCAGACAGAGAAGCCAAGGCAACTGCTGATGCCAAATCCAGTTTATTCAAAGCTCTGAGCGCCAGGACCTGAAATTACCTTTACTCTTCCTACGTTCTGTCTCCCTCTACCCCCTTTCCTTCCCTCCACCTCTTTGCCTCCCGCCCTTCTTCCTCCTCTTTTGTCCTGCTCTCTCCTCTCTCTGCCCTTCTCTCCCAGTCCCCCTCCTTTGACCTCCCCTAATAGCCAAGACCTCAAAAGAACCACTCTCCAGTCAGAATTGCTCTTGCTTTTTTGTTCGTTTCTTTGTTTCATTATTCATTTTTCTTTACATTTCAAGGAACTTGATAGATCCATTACAGAGTGTTTCATTTACTAGATGGATTTATTGCCCTCGCTTTTTTTAAAAATAAATTTATTTTTGGCTGCGTTGGGTCTTCGTTGCTGCTCGCTGGCTTTCTCTAGTTGCTGCGAGTGGGAGCTATTCTTCGTTGCGGTGCACGGGCTTCTCATTGCAGCGGCTTCTCTTGTTGCAGAGGATGGGCTATCTAGGTGCACAGGCTTCAGTAGTTGTGTCACGCGGTCTCAGTAGTTGTGGCTCGCGGGCTGTAGAGCGCAGGCTCAGTAGTTGTGGCGTGCGGGCTTAATTGTTCTGCGACATGTGGGGTCTTCCCGCACCAGGGATCAAACCCGTGTCCCCTGTATTGGCAGGCGGATTCTTAACCACTGCACCACCAGGGTCGTCCCTTGCCCTCACTTTTAACTCAACATTTGTGGGCTTTGGCCCCAAGGGAGGAAGGTGTGCAGTTGGTACTGTACTGGGGCCCCACAAGCTCTGGGAACCATGTCTAACAAACAGAGGCTCCTAGGACCTCTTGGGGGTGGAAAGGCTTAGCATTCCATTCGTACCTGTAGTACAGCGTGGGCACCTGCCTCCCCACGGCCTGGGCCATCCAGTGGGATGGTGGTGGGACTCAGGGGTGGAGCAGCATCTCTGTGTGTGCTGGGGGGATGTGAGCTCAGCCAGAACAGAGGCACTATTTCAGGTGGCCAAGGAAGAAGGGCAGGGAAAGATAGGAATGAACCAGATGGAACCTAACATGTCCTAGGCACTGGGGAAGGGCTTTCCCGTCCTTTATAGCTCACATTGTCCCTATCCCCATTTTATAGACATTCTCTCCATTTTATAGGTGAGGAGAGCGATGTCAAGGGCCAGCTGAAGGCCTGTGTCTGTGATAAGCCTTGCGAGGAATAGGAGCACGTAGAGTACAGGTCAGCAACTTTATTAGGCGGCATCTACCACGTGCCAGGACAGGCTGTGATGAGGAAGGCCGTTCTTGTCTCATATAATTCCAGAAGGGAGCAGATGAAGCTGGTGGTTAGAACCCTGGGATGTCAGGGCTGGACATTTCTCAGGCATCTTCTAGAAGCCCAACTTCACTGAACAGATGAGCAACTGAGGCCCACAGACAAAAAGTGGCTTCCCCAAGCCACATGGCAAGTCTTCTTCCTTTGCCTCTCAATGTTGCTTCTCTAGGAAATCTGTTCTCCTTCTAGGCTCCCCTGTTTAGAAGTTGATTTTTATTCCCCCACTTAAACAATTAAGCTTTAATACACCAAAAACAGATCCCTATCCTCCTAAGGTTTAAAAAGCAAGATGACTCTTTGTAACACGAGCAATTAGCTACCTTCTGATGTTTCCATACTTCTCTGTCCCCCAAAGGATTGAGATTTGGGGGGTTGCAGAAGACCCAGCAAGTAGGGATGCCGGCCGAAGCTGCTGCCCTGAGCAGGCAACGGGGGTGCTAGGGTCTTGGAGCTGGAAATGCTCCAGGAAGGGAGGGAAGGGTCCTGAGGCTGGTGGTGGAGACTGCAGATGTGGAGAGTTCCTCTTTAGGGGTGCCGGCTTGGCTCTGCCAGCACTGGAACATTCCCTTCAATGCTGCTGCCTGAGCTGCATCACTGCACTGGTGGAGTAAGGATGGCTACCCACCTCCCGGGATGACGGTTGCACTGGTGGAGTAAGGATGGCTACCCACCTCCCGGGATGACGGTTGCACTGGTGGAGTAAGGATGGCTACCCACCTCCCGGGATGACGGTTGCACTGGTGGAGTAAGGATGGCTGCCCACCTCCCGGGATGACGGTTGTGTGAATCAGCTGTAGCAGCATATGTGAGCTCTTCCTACAGAGGACCTCGAAGGGCTCTCTGAGCCCCCTGCACTGAGATGGAACACTTGGATGTTTTTCCATAGTTCTGGAAAAAGGATCCCTACATTTCATCAGATCTTTTTTTTTTTTAAATGGCAGAAAGAAGGAAGATTGATTTTTATGTTTATTTGGTGATGAAATATACACAAAGAGGAATATACAAAGTGTACCCTATAATGGAAAGAATAATGGAACGACTGTTGTGTACCAATTCTCTCCTTTGAGAAACACTGTGAGTATCCTAGACGCCCCCGGTGAGCCCTGCGTTAACAGTACCACCTTCCTCCCCCAGGAGGTAACTACTCTCCTGATTTTTTAAAAAAATTATCATTCCCCGGCTTTCTCTATAGTTTTCCCACCTATGAACCTATTCCTACAATATCTTGTTCGGTCTTGCCTGTCTTTGAACTTTGAAGGTGAATATTCGGACTTGCGTCCCGAGGGCCACATGACATTGTTTCTGAGATCCTCGAGGTCGTGTGTGAACCTGGACGTTTGCTCCCTTGCTCTGTTGTCTTGCATTGCGTAACTCAGCCACAGCTCGCCGGTTTCTGGAAAAGAGGGATAGTTCCAGGATTTGACTTTTGTGAATAATGTTCTGTGGACATTGTCTTACACGCATGCAGGAGTCTGTGTAAGGAAAGTACCTGGGAAGGGATTGTTGGGTCGTGGGGTGTATGCACATTCGGCTTTAGCAGACTGTGCCGGCTTCTTTTCCAGAGTGTTTTTCCATTTACGTTCCCCTCAGCGGTGGGTGAGAGTTCCGTTTCCTCCACATCTCACTGTTGTCCTTATCGTCAGGCATTTTGATTTTTGCCAATCTGGTGTGTGTGTGTGTGTGTGTGTGTGTGTGTGTGTGTGTGTGTATTGGTAATGTTATTTAATTTGTATTTCTTCAATGATCAGTAAGAGTATGTTTTGTGTGTTTATTGGCCATCCAGGTTTCCTTTCTGTGAAGCACAGTTCCGGTCTATTACCCATTTTTCTATTGAGTTGTATGTTTTTTTTTATGATTGATTCATATCGGACTTTTGGTTTGTTCTTGTATTAATATATTCTAGACACCAATCCTTTGCAGTTGTATGAGTTGCAACTATCTTCTCATACCATGGCTTTCCTTTCGAGTTTATTCATCATGGTTTCAAAGGGTCCATGACCCCAGGGAAGGTTGAGAACCACTCATATAAGAGGTTCTATAAACAGGAGGCCCAGGAGTCAGAAAACCTCAAACTTTTGTTAAGCTTAATGGTATTACAACAAATTGAACCAGAAATAAAGAATGTCAAGTTCAAAGCCAAGGTGTACAGCTTCCTTGGAAGGACCAGGCTCTCTGGGCCTGCAGCTCCTGCATCGTGGGGGAGGCCAGCTGGACACAGGGCAAGTGCTCACTTCACCCCAGATCCTACTGCTTCCACACATTGAGGGTCCTTGGGCTGTGCCGGTGCTTTCCTCGCGCCCACCTGATGTAGTTGTGCATGTTGCCTCTAGGCATTTGCATGACGTTAGCATACTGCCCCTCTGCATCTCATCCTGCTATGCAGAGCTCCATCTACCCCTGTGCTTGTCCGAATTTCCCTTGTCGTGTGAACAGTTCCAGTAGGGCTGACCACTTGGAGTGGTCCTCAGTCACTGAGTCCTGAGTAAGAGGAAATTTCACCATATCTTCTGAGCGGGTCTGATGGAGACCCGTGAGGACCTGGCTCCTGAAAGAGCACAGAGAGGAAAGGAGATGCCCAGAATCGGGCCCTGAAAGCACCTCTGCTATGGTAAGTGCTTGGAGATGCCATTTACTGGTGATGACCGGTAACTCAGACAGATGTGAGCATTGGCTTGTCTTCAGAGACAGCCCATCCCCTTGATCTCCAGAAGAAGGAGAAGAGAGAGCTATAGTCAGAGATAGCTGGTTTCCTGAATATCCAGGGACAGCTTAATTTGCATCTCATTTACATCCATTAGCGTGCTGAAGCTTAAGGTCCAAACTCTGGGTGTCTGAGATAAAATAAAAGCATACAACCTGCTACAAGTGGATTCATACCCAATATGGGAGGTTTGACTAGCCTGAAGCCAAGTGGGCTCTCTTCTGCAGCTCATTTCTTGAGCACTTACTATATACCAGCTGCCGTGCTAGGAGCTCTCCATGCATTGTCTTATTTTAGCTTTCACACAATTCCACGTGCTGTAGCTACTCAGCCCTCTTGTTCAGATGCAGAAGTGGGAACTTGCCCAGGTGACCTAGTGTGGAGGCATAACGCGGTGGTTACCACACACTCACTGGAGTCAGACAGACCGGTCTTGGGATCCCAGCTCTGGCCCTTGTCGTCTGGGTGTTCTTGGACAGGTTACTTACCGTTTCAAGGGTATCAGCCTCCCCATTGATAAAATGGGAATGCTAACGTAGTTATTCCTGAAGTTTTGGGTGAGGATGCGATGAACCATGTGGTAAACACAGCTTGGGGCTCCCACAGTACTGTGATGAGAGAGAGAGAGGATTTAGTCAGTCTAATTCTTGCTTCTCTGGGGTCCGCCATGCCTCTCATGAAAGCACTGTTTTTCCCATTAGCCATAGGTTATTAAAGGCCGGTTTCCTGCCCTAACCTACCGGATGCCCACGTCTCCTCACCCCTCTGCAGTGTCCCATTGCCCCGGCAAGGACACGCAGGTGGCTGTGGGCTGGGCGGGCTCATGTGTCCATTGCATAGAGATGCCACTTGTGGGAGGAGTGGGGACTCTTCTCCCTGGTGTTAGTCACCGCCTGTCCTCATGGCAGAAACGCTGGAACAGGGATAAACATTCAAGCTTCCCTCGGCATTTTCCATGATCTTTTCCCTCCTCTTTGCAAGCTGCTGTCCCACTAGCCTGAGGCCATCAGTGAAGATGTGGCTGCCCATTTTCCTATAAACAGTCAGAGTGTTTAGGACCTGCACAATGTGGCGATGATGCAGCACTTCCTGAGTGGTCCCAGACAAATCTGGAAACCGGTCACAGGAAAGCCCTCTCTGGCCTCTTCTGCTCTGCTTCCAAGTCTGACCCACCCACTCTGGATGGCTGGATTGATTTCAGCCCCCTGAACCCCTGAACCACCTCCCCCAGGAGAGTGTGGTGGTGAGAGTGGGCTTTGGGGGTCAGACCCCCTGGACCTGAACCCTTGTTCTGCCATTCACTAGCTGTGTGTCCTTGGGAAAGTTACCGCGCTTCTCTGTGCTTACATCGTTATCTGTAAAAACAGAGATACTGATATACATAGCAGGTGGTTGTGTGCATTAAACAAATACGTGGATAGTGCTGACAACAGGGCCCTGCATGGAGTGAGTGCCCGTGACAGTGATTACTACTGTTAGGGTGCAGTGTGTGCAAGGAGCATGGCCTTTACCTGGGTTCAAATCCTGGTGCCTCCACTAAGGTGCCTGTGACCTTAGGTGTCTCTCTGAACCTCATCGGAGCCTCCTCTGGGTTGCCTACCCTGGAGCGTGGTTGCAAGACCAGCTTTGTGGGTGTGGGACTTGTGCAGTCACATGGGGCCCTGTGCTTGCTTTAATGCTCTGTTCTCACCATCTTGGAATCTCTACTAAGTCTTGAGCAGGGACCTCTCCTTTTCATTCAGCTCTGGGTCCTGCAAATCATGTCACACGTTCCTCTTCTCCCATCTCGTGCCTTGCCCTGTTCTGGATTGGGCACCAGGGCCCATTACTGGTCCATCAGGGGCCACCCATGTGCAGAATTCAGGGGGCTCCCCAGCAGGGGCTGGGGGCTCCCCAGCAGGAGCTGGGTCCTCCATGGGTTCACCAGGTTTTGGCTCCCAAGGGCACAAGGGGGTTTGCTCCCGTGGGTGACACGTGGATCTGTTTTCAGTGGAAACTTTTTGCTTTGGGATTCTGACCTTGGAGTGTGTTGATTTAAGCTATTTGCTGCTGTGGAACCGACCATATATTTTCTGTATATTAGGTGATTTCAAGAAAAAAAATCAATTTTAATAGCACCAGTCAAAGCTGTAGAACCCTGCAGCTGGTACCAGAGTCCTACTTTACACCTGGGTTTATAGGACAGGAAGGCAAAGAGCCAGGAGTCCCCCAGCACCAGAGAATGGGAGTGAGGCAACGGGGGGTGGAGGGGAAGTAGTGGGTGGGGCCTCGTCAGAGCAGGCAGAAGTCCTCCCTGACAGCAGCTCCTTAGATCTATACATGTTGTGTAACAGCTGTTTAATCTTTAAGCCGGAACATATTCTTTAATGATAATTATTAATTGTTTAATAGTTCATTCATTCTCATGGTTGAAAACCCATAAGGCACAAAAAGATATATAGTGAAAAGTCTCTCTCTACTCTTGTTTTCCTTCCTGGAGGCAACCAATGTTTTCAGTCTCTTGGGTACTTCTAAGAGATAGTCTGTTTTCATTCCAGAAGAGAATGTATTTATATTTTATACTTGTATATTTATTTTCATACATTTCCCCCTCTCTAATATCAATACAAATGGTCACGTGCAATGCCCACCGTCTGTGCCTTGTTTGTTCACGGTAAGTCTTGGAAACAGTTCCCTATCCATCCATATAGTCTCCTTGTTCTTTGCTATAGTCACACCATCTGTCATAAAGAGGCCCTGAATTCATTTAACCAGCCCCTAGCGATGGCTGTGCAGGTTGTTTCCATTCTTTATGGGCCTGAGTCTTTCACAGATTCTGTTCCCCCTCACCCGGCTATTGACAGCGCTTGTTTAAAGGGGCCAACGGTATCGTTCTCTTGCAAACTCCGCCCTGTCACCCAGCTTTCCCTACACACCATCAGTTATAGCTCCAACTGACTGCCAGATACATTTCTTGAAGACACAAGCCCTCTTCCCTTCCTTGTTCTCTTCTATCCATCCTTCCCCTCTTCCAGAAAACTTCTCCCTTAACTGCC
The DNA here is from genome assembly GCF_937001465.1 of Orcinus orca. Classification (NCBI taxonomy): domain Eukaryota; kingdom Metazoa; phylum Chordata; class Mammalia; order Artiodactyla; family Delphinidae; genus Orcinus; species Orcinus orca. Next base: position 14,727,207 of record NC_064566.1, on the reverse strand, counting down.
ACATCCACTACCTCAATTTTGTTCCCATAACACCCCCCCGGCCCACCTCTCTCCTCCACCACGGCCACTTCCTGAGTCCAGAGCTCCACACTGTTGGGCTTGGACCATTGCAGTAACCTCCTTTCTTGCTGATGGAAGCCACAGAGGGTCACCCCTCTACCTAAAGCCCTTCCATGGCTTCTGGGCGCTCAGCAGATAAAACCCCAAATCCTCATGCTGCCCTGCCCCATCTCCTGCCACGCTCCCCCATTTATTATCCACAACTCACACATGGAGCTCTTTCCTGACTCTGAGCATTTGTACATACTGTGCCTTCTGCCTAGAGCACCATTCCCACCCCAGACACCCTCCTTCGCCTCCCCAGTGCCCATTGCCTTGGAGTCTTGGCCCAAACGGCACTTCCTCAGGGAGGCCTGCCCTGACATCCCATTGAAAAGCCGTCATCAGCCACGGTGTTCCAGTCCCATGTCTTGTTTGTTTCTTTACATCACTCATCACTATGTGTAATTATATATTGGCTTGCGTGTGTGTTTGTTTAATGTCTGTTTTCCCCACTAGAATATAAGCTGCCTGAGGGCAGAGGTGTATGTTTTCTTCACGACTGTGCCTCTTATCCTTAGTACAGGGCCTCATCAGTGTGTGTCAAATGAGTGCACATTTCTGAGCGCTTGTTCTTTACCAGGGCTTGCACTCAGTACTGGACATTCAAAGTTTAGTCATTGAAAGTTGGAAATTGATTATTAATACTAAAAAGAAACCAGAGGGCTGTGCACCTTCCTGGTAATATGACCCAGTGAGGAAGAGCTAACTGTACCCCAGAGGAAGTCTGGAAGGATGAGGGGCATTTCACCAGCAAGGAAGAAGGGAAAGGGCATTCCAGTGGAGCATACAGCTTGAGCAAAGGCCTAGAGCCTTTAATGTTCACAGCCTGTTTGGAGAAAGTGTGTGGACCCTGTGAAACCAGGACACGCGTGTGTCGTGAGACTGGTCAAGGTGAATTAGGCCCTACTAGGATGGATGGGTCAAGGAGTTTGAAGATTTTTGTTGTTTTCTATTTCTTTGTATCCCTACCCTTCCTTTTATCCTGGACATATGGTCGAAGTTCAATGAAAAATACTGGACGTAAACTGGTAATACTGGATGTTAGCTCTGTTTTATAGGAGGGAAACCAATGGTCCCAGATTCAGAACTGACTTGCCTTGCACTTTCTTTTTCTTTTCTGTCATATTTATTGGAAGTTCCTTGTATTACTTAGAGGAAGCTAAGCTGCTATGACAAAGAAACTCTCTCCCGTCCCCCCCGCCCCAAAACCCAGTACCATAAGGAACGAAGAAATTTCGTTCTCTTCTTTGGTAAAGCTTTGGGCGGGTAGATCGCCGCACGCAGTCGTTTGGAGACTCAGACTCCTTCTGTCTTGTTTCCCCACCATTCCCTAGGGTTGCGCACATTTTCATGGGTGAGGCTGGGTGTCAGCCATGTCCCGGTTGATGCTGGGGGGCAGGGGGAGGAGATCGAGGAGGAGGTGGGCCTACTGTCTCAAAGGCTCTGCCTCAGATGAAGCATACATCACTTTGGCTGATATCCCATTGGCAAGAACTTGACCTTACTGCAGAAAGGGCCAAGAAGGGTAGTCTAGCTGGGTGACAAGGTGCCCACCTATGATTCTACTGCTCTGAAGGAAGCAAGAATGGAATCTAGTGGAAAGCTAGCAGAGGGACCTGCTGCAGGAAACTCCAGTTCACCGGGAGCAGGCGGCTGGAGGCTTGGCTGGTGACTGACCCCAGGTCCCTCGTGCTTTCATCACTCAGGGAGTGGAGCCACGAGCGCTGGCCCTGTCCCTGGCTGCCAGGAAGAGGCCGCTGGGGTTCCCCTGACCGCAGTCTGCTCCTTTTTCTGAACGATGCTGTCAGTGGTCGGGCCTCTCTTCAGCCCCTCTCCTGCCTGACCACTCATTCCTGGCTGGTGATGACTCTGAGCCAGACCTGGACCTTGGCCCTACTACTCCCTACAGAGCCGCGAGCAGCAAGTAAGCATAGGGGTCCATGTTCTAAGGGCTCACTGGGACTATGTAACAGGAGAAACTTTTAAGCACTTGAGAAGCACCTTTTAAGATATAGGAATGAGTCATTCATTTCAAATTATTATTATCCAGTGATTAACATAGACCCCTGGACTGAATGTTCATGTCCCCCTGCAAATTCATAGATTGAATCCTAATGCCCATTCTGATGGCATTAGGAGGTAGGCCTTTAGGGATCAGGGCCCTTATAAATGAGACGCAGAAGAGATCCCTTGCCCCCTCCCCGCTATCAGTTTAAAGCTAGAAGGCACCATCTATGAACCAGGATGCGGGCCCTCACCAGAGGCTGAATCTGCCAGCATCTTGAGCCTGGACCTCCCAGCCTCCAAAACTGTCAGAAATAAACTTCTGTTACTTGTAAGCCACCCAGTCTGTGGTATTCTATAACAGCAGCCCAAAGGGGCTAAGACGGCCCCCAAAGACTCTCCTTGCCAATACTGCAGTAGCCCAACAGGGGTCGCTGTTTGTACCTGAAAGTAATAAACTGCATTTAAAAGTTCTGTAATAGAAATCCAAACTGGACTTTTATTACAAATAGTATAACTCTTCATTCATATTAAAAATTAATAATAGCTAATATTTATTGAGCGCTTACTGCATCAGGCACCATTTAGCACCTTATACGATAGGGCAGTCTCTCACTTCATCCTTACCACTCCCAAGGGGAATACTGTGACTGGCCCTGTTTTCAGATGAGGAGGCTGAGGTTTAGGGAGGAGGTGACTTAGTCAAGACCATGCAGTTAGCACAGAGTAAAGCTAAAGTTTGATCCCAAATCTGCCGCACTCCAGAAGCTTAGCTCCTAAGAAGCCGCTATCCTGAGCATCGTGGGAATAACTTGCCCTGAACATCTACAAGGTGCTACCTGGCTCCTTGGCCCTCGAAGCCGCCCCCCACCCCAGTTTGTCTCTATCCCCTTTTCCGTGGAAGAGATGGAGGTACAGGAGGCCAAGTACGCACAATAGGGCGTCCTTCTTGCTGGCCTTCTGTTCCTGCAGAGAACGCGGGCTTCCCTGCCTTGCAGGATGCCTCTCCCATGTGGGCGGTCAGCTTTCTCAGAGGCTTGGAATGGTCCACATCGCTAAGAAGGGAACCACTGGCCACTCTCCTCCCCGAGGAAAGCCAGCAAGCCCTGCCACCCCACGGAGATGCCAGCAAACGCTTCTCCCTTCCAGCCCCTCCGCATGTCCACTGCCACCTACCTTGTCACTCTCCCGTCCTCTTGCGGGTCCAGGGCCGAAGCCTTCTTCCTCGTCCCCTCCCCTTTCACTCCCCTCCTTGCTCTTCTTCCTCTTCCAGTGGCCCCTGATCTTTCTGAAATGTTAGCAAACCTGCTAGTGTCACCTTCTGCCTAGAAACCTTTCATGTTCCCATTCCCTGCAGAGCAAAGCTGCTACCTGGCACCTGAGGCTCTGCACGACCTGGCTTTGCCTCCTTTCCAGGCTTCTGCACGTTACCTCCTCTGCCACCTCCTTCCCCTACCCAGGGGGTGCTCCCCTCAGCTGCAAATATAAAGAGAGGAGGCAGAGGGAGGTCCTGTGGGCAAATAAACTTGGAAGATTCTGTATTCGCTACGCCTTCCTGGAAATGAACCCAATCTTCCCCATATGTATCTGACCAGGGAGGATCTTAACATCCTGCAGATCAGCCCCTTTGAACATGCTCCTGTAGTCAGATGGGCCCTCCCTACCCTGTACTTGCCTACCTCCCTGTTCTCCCTCCCCTAATTCCCAGCCCCTGCCCAAACACCCTCTCTCACTCCCTCTCCCTAGTGAAACTTTTCAAGGTCCAACTCAAAAGCCACACTCCCCATGAAATTGTCCTGATTTTGCCCCCGCTGAAGGGCTTTTCTCAACCTCAGCACTCGACTTGGGCTTCTCCCTGACCTTCAGCTGTAAAGCCAGCCAGGCTGTGTGGCCACATGTGGTCTGTTCTTGTCTCTTCCTTGAACCATGTGTTTCTTTCTTTCTGATTGAAGTATAGTTGATTTACAATGTTGTGTTAGTTTCAGGTGTACAGCAAAGTGAATCAGTTATATATATACATATATATGTGTATATATAACTTTTTCCAATTCTTTCCCATTATAGGTTATTAGAAGATATTGAATATAGTTTCCTGTGCTATATAGTAGGTCCTTGTTGCTTATCTATTTTATATACAGTAGTGTGTATCCCAAGCTCCTAATTTATCAAACCATGAGTTTCCTTTTTTTTTTTTTTTTCTGTACGCAGGCCTCTCACCGTTATGGCCTCTCCCGCCGCAGAGCACAGGCTCCAGACGCGCAGGCCCAGCGGCCATGGTTCACGGGCCCAGCCGCTTCGTGGAATGTGGGATCTTCCCGGACCGGGCACGAACACACGTCCCCCGCATCGGCAGGCGGACTCTCAACCACTGCGCCACCAGGGAAGGCCTCGAACCATGAGTTTCTTAAGGCAAGGGTCTGAAACTTAGTCCCCTTTCCATTTCTCATACAGGGCCTGGCACGTCACTGGTGCTCAACAAACATTCCTTGAAGCAGAAGTGAAAAAGTAGATGCAACCTGTGAAGGGATAAGACCGTGCCTTCCTCAGCCCAGCCCCAGCCCTGGTTCCCATGGCAACCACCTCCTTAGGCCCAGGATGGCCTGACCTGAGTCTCTGAGCATGATGGACAGGCCAAGAGGCTTCCCTGGCAGCTCAGGAGCAGGAAATGGGGACTCCATCTGTTACCATGACAGGCTCTGCATGTCCAATCAGGTGTCCCTTGGAGAAATACATCATCTGTCATCTGCAGAGTGACAGTAATGAAGGACCCAGGATAAGGCGTCCTCGCTTGTAGCAGGCTGCCTCCATCCTCTCCTGAGCCAGGAAGTGGCTGCATTTCTGTGAAGGACCAGAGGATTGTGTTATGGGGGCCCCCGCAGGCACGTGCTAGACCCAGATCCCAAGCCCTAGGCTTTGCGGGGCCAGAGGGCAGTGGGAATGAGAGAAGTGGGCAGGGCAGAGTTCCTGGTCAGCCGGGAGAGCCCTGCCCTGCCTGGAGGGGGCGCCATGCCCAGCACCAGCCAGTGTAGCCCTGTGGGAACAGGCACCCGAGAGAGCCAGAGCTTCCAATTGGTACGTGAATCTCCTGATTTTGAAAAATTGGTTCCAAAATTTTTCACATAGGTGAGAGCCATATGTCAGTCATGGGTGAAATAAACAGCGTTGAATGTCAGGGTCCCACACTCGAGTTTCATTCTTACCAGCGTGTCAGGGTTGGGTGCGTGTCACTCGGGCTGGGAGTGATGCTAGGGGTATAGCAGCCATACGTTAGCGCTACGCGACGGGCTCACCTTAGAGCCACGTGGTGAGTGCCACCACGTCACATGAATGTCTCAGGGTCAGATGTCAGCTCACATGGAGGTGCAAGGAGCACGCCCCTCGGGCCTGCCTGGAGCCAGCCGCTCGCCTGGCTCTCTGCACCCCTCACAGATGGTACCCTCTCCCTCTCGGAGCCTGTCCAGGTGGAGCTGGAAGCTCCCACTTTGTCCCTCCAGCCCATGGGGTTGGGGGCCCAAAGCACATCCTGAGTCCTAGCCCAGGGTATGAAGGCGTACAGCTCTCAGCCGGGGACTGCAGCACAGACTCACCAGGCTCCTGCCCACCTCAGAGCCCTCCCACACTCAGCCGCCCCGCCTGCCACGGCCACGCATGACCGCGGTCCCGCTCCCTGGAGAAGATGAAGTTGCCCGACACAGCCTGCTCCTCCAGCCGGCCAAGGAGGGGCCCAGACAGGCCCGCTGCTATTACAAATTGTAGTTCATTGGACTGCAGGGGGTGCTGGGAAGGAGGCAGCTCGGGCTGCCCCTGGGCTGCCTCTGTCATTTGTCTCCTCCTTTCCCAGTGGTGGGCACCGCCCCAGCAGGCCTGGCTCAGCCTCTGCTGCTCGCAACCAGCCTGGGGGCTGAGTAGATTGGCTGATGTTTTCCCTCACCCTGACCACCTGCCCCCAGCTCCATGCTTGGAGACGAGAGAGAGAGACAGAAAGACAGAGCTCGGGGCCACGGAAAATAGAGGGGGTCAGCTCTGGCTCTGCCACTTACTAACTGTGTGATCCTGAGCAAATTGCTCAACCTCTCTGTGCCTCAGTTTACTTCTCTGTAAAATAAGGACGAAGGTGTTATGACAGTGAAAAGCGCACCTCTGTGACCACGCGTAGCACAGCACAGGCACGTGATAGGCTCAGTAAACGCTCTCTTCTGTCTGTCCTGGCTGCCCACGAGCCCGCATTCCAGGGAGGGGAGGGCGGAGCGGGAGAAAGCGGGAAGGACTCTGCTTCCCTCTCTCTGTCAGTTCTTCCCTCCTCCCCGCTCTGCTTTCCTCAGAGCAACAGAACCTTTCCGTGTCTCAGGATGGACATGGGCACAATGAACTGCATGCCCGCGCCGCCTGACAGGTGAGCTCTGGAGGACAGGTCTCTTGACACAAGTCTCCACAGCATTTTCCTGCCTTCTCCCTCCTCCCTCCATCTTCCCCACCTTTGGGCTCATCCTCACCTGACTGCCTTTACTCTGAACCTGCCACGGGCTGGGTTTCCATCAGCTACAGGAAGAAGTGCTACTAGAAAAACCCAGGCCGAGGAACTGGCCCTGCTCCTCCCAGCTGGGTGCATTGGACACGGTCCGTGGCCTGTCTGAGCCTCCCTGACCTTTAAGATGAGAAGAATACCCCTCACGGGGCAGTTAGGAGGAATGATGAAGTGACATTCCTAATGCCCCTGGTTCTGGCACCTTCTTTCCTTGTCCTTCTGTCCTCGTGCTACACCCCCAGAAACGCCCCATTTCACTCCAGGCAAAGGCGGAGGGATCCCGCTTGTTGGCAGGCTGCAGCTTCAGTGCCTCCTGACTTCACTGGGGCATCGTGGCCTGTCACCGGCTGCTTCCTCCTGCAGGGTGGTGGCCACACTAGTTGTCCAGCCTTGGCCGGAGCCAGTGCCTGGCCCTTCTCGGTTTCCCTGCCCTTCTCAGCCCTCCAGCCCCTGTCACCAGACCTGGAAAATGACATGCTTTGCATTGATTTTTCTCAGCCACCCCCATTCCCTCCCAACCCTTCCTCTCCACGGAACCCGCTGCGCGGCAGAGGAAGAGCCCAGAGGTGGAAGCCGTCCTCCCTTCTCATACGTCCGGCCCTTTGGGGTGTTTGGTCTCTGGTTTAACAAGTTCAGCCATTTTTCTTCAGAGAGTAAGAGATTCAGAGAAAGAGCGTTGGAGACAAAGAATGACAGAGGCAATGAGATCAAGTGAGCCAGAGACTCAAAGGAAGCTAGGAAAAGAAAGACAAAGCAAAGGGGGGCAGGCGGAGAGAGAGGCAAGTCAGAACAGGCAGCACCTCTCTTAGCAGCCACCCCTGGCCTCCCCTGGCCTCTGCCCCCACCAGCCCTGCCTCCACAGCCCCAGCTGACCCGCAGCCCTGCAGCCACCGTATCAACTGTGAGTGATGGCGCCCTGGTGGAGGTGACGGCCCCTCGCTCAGCGCGACAGGGCAAAGGCCTAAAACTCAGGAGCTGGGATGAGTCGCCTGGTGGTGCCGGCAGGGGACTGACGGGCTGCCCGTGGGGAGCCGAGGCCCTGCCCTCCTCGCCCCTGGGTCTGAGAAGCCTTTCGGGGCACCCAGGAGCCAGCCTCAGAGCCCTGGCTGAACATTAACTCCGCATCTATTTCCTGCTCTGCCTTCCCTCCCCCCTCCCTCTCCCCTCCTTTGTCTCCCTGTCTTCGATTTCCTATTTGAGAACAGTTCCAGCCTGTGCCACCGCTGAATTCCTGGCCTCTGTAACGAGCGCAGGCTGTTTTGAGCCTGTGAGTCAGAGACCAGTGCTGGTTTTTATGAAAGGCAGAAGGAGAATAATCTGATTTTATAAACGCAAAGCACCGTGGTCCGAGCCAAATGTTCCACGGGACAGCTAACTGCCTGAGATGATATTTACAGCACTGCATATACACATGCGAGCCTCCACCCCCTTCCCCGCCTCTGGTGGGAGTGTCAAAGCTGCGTGGGTTGGTTGGTTGGTTGGTTTTTTTCCTGGCAAACTGTTTCTAGGTCACTTCCATCCTCCCCCACGGAGAGCTCCCATGCAGGAAACGCTATGGATTCCATTCTAGTCCCTCAGCCTCCATAACTAATGGGATCACTGGAAAGCCACCAAGAGGATGCTGGGGGCGAGGGGTCTTATGTCTCTGCTCTTCGGATGGAGAAGCTTCTAGCTGGGTGAGAAGCTGAGCCCAGCCAGGCCCTGGGGCTACTTCTGCTGCTGACACTGATCCCAGCTCCCTATGTGCGCACCTGGGGCTGGCAGTCCTAGGGCCTCTTTCTCTCCCTACCCCACCCCCCCTGGAGCTGTCTCTTCCTATAATTCTCTTCTTGTCGAGTCTGTTAGCCTTCTGCAGCAGGCTCTGCTAAGTTAAGCTGCATCTCCTTGTCTAGGTTATATCAGAAGAGAAAGCTCTGGCGTGTTTTCCCCTCACCTGAGGAAAGAGATGCTTCTCTTTTTCAAGACACTCGTAGCCTTTGATGAAGCCCAAGAAAGGCTCAAATGATCATGAAATGCTGTCGTTTGGAGATGAGATCGGCCAAGAGTGCTTCCAGCTGCCTTGTGAAAACAGCTTGGCTCTCCAGCAGAGAGGCAGCCGGGCCCAGGGGCCTGCCCTGTATGCCTTTTGCTGGCCTGTTTGCAGCTGGACCGCTGCCTGTCCATGGCAGTAGCCCGCCCATGCAGTAGGCTCCCGACTGGTCTCCCTACCGCCTGTTCTCCTTTCCTCCCCCAATTTGATTCTTCTAGCTCTGATCACATCCCTTTCCTCCTCCTAGGCCTTCAGTGGCTCCTAAATTCCCGGTTCAAATACCCTCTCCCCTCCTTCACAAAGCCCTCCTCACACTTTCCAGGTAGGATGGACTACATCATCTATCTGACCACTATATGACCATGTCTACAGTCCAGTAACCCACTTCACTCTTTCTGCCTGGGATTATCATTATCTATATACTTGATAGAAGAGAGATAAAACAGCCCCTGTGAATAAAGTCCCACCATGTGCCAGGTACAGATGGGAAGCTACCTTGAAGGCATATGAATCTGGGTTCAAACCCTTGCTCTGCCGATTACCAGCTCAATACCCAAGGGCAAGTTCATTCACCTCTTTGAACCTGCTTCCCCATCTGTAAAATGGGACTAATGATACCTACCTCGTAGAACTGCTATGGAGGTTAAAGAAGGTATAACTAATGTTCTGGACACATCATGACTGCTGGATAAACAGTGTCCACGCTGCTTTGCTTTTTATTCCTCATAATGAAAAAGGTATTATTAGTCTGATTTTACGGATGATGAAGTGGTTCTCAATCATGGCTGTGTTTCAGAAACACCTGGGGAACTTTTTAAACTACAGATGCTGGAGACCCACCCCCCAGACTCTTCCTGGGGTTTAGCCCCAGTGTGTTTGGTCAAAGGCCCCCTGTCTGGACAGGATGGGAACTGCTGCCCAAGGTGCTGAAGAAGCAGGCAGGACCTGGTTGCCTTGGGGGAAGAGCCCAGGAGAGGAGCGTCTTCAGGGGTGGGGAGGACTGTGGGCGGGGCCTGGAGCCTGGGCTTTGGAGTGAGCCCAGGTCAGTCCCTCACTGTCCAAACCATTGATCCACAGGGATGGAGTAGGAGGAGTCAGGCACCATCTTGCTGTCGTCCCTGGGCACACCCAGCGTAATGGGTGTCTCGGGTCTGAGAGGGTGGGTTGGCCTCAGGGAAAACCAGGCTATCTCACTTGCCCAGAAACAGGCTGGTGACCACAGCATCAGTCTTCTAGTCAAGGAGGGGAACTCAGGAGAAGCAGGAGCTAATTGAGGTTGTCAGGAACAAAGGCTCACTCTCCACCGCCAAGAACAGAAAGGAGAAACACTCCAGGGATAATTAACTTCTTGCAAGATGGCGGGTGCCACGGGTCTTACAGCTGCCCGGGGTCTCACTCCATCTTCTAAGAGGAGATTATTGTGGTCAAGAGAAAAACACTCTCGAACAGAACAGCCCCTTTCTCTCGCCAGTCACGTGCTTGTTCACCTGTTCCATCATGAATAAACGTGAAACAAGCACCCGGCTATGTGCTGGGGCTGGAAACATACATAGTGGTGATCAAAGGAGAGCGTTTCCTGCCCTCGTGGAGCTCAAAATCACTCTTTCATTCACTTATTCTTCCAACCAGCACATAGAAAACAACTCTCAAGTGGGCCCTTGATGCTGCCCTGTGATCGAGTTATTTATTTCCCCATCACGTTCCCCTATCCCCTCTCCTAGACCCGCCATCTCCTCTTGCCTCAGACCCGCAGCACTTCCTCCTCCATCCCCATCCTCAGCAGAAGGTCTTACTTTGGTCCCCTTAGAAAATAAAAGCGATCGAAAAAGAGACTTTCCACAAGCTCCTGCCTCCCATGTACCCACTTTCCAGCACATGAGCCCGAGGCGTCTGACTCCCCCTCTCCCCCCATTACCAGCACGGACTGTCCCTGAGTCTAAGGCCACCCCTCTCTGTGCCCCGGATCCCACCCACTCTGGCTCCCTGGAGCACATCGTTCGGAGATTTTCTGTTTTATCCTCTGTCACCAATCTCCGCTCTCTGCTGGATCACTGCCACCAGCATACAAACACGCTGTTATTTCTCTCTTCCTAAAAAATTATAAAACATCTCTGGACCTCACTCCTTTCTCTGGTACTATTCCATTTCCCTCTTCCCCTTTTCGTCAGAACACTATGAAAGCTGTCTCTGTGGGCTCTCTCCAGTTTCTTTCCTGAACTCCCTTTAAACCCACTCCATTCAGCTTCCACCCCACCACTCCAGTGGAACTGCTCTCAGCAGAGACCTCTAAGACCCCAAGAGCCACTCCTCTGCACTCATCTCCCTTGACCCGGCAGCAGCGTTTGACATAATCGATCACCACCTCCTCTTGAAATCGCTCTTCATTTGGTTTCCAAGGTGCCACACTTCCCGGGCTTTCTTCCCACCTCACTGGTCACGCCTCCCTGCCTCCTTTGTTGGTTCCCCTCTTCAGTCTCTTCATGCTGGGGTGACTTTAAACTGTGTCTCTTGGCTGACCACGCCCACCTTTCTAGCTCCAGACCAGACCTTGTCCCAAACCCCAGCCTCAAATATCTGACTCCCCAACCAGCATCTCATCTTGATTGACACCTCACACTCGCCACGTCCACAACTCAGGTCCTAATCATTCCCACGATTCGGCTCCACCCGCAGACCTTCTCCAACTCAGTTAATGCCAACTCCGTTCTTGAGTTGCTCAGACCAAAACACCTTGCTGTTATCTGGACTCCTCTCTTTTTTGCACATTTCCCATCCGTCAGGAAATCCTGTTGACCTTACCTCCAAAAGGTACCCGGAACCCCACCAACCCTCCCCAGCCCTGCTCCTGCCACCCCGGTCCAAGTCAGCATCTCTTGCCTAGATTTTTATAGTTGCCTCCTCACTGGTCTCCACACCAGTTATATCAACCTCGACCCCAAACCCTGCAGTGGCCCCATCTCACTTGGAGTAACCAAGCTCCACGGACCCTCCCTGGTGCTGGTCCCACGACTGCTTGGACTTCCTCCCTCCTTCTCTTCTCCGTGCTTGATTCTTTCCAGGTCTATTCTCTCCCTGGGGCTTTTTAAACTTGCTATTCTTTCTCCCTGGAACACCTTCCATGCAGATGGCTTTTTCTGTCACCACCTTCACATCCTCGCTTCAAATGTTACCATCCGTCTAAATGGACGCCCTAAGCTTCCATTTAGAACTGCAACGCCCTCCCCCACGGATTCTGTCTTCTTTCTCTCTTCTCCCCCCTCTTTGGCATAGCACTTCTGGCCGTCCAACGTGCTATATATTCACTTGTTCTTCATTTCCCTCCACTAGAATGTGGGTCTGTGTAATGTGTTGAATTTTGTCTCCCCAAAAGATACGTCCAAGTCCTGACCCCTATAGCTGGGATTTGACCTTATCTGGAAACACTCTTTACAGATATAATTAGGTTCAGGGTCTCAAGACGAAATCATTCTGGGATTAGGGTAGACCCTAAATCCAACGACTGATGACGTATCCGAGAAAAGAGAGAGATTTGAGGCATGGAGACCCCGGAAAGAAGCCCACATGACAATGGAGGCAGAGAGGACGTGATGCTGGGAAAAATCAGGAGATTCCAGGAGCCACCAGAAGCTGGAAGAGGCAAGGAAGGTTCTCCCCTAGAGCCTGCGGGGGGAGCAAGACCCTGCCAACACCTTGATTTCAGAGCGCTGGCCTCCAGAACTACAAGACAATAAAGTTCCCTTGTCTTAAGCCGCAAGCTTGTGGTAATGGATTGCATCAGTCCTAGGAACCTCAGGCGGGATCTCGGTTTCGTTCCCCGCTGCATCCCCAGTTTTAGCGCAATGCCAGGCAGAGTAGGCCCTCATCGCTCACGTGTTGAGTGACTGAACGAATGTCCCTTCACCCAGCAAGGTGACGGCACTCTAAGGGAGACAAGGACTGGCACGGTGTGCCCCCTCCCTCAGCTTGAGAAAGAGCACAGAGCCAAGACTCCTGGAGACCCAGGTTCAAGTCCCAGCCCTGTGACTGAGCAGCTGGAACCTGCCCCCTGCCCCCCTTTTCCTCCTTTGCAAGATGAAGGGAAGAGCTCTGTATCCCAGTGTGGGTGTGAGAATTAGATGGCATGTAATAGACGCTGCATGAACGTTAGCCTCCTTCCTCCACCCCTCAGGCTCCTCCTCATCCCTGAAATAGAGGAAACACCCATGCTTGTCTGCCTTGGGGAACCGTTCTTATGGTTTTTCATCAAATGCTATTTAATGATATGGGAAATATCCGTGCTATATTGTTAAGTGGGAAGAAAGCTGGTTACAGAATCGCCTGTGCATTAGCTATGCTTGTAACAAGCAGGCGTGAAAGTACAGCCCATTACCGGAAAGAAAGAGCCCAGAGTCCTGAATCCAAATTGTTCTTTGCTTTTTCCATTGACTTTTATCTCAGCGCACACGGAGTCCACCTGGCATGGGCATCAGGGAGCCCTCCTGCCTGCCTTTTCTCCCTCCTCCTCATTTCCCATCGTCCCCTCAGTCTTCCCAGCTCTTTTATTTCCTTCTGTAATGCTTTATAAATTTCTCCATAAAAGTCAGGCCCATCTTTTGCTAGATTTATCCCCAGGTACCTTTCAGGTTGGCTTGCTATTTTCAAAGGAGTCTTTTTTTTTTTTTTCTATTACAGCTTCGTTTGTTTGTTGGTTTGTTTTTTAGTGGAGCCTTCTTTGGGTCACAGCTTATATGTTAAGTCTATCTTGGAGCAATCTCCGACTCCCCCCTCAATGCCTCCCAGCACCATGAATGTCTCCTTCACAGCTCTCACAGTTTTCATTTGGGGTCATTTGATTTCTTTTTTGTGCACATTTTATTAATGCAATTTGTTTGCTCATGGCTGTCTTTTCTTCAGGACTGTGCAGTTGAAGAGATCAGGGATGGGGTCTGTCTTAATCACAATGGTTACCCCAGGATTTAGCACAGTGCCTAGCACTTGGTGGGTGTGCGTGTGTATTGAAGGGGTCACATGCGTGTACATGTGGATGGAAGGATGGATGGATGGAAGAATGGGTGGATGGATGGATGGATGGATGGATGGATGGATAATCCAGGCTCTGCTGCTCCTGGCTATAGGAACTTGCGTTGGTCACCTCACTACTCTGTGCTTCAACTTCTCCAGTGACGAAGGACATAGCTTCCGGATTCCCTCGCATTGCTAAAACCCTGTGATTCAGTGAGAAGAGGGCTGAAAAGGGCCAGGAGCAATTTAACTTCCACAAAGCAGGCTCCAAGCAAAAACTGAGGGAGCGTTTCCTAGTTTCTGGCTGGCAGTTATGCTAAAAAGATGTGTCATGACATTGATTGACTGACTTCAGATGCCCCACGCCCTCAGCAAGATTACAGCACTCTGCCAGGAATGGGGACTCCTGGCCAAAACCCAACTAAGGTTTAACATTCCACAACACCTGAACAGGTATTCTGCAGGATGGGTTCCCTGAAGAAATAATGGCAATTGCATCATGCTAAGCCTGGTCTTCAGCTGAAGTACCTTCTATTCTTTTCTATTTGAGGCCCTACCCTCTACCCTCCAAGTCCCCTGCCCTATTAGAGCTTTGAATTGGTTATTGGAAGTGAATGGAAATACAACTGATATCTAGATATTGAACTTGTACTGGGCAACCATAGCGAACTCTCTTACTCATTTTAGAAGACTGTGTTTTCTTTGGGATTTTCTATATAGAAATGTAAAGATGGTTATGTTTCCTTCTTTCCAATTCATATGCAATTTGCTTATGTTTTCTTTCTGATTGCACTGATTAGGGTCTCTAGTTCAATGTTGAACAGAATCAGTGATAGAGGGCATCTGTATCTTGTTCCTGACTTCCGTGGAGCTATGCCTAAAGCTTTATCATTGAATACAATGTTTGCTTACTTGTTTTTTTAATGTAGATACACTTGATCAGATTAGGAAAATTCCCTTCTTTTCCTATTTTGCCAAGGATTTTTGTTTTTTTTTTTAAATCATGAATATGTGTTGAATTTTATTAAGTGCATTTTCTGCATCTTTTGAGACGATCCTCTGATTTTTCTCCTTTAATCTGTTAGTATGGTGTATTATATAATAAATTTTCTGATATTGAACTAACCTTGAATTCCTCAGTTACACATTACTTGATCATGATGTTTTTGGGTTTTTTTTTTGCGGTACGCGGGCCTCTCACTGTTGTGGCCTCTCCCGTTGCGGAGCACAGGCTCCAGACGCGCAGGCTCAGTGGCCATGGCTCACGGGCCCAGCCGCTCCGCGGCATGTGGGATCTTCCCGGACCGGGGCACAAACCCGCATCCCCTGCATCGGCAGGCGGACTCTCAACCACTGAGCCACCAGGGAAGCCCGATCATGATGTATTTTTAAAAATGTATTGCTGAATCCCATTAGCTAATATTTCATTTAGAATTTTCCTGCTTAAGTTCATAAGTGAGATAGGTCTATAATTTCCTTTTTTGTATTGGGGCTATCTTGAGGATCTGGTGACATGGTGCTTTGAACATCATGTAGCACTCCAAATTTTTAGATATTTAATAATTACCTCAAAGAGTCTCTAGTCTTGCTCAGGGAGGGGGCTCCACCTGGCCAGAAGGTGTATTAGACTGTATACATGAGACAGTGTGAGAGGCACCTGGCTGGCACAGTGCCTAGAATTCAACAGTTCAGGATTCACCCATGATTTCTGAGGGTCTTTGGTCCTCAAGAGTCCCATTAGGGCCTGAGAAACCCTGAGAGTGGGTCACAACTGAAGCTAATTTCAGGATTGGCCGCCAACCCACGAGACAAGGAAGAGAAGAGCTGGTTCACCCACTTTACCAGTACAAGGACCACTTCCACTGGGGAGATAACACATCAGAGAGTGGTATCCTTGGCAACTAAAGGGGATATATGTTCATGTCCCTCACCATCATATGGAGTAGGTTTAGGGGGAGAGGGTAATGGTTGAACTCTTTAAACTGATAAACAGAACGTCTTCCGGCCAAGTTGTTCTAACATAAAATCAATAAGAAATATGATTTTATCCCTAAAAGGCATTTTTTGTTCTTTTTGTCTAGAATTGTGGCACAGTTCCAGCTTTTGTCCCCAAGCAGCAGTTTGTATGCACCCTGGAAATGGGGTGAGACCTTCTTCTGAAGACCCCAAGAAGGCTGGGATTGTAGAAAGAGCTCTCTGAGTAGGAGACCCAGGTTCAAACCCTCACTTTTCCACTTAATCTCTGTGACTGTGAGTCCTTGACTCTGTGGGTAAAACAGGGATAATTACAGTCTACCTTCTAGGGTTGTAATAAGGATTAAATATGATAATAAGGGCCGAGAGTCTGGTACATAGTAGATGCTCAGTCAATTCCCTCAATTGCCTGGGAGTCTGAGGGCAATTACATGACCTAAAAGTAATACGGAGTGATAGAGGCAAAGTTGTATCCTGCTCCCTCGGGTTCAAACTTGGACTTTCAGCACATTCAGACCAGGCTCACGGGGTGTCTGCATTTAGGAAGAGAATCAGTCTGAGCTGAGGAGGGCATGGCTCCATGAGTTTTCAGCTAATCAGTACCAGGAGGACCCTCAGAGAAAGACAGCTTGGATTTGTGAATTATCAAGAACCATACCAGGATCTGGCCTGTGTATTTGGGAACGAGGAATCCAATAGGACTTCCCAGTGGGAACAATGAAACTTGGATAAGTGGAGAGAGTTCAGTAGACAACAGTCGCTGATACCTTCGGGATGAGTTCAGAGGGGGGCTTCCCATGCAACAGCTCCATCCACTACCCTTGGCACAGAGATCCATTCCTCTATCCATCCCTCTTTCCATTCTCTCCCTCCCTCACCATCCATCCATTCATCCATCACCCATCTATACATACATTAACTCATCCATCTACCCATTCTCCTATCAAATCATGCATCCATCTATCCATCCACCCAACCATCTGCACATTCATCCATCCTTCCATGCATCCATTCACTTCTCATCTTATTAATAGTAATAATGGTAATAATAAAAATTATAGTGGCTAATGGTTATTCAGTCCTTTTCTGTGCCAGTCACTGTTTTAAGTTTTTCATAGGGATAATTTAGTCCTCACAGCAAGCTGAAGAGGTCTCTTCTTACTTCCACTTTACAGATAAGAAAACTGAGGCCCAAAGAGAATGATTCATTTGCTCATGGCCCCACAGCCAGGAAATACCAGGGCTAACATTCAACCCAAGAGGTCTGGCTTCAGAACCCACACACCTAAACACTGCACTTTTAAATGGCCTTAAATACTTACCCACAGACTACCCATCCAACCCCCCATTAGTCTTTTTACCCATCCTTCCATCCACCACCCACCTACCCTCCCACTCTATCCACACAACCCAATGCATCCCCCTCCACTTATCCTCTACCCTCTCACCCATCTTCATTCCCAACCAGTTATCTCTTTCCCTACCTGTGCCATGTACCCACAAATCCATCCATCCCCTTGCCCACTCACTTTTACACTACCTACCCATCCATCCATTCAACAACCATTTACTAAGCACCTTCTATGCTAAGTGCTGACGTTTAGAAGTGAATGACAGTCTCTAACATCAAATGGCTTACTCTTTTGTGAGGGGAAACTGGGAGACGAATCAGTGGGGTAACCCAGTGGCGTAAGTACTAAGATCAAAGTGAGCCCGTGGTTCTATGGCTGAATGGGGGAAGCGCCCCAGAACTAGCCTGGGGAGGTCCAGGAAAAATCTCTGAGGATGTAGAGGCTGTTATGGGTGGGTCAGAATGATCTTCCAGGCAGAAGGAGCCTCCTGTGTATAGGCAGAGACCGAGCAATTTAATGGGACTGGGAGGGGGATGATCCCCTTCTCTCTGTTAGACTGGAGGGGAAAATACCTTCTAAGTCATGGGCAATCCCCTCTGAGTTTGTCAGTGGGGTTGGGGACAGGTCTAGTTAGGGACTGTCCGGAATGGGGGGTTGAGCCGGCATCAGAGCTGAGACTCAGGGCAGCTCTCTGAAAGAGAAATCCCAAGTCCAGGGTTCCTTTAAGACCCACTCAACTGTTTGGCTTCCCCCAGAGCCATCCTGCATTTGCTATTCTGTGCACTTCCCACGTATTTGCAAGTTCTGATTGAACAAACACTGGCTGGGGCACAGTGAACCCAAATAATTGTGTGCCTGTCAATGGTACATGTTAATTGGAGAGTTGTAGAGTCCGCGAGATGGGTCACAAGGGAGAAGCCAATTACTTCATGTACCTGTTTGAAAGTTCCTGGAATCCTGACTGGCATTAGAACGCTCTGTATTGGTCCATGTTATTGATTTTCCTCCCGACTCAGCTGATGGGCTCGTTAATTGACAATTACCTTTTTCCCTCTGTTGGGAGAATTGACAACAACGACCTGAAGTGTTCAAGTTTCATTTGAGCTGAGCTAAGCCTGTACCTGTTTAACCTATAACAAGTCCCAACAGGGAACTCTGGGGCGCTGGGGTTTCCAAGGAGGAACCATGGGTGTTGGGAATGAACTCGGGTCCTACTGGGTGCAGACTCGGGCTTGGAACATGCCAGGGTCTCAGCCTCAAGGGCTGAAGGACGGAGGGCGCAGCTGGGTGGGACTAGGTGGAGACTGGGGCTGATACACAAAAGCTCCCAGTGGGACCAATTCACATTTGGCTCCAGTGGGCAGCAAAAGGAGGGAGTGACCATTTACCGAGCACCTACTATATTCCAGGCACTTAGCTCTTAACTGCACTCCACGTTAAATTTTAATCCTACCGATACATGATGTATCCATATGTGTGCTTTATATATAAAAGAGTAAATTTTTTGCAACCTCCCGCAATTCAATTGTTGCCCACTTGGGGATGACATTGCCCCCACTGAGAATGTCTGGTGTAGAGAAACTAAGACGTATGGACTTGGTGGGAGTGGGGTCTCACTCCAGACGCCCTGGGTCTGGACAGTGGAGTTTGGTCAAGAGTAAAGGTTGGACCTCTGACTTGGGTTCAAGTCTCCATTCTTTTACTTACTGTTTGAGTTAACGTCTCTGTACCTCAGTCTCCTCATCTGTTAAATGGAGCTAGAAACAGGACTCACCTTACATTGGAGGGTAATGATAATTCAATGAGGTAATGCATACAAGTGACTTCAGTAAATTGTAGTCATTACTTCCAGGAGCCACTGGCTGGTGGGACAGATGTTCCTGGCATGCCCCCTGATCTTCAGGGGCGGGGACCATGTCTTATTGATCTCGGTGACTCTGGCCCTGGTCCTTCCTGCTGTGTGAACCATCAGCTCTGGAGCAGGCCAGGCAGCAGGAAAAGGGTCAGGAGCGACAGCGGCTACCCACGAGCACCTGGGGGTGCACGTGTTCCTCTGGGAACACCATGTCCAGCCATGGAGAGGAAATTGCTGTTTTAGCCTCTGCAGATGTCTGAGCAACTTCAGAGACCTCCTTAAACTTCTTAAGTTGCCTTGCCAGATCATCTGCCCAGCTGACCCAAGGTGCCCAAGGAGTCCGAGGTGTTTTGCTTGGATGAGGGAAACCCCGTTACCCACTGCCTGAGGGCTCAATGGCTGGGTGTTGGCTGGTGCCAATTCTTCCTCTTAGCCCGTCCAGGAGCTCAGAGACACGGGCATGGGCTAGGGAGCTGACCTGCCTGGAGGGCCATGCCTTGCAGCCCAAATCTTGCAAAACCTTCCCCTGAGCTTTGTCCTGGGAGGTGGCTGCTTGAGTCTGGCCAACATCTAGGGGACTCTTGCCCACTTTTTAATAGCTAAAGATTTTAAATTCAAATGCACTGAAGAGGCCCTGCCCCTACCCCACTCATGCAGGCCTTCTCCTCCACCATGCAGCCTCCTCTCTAGATCTTTATTGTTACACCATCGTGCAGAAAATCACCTCATCACAAACCAATACAGTAGGCACAAGCCGCAGAGCTGACTTGGTTCGGTGCACTGGTTTCCAATTATTTATAAGCTGTTTATCCCTTTCTTCAAATGAAATCTTATGTGGAAGCCCAATTGATATGTCAGAGGGAAAATATCTCTAATGTGTAACAGGAACAGAAATTAACCCATGTGTGACTATTGCATCTCCTCCCATCCCGTGCTTCCTGCTTTCTGGACAGCCTATCAAGGGCTCTGCTCTGTGTGAGCAGTCACTGCAACCCTAAACTGCTCTTTCTTCTTCCCGGCAACTCCCTTCCCCTCCCCCAGAACCCCTACGACCCCCAGGACACAATGGGAAAATTCCTAGTTGGTGGTGAGATGGGTTTAAATCCCAGCCCAGCACTCACTAGCTGGGTCACCAGGGACAAGTCACTTAGCCTCTCTGAGCTTCCAGTTAGTCATCTATTAGACAAGGAAAACAATCATATTCACCTACCTCTGTGTTGCCATGAAGACAGAAGGAATTTGTGAATGTAAAAACAAGCCCCAAGGGGCTGTCCTGGGAATTGGAACAACATCTTGTTGAGTTTTGTGTCCTTTTTCTTTTTTTAAGGTTATAGGTGGCAGAAGCAGACCCTCCATTAATCCGTGAGGAGGCCAAGCCCTGGAAAAAAAAACTGCTTCTGTTTGGCTTGGGGAAAAAAAAAGACAAATGCTTTCCCTCCCTGCTCCGTGGAGCCGAGCCTGCTCTGTGCTCTGTTCTGAACCCGTGGAGCCAAGCCTGCTCTGCGCTCTGTTCTGAACCCGTGGAGCCGAGCCTGCTCTGCGCTCTGTTCTGAACATTGGGTTCCTGGGCCTAAAGCCGCTCTGAGTTTCCAATCTGTCCCTGTTCTGGTTTTGTCTGTGCTGCCTGTTTCCACACAGGAGTGGTTGCAGCCACTGGGGCCGTAGCTCGGAGGCCCCCCAGGAGCTTTGCTGGGATTCAGAGCAGGACGGGGGCACCCGACCACCAGCCGCAGCAATTTTGGGTTCTGCCCAGACGTCCCCCTCCCTGGATGCCCTTCCAAGAAGCCAGCCTTCCTGGAGGAGGTGACAGGGAGGAGGCAAAGGGCCGTCACTGGGCAGGGGGGGCCCGTGGAGGAATTGAGTCCCGCTGCAGGGGTCCAGGGACACCCGTAAGGGCTGGGCTTAATTCTCAAGCCCCTCGTAGTGAAGGGGGCTGGGAGAGGGGGCCTGCAGGATGGGCCTGGAGCCCAGCACCCAGAAACTGGGAGAGGGACACCAGCAGGGCCACATGGAAGCCACCTGCTTATGGCAGTTTGGGAGGGAAGACCCAGCAGGGAACCGGTGACTGCCCAGGGTCTCTCTTGCCAGGCCTGTGCGAGCTCCTGCTAGATGGTAGCTCATCATACCCTGGAATGGCTCGGGAAGGCAAGTGTGATCGCTCCTTCTACAGATGGGGAAATGGAGGCTCGGAGAAGTTAACCTATGACCTCACAACTAATGACTGTGATGGAGCCAGGAGACACTGGGAAGGGGGTACACAGGGGCTGGGCCGGGTCTCAGGATCCCTGTGCCCCTCAGGTCAAGGGGATCTGAATCAGCTGGCCCAGCTGACCGGCGGAAAGTACCATCCATGCCGCCGGCCATGGCTTACTGAGGCCCGACTGGCTGACACGGGGCAGGCAGGGATGAGCAGAGCAGACCCGTCCTCGGGAAGAGCACAGTCCAGAGAGTAAGACAGGCCACGGGAGTAAGAACAACACTGCGAGGACAGCGCTGTTACAGAGATGTGGGGACAGCCACAGTCAAGAGGAGCACTGCCGGGGCATCGGAGGAGGCTGTCGGAGCCTGGCCGTGAGGACGAAGGGAGGACGACGGCGGAGGGTGCCGTAGCAAAGCTCTGGCCCACAGAGTCACTGACCACACGGTGCGTCACTGCTCGTGTCCCACGACCACCCTGCTTTCCGGTCTGACCTTGGTCAGGGTGTGGTGCCTCCCTTCACGTCACCACCCCCATCACTCTAGATGTCCAGGGCCCCTTCCCTCTGGTTGGGGGAAGGGTTTGGGATGGGTTGGAGGAGGGCTGGGCAGTCTCTGGGCTCCAGTGGGTGTCACTCCAGACTGGATGCTTGACCAATGGCCTCTGACCCTGTCCCCCGGTGGTTCACACTGACAGGAACGGAAAGGGAAACTCAGTGCTCCTGGGGCTTCCTTGAGGCCCCCTGATGCAGGTGACAGGCCTCCCTGCTCCAGTTAGAACTCACAGTGTCTCCACCTCCCAGTCTCCTTGGTCCTCCCTCCCTCCTATGCATACTCATGCACGGGGCGAGTCTCACTCCTCAAGGATATATCCCAAAGTGGCTAAGAGCCAGGACTCTGGAGCCAGGCTGCTGGATTTGGGTCCCACTTATGAACTAGCTATTTGACTTGAGGCGAGTGACTTAACCTACACCTCAGTTTCCTCATCTGGAAAGTGGGGATAATAATAAGACCTACCTCCTAGGCTTGCGGAGAGGATTGGGTACCAAACCCAGTGGGACTCCACACTGTCCTCCGGGGGATGAAACAGCATAGATGTTATCCCAGGGGAATTCTCAATGTAGGTGAGAGTGATGGTGTGCACCAGGCAGACGATGGTCATTGCAGAGTGGGGGCCCAGGTCAGAGGAGAGAACAGTCCCACTGGAGGGTTTAGAACCTAAAATTCTGGGATGAGGAACGTACAAAAGGAGAAAGAGGTAGCGCCTCATGCAACCTCAGGGCAAATAATGTAGGACTGGACAGGAAGGGCTGAGAAGGAAAGGTGCTCCAGGAGGAGGGACCTGGCTGGGCAAAAGCATGGGGTGGTACACGGAAGGGCACGTACCTGGTCCACGTTGCAAGAGGGTCCATGAAGGGGTGTTCTGCGGCGCCTAGCATATGTGTGGCCAGCGTGCCGGGCACCACGCTGAGCGCTCTCATAGCTGACCTCATGCACTCCTCATACCACTCCTGTGAGTCCTGTTATTACCTGCGTTTCACAAATGAGGAAACTGAGCACGCTCAGAGAGTGGAGCTCCTTGCCCAGGGTCACTCTCATGGTGTCTCTGGGCATGGGTGGAGTCCATCTGTCTGCAGAGCTGGTGACCTTCCCGGCGCCCCATGCTGTCACCCAGGCGATGGAAGAAGAGTCATGAAGAAGGAAGGGGAAGCTGGCTGGGGGCCCGGCCCCAGGACTTGGAGCCCTCCGGTGGGGCGTTTCAGCTTCATCCTTCTTGTGGAAGGCCAGCTACTCACTGGGGCCTCGCACATTTGGGGTGGCCACAAACATCCATTGGCAACAAGGAACCCCAGACTCTCAGCCCTATTTTATGCCCTGAGACTGTCAGGGGCTGAACTCCATGCGTTTGTCCTATTTAGCTCCCTAGCTTCCTGCCTGCCTATTGGAAAATTTTCCGTGGACCCATTTTCTCACCTGCACAGCTCACGGTCAGCATATCAGGGGCTGTCCCGTTGGCTGGAGCCTAATCAAGGCTTGACCAGCTGCAAACAACCACCTTCTCTTCCTTGTTGGGCCCACAATCTTTCAGAGCAGCAGTTCTCAACCCTGGGTACCAATGAAAATTAACCGGGAGCCTTAGAAAATACTGATGCCCCGGCCTTCTGGTCTGTGTGAAGGCCCTGGGGCGAGGCATTTTCAAAGCTCCCCAAGGTTAAGAACATTGCTTTAGAGAAATCCACTGGAATAGTCTGTGGACCCTCTGAGCACAGTAGGTGTACGTCACGTGTGTCCACTCACATCAGCATAATCCACCCTATTAAAGCCCACGAAACACAAATCCAAAGGTTCCTGCCGGCTAGAGAACGGGTCTTTGCAAAACAGGGCTGAGCCTTGTGGACTCATGTCCTGGGGTGAGTTCTAACTGTGTCTGTGCCATTGTGACCTCAGAGTCACCCTGGACCGGCACCATCCCTGTGCCGTCTCACCCGCTAGCCAAAGCCCCACTGAGACTTTTATTGTCCATGCTGTATTGTTGAACAGGAGCCTTAGATGCTTGTGGTCATGATTTTGAAATATTAAATTACACTGAGCATTAAGGGCTGCGTTTTCTGTTAGAAGACAGGTTAATTGCTGCTCTTCATCTTTAATTTTGAGATTGAAGCCGGTTTCCCACTTAGCTCTAATTCGTAATGTCCCGACAGCCCTCCCTGACCTCACAAGCCTTTGATATGGCTTAGAAATCCTTCCATGGAAGCCCCTTTTTTTCTTTTGCCCTGCACATTTATTAGATTTGTATTTCCTCTGTCATCTTTCCTTCTGTGGAGATATTTCAAAATCACACTCTGTGTCTGCAGGGAATAAATTCCTCCTGTCCAGCCAATGTTTTTTTTTTACAGCGATTGGCAAGAGGACGAATTGCCCCCATTCACACACACCTCCTACTCGCTGTGTTCCATTTTCATACAGATTTTTAATCCTTTCTTCTGTAGCCAGGCTGAATCTGTCTGTAAATGCACGTGCTCTTAAAATGATGTTTCTGGAATCGATCTTAAGCAAGCATCCTCTCCAGTCGCCCTGTTTTACAGATCACCGCAATAAAGCTTTATGTGTCAGGGGAGAGCACGCATTGTGAAGACGGGAACAGGGGTGGTAATGAGCCCCTCTTCCTTGGAGGTATTCAAGCACAGTTTGGAAGCAGCTTGTCAGGCACGTTTAGAGGCAAATGCAGCCTAAGAACTAAGAGGTTTCAGAGTCAGAAAGACTTGGGTTTAAATCCCTGCCACTTACTGGTCCTGTGACCTTGGGCAGCTTACGAGCAATTTTGAGCCTCTGTTTCCTAGTCTATAAAACGGAGTTAATAATAATACTTATAAAGTTACAGTGGAACTGAGTGAAATAACACCTGGCCCTTAGTAAGTGCTAAATAAATGTGACTTACTCTTATTAAATATTATAGACAGCAGCTGGGCTTCAGAAGTGGGGGAGGGGTGGGAATAAGGAAGAAATCAACATAAGATCTTTCAGTTATCTTCAACCCTGGAACTCAATGGCCCATACTTTACAAAGTGCTTTCACATCTATAACCTCAATTTATCCTCACACCAGCTCAACAACATAATGGTCCTACACTCACAACAGTCCTTTATCCAGACTAAATAACACTGTGAAGAAACGGAGGCTCAGAAAGGTGAAGTGACTTGCCTAAAGTAACACAGCGAAAGGTTAGAGCCACTAGAATTCAGATTCAGACATACCCCTTGTTATCTGCTGTGCCCACGAAATCAGTGCTATTGTCTCTCTGCTCCATTATACCTCTGCTTTATTATAAAGTTATTTCTTAGTATCCCAGGACCTTTCTTAGCTGGGTGGGCCTGCTCCTGGTCTGCTCAGATTCGCTTTCTGAAGGTGATGTTTACCAATTCAAATGCAGGACTTCGGAGGGTGGGAGGGAGGGAGACGCAAGAGGGAAGAGATATGGGAACATATGTATATGTATAACTGATTCACTTTGTTATAAAGCAGAAACAAACAAAAACAACAAATGCAGGACTTCGAGCCGTTTCTTTTATTCCCAAGTATGTAGGGCAATCAACAGCCCAATAGTAATACACAATGTTGGATACTCAAAACGCACTTGTTTCATGTGGCCATCTTAGAATTTCAATTTGATACAAGGAACATTATTACACCATATTCATTAAATCACATGTTAACCTCTTTTGAAAACCTTTTTTCCAGGAATAATAGAAGACAATTTTGCATGAGGAAAGTCATTTGGAGAAGTAGGTCTATTCAATAGGTTTTCTCCAGTATTGTTATGGCCTGGAATGACCCCCTTCTCCTCTCCCACACTTCTGGTCTCCCCTGTCACGGTTAACAATATAAAGTTCAGGAGGCCGTTTATATGGGGGCTCACGGATGCAACTACAGGACAGGCTTCCACCAGTTCTGATCAAGGCTGGCTCCCAACAGGGAGCCCCTTGGCAGAGAGGCCCTGGGTAGTCAGCCCTTTGCAGCACTGTTATGCTAGTGGGAGTCTCTAAGGCTCATAATCATAAGAGGCTGGGGGGAAAGAAGGAAGCAGATCAGGGCTGGGAAGGGGGCTGCAGTGGAGGATGAATGGGGGAGATTCTGACTCTCCTTAAAGAATTATACACTCCAAGAGTTGGGTTGGAGAAGCTTGAGCGTGGATCAAACTCGGTTACCTTCTAGAGGGGCACCCCATCTAAAGACACTGAAATCCGCTAACTCCTCTCACCTCTCACATCACACACACACACACACACACACACACACACACACACACACCCCCAAAGGAGACAAGCCTACAGGCCTAATCCTGCCCTCATTCTCCCTGGTGCTGACCTGTGGCTAAACCAGTTGTTCTGTCTTCAAGCAGTGCCCCCAAAGCTCCTTGGGGCTCAGGGCAAGGGGTCCCACCCTCTCTCTAACCTGGACTTTCTAGGGAATTCCCTGGTGGTCCAGTGGTTAGGACTGCGCTTTCACTACCGAGGGCGCAGGTTCAATCTCTGGTCAGGGAACTAACATCTCGCAGGTCATGCAGTGTGGTCGAAAATAAAATAAAATATACATTAAAAAAATAAGTAAACTGGACTTTCTAATGGACTGTGCACAGATGAAGAAGGAATTGTGAGCCCCTGCACCTGACCCCATCCTGCTTCCTCATTTTGCACATCAGGAAAATAAGTTCCAGAGAAGTTTAGAATCTTCTCCCAGGCATGTGGCTGAGCCAGAACCAGAATCCAGTTCTAATGTCACCACAGTGCCCTGTGATAATGCCAGCACTGGAACATCTTCCACTGGTATTGGAGGAGAGCTACAGTTTACTGTGTCCTGACAATGTTCCAGAAACTCGTTCTAAACGGTACCCATCCTCTCTGGTAATCCTAACAACAATTCCATAAGGTAGCTATTACCGACCCATTCTACAGATGAGACCACTGGGCTCAGAGATTTGAGGCTCTTGCAGGAGTTCAGCCAGGGATTGAGTGGTGGAGCTGGGCTTGAACCCGGGCCACCGCCGGCCTCCACAGCCTATGCCCTTCAGCCCTGTGCTTTACTGCCTGGAGCCTCCGTTGACTTCTCTATGAAACTAAGTTCTTCATCCCTGTCCAGACTAATTTACTCTTGAGGTTCAAGTCAAAGGGATATAAAAATTGTTGGCAACATCAAAAGTGCTATAAAAATGTACGACTCTGTAATAATGTCATTATAAAATGTGGACAAATTATTTGGATTTTTTTTTTAATGCTGTAAAATTCTGTCAGGAATAAAAGGGTCTTTGCACCAACCATGTATGAAGCATTATGGGTTGGAGACACATTCATTCAGAACCTTTTATTCGGAACATTTTCTGGGCTCAGTGTTGGGTTAGTTTCCAGGGATTCAGAGATAAATAAAGCCAGTCCCAGCCCTCAAGGGTCCTTCAGGGATTGCCAAGAGATAAAGCAATAATTACATTCCAGTGAGGAAGGTGCCAGATGGAGGGATGGTCTGGAGACCTGCAAGGGGGCTTAGGGGACCTGACCCAAAGTGCTGGCCAAGAGGGCAGGCTCTGATGTCGATTGCCTTGGATTCTAATCCTTGCTCTTCACCTACTGGCTGTGTGTCCTTGGGCAGTTTTCTTGCCCTCTCTGTGCCTGAGTTTTCTCTTCGATATAATGGGAATTGTAAGAGACAATAATAGAGTCCTATCGCAAAGGATTGCTATAAATATTTCATGAACGAGGGACTCTGGAAGTCTCCTGAAGCCTATAGACTCCTTTTGGGAATATTGTTTTTCAAGGCACAGGACAAAAATACACAGATTACAAAGTGTACTAGTTATATTTAAAATAGTATCAAAATATCAAAAACACATTTATAGTTTAGCAATATACATGCTTCTTTATTAAGGCATTAAATAATAAGATGTAACGGCAGGTCTAATAAGCACCATAATTTCGAGGTGATGGTAGGTGTGAATGGTGTTCTTGAGACACCATTGGAGCATTATAAAGTGATAAGGAATTTATCAGTTATTTCCATGGGTGACCTACAACTAAAGGAAATGCCTGATTTCACTTAAGATCAGTGAGCATAGAGAAGTAATTTTCCCTTCCAATTTCTCTGACCTCCTGAATTCCAACCAAAGGCCCTGCTGGAGGCTGTGGACCCAGGTGGCTAAGTCCTGCCCCAGGGAGAGCCTCTGGTTAAGGGGAGGAGGGGTATGATGCTGAAGGCCATGCAGGAGGAACTGCAGGGGATCAGGAAGGAGCCCCGACCTCAAGGGGCTGCTGGGGAGCGGGGGAGAGCTGTGAGGTCTGCACAGACGCACTGCCCAGTGTCCTGGACTTGAGTTATAGCAGTTGAGTAGTAACTGACATCGTGGGACTTAAGCTTGGTCAGTTTCAAATACTCATGCACCCACACCATCCTCTACTTGCAATAACCTGGGTGAAGGTTCAGTTTGGTTTCTGCTGAATTTCAGATCTCAACTCCCCCACCCATTCTTTGTGTCACCTTGGAAGGGATCCTTGCCTTCACTGTAACTGGGTTTCCTCATCTAGAAGATCCAAATAATAGTCCTGGCCTCATAAGACTGTTGGAACAATTCAAAGAAAAGCCTCAGCAAGGTGTGTTCTGCATGGTAAGTGCTCCCCGAGCACCAGGTATTCTGTGGTCGTTTGCTACAGCAGTCAGAGCCGTAAATGCCATCGGCTTGGTAAAGAGCAATGAGCCGCTTCCAGGCAGGAGGGCCTCATGGTTCAGAGCACAGGCTGTGGTGTGTGACCAGTTGAGTTTTAACCCCACCTCTGCCACTAACCAGCTGTATAACCGTGCGTGTTGCTCAACCTCTCTGGGCCTCAATTTCTCCCTCTGTAAAATGGGGAAAATAATACATCAGCCTCACAGTATTGTTCACGAGATTAAATGAATGAATGTGTGTAACATGCTTAGGACAATCCCTGACACACGTGAAATGCTCATCTGTTAGCTCTACTGTTATTAGGATTGGTGTTTACTGCCCAGTCAGTGAAACTAGCTGCTGCCCGGCACCTACATTCTGTCATTTTCCAAACTCCAATAATATTCCTTAAGGGTCCAGAAAGACAGTGAACAAGTTCAGTTATTTACTTTATGGAACAATTTAACTAGAGCCATGGTCACAGATCTGAGACTCAGATGGTTTGGGAGCGGCAAAGGGACCAGCGACCTACGTTACCTTATTTAATCCTCACGGTGGTCTTTCTCGAGAGTTATCTTTATCTCCATCTTACTGACGAACAAATGGAAGTTCAGAAATGCGAGGAGGTGGGCTCAGGTTTGCACAACCTCAAGTGACAGAGCTGGGATTTGAACCCCGTCTCTCCTACCCCTGGAAGCCTCAGTTGCAAGTATTTTCTGCTGAGCCAGAGGGCCTGCCGTCTGAGGCCAGCCTCCCTGGTCCCACATCTCTGGTCCAACCAGGCTGACAGGAGCCAGGGTGCTCAGTTCGTGCAAACGAGGTATGCGTGTTTATCTCATGAGAACTGAGCTAAGCTTCCTACTTGATGCCTTCATTTTTTTTTTTTTTTTTTTTTTTTTTGCGGTACGCGGGCCTCTCACTGTTGTGGAGCACAGGCTCCGGACGCGCAGGCTCAGCGGCCATGGCTCACGGGCCCAGCCGCTCCGCGGCACGTGGGATCTTCCTGGACCGGGGCACGAACCCGCGTGCCCTGCATCGGCAGGCGGACTCTCAACTACTGCGCCACCAGGGAAGCCCGATGCCTTAATTTTTAATACATAATGACCCTGCAGGAAGAGCAGGCCTCCCCTTCCTTTGGGATGGACAGCCCTCATTAGATCGGGGTGACAGATGGCACTGCAGCAGCTGCTGGGCCTCCTACCCCAGAGCAGACATCATGGCACTGGGTCACATGTGTAAAAGGATCACATGTCTACAGGGACAAAAGCCTGATCCCTGTTTTTCTTCCACTCCTCTTCTGGGGCAATTAGGGGTACGAGAGAAGGGTCCTAGAAAAATGAAGGGTGTCTCTGAGTTCTGGGGAGCCCAGGCCTTCACTCATTCATTCACCAAATGAATGCACAGAGCACCTCTGTGTTCTGGGCCCTGAAGATAAAAGGATGAATGCAAGAACTTCCACCTTGGGAGAGACACACATGTTCATGTCACTGTGACCTTGGACATCAGTAAGGTGTTGCAAAAGGCTATGGGAGGGCTTCCCTAGTGGCGCAGTGGTTGAGAGTTTGCCTGCCGATGCAGGGGACACGGGTTCGTGCCCCGGTCCGGGAGGATCCCACATGCCACGGAGCAGCTGGGCCCGTGAGGCATGGCTGCTGAGCCTGTGCGTCTGGAGCCTGTGCTCTGCGACAGGAGTGGCCACAGCAGTGAGAGGCCCGCATACTGCAAAAAAAAAAAAAAAGGCTATGGGAGATAAAAGGAGGGAGTGACTAGTTCTCCTTGGGGTAAGGGTTAGGGGAATCCAGGGAAAACTCTTCAAAGAATGTGCCGTAGAAAAATAAGTAGGTGTTTCCCAGGCAGAGAAGTGGGAGCAGTGGAGGATGGAGGGAGATCAGGACCAATACTCGGCGGTCACCCTCCAGTGCCAGGCAGGCTCTATGTCAGGCACTTGACCTTCACGGCAGCCTGATCAGAGGAAGGCCTCAGCATCCTAGTTAACAAGGGAGGAAATGAGGCTCAGACACACTGAGAGATTTGCCCGAGATCCCACAGCTGGGAGTGAGTGATGGAACCAGGGTGCCACCCAGGGCTGGCTGACTCTAGGACTTGGATTTTGTTCACACTGAGCCCTGCCGAAGGAGACCCACCAGCAAAGACCCCAAGGAGGGAAAGGGTCCCCAAGTTGCTCAGAGAAGGAAGTTGGAGTGTAGAAGCTCACCAGGGGGGTGAAAGGCCATTGGAGCCAGAGGACAGAGGCCTTGAATGTCATGCCCTAGACAGTGGTCTATGTTGCTGTGTAGATTCTTATAGCGACAGCCCCTGATGAATCACCTCTCCCAGCATCCACACCCTTTGCGGTGTGGATCACCCCTCCTTCCTTCACGAGGTGGAGTCCATTCCCCCAGTTCTTGAATCTGGGTTGACCTGTGACTGCTTTGGCCGATACAATATGGCAGGAGTGGCCCCATGAAGGTTCCAGAGCCCAGACTTTAAGAAGCGTGCAGTTTCCAATCTCGGTCTCCTGCTGCCCTGAGACTCCACGTGAGGACCCACGGGCTAGGCTCCTTCAGGATGCGAGGCCACGCGGGGAAGAGTCACTGCATCTCCCAGCCACCTCAGCGATCTCAGCCCAAGCACCGTGAAGCACCAGACACGTGCATGAGCCCATCTTGGATCTTTGTCCCAAACTGCCACCTGACTACGGCCACCCAGGAGTGACTCCAGCTGACTCCTCGTGGAACAGCTGCACCCAGCCCTGATCGCAGAATGCTCAGCAAATAAATGGCTGTCGCTGTTTTAAGCCACTCAGTTTTAGGGTGGTTTGTCACACAGCAACTCTTACTAAAACAGTTGCCATTTGGAGCAAGTCTAGGACCAGGGTCTTCTCTGCTGGTGCAGTGGTTAAGAATCCGCCTGCCAATGCAGGGGACACGTGTTCGAGCCCTGGTCCAGGAAGATCCCACATGTCGCGGAGCAACTAAGTCATCTTAACTGAGCGCCACAACTACTGAAGCCCACGCGCCTAGAGCCCGTGCTCCACAAGAGACGCCACTGCAATGAGAAGCCCGCGCACCGCAACGAAGAGTAGCCCCTGCTCACCACAACCAGAAAAAGCCTGCACATAGCAACAAAGACCCAATGCAGCCAGAAATAAATAAATAAAATAAATTTATTTAAAAAAAAAAAGAATATACCTGTTTCTTAAAAAAAAAAAAAAAAACAACCCACAGGACCTGAACTCCTCCCGACCCAGTTATTCCGGAAACATCTCTCCACATCGAGGGCAAGCTTGTGAAGGCCAGACCAGAATCCAGGGACACATCACGTCTCCGTCACCGGGACAGCTGGGTTCTCCTTTGGAAGCTGGGACCAAATAGCCTCCCTCCTTTGTTAATCCATTTGTTTTACTGCCATTTCTCTTTCCTTTCTCCCTCCATCACTGATGGTGGAGGCAGCTGCCAAAATAAACTACGGCAGCCCTCACAGCCAGCAAATACCAGCTTCCCGGACGTCTTTGCTTATCTACTTGCTTCCCTCTCCAGGTATCATACTTTTCTATTTATTTGTGTAGAACCCTCCCATTGGGGACCCAGGGACTCTGGGGAGTGGAGACTGTGTCAGAGACACCAGCTGAGCCCTTAACGCAAAGCAAGCACCTTATGTATATTATTTTGATCATGCAGTTGTCATTATTTATGGCTTCCTACTGTGCGCGCAAGATGTTTACATATATCACCTTTAATCCTCACGACAATGCCGCAAGTCCAGTGCCGTTACCCCAATTCACACAGGGGAATTCTGAGGCCCAGAGGGGCAAAGCGACTTGTTAGTAGGTGGCAAAGCCAGACTTTGGATCCAGATTGTCTAGCTCCAGAGGTGGAGCTGTTTCCATGCTACATGGTGTTTCCATTCCAAGAAAAGGAAAATCTGGCAACCCAGAGTCCAGACGTTGGGAATATGGCCTGGGTTTGACTGAGCAGGATGGAGCAGGAAATGGACATGCAGGAAGGGGCTTGTGTATTGCAAAAGATGACTCTCTTTTCAATGAATTGGTAACCAAAATGTCCTAAATTTCACCTGTGGTGTCCAGCCACAGCAGAGAATTTGGCGGAGCCGGGTCTGTCCACTCTTCTCACCACCAACCTCTACTCTCACAAGAGCATTTCTGGAGGGTCTACTAGTTCTGCTCTCTGTGCTTAGGCACTTAGGAGAGGAACCCAGAGCTCTCCAAACAGCTCTGGCTGCAGGGACCACCCTCATTTTGAAGTACCCGGGTCCAGGCTCCCACCTGGGCATATCTCTGCCTGAGGCTGACTCACCCAACAAACAGACCAAGTGTGGGTTCTGGACATCAGCAAAGGAAGAGAACACTATAAAATACTTTTTATATTAAGAAAAAAAAAAGATAGAAATAGACCCTAAAAGGGAACATCAGAACTTTGTTTAACGTTCTTATACTTATTACAAACCTTTTCATACTGTTGTTATTTGGAATTATTGTGAGGAAGGAGGCACCATAATCATCTCAGCATGAGACCTTTAACTAGGACTTCAGTTTCACCATCCACAAAACGAAACAGTTGTGCTCATTTGTGTTCCCAAACCTGGCTGGGTGTCAGAGTCACCTGGGGAAATGGGGTTCAAATTTTAGGATGACTGCCCTGGTGATTCTGAGTGAGGGATGTGGGTCCAGAGATCTACGTCTTAACAAATGTCCCAGGGTAATTCTAACAAGGGCAGATCTATGAAACCTGGGTTTGAGGGACATCACAACCAGGGGTACCAACTGCCCCGATTTGCTCAGACTGCGAGGTTTTCTGGAGTGTGGGACTTCAGTGCTAAAATCAGGAAAGTTCCAGATAAACAGGGAGAACTTGGTCATCTTAACTGTACCAGATGACCACTCGGGGCCTTCTGGCTTGAACGTGCTGTGAAACTACAATGACAATCATACAAGATAAATCCTTTTTGCTGAGAGCAGCTGAAGTTGCCGTGTCTTATTTCTAAGGAATCTAACGTGAGATAAAAAGCTATCCTAATTCATGGTGGGATGAGGTCTCTTGACTGGTGCCCTGACTGAAGGCTACAGAGTGAAACCCTCAGGGTCGGGAATCTTTGCTCCCAACACACCACACCCTCCATCCACCACCGCAGCTTCTCCAGCCCTGTATCCTGAGGAGCTCTGGTTCTGAGTTTACACTGACATCTCTGTATGCAAGGGACACAGGGACAGGAATGGACCCTCTTCATCTCGCTTTGATTTTTAATTTTGTCTTTTCAGAAAACGTGAGAGTATGTTATCTCATGTAATCCTC
This sequence comes from Orcinus orca, assembly GCF_937001465.1. Lineage (NCBI taxonomy): Eukaryota > Metazoa > Chordata > Mammalia > Artiodactyla > Delphinidae > Orcinus > Orcinus orca. The sequence continues at coordinate 14,693,668 of NC_064566.1, read as the reverse complement.
ACCACAACCCTGCTGGTAGGATTTATTTTTATCTCATAAATAACAAATCTAACGCCCAAATTCCTCTAGTAGGTAGACACAAAGGAGGTTAGGATCCATAGCGTCTCCTCCTTGTGACACAACAAACTCTCCACTTGCCCAGCTCCAGTGAGAGGCAATGGTTGAAAGGATGCATATGGAATACGAGGAGGGTTTTGGAATCCATAAAGGGAACTAGAAAATGATGGGGCCTCACAGAATCACTTGCTGCTGATGGTATTTGATTCTTCTAGGTCAGTACTATTGAATAGAAATGTAATAAGAATTTATTATTACATATATAGAAATTTATATTTTCTATTGGCCATATTAAAAAGTAAAAACGAACATGTGAAATTAATTTGATAACATACTTTATTTAACCCAATACATCCAAAATATTATTTCAGCAAATAATTAATATAAAAATTATTAATGAGATATTTTATATTCTTTTTGTACAGTCTTTGGAATCTGGCATTTCTATCTTACTTTTTAAAAAAAATTTTATTTATTTTATTTATTTATTTTTGGTTGCATTGGGTCTTCGTTGCTGCACGCGGGCTTTCTCTAGTTGCGGCAAGCGGCGGCTTCTCTTTGCTGCGGTGCACGGGCTTCTCATTGTGGTGGCTTCCCTTGTTGTGGAGCATGGGCTCTAGGCACGCGGGCTTCAGTAGTTGTGGCATGCGGGCCTCCGTAGTTGTGGCTCGTGGGCTCTAGAGCGCAGGCTCAGTAGTCGTGGTGCACGGGCTTAGTTGCTCCGCAGCATGTGGGATCTTCTCGGACCAGGGCTTGAACCCGTGTCCTCTGCACTGGCAGGCGTATTCTTAACCACTGCGCCACCAGGGAAGACCTATATCTTACTCTTGAAAGTACATGTCAACTGAACTTGCTTTACTTCCAGTGCTTAGTAACCACATGTGGTGAGTGGCTTCCATAATGGACAGCATTGCTTTACACCCAGTTTTTTTAATTTTTATTTTTTGGCCATGCCACGTGGCAAGTGGGATTTTAGTTCCCCAACCACGCATCAAACCTATGCCCCCTGCAGTGGAAGCATAGAGTCTTAACCCCTGGACCACCAGGTAAATCCCTACATCCTTCTTTTTGGACTACTGGACCTAATTCTGCAAAGGTTGCATTAAAAAATCTTCAACTTAAATTATATTTGAGGGGCAATTCTCCTTCAATCTATAATACTTTTTGCCCTTGTGTTTAGTTGCTATGTTATTTGCCACATACATGTTTATGATTATAACATCTTCCCTTAAAACATGTCCTACATTATTGTACTTCGTAGTGTAATTTTAGTCTTTAATTCCACTTTGTCTACTATTAACATTGCGCCACCTTCTTGCTTGCTTGTTTATTTGGTTTTGCATTTGCCTGATGTCATGTACCTTCCTTCTGAGGCTTCTCCATTCACTAGTCTTGGCTACTCTTAGTCTCTGCTTCCTTTTTTTTTTTTTTTTGCGGTACGCAGGCCTCTCACTGTTGTAGCCTCTCCCGTTGCGGAGCACAGGCTCCGGACACGCAGGCTTAGTGGCCATGACTCACGGGCCCAGCCGCTCCACGGCATGTGGGATCCTCCCGGACCGGGGCACGAACCCGCGTCCCCTGCATCGGCAGGCGGACTCTCAACCACTGTGCCACCAGGGAAGCCCCGTCTCTGCTTCTTTTTATGGGTCTATCTGTTCCTCCTTTCATGATGAACTGGCGTTTTCACCTTCCATTCTCTTTCTATTACCTTGAGGTATTTGCTTATTTATGGGTTTTGCTGCCTTATAACTTCGGCTCCCCTTGACCTCTCAGAAATCAAATCAACCTCCTGGTTCTGCCTGTGCATTTTTTGCATCCTACACCAAACTCCTCACACTTGTCAGGGGCAATGTTAAAGATACTAATTGTCGGCCCCCTTCCCTGGAGATTCTGTTCTCATGGGCAGAGCGCAGGAACCCATATTTAAGCATTCATCTAAAGTTGTTCTTGTGACCCAGCAATTGGGGTTGTGCCTGCCCCCAATCACTTCCCTTCCACATGTGGAAAAGTCTGCCTGGCATCAAGTCAGATTGACAGAAGATCTGAATAACACCAAGAAGCAAAGAAGGGCAATCCCACTGTGTTAGATTGTTTCAATTAGTTCCACTGCTCAGTGACTTGTAGCAGAAGGTGACAGCTGTGTTTTTCCTAATAAAATGCCTATATATTCAAATGTCTTTTCACCCAGAACCTGCCTATCTCTGCTTAAGAGTTGTTTTGTTTTTGAAATTGCAATATTGGCTTTTGTTTTTCTTTTTTGGGTGGGAGGCAATAAGACTCTGTTTGCTAAAGAAATGGAGGGGAATGTTTCCAATTCTCTTTAATTGAGATGATCTCATATGCAAACAACAAAAAAATGAAGCCTCGATGTGCTTCTGCAGAATTGAGGGGTAATGACCCCAGCTTAAGATAGAAGGCGATGATCCATTTCATTGTCTAAAGCCATAAGCATCTGTCATGTGTGGAAGGTTCACTGTGGGAGCTGCCAGAGCTGGGAGAGGGGCTCTCTTCCCTCCATCATTCCTTCCTTCTTCTGTACTCTATTTCCTCTCACTTGTCAGAGAGGGGAGAGGCCACAGGTGGGTAATGGAGACAGCCAGATGTGTCCCAAGGATGGCCTCTGTGCCGGTATACAAGCCACCACTCCACTTCTTTGGATCTTAAGAAATCTTTGCAGACCCCAGGCCCTCGCCTCCCACTCCTGTGGGCATGGCATCCTTAGCAGCTCTTTTTCCAGGAGGGCTGGGTGTTGTGACATGGCGTTACCTCCATCATTCCTAAAGAGGAGGGCACTGTAGCCCCTCACATCTGTTGGGGATGCTTGGAGAACAGAGACCCTGAGCTGTGAGAACAGAGGGAGATGGTGTGGAGTGTGGGGTGGGCGGTCACCTTCTCAAGGATTTGCTCTCATAGGCACCCACGTGCCCACCAGCACCAGCAATCCCTCTCATTTACATCAGAGGTTGGCAAACTTGTGTAAATAAAATTTTATTGGAACATAGTCATGCCCATTTGTTTTTGCATCGCCTACACCTGCTCTTGTGCTAGTCAGGGTCATCTACGTGTCAGGCGTTTGGGTGCCTACATTGTAAGTTCCTATGTACTTTGGAAATCAGACAAAGAGCCCTGTAGTAGAATGTTTCTCTTAAGGCAGAATTTCGACCTCCAGAGCATAGACACGAGCTGAATTGAGTCGTGGCACCAGAAACCATATGACTCCCAAAGCCTAAAAATATTTACTGTCCAGTCCTTTATAGAATAAGTTTACTGACCCCTGGCTTAGACTAGACAGTGAACCCCTGAGCTGTGGGGTGAAGAGAGAGGGGGCACCTGAACAAGGACAGACTACTGCTACCATGAAGGGGAGAAAAATGGCTGCCGGCCCCCAAGAACATCTGAAGAAAGGCTCTGCGTGACCAGGCACCTCACTTCTCAGTAGGTTTCTCCTCACTGGCCATCATTCTGCTTCTCAAACATATACCTTGTTCCTACCTCAGGGCTTTGCACTTGCTTTTCTCTCTGCCTGGAACACTCTTTCTTCAGATACGCACATATTTGGATCTTCCTTGTCACTCAGAGCTTTGCTCAAAAGATTCTACCCCAAAGAGGCCTCCCCAACAGCTGAGCTTGCCCTCGGCCCTCCCTCGTTTATCGTATTTTCACCTTTACCACTGTCTAAAAGTTTTGTTTGTTTATCTCTATCCTCTACTAGGAGATCAACAGGTTTAAAGCTGGGAAAGTACTAGACTTAGGTTATCTCTCCGTCCCTTATTTCTCTCTGAATGATAAAGGAAAAGGGAAAAGAAAAGAAGAAAATGTATGGCGATATCAGTCACAATACTACGTCACCTACGTGTAGAAGAGAACCTGGCACATAGTACACTTAATAAATTATTGAATGAATGAATGAATGAATGAACACATCCTAGGACAGTGGTTGAGGCTTTGGGCTTTGGCATCAGGCTGCCTGCATTAAAATCTCAGCCATACACTTGGTAGCTGTGTGACCTTGGGCAAGTTTCTTGACCTCTCAGTGCCCCAGTTTCTTCATCTGTAAAATGAGAGTCACATTTTTACCTATCTCGTGGGTTTGCAGGGAGCATTAAATGGCATAGTGCATAGAAGGATGCTAAATCCCTGTTAGCTATTAAATTTAAGTTGTGGGGAAGGTAGAATAAGATGGTATGTATACCTCAAACACAGTAAACACTCAACTAAATGAAGGAACCGTGATTTCTTTTACCCCCAGCATCAGGGCTGTGGAGAGATTTCCAATTCTGGGAAAGACACTGGTTAGCTGTGCAACCACGGACAAGTCAGTGAACGTCTTTACACCTCAGCTCCTGCTCTGAAAGGTGGAACCAATTCCTCTTCCTTACAGGACTGCTGGGAAAAGCAGACGAAGCCATGTGTGTGGCCACACCCTGCCCAAAGCTCTTGTTCAGGGCCTGCTGAGGAGGAGACTGGGCCGTGGCTAAGGGAGCAGACTACTTATTAGCTGTGTAACCCTAGCCAGCTTCCTCGATGCTCTGAGCCTCAGTCTTCTCATCAGCAAAGTGGGGGCAATGATAGTCGCTTCAGTGTTACTGTGATGATTAGATGTCATGAGGATGGTTTCTGGCACAAAAAGACAATCATTCCATGGTGGCCAGTATCTTTACTGCCTTGCAACCTATAAATGAAATGTACCACATGAATGAAAATACCTCCTGGGTACGTTTATCCCTTATCCAATGTCTGTGTAGGAGTAGGTTTAAAGCTCTGGTCCAGGGCTTCCCTGGTGGCGCAGTGGTTGAGAGTCCGCCTGCCGATGGAGGGGACGCGGGTTCGTGCCCCGGTCTGGAAAGAGCCCACATGCCGCGGAGCGACTGGGCCCGTGAGCCATGGCCGCTGAGCCTGCGTGTCCGGAGCCTGTGCTCCGCAATGGGAGGGACCACAACAGTGAGAGGCCCACATACTGCAAAAAAAAAGCTCTGGTCCAGAGTGGATGTGAATTGCATCCAAGTTCTCCATATTGTCAGCCTCTTTTTCACAACTCCTCATGGCAACAAATTTGCTTTGTGACCTTGGGCAAATTGTTCACCCTTTCTGGGCCTTAGTTTTCCTCCTTCTAGAATGGAAATCATAATACCTGCCTCTGTGATGATTGATTTATGTGTCAGCTTGATTGGGCCAAAATGCCCGGATATTTGGTCAAACATTATTCCAGATATTTCTGTGAGGGTGCTTTTGGATGAGAGTAACATTTAAATCAGTGGACTCTGAGTAGAACAGATTGCCCTCCATAAGGTGGGTGGGCCTCTCCCAATCAGTCGAAGTCCTGAATAGAACAAAAGACTGACTTCCCCCAGGTAAGGGGAAATTCTGCTAGCAGGTGGACTTTGGACTTGAACTGCAACACTGGCTCTCCCCTGGGTCTCCAGCCTCCTGACCCGGCCTGCAGGTTTTGGACTTGCCAGCCTCCATCATCGTGTGAGCCAACTATTTTTTTTTTAACGCTCTCTCCCCTTCTCTGTATATGTATGTATGTATACACACACACGCACACGCACACATTCTTTTATATACATTCTATATATTTCCCTGGAGGTATGTGTATTTATATACATTCTATTGGTGCTATTTCTCTGGAGAGCCCTAACTAACACACCCACCCTACTCACAGGCTCCCAGAAAATCCAGTGAGGAGCTAAGCACCTCCACGCTCCCACACATGCAGGTGTCAGAATGGAGCCCTTACAGGCCCCTGTGTCTCAGGGCCCAGAGAGGTCCAGGGGTGTAAAGTCCTCTGCAGCTTCCAGCAAAGGGGTACCACAGTGGGGAGGGGGCTCAGACCTGCCTTTCCTCATTCTCCTAGAGCCTGGGGGCACCTGCAGTGCCACCAGGGGGAAGGCACGTGGGTCCACCCTGGGGCTGACCTCCATCCTCTGCCTTCCTCTTGTATTCGTGTCCTGGGGCTGCCTTAACATATTACACAAACTGATGGCTTTAAAATATTTTTATTAATTTATTTTTGGCTGCGTTAGGTCTTAGTGGCAGCACGTGGGATCTTTCGTTGCAGTGCGAGGGGTTCTCTCTAGTTGTGGTGTGTGGGCTCCAGAGGGCCTGGGCTCAGTAGTTGCTGCACATCGGCTCAGTTGCCCATCAGCATGTGGGATCTCAGTTCCCTGACCAGGGATCGAACCCACATCCCCTGCTAAACTGAGTGGCTTTAATCAGCAGAAATGTATTCTCTCACAGTTCTGGAGGCTAGAAGTCCAAAAGCCAGGTGTTGGCAGGGCTGGTTCCTTCTGAGGCTCTGAGGGAGCATCTGCGCCATGGCTCTCTCCTAGCTTGTGCTGGATGCCAGCCATGCTTGCCGTTCCTTGGTGTGTAGACGCATCCTTCCAATCCCCGCCTCCGCCTGTCACGGGTTCACCCTGGGTGTGTGTCTTCTCTATTTCTTGTAAGGACACCAGTCATATTGGATTTAGAGCCCGCCCTCAAGCAGTATGACCTCATCTTAACTAATTACATCTGCAAAGACCCTGCGTCCAAAACAGCTCACGTTCTGAGGTCCCGGGTTGGCATGAATTGGGGGATGACACCACTCAGCTCAATACACCTGTGTTGGGAGTTTGGGGGCAATTTAGCCCCAGGACAAATGGAGAGCAATCCTTTGCCTTCGACAGCTCTATATATCCTGATTCTTTCCAGGCTGGCCTGGGAATCTGCTGGTGTCTTAAAATGCAGCCCACGCCACAGTGGGGCCCGAGGGATTGAAAATTAGTTGGAGCATGTGTATCTGCAGTATCCCCTTTCGCTGATGTGAGGTTGTGGGGGGTTTTGTTGCTGTTTTGGGGGGTTTGTAAAATTACATTAGTAATCCAGCTCCAATCAATAATATTTGCAAAAATGGACATCAGGGAAAAAAAAAAACACAAACAATGGGAGAGCTGCAGTAGCCCTAGGACCCAGAGGTCAGAGGTAGAAATTCCTGGCTGGAGCGGGAACAGGCACTGGGACCCTTGGGAGCATCCACCTATCCATCTACCCACTGACCCTGGGTTTCAACAGAGAGGGAGTGGATCAAAAGGGATGCTTCCAATGGCACATGGAGGGTAGAGGGCTGGGCCTGGAATATTAGAAACCTTTTTGCTCCTAGAGATAAGACTCCTCCATGGGTGAAGGAGGAGGGCATTCAAGATTCCCTCTCCCTTTGTCCCACCTGGCAGGTATTGTAGGCACCCGGCCCAGACCCCCCGTGACCTTTTACCCTGTTTTGCAGGAAGATGGGAGCTGGAAAGAGCTCTAGGTGCTTCTATGTGCTTTACTTTCCAGTAACCAGTGCCTGTGACTCCTTGGAGGACTGCCTGCCCTCCAGCTTCTAGCGCTGCTTTGCTACAAAGGCAAGGAGACAGAAATGCCTGGGAATTTACATCCTCCAGCCCCTCCCTGGGCTGCACTTAACCAGCGGCTGATGGGTTTAGGGGTATGAAAGCCCCAGCATCCTTACCTCAGGGCGTAACTTCCACCCAGAGGTCCCCTACCACTGCCAGCTAAAGCCATACTCCACGGGACATCGACTGAGGTCACATCCTTGCTTGCTTTCTTCAACTTTCATTCCTGTTTTCCCAACTGTTTCACCTTCTCGATAAATGACTTGCACAGGAATCCTCATGTCAGGTCTACTTTTGGGGCGCTGGACGCAGACACCCCACCTCTGGAATGTCATTTGAACCCCACATGCGAGGCAGATCTTTTGTATCAGTGACACTGGCAGCTGCCTCTGGGGAGTGATTCGAAGGACCACGGGCCCCATAATCTCTTCCACGGTGCCTCTGCCGGGCCCGAAATCCCACCATTTGAGATTCATTCCCTTGGAATGTGTCCCTCTCTCCTCTTAAAATGGAGTTACTCCTGGGAGATCAGCTTTACCCCTGGCATTAAGACTGCTTCTTGGAGTGGGTTTCCCAGTAAATCAAAACCTTTTGCTGTTGCAGCCTCTATGGTGGGACCAGCTGGCTGGGTTCAGCCCTCTGGAGTTGGGCCTGGACAAAATTATGAAGGCAGGGAACAGTGCCTTTGCACCGGCTCCTGGCTCCTTCCCCACTGCTTCCCGAGGGCTTATCTCAGCTGCATGAGGGCTAATCCACTCAAGGTTTAAAATAATGGCATGATGATAACGCAAATGATAAGGTGTTATTATTTTTAGAGTGGTATTGTTTCGGGGGATGTTTCACTTTAAAGGGGACTTCTGGAACATCAGAAATGACCATGGGACCCGAGGGAAAGCTTGAGTGGAGGGATTCAGGCACTGTGATTCCCAGATGAGAGTAGTTTGGAATCCTGCCCTGTACCCTTCGATTACTGTCAGGGCAAGTGCGGCTGCACCGCGCAGCCTCTTTGCACGAATTAGGGAAAATATCCCCTCTGCGTAGGTGAATTAGAAAATGGTACTTTCTGGGGGCAGACGCAGCTCCCAGGGTACACAGCTTGTGGGTGAGCACAGGCCCCACTTACTCCTGCCAAGTGCCTTTGTACAATGCACAAACTGTCTGGCTGTACAAGGTGGCCCCAGGGACCTCGACTAGTAATAAAACCCAGCAGGACCCTGTAGGGCTCCTGGCCACAGAAGCTTTTCTGTGTCCCCTGCTCCTTGTTTCTAGGAAATAGGCTTCAAGCTTCCATGACCTTCCCTGAGTTCCAAGGGGCAGGTTCAAACAGTTGCTAATCAGGGAAGGGAGGGGATGCAGAGACAAGGGAGGAGCAGTCAGGAGACAGCAGCACAGCCTGGGAGCAGGGTCCCGGTTCTGCTTCAAGGGATACACATAACAATATCTCTGAGCTCTTCTGCAGAACTAAACCCCCAACAAACGAAAGATGTTAACTAATTGATGAAGCGTTCTTCATTCCAGAGAGAAGGTCACAGTTTGAAAACCTTGAGAACCACAGAAGCTCGTAAGGAGACCTCCTGAGGCCAGATTAAAGGAGCGCAGACCCTGCTCGCACCCTGATCCCATCAGTGACCCCGCCCTTGAACCATTGCTATAAAACTCCTCACCAGATCACCCCCAGGTTGGGACACACAGTCTTGAGGGCATCAGCCCCCTGTGTCCCCCTTTGCCTGGCAAAGCAATAAAGCTATTCTTTTCTACTTCCCCCCAAACTCTGTCTCCGAGATTCAATTCGGCTCCAGTGCGCAGAGGCTGTTTCGGCAACAGGAACAGTAACAGCCAACATTTAGTTTACTCTGAGCCACACTGTGCTAAATATGCTGCTTGCACTCTCTTCTTTACCACATCAGTCTGTGAGGTCGATATAATCCGCATCATCCCCATTTTACAGACGAGGAAGCTGAGCCTCAGTGATGTCAAGCAAATTGCCTAAAGCCACACAGCAAATAAGTGAAAGGTCCAGGCTTGAGCTCCCATCATTGGGTGCCACAGAAAATGCCTCCCACTCGGGGTATTTCAGAAGAGAGAAGAGTGGTAAAGGGCAATGAGACACTGTCAGCAGATAAATCAGCAGAGAGGAGGAAGTGTGTTGGCTGGGGGCTGCGGAATGAGGCAGGGTGGGCCGGTGGCAGGCATTGGCCTGGGGGCCAGGAGGCCCAGGTTAGACTTTCAAGTCTGCCTTTTACCAGCTGTGTATCCCCGGGCAAGTCACCCAGCAGCTCTGAGCCTCATATCTGATATTCTCATTTGTGAAAATAAGGGCCAGGGAGGCAGGTCTCCAAGGATCCTTGTAGGCTCTCAGATCACCCTCCCACCACCACCACTAAGAGTGATTGCAGAGGAGCAGGGAGTGGGCCAGCTGGTCCGCAGCGTGTCGGGTTCGAGGAGGGCAGGGCAGGGTTCCTGCGTTATCAGCCCAGCCCGGGCTCTGCACTCCCAACCTACCTCCTGGCCATTTCCATCCTGACTCAGGTCTAAAGCTGTGTCCTGAATACATCCAGCAGAGCTATTTATCAAACACACGCAATTAAGGCCACAGTTGCTAAGATCTATTCCAGGAGCCAAGCAGAGCCTGGGGGTGAGAAGGGGAGGGAAGGAGACGTGGGGAGGGGTGAGCTCTGAGCTGGGCTGAGCGAGATTAAGGCGGTTCTGCAGGGACTACCGGTGCCAACGCTGTGAGCTTATTACCAATTTTACAGACGGGGCAAGTGACTCCCAGAGACATCACGCAACCCAACCAAGGGCCTGCAGAGAGGGCAGAGGAAGCATCTGAACAGAGGTGGTCTTGTTTTGGGGGTGCGCTCTAACCCATACTGGATAGATAGTAAACTAAAAATCTGACTGAGCATTGGCCTGGGAGACACTGAGACTAGAGATGTCAGACACCAGAGAGAGTGAGGCCGAGATTTCACAGAAGATAATTTTGAGAACTGGCTCCATGATTCCTGGGCTGCTTAGCCGGATCAAGGGTATAAAGAAGGGAAGGAGAGAGGGCAGAGATTTCTTAGGATGAGACTGGTAAAAAAGCTACCTCCATTCTTCCTGGGCCACCTTGATCTCTCTGTGATTGCTGTCCAGGATCTACGTGTGTGTGTGCACTTGTGTGTGTGTGTGTTGTGTGTGCACATAGGTGAGGGTGAGTTAGTGTGTAGGAAGGTGAGGATTAGGTGGGCAGACACATGATTGCGTGTGTGAACCTTTGCATGAGGGCTGATGTTTGGACACATGTAAGCAGGATTGTGTGTATATGTGTGTGTGTGTGTGTGTGTGTGTGTGTGTGTGTGCATGCATATGGTGAGTGTGTTCACTGCAGCTCCGCAGAGCCTTATGGGAGATGACATTTGAGGCTGCCGGAGTTCCCCTGCAAGCTTCCGCAGCTTCTCCCTTCCTCTCACTGATTGGCCTGTAAGATGCAGGAGGAAATGATGTTGTTTGCCTCGGGGAGTGTCCATGTGGCCCTGCAGGGTGGCCCGGGGAGGTCTTGCCATCACTCTCTGCCCCCCTCTCTTCTGCTCAACTGCCCCTTTACCATCCATTACCATTGTGAAAGCCCCCATGGAAACCAGAGGCTGCATCTGGACAGAGGAGGGGGAGGGGCTCTGGGCTCCTACTGTCCAGTCTCCCGCTTGGATCAGACTGGGCTCCAGCTGGCCTCTGCTCACTTGCCCCAGTGATGGGAAGCTCGTGTCATCCTATCACCCACAGACAAGCCCGCCCATGAAAACACCCTTCCCCTGAGTAACCCCAAAGCAGTTGCCCTGTTTCTTCCACCCACTGGTCTCAGCTCCTCCCTCCTCCCTGGGTGGACATTCCAAGGCAGCCAGATTGCCCCTACTAAGCCTTGTCTCCTGTTCCACGCTGCTTCCCCTGAGATTCCATTCATCATTCCTCACCTGAGGACATTAGGTCCTGTGGCTCCCATCTGGGTCCCTCCTCTGGACACTCTGTGCCTATAAAGTATGGGGTCCATATTTGAACCCACAGCTCCCACTGCAGCTGACCAGGGCAGGGAGCAGGTAGAGGGCACTCTGTTCCACCACCAGGGCCCCATTTAGTTAGGAACCCACCTCTAGGTCCACGGTTATAGTAGCCACATCACATTGTTTGTGCTTACATTGACCTTGGGGGTCAAGAAAAACGACCAGATCATTTCAGGTGGAATTCTGCCAAGCTGGCCTCACCTATACACCCTAGGCTTGTTCCTTGAATCATTGATGTTTTTGGTCTGAAAGAGCCTGACTTTACATCGATTACTGTTAAATTTCTTCTTGTTGATTTTGGCCCAGTATTCTGCCTGGGAAGAGAGCTTTGGGTCATAAATCGACTGTATCAAAATAACTTGTGCTTTCGAGGTTCAGATGAACACACCTTCTGTGTCTTCATTCAAGTGTCTGGCAAAATTTTTGGACAGGTTGGAACTTGGGTAATGTTTGCACTGCAAGTCCACACAAACTCCTTGGGTTAGGGCTGCTCAAACCACCACAAACCGGCACTATATTCTCCGATCTGCTAATCTAGTCACCCTAGAAAAAGGGAGGAAATGTTTCATTGGGGCAAACTTGACTTTGATGAGCCCAGCCTGGCCCTTGGACCATGTCAAATCCTTTTCCAAATGCTCTGGGCTTTCCGTCTAGTCAGCCAGTCTAGGCTTTTTCTGTCATGATCAGAATTCAGTCTTCCACCTTCCCTGCTTTTTTCGGCAAACTAAGGTAGCTTTGTGCCTCTCTGGTCTCCTTGGAATTTTGTCATTCTCCCTGATTCTTGGACACCCCACAGGGTCTTCGAGATCTTTCCTGTAGAGAGGAACCATGTAATTTTTCAACCAAAGGAGGTAACTTGGAGAGTGTTTCAGTTATCAGTTGCTGGGTAACAAACTTAGCAGCTTAAAACGGTAAACATTGATTATCTCAGTTTCTGTGGGTGAGGCTTTTGGGAGGGTCTTAGCCGGGAGGTTCCGGGTTTGGGTCTCTCATGAAGTTACATACAGGATGCTGGCCAGGCTGCAGTCATCTGGAGGCTGGCCTGGGCTGAAGGATCCATTCCCAGGATGGCTAACGTAGCTGTTGTCAGAAGGCCTCAGTTTCTCACTACTGGGCTTCTCTGTAGCACAGCTCGACTTACCTCATGATGTGGCAGAGGGCTTTCACCAGGGTGAGTGATCCCAGAAAGAACAGGGAGGAAGCCACAATGCCTTTTGTGACATAGTCCTAAAAGTGACACACTGCCACTTCCACTGTGTTCTATTCACAAGAAGCAGGTCACTAGGTCTAGTCCACACTCAAGGGGAGGAGAATCAGGTCCCACCTTTTGAAGGACGGAGGGTCCAAAAATGTGTTGACAGATAAAATCACCACAGGGAGTGCAAGGAGGTACTATCTAATCACACCAGGATGATGGACTTGAACCAGGACTGTCCTGTGCTAAGCACATTTGTTCACCCAACTCCTTCACGACCTCTCAAACGTTCAGACCATGAGCCACAGTGAAAAATCCATCATGGCCTCTTCACATATACATATATAACGGAAACAAAAGTTCACAAAGCAGCATTTAACCTGGCCATGCGCATTTTTAGGAGAGGAAAAAGTGCTCCTTGCCACTCTGAGGGTCCCTGGCTGGATCTGAAAGTTAAACTGACAAAGACAGATGAACAGGAGAAAAGCACACATGTTTATTTCATGTAAGTTTTATGTGATACAGGAGACTTCATAAGGAAAGGAAGACCCAAGGAAATAGTCCAACCTATGCATTTCTATGCTGGGTCTGATAAGGGAGTAGACAGTCGTTGAGGACTCTGATAGGTTTAGGGAGTGTGAGGTGACGTAGTAAACAGGCAGACCTAGCAAACTTTGTTTGTTAGGACTCTTCTCGGTGATCCCTTTTCTTCAGGGATAAGAACGTTCCTTTCCTGCAGGTACAGGAATGGGCACCTCTCACATGAGGGTTTTATAGCCTGTTCCGGGAAGAAGGCGGAGGAGGGGTGTCAGAGTGACCTTTCTACTTCTGCCATTGCCTCAAACTCCTTCAGCCTAGAATACGCAATATGACAAGATGCCTGTTTTCAGGTAGTGTGTCCTGAACCCCTTCACACTGAAATCTAAAGCATTCCATTCAGTTTAATTTACTTATCTATTCTACTCTGTACATTTTTTTTTTTTTTTTTTTTTGGCTGCACTGCACAGCTTGTAGGATCTTAGTTCCCCAACCAGGGATTGACCCCAGGCCCTTGGCAGTGAAAGCATGGAGTCCTAACCACTGGACCGCCAGGGAATTCCCTGTACATTCTTGAAATATTGCTTGTAGCCAACTAAATTTATTACAATTCACTAACGGTTAGGGACTCAGTTTGAAAAAACAAGCCACCGTGCTAGACTGTGCTGTGTGTGGGCGCAAAGTTGCTTCCATTCTCCATCTATTTTGGAGCTCTCTGTGGGTCTGACCCAAGTTTCTTAGCCTACATTTTTTTTTTAACCTTTCAGATCCCTCTTCCTTCAACACACGTATGCACACTCTTCATCTTTAGCTCTATGGAGTCATTGAATCATGAAATGTCAACGTATGAAAGATAGTCTGGGCCAGGAATGACACACGTCTCCTTGACACTACCCTGACAGACATTACTAATCAATCACGGTACTGTCCCATTAAGCTCAGCGTCTACCTCGGAATCCTTCCCAACTCCAGGTATCTCATTTTTTGTGAGACAAAACCTATTGTACAAACACTTTATTTGAAGCTCAGAAGCCAACTCTGAATCCCAGAGAGATGCAGTGGCTTTTCCAAAGTCACATGGCTGGTCCGTGGCCAGACAGAAACTGGCAGCACTGCTCTTTCTGCTGATCCCAGGGCTTTCCTAGACTTTGCCCCTTTATTCGCTGTCTTCTTAGACCTCATTCTCCTAATCGGCATCCAGCAATCGCTCACCAGCTCATTCCTTGCCTATCACCCATGGACCACCAGTTGTTTCACGAGACCCAGACCCTTTCTAGAGAGAACGTCACCCGGGGTTGCCCTGCAAGGGGCTACAGTCAGGAGAAGAAGCTTTGTTTGGGATGCAAACCACGGCAGGAAAGAACCTGCTCATCCTCTGGTGCAGCTCAGCCCCTGGAATCAAGGGGCAGGAGTCCCCTCTGCTACCACTGCCACCAAGAGGACCCAGGTCGGGGCCACACGTTGTTTTCTGTGACTGCTCACTTTCTGGTGCCAGCCCAGGCATCAGCTTAGCGATAAAGACACGAGCAGACCCTGGAGGATCACAGGCAAACTTCCAGTTATTGCTGCATGGAGAGCGCCGTTACTGGGGTGCCCAGGGCACTGCAAGAGCAGAAAAACAACATTTAGAGGAAGAGACAACTGAGAAACCAGGTGAAGGTTTTGAAGGCCGGAAAAGTGACTCTATAGTAAGGGAACAGCAGCAGCAAAGGCACAGAAGCACAAGGGAACAGTGAGTTCAGGGGAAATACAGTCATTTGATATTGTTAGAGAGCGTGCCGTAAGGCTGCAGGGCACGGCGGGGGATGACGTTGTTACTCGCAAGGAGACCTATTCTGCGAAAAGAGATGGATAAAAATGAAATATATATATGTGTGTATTTTTTACATTTATATGTAAATATAAAAAATATACCAGGTGGTAATAGGAGCAAAGCAAGGTCAGGGACAGAGCTGGGAATGTTTTTAGATGGGTGGTCAGGGAAGACCTCTCTGAAGAAGGGACATTGGAGCAGGGACCTGACATGTGCAGGAGCGAATCTGCAGATCCCTGGAAGAGCATTCTAGGCAGAGGGAACAGTCAGCAGGGATGCCCAGAGGTGGTCTTGTGCTTGCTGTTGGGTTCAGGGAGCAACAGAGAGGCAGTGTTCACGTATTGTGTCCTTTCTCATCTGATCTCATCTGGTCCCTGTGACCACCTGCAAGGAAGGCCACCCGAATGATCCCCTTTTCCCAGATGAGGGCGGTGCAGCTCCAGGGGTTAAGTGGCTGGTCCTGGGCCATGGAGTGAATTTAAAACAGAGGAGGGCCCAGAATCCAGGGCTCCAGACACTTGGACAGGGGTCTTTGCAGCTCAGAATGGCCTCCTCTGCCAGCTGTGGGCTTGGGCCCAGCAGAGGTCAAAGCAGGACAGCTTCCCAGCCTTCCAGGGGGCAGGCTTGTGGGCTCTTCCGTGAGAGCTGGAAGGTTCCCTGTGCTTGGTTCTAGCCCTTCCACAGCCCCAACTGGTCTGTTTCAGGGGTGCTCATCAGAGGCTGGGGGTCAGTAGGATTGAGGGAAGCCCGGCCAGGCAAAAGCTGTGCATGGTGTCCAGAAGCGTTACAGGATGAGGTCTGCACACAGACCATGGTCTGCCTCTGGGACCCAGGCTGAACCCAAGTGCTCCTCTCTGGGGGATGCAGGGGGAGTGTTGGTACCTGTGGGTGGCATCTCAATTCACCATTGATCAGGTGTATGGGTCCTCAGCATGGAGGGCTCAGGATGGAATTTTCTTTCTCCTTCCTTTTCTTGTTTGCTTCCTTTAAAACATCAGGACTGGGATGGGGTGGGGTATATAGGATTGGATGATGGTTTCTGGGGGCCCGGGATTGCTGGTCCTTTTGTGTCCTGCCAAGGCAAATGCAATTTATAGCCTTCATCACCCACCACTGTACTGACCAGCAAGAGGTTAAGAACTTGGGCTCTGATGTCACACAGACTTGGATTCAATTCCACTCTCTCTTATTGGCTGCTTAAGTGTGAGCAAGGAAGCTGCAATTTTTTCACCTGTAAAAGGGGGTAATCAAGCATCTTTCTCATGGACCATTAGACAGTACAAGCAAAGCCATTAGCACGATGCCTGGCACGTGTAGCCAGAGGTATGGAACACTGGTCATAGTCAAACTTGGCACACAGGGCCCCCTGCTTAGCCAAACTATCTGAGTGAAGATCAAATGTCAGTTACCCTCAGTCAGGCCAGGGTGAGCCTGGCTGAGTGAGACTCAGGCCAGACTGTTGTGGATGTTGGTGGTGCCCCATCCAGATCCCTTTTGGGGTCCGTGCCCCGTTGCTCATTTACTGTGAGTATTGGCTGCTAATGGTTCACAGATGTCCCCTAATCTGGAGACTCGCCCTTGACCCAACAGGAGCCAACGGCTGAGGGACGTGTGAATACAACAGGCCAGCTCCCTTGCCTCAAGTTGGGACCAACCATGTGGTTTAGTTTGTACTACAGAACTCCCCACAGGATTAGGCTAAAGTGAGTCTCCAGCTGAGACTTGCCCTGCCCTAGTCCTCTCACCTTGCTTCCCTTCTCTTTTCCCAATCAGTCATGTGCACTGAATCCCTGCCTCAGGCTCTGCTTCCTGGGACCCAGACCCAAGATATAGGCTCTCCATGATTCAAGTCTCAGAAATGCCCATTGCCTTAGAACCTCCGGAAGAAGAGCTCCCCTACCCTACCCCTTACCTGTAAACTGGTTTCCATCCCCTCCCAATCTCCCTGCTCCCCCAGAGGACCTTGCTTCCCCAACTTTCCCCTCCCTGCCACCTTCACCTCTGCTTGACCTACCCCACCTGTTCCCCACCCAACTCCCATAGCAACAGCACTCATTTCCCTCCGAGTAACTCCCAAATCCTTATGGCTGCCACGTTTGCCCTCTCTCCTACCCAGCCCCACTGTCCCAGCTGCCTGCTAGGTGCTTGCACGTGACTGTCTCACTCCTGAAAGCTCTCTAAAATTGCACTCACTATCTTTCCACAAACCCAGCTCCTCCTCCTGGCCACCGGCTTCTGTAAATGGCACTCCTCTCTCCAGCTCTCCAGGTTCCAAACTTGGCTGTGTCCTGATTCCTTCTCTTCCCAGCTCAGCTGCCAACTCTCTCACATCTGCCACCACCACCACCCCCGCCTTCTCCCAGCCACCAGCCTCTTTCCCTCAGCCACCTCACTGGTTTTAAAACAATCTTGGCAGACACTTGCTAAAAACTTACTACATGAGAGGCTCTGAGTTCTCTGTGTTTATGAACTCAATTACTCATCATAAAGACCCTTTGATGAATTGTTACCATTATCCCCATTTGATTGATGAGGAAACTGAAGCATGGAAAGGTGAAACAATTCACCCAAGATCCTATAGTTAAAAACTGGTTGTCTTATTCTGATTTCCCCAGCAAATAACTCCAAGTAAAGGCTTCATTGCAAGAAGTATATTTGGGCACTGAGTCCAGGAAACACTGGTAGGGGAGTGAGGGAGTCAGACAGGTAAGACAGGCAGTAAGAAATGTCTTAGCAAGCAAGTTACAGGAACTGGAGCTTAATCGCTCTGGGGAACCCTGGGAAACATGCACTAGGGAGCTGAGGTATTGATATACCAATTTCTATTAGTCCACTGTTGATGGGCTGTTCCTGGGGGCATTAAGTTCCTGGCGTTCCTGGTACAGGTGGAATGTGATCCAGCAGTCTGAGAAAGCCCTAAAGCAAAGCAGTACTGGGGCTAGGAGTTGGGAGTCAGACCCATGCAATCAAATGTTAGGGCCAAGGATGCAGGGCAGGGAACCAACAGTGCCCACAACAAGGGTAGAACTGGAATCAAATCCAAGCAGCATGGGTCCAGGGCCCATGCCTTGAACCATGTGCTCTGCCAGCTATGATGTGGTGGCCTGCCTCTCTGAAGCCTATCCCATGCCAAGGATAGAACTGGAATCAAATCCAAACAGCATGGGTCCAGGGCCCATGCCTTGAACCATGTGCTCTGCCAGCTATGATGTGGTGGCCTGCCTCTCTGAAGCCTATCCCATGCCTTTCTTCCACCATTTTGCCCATTAGCACCAATTTATGCTCCTGCCCTCATTTGGAGTCAATCCTCTGTTCAAACCCCTTTAGTGGCTCCCACTGCCAAATGGCTGAAGAGTCATGGTTTATCCCACAGTCAAGGTCACCCCAGAATGACCCTCACCTCCTCAGTTCAAGCCTATGTCTCGTTCCTCCCTGCAGCGCGCCGTATCTGGCTCTCCCAGTCTCTGAACATTTGTTCACGCTGTGCCTCTTCTTGGAATGCCCTGGCTCCATCACCGCCTGTCCAAGTCCTACCCCACCATAAGGCCTCTTGTGTCACAGACCTTCCAGAGCCCTCTTCCTCTGAATGCAGTGGCTCCTGTTGGCCCTTATCTAAGAGCAGCTCTGTGTCTTGTGCCACAGCTGTGGCACTGTGGTCAAGCCCCTTGCCCCCGCTGTTAAACACTGAATTGCTGAATCCTCACTCTGCACCTGCTGTGACCCTGAGCAAGTGAGCTGATGGCTCCAAGCCTCAGTTTACTCACCCAGAAAATGGGGAAATAATCATATTTACATCAAGAGGTGGCTGTGGGGATTGAATGAGATAATCCATGTAAAGGGCTGGCACATAACATATTCCCATTAAATGGTTACCATTATATTTGGTAAGAACCTCCCCCTTGGCCAGGCCATCTTCTCCCTGAGGAGGGGACACCACTTCTCAGTCCGTCCTCTCTTTACCCACCATGGCGCTTGGCTTTTCCTCCCAGCTGCTGATGGATCACAGTAAAAGGTGTACTTTATGTCCTGTCAGATCTAACACACCCTGTCTAAGCCCTCCCTTTCGTTTCCCCAATCCTTCCTTCATTTTCTTCTTTTTTTTTTAACTCCCCTCATTTTTCTCCTTAATACTTATCACTTATAGACATTATATTTATTTCCTTGTTCACTTACTGACTGCCTTCCCGGACAGAATTTAAACTCCCAGATGACAGAGGCTCAGGGTGTTTTGTGCACTGCTGTATGTTTGACGTCTAGAACATGACTAACTCATAGCAGTAGAAAAATATTGGTTGAATAAGTGAATGAAGGAAGGAAGGAAGGAAGAAAGGAATTCGGTGAATGCCCATAAGTGTTCGCAGCTCCAAGCAATCTCTCCAGAGAGTCTGTGTTATTTTCTTCCAGGCCAAGGCTGCAGACAGTCAAGGGTTAGGTCCAATTCCTCTCCCATCCCAACCTCGGCTTGAGGGCACTCAGCCCTGGGGGTTTCTCCTTCGGCGCTGGGCGTCTTTCCGTGCATTCTGTGCTCCCTCCAGGCCAATGCAAAGGGGACCCCTCTCTTTGTTCTTAGATACCAGCCAGGCCCATAAGGACACTGTAGGAGAGGAAGAGGGATGATAACAGAGATGGACGTCCACAGCTGTCACTCCTTCTGCATGGCCCTGCTCCTCCTTCCAGCTCCATCTCAGTTTCTTTCAGGAAATTAGTACTGGAGGCAGAGTCCCAAGGGATCTGAGCTCCTGGGTGCCACATGCAAGGATGATCCCACTAGCTACTGAATCAGGCCCATCGGCCCCCACCCTTGGGAGCTGGAGGAGGGAAGAGTGGCAGATGGGAGCATATGGGCAGGTGTGACTCAGTCTAAAGGGCCCCAGCAGAAAGAGCAGCTGTTTCTGTGACTCAGCAAAGGGCTGGGGTGTGGTAGGGGTGTGAGGGCTGGTGTAGGCCGGGACTGGAGCTGAGCAAGGGGGAGTCAAGGGCTGTGACCCACCTCATCCCACACGTAGCGTGGCGTCCAAGTGGAGTCCTGCTCGCAGGAGACGCCCCAAGGGACCCCACAGCCGATGGACTCCATCCACACCTCCACGTGTGCCTGTTGCCTGCCCCAAACAAAACCCGGCCTCATTCCAAGTCCTCCAAGACTCCTGTCCTGCACCTCCTCTCAACTCTGCTCCAGCCACATGGGACCATCTGAGTTACCAGAGAATTCCATCCCTTCCTTAGCTGCCAAGCCTTTGCCCACGCTGCGCCCTTCACTTAGAAGGCCCACCAACACCCCCACTCCCATCCAGCTGATGTCATTCCACTACCAGCCCTGCAGACGCTACATGGCACGTGTGGCTTATGTGCCCCTCCCCCATTCACCTTGGGTCTGCCTTCACCCTCATGGCCTGTCTTAAAATGTAGTTTTTATTATTATTCAGGTATGGGGAGGCCAACAGGTCAGGAGATAATTGCCTTTGAGAAGATAGTTTGTTACTTATAGATCCCAAGAGGAAGGGGCTTGCCATGCCACGGGGAACCACATGGGGAAGCACCAGGGATGGTCAGGAAGCAGAGGCAGGGAGAGGAAAACATGGACAAGAGCCCTTATTGCGGTTTCTGGGAATGAACAGGCAAGGCAGGGTAGGTAGGCTAGACTGAAGAATCTAATCGGGCTCTGGAGTCCAGGATCAACAAGGCCCCAGATGTCTAAGCATCAGAAACACGTGGTTAATACAGGGCTCTTACCCCAAAGCCAGACTCTCCGGAGGGCAGCAAACAAGCCGTGGTTGAGCCCCAGCACTGGCCTGGCAACTGGGGGATTCTTGGCAAATGTTGGATGGGTGAGGGGCCGCTATGGACCAGGCACAGTTCCCCACTAGGGAACACAGCAGTGGATAGGAAGGCAAGGTCCCTCCTCTTTAAGGATTTTACTTCCAGTGGGCATGGCCGACAGCAAACTAACAAACAAATAAATAAACAAGAGAACTTCGACTACTGGAAAGTGCTGTGACAGAAATAAAACACAACGATGTAACAGCCTCTGGGTGGCATGGAGAAAGAGGGAATGCATTAGAAAGGGTGGTCAGGGCAGCCTCTCTGAGGAGGTGACCTTGGGGCTGAGACCTGAATGTTGAGAAGGAGTCAGGCTTGCAGAGATTTCAGGGCAGAGTACTTCAGCAGGTGAATCACTGAATGAATGAATGAATGAATGACTGGAAGATCAATCTTTCAGTCTGGATTTCCCACCTCTTTATAGCTGGCTGTGGTGCCTTTTGAGGCTTGAATGGTGTCAGCGCCAGAGTCTCACATATTAAATAACTTCCATCATGGCCTTCCATCCGTAGCAGGAACATTCCACAGGGTGACCCGGGCCCTGTGAACAGGCAATTCCGGGCCTCAGAGCAGGACACCATTTAAACCAGCTTTGCTCATTGACCACTCATCCCATTCACACTGGAGCCAGCAACCTTCTTGCCAAACTTGTCCCTGATGAGAAGTTAAAGCGGTTGATTTGTAGCCCAGACGATGGTACCTCTCACAGGGGAGCATAATCGCAGTCTGTTCAATTACTGAGGCATTGCCCTGCCATTGGACACTCAGGCCAATCCCAGACCACAGATGCTGCAAGCCCAGCCCTGGTTGCAGACCCCTGGGCTGCCCAGAACCTTCCAACAAGGCTTCTTTGGCAACCAGCGCCAGAAGCCCACCTGCAGGGGAGCAGCCATGGTGGGCCCCCTGGGGCTTCTTGTAAATCTTCAGTCTTCACTGGGAGAGCTGGGCTGTCCAGCCAAGCCGCCTGGAGTCACTGTCTGTGGCACTTGGGAGGTAAAACTGTGGTTGACAAATAAAAGTCAAAGGGAGGAGGCAGTGTGGTTAAGCTGTCAGTCGGCAGGCAGGTGGGATATAAGTAGTTTTAACAGGCCCCTCTCCTGCTCTGGGTGCTGGAAAAGCCGGCTTGAGATGTTCATCGCGCGGGCTGAAGGGCTGTTTGAGCGGCTGTCTGGACTCCCCGCGGGCTGCGGACCTCCCCACATCAGTCTCAGACACGGGGTTCTCTACTCCCCACTGGGAAAGCCCTGGGGAGGAACCCTGAGCTGCCCACTTCACCTACAGACCCAGGAAAATGGATCGTGTGCAAAGACAGGATGCTAGGGGAAGTTGAGAAGGGCAGGAAAGAAATATTTCATGAGCACCTACTCTCTGCTCAGAGAAGATAAGCAACTGCCCCATGGTCGTAAGTGTTGGACTTGAACCCAAGTCTTTCCTGCTTTTAACGCCCATGGCATGTTGCTATCACCATCTTCTTTTCATTCATTCATTCATCCGTTTTTCAAATACTTCTTGAACACCATAGGGAGTGGGAAAAGCACAGATTTCAGAGTCCAGATACCCCGGGTTCAGAGCCCGCTTCTCCACTTCCTGGCCAAGGAGCCCCAAAGGCAAATTGCTTTGCTCCTTATTACTCAAAAAAGGATTATGACACCCTCCCGTTGTGAGGCTCCGCTGAGGATCAGCGCGCATGCGTCAGGATCACCGCGGTGTAGAGACGGCCCCCGCCCCTCTGGGGCCCTGGCTTAGGAACCGCACAGACCCAAACGAGGTGCCACAAGACTTGCCTTCAAAGTGCTCTGGCTGCAGAGGGACAGACACGCCACAGCTGCTTCTATGGTGGGCAAATGGGAAAAGTTCTATGTGGAAGCATAAGAACACACAGCGGGCGGTTACGTTTGGGTTGGTGAGGGAATTTTCATGGAAGAGGGGGCATGTGAGTCCCAGCAGGGGGGTAGAAGGAGAAGGGACATCCGGGTGGAGAGAACAGCATGGGCAAAGGTGTGGAGACCTAAAGGCTGTCTGGAGACAGTAAGGACAGAGTAGATCGATGTCCGGTGGACAAGGGGACCAAGGGAGAGGTTGGCAGGGTCTGATCAGGGGGTCAAGACAGATTTTGGTTGTTACAGACCTTGAAATTTATCCTCTGGGCACAGGGGAGCCAATATTGGTTTTTGAGGACAGTTGTGACATGATCTGGCCAGAGTCTTGGGGACTACTTTCTGGGGACAGTGTGGGGGATGAATTAAAGAGGCTAAGATGGGGGGCAGAGACCAGCTCAGAGGTTCTACAAGTCCAGCCAAGAGATAAAGAACAGACAGATCTAAATAAAAATGTGACCAATTTATTGAGCACTTCCTATGTTTCCAGCGCTTTCTGTACATTTCCTCCTTGACCTTCATCAGCGCTTTGAGTTAGGTACTCTTGTTCTCATCTTACACATGAGGAAACTGAGATGCAAGGAGGTTAAGTGACTTGCTCAAGGTCACACAGCCAGTGAGGTGCAGAGCCAGGATTCAGATCTTAGTCTGTCTGAATCCAGAGCCCTGATGCTTCTCAGACCCTGATGCCCAAGGCTGAGAAGACCCAAAGGTGGAGAGAGAGGTGGGGCAGCAAGCTCGGCAGGTTCTCACGACTTCCGTCCTCAGCATCCCTGAGCTGGGCATCTTCCGTTTGTGCCTCCAAACCCACATTCCGCCCTCTACCGCCTCCTGCTCTCTGTCCTGTGAGGCTGCTGCGTGGGAGGCATCCGCAGGCTGTCTGGTCCATGCCCGTTAGCATCTGGCTGGGTCCATCGTTGGGGTGGGAGAGCAGATGCAGGAGGAGAGTGTATGCGGAACCTTATTCCCCTGCTGCCTCCCTGCCTCAGGTGGGCCGTGTCCCTCTACTGACAACCACGGCTCCTCAGGCAGCCCTCTCTAGACAGCTCTCTCCAGGTTCTGGCAGCTGCTCCCTCTCTTGCCCTTTCAAGCCTGGGTATGGTGACAGCACCCGTTTTTTTAAAAATATGAAACAGTCTGTGGGGTCTGGACCCCAGGAGAGAGGGCAGCAGGCGGCAGCTTATAACGCTGGTAATGTCATCACAGGGCTGGATGAGCTACCCTGGGAGAGTGCAGAGGATGACGCCCAGGGACCAAGCTCAGGCGGACGCTGACATTTAAGAGTCCTCAGAGGATGGGAAGCCAACCGCGCAGCTGAGGCTAGATGGGGCTGGAGCCTCCCTTTTGTGTTGTTACTCACTCACTCCATCCCGTTTGTCAGAAGGGTGCTGGAGGACTGTGAAACGAGGTCAGCTGTGGAGGGGGCACCCGCCCTCCCTGGAGGTGAATTCCACCAGCCGGTTGGTCTCACTGCCCTGCCTCCTGGGGTTTCTCCAGCGGTGCTTTCAGCCGCCCTGGCTTTGTGCCCTCAGACGGCCCAGGAGGGCACGTGGAGCTTCCTCGGGATTTTCCGGGGACACTTGGTCTGGGAAAGGAGTGACCTTTTCTTTGAAAAGCCTGTTCCATCCCCAGGGCCCTGACGGGCTGAGCCCTCTGGAGCCAGCCCCCGTGAAGGGTGCCTTCCAAGGAATCAGGACCCCATCCACCCCACCTGTCCCCGGTGTCAAGCTCCAGAAAGGCACCACCAGCCCCAGCAGCCAGGTAGTTGCAGAGAGGGCCCGCCTGGCAGCAGAGGAGAGAGGAGTGATTGTTCCAATCCTATCTGTCCAGGGTCAGCAAAAGGGAGGGAAGGATAAGTCTTGGGAATTTGATTTGTACTTCGGTGCTACAGAAATCCGTCTTTGAACAAAGCTAGATCCATTTAGAACCATAGGGCTTAAGAGCTAGAAAGGGCCTTCCAGAATCTACAGATGAGGAAACTGAGGTCTAGAGAGGGCACGTTACTCATGGTCTCAAAGACTGGCCTGGCCCTGCCTGTGCAATCACAGCCTCGCCACCCCGCCCGCCTGCAGCTTTCACCCGCCAGACTCCACACCACAGGAAGAAGGGTGATTATTCCACAGGAGTCGGCATCCGTGTGCCTGCAGCTAGTCCTGATCCAGATTTCTGCCCACCTTTGTCCCCACCCTGGAAGCAGCTGGCTGCCCCGCGGCGGGGGCTGCCTGGGTGCGAGACAACCATTTACTCATGGGGTGGAAATTAGATCTGCTTCCCAGGGAGAAGTGTTTGTGAGCTGAAATGCCAGCCAGTTGGGTGTGGTGTGGGGCCTTGCTGTTTGTTCTGTACTCCAAAGATGCCAGCCACAGTGAGGGGGAAGCGGACTGGGGACAGGACAGGGAGGAAGGGCCCGGGCCTGGCAGGGCCATTAGAAGGGGCCTTGGAGAATGTGAAGGTGGAAAACAGAGACACCAAGAGGATAACGGCTCACCCGGCATTGCACCGTGAAAACAACACCCCATGTTCAGACCCCCTCTGCAGCCCCCTCTCCCGCCCTGTCTGCCTCTTCGCTCTGTACTTGAATCCTGAGCCAGAGAGGCCTAGGGCCAGCAGTGGCCAAAATGGGCCTCTCCCTACTTGTGAATTTAACTTGGGGGTCTTCCAGCCATGATAGACTGGATTATTTTCCAGTAAGTATTTATTACTCTCCCCTCCCACTGTGCAGTAGGGACACTCCCTACATTGAAGTTGGGCTTAGCCATGTGACTCACTTTTGAGCAAGAAATATGAGCAGACATGGCAGAGCAGAGGCTGGAAACATGCTTCTGTGGATTGACCTGCTCCTTTGCACTCTGCTGGTGCCTGGAAGAAGAGGTTCCCCTGGGAGGCTGCTGCCCTTCAGCCAGGGTCATAGAATGACCTTATGTGGAGTAACCTGAACCCAACTTGCAGTCTGAAACAGTGCCCAACTGAGCCCATCCTAGATTAGGAGAACCACAGTCGACCTGCAGGTCCACGAAAGTGAGAATAAATGCCTGTTGCTGTAAGTCACTGACTTTGGGGATGTTTGTTTTGCAGCGTTATCATAGCAATAGCTGACTGATACATAGGCCCAGAGCCAGAGCCAGAGAAGGAGCCAAGAGCTAGGACTTGGAACATCCAGGCCATCCACATTCCTCCCCTGCCACAATACTGGATACTCTCAGCTAACTCCAAAACCATACAAACGCAGGGAGGGCCCACACCTCTGTTGATACTCATTACACCTCTATGAGGAAACCAAGCCTCCTCAAACAGACCTCCCCAAGGTTACAGAGCTAAAAAAAATGGCCCAGCTGAGACGAGAACCAGGTCTTTTGGCTCCAGTTTCCAATCTACTAGGCAGCCCAAGCCTGGGCCAGTTGAGCAGTGAGACCCATGAGGATTGGAACCAGTGGCCTGCCCTGGATGTGGTGCTCTGGAGGCCCCACGGGTGTCTCCTCTCCCAAAAAGCTTCCCCTGCTGAGATGATGAGGCTCACATATGTCCCGGGCAGCTCTGTGCCAGCCTTAGATAAAGCACCCACTCCTCCTCAGGGCAGAGGGCCTGGCTGGGTCATCCTGGGTCCCAGGGCTGGGTCTGGGGTCCCTGCCACCAGTGCCATGTCCTAGGCTGAGTGGTCCAGAGCAGGGGCTCTGGGGTCTGACAGAACCGCATTTAACCCCAGCTCTGTCCCTTTGGCTGTGTGACCTTGGACAGGATGTTGCACATCTCTGGGCCTCAATTTCATCATCTGTACAATGGGGCTCACCGCCCCTGTGAGTGGTGGGAGGTTACGTGAGATCATATACATAAAACACAGAGCAAAGACCCCAGCACAAAACGGCTGCAATAAAAGGTGACAGCTGCCATCACCACTGTGATTGGACTCAGGTAGCTTGGGGCACTAGAGGTGCAGAGCCCTGGCAGCACTGTCTGCAGCCAACAGGGCCTGTCTCTCCTGGGAGGCTGCTGGCTCGTCCTGAATCCACCCTGGAGGGGGTAGGTCAGAAGGGGTTTCCTATCAGAAGAGAGAGATGGCCCTCACTTTTTGCCCCTAGATGAGAGCTCTAAGTTTCCCAGGAGCACGGGCCCAGCTGGCTCCTACAAAGAAACCACAGTGAGCAGTTTGAAGTCTTCCAAACCATCAGGAGCTCCCACTCTGGTCAAGGATTCCACTGTCCTTCTAGCATGCATGAACTGGCCCTCTGTTCATCCACTTTCACTGCACATGGGGTCATTCAGTCAGTCAGCCATTCTGAAGATATTTACTGAACAACTACTGTGAGTCCGGCTCCGTGCTGGGCCCTAGGGATCCAGCAAAGAATAAGACACGGGGGGCTCCCATTCTCATGGAGTTTACAGTCCCAGGAACTGGAAGCGTTCCCTTGAGCCATCTCCCACGCCCTCTCCTTGTTACTCTGGGGGCCCAGGTCAAGGTGAGACATCCTGTCAATGTTACGGTCACAAGGAGTGACCAGGGACCCTGAAGTTCTGATCTCCATCAATTTGCTGTGTGACCTTGCATAAGTCACTTCCCCTCTTTCGGCCTGAATTCCTGCCCCTTGAAAGAGAGGAACGCTAGACCAGCCACCCCTCCTCCCTGGGTGCGTCCAGGAATGGGCTTTCACTCATGGAGTTCGCTCAGTAGGTCTCTGCTGAGGTTGCTCTGGCCATGGACCATGCCGGGGACCCATGATGACCAGTCCTGACCCCACTTCTCCAGTCAGACCCTGATTTAGATGTTTTAAAAATGAACAATGTGGAAAATAGTTTGGGACATGAGCAAGATGGGGCCAACAGTCTTTCTACTGCTCCCGGATTCTCCTTCCTGTACGGAATTTAGAGATCACCACCTTGGCTGCAGCCTCTTTAGCCCTTATCTCCCGGGAGAAGGGCGTGCGGATCTAGAATAACTGGCTTCACAGTCATGGTGTGTCTGTTTCATTCCCGAGAAGATAACATAATCATCATTAATTATATGGTGAAGAGTTGGGGGTGGTTGTAAAGGAAAGTGGCTCCTCTCTCGCCCAGGTTCTTGGGCTCTGGGGGGTAGAAGAGCTGTGAGATGCAGTGGTGGAGCACAGGGGCTAAGACCACAGACTTGGAAGCCAGGTGCCTAGGTTCAAATCCTGTGTGACCTTGGGCAAGTTTCTTAACCTCTCTGTGCCCTGGTTTGCTCATCTGTAAGCAAGGGATGATTAGAACAATCCCTACTGATCTCAGAGGGGAGTCATAAGGATAAATGAGTTGTTTGTAAAGTGCCTGCGTCCAGTAAATGCCCCCGAATGTTGGTTAAATAAATGTTGGGTAGGTCCACCCACCGGAGCCCTCCCAAGCATGGCTGAGGAGTCCTAAGAGTTTCAGGGCGCCCAGTGCCATTGACTGTGTGCCATCATGGCCTGTGCTAAGCAGGAGAGCTGACAGCAACTCAGTTTTGCTTACGGAGAACTCACTCCGAGTCAGACACTCTCCCAAATGTTTTTGGTGCACATTAATTAACCAAGTTAATCCTCATAATATTCCCAGAAGATATGCATTGGGTTGGCCAAAAAGTTCCTTCGGGTGCGGAAACCCAAACGAACTTTTTGGCCAACCCAATAGCTTCTATCCTTAACACTCCCACTTTACAGATGGAGAAACTGAGGCACAGAACAGGTGCATAACTGGCTGTGGGCATCACACTCCAGCGTGACAGCTGGGTGGAAAGCAGAGGTGCAGAGGTCTCCAGTCCCAGCCCCACTAGCTCTAACCAGCTGTGTGATTTGGGGCAAGGGACTACCCTCTCTGTTTCCTCAATTGTGAAATGGGGGAAATTACACCTACCCCGTAGGGATATTGTGAAGATTAAATGAGCTAACATGAGTGGCATGCCTAGCATGGTTTCTATGTGTGATGGCGCTCAGGAAATTGGAAAAGTTATAAATTAAAAAAAATGGGAAAGGAGACTGGGCAGACCAGTCTAGCTGTCCTAACCCCAGCACAGCTCCAGGGCAGCCAGGACCCTGAGAGCCTCTTTCAGATCTACTGAAAGTGTTTGGGGGGGACACTCCCCCTTCCTACCCCCACTCAGAACCTCAGGAACCTGTCATAGGAGAAAGGATGGAGGGGGCATGGGTCTCAGACCTGGGAGTCAGCCAGCCCTGGATCCCATTCCTGCTCCACCACTCATGAGCCCCATGTCCTTAGGCAATCATGCTCATCTCTAGCCTCAGTTTTCGCATCTGTGCAAGGGGGCAGCAACCAGTATGCACAGCTGTTGTGAGGAGGGGATGAGACCACTTAGCTCACGTTTATTAAGCCTTTGCCATGTGTCAGCCACTCTTCCGTGCAGGGTACACCCCTCTGTAGAGCATCTACTGTTATTAACCCCATTTTACAGACTCAGAAACTGAGGCTCAGATAGGTTGAGCAAACTGCATAAGGTCACACAGCACCTGATAGTAGATGAGAGATGTGGGCCCAAGTCGGGCTACAGAATTCGTGCCTGTAGCTTTGGTAAATTGCTCTTAGGGGTCCCTCTCCAGCTCCCCGGATTTAAAAGCAGGGAAATGTGGGTTGTGTCCTGACTACACGGCCTGAGCTGAGAGGTCCCTGGCTATTCGGGAAACGTGCCTAACGAGGCCTGTGGTTCCGGAGTCCCTGCACAGTTCTACCCATACAGCTATCTCAGGACTCTGGCCACAAGCAGTGGCCTGAGCAGCCAGGCTTTCTGCCTCAGCTTCCTTTCCAGCTCGGAGGTCAAAGTGACCTCCCCACAGCCAGTCCCTTTCCCCCAGGCATCTTCCTGCTGCTCCCCTCTTTGTCTCCTCAGGCCCAGGACAGACCCCTCCCTTCACTCTGCTTGCAGAGGAAACACGCCACTGCAGGAAACCCCTTTGCCCCCAGGTGACACCCTGTCCACGTTCCTGTAGCTCCAGATGAAGGCTGGCCCGGCCTGCAGTCAACTGTCATGGCTGGAAGGACTGTTGAGATCAGCTTGTCCCACCTTCCCCTTTGCACAGACCAGGAAATGAAGATGCAAACAGGGCCAAGCCTCTGCCCAAAAGCACTGAGCTCAAAGCAGGGTCAGGGCAAACCTTGCAAACCGCCACCATTGAAGGGCCTTGGGACACGCAGAGAACGATGCTAACTGCTTGACGTTCATCCAGTGCTCGGTCCAGTCCTGCGAGGCGGGTGCTATTCCCGTTTTACAGATGAGGGCGCTGAGGCACAGAGAGGGAAGCTTGTTTACCCGAGGTCACGCAGGAAGTGATGGTTTGGGGATTTGAGCCAAGGCCCGTCCTCACTCCTAAGCGAAGGCTCTTCTCTCTTTGCTGCACCATCAGTTACTACAGATTGAGTCTGTGGGCCCAGGATCACCCACCAAAACAGCTGGATTCTCTCACCACTGCCACCACCCAGGAAACCTAGGGCTGAGGGCTGGGGGTGGGTGGGTGGGAGTTCTACTTAACCCATCAATCTGGGCTTCCTCTCTAGGGCTCCATCCGTCAGCCTATCTTTTCCCAGAAGGGTTCACAACCATTTCAAGCTGTCAGTGGTGCTGAAATCAAGGGACCCTCTGCCCACCCAGCCTCCTGTTTTCTCCATCTCCTCCCTGTTCTTCCTAGACTGGGGCCACAACTGTCCCTCACCGCCCACCTGCATCACCCCGTGGAGCTCATGCTTCCTGACCTCATCTTCGCCTGTCGGAATCCTGCCTGTTGCAGGTAGATGGAAGTTCAAGTCCTTCCACACCTTATTTGTGCTGTGTGAACTTGAACAAGTCACAGTGTTTGCTGAACCTGTTTCCTCTTTTGCGAATAAGGTGATAGTACCAGCTTTGGAGGGCTATTTGGAGGAATCGGAAGAGCTATTGTGTGGAAGACAGTCCAGTGCTGCGTTATGGTGATATTGGTGGCATGGGGGTGGGGTGATTGCTAGCAAGACCGAGGGCAGGATGAGGGCCTGGGCAGAACAGAATCAGGATGGTGTGGCTTGGGTGCTAGAGCAAGGACTCCCAACGGTGACCAGGACCACGTCTAAGTGACACCAGACCATAGGGCATCCTAGCCAGCGGGCGGCAGCTGGTTCCCAGAGGAAGTGGCCAAGCGCCCCACCGGGTGGATGGATGAGGCCCAGTGTGGGACACCCGGCCGGTAGGCAGTGGGCACCACACCAGGCCTGGTCGCCAGGCTGAGTTTGGGGAAAAGAGTCATGAAAGCCCTCTGAGGGGAGTTTTGCATCCTCACTTTACAGACAAGGAAAGCGAGGCACAGAAAGGGTAAGTAACGTTCCCAAGTTGATCCAGCAAGGAAGTAGCAAAACCAGAATTAGAACCCAAGCAGTCTCTTAAGCAGATCCTCTCCACGCCAGTTCACCACGGGTTTGAGCTGAAATACTACCACGTCATAATGTGCTCCGTCCTGGACCCCAGCTGAGCCAGGATGTGGTCAGATTCCCAAGGGAAGCTGGAAGACTAGGTCAATGGCCAGCCAGCCCTCTTCCAGCCAGGGAGCCAAATTCTTCCTTTCTCTGACCTGCCCTGGGGCTACCAGAAAGAAGACAGAGCTCCAAAGCCAATTCCTAGCAAAAACCAGAGAGGAAACAAGTAACAGAGCAACAGGGGGCCCTTGAACTTGCTGGGGCGGGGCTGGCCGCAGGCCCCAATTCCTCCGCACTCAAACTCCCTTTATTAAAATAGGCTAAGGTGCGTGGGCCTTGGGCAGCTTGTAAAGGGATTTGGGGCCCAATCAGCACCACCAGCCAGGAATGTGCCTCAGGGGGTCCCAGGGTCCTACCCAGGTTGGTGACTCTGGCTGTCCAGAGCCACCCTGGAGGGAAGAGGAAAGGCCACCCAGACCCACAGAGACTGCTTCCTGGGGGGAGGGGGGAGGGGGCTGGACTTTTTCTCCTCCTCTTCTTTCCTCTACCAGCCATGGCATGCCTCTTGTGTCACAGCGGGGCTCAGTGGCCCTGTTCACCCCTAGAGACCACCCATACCTCCTCCCAAGGCGGCTGCTAAGCCCCTTCCTCTGAATTACTCATTGAGGGCCCTGCTCCAGGCTCCCTTCTCAAGAGGGACAGCCCTCCTGCCTCTGAAGTGCGGCCTGAAGACCCATGGAGAAATTCCCAGGGAGGGACTGCTTCCTCATCATGATGGATCACCCATCCCTCCCCTGCCCTCCCCACACTACAGTATGCAATCCCCCGGGGGTTTGTAACGCCAGTGACTCCCCTGGGACTTAGAGGTCACCCAAAAGAAGGTGGGGAGGCTGGAGGGCTGAAGAGGGGGAGAAGTACATGGTGCGGGTGGGCAGGCAGAAGTTCCCGTGCCACCTGTCACACTTACTTACCCCCAGGCTGCTGGCCTGGGGCTGAGGGCCTCGTTCTCTTGCTCGAGGGCAGGGCAGAGCAGAAGGTAGACCCCCCTCCCCATCCTCCCCCAGGCCACCTGGCCTGCAGGTCCCAGGCCTTGTCAGTGAAGTCAAGCGGTCCCACTTCCTGGCCCTGCTTTCCCCACTTGCCAGACAGGGCTGCTGGCCCGACCCAGTCTACCCCGCCACCGCCCCCCCCCCCACCCCTCACCCCCCCACCCCCCCCACCCCCCCACCCCCGCCAAATGAAGTGTGACCCCCTTCTGAGAGCAGCCCCAGGGAAGCCTGGAGAAAAACTGGCTGCAGAGCTGCACTCACATCCTTGTGGCCTTGGCCAAGGGGCTTAGCTCTCTGGGCCTCCTTTTGTCCATATGTAAAAGGGGCTGAGAATCAAACTGAGATTACAGAGGGGCACTGCTCTCTGCCAGCGATAGGAACAAAAGCTAACATTTAATGGGTGCCAACACTTTCTGTGCATTGTCTCGTTGCACCGTCACACACACCTGTGAGGTGGCAGGGGCAGGTGGGGTGCGTGGCTATGATTCTCTCCGTCCAGCAGAAGGGGAAGCTGGGGCAGGGAGCAACCCCACACGTGCTTTACCTCTGTGCTCTCCTGCCTCTCCTGCCGGTCAAGGCTGACGGGGCACTTATTCTGCTCGATGCCGAGCAGGCCAGTTGGAGAGAGACTTGGACTAGCAGGCTTCCACCTCCCTGCCCTCCAGCAACCAGGAGCTGTCAGTCTCATCTGCGGCCCAGCGCACGCAGGGAGGAGCCAGGAGTGGCCAAGGCGGGTGGTCCTGTGGCCCCCACCCAGCGAAGCCTCTTTGGGTAGAGGAGGGAGGGGACGACACAGGCCCTTGGGCTTCACCTCCTACACCCTCACTCCCCCATCCCAAAGGAAGCCCTGTCCGCCCCCCTCTGCTTTCCTTTCAGCCCCTTTCCCTGTCCCTCCCACCGAGGATTTATGGTTTTAATAATGCAGACTTTCTCCACCAGCCTCCCTTACTGTTCAGTCCCCTCTAAAAATCCTTAAAATTAAAACACTAATCAGGAATTTATTTTCTCATCAATCCTGCCCTTCAGGTTATGAGGCCCAAGTGTTTTCACAGCCATGGGGAGGGTCCTCCAGAGGCAGAGACAGACAGAGGCACAGGGAACAAGGGCTCTGGCTCCGGGTCTTGGGAGAGAAAGGAGAGGAGAGGGAGAGGGGGCGAGACTGCGGGAAGCAGAGAGAGTCAGACCCCGGTCAGAGCGAAAAGGATGAAAGGCATCATGCAGAGGCTGTAGGCAGACAGAGGGATCCGTATGCTGCAGGGATGGGACGGGAGAAGGAAGGAGAGAAAGAGATGGGGACAGAGATCAGGGCAGGATGTAAGAGATGATGGGTAGAACCCAGAGAGATGGAGAGAGAGGAGAGCAACGCTGAAGAGGGAGGGAGGGGCGGGGCCGGGGGGATGAAGACAGTAGAAGATACATGAAAGCAATGCAGGCTGGGGAAGTCAGACCAGAGGGACCAGAGGGGCGGAGGTGAGAGAACAGGGGAAACAGACAAACTGGGAGCTGGAGAAACCTTGCACCTTCCCTCGGGGTGGGGGTGGGGGCTACACTCCTGAACTTTCACATTTATGAGGGGACCCTGTGCTCTGTCTCTCTTCCCACAAGGCCACAAGCTCCACGAGGGCAGGGACCCTAGTTCTTCCCCTTCCGTGTCTGCAGAAATGAACTGGGCCGGCTGATTTCTGGCTCTGAGCTCCTCAGGCTCTGAAACTCCACAAGGTCCTTGGTGAAGCCCCTGGGAGGCTCCTGTGGCGTCACAGGAAAGCTTGCTGATCTCTGGCTTTGCCCATTCCTCCTTTGGGTACAGGTAGTTTGGAGAAGGTATCACCTCTCTTCAACATACCCCTGCCACCCAAAGAGGCTGTTTGCAAAGCCCAGCATCATTGATGGGAAGCCTTTGAGATGAGTCAGGTCATCCTGAGCACTGAACAAGGAGTCTACTTTTTGCTTTGCCTCTGACCAGCTGTGTGATGGTGGGCAAGTCACTGGCCCTCTCTGAGCCTTGGTTTCTTCATCAGTACAGTGAGGGGACTGAATGATCTCTACAGCCCCTTCTTGCTCTAATGGGCAACAGTCTTTGATCATTTCAGAAGTCCCAAAACTAAGTAAAGAAATGGAAAATCTGTAATTTGTTCATTTATTCATTTGACAAAAGAATTGAGGGTCTGCTAATGTGGAAGGGGCTACACCAGGCACTGGGGAAGCCACCCTAAAGAGCTCTGGACCTGACCTTGGTCCATGGTGAAGCCACAACTTCCTACAGTCTACATTTGTTCATCTGTAAAATGGGAGGACGTGGTGCCCATCCTACCAACAGAGTGTTATTATTTGGAAAAGGCCTTTGCCAACAGAAACTGGGCATCAGAAAGGACTGTCTAGCCTCAGAAGTGTATGGAAACCTCATCAGGGGGTCATTCTGCCAGCTCTGGGGTCTCCCAAGCCCTGTATGAGCATTCAGTCTGGCTCAGGCTGTGCTGGTGCCACGGGCAGGCCTTAAGTCTCATGGACAGTCCAGTGTTGGACGGACTGCAGAATGGGGAGCTTATGTTAGACTCAAAAGACCCGGGTTTGAGTTGAGTCTCAGCTGCAGCACTTGCAAAGTCAGTAGCTTGGGTGAGTCACTTCCCCTCTGGGGACCACAGAGTCATCTTTCAAGGAGGATAAACAGTCCTGCCCCACCTGGTGAGGTGTGTGAATTAAGCCAAGTACCGCAGGTGGAAGGACCAAGCACACAGTAGGTGTTCAGAAAACGGCTAGCTCAGTGCAGGGTTTAAAGCCACAAGAACACCAAGGGCAAGAGTACCGGGGTGTCAAGTTACACAGTCAAGGACTGTTGGGTTTGTGGCGCAGCCCACCTCGGGGGAAATGCGGGGGGCTCCGGCCTTCTTGCCAAATGAGGCCTTTCCCCGGGCAGGCATTAGCGTTTTCCAAGATGATTCAGCAAAACCAGGGGCCTTTGCCCCGCCTCCCCTTTATGCTGAGCGGCTTGTTCATGCCTCAGCCCAGCTTGTCTGCCTGATAGGAAATCAATGTGTTTAATCTCCGAGGCCTCTTGGACAAAAAGAGGAAGGGATAACGGCTCTTCCGCGGTCTGAACAGCAGCGTGCCCAATCTACCGATTTAACTCACCTTCCCAACCCAGAATCGTGCCTCTCTTCAAGTCGAAGTATCCAAGGACTGTAGAACCCAGGACTGTGATCAAAGAACTTTTAATGTTTCCATCTTGAGGGACAGACGAGCCCTCCTGGGGGATTCTTGTCACTGGGAACGAGTAGCTGTCAAACCAGGCAACCTGCGATAAAGAGTTTGGCTGTGTCCTCAAGAGGTTCTGAGTCCTGAAATAACAGAGACGTGGTCTCTAACCTACATTCTTACAAGAAATAATATATGGCCTATGGGAAAAGGTAGATTTTGTTGGGAGGGCCAAAATAATTACACTGTAATTATGTCTCATTTATCCCGTAACCACATATCCAAGGTAGCACATGATACCGCTATCTGCTATAATATGGGATTCATAGGTCTAATTAATATTGTAGAAACTAATAGAATTTATGATGACACTGATGCTTGTGACCAAATGTGTTGGGAGAGTGAATCAGAACATCTTCCGGACATTATGCCTACGGAGGAGAATTGGCCTGAAGAAGATTTAGGTTTGATTAATGATAAATTGATTACAGTTCTTGATCACTCAACAAATGTACACCATTAAGTGCAGATGGCTTGTAGAGCAGGGAGGCGAAAGAATCGTAAAGTGAGGACAAAAATATGAGAAACTTTGTGTTATCGGATGGTTCGTTTGTCTGTTCAAATCTGTACCAACCCCCCACTGGTTATTGTAAATGTTTGACATTTACATGAGTGTTTTAATTGCTGTCAAACTAAGGATGATCATTTTGTCATAAAAAGATCTAGTCCATAGGATGGGGAGGCAGTGGTGGGGCGGGGGGCTGGGCTATGAGCTGTTTTTTGAAAGCCCCCTCATGGCATTGACCCCCAGTCAGGGCATGATTGGGCAACAGTGTCGTTCTGTCATCAGGGGTGGAGGAGTTTCAGGGCAACTCCGACCAGCCTGTCAACACTGTTTATGGAAAACAGTGGGATTTTTTGTTTGTTTGTTTGTCATATATTGAGTTTATCTGTGCTCTAAAATATTTAAAGATCGATATCCACTTTTCCATTGAGTGATTTCACGGGTCATGCCCAACATAAAACAGTGGGATTGAGGATTTGCACCTGGCCTTGGTGAGACCCCTGAAGGGCTCTGCTGTTGAGGCTGGTAATGTAGCAGGAAAATGCCCACATGACCAGCAAAATGTAAAAATACCTCAGCTGAGACTCCTCCCCGGTTTAGAGGTGTTCCATGCCCACTCCCCTCACAGAGGGAGGATGGTAGCAGCCTGCACCCACCTCTCCAAACACCTATCTGTGAAGTACATCCTGACTTGAATGCAGTCACTCTGTCGTGTCCTTTTCCTGTAATAAACTGTAGGTTTGTGAGCACTGTCATTTGGGATCCTGTGAGTCTGATTTGGCAGTTGAATCCAACTTAACTGCCACTGTTAAAGGTTAAAAAATCTTTCTTCCATATTTTATAGATGGCGCAATTGAAACTCAGAGGGGGAAATGACTTATCCACAGTCACGCAGCAGGTTTGTAATAGAGCCCAGATTGGAGTCAAAGGCTCACATCTCAGTCCAGAGACGTAGTTTTTTTTTCCTCCTGATCTTGCTCCTTGGAGGTAAGCGGTCACTTCCCAGGAGGACTAGAAGAACCAAAGAGGAGCATTGACCTCTAGCATAGGCATCAGGGTAGCAGGAGAAGAATTACCCCAGGATGAGGTTAGAAAGGTTAGAAAACAGAAAACAGATGGGAAAACCCAAGGCTCAGGGAGAGGAGGAGATTGAGAGAGAGGCTCAGGACAAAGTCTGTGAAGGGAGACTGTATCAGTCAGTGTAGCATAATTGCTGTAACAAACAACCCCAAGTCTCAGGCACTTAATTCCAGAAGAGATTTTTTTTTTTTAATTACTCATGCCACAAGTCCAAAGCAGGTCAGTGGAAGAGAGAGAGCACTGTTCCATGCAGTCATCAGTGGCTCAGGTTCCCTCCATCCATTGTAGCTCAGCTCCCCTCAAGGTCCTTGGAGTCCATACCATCCAGAGGGAAGTAGCCCAGGAGTCTTTTATGGACACCCTTGGTCTGTATGTTGGTGTAAAGGAGTTAGGACAGAGGGGCGGACTTCGTTTCGCTGACGGGCAGTAGACTTCACACTTCAGTGTCCCCAGGGGCTCTCCTGACTTTTTTTTTGATGCGTTGGGTCTTCATTGCTGCATGCAGGCTTTGTCTAGTTGCGGCGAGCAAGGCTACTCTTTGTTGTGGTGCACAGGCTTCTCATTGTGGTGGCTTCTCTTGCTGCAGACCATGGGCTCTAGGCGTGCAAGGGCTTCAGTAGGTGCAGCATGCAGTTTCAGGAGTTGCAGCATGCGGGCTCAGTAGTTGTGGCTCACGGGCTCAGTAGTTGTGGCACAGGGGCTAGTTGCCCCACAGCATGTGGGATCTTCCCTGACCAGGGATCGAGCCCGTGTTGCCTGCATTGGCAGGCAGATTCTTAACCATTGGACCACCAGGGAAGTCCTTCTCCTGTCTTGATATCAATACAGTCCCTCTTCCACGTGAGATGAGCCAGATTCCAACCATGGGGCCAATCCCAAGATGACCATTTTCCTCTTGGCCCCTGAAGTCTCTGAACCTCATGTCCCGAGTTCATCTAAAAATACCCTTGGAGGAGCATGTCAGCGGTCACGGAGATCGCTTGCCATTCATCGTTACCTGGGAATAAATCATAGTAGGATATGAATTGTGAATTGTTCTTCCCCAGGTTGGGTGAGTCCCCTACTTAGAAACACTTCTATCCATGGCATAGGCCCTGTTGGAAGTTGATTCCAATAACTTAAAAACTGCAAGAAGTAGTCATTTGTAAATTACCCAAGAGAGAACTTGTGCTGGAATTTTCCACCAGCGTTGACAGTAGGAATCAGTAGGACACAGGGTGGAAAACGAGGTGGAGCCTGGCTCAGAGTCAGGCTGGGGAAAGGCTCCCAGTCATGATACCCCAGGACACAGGGAGTGAGGTGTGGGAGGAACACAGGACCTGGGGCGAGACATCTGGCTTCTACTCCATGTTACGATGCTGTGTGACTTTGGACAAGTCAGCTCACCACTCTAGGCCTTGTTTCCTCATCTGTAAAATGGATCTAATTATACATTTCTCCCAGGGATACTGTGGCGTTGAATGAGATAATGCCCTAAAACACAATGCCTGGCACTCAGAAGGCTTTCAGTAACTGAGCCCTCACTGGCCCTCCCTCCAGCCCTCTTGAACCCTTTGTTGTAAGGGGAGCCCAGAGCCTACGTAGGCTAGGCTTTAAATCATTAGAAAGAGCCCTGTGGAATGAGTTATTTTCCCAGGAGCTGAGAATACTATCTGGCTACACAAGGGTGGGAGGTGAAATTTCTTCCCTGCCTATGGTTGTGGTGACCAATGCCAGAAAGTGAGCAGGGTCTGGGGGCTCCATCCTGCAGTGAATTCCTCCATTTCTGAGCTATTTTTCCACCCGACTTGGGAGAGCCTGGGCTTGTAAAATGCGCTTATTAGTCGAAATGATCTAAATCTAATCTAATTCTCCCACGGGAACGATGTAATGATGTTCCTCACTAAATACCTGATGCTCGACATTTGATAAAATGACCACAAACATCTTTGTTAATCATGTTGAAACGGCATACCTGGGCTCTGGGCAGCGGCAAGCTTTCAGAAGTGCTTCTAAATCAATTAAACAGGGCGACATGGTAAGCACTCACATAAAATACCGTTTAATACGAAACAGAGTGATAGTGAAAAGTACAAAAGGTCCTCATCAAAGTTCTTGTTAATCTTCACCTCGTTTCCTCTGCAATGAATAATAACACCTAACGTTTATCGGGTGCTTACAATGTGCCAGACGCTGTTCCAAGCTCCTTACACCACACCGTGTCACTAAGTCCAACCCAGAAGCCTGGGGCCCAGAGAGGTTAAGGATCCTTCCTACAGACACACAGGTAGGAGGTGACAGAGCCAGGCTTAGAATCCAAACGAAAAGATTCTGGAACCAACACTCTTAACCGAGTCAGGGATTGGTAGAAATGCATCAGAAGGCTTATCTCTCCAAAAGGCTGCCCTGGCCAGGTCTGACAGGTGACTCTGGGAGATATTTGGGGACAGGGACTCCCATTGGCTGACTTTGAAAGACGTCAGCCAGTTATATAGGTTTAGTGCCTCTCTGTGCCATGTTCTGTTCAGTTTTGCTCCATCCTACATACTGAGAGCTGTATTAAGCTTGGGAGATGCCAACGCATTTGAAAACTGATCCCTTTCCTCTAGGGGAAGCAAATGAAGAGATGGCCATGGCAAACCAGGAGAGGAAGCACAACAGAAATACACCGAATGCTTGACATGGCATAAGGGAGGAAATGGTCCCTCTGGGGAAGTTTGAAAAAAGAAAAAACAAACAAACAAACAGAAAAGTAATTACTACTGGGAAGGATTTGGGGAAATGAAAAGGAGTTTTCCAGGCACACAAGACGCAAATGCATCCTAGACAGAGGCATTCATGGAGGCACAAGGATTGGGTGGAATGGGTATGGGCCCCACAAACACTGTGGGGTGGAGCAGCTGTGCTGAGTCCTCAAAGCTTTGCAAGCCATTCTTAGAAGCTTGGATTCTCTCCTCCAGAAGAGGGACACTGAATTAGTCAGGACTCTTATAGGTTCATATGACAGAAACCCAACTCAAATGGTCTCGGACTTGAAAGGTTTTGACTCGTGTAACTGAAACCATTGCATGTTACTGCATTCAGGCATAGCTGGATCCAGGTGTCAAATGATATCATCTGAAGTCTATCTCCCTCCATCTCTTAGCTATGGTTTCTCTGGCTTAACCCTCAGGTAGCCTCGGTCTAACTGGTGACAAAGATGAGTTTCAGAAGATCTGGGGTTACATCTGACCAGCTGGGCAACCTCAGGAGAAAGAAAGTATTGTACCTTATTCGTTTTTTTTTTTTTTTTTTTGGCCACGCCGCGAGGCATATGGGATCTTAGTTACCTGACCAGGGATCGAACTGTGCCCCTGTAGTGGAAGGATGGAGTCCTAACCACTGGACCACCAGGGAATTCCCAGAAAGTACCTCATTCTTGATAACTCCAACCAAAGTCCTGGGGCAGATGTTACTTGGCTCTAACTGCCTGCTTGAATGGCCTGTGGTGTTATTAAGAAATGAACCCCAGATGTCAAGAGACCCCAGGGTCCAGTTCCAGCCCTGACACTTAACTAAGTGGCCTTGGATGAGTCCCTCTATTCCCTGGGTCTTGTTCTCCTCATCAGAGGAGGGGTAGACTTGAGGACCTCTAGGGCCTTGCCTTCCAGCCTGCACACAGCCTGTGTGCTCCAGGTGCTGTCGTGTGGCACGGTGCTGTCTACAACCTGCAAACTCCTAGCTGCCCACGGTGGGAATGGGCTTGCCTGGAACCCTCCTCACCTCCTTTGCGAACTTTCTCTCTCTTTGGGACCCAATAGCAGGGAATGATTGGAGGGTGGCTTGACTGATGGGTGGGGGACAAGCAGGCAGAGCCACTCCTTCCCCAAGGACCTGAAGGCTTAGGGACCAGTGGCACCATGTGTCAACCCACTGTGTAACCCGCTGCCAGCTTGGGACTTCAGGTGAGAGTTCCTTCTCAAATGCAAGGCAATTTAATAATCTCAGGAGACGGCTTCACCAGAAATCATGACTATTTAATCCTTAAATTGAATTTTATGTCATTTGTTTTCCCCTTTGAATTCTCAGGGTTCTTAATTCCAAGGCTAATCTGGGACCCGGATTCTAATTTATGACCTGCGTCACAGCTGTTTTTATCAGGCAGCAGTAAGGCTGCTCACACGTGGCTTCATGGCCATGGGCAGCCACTCTCTACCACAACAGGCATCCCCCTACTGTCCCAGCTCACTAGGACCCCTGTCTTCTTCGAGCTCTAATGTTTCTTGTCCCCCATTCAGCCTCTGGTCAGGCCCAACCTCTGGCACTCATTTCTATTATCTGGCCCTTCCCAGTGAACTTGACATCTGGGGTGCCTGTCCTCATAGGCAGAGAGAGGGGAGGGGCGAGAGGCTCTCAGTGGGACAAAAATTGCTAAGATGAGCCTCACCCAGATGCTGCCTTTGGAGGGTAAAAAGGGACGTCTGTCCTTTCCTGTTCTTGGTCCCCCCCGCACACACAGGCTGTGCCAGGGACAAGGTGCTTTGTTAGTTTTAAAGTGCAACCTGGCAACACATCAAGAGCTGGAAGAACTGGGTGCTCTTTTCTTATTTTCCCTTCCCCCACTCCCCTCCTCCCTTCCTTCTTTCCTTTCCTCAGCACTCTCTTTTCCTCCTCCCTCCCTTTCTTGCATTTACTCAAATATTTATTCATCCCCTAATATGTGCCAGGTCTCATGCCAGGTGCTGGGGTTACTGTGAGCAACACAGATGCAGACTCTGCTCCCCTGAGGCTCAAACTCAGGGGAAATAGAGAACAGCTCAGTCATTGCTGTCACACGGGAGCAAACAGGGCAGGTGTCACCCCAGAGGTGGTGACACTGGAGCTGTGACCTGAATGACAAGGAGAAGCAAAAGCAGGGAAAGGGCCTTCCAGGCTGAAGGAACAGCAAGGGCAAGAGTCCTGGGGCAGGAAGGGACTTGGCTTTGTGTGAGGAACAGAGAGAGGCCAGCATGGCCGAGGCAGCGTGGGCGAAGGGGAGGTGGGCTGAGCTGGGATCAGAGGGGTGGTCAGGCCAGGAACAGAGTTTACCTCTAAAAGGGCAGGACAGAGTTCTGGAAGAGAGGAACGAAGGAGTGTGAAAGGTCTTCGGCACAGGCAGAGGTGGAGGGAACTGCATGAGCAAAGGCCCGAGGAGGGGGGTGGTTTGCTATATGGGGAAATTCCAGTAGTTGATTCTGATCCATGGTGGTCCCACAAGAAAAGTTGCTTGGGGCTTTTCTATTAAAGGATAATGAGACTGGAGAGAGAGGGCCATGGGTGGGTAAAGAAAAATGGGGGAAATACCGGGGGAGGGGCTGGAGTTGGGGGTTGGGCAATGGGCTTGAGAACTGAGAGTGGAGGAAATTGCCCCAGGAGCTGCCCATCTGGCCTTGACCCCGAGGACACCCTCTGGGCTCATTTGACCAGGGTGCAGGGCTCTGGATCAGAGCCACACACACAGTCCTGCTCTGCACCCCTCACTAATAGCCTGGAGGGTGGGACCTGAGACTCTGGACCCCAGGTGGGTCCTACCATGGCCACTTACTGGCTGAGTGACCTTAGACAGGCTGCTTAACCCAGTTGTGCCTTTGTTTCTCCATCTGAACAAATAGGGAGATCTATCTACCTGCAAGGACTATTGAATTTATGAGCTAATCCATGTGAAGGGCTCAGCCTGAGACACACTAAGCGCTCGGTAAGTTATCAACAGGCTGGCAGGTGACTAAGGCAAATACAGCAGCTGGGGCAGGAACACAAAGCAACCTGTGCTCTAAGGGGGAGAAGCAGAGTGACAAAGGAGAGGAGGGCGTCATTAACTCTGACCAGGAGACCCCGGAGTGGGATCAGGAGTCCAGGAAAGCTTCCTGGAGGAAGTGGTGTGGTGGGGGCCTTGAAGGCTGAGCAGAGTTTCCTCTGCAGAAGGGGAGTGGCCTGCAGCCTGAGGAAAGGACACAGTGGCGTGTTTGGGGAAGAGAGAATTGTCAAGACAGGCTGTGGGAAGGGATGGAGGAGTGACAGGTGAGGCAGGAAAGGTAGGCTGGGGCCACATAGCACAGGATCAGAATGTCATCCCAAGGAGGTTGGCTGTATCCTGACACTGGGGAAAGTGTTCTTTTTTCTCAAAGCTGGGAAGTGAGTGACATAATGAGAACAGATCTGACTGTTGAAATCCCTCTTTGGTAGCTGTGCTATGGGGCGGGAGCCATGTGGAAGAGGCTACAGCTGCCTCCAGACCTCAAAGGAGGAAACCCCCAGAAGCCCAAGTGTGCAGGCTGTGCTCGGGGCAGCGAATGCTTCCCTGGGAGAGGA
This sequence comes from Orcinus orca, assembly GCF_937001465.1. NCBI lineage: Eukaryota > Metazoa > Chordata > Mammalia > Artiodactyla > Delphinidae > Orcinus > Orcinus orca. The sequence goes on along the minus strand of NC_064566.1, from coordinate 14,650,385 downwards.
CATTCTGGGCTCTAGTCCTGGTTGCATGATCAACTTTCTGGGTGACTTTGGGCAAGTCACTTTCCCTCTCTGGACCTCAGAGTCCTCATCTGTAAAGTGAGCACACTGACTTAACTCCCCACCAGGCTGTACAGCACAATGGGGCTCTCAAACTCAGGTACCCATAGAGAACAAGCAGGAAATGTAAATAAGGGAAGGGGCAGAGGAGCCTCAGAGAGGCGGGAATTCTGGGAAACTGGAAAAATCTTGCCTTGTGCTGGGGTGGCTAGAAATCCAATTTTTTAAAAAATAAATCATCTGACTTTTAAATGTTGGTTCAATTGTTTTTAAAAATTACTATTTTGGGTCATCCCATCTCATCTACTGGCCCAAAGCGACTCACACCCCACCAGTTTAAGACCCCTGTTTCTGCATTCCTGGAAAGGGGGGAGAGAGCAGGTAGAGAGGATGAAACAGACAGCAGGGGTCCTGGGGGGAGAAGTCCTGGGCCCCCTAGACTGAGGACAGCACGGTGCCTCCTTACAGCAAACCGGCCACTGCTGTGAGCCGAGTGTCCCTTCTGAGCTCAGCCGGGAAGCAGGAGTCTGTTTTCATTAGAAGCCAAGAGCTGAATCAGCCCTGGAGGCATGTAAACCAGCTCCCCTGTCCGGGAGGCTTTTAAGTCTTGCAAACTTGCCTTTCAGACCCGATAAGAGGCAACCTCTTCAGGAGAGAGGCTGGTGAAAAGTCAGCAGCCCAACTCTTATCAATCAGACCACCGGGAGGTGGGAGCAGGGGAGGGCAGCAGAGGACACCAGGCGGCAGGGATTCAGCAGTCCTGGGGCGGGGTCAAGGGCAGAGACATGAGTTCCTAAGCAATGTTTCGGCTGCTCTGACGCTGTGTTACCTTGAGCAAGTAACTGAGGCCTCTGAGCCTCTGCTTCCTCCGTAGGAATGCGGGGATAATAAAATCACCTTGCAGGGGTGGTGACACAACAACGTGGAGGAGGGTACCACCGTTATTTCCATTTTATCCAAGAGGAAACTGGGGTTCTGGAACTTGCCCAGGGTCAATACATCTCATAAAGTCAGAGGGGGGACTTGAGCACAGGTGGTCTGGCTCTGGAGCCATGCCCCTTGGGTGAGCTGGGCGATCTCCCACACCACCCAGGAGATTAGAGGAGAAATGAGAAGGGTGTTTTGACCAAGAACCAAAGCCTCCCCCACTGCCTTCGAACTCACTGGGTGGTCTTGGAAAACCCGCTCCCGTCTCTGGGCTTCAGCATGGGGTTGGTTATTGAACCTCCGGGACTGTCCAGCTCTGAGGGTCCCATTTATTCAACACGTGCTCACTTAGCATCTGTTCCATGTCAAGTCTTAGGGAGAGAGCAGGGAGTAAGACAGACAGACAGAAAAGGTCCCTGAGCTTTGGGAATTGACATCTGGGCTTGGGGTAGGGTTGGGGGGAACAGTGGAAAGACTGAAACCCAAGACAAGGGATGCTGCCCAGAGAATGATGTGCTCTGAAGCAAACGAGGCAGGGTGCTGAAAAGTGATGCAGATGGGCGTAGCAGAGCAGACGACTTCGGATCGGGCCGCCAGGAGCTTGTCCAGGAGGGGCTTGTCCATAGTCCACATGTGGACGGTGAGAGTAAGGCAGCCGCGTCAGGGGAACAGCAAGGGCAGAGGCCTCTAGGAGGGAGCACACTCAGTATTTTCAAGGACCAAAGAGAAGCTGATATGACCTCAGGGGCCCACAAGCCCTTCCTGCCTTCCTATGCCTCCTGCTCTGGAGGCCTAGGAGCAGGCGGCAAAGAGAGAGAGAAAGAGAGAGAGAGAGGAGAGAGAGAGAAAGAGAGAGGGAGAGGAAAGAGAGATGGTGCTGGCTTTGAGAACCCATAGGCCTGTGGGGCTGGCGTTTTAACAATCCCGGGGAAGGGAGGGCATTCAATGCAATTGCCATTTGAAGATCCCAGCTTGCTTAGTACAAGTGGAAAATTACCTTTGCATCTTTTCTGGGCTGCTTTTTGATCCCGATTTCATCATTCAGATGTACAGCAGTGCATTTTCAACGGGTACAACTTAATTAGACCCAATTTGTATAACTACATTATTAAAGACTCATTTGGAAAGAGCTCCATGTCCAGGGTTCACTGGGCTCCACCGCTTGCTTGAAAACACATTTGGGAACACACTTTGAAGTGTGTTCACTTCACTTCTGGAGCGCTCTTCTCCTCTGCCTCCAGAACACCGGCCTGGCTTGTCATTTAATTTCCATCTCATTTAATAGAATGTCTTTGGACATCTCTGTGTCTCAGAGCCTCTGACGGGTGTCTCCTGTAATTACACAGAGATTCCTCATACGCCCCTTCAGGTGGTCATCAAACATTCATGGGGAACTTTATGGGAGCAAGGTCCTGAGCGAGGGGCCTGGGACAGGAGTAAAAATGTGCAGGCTCTGCAGACACACACCTTTAAGTCCAGGAGGGGGCAGGGAGGGGGGAAATCCATGGTCCCATTTTCATCCTCATGAGCAATCCTGTGGGGTGGGCAGTGAGGGGCCATCAGCCCTGTTAGTAGATGAGTACTGCAAGGCTCAGGATCTCAAGTCAATGCCAGGGTCAGGGCTTGAACCCAGGACCCTGGACTGGTTCTGCTTCCCCAAGATCTCTCTTCTCTTGTGGGAGAGGTATAAGGATATTTGACACAACTGAGGCAGGTCAGGCCAGGGGCCCTGACACTTGAGGGAAGACTCCTGGCAGGTATCAGACCTGGAGGCCCAGTAACTTCCAAATCACTGAACCTGAGGGAGTGGGGGGGGGGGGCAGAGGAGGATATATTAGCGTTCTACAGAGAAACAAAACCAATAAGATGGATATATACATATAGAAAGAGATTTATTGTAAGGAATTGATTCACACAATTATGGAGGCTGAGAAGTCCCAAGATCTGTTGTCGGCAAGCTGGAGACCCAGGAAAGCCAGTGGTGTAAGTTCTCACCTGAAAGCTGGCAGCCTCGAGACCCAAGAAGAGTTGATGTGCCAGCTTAAGTCTGAAGGCAGGAAAAGACTGATGTCCTAGCTCAAGAAAGCCAGGCAGGAGGAGTCCCCTCTTCCCCAGCCGTTTTGTTCTATTTAAGCCTTCAACTGCTTGGATGAGGCCCACCCACACTAGGGAGGGCAATCTGCTTTACTCAGTCTACCCATCCAAATGTGAATCTTATCCAGAAACACCCTCACATGAACATCCAGAATGTTTGACCAAATGTCTAGCTCCTCCATGGCTCCATGGAACTGACACATAAAATTAATGATCACAGAGAAGAGGGAGAGAGAGAGGTTGAAAGACATTGCTAGCCGTAGACCAAATGGTGGCGAGCAAGTGGAGAAAGCTCACATATCATTTCATCCTCACAGCCACACTGTAGAATAGGGGTCCCTATTCCCATTTTAGAGATGAGGACACCAAAGCTGAGAAAAGTGATTTACCCAGGGACACACAGTTGGTGACTCCATGCCTCGTTGTCCCTGGATAATATTTGTTTCTATGGAGAAAGGATGAGGCTGCTGCCAACAGGGCTATCTCCTAAGTCTAGTTCTTATTTTCTGTTGCCTCTTCTGCTTTTCCAGTGTGATCAGAACCTGGTTGAATTGATGAATTGCCTGTCTCTATCTATTGCAAATATGGAGGGAAGGTGGCATCACCGTCAGCACCATGGTCAACAGAGTCTCCAAGGTCTCCTATAGTCCTTTGCTTCAAAGATGATAAGAGCCCTGGAGCAGGATGCAGGAGCCCTGATCTGACTCTCTGACTCTGAGTCACTGTGTGGGCTTGGATAAACTTCTTCCTCTCTCTGGGCCTCAGGCTTCTCATCTGTAGAACAAAAAGGGAAGACTGGAAGATGTCTAAGGTCTATCAGAATCTTCTGGGGGGTTCCATGGCTCCAATGTGGGTCTGTCCTTTGTGGGAGACCCTTCAGTATGAAGAACCCCCAAGTCCTATAGGGTTTCTCTGGCAAGGCCTCCAATCAGGGAGCTCCACACTCCTCACTGAATTGATGCTGGGAACCCTGACCCACCCAGGGCCTTAAGCAGGGCCATGGTCAGGGAGGTGTCAGATCAGATGCTGTAAGGACACGGTCTCACATGCACCCCGGGTTCCACTTCCCATGTTGTCACCAGCCTGGGGAATGTGCACAGCATTAGACAGCACATGTCCAGGAGCAAAGGTCTCTCCTCTCTTGCCTACCCCCTGAAGAACATTCTTGCATGAAGAAAACCATGTGTTTCCCATTATTCTCACACGGCTATCACTGTCACAACACTTCTGACACCAGATGTGTAGGTTTTTTCCCCACACCAAGCCAAACAACCACGGGTCCTACAATTTAACTCAATTCTGACACTATCTACCTGGAGGTAGCACCAGAGGTTAAGGGCTCAGTGAAGGGCTCAGTCCCATGAGACTGCCATCCTCACCCACCCACCCCCACTTCAGATGCCAATGGCAAGTAGTAGGTCCCCAAGTGACCCACAACTTCTGTCCAACCTGACTGCAAATTGGGGCTTCTCATGCTCTACTCCCTTTAGATTCGATTATTTACTAGAACAGATCACAGAACTCAGGGAAATGCTTACTTACGTTTACCAGTTTATGATATAATACAGGATATGACGAAGGATCCAGATGAGCTGCCACATGAAGAGATACATAGGGTGAGGTCTGGAAGAGTCCTGAGTGCCGGAGCTTCTGTCCCCGTGGAGCTGGGATGCGTCACCCTCCCGGTGCATGGATTCGTTCACCAGCCTGGAGCTACAAACACCATCCTATTGGGATTTTCATGGAGGCTTCATCACATAGGCTTGATCATTTATTACATTCATTTCCAATTCCTCTGCCCTTTGTGGAGAATGGGAGATGAGCTGAAAATCCCAAACTTGTAATTATTACTTGGTCTTTCTGGTGACCAGCCCCACTCAGGAGCTCACCCAGAGTCACCTCATTAGAACAAAAGACACCCAGGATTTAAAAGCCCTGTGTCAGGAACTGGGGTCAAAGACCAAATACTAGAACAAAAGATGCTCTCAGTGCTCTTATCACTTAGAAAATTACAAGGGTTTTAGGAGCCCTGTGTCACGACCTGGGACAGAGACCAATATGTATTGTGTATTTCTTATTATTTCACAGTTCCTCAGTGACCCATCCCCAAGTCAATGCATCCAGGTCTGGGGATTGAGGGAAGAGAAGTCAGGTAGATAACCTGTGATCCAAGAAACAAATCGGGAGAGGCTTGGAACTGACAGGCCTGATGGGAACCTGTGAAAAAGACCTAGATAGGGAATGGGCTCTCAGGATCCAATCCCAGTCTTGCTTCTAATTAACTGTGTGACCTTGGGCAAGTCACTCCCCTTCAGGTTTTTCATCTATAATAGGAAAGGGGGTAGGTCACAATGATCTCTAAGATCACAAGTTTGCCTCTTTGCCCCAGGACTTTTGCACAAGCTATTCCCCCTCAACTGGGAACCCTCACTTTCCACCTGGCTAGTTCCTGTTCACACTTCCAATCTCAATGTAAATATCACCTCCACCAGGAAACCTTCTTAGAATCCCCAACCTAGATTAGGTTCTCTTATAATATCCTACCCCTGCTCCCTAAATATCTCCTTCGTAGCTCTTGCCTTGACGGCAGCTAGAACGCCACGTGTCAGAGTATTTGTTTAATCTCCACTTCTAGAATGTCAATGTAACGGGAGCAGCAGCCACATCTGACCACAGTTCTGTGTCCCTAGTACCCAGCATAAGGCTGGGAACCTAGTAGATGCTCAATAAGTATTTGCTGACTAATGGGCTAGGTGCTTGAATGCTTTCATGGTATAAGACCTTGGGGATAAAGAAGAAAATAAATAATACAGAAACCATCCGTGTTTTCTCAGGATTATCAACACTTATCCATTCTGCAGACCACGTAGAAAAATATCTGCACCCACTAGTGAAAAAAGGGAAGGACAGATGAGGCTGCTGTGTAAGGGACACATACCCTTCTCCTCTTTTCTGCCTCCCTCTCACCTGGCTCCTGTTGTGGGGGTAACTGGAGAAAGGGCTCACTAAGAAGGGATCCTGCTGAGATTCCCCCACCAGAACCCCTCCCCCTTGCTCTGCCATCCCTCACGGTTGCTCTGGAAACCACTGTGGCATCATCAATGCAGAATGAGGATTTCAGGTGGGCTAATCAGTCCTAGGGATCACTTGGAAACTTACAGCCTCTGGGTTGTTCCCATGTAAATACTTTCAGTGTAGAGAACAGAAGAAAAGACAATTAGTCTAGGCTGTCAGGAAATCCACATATGCTGCTTCATTCCTGAAAAGGGTCTTCTTTTATCCCCAGGATCTTCCCTGGCTGTGACACATCTCACACACCGCGGGGAGCTGTCAGCTCTGTGGAGTGACGAGGAATTAAAAATAAAAATTGACTTACAGAGAACAAAATCAGGCCTGACAACTCAAGTCACTCAGACCAGCCATGGTTAGAAGATTGCAAATATGTTTGTCAAAGTGGGCTGGCAGGGACAGGTAAGGGAGGAATTGTCTGTCAGGGCAGAACTTTGGGAATGTGTTTGTCTCCTTTTGAGATGAGTTTTCCAGCAGCAGCCCTGTTCCTCCTTGTCAATTGCTTTTCTTTCCATCCTTATTCTGGTCTGGGGTCATGCCCAGTAAGTTGCAGATCCTCCACTAGACACAGTTGTCTCCTCATTATTAGCAGATTCCACATCTGTGAATTCACCTCCTTGCTAAAACTTAACCCAGAATCAATAGTCATTCATGGACATGCACAGAATAATGGAAAATTTGAGTCGTTCAACACCCGTGTTCTCAGCTGAGGTCCAACAAGGCAATGCGCTGCCTTCCGGTTTCAGCTCTCATGCTGTAAACAAGTGTCCTTTCGTGGTCTACGCTGTGCCACGTTTGGCACATTTCTGTGCATTTTGTTGGTGATTTTGCTGTTTAAAATGGCCCCCAGGGCTTCCCTGGTGGAGCAGTGGTTGAGAATCTGCTAGCTAACGCAGGGGACATGGGTTCGAGCCCTGGTCTGGGAAGATCCCACATGCCGTGGAGCAACTAGGCCCGTGCGCCACAACTACTGAGCCTGTGCATCTGGAGCCTGTGCTCTGCAACAGGAGAGGCCGCGATAGTGAGAGGCCCGCACGCCACGTTGAAGTGTGGCCCCCGCTTGCCACAACTAGAGAAAATCCTCGCACAGAAATGAAGACCCAACACAGCCAAAAATAAATTAATTAATTAATTTTTAAAAAAATGGCCCCGAAGCACACTGTCTAGTGGTGTTCTTAAGTGTAAGAAGACCATGGTGTGCCTTAATGAGAAAACATGTGTGTTAGATATGTTTCATTAAGACATGAATCATAGTTCTGTTGGCCATGAATTTAATGTTAATGAATCAACAATAGATGCTCACTAAGATATCTTTAAACAGAAACACACAAAACATAAGGTATTGAGTGTTGACAACAATATTGTGACCAGAAGTCTATGGGAAACTAACCCTGCATTTTCACTAGGAAGAATGATCCAGTATTCCTTAATTTGGTGTTTGTGGTGGCTTTATAGAGCATAACTACTTCAAATCATGGAAATCAACTATTTGACCCACTGAGTTGAACGTTTCTGAATCTGAGTCTCTCCCACGCCACTCCTGTACCACACGCTGGAGGGAAGAAATGGGGCCTGAGTCATCTGTACATTCCCACACCTCTAGGAATGTCGTAGGTCCTTAGTAAGTGTTTGCTGAATGTATGACTTGCTGTGAAGGACATTGAGACCACTCATTCATTCATTCATTCAGCTAATATTTATTAAGAATGCCTACTAGGTGTCAGGCACTGTTTTAGGTGCTGAAGATACAGCAGTACAAAAACTTACAAAAATCCCCACTCTCATGGAGGTTTTGCTCTAATTAGAGAAGACATACAATAAGTGAAATGTATTAGTCAGTGTTCTTCAGAGAAGATAGAACGAAAACGATATATATATATATAAAACAAAATTTATTATAAAGTATTGGCACATGCCATGGAGGCTGAGATGCCCCATGATCTGCAATCTACAAACTGGAGACACAGGAAAGCTGGTGTCAGTGCAAAAGCCAGAGAGTCAATGGTGTAGATTCCAGTTGGGGTCTGAAGGTCTGAGAACTAGGATTTCTGAGGGCAGAAGACAATTTCCCAGCTCAACAGTCAGGCAGGGAGTGAGTTTAATTTTCTTCCACCTTTTTGTTCTATCCAAGCCCTCAGCAGATTGGACGATGCCCACGCACACTGGAGAGGGCCATCTGCGTCTGCTTTCCTCAGTCCACCAATTCAAATGTTAACCTCTTCCAGAAACACTCTCACAGACATGCCCAGAAATAACGTTTCACCCACTATCTGGGCCTTCCATGACCCAGTCAAGCTGACACATAAAATCCACCATCACACACACAAAATAAATGAAATGTATAGTATGTTAGATGGTAGTAAATGCTAAGGATAAAAAATGAAGCAGGAAAGAGGGCTAGAAGTTATGAGGAGTGGAAGAGGGATAGACATTTTAGATAGTGTAGTCAGGAAAGCCTCACTGAGAAGGTGGCTTCTGAGAAAAGGAAGTGAGGGAGTTGGACAGGTCGTTGTCTGGGAGAAAGGCATTCCAGGCAGAGGAGCAGCGTGTACAATGGCTCTGAGGCAGGAATATGCCTGGGTGTTCCTGGAGCAACAGGAGACCATCTGGCTGGAGTAGAGTGAACCAGGAGAGAGGGGTAGGAGGTGGGATCCAAGAGGCAGTAGAGAAACTGTGGGGCCATGTAGAATTGACTTTTCTCTGAGTTTGGGTTTATTCCAGGAATGCAAGGTTGGTTTAACATTCAATCTTTATAATTTATAATATTAATAGAGCAAAGAAAAAAACTATCCAATCATCCCAATAGATGTATTCCTGGAATAAATTCAACTGGGTTGTGATATATTATCCATTTTATGCAACACTGGATTCTATTTGCAACATCTTTATCAGGTTTGGGTATCAAAGTTATGCTGGCATCAAAAAGCAAACTGAGAAGTGCTCTCTTTTTTTCTATTCCCTGGAAGAGTTTGTACTTCTTTCTTAAATGTTTGGAAGAATTCCACAGTGGAGTCTTATGAGCCTGTAATTTCCTTGGTGAAAAAATGTTTAATTGTGGATTCAATCTTGACTAGCTCTGTACTATGCAGATTTTCTGTTTCTTTTGTGTCCATTTTGGTAAGTTGTGTTTTTTCATGATTGTTTATTTCTTTAAAAATTTTACATTCATTGGTATAAAATTTGTCAGAATATCCTCTTATTATTTATTTTTAAGTGTCTAAGATGTATAGTGATGTCCCTTTTTCATTTCAGATAGTGGTAATAATTTATGCTCTCTCTTCCTCTTATTCAGTGTTGCTAGAGGGTTATCAATTTTAATAACCTTTTCAAAGAACTAACTTTTCTTGGGCATTGTTGTAGGCACTGGCAATAAAAGTTGAATGTAACAGTGTCACTGTTCCCATGTATTTTTTACATACTAGAAGAGGAAAAGAGGCAATAAACAAGCCAACATAATTTTTTAAAGTAATTTCAGCAAGCAGTAGGTTTTAGTAAATTGCAGTCAACAGTAAGAAAATAGAGCAATTGGGAGCAACTTTTGATTGTCTGCTTACTCTAAGGTGGAGATATTTGAGCAGAGACTTGAAAAACAAGAAAGAGCTAATCATGTAGAAATCTGGGAAAAGAGATTTCTAGGTAGAGGCAATAGCATGTTCAAAGGCCTGAGGTGGGAGTAACATTCAGTAGTATATTCAAGAGCTAAACAAAGGCTGAAATGGCTGAAACATCTTGTGTAAGGGAGAGGGGATGGCACAAGATGAGACCTGAGAGGTGGGCAAGGTAGAGCCAGATAATGTACAGCAGCTGGTCGATGGTATAGAGTTTGGACTTTATTTTAAATATAATGACAAGTGAATAAGTCAGCTATTGCTACAATACGCTGCATAACAAACAACCCCCCGCCTCCGCCAAATCTCAGTGGCTCTCAACAACAGTTAATTTTGTGTCTCACCAAGTCTACAAGTCAGCAGGGGTAACAGTAGTTCACACAAATGGTTGATTTTAGGTCTTCTCCATACGTTTCTCCTTCTGGGACCAGTGTTTACCAATGCATGCTCTCCTCATGGAAGATGGTAGATACTTAAAAGACCAAGCCAAAACACACAAGTTCACTTAAAGCCATTGCTTGCATCATCTCCATTAACATTCCACTGGGACCAAGCCCATCATCAACAGGACAAGGAAATACACTGTGCCTACTCTAATGGGAGGTACTGAAAATTCATACTGCAAAGGGTACACAGTTCTTACAGGGAGGAAATGAACGATGAGGAAAGATGAGGAAATGAAAGATGAAGAAAGATACAATTTACAAGTAACTTGTCTCTAAGATCACTCTGGCTGTTGTATAGAGAATGGATGGAAGGGAGGAGTGAAAGTGGAGGAGGAGAGAGGATGGAAACTTAAATTCAGGTAATAGCATTAGAGGGAGAACAAAATGGACAGATTTGGGATATATTTTAGAGGCATATACTTCACAGGAGCTGATGACAGATTAGACAGGGAGTAACTATTACACTCTCTTTGCTTCATTCCAAACACTCTAGCCTTCAGGCTGCTCCTCAAACATTCCAGGCAGACTGTGATTCCAGTGTCTTTGCAATCGCTGTTTCCTATACCTGGAATACTGTTCCCTTAGACACTGGCTCAGCACACTTCTTCAATTGACTCTGGCCCTGCTTAAATGTCAGCTCCTGGGTGAGACATCTCTGGTCACCCTATTAAGAAAAATAGTGCCCTCCCTTACACTCATCTATTTTTTCCCATAGCTTTTATTGTCAACTGACAGAAACTGATTGGTTTATCAATTTCCTCTCTCTCTCTCCCTCACTGCAATGGAAGCTCCGTGAATGCAGGAATTGTTTGTTATGTTCTTTTCACTGCTGTCTATTCTGATCTTGAGTACTGCCTGGCACATAGTAGGTACTCAGTTAATCTTTGCTAAATTAATCAATGAATTCCCCTAGGTAGGCCCTATGGGGATCATTCACCTTTGATCTTGTCTTCGGACAGCAGAGTCTGGCCCAGTCCTCATTGAGAAGACCCCCCTCCCCAGACAGCTGTCACAAAAAGGCAAGGGGCTATCTGATGCCTGGGACTGTAGTGAGGCCTTCCTGCCTGTTATGAGTCATTAGAAAGCCCACCTGGGGGAATCCTGGAAAATTGGTTTCCATGGTTCTGTTGAGCATCTACCTACAGGCCTGTGGTCCTGAATTTTCTCTCCCTACTGCAGCTAAAGCAGAGTGGGAAATCTGGAGGCCAGACTGGAATCCCTCCCAAGTCCAGGGAACCTGGAGTATAGACCAGGGTGAGAGTGAGGGCTTCTGAGCCCTCCCTTGGCCCGTAGGTTAAGCTCCAGGAAAAGGGGCTGATCTGAGAGAAGGAAAGAGAAAGACTCCTCAGACATTTGTTGGTGGTGATGAGCAAACTGAGGCACTGGTTGCTTTTTCAAAAGAATAAATAACCTCTGATTGGAATGGGAAACTAATTGATTTTACACACTGGATTTTCACAATACAATGTCTGCCATGAAGGGAGTTTATAGGGAAAACTATAGTTTATGTAAAACTATAGTCTGTCATGGGGAAGGGGGTGGAGACAGCTAGGGTGTACACAATAGGAGGAGCGCTCTGGTCGGGGAAGAGGCCCAGGGTAGGGTACATGTGATGAGGAATGTTGCTATGCTCCCAGAGGGACAGACGTTAGCTAAGTGCTGAGGGACTCTATAAGGGACTAATGCTGGGGGTGGGGTGGGGGGCTTGTAGAGTTCACACACCGCTGTGTATTTACCAGAAATACTCTAACCTGCTATGTATGTGAGGAGGAACACTTGGAATACGAACAGCTGGAATGCAAGTTCAGGGATTCAGCCATACCCCATACCCCAGGGGAGGGACGGTAGTTGAGTATAGGTAGATGGGGTGACTATGCACTGCTGAGAAAACTGCTGTCACAGCTGAGGGATGCCTGACCAGGTGATACCACCAGTCATTCAGCAGGCCTGCCTCACAGCCGTGCCCTGCATGCGGACATTTGGCTGACAGGTTACTAGAGGGAGTGGCATCTGCTTCCCAAGCTGTGTGTTCTGGCACCAATCACTGATTAGCCTGCTCACAGGGCACCTCATTTCCTAATTGGGCAACCCAGAGGAGGTGACTTTTGCCTAACTGGTCTACCCAGAGGGGTTCCTTTTTTGCCTAATTTGCACAAAGAAGTCATAGTGCTAACAGCACTCTGATGTTCTGGACTCTCTCTCTCTTCCCCATATGACCTGCCTTGTCTCCCAGCCCCCCTCCCCCATGTCCCACTCCCCCCACCCCAATGCTCCAGTCAGATAGGGGCCCTTGTCACCCTCCCTACATGCCCTGCCTGGGACTTTCCTGACACTCCCTGCCCCATCCAATTCCCTGTTCACTTTCACATCCTCTAAAATGAGTGTGTTAGACTAGACAATCTCTAAGATTTCTTCCAGATTCACCATCACAGGATTTTTTTAAATCAGTGCTGCTGAGGTTTAGTGAGCAAATAATAAAATTTGTCAATTTTAAGTATCCAATTCGATGAGCTTTGATAAACATAGTCATGTAATTACTACCACCACAGTCAAGGTCATTTCCTTTGCCTCCATGTGTCCCCTCCTACTCCTTTGCAGTCAATCCGCTCCCCCCCCTTCCAGCCCATGGCAACCACTGTTCTATCTCTATAGTTTTACCTTTTCCTGAATACCATATAAATGAAAACAGACAGTCTATACCATTTTGTGGCTTCTTAGCATAACACTTTTGAGATTCATCTATGTTGTTGCATGTATCAGTAATTCATTCCTTTTTACTGTTGAGTAGCATCCCATTTTATGGATATACCATAATTTATTTATCCAGTCACCTATTAATGGTTATTTGGTCTGTTTCCAGTTTGGGGCTAATATAAATAAAGCTTTTATTAATATTTTTATACAAGTGTTTCTGTGAACATGTATTTTCATTTCTCTTGGGTATATACCCAGGAGTGGGTTTACAGGGTCATATGATAAGTGTCTGTTTAACTTTATTCTAAAAATGCAAATGATTCCAAAGTGGCTGAACCATTTTTCATTTCTAACAGCAGTGAATGAGTATCCCAGTTGCTCCACATCCCTGCCAACAGTGGGTATGGTCATTTTTTTTCACTTTTCAAAATTAAACTTATTATTTTGCGATAATTGTAGGTTCACACACAGTTGTAAGATATAATACAGAGATCTCACGTACCCTTTACCCAGTTTCACCCAATGGTAACATCTAGCAAAACTATAGTACAGTTTCACAACCTGGTTAACAGTATTGATACAGTCGAGATACAGAACAATTTCCATTACCACAAGGGTCCCTCGCATTGCCCATTTATAGCCACATCCATTTCCTTCCTGTTCCCACCCCTTCCTTAACTTGGCGACCACTAATTTGTTTCTCAATCTTATAATTTTATTATTTCAAGAGTATTATATAAATGGAATCATAAAAATGTTAACCTTTGGGGTTGTTTTGTTTTGTTTTTGTTTGAATTTTATTTTATTTATTTTTTTATATAGCAGGTTCTTATTAGTTACCCATTTTATACACAGTAGTGTATATATGTCAATCCCAATCTCACCTTTGGGGTTGTTGTTGAGTTTTTTTCCCACTGAGCATAACTCTCTGGAGATTTATCCAGATTGCTGTGTATTATCAATAATTAGTTCCTTTTATTACTGAATCCCATGGTGTGGATGTACTATAGTTTAACCATTCACCTGCTGAAGGACACTTAGGTTGTTTCCTGGGATAAATCCCACTTTTCATGGTGTATCTCTTTAATGTATTGCTGGACTGTATATGATAGAATTATTTTTGCATCTATTTCATAAGACATATCGATCTGAAGTTTTCATTTTTTGTCATGTCTTTATCTGGTTTTGGTTCCAAGGTAATGTTGGCTTCATAAAATCAATGGGAAGTCTTCCCCACTATTTAATTTTCTGGAAGAGTTTTTATAAAATTGGCATTATTCCTTCCTTAAATATTTGGTGGAATTCATCAGTGAATTCATATCTAGGTCTGGAGATTTCTTTGTGAGAAAGTCTTTAACTGCAAATCCAATTTTTTAATAGATAATGAGCTATTTGGATATTTATTCTTTGGTAATTTATATATTTCAAGGAGTTTATCCATTTCATCTCAGTTGTCAAATATTGTTCATAATACCCCTTATATCCTCTTAATGTATATAAGACCTGTAGTGATGTCCCCTTTTTGATTTCTAATATTGGTAAATTTTGTCTTCTCTCTTCTCTTTTTTTTTTTCTTGATCTGCCTGGTTAAGTTTGTCAATTCTATTTATCTTTCAGTTTCAGTAATTTTCTCTGCTGTTTTCTTCAATTTCATTGATTTCTGCTCTTAGTATTTCCTTAGTATTTTCTAGCATCTTCCTACTTGCATTTAGTTTTATCTCTTTATTTTTCTAGTTTCTTAAATTGGAAGCTTAGATCTTTGAATTGAGACCTTCTTGGTTTGTAACGTAATCATTTATTGCTGTCAACTTCACTCTACACATTGCTTTAGCTACATTCCACAAGTATGGAAAGAATGTCAGTGGAAATTTTCATTTCCATGCAGCTTTAAATATTTTAAAATTTTGCTTGTGATTTCTTCTTTGATCTATGAAGTTTTTAGAAATGCGTATTTAGAAATGTTTCAATTTCCAAACATTTGAAGATGTCTGCTGTAGTTGTGGTCAGGGAGAATATTTTGCATTATCTAAATCCTCTTAATTTTGTTGAGACTTGTTTTATGACCCAGTACATGGTCAATCTTAGTGAACATTCCATGTTCACTTGAAAGGAATGTGTATTCTGCTGTTGTTGAGTGGTATATTTTATGAATGTCAATCAAGGCAATTATTTTTTAAGTTGTTGATATTTGGGTAAACCTCTATCAAGTTTCTTTCTTTTTTTTTTTTAAATGAAAGCTTATTTAATTATTTATGGCTGTGTTAGGTCTTCGTTTCTGTGCGAGGGCTTTCTCTAGTTGTGGCAAGCGGGGGCCACTCTTCATCGCGGTGCGCGGGCCTCTCACTGTCGCGGCCTCTCGTGTTTCAGAGCACAAGCTCCAGACGCGCAGGCTCAGTAGTTGTGGCTCACGGGCTTAGTTGCTCCGTGGCATTTGGGATCTTCCCAGACCAGGGCTCGAACCCGTGTCCCCTGCATTGGCAGGCAGATTCTCAACCACTGGGCCACCAGGGAAGCCCAAGGCAATTTTTAATAGTGTTGTTCAGATCTTCTATATCCTAACTGACTTTGTGTTTAGTTGTTCTATCATTTACTAAGAGAAGTACTGAAATCTCCAGCCGTAAATGTAGACTTTATTGTTTCCCATTTGAATTCTATTAGTTTTGGCTTCATGTATTTTGAGGCTCTCATTATATGCACATACAGGATTATGATGCCCTCTCGATGAACTGGCTTGGTAACATTCCTTGTTCTGAAGTCTACCTTGTCGAATATTGATATGTATTCTCCAGTTTCCTTGTGATAAGTGTTCATATATCTTTTTTTATTCTTTTACTTTTAGTCTATCTGAGTCTTTATATTCAAAATGGCTTCTTGTTGACAGCATAAAACCAAGCCCTTGATTATTTTTTTTAGCCAAAATGGTCATCTTGCCATTTAATTAGGGCATTTAGCCCACTTACAGTAATGCAATGACCAATATGTTTGAATTTAAATCTACCATCTTGCTATTGGTTTTCTGTTTCCACCTCTCTTCTCTCTCCTTCTGGGACTCTAATTACACAAAAATTATACTGCTTGATATTGTTCCATAGGTCACCAATATGCACGCTCTCTCCCTCTCTGAATCTCTCTCTTTTTTAAAGCTTTTAAAAATCTGTGCTTTATTTAAGCTTGCATTGCTTTATCTTCAATGTCACTAATCTCTTCTTCTGCAGTTACCAACCTGCCCTTAATTCCATCCAGTGTATTTTTCAATCCATATACTGTATTTTTCATCTTTAGAAGTTTCATTTGTGTCTTTTTGTATTTTTCATTTCTCTTCCTATATTCATGTTTTCCTCTATCTTTTGGAATATATAGAACATATTTTTAATACCTGTTTTAACAACACCACCTGCTAATTCCATTATCTTTGTCATTTTCAGATCTGTTTCAATTGATTCGCTTTTCTCTTGTGCAATGGATTAGATTGAATGTTAAACATAGTTAATTTTATGTTTGGGGTGCTGGATTTTGTTGTATTTCTTTAAAGAATATTGAGGCATGCAGTTAAGTCATTTGAGATCAGTTTGATTCTTCTGAGTCTTACTTTTAAAGCTTCGTTTGGGTGAGTCCAAGGAAGCCTTTAGTCTAAGGCTAATTTAGCTCTATTATTAAGGATTTCTGAGGACTCTCTCTGATGCCCTATGTATTTTGAGGTCTAGCCACTCTGGATAGTGGGGATATAAACTATTCCCAGCCTTCTGTGAGCTCTCGGAATTTCTCTGCCTACTGCTTTATAGGGGTACTTATCCCAATCTCATGGACTTTCACCCCACACATTCTCAAACCAGTATTCTGCCAAATATTTGAGACCATCCCTCTGTAGATAGCTGCAACTCCCTCTCTCTCTCTCTCTCTCTTTCCCTCCCTTCTTCCCTCCCTCCCTCCTTCCCTCCAACTTTTTGCTCTCTGTGTTATGTCCTGCAAGTTCTAATGGCCTCAGCCTCCACAAACTTCAATCTGTCTCCACAAACCTCAATCTGTCTCCTCCCCAAGAACAGCTGGGCTCTGTTCAGATTCCCTATCCCTGCTCTGCTGCCTGGAAACTGTCTCCAGGCATTTTGCTGGGCAATCATAGGGCTCACCTCATTTGTTTCCCTTCTCTCAGTGTTCACAGTCCTGCATCGCCTGCTGTCCAAAGTTTGAAAAACAGTTGTTTCATATATTTTGTCCAGTTTTTTTTTTTTAATGATTTCAACCTGAGGGCAATTCTGGATCTCTTACTCTCTCTTGGCAAGAAGTGGAAGTCTCCCACCATCCGAGGATTTAAAAATTAGAAACCAAATAAACCTACGAGGGGCTGCCATCAGCACAAGAACTACAGTTCTTGGAGAGGTGAAGAGGATACCGCTTCTCTCTGGCCCTACCTTGCCCTGACATTAGGAAGCGAAACAGGGTTGATGACACCTGTACAGTTAGGGATGCCCAGGAAGTTTCAGGGACTCTGAGTGAGAAGATGCTTGAATGACAGGACATGTAAGAAGGACACCAGGACTGCAAGACTGGCAATGTATTCAGCAACACTCCTGGACTCTGGTTTGCTAGGACATGTCTCTAAGGGGGTGGGGGGGAAGCCATCAATAAGAAAAGAAAAAGAGATTAAAAGAAAAAATATAAATATGGTAACAAAACCCCTTTCCATCCGGGACTTGTGGAGGTTTTTTTTTTCTCCTAAACAAGTGGCAATGAAATCTTTATTGCACCCAGTCTCCTGGACTCTCTTCTTTTATGCTACATAATGTGTTTGCAAGTTTCTGTCCAGAGGTGAGTTTCCCTGTGCTTTGTCCTATGTGAAACCACTGGTTTCCATGGCAACTGACTGCCAGCTTAGGGCGTCAGATAGGCAGAGGCTCCCTCCGCAGTGCACATCTGGGGACAAGCAGAGGCCTGGGCCACAGGAAGGAACGGGATATGGGGGTAACGATACAACAGTCTCTCCACTAGCCGCAGATCCTCATTCAGCTTTGCACGCTGGGGAGCTGCCGTAAGCATCCGCAGGCTGGCGCTCCTGGGAGGACCTTGCCCACTACTGAGCCCCTTCAGTGGTTGACATTTATAAGGCAGTCTCTGGGCCGGGTGCCATGTCCCAGACCCCAAGGAGCAAGCAGTCCTCAAGAGAGAGAAACCATGGTAAAGTGTGCCTGGGAGGAACATTTATTAAGTGCCGACTATATACCAGGCACTGTTATGGAAATTACATACCTTAAATTTTAATCCTCACAAAAACCCAGTGATTTAGTTCTATGCAAGGCAACTAGAAAAGGTAAAGCCAAGATTCACACATGGGGGCTTCCCTGATGGCGCAGTGGTTGGGAGTCCACCTGCCTATGCAGGGGACACGGGTTAGAGTCCTGGTCCGGGAAGATCCCACAGGCCGCGGAGCAACTAGGCCCATGCGCCACAACTACTGAGCCTGCGCTCTACAGCCCACGAGCCACAACTACTGAGCCCATGTGCCACAACTACTGAAGCCTACACGCCTAGGGCTTGCGCTCCGCAACAAGAGAAGCCACCGCAATGAGAAGTCCGCGCACCGCAAGGAAGAGTAGCCCCCACTCGCCGCAACTAGAGAAAGCCCACATGCAGCAATGAAGACCCAACACAGCCAAAAATAAATAAGTAAGTAAGTAAATAAATAAATAAATAAATAAATAAAATTATTCACACCTGGTTGTGGATCCACCTCAGCCTCCCCTGACCTGCCCAACCTCACAGGTATCGGTCTCTCTGTCTCTTCTCTAAGTCTCTTGTCCAGGTGCCTCAGAGTTTAGAGAACTCTCAGAAAGCCTCTCTGTCTCTGTCTCTGTGTGTGTGTGTGTCTCTCTCTTTCTCTTTCTCTTTCTCTCTCTCTCCCTCTCCCCCCACCCCCACTGCTCTCGGGCCTTGTGGATATCTCTGCCTCAAGTCTCTTCCCTCATTCTGGAGACGAATGTGTCATTGAACTCAAACCGCTGGAACATGAATTAAACATAGGAACAAATCCCAGTGCAGCCTCTGAGCCCCGTGCTGTGCAGCAATAGCATTAATGAAGGGTCACACCATCCCATCTCCTCTTAATTCTCTGAAATCCCACCTACTTTGTCCAGACAGCAGGAGGAAAGAGCTGACATCCGAAAACTGAAAGACCCTCGGGGAGAGAGAAGCTCTTTCAAAATAGCTACCATGGCGGGAAGTCTCCCCGAGGCTGAGCGTTCCCCGGGCCGATGGGAGCCAAGGCCTCCACCTGGATGGCCTCAGAGGCTGAGCCCACAGGGGGCTCAGCTAAGGAAAACTCAAGCTTATAAAGTCAAATGCTGCGCTGTCACCAAGGTCAGGGTGGGCTAACGAAGCCAGGCTCAGTTCATCAGCACACGCTGCCTCGCCTGAGACTTGCCCATCAGATGGGCTGTAGGTGCTGACTTTCCCTCCCTGTTTCCCTTCTCCTGTACTGACCATGCTTGGTACCCACACAGCATCAGATGCTGCAGGGGCCTTCCATCATACTGTCTGACTCCTTGTTTTATAAATGAGAATCCAAGGCTGAGAGAGGGGGAGTGAAGACCAATGAATGGGTCACACAGCAACTCAGAAATGGGGCCAGGACTTGAACCCAGGTCTGAACATGGGGTCAATGGCCTATGGGGCTGTCATTATGCCAGGCCAAGACACTGGCCATCCTGTGAAAGGGAAAAGACCCAGGTCCTAGATGCCCTGGAGACTCTAGGAGAACAGCCTTTATACAACAGATCTAGGATGGAAATGCCTCCCGCAGGCCTGGGAAAAGCCGTGTGAGATCTGATAGGTGTGGCCCCATACAGATTGAAGGCCAAGGGGTGGGAGGCCTTCTGGGCACCAGGAGACAAAGGATCATCTAGGGCCCTGGCTCTTGCCATGGGCATGATGGGCTGCCAGTATAGCTACTGAGCCTGGCCAAGTCTCTTGACCCTCACCTCCTCTGTGATATGGGGGAGCAGTGTACCCACTTCTTCGGTTGGCTGCGAGTACAGACCTTGATGAGTTATTAAAGGCGGCTTGCCGGGTCCAGGCACATGTACAACCTCTATAATAGTGTAAATACACACCCTCCCCTCACAACTATTGCATCCCCACAGGGGCCAGCACTCATATGGGAACTCCGCAGCTCACAGAGAGTTCTGCAGCCGTTTCCTTTCCAAGTGGTTCCTAGGTCTCTCCTAACCCCAGCAGCTTTGTGTCCTGGGTTGCTGCCATCACTCGTGGGCCAGCACCCTGTTGCCACTGCTACCAAAGCTGACCGACTTGGATGCTTTCATTTGTACAAGACACACACATCACATACTATACACATACATCACATACACACACACACACACACATATTAGAATCTTCATTCAACTTTATTGAGGTATGATTTGTATACAACGGAATTCACTCATTTTTTCCTCTTCTTTTTTTCACCTTTGTTAAGGTATAACTGACAAATAAAATTAAGATGTTTAAAGTGCACATCGTGGTGCCTTGATATATGTATACATTGTGAAAAGATTCTCCTCACCTAGTTAATTATCACAGCCATCGCCTCATATTTTTGTCGTTTTTCCTTTTTGGTGAGAGCATAGAACATTAAGTTCTACTCTCTTAACAAATTTTAATTATATAATACAGGGTTATCAGCCATATTCACCATGGTATACATTAGCACCTCAGACCTTATTCATCTTATAACTAAAAGTGTGTACCCTTTTACCAACCCCTCCCTATTTCCCCCCGCCCAGCCCCTGACAACCACCATTCTGCTCTGTTTCTGTGAGTTTGACTTTTTTTTTTGGATTCCACATATAAGTGATTCCATGTAGTATTTATCTTTGTCTGGCTGAATTCACTTAGCATAATGCCTTCAAAATGCATTCATATTGTTGCAAATTGCAGGGTTTCCTTCTTTCTCATGGCTGAATAATATTCCATTGTATATATATACCACACTTCTTTATCCATTCATCTGTCGACAGACAGGTTATTTCCAAATCATGGCTATTGTGAATAATGCTGCAATCAACACAGGAGTACAGATATCTCTTCGATATCTTATTTTCATTTCCTTTGGATATATACCCGGAAGTGGGATTGCTGGATCGTATGGTAATTCTATTTTTAATTTTTTGATGAACCTCCATACTGTTTTCCACAATGGCTATAGCAATTTCTATTCTCACCAACAGTGCACAAAAGTTCCCTTTTCTCCACATCTTCAGCAGCACTTGCTGTCTCTTGTCTTTTTGGTGATAGCCATTCTAATAGGTGTGAGGTGATATTGTGGTTTTGATTTGCATTTCCTTGATAGTTAGTGGAAGCAGTCTACAGATTAAATGTAATCCTTCTCAAAATTCAAATGGCATTTTTCACAGAAAAAGAAAAAACAATCCTAAAATTTGTGTGGAATCACAAAAGACCCCAAATAACCAAAGTAAATTTGAAAAAGAAGAACAAAGCTGGATGCATCACACTTGTTGATTTCAAACTATATTATGAAGCTATAGTAATCAAACAGTATGGTATTGGCATAAAAACAAGCACATAAATCAATGGAACAGAATAGAGAGACCAGAAATAAACCCATGCATATGTGGTGGACAATTTATGACAGAGGAGCCAAGAGTATATCATGGTGCTGGGAAAACTGGATGTCCACATGTAAAAGAATGAAACTGAAATCTTATCTTACACCACACACAATGACACCATAAAACTCCCAGAAGAAAACATAGGTGATAAGTTCCTTGACATTAGTATTGGCAATAATTTTTTTTGGATTTGACACCAAATGCAAAGGCAACAAAAGCAAAAATAAATGAAGTGGGACTATATCAAGCCAAAAAGCTTCTGCACAGCAACAGAAACCATCAACAAAATAAAAAGGCAATCTATGGAATGGGAGAAAATATTTGCAGATGCTGATAAGGGCTTAATATCCAATATATATAAGGAACACATACAAATCAATAGCAAAAAAATAACAATCCAATTTAAAAATGTACAGAGAAACTGATCATGTTTTTTCAAAGAAGACCTACAAATAGCCAACAGGTACATGAAAAGGTGTTCAACATCACCAATCAGCAGAGAAAATGCACTCATTTTTAAACAGCTTTATTGAGATATAATTTACATACACTATACAATTCACCCATTTAAAATGTACAATTCAATGTTTTTTAGTGTATTCACATAGTTGTACAACCATCACCACAATCAACTTTAGAACATTTCATCACCTCCTTCCCCCAAAAAGCCCATCTGTATTAGCAGTCACTCCCCATTTCTTCCAACCCCCTCCCCTCATACAACCACTAACCTACTTTTGCCTCCATAGGTTTGCCTATTCTGAATATTTCATAAACGTGGAATCATATAATATGTGACCTTTTGTGTCTGTCTTCTTTCACCTGGCATAATATTTTTTTAAGATCCACCTGTGTTGTGGTGTATGTTGGTACTTCATTCCTTTTTACTGACAAATAGTATTCCATTGTATAGATGTACCACATTTCATTTATCCATTCATTCTTTGTTTCCGCGTTTTGGTTATTATGAATAATGCTGTTAAAAACTTCGTGTAGGGCTTCCCTGGTGGCGCAGTGGTTGAGAGTCCGCCTGCCGATGTAGGGGACACGGGTTCGTGCCCCGGTCCGGGAAGATCCCACATGCCGCGGAGCGGCTGGGACTGTGAGCCATGGCCGCTGAGCCTGTGCGTCTGGAGCCTGTGCTCTGCAGCGGGAGAGGCCACAACAGTGAGAGGCCCGCGTACCACAAAAAAACAAAACAAAACAAAACAAAAAAACTTTGTGTACATGTTTTTGTATGGACATATGCTTTAATTTCTCTTGGGTGTATACCTAGAGGTAGAATCGCTGAGTCACATGTTAACCCCATATGTTTAACCTTTTGAGGAACTGCCAGACTATTTTCCAAAACAGCTAAACCACTTCACAGTCCCAACAGAAATGGATGAAGTTCCAATTTCTCCACATCCTCACCAACATTTATTATTATGAGTCTTTTTTTTTTTTTTTTTTTGTGGTACGTGGGCCTCTCACTGTTGTGGCCTCTCCCGTTGCGGAGCACAGGCTCCGGACGCGCAGGCTTAGCGGCCATGGCTCACGGGCCCAGCCGCTCCGCGGCATGTGGGATCTTCCCGGACCGGGGCACGAACCCGCGTCCCCTGCATTGGCAGGCGGACTCTCAACCACTGCGCCACCAGGGAAGCCCTATTATGAGTCTTTTAAATTATACTCATCCTAGAGAATATGAAGTGGTATCTGATTGTGTTTTTGATTTTCATTTCCCTAATCCCGTGGTTAATGATGTTAGGTATCTTTTCATATGCTTATTGGCCATTTGTCTATCTTTGGAAAAATGTCTGTTGAGATCCTTTGCCCATTTTTAATTGGATTATTTGTCTTTTCATTATTAATTTGTAGTAGTTCTTTACATAGTCGAGGTACAAGTCCCTTATCAGATATATGGTTTGCAAACACTTTCTCCCATTCTGTTGGTTGTCCTTTCACCTTCTTGATAGCATTCTTCTGAGTTTTTAATTTTGAAAATGTCCTATTTCCTATTTTTTCTTTTGTGATTTGTGCTGCAGTTTTCACACCTAATAAGGCTTTGCCCACCCCAAGGTCACAGAGATGCACTCCTCTATTTTCTTCCATGAGTTTTACAGTTTTAGCTATTATATTTAGGCTTACGATTCATTTTGAGCTAATTTTTGTGTATAACATGAGGGAAAGATCCAACTTTATTCTTTTGCATGTGGGTATCCAGTTGTCCCAGGACCAATTATACCCATTTTTAATGATACGATTCAATGAGTTTTAACAAATATATATACTCACATCTCATTCCATCATCCCCCAGATTTGCCTGTGCCCATTTGCAGTCCATTTTCCCAACCCCAGCCCTGGCTATCACAGATCTACTTTCAGTCATTATAGATTAGATTTGCCTTTTCTATAATTTTATATAAAAGGAATCACAGTATACACTCTTCTGTGTCTGGCATCAGCCATTATATTTTCATCATTTAATCCTCCTGTATTAGGGTTCTTCAGAGAAACAGAACCAATAGAATGTGTGTGGGGTGGAGGAGGGGGAGTGAATCAATTTTAAGGAATTGGCTCACATGATTGTGGAGGCTGGTAAGCCCAAAATCTGAAGCATAGAATGGTAAGTTAGAGACCCAGGGATCTAGGGAAGAGTTGCTGTTGCAGCTCAAGTCCAAAAGCAGTCTGCTGACAGAATCCCCTCTTCCTTGGGGGAGGTCGGCCTTTTTCTATTAAGGCTTTCAACTGATTTGATGAGGCCCACCCACATTATGGAGGGAACCTGCTTTACTCAAAGTCCGCTGATTTAAATGCTAATCTCATCTTTAAAAAATACCTTCAGCAATGTCTAGACTGGTGTTTGACCAAATATCAATACCACAACCTAACCAAATAGACACATAAAATTACCCATCATGCCTCCCAGCAGCCCTGTGAGGTGGGCATTACCATCCCTATTTTGCAAGTGAGAAAACTGAGACCCAGAGATGCTAATGGATAGGTCCTGCGCTCATAAGAGGCGGAACGGAGACTCAAGCTAGTGCTATTTCTATATCCTCATGCTCACCTGTTCCCAGTTCCGATCCATTTGTGGATCAAGAAGGATTTGCCATGTTTATCTATGACTGTATTTATCAGACCTGAACACCTTTCTCTGGGGTTTGTATCTGCAGAGCTGACCTTCGATGCTCCTTCTTCCCCCTCTGTGGAGCATGAAGCAGAGGAGGAGGGTTACACGGCCCAGCATCCTCCACCCCCGCAGGCCCTGCGGCAAGATCCCCTGGTTTTCGTACCCAGATACCCCCTTTCTTCCTCTTGCCACCAGACCTCCTTGCTTCCTGCTCCTTTCACTGTCTGCCTCATCTCGTGGGCTGCGGTCCCTCAGCTACAAAGAGAAACCAGGGGTCTCCTGCCCACCGCAGGTCACCCGCGCTCCTCCCCTGACTCTGATGTGCTCTCCCTCTTTATTTCCTTCTCAGTGGGTAGTATCTTCTCCCCTCATCCCTCCTGGCCTCCTGTCTGGCTGCCATCCCACAGTCCATTTTATAATTCTGCTGAAAAGCAAAATCTCTAGATCGTTATTTCCTCAAGCTCAGAGACCTGAGGGGGTCTCTGACGTACAGGGGTCCAGGAAGTACAGTCCTAACATGTGCTCAGAAAAAGGAGAGTCAGAAATATTTGGCAAATAGCACTAAGGACCACCACAATTATTCAGCTCCCTCTTGATTTCTTCAACAGCAAGATGGGATTCACTGCTTCCACCTTGTACTTAACTAGAAGTTGGGGTGATCACTGAGGCCACACAGGCTGCTAGAGGGCTGAGCTCTCCCAGGGTCCCTGAGCACAAATCTGCTATTCTAAAGCCTCCTGGGTCCTCTGCAGAGCTGGGGCTTGGGGAGGGGACAGTGGGGTCCCTGGCGGGGGCCAGGAGATAATGAAGACCTCGTGCTCCAGCCCTAAGCCCCAGGGAGTTGGCCCTGAACCTTCAAGGCATCCTCCTGTTGAGACCCAGCAGATATTAAAAATGAAGATAGCCAAGCAGGGTTACAGAACTCGTGGCTTATTTTATTTATTTATTTATTTATTTATTTATTTATTTTGCGGTACGCGGGCCTCTCACTGCTGTGGCCTCTCTCGTTGCGGAGCACAGGCTCCGGACGCGCAGGCTCAGCGGCCATGGCTCACGGGCCCAGCCGCTCCCCGGCATGTGGGATCTTCCTGGACCGGGGCACGAACCCATGTCCCCTGCATCGGCAGGCGGACTCTCAACCACTGCGCCACCAGGGAAGCCCTCGTGGCTTATTTTAAATGTTTGCATTTAACTAATTAATGCTCTTGCCACCTACCCACAGCCCATGACTGATGTATAACCTCATTGGGAAATAACTCTAAAAGTCTAGACATGATGCCTTTCACATGTGTGAGACCGCCTCTGACGAGGGGGGAGTGAAGACGCAGGAAAGGGACCTCGGTGTTGAGACTTCTTGGAAAGTTCCCCCTGTGAGCTCCAGCCTCGTCTTGCAGGAAGCTGGCTGTGGCTTCAATCTCGTTGTTATGGCGTCAGTTCAGCCCTATTTCATGTTTAAAGGGACTGTTCAGTCTGGGCAGGGCACACAGCTGGGACTGAAGCAGCCCTGAAATCTCCCAATGAGTCTCTCATCAGGCCTGCAATTTCCTCCATTAGCAAGTCCGTCACTCCTTTGGGACAAGGCTCTGGCTTTTGGGGGAGGGAGGTGATGGAGAGGGAGAGGCCGAGAACTGCAATGGGCCCTGAAAGTCCCTGACACTTTAGGTAGAATTAGCTCAGTGTAAAAGCTTCTGGCCACCCTGGAGGGTCCAGGGCCAGGCGTGGAGGGGGCCTCACAGTGACCCAGACTCAGTCTCTGCGGGTTCATCTTGTCCTTTCATCTTCTGCTTCTGCCCTTCTCTGCCAACCCTACCTGTCCCCTCTCCCCAGGCTCTCACTGGTTCCTGACCTTGCTCCAAGCATATCTGGTCCACCCCAGCCATGCACAGAAATACCCTTCTTTCATTCATCATTCACTAATTTATTTAAATTCACTCAAAATTTATCGAACATTTATTGACTGCTGAGTGTAACCCTGGCACTGTGCTGGGCCCTGGAGCCTTGATCTATAGCCTTGATCAGAGCAGACATGGCCCCCACCCCCATAGACCTTCAACTGGCATGATAGGGAAAGACCTTAAAATCACAACTACAACAACCCAATTTAAAAAATAATAATGGGTAAAACTTTTGAACAGACGCTTCACCAAAGATATATGCATGGCATAAAGGCAACTAAAATGAAAAGATGCTCAACATCAGTAATCATTAGGGAAATGTAAATTAAAACCACAGCGGGATACCACCACACACCTGTTTGAATGGCTACAACCAAAAAGACTGCCCATCCCGACTCCTGTCGAGGAAGTGGCTGAACTAGGACTCATTTGCACTGGCAGGAGTGTAAGATGGTGCAGCCACCTCGGCAAACTGCTTGGCAGTTAGTTAAGAAGTGAAACTTGCACCTATTATATAATCCAGCCATCCCACTCCTAGATATTTACTCAAGAGGAATGAAGACATACGTTTGTACAAAGACCTGTACATGAATTTTAACTGAAGTTTTATTTGTAACAGCCCAAACCTGGAATCACCCAGGTAACCATCAAATGGTCACCATATACCAATGGTGATATGTCCAGAAATGAAATACTACACTGCAATAAAATGGAATCACTGATAGACACGACGGTGCAGATGAATCTCAAAGTCATTGTGCTGAGTGAAAGTGTATATACTATAGCATAAGATGTGTCTATACTCTAGGATCGTCCAGTTATTCTAGGAAATTCTAGAAAATACAAACCAGAAAGCAGATCGATTGTTGATGAGATGGGGGAAGGGTTGGGAGGGAGGAATCATAGGGGGTCATGTGCTAACATTTTAGGGAAGACGGGTAGGTTCATTATCTTAATTTCAATGATGGTTTAACAAGCGGAAATATATGCTAAAAGTAACAAGTTTTACACTTTAAACATGTGCAGGCCAATAAAGTGGTTTTAAAAATTACAGCTGCACAATGAATCACTTAATTACAGGTGAAATAAAGAGCTACAAGAGAGGCAACCCGAACACTCAGAATTTATGACACAAAGAGCCACCTTCGTCTGGGGGTTGAGAAGCACTCCGGGCAGAGCGAGGTTTAGGTTGAGATGGGAATGATGTGTCGGAAATAGTCCAGGGAGCAGAGGGGTGAGGTGTAGAGATACTGGGGGAGAAAGACCAATCCTGGTGGAGGAAACCAAGTGCGTCAGGGCCCTGGGCGTTTGGGAGGCAGCGTGGTGAGAGGAGCTCAGGGCCTCAAGCCTGTTTGATCTTGTCCAGATGTCCAGTTGTTTTGGGCAACAGACACCTCACATGAGGACCTTTAACCTCTTCATTGCTCTGGCTGGTCCCAGAATCATAACATGATGGGGTCCCCCGTTCTAGCCTGGGAACTGATGTCTACACGGGGTCTACGCTGAGCCCTGAACCTACCCCGTGCCTGGTGAGGGCTTCCAAGGCACAGCTGCCCTCCCTCCGGCACGCAGGGCTGGCAGCCTGACCATTCATTCCTTCAGCGCTTGGAGCGGCCGGCCACCCTTGTTTCTGGAACTTCGGTTAGAATCCCAGCTTAGTCACTCACCAGTTCTGCAACCCCCCTGGGCCTCAGTTTCCTCATCTGTAAAACGAGGATGAAAATAACAGGGGTTCACTGGATTGTTATGAGAATTAAATGAGCTGACATTTATAAAGCACTTAGAAGAGTGCCTTATTCCTTTTGCTATATATAAAATGAAATTCTGTTCTACCCAATAAATACCGGGAACCGCTCCGGGGAGGGTGGTGATGTGTCAGGGAGGAGGTGATGTGTCGGGTAGCAGTGGGAGCAGCTCGCCTGACCTCTCTAAGTTTGAGGGCAGGGGTGTCTCTTCCAGCTCAGATAGACCAGGACACTTCAGTTCTGTGACTTCAGGCAATTTTGGCATCGGAAGTCTTCATCGTTCCTCCTATCTGGCCATGAGGTCCCCATTGAGATCTCTCTGCCTGGAGCAAACTCCTTGATCCCCCAGAATTTCCCAGTCTTTGTCACACGCGCGCGTGTGTGTGTGTGTGTGTGCGCGCACGTGCACCTTTGCTTGTGGATGCTGGGACCACTAAAGGATGGATTCTTTCTCTGTCTTGCTTTCTGTTTTATCCTTTGTTTTTCGCCAGCTCAAAAAAGAAGGAGCAAAATGCCTCTGCTTGGGGCTAGCTTTTCCGTCCAAGCTGCAGCAGGTTACCTTCCAGTCGTTTGTAAATGGAAAACAGCCCCTTCTTCCATCAGCGGGCTCACAACCATATAACGTCCCATCTGATCCTCAACCCCTTGTGCAGCTGGCAGAGCTACAGATGAGGAAACTGAGGCTCGGAGAGCTAAGGGCACTTGTGCTTGGTGACATACCTGCTATAAAGAATCCCCGTCAACCCCATGACTTGCTATGCATGCGTGGGCTGTATGATTTACAAAAGACCTCCACATCCAGTCCCACGTAGGAGCATCACCAAACCCTCCCAGGGCAGAATAGGGCAGCTATTATTATTCCTGATTTACAGATGGGAAAACAAAGGCTTGGAAGATCAGTGCTATTTCCCACATTCCATGGCTAGTGGGTTCAGTTAAATTCAACAAACATTTATTGAGGACCCACGATGTGTCAGCCCCTGTTATAGGTCTTCGGGAATAAAAAAGAACCAGACAAGGCTTCCCACCCTTGAGGAACTAATTTTGGGTTAAGGTGGTAGGTGCCGTGAGGGTGGTTGCTCTGCGGACTCTGGGGCAGCGCACGGAGGAGGGCGTTCTGGAAGAGGTGACATCTGAGCTGAGTCTTGAAGGATGAGACCAGGTCAGTAAAGGTGGGAAGCACATTTGAACATCTGGAACTGAAAGATAAGCTTGAGGTAAACACAGGTATGTGGTGTGTGGTTATATGTGTGTATGTGGTGTGGTGTGGTGTGGTGTGTGTGTGATGGAATATATGTGGTGTGGTGTGTGTGTGTGTGTGTACATGTGTGGTATGGTATGTGCGGAGTGTGTATACGTGTGGTATGTGTATGTGTATGGGGTGGTGGCTGTGTGGTGTGTGTACACGTGCACACGTGTGCAGACCCGCATGACAGCCGTGTCAGATGTTTAGCAGATCTCAGTGGTCGGAGAGTGGTCTATGAAATCAGACAACCTAGGTTCAAATTCTGCCTCCATTACTTACAGTTATTTGACCTTGGGGACATTACAAAATATCCCTGTGCCTCAGTTTTTCCCGATAGGCAGGGATAATGATAGTGCCTATTTCAAGGCATTAGTGTGGTTATTAGGCAGTACTTGAAAAGCTCCTCCTAATAGCACTTGGCATATAGCGAGCATTCAATAAACATTAACTGTTATTTCACTAGCGCTGACAGAACTTTCCAGACCCATTCCTCAAAGGACTTCTGAAAACTCACACTGGAAAAGAATCACAAGGCCACTGGGCTCAGGTGCTGTCCATCATATTTGCCCTAGAAACAGACCAAGAACAAGGAATGACCTCAGATTGGGAAGTGACCTCAGAAGGCAGAGGGCCCAGAGAGAGAAAAAGAGCAAAGTCAGGCGGGAGGAAAGTGCATTCAGAGCGTGTTCAGGAAGCAGCAAGTCTAGAGGTCTTTATTTAAGGGAAAGACTATTATATAAAAGGAGATAACCTTAACCTTATTCCATTTGACTCTTGCTCCGGAGGCCAGACAAGGGCAAAACGGACTAATGAAGAAAAGTTTCAGCATTAGTCAGAGCAATGGAATGGGTTGCCTTAAAGATAGTGAGCTCTCTGTCACTTGTGCTTTCTGTTTTGGGGTATTTCAAGCAGAAGCTGGAAGACCATCTGTCCTACCCTGCATTGGATAGCCAGGATCATCTCTGAAGTCCCAGTGAGCCACTGAGCTAGCTCGTGTGGTGGAACCAGAAATGCACAGAATGGGGAGAAAGAGAGTAGCCCAAAAATGAGTACCAGGAGATGAGGCTGAAAAGGAGTACTGGACTGCCTGTCATCGGCCATTAAGTCTCATCCCTTTGGATTAGGGATTGTCTGTTATAGAAATCTAAAGAATGATAGATAGTCCTATCAGTCATTTTCACTTTAGTATAAATTAGATACACTGATCATTTTCTCCATGACAGCTGACTAATGATAGAAGAGGATAGAAGATACCAAATGAGGAGAAAGAAGGACATGAGAATAAAATGGGCAGGGCTCTAAGGCAAACTTCATTCATCTCAATTTTGCCAAAGAATAGCCTTGACAGCAGCCAAAAAGGAAAGAAAAATAAATACTCAGTGGTGAACTCTTGCCATCATTTATTCATTTCAGCAACCAACTCTGGAGTACCGACTACATACTACGCTGTGTGCAGGGCAGTGGGGACACTGGATGAATCAGACACAGCTCCAACCCCTAGGCTACTAGCAAATAGACATGGAAATCACAGTCATAAGCCAGCATGGCCAATGCCAGGATGCAAAGATGTGCTCAGCAGGAGATGCTCTTTCCCATCAACCCCACCCCAGGCCTTTCTCTCAGAACCACTCCTTCCTCCCGAGAGGAATAGATTAATATGACACCCATTTCACAGACAGCTAAACAGAGACCCGAAGAACAACCTCTTTGGGAATCAGCAGAGTCAGGACTAGAACAGCACCAACTCCAGAGCTAGGCCCCTTTTCCCAAACACAAGCACATTCCTTGGGGTGGGTTCCGGAACATCCCCCAGCCCACGGGTGGGTGGACTTGCTGGCCGCCCTCCTTCCTTCCCCTGCTCCCTCTCCAGGGTAAGGCAGACAGACCATGACTGTTGCAGTGAGGGCCTGTCTGAGGCTCTGGGCGGGTGGATAATTAGAATCTGAGAGAAGCCATCTGCTTCGGGCCCTTGGGGGACTTGGGCGGGCCAGGATAGACCCGACGCTGCAGGCAGCTCTCTCGATGGACCCCCAATGTGCAAAGGGTTTAAACATCTCTGACCATAAGTAGGCCTGGCTGCCTCTCCAGCTGCAGGGACTTGAGTGGAGACTAGGGGCTTGGTCAGGTCTTTATTTCCTGGGTACTCTACTTTCTCGGGGTCCTGGGGCAGAGCTGCAGGGATGCGGGCAGGTGGATGGGGAGGGTAGGCCAAGGTTACCAAGGGCCATCATGATACTGCAGAGATGGGAGAGATGGAGGCCCATACCACATGGGCCCCTCCTCTTTCCAGAGGCCCAGGGAAAGGGCAAGAGTGGGCTAAGTTCCCACTGTAAGACACCATCTTCAAGGGTCATCTCACCCCTTGCTGGGAAGAGGAGGGTCAGTTGGGGGCAGCAGGGGGAAGGAGGAAGTGGTGATCAGGCTGGGCAGCGAAGCCCTGGGCTCATCAGGAAATCCTACCCCACGGCACAAAGAATTTTACCCGCATGACCTTGCCTTATCTTTCCAACCTCTAAGGCTGGTATATAGATGAGGATTCTAGGACCCAGAGAGGTTAAGTAACTTGCAAGGCCGCACAGCTATTAAATGTCTTTACACGCCCAAGAGGCAGTGCATAGCAGTGGTGAGCCCATGAGCACCAAGGCTGGACTGTGGTCTGGGTTCCAGCCCAGCTCTGCCACTTACAGGCTGTGTGAACTTGGGCAACTTGCTTTTCTGAGCCTCACTTAGCCCCCCTTTGAAAATGGGGATAATAGTACCCACCTTGTGGTGTTGTGAAGATTACATGAGTTGAAATGGGTAAAGGACTCAGAGTTGTGCCTTGATAACAAGGCAAGTTCCTGATAAATGTTAGCTGTTGTTATTACCACAGCACAACAGCCTGGGGAATCCTTTGAAAAGATAAGTCTGATCATTTCACTGCACTGTTTACGACACCCGATGGCTTCTCCTCCACCCAGAACAAAGGCTCAAGTCCTAAGCATGGGCTCTGACTGACCTCTGTCACCTCCTTGGCCTCTCTCCCCCCACCCCTGACCTGGCAGTCTCCTGCCCCAGGGCCTTTGCTCTGGTTCTTCCCTCTGCCTGGAACACTCTGTCTCCAGATATTAGCATGGCTCCTCCTTCCAGCATCTACTCCAGTGTCATCTTCTCTGTGAGGTCTGTCCTGACACCCTCTTCAAAATTGTCACCACCACCGCCTTCTCTGAAGCGTTCATTGCCAGCAAACACTCCAAAAGATGGTTTGCTTATTCTGTTAGTTATGACCATGTCTGTTTCTGAAAACAGTTCATCAAGGCGGGGATGTTCGTTTGTCCTGATCTCTGCTATGTCTCCAGCCTGGAGCATTTCCTGACACAAAGTGGGACCCTGGGAAATATGAGTTGAATGAATGAATGAACGAATGAATTACTACATGCATCCGTCCCTACACTTGAAAGCCAGGAGTCTAACACCAGGGAGACCAAGTCCCAAGGGCCAGAGGCGGGCCTGGAGGGGAGCAGAGCCAGGAGGTCAGGGCAAGGCGAGGACAGAGCAGAGGAAGGTAGAATGACACCATATCACAGCCCCTCTCCTGTAGCCTGAACCCCACACCCAATACCCAGCACATGGTGGACACCTGTGAAATGCTTGTTGGAAGAATGGCAGGCAAGGAGGAGGGAAGGGCACTTACCAAACACATACCAGGTGCTAAAAAAAATCAACCAAGATATTCATTCATTCACAGACAAGCCACTGAACACAGCCCTGTGCGAGGCACTTTTCTAGGTCCGCAGGAGCCTACACTCTGGATAGGGACAGAAAATTGTGTAGTTCATGATCCCTGCCCTCTCCAACATCACAATCTTGTGACAAGAAAGACACTAACCAGCTCTATATGTTGTATATTAACACCAGACCCATTTCACAAGATGAGGGAGTGGAGGTTCAGGACATTTAGGGGTCTTGGCTGCTGGGTCGCAGAGCCAGGTCTAGAATCAGCTGGGTCTGCCTGGCTCCAAACCTTCTTCCTCCTCGCAGTTGAGTGTGGCTGCTGTCCAGTGCTCAGGGGAGGGGGGGTGTGGTCGTCGCGACCGGGGCAGCGGGAAGGCAGGAGGAATGGCCCAGGAGAAGGAGCAGAGGGGTAACACAGGGAGCCAGTTCCAGGCCAGGAAGAAAGTTGTTTGAAGGTGCAGCAGAAGAAGTGAAATCAGAGAGTGGGAGGAAACCAACGGCAGACTGATGGCTTCGGATTTCTGCTTCAGGCACTAGGGAGCCAGTGAAGGTCTGTGAGCACAGGGCTCTTGAAGAGCGGCCTGGAGGCTTGCATCAGACTAATGAGAACCCTGTGGCAAGAGGGAGGCCTGGCCGGAGGCTGTCACAATGGGCAAGGAAGGAGGTAGGAAGAGCAGGGCTAAGGACATCAAAGGGGAAGGACTGAGGGGCCTGG
Source organism: Orcinus orca (assembly GCF_937001465.1). Classification (NCBI taxonomy): domain Eukaryota; kingdom Metazoa; phylum Chordata; class Mammalia; order Artiodactyla; family Delphinidae; genus Orcinus; species Orcinus orca. Next base: position 14,616,442 of record NC_064566.1, on the reverse strand, counting down.
AGGCCAGCAGAGCCTGGAGGCGTGAGGCCGAGTGTCCTTAAGGTAATGGCTTGGATGGAAACCAGAAATCACAAGGTGTTCTGCCCCAGTCATTGAAAATGTCCTGAGTCAACCACAGCTATAAAGAAAGAAAAATGCAGAACTGACATTTACGAAGCCCCTGGGATGGGCCTAGGACTGCCTGGACACCCTCGTGCTTCGTCGCATGTGAGTCTCACCCCCACTGTATGCAGAAGGTGATTTTTCACAACTTTATGGAGGAATATTTTACATATTCTAAAATCTACCCAATTCAAGTTTACAATGCTATGATTTTTAGCACACTTACCAAAGTTTTAGAACATTTTCATCCCCCCCCAAAATCCCTCAAACCCATTTTATGTTAATCCCTGTTCTACCCCCTCCCTGCCCGAGGCCTACTTTCTGCCTCTATAGATTGGCTTTTTCTAGACATTCTTTATAAATAGAATCACACAATATGTGGTCTCTCATGTTTGGTTTCTTTCAAATAGCATAACGGTTTTGAGGTTCATCTCTGTTCTCGCACGTATCAGTAGTTTCTTTCTAAGGCTGAATCGTATTCCATTGTATGGGTAGGCCACGTTTTGTTTATCCATCCACGAATTGATAGACATGTATTTTTGGCTCTTATGAATAATGAATAATGCTGCCATGAACGTTCATGTACAGATCTTTGTGTGACCTACGTTTTCATTTCCCTTGGATGGAATGGAATTGCTGGGTCCTATGGAAAGTTTCACTTTTTAAGAAGTGTGCACAGTCTTGGCCCATCATGAAGTGATGCTATCAGCTAGAAATGCCTGAGGGCCCTCACCTGGGCCCGCACTACTTGTAGGGACCCCCACAGACATTTCCCCAACTGGAGCCAGTGCTGTGGCTGGATGGATCCTTGTGGTTCTTATTATGATTGTAAGATGCAGCTCAGCTCAGAAACCACCATCAGGGAACTTCAAAAAAAAAACCCAACGTTTATTACTCACAAGCCCTGCAGGATACGCAGCACACCCGGGGCCACTCAGCGAGGTCACAGGAAGAATGAGAGAGACAGGGAGGGAGAGAGAGAGAAAGAGGAGCTGGGGTTGAGGATGGGTTTCGCAGGTTCACTCTTTATTGGTGACTTGAAAACATAAGAACAGGAATTAACGTGGGAAGGGAAAAAGCAGGGTCACTTCAGCAATCAATCGTCTGGGTCACCCGGGGATTTTCCAAAGGAGAACTTCATCGGTGGGCAGCCTGGCTCTGTATCTATCTAGCTGTGTAGCTGGCAATGTGCTTATTCAAGTCGAGGTCTTTGAAATGGATGTCTCTGCCACTGAAAGCTTGATGTCAAGCACTTACATTACAATCCAAAAAAACCTAACGGTCAGGTACTTACACTACAGAGGTGATACCATCATTTTTCCTAGAAGGATACTGAAGTTCAGAGAGGTCAAGTGAATTGCCCTGTGACACCAGCTCATAGCCCAGTGAGGGAAGTAGATTGACGAAAATCATAGGCTCTATATGTCACTTGGTAGAAGTTGCTTTCGAAAAGGATCTCCCTCATGGACCTATCCACTGTCCTGTGCCAGCAAGTCCACCGTTAGCACATCTACCATTGTGTTAAGCATTGCGCCTCTTCATTCTCAATTGCAAGGTGAATTCCCCGGCCATGGGGATGTGTTAATTCCCACAAGACCTTTCTGTAAATGATCTCCAGCCATCGAGCCTGGAGCCTGCAAAAGGAGGAGAAAATGACCAGCAAGGTGTAATGAGGGCCTGGGAAAGAGGCAAAGATGTTTGCCTGGGCTGGTCCTTCAATTTCATTCAATTCACATTCACTGGGTGTCTACCCTGGGCCAGGCCCTGTGCTGGGCACTTAGAGGGAGACAGGGCAAATCAGACCTGACCCTGCTCTTAGGGAGCTCACAGCCCATTGGGGCAAGTGGATTCACCATCATACACCAGAGAGGTGCGATCTTGGGGTAGACATCAGGCTCCGAGAGCCAGAGCAGAAAGTGACAAATTCCCACTGGGGAGATGGGAAATTCTTCCTGGATGAGGTAGCATTTGGATGGAGGCTGAGGAAGGGCTTTCGAGGCAGAGGGCTCAGCACGAGTGGCAGGGAAATTCAGGGTGGACCCTCAGGCATCTCCCATAGCTTGGAGATTGAAAACCGAGGTTAGAAGATTGAACACTCAAATGCCCGAGGGGCGGAATGACCACAGGGACCAGTGAATCCAGCCAGACAGGCAATGTCGTGAGCTGGGGTAGCAGCACCCTGTCTAGCTGGTAGCTGCTCTTCAGCTTGGGTCAATTGTCACTACGTGGGAATACAGGCTCAGTATTGCCATCTTCGATGTTTCCAAAGAAACTCCCCCCAAAAACAAACAAACAAACAATATTGATGTGAAATATCCAGATTTGGCAGCGCCAGAAATACTTTTGAAATTCTTTAAACTCACGTATGGTACAGACTTTGCCCAAGGGCCTCCAGTCTGCAACCCCTGGCCAACTTGCAGTGTCCTGGTGATGCCTGCTCTCCCAACCCTCTCTTGGTCTTTGAGGAAAGACCTGCCAGAGAGAGGGCTGGCCCTCCTGCCTGAGCCTTCCTCCTGCTCAAAAGCGATTGGCTGTGCCAAGAGCCAATCAGAACACAGAAACGGGGGGGGGGTGGCAGGGGGGGAGGGGGGAGGGGGGAGGGAGCGCCTGGCAAAGGAGAAAGTAGATGAGCAGCCGTCAAACCCCACCAGCAGCAAGTGTATGGAATTGACGGATTTTAATTACATCGCATTCTAATCCTTAACATTTATTTAAAAAGTGACGGGGGCGGGCATGAGGGCGGTCACAAGTGTGCTCAGCTCCAGGATTGCCGTGTGTCTAATTAGAAGTTTTCTCCCTCTTGATCACCTAAAGTCAAATTCATTTACTCTGCTCGAATTGAGGGTTTAATTGGTTTTTGTTTTTCCTCCTCCTGTCTTCTCCCCCATCGCCTTTGCCTTCCAAAGGGCCTCTCTGAGCGCAGGAAGCAGGCTACAGCGTCTCGTTATGATACGGCATCCCTCTAAGGAAACTCGTTTATGACTGTTCTCGCCAGCTGCGGCAGCAGCATTAGCCCAGGCGCGCAAGTATTATTGAGGCCATCATGATTTAGGGCCTTGTGATGTCTGATGGGAACCCAGGGTGGCTTGCGACAGAGGTGGGCTTCTTGATCCAGGCAGGCCCGGCCCTCTATCTCTCCCTGCTAGTCCAGAAGGCCCCCTGTCCTTTCAATCTGTTGTGTGCCTGAGTGGGCTTTATATTCCGATTCTGGAAGAAAAGTGGTGGAAAACAACAGTTAGAAGCCGAGCCAGCTACAATGGAGGACGTCGTGGAGGCACTAAAACCATCCATTCTTTTGCCAGGTTTCTTCCCTTTTTTGTTGCCTCTCTCTCCCCTTGTCAATTAATGCCAAACATGGCAGCTTCTCTCTGGGGGGTAGAGAAGGTGGCAGGCAGCTACAGCCCCATGGGAAGAGTTCTGTCTTCCGGTCAGACCTTCTATGGGTGCTGGAGAGGGGAGGAGGCGGAGGCAGACGTAGGTACAAAGGTCAGCATGATGCAGAGCGGAGCTAGACCGGAACCCAGCTCAGTCACAGACAAGCCCTACGACCCGGGGCGTGTGACCCGGCCACTCCGAATCTCCGTTTCCTCTTTGTAACACAGCGTTGACATGAGGTTGCTATGAAGAGTCAGTGTACCTGGCACGTGGCATGAACTCATCCCACAGCACAGGGGTCCCCAGCCCCCAGGCCGCGGACCGGCGCCGCGGTCACCTGTCCGCGGCCTGTTAGGAACCCGGCTGCACAGCAAGAGGTGAGCGGCAAGCCAGTGAGCAAAGCTGCATCTGCTGCACCCCATCGCTCCGCATCGCTCGCATTACCGCCTGAACCATCCCCCCCACCACGCCAATCCCACCCCGCCCGTCAGTGGGAAAACTGTCTTCCATGAGACCCATCCCTGGTGCCAAAAAGGTCGGGGACCGCTGCCACAACAGATGGCAGAACAGTGTGTTATGTGGTTTTGAACACTTAGCAAGGCATCTGGCACACAGTAAGTGCTCAATAAATAACCACTATTATTACCATTTGACCTTGAGCAAGTTAGCTAACCTGTCTGGGCCTTGGGCTTGGGGATAATCACTGCCCGCCTCCCTGGCTCTTAGAGTTGTTTTGAGAAGGAAATGTGTTCATTCACTTCTAGAGGGCAGTGTCTGGCAGAGAGTTAGGGTTCCCTGTACGTTGGTGATGATTATTCCAGTAGCTCCCTGAGCTTGGGCCAGTCATTTAACTACTCTGGACCTTAGTTCTCTCATCTGCAAAAAAATAAATAAAAGATAAAAATATAGCACCATCTGTCCTGTCTACCTCACAGGGTTGTTGTGATAATGAAATGAGATAGTGTTGATAAAAACATTTGGTGATCTGTAAGTGTTCTACAAGTGTTAGCTGTTCGCATCACTCCATTAAAAGGTAATGAGTTGGTAAATAAAAGGAACGAATCAAGCATTTGTCTTGCCTTTGCCACGCACACTGCGCCACTGGGTGCCCAAATTACAGATGAGGGACATTTCTCTTTTTAGAAGGATTCCAGCTGGTAAAGGAAGAAGGGTTGATAAAATAAGAATCTCACCATTTTGCAACCCCTAATGGATCTAGATGCTGGACATCCACAGCTGCTAACATCCCCAAACTGGAGACGGCGGGCATTGCGTGTCTCCTGATGGAAACACGAAGCACCGTGAGATCGTCTTGCTAAAATAGCCAAACTTGAATCTGCTCAAGCTGCAAAAACTAATTGTCAATTTACTGGAAGTACAGAAGACAGAGGGATGAGTTAGAACACACCATGGGGATGAAACCAGTAAAGTCCACACTGGGAAAACATAGGACAAGCATCTGGTTTCTTTAAAAAAAAAGATAATTTAAAAAGAGAGGGGTACGGTCACTTTGGAAGACACTTCGGCAGTTTCTTACAGAACTAAACATACTCTTACCATACGATCCAGCAATTGCGCTCTTTGGTATTTACCCAGAAGTAGTTGAAAACTTATTTCCACACCAAAAAATACACATGGATGTTTATAGTAGCTTTATTCATAATTGCCAAAACTTGGAAGCCACCAAAATGTCCTTCAGTAGGTGAATGGAGAAACTGTGGTACATTTAGACAATGGAGTATTCAGTGCTAAAAAGAAATGAACTATGAAGCCATGAAAAGACTTGGAGGAAACTTAAATGCATATTGGTAAGTGAGAGAAGCCAATCTGAAAATGATACATTCTGTTTGCTTCCAACTATATGACATTCTGGAAAAGGCAAAACTATGGAGACAGTAAAAAGATCAGTGGTTGCCAGGGCTGATGGGAGGCATGAATAGGCAGAGCCCAGAGAATTTTGGGGCAGTGAAAATACTCTGTATGATACTATAATTATGGATACATGTCATTATACATTCGTCCAAACCCATAGAATATACAACAACAAGAATAAACCCTAATGTAAACTATGAACTCTGGGTGATTATGATGTGTCAGTGCAGGTTCATTGATTGTAACAAATGTACCACTCTGGTGGAGATGTTGATAACGGGCCGACTGTGCAGGTCTGAAAGCAGGGGATGTATAGGAACTCTCTGTACTTTCCTCTCAATTTTGAACCTAAAACTGCTCTAAAAAACAAAGTCTATTTTAAAATATGAGAGAGAGGGATGGAGAGGGATTATAGATTAAAAGAGACTTAGATACATCAACCAACCTCCTTAGGATCCTGATTCAAACTATAAAATAAATAGAACTAAGATGTGAAAGGCAACGGGAAATGTGAATAGTCACTGGATATTTGATGATATCAAGGATTTATTCTTAATTTTTAGTGGAATAATTATATTACAGTTATGTAAAAAACATAGAAAAGCATGCTGGGATAAATATGGATAGAATATATGGTGTCTGGGGTTTGCTTCAAAATGATACAGGGGAGTGGGTAGATGTAGACATGAAGCATGATTGATCACTGTTGAAGCCAGGTGACAGATGTAAGGGCTATCATTATAATAGTCTCTACTTCTGTATATGTTTGAATTTTTCCAAGGACAAGCCTGTATCGGGAATCCTGAGACTGCATGTAATGCAAATGCTATAGGGGTCCTTTTGAGAAAGCCAGGGGGTTCAGTGGTCAATCTTCCTGAGGCCATTGGGCCTCCCTTTGAGTCCTTAATAAATTTGTTCCTTTGGGTGCCCATAATTATACTCCCCAGGATAATATGGGGGGGTGATTTTATAGTCATTTTTAATGAATATTTAGGGGTTCCCACCTTCTGTCTGTTTCTAATACCACCCCCAGGGACTTCAGAGGCAAGGCTGGGATAATCAGGGAAGGCTACCTGGAGGAGGTGGCCTAAGAGGAGGAAAGAGGGATATTCTAGCCAAAGCAAAGTCTCAGAGACAGAGGTGTTCAGAGCTGTCCTAGGACTGTAAGGACAGGGGCCTGGCTAGAGCAGGGGAGGGGAGCTGCAGGTGCTAAATTGAAAGCCAGACTGGAGCCTTGAAACCCAGGTGGAGAAGTCTGATTTCCTTGTATCTGCATAGCTCAATAGCTCCATAATACCCACAGAAGAGAGTCAAGTGCTCTTCTTTGATTTAATGGGGTGGTAGCATTATGCAAGCTGGATTATCAGAGGGAAAAGATGAGGGGAACGGAGGAGGGGGCAGGAAGGGGGGGAAGCAGAAGCCTCATCTCTTAGATGGCTATTGACATAGGCCAACATTTCTCAAAGAGTGTTCATAGGAACCCTAATCCCTCAAGATCCTCCATGGAAAAAGGGGTACCACGGACAGGAGTTTGAGAAATGCTGCATTGGTTCCTCAGCGTCACAATTCTCATTAACATATAAAGGTCCTGAGAACTCCCACAAGTAAGTCATTTTAATTTTGTTTAAGCGTTTTATTGCAAAATGCCTCTGTCTCCATTTTTAGGAAGCTGCGTCTAGACCACCAGGCAGTTGTGACAAAGTTTCCAGACCTTCCTGTTCCAGACCCGCCTGCTGATCCCTTGTCCCAACTCCCCACACCCCTCCTACATTTTTGGCCCTGAAGCCAGGCTGACCCATTTTTCCAGCATCTCTGCAGCGCGCTGAGGAAGCTTGGGGAAACATTAGGGTCTCGGTGGGCCTGTCAGCCCAAGCCTCTCCGTCACAAGGTTTCAATATGGATGAAGCACTTACATCAAGTGGGGGGAAATATGGGGGAGTGGGTGTCAGAAGACCTCCCCCTCTCACTCCTCTGGAGCAGCGTGAGTGCTGCTGGCCTCGAAAATCCCAGGCCTGTGATGCTGGCGTGCACTTGGTGCTGAATTAAAAGCCTTTGTCCTTGATCCTGCAGGGAGGCAGGGGCAGAGAGCTCTGTCCTTCCTGCCCAGGCACTGCAAGAGGACTCCTGGGGGGCTCCATGGCCGGCTTGTGCAGCACAACCCAGGCTGCACCATCCCACCCGCCTGCCACCACCCAGCCTGGGTGGGGAGTGAAGAGGAGCCCCCTTGTCCCTTTGCTGGACGGGAGCTGCTGGTCTAAGGGTAGGAGGGCCTGTGAGGGGGATACTCCTTCCCACCCGCCCCTCCCTATCCCACTCATTCATGTTCTAGGCTCATAACTCATAAAGAGCCCTGCCCTCATGGGGCTTGCTTTCCAGTAGGAGGCCAGAGCGGAGATGCAGAAAGTTTACGTTAGGCTTAATAAGGATAAAATCCATATAAAATATTAGAAGAACATCCGTGCTATCAAAGACAAAGAACGTTGAGCAGGTAAAGGAGATGGGAGTTTTGGGGGAGGGGTATCTCCAATCCCCCCCCCCCCGCCTTATTTTTCTCCATAGCATTCACCATCCTCTGCTTAACTGTATCATCCCTCTTATCTGTTTAGTGTCTCTCCCCCTCCACAAAAATGGATGCTCCGTGCGGTCAGGAGCTTGGTCTGTTTTGTTCACAGCTGTTACCGTGTAGTACATGCTCAATAAATATTTGTCAAATAAATGAAGCAGTCTGTATGCCTGGCATCCCTCCCTCACATCCCCTGCCCTCCCTCTGGGGAGGGACTTTCTTTTGGCAGCTGGTGCAGCCCTGCCCTGGCCACGCCAGGCACCAGCCAGGAGCAAAACTCATTCCCCCTCAGCCCCTTCCACCCCCAGAGAGGGTGAGCACAGGCCCATCCCTGTGGGGGGATGAAAAGCTGGGAGACGACTCGAGGGGTGGGACCCAGGAGACAGGCCAGTGTGGAGGGAGGGTCCCGAGTGCTCTACTCTAACTCAGAATACATCCGGAAGCTGACCTTTTCTTACCATTCCCACCTCCATCCCCTCCCTTGGGGCCCAGCTGCCATCATGTCTCCCCTGGATTATTGCAGCAGCCACCTCCCTGCTCTGCCCAGCCAGGTCCATCCTGTTAACGTCAGTCAGGTCTTGTCAGTCCTCTGCTGAAAGCCCACTGGAGGCTCGCTTCTCACTCAGAACAAAAGCCAGTGCTTCAGCCCACAAGACTGATGTGGTCTTGCCCCTCACATCCCCCTACCATCTATTTCTAGCCTTACTATACCTCCTTCCTCATCCTGAAGTATCGCTAACATTCCTACCCCAGGACCTTTGCTCTTTCTGTTCCCTCTGCCTAGAAGTCTCTGCTCCTGGTATCCCTGTGGCTGGTACTTTCTTAGTATTTAGCTGGCTGCTCAATACCACCTCCTCCTCTCTACCACCTTCCCTGACCAGCCCCCTCCAAAGAGCACCCCCAATCTCTCTATCTTTTCTATATTTACTTTTTACCTCATGGCTCTTTTCACCAGTTCATTATACTATATGTTTATTCAGTTGCCCATTGTTTATGCAATAAAAAGAAGCTTCATGAGGACAACAATGATGCTATTTTGTTGAACACCGTATTCCTAGCACCTAGAATGGTGCCAAGGACATAGTAGGTGCTCAGTAAATTTTTGTGGAATGAATGAATGAAAGAGCCAGACTCATCAGTTTCGGTGGACACTGCAAGAAGTCAAGTTCCCCAGGGAACATGGATAGTAGTCTGCTTCCTGCCCTACCCTGGTACATAGCAGAGGGGCCATGACGGGACTGGGGCTCAGTCCCCAATCTGGGAAAACTTTCCCAAGACCGGCTAATGGTTCAGAGGCCACTGGAAGGGCAGTGGACACCACCTTGCCTCCATCTGCTGCTTGAGTAGCCTCCCTGCTTCCCTGGCAGGTGGCCAGCCAGGCTTTCTGAGCTCTGCAGGGACAGAGACCCTCTCCCTACGGAGATGCCCCCTCTCTGATTTACAGAAATAGAAATAATGGCAGAATGTGTGGGAGATCTGATTATAAGAAACATAGATGTTCTTAGAAAAATTGGGAACTGCAAGAAAGCACAAAGAAAGAGGAAATAAATCCTAATCTCCTATGTACATACTACTCTGGGTTTTGTTTTGTTTTGTTTACAAAACTGAGATCAGGTGGCACATCCTATGTTGTAACTGACTTTATTCTTGACATTATATATTCTATTGGGAGCATATTCCCAGGCCATTATACATTTTTTTCTATAATGCCATTTTTAGTAGTTCTGATTGTCTTGTATTATGGAATCAAGCCGAACCACCATAGTATATTTCACTGTTAGGTTTTTTTCCTCCCTGACGCTAACCAAACACATGGTGTCTTTTCCAACATCACCTCTCTAAGTCTATGACACCAACTGGGTGTTCAAGGATTCAATTGGATTCTGACTCCGTCTCTCTGGAGTCCGCGTTAGATCTCACAGGTTAAAGGGCTTTAGTCCTACAAGACTGCCCCCGCTTCAGATACCAGTTGCAAGCCCTGGGCCACCCATACTTCTGACCGGCTGGTTATAAATCGGAGGTTCCCAGGACCCCCTCCTCAGGTTTGGTAATTTGCTAGAAAGACTTCTACAAAATTCAGGAGAACACTTACATGTACTGGTTTATTATAAAGGCTACAACTCAGGAATAGCTGTATGGAAGCGATGAATCGGACAAGGTTTGGGCAGGAGGTACAGAGCTTCCATACCCTTCCAAGGACCGCCATCCTCCCATCCCCTGAATGCACTCACCAACCAGGAAACTCTCCAAACTTCATCATTTAGAGGTTTTCATTTTTGTTTTAGTTTTTTTTGGCAAGGGTCTTTGCCGATGTGATTATTTATTTATTTGATGTGGACCATTTTGAAAGTCTTCATGGAATTTGTTACAGTATCACTTCTGTTTTTTGTTTGTTTGTTTTGTTTATGTTTTGGTTTTTTGGCCTCAAGGCACGTGGGATCTTAGGTCCCTCACCAGGGACTGAACCTGCACCCCCCTGCACTGGAAGGCAAAGTCTTAACCACTGGACCACCAGGGAAGTCCCCATTTAGAGGTTTTTATGGAGGTTTCATTACACATGCATGATGGATTAATCATCGGCCCTTAGTGATGAATTCAATCTCCAGCCCCTCTGCCCTCCCTGGAGGTTGGGGCCAAGGCTGAAAGTTCCAGGCTTCTCATCAAGGTTTGGTCTTTCTGGTGACCACCCTCCATCCTGAAGTTATCTGGGGACCTGCCAGGAGTTGCTTCATTAGAGCTAAAGATGCCCATATAACAGTATCACTGAGGAAATTACAAGGGACTTCAGAGCTCTGTGTCAGGAAGCAAGGACCATCGTTTCTATGATGCCACTTAACCAGCCCCTTATCGTTGGACTCTTAGGTTGTTGCTTCAGGTTGTTTATTCTTGGAAACCGTGCCGCAGTGAGCACCCTGAGTCATGCATCCCAGCGTTCACTCTGACTGTGTCCTCGGGACCGTGTCCCTCTCCAGACAAAGCTGGATAGAAGTCCAGGCGGGCGAAGGAAGTGGTGGCCCATTTCGTTCCTTTCGCTCCAGGCAGATTTGAGGGGGTCCTCAAAGGCACTAGAATGTTCCCCTCTCCTCTCCACAGGCCTCCCCAGAACCTGCACTTTTCAGACTTAGGGTATCCCACTGGGGGAAGTTTTGACATCCTCAGAAAGCCCTTTTTGTGGATTCAAATACATTTGCCCAAAAGCTACATGTAGGGTCTGACGTTTTACACATAGTGTGGTGTCTAGGCTGCTGTGAGAGCTTAAGCAAGTCCGTTCTTCTCTCTGAGCGTCCATCTCCTTCTCTGTACAATGAGTGGACAAGATTGTCTCAAGGCCCTTTGCTATCCTGCCTCTGAGCAAAGCTCTGTCAGCGGCCTGTAGTATAGAAGAGGGTCTGATAGCCTGGACTGGAATCCCAGCTTTGCCAAACTGGAACTTTGTGACCTTTGACAACTTCCTTGTCTCTCTGTGCCTCAGTTTCCTCACCCATACAATGGGGATAAGAGTAATGGCCACCTCATGGGGATGTGAGAGGAATAAATCAGATAATCCAGGCTGGCTGTTAACATGGTGCCTGCCTTATAGCACAGGACGTGCTCAGTAATCTGTTAGTGTAATTGTGATGATGAGACTTGGTCTTTCACAGACTTTATCCCATCAACCACACCAATCTTGGTCTTGTCCCTGTCTTACCAATGAGGAAACAGGCTCAGAGAGAGAACAGGACTTGCGTCGTGTCACGTGGCCAGCTCAGGGGCATGGCCAGGCTTATCCCCTCCTCCCACTCCCACTCCAGGGCGCTCTGCCTCTGGGAGGCTGGCCACGGTTGGTAAACCAGCCCACAGTAGATCTGGGGACAGTAGAGACCCTGTGGCTGAGAGTTGAGCCAGTGGTTCCTCTACCCCCTCCCCATACTTGACTCACCTTTCAGAGTGTGGGCATCGGCAGGTAAGAGGAGGGGGGCAGCAGCCCACGGTATGTCAGGCTGTCCGAAAACAATGCCAGGTGCTGCTGGGCTCAAGGAGCCCGAGTGACTAGTATGCTGTGTCAAAAAAACCAAAAAACTAAAAACCAGAAGTGAAACTCAGAGGAACAATTTCCTCCCCAAAACAAAAGATAAACAGCCCACCTGGTAGTCCAGGTGTGGACCCAGCAGTAGGGGGCAGTAGGAGGACCTGTTACCCTTGAGAGCCTTAGCTAGCGGGGACAGTAGTTGGCCCGGCCCCAGGAGACTCAGGCTGCCTTAAGACTTTAGGCTCTGAGTTGCCCGGCAGTCAGTGCTACACTGGCTTGGGCAATAGGCTGGGGTCTTTCCGCCTCTCCAAATTTTACCCTGGGGATGGGAAAGCAAGTCCTCTCTGTTCCCAGGTCCTCCAAACCTATTTCAGTAGGAAACAGGGAGGTCAGGGCAAGCGTGTGGCCCATCTCCGACACACACCCATATGCTCCTCCCATCACACCATCTTCCCCCAGCCCAGGGAGCATCGTCTGGTCTGGGGACGTGAAGCATCCTGCATCTTCCCAATCTTTGGTTCTTTCCAAATCCCCACACACCCAGGCTTCAGTTTTTGACACTCAGAAGACAAGAACTGACTTCTAACTACCACTGGATCGTCTGTCCCCTGCGGCAGTGAACGTTTTGAGTCCAAATGCCCCATAAAGGAAGAGGAAATGCCAGGGAAGGAAGGAAGATTAATATTTCAAAAAGAAAACCATCTGGCCATATTATCTTGCATTTATTCTTGTGATCAATTACTCTGTCTCCCTTAGACCGTAAATCTTGTGAGGGCAGGACCTGCACCTGATGTGGCTCACTGTCCTAGCGCCAGTGTCTGGGATGGGGCCTGATACATGAGGGGCAATGAAGACTCAATGAACGAAGGATGGCCATCCACCTTCCTGGAGCTGCCTGGGTGAGCTCAGAAAGGACTCCTGGAACCAAAGAAACGAGGGGGCTGAGCCAGATCTGTGGTTGCCAAGCTGGGGTCTGTGAAGGCAGTTACGTGAATTTTGTTTTCAAGGTTTTCAAAAGTCTAATAGAGTCAGTCCCCCCCCGCAGGCGGCTTGCGGTAGCTCACCAAGATGGCAGCCGCTTGGATTTTTCCCAGGGTTGTAACCACGGCCCAGGGCCTCGGGCTGGCGCTTAGTGACATCACAGACACCAACCCCAATTCCAGATCACATGCCCGCTAGTGACAGTCACTACATTGCACTCAATGGACGTGTGAAGGTCAAGGTCATGCACCACCCTGCAAATGTGGGCTGTGGCAGAGGCGGTACTGCAGAGAGCACGACATGTAGGGTTACCTGATGATCCACGTGAGCTTTGATGGGGAGAAGTTCAGGATCCCAGCTTAACAGCCCCTTAGAGTCCCTCCCAGAGCCAAGCACTGCAGGTGAGCATGCGCCCTGACAGCTTTCTTCCAGATCCAGAAGTGCCTGAGCCCAGGACGAGGGAGAGAATGGAAGTAGGGGGAGGGAGGAGCCCCAGGACCAAATCCCCAGCAGGAGCTGCAATGGGCACCCCTTTCCCTGCAGCCAGGGAATTAAGGGAAGAGCCTTCCCACCACCCCATAACCACCCCACCGCTGCCACAGGGCAACTTTCCCTGGCACCATCCATTTCCTCTGAGAGGAAAAGCAGGCCCACAGCTGTCCTCCAGGAGCCTGTGCCCTGGTTGCTACCCCAGAGCCTGCCACATGGGATGTTTACTGTCTCTCAAGGCCCCTGCTAATGAAAATGCTAACAGCTCACCTTGTGGATTGCTAGCTCTCTCTCAGTGCTGAAGAAATGTGTGCATTTCACACACATTTGCCCATTTCATTTCGGGCCTCCCAAGAATTCCTTAAGGAAGGTACAAGGTTATACTCATTTTACAGAGGAAACTGAGGCCCAGAGAGGCAGTGATAGATTGCTGCAGTGGTGGTCCCCAATCTGCTCATGCGATGCCTTTGTGTGTGCCCTCCCACCCTGGTGCAGGGCTTTGCCACGTGACTTGCTTTGGCCGATGAGACAGAAGCAAGTATGTTGCCAGCAGAGACCTCAGGTGTGTTTGCACGTTGAGGCTTGCTCTCTGGCTGCCTTCAAAGCCTTATAACACAAGGTTCGGGGCTGTGAATATGCCCAAACTAGCATGATGGAGGCTGAGAGACCACATGGAGATAAGCCCAGGAGTTCCATTCATCCCAAATAAGGCCAGTTGAGCAGCCAGTCCCAGGGGACCCAGCAAATGACAGCAGACACATGAGTGAGCCCAGCCAAGATCAGCTGAGCCCTGCCCAGACCCGAAGGACTGCTTAGCTGGTCCCAGATGAAACTGCTGACCCCCAAAACCATGAGCTAAATAAGTGGCTGTTGCATTGAGCCACTGAGTTGTGGGGTGTTTGTTGCGCTGCCAAAGCACTTGCCACAGAGATGAAGCCATTTGGCCAAGGTCACATAGCAGGACGGGGATCCAAACCCAACCTTTCTGGTCATAGAGCACATGCTCTTAGCCACTAAAGTTTTAGTGCTGGCAAAGTATATTTAGCTTCATTGCCGGCCCCTAATGAGTCCACGAACCAATCATAACAGAAGCTCAGAGATGTCAAGAAACCTACCCAAGGTCACACAGCTAGTCAGTCCTTGAGGAGGGCATCCAACCCAGTTCTGATTCCACACTCATGCTGTTCCCATCTCTCCATGAAGGCTGGATCAGCCAGAGCCTGCGGTACTGGATTATAAATCAGCTTCTTTTCCAGTGCCTGTAAAGTCCCTCACACACCTCCTTGAATTTCATGAAAGGCCCAGTCTTTTCCCTCCCACCGTGAGATCCTCAGACAGAACAGGTGGCTCCCTCAGCCGGGGAGCTGTGGCTGTTGAACTGACCCTGCCTGTCACCCCTCCTCTTCTCACTGCCCAGTAGGAGCTGTCGGTTGTCTTGGATACAGCAGGTGATGAGAAAGGATGGCAGCTGAGGTCACAGCAGGAACTGGGAAGGCTGTGGACAGGGAGAAATGGCTTCCCAAACAGACTCATGCCCTTTCACCCAGTGTGGAGTGAGAGAGGAGGCCATGGCTGGCCCGACTATGCCCTAGCCAGTGTAGGAGATCTGAGGTCTCTGTAAGATCCCCAGGAGGAAGAAGGATGGACCTGGAGTAGGGGGAAAGCAAGTCAGCTGCCCAAGGCCTCCAGATCTAATTATAAGGCTGAGGGGAGGGAGTGTCATAGAACCATCTGGAGGACCAGGGGGTGGAAATGGCCACTGGAGGGTTCCACTGAGGCCCTGCCCGGAATGAGCATCTACAGAGCAAGGATGTAGAGATAGGTCTGCTTCCCAGAGGTGGGGCAGATGAGGCCCCTCTCTACTCCACCATAAAATAAAATCAACAGTCAAGGAGGGGCTTCCCTGGTGGTGCAATGGTTAAGAATCTGCCTGCCAGTGCAGGAGACACGGGTTCGAGCCCTGGTCTGGGAAGATCCCACATGCTGCAGAGCAACTAAGTCCATGTGCCACAACTACTGAACCTGCGCTCTAGAGCCCGCGAGCCACAACTACTGAAGCCCGCACACCCTAGAGCCCGTGCTCCGCAACAAGAGAAACCACCGCGATGAGAAGCCCACACACCACAACGAGGAGTAGCCCCCGCTCGCCGCAACTAGAGAAAGCCCACGTGCAGCAACGAAGACCCAGCACAGCCAAAAATAAATAAATAAATTTATGAAAACAAAACAAACAAACAAACAAAAAAAGCAAGGAGGAGGCAGCTGCGGTATGAGGGAAGAAGATGCCTTGAGTCATTCGAACTAGGTCTGAATCCCACATCCCCTACCTTCTAGATGTGTGAATTGGGGCAGCTTTCTTTATCTCTCTGAGCCTCAGTTTCTCATCCGGAAAATGGGGGTAATCTTCACGTATCTCATGGGTTGCCCTAAGTGAGAGAGTGTTGTGAGAGCTTCTCATAAACCACAAATGCCATGTAGGGAAGATGACGGGGGGACACCACGGCCCGCCTGTCCTTCTGGCTCCCCCAGCCTCACTGCTCCTCCTCCAAGTCCTGGTGGAAACCCCATAAGCGCCACTCCCCAGAGCTCTAAGGGCCCATAGAAACCATCTGGCCCAAATGGCCTGATTTTACAGTTGGCAAACTGAGGGCCCAGAGAGAAGGGCTTTGCCTGGAACTGCGTCTCCTAACTCGGGTTCTTTCTACTCCATCGTGCATGCGGTCAAAGCTCAGCCCTCCTGCACCCCATCCTCTCTGGCCTGAGCCTGGGTGGAGGTGAGTCAGGTGAACTGCTCCCTGCTCCTTAATGGTTAACCCGTTCCCCCTTCTAAGTGAAATAATACTTCCGCATCACATTAGGAGGCCGGGCCTCCCAAGACGGTGCCTGGGTATAGCATCTGTGTGAAGAGGAATCTAAAGTCCTGGGCGTGGCCCCTATGGGAGACCTCTGAGATTCAAAAACCCATGGGTCTTTCCAATCACATCAGCAGCGCCACAGCCTGAAGGGGACTCCCTCACGCCCACCCCGCCATCAGAGGAACAGTACATTCTGTCACGTTCCAGACAGAATCCAAAGTCCATCTTCTTGTTGCCTTGTGACTCTCACACCGCTCAGAAGTGCACTTCCCTCCTGTGGGCTGTCCCACGCCTTCTCAGCCCCTCCAGTCTTAGCACCCGTCCTCCCAGAGCCTACTTGCCATCTGCTCCCAGTGGGGAAGAGCTGAGGGGTCAGTCTGACTCAGAGCCCCTCTTGGAGCTGTCCTTGGATATTCCCATCCCTGGAGGCATCTGCCGCCCTCTCCCCAAAGGAAGGACCAAGCTCCTCCCTCACCTCATCTTTCCCAGGGTCCCACAGCCCAGGTGCAACCCCCAGGTGCTCAGCGGAACACCCAGACTCCAAGCTGCCGATGGGACAGGGCAGCCAGCCAGGCCCAGAATTCCATCCTAGCCTCATGCTCAGGGCCGGCCTGTGAGGGTGGTCAGGTAAGGATGCAGCACTCCATACCTGCTTCTGAGCCCCACCTTGAGCCTCAGTTGGTCTTCTATAAAGTGGGGATGATTATATCTTCCTCTCAGAGCTGCTCCAGGGTAGAAAGAGGTAGTGGACGGAATAGATGCCTTGCTGAAAATGGCTCCCAGAAGGGTTACAGACCTCACCTTACCAGAGGTGGGTTTGATGAGGTCCCGCCCTACCTCCCTTGGCTCTGATGATCACCTGACCTCTCCCTGCATCTCTGACCCTGTCAGTGCCTGCTTAGCTTCGTTTTTTAAATTGTTATTTGATTTATTCTTTTAAATAGAAAGCACATATACTTCGTACAAAATTCAAAAGGTGTAACAGGGTAAATATAGGGGAAAGTAAGTCCCTCCCTTTCCTTTCTCCCAGTCATCTGGTTTTCCTCCTCAGAGGACAGCCACTGCTCCCAGACTCAAGTGACTGAGTGATCCAGGGATAGACTACACCTTTATAAGCAAAAGTTCACATGTATTTATACAGTCTTTTCTATATTACATAAATTGTAGCACTCTGTACACATTGTTCTGGACCTTGCTTTTTTTTCACCCAACAGCCTTTCTTGGTGATCTTCCCTCATCAGGACATGCAGAGCTGCTTCCTTCTTTTTCATGACTGCATAGTATTCCATTACCTGGATATAACATCATTTATTTGCCAGTCTCCTATTCGTGTGCTCTTCTGCTGTTTCCCATAAAGCTATCATAGTGCTGCAATAAATAATCCTGTTATCTGTAGGATAAATTCCAAGAAGCTGAATCTCTAGGTCAAGGAATATGTATGTTTATAATTTTGATAGATAACAAATTGCCCTTCATAGACGTAGTACCAGCATTGTTTGAGTGTACCTGTTTCTCCACACCAATTTTTACTCAGTATATTACTATATTTTTTAACCTTGCTCAATCTGATGGATGAAAGTGGTATCTCTACCTATTTTTTTTTTGCTATCTCTACCTATTTTTAATTTGCATTTTTCTTATTATAGGAGAGAATGAGCAACTTTGCATATGCTTAAGAGCCATTTGTAGTTTCTTTCCTGCAAACTGTCCATGCCTAAACTTTTTCCACATTTCTTAGGTTTTTCTTTTTCTTATTGATTTGTGGGAGCTCTTTATATATTGAAGAATGTAGCCTCTGTCTGTGATAACAGCTTCAAGCACTTTCCCAGTTTTTCCTTTGTCTTTTGACTATTCTTACAGTGTTTATTTCCATGATGAGTTTTTTAATGTCATCAAATTTACTGATCTGGATGTTGTGGAATTTCTAAGGTTTGTATCATGCTTAGAAACCCTCTGATTTTAAACCTTGACCCACACTGACTCCCCATGTTGGTGTCTGGCCTGAACTTTCCTTCCTGGTTTGACCAACTGTCAGTGCTAGCACCTAATACCTGTATCCAGCCTCTGCTGGGCAGACCTACCTGTCTTTGGCTAGACATCCTCCTCCCCTCCTCCCTGTCCTCTTCCTCTGTAGTTTGGCCTTGGCTTCCTGTCACTTCCCCGGCCCCCAGCTTCTGTGCCTGTCCAGCTTCTTCCCAGCCTGCTGCAATCCCTCTGGTCCCTACTCAACACCCCACCCCCTCCAGGGGAAGCAATGCCTTACTGGCTCCTTCCTCATTCCTTACCTCTCCTCCGTGGACCACATTTATCCAGCCACCCCAGCCTCCTTGCTCCTTCTAGAATACAACGACACACGGGGTTGACTTTAAATCTCTGGCTCCCTGGCTGAAACTGGAGTGGTAGGGGCTCCATGGACGATAAGGTGGGTAAGTTGGGGGATGCAGGGGTAGCAGAGCAGGAATCTCCCCAAACCTCTCTGCTAGCAAATCCCAATATGGCTTCCTCCTTCCCAGCAACTTAGCTGAATTTCTATCTTTATTAATCAAATAACAAATTAATTAATTACTTTAAATTGCTGTAATTGAATCTAGAATGAGAGCATGGACAAAATCCTGGGAAGTAATGAACCCAGGCATTTCCAGCATCTGAAGTAGAAATGATCTTTAATTTCAATTTGGGAGCAAAAATAACGTGACTGCAGTCAAACCCTCCCTTCCAGCCTGCTCCCTGACAGCCTCATTACCACCCGCAGCACCAACAGGGCCTCCGAATTCTGTTCTCACTTTCTAGCAGTGATGTTCTTTCTGCCTCAGCTTATCCCAACCAAGAAATGGGTGCAAACCCCACCTGCAAGTGCTCTCTAAGTACTGGAGTCCACCAGCTGCCTGGAGAATGTACAGTAACAGACCCGCTAGAGGCACAAGATATGAGGCAGTGGCCAAGTCAGGAGCTAGACCCATCCTTGTCTCTACGTCTTTCCTCCTGCTGTGCCCTCTGCCAGGAATGCCTTTTCCCTGCCATTTTCCAGCTGTTGCGTCCCTGCTTTCAAGGCCAGTTCAAATGTCTCCTTCAAAGGAAAGCTACCCCACCCTCTACAGAAAGGGGCCAGAGGGACTGAGATGTTTTCTGTGCAGTTGCCCTCCAGGGGGAACTGGGCCAGTTGCCCTGGGCCAGGGGGAAGAGGAATGGAACAGAATTTTTTTTTTTTTTTTTGGTGGAGGGGGAGGACAATGTATTCTCTGGATATTAAAGATGAAGAAATAGGCTCAGAGAAGTCAAGTACTTTTTCCATAATCACACAGCTAGCTAGAGCTAAGCCACACACTTAACCCTAGGCTGACACGGCTGCCTTTCTGGCTTTGCCTGGGTGTTAGTAGAAAAAGACCCCAAGATCTCCCTTAAAGCCCATCTTTCCGTCTTCTCTCTGCCCTGAGCTGCCAGAACCCATCAGTCCCCTGTCTCCCTGCTCCCCTTACATTTTATCCCTTCCCTGACTCTCTCCATCCTGGACATGTCTTTGCTCCATAATGACTTCCAGGTGCCCTGTCTGATTAAGAAAGAAGGATGCCAAGGCAGCAAAGATACTCCTGAATCTTTCATTCTTATTATTATGGGGTGGTTTTTTTGGTATTTTTATTTAATTATTAGTCTTACCCCCAGCTGCCAAGTATCCGTCAGCATTGCCTTCCATTGTGCCATGCTCCTGCTCAAACACCTACAGTGGCTCCCTATTACCCCTGGCCTCAAGTCAGAGCTCAGTCGTTCACTGAACAGTGAAAAATATCATAATAGGTAATATGCAATTTTATTACAACCATGAGAGGTAGCCATCACTTTCATCTCTACTTGATCAATGAGAAAATTGGGGTGCAGAGAAGATGACAGAGCTGGGATTCAACCCAGGTCTCTCCTGCTCCAAAAGGCTCCACAGCCAGCTCCATATTCACAGTGTGGCAATTCCCGCTGTAAGCACCTGCTCCAGCAGGACCCTGAGGGCCATACTTCAAGGGTGGCACCGAAGAACCATTCGTGGTCCTTGCCCTCAAGACGCTTCCAGTCTCAGAGGGGAAATAAGCCCAGGTGGCCAGGACCCAGCTCTGTAAGAGGCAAGCAGATGCTACTGCATGTTCAGAGAGAGCAGCCAGCTTCACCCCTCTGAGGGGAGCTGCCCTCTCCCCTCCAGAAGCTGGGCGTGGAAGGGGGCAGGACAAGGGAGCCGCCACCGTGAGCAGAGTATCATCCCCCGCCTGCAGCTACAGCCCTGAGCTAGTCCACTGGGGGCAGGGGCAGGGCCGAGAGGTGGGGCTGGTGGGGCTCACTGAGCGCTGATGGGGCCTTTGGGCTTCCTCCAGCCAGGGCGATGAGACCGGAAGGTGTATGGTAAGTGCTGGCCACCCCGGCAGAGGGAGCAGATGTCTCAGCCTCTCCCTGTTCCCTGGCAGGCCTCATCTTTTATAAATAGTTGTACTTGTTGGAGCCAGAGTGAGTTGAGGCTTTCGCATCTTTGACTGACAGCCCAGCAGAGCCAGGGCCATCTGCCTGGGACTACGTGTGCTCACATAACACCCCCTCCCCAGGAGCAGCCTGCCTGCCACAAGGGTGTCATTGCACCCAGGACACGTGGCATCCTGGCATGTGCTGGCTCCACGTGGCTGGTGGCATGTGTATTGTGTGGGCTCTTGGGCAAAGTAGCCAAGTAAAATCAGAAAGGACTTTGGAACAGCCTGATCCTGGAGGTAGTGAGCGCCTCATCTCTGGAGGGGTTCTGGGGGGAGCTAGGTGACTATGTGACGAACAGGCAACAGCCAAGCTTTGAGCTCTGAAGCTCGGTGAAGGCAGAGGGAGAAGGCTGGGCTGGGTGACTGCAAAGTTCTTTGGGTCCCAGTCTGCCTCTGGGGTGACAGAGACTGGGAGCTCTCAGGACCCTGGTGTCTTAGCAAGACCATGGCCTCCCTTCCCATTTCTCACTTGCCAAGAAGCTCACCTGTATGGGCTCCAGGAGCCCTCCCACTCCTGTCAGAGCCCACCGACTTCTCTGGATGCAAGAGGCAGCCAGGAGAGGCTCTGCCCAGAGCCTGGAATGCATTACTCAGTAGCTGTGTGCTCCTACAAGATGCTGCAATGAGGCTGCCGCTCCTCAGGCTTTCCATGAAGCCCAGATTCGGCGACAGCGCCCCCTTCCCCAGCTCCGCTGATCCTTGGGGAAGCCCTGCTAGAACGGGAAACCCTGTGCACCTCCTCAATCTTAGAAACTCCCCACTTCCTAAAGCCAGGAGATTATGGACCTTTGCGATCAGAGGTGGGTATTTCAAACCATAAGTTCCGTGGAGGCAGAGACCAGGTCTCTCTTGTTCACTGCTCCTCTTGTCCACGGTGGCATTTAAATAATTACGGATCAAATGAATAGATGACTAAGTGAATAAATGATGTCAAGACCACCTTACCTACCTCCTTGCAGGAAGCCGGAGTCACCTGCGGAGAATTCCGTCTGTCCTCTCTCTGTGGAAGTAGGAGATGAGCATGACACGCTGGAAAGCACATCACCTCTCTGGGGTCAGACTACCTGAGCCCTGGCTCTGCCTCTTATCAGATGTGTGACCTTAAGTGGGTTCCACAACCACTCTGCTTCATTAGCTGGAAAATAGATAATAACCCCTCCCTCAGAAAGGTGCCAGAATACTCTGAGATGACATCCTTAAATTGCATATAGTAGGCGCTCAATAAATGATCGCTGTGGTAGTCATTAGTGCTGCTCTCCAAATGCCCATGGCTCTCTTTCCAAGCCCGCGGTAGGCTCCTACTCCCCCTTCCTAGAAACTGGGTGTGGCCACACGAGTTATTTTGTGAGACCAGAAGTGGTGCATCACTCCTTAATGGAGGCTTTTAGAGCCCACGTGCAATTTATCACACTCCCTTTCTGCTACTTCAGTAATCATGACAGCAATAACATAGAGCCATGACCAGCTTGGGCCCTGGAATGAGGAAGACATGGTCCAGATTTCCCATGCCCCCCCAGCACCAATGACCTACGATGGAGGAGTATGTGGTAAATTGTAAATATGGCTGCAATACTCTTCCCATCCCTGTATGTATTCCCCTTGGTAACATTACTTTGCTACTTCCTACACCGCTTGAACCTGCTCGGCCATGTGACTTGCTTTGGTCAATGGGATATTAGAAAATGCTATGCAAGCAAAGACTTGTAAAGCCCTTGCACATTGGAGTTTGCCCTCTTTGGGGCTGTAAACTCTTCTGCCACCATGTGAATGAGTCTGGGCTCGACTCCTGGAAGAAGAGAGACCACGTAGAGAAAGGTCCCATCTGTCCCAGATGAAGCTCTGAACACATGATTAAGGCCACCCTAAACCATCTAGCCCCATTGGCACAGTCCAGAACCACCCAGCCTACCCACAGAACTGGGGGAAATATTAAATGTGTGGTTAAATGTGTGGTTTGCTACTCAACCAAGGCTAACGGGTATAATCAGAAATAAATGCATAAGAAATAAGCCTCAGAGTATTAAGCCACTGATCTTTGGGGATGTTTGTTACTGCAGCACAACCTAGCCCATTCTGACTGATATATTTCCTTCCCTTTTCCCTCTGGGAAAGGAAGTACATCCCAGTTAAGCTGTGAGGGGCTTTATCCGTCACACTTTCCCTCCTGTTCAACCATTCCCTTCTACTCAGCCCACTCCCCTGCCTCTTGGTTCAGGTAGGATCTTCCACCAATTGTCCATGCTCCTGTTCCCTGGGCTCATCATAGAGCCTTTTCCTCACCCCCCACTTCTGGATCAAACTTTCCAGGGTCAACAATGCCTTAGAGACAAGATCTGAGAGGTGCCCATGTGGCCCTGGTCTTCACAATGGACCCTTGAGGTGAGGCACCCTAGCCTCAGCCCATGCTTGGCATCCCCCCACCCCCTTCACTCTCCTGTATATTATCTGGCTGAAAAGTGTAGTAAAAAGACACTGGTTTCAGCCTCAGACATACCTGGATTCAAATCCCAGCTCTGTCTCTTACCTTTTCATCCTGGTTCGGTCACTCCTTAGCCATGTGACCTTGGGAAAATTCTTTAACCTCATTGATCCTCAGTTTTCTCCTCTGTGAAATGGAGGTAAAAATCCCTTGTTCACATGGCTGTACGAGTTATAAATACATTAAGTGTCTAGTGCAGTGCCTGACATGAATAGACACCGAATAAACAGTAACATCATTATCATTTGGAGACAGACTGAGCAGTTCTTAAATTCCAGCTCTGTCATTGACTGGCAGTGTGTCCTTGGAAAAGTCCCTGGCTTCCTGGAGACTTGGGTTCCTCCTCTGTAAAACGGGGGTTAAATGCCTCTTTTGTCAGGATAAAAAAAAAAAAGAATATATAATAAAGTGTATAGCATGTAGTAATTTTTGGAAAAGTGTCAGTTCTTTCTCCCTGTCTAGTTTACAAATTCCTTTGAGGGCAGAGGTCTTATTTTATCTCTATACCTATCCCTGGCAATCACACATACACAGAGCCTCCAGGCCAGGGATGGCTCTGTGCCCACTTACCTCCGAGGGAGACTTCTCAGCCCAGATAGCCTGGTTCTATCATACATCAACTACACCGAAAGAACTAACAAACAGAGCTGAGGTGGTGGGGAGACCCCTGTGAGCATCTCACACCAACATATTCCTCATCCTCCCCTCCTCTTCCCTCCCCTTGCCTTGCCCTCTCCCACAAGCATGCTCTACGACTGCACAAGAGCAGTTTCCATGGTGATAGCATTTTAAAGTTTTCTAGGAGCAGAACAGGAATAATTTTCTACCTTCTCCTCCTCCGTGGCAATCTGGGAAAAGGGAGCTTATTACGGATAAAGCATGGAGTGAGGGGTAAGGAGGGGAGAAGCAGCTTTCCTTCGTCACCTGATTGGATGAGGCAGTCATGCTGAAATTCCTCATTCCCAGCTTCCCCCCAGCCCCCACCGTCATCCCCTGGGGTCCAAGGTCACTTAGTCCTCACCCGCTTCTGCTTGGATGGAAAGATGGGATGGGTGAGGGTAAGATAAGAAACAGAAAAGAGGGACTTCCCTGGTGGCGCAGTGGTTAAGAATCTGCCTGCCAATGCAGGGGACACGGGTTCGAGCCCTGGTCCGGGAAGATCCCACATGCCACGGAGCGACTAAGCCCGTGCGCCACAACTACTGAGCCCGCGTGCCTACAGCCCGTGCTCCAGAACAAGAGAAGCGACCGCAATGAGAAGCGCACGCACCGCAATGAAGAGTAGCCACCGCTCACTGCAACTAGAGAAAGCCCGCACGCAGCAACAAACCCAACACAGCCAAAAATAAATAAATAAATAAATAAAATTTTAAAAAAAGAAACAGAAAAGAAAGGAAGAGATAAAGGAAAGAGAGAAAGGGTGTACTGATATATGCCCAATCGTAAGCACGCACACACTCATAAACACAGTGGTTACAGGAAATTTCCACTAATCTCACTTTGGGAAGTGATATTAATGGAGAAGAGCAGATTTAGAAGCAAAGATATCTGCAGAACCTCGTTGGGACCCATGACTGCAAGTCAATCTATAAGTTACAACCACCTTGCAGATACCTTTATAAGCTACCAGCCTGAAAGAGGGTCCACACACACTGAGAAAGAGTGTTGTGGACATGACGCCATCTGATGACAGTGAACATCATTCTGATTCCTTTTTGCCTCCACAGCCTTCTTCCTCTCAGCCCCCAGCTAACTTCCTTCATGCTCATTCTCCAGTCCTGAAGGGAAATTTGGTCCAGACTGTGGGCCCCCATACAGCTTGCGTATGAATTCCTGGCCAATGTCCCTGAGGCTGACACCATCCAGGATAAAGGGGGGTGGGGAATGGACAGGGAATGGTCTACCTCCTTTCTCCTCCTGACATGGCTTTGAAGAGGGCATCTGCCCAAGGCCAGGTGAGCCAGGACCCCCAACAAGTGCTAAGAAGCAGACTGAGACATGAGGTGGGGCAGAGGCTCAGATGGAGACATGTCCACTCAAGAAGAGGTCTGAACCCAGCAAGATTTCTTCCAGGGCCAAGCTTGGCCCAAAGAATTTCATGGGGATCATACAAGGTATATCAGAGTAAAGAGACCAAAGAACCAGATTCACATCCTGATTTTACCACTCAGTAGCTGGGTGATCCAAAGAAAGTCACTCAACCTCTCTGAATCTCTTCTATTTCATCTCTACTTGCTATTCTTTCTATCTTGTTCAAAGGGTTACTTTAAAAAGTAAAAGTAAAATCACGTTGAAAATTAACAAGTACAACACGCTTGTAATAAGATATTTCTTTCTATTACTCTGACAGAGTCAATGTCCAAGACAAGCCTAAAGCCTAGTCTCAAACAGTATTTACAGTGAACCAAAGAGACAAGAAAAGTTCAAATGTCAATCTAGAGATGCAAAGTCCCCAGGCAATAGAGGGTGTGGTAACTCCAGTGGCACAGAGATCTGCTACGTGGCCTTGACCTCTCAGGGCTTTGTCTCTCTCTCTATTGAAAGAGGCTCTTAAGGGTCCTTTGAGGCAGGAACCGAAGCCAGATAAGAAGCCAGGTCAAGGTAGAGAGTGTGGGTCTGGGGTTGGTACCATGGACAGCTCCCTTGAGCCTGGGAAACCACCAGAACTCTGAGTTGCTGGAGACCTGGGTTCAAGTTCTAACTCTGCCTCAAACATAGTGCTACCTTGAGGTGGTATCTGGGTTTCTCTGAGCCGCAGTGTCCCCTTCTGTGCATTAAGCTCCATGGGCTCACTGAAATGAGCACTGCCCCATGTCACAAGTGAAATCCAGAGAACCGGTGAGATGGGGATGGCTGGACCCCTGAGGTCCTCATGTCTCTCCTCCTCGAAGGCTCAGGACTTCAGGACTTGGGGTATGACATCCAAGCTCTTGCCCCACTAGGGGGAATTCTCCTACATTCATGGTTCCCCTAAAAGAGCAACTTGATGTGATGAATGTTTGGATCCTGGAGTCAAACAGCTTTGAGTGTGAATCCTGGCTCTGGTTCCTTCTAGCTCTGTGTCCTAGAGCAAATAAATTCCTCTTGGCCTCAGTTTTCTCCTCTGTAATATGAGAGTTAAATAATACCTGCCCCACACTGCCCACATGACATTTAAATGACAAAATGTATGTAAAGCCTTCAATACACGACTGTCCCATCAGAAGTACCCAACGAAAGCCAGTTCCTCAGTCACTCCCTTTCTGAATTATGGTCTCTATTGCTTTAAGAAACACCTCCAGCTGGAATATCTCTGGCTTGGTCTCTTAGCACAGGAAAGACAGTGGGCAGGAGGCCAGGCGTCATTTAGCCGTACACTGTTTTTAAAGGGAACTGCCTCGTATGTGCCCATAAATCTGGTTGCTGATGAAAGCTTCTCTGAAACGGTCTTAGGCTGAGCTCCCAAGCCTGGAACTGGCTACTTAGGCAGGGCAAGGTCATGGGAGGGAAGCTAGAACCCCGAGATAAGGACAATCCCCTTTCCTCCAGCTCCAGGCCTCTATCCTCCTCACCTCTCGCTGTTGATCTGGGAGGTTGGGGTGGAGGTGGGGGGACAGCGTGCTGCCCGCAGGGTTTATAAACATTTAGTGTTGTTGCTGTCGTCGTTGTTTTTTGGCCGCGCTGCATGGCATGTGGGATCTTAGTTCCCAAACCAGGGATCAGGGATCAAACCCGTGCCCTCTACAGTGGAAGCACGGAATCTTAACCCCTGGACCACCAGGGAATTCCCTATAAAGATCTAGTTTAGTCCCGACTTCGCAGCCAACTTGCTGTGTAACTTTGGCCAACTCCCTTGCCCTCTCTGGACTGCAGTCTCTATCTCTGAAAAATGAGGGGCTTGGAGCCAATGCCCTCTGGGTTGCTAGGAGTCTACATGCCTCCCCCTCAGGCTTGTACTGTGGCTGCAATGGAGACTCAGGGCACCACTCACTCCTCTCTGTCCCCAGCCCAGCCTGCAGCCTGTTAGGCCCTTACCTGGACTCATCCTGAATTCCGACTGAGCTGTCACCACTACCCCCAACCCCATGTACCCAGGCTGCCCCCAGAGCCCTCCCACAGGGCATTGGGAAGATGACCCAGGAGCCTCTGGGGCTGTGTAGCCCAAATACCAGGGTCTTGGAGACTTCCCAGAAGAAGGGGTACAGCATTGTTCCATTGGCTCCACCTGGACCATGGAGGGCCACCATTCGGACTTCCAGCCGATTCCCCCAGGGCCCAGGAGAGCACAGCTGTTTCACAGGTAGTTAGACAAAAAGGTCAGTACATGAGGAGGGAGAAATCCACCAGCCCAGAGCCCAGAGCATGGCTCCTCCACCCAGACATCTCCCCAGGACTGGGGAGGGATGGGGGACAACACCGTCAGTGACTCACAGGCCCTGACATCTTCTTTGTGAGTAGGACATCCTTATAGAACTGAGTCTTTATTATAATAATGGCTCATGATCTTTCTAGAGAGACAGTGTAGTTGGGTAGTCAAGAGTACAGAGATTAGAACCAGGCTGCCTGGGCTACCCCATCACAGACAAGTCATTCAACCTTTTCGTGTCTCTGTTGTCTCGTCTATAAGATGGAAATAATATTGTTGACCTCATAACAAGCACTGTTCAAACCCCAATTCTTATGTTACTCCTGTCTGGTGTTGTAGAGTATTATATTGTTCAGAAGGGAGGCTCTTCAACCATCTTTACAAAGCCCTGGGAGAAAGGCATGGAAGCCACCATCATCCTCAACACACAGATAAGGAAACAGAGGCCCAGAGAACAAAAATGACTGGCCCAAGATCACGCAGTGCATCAGGGACAGAGCCAGGCCCAGAACCCGGGCCTCCTGAATCCAAGTTCTCCGCCCTTCCAGAGAATACTCTCAAAAATGATATCCACTAAAGAAGATGTAGCATATATATACACACACACACACACAATGGAATGAAATAATGCCATTTACAGCAACATGGATGGACCTAGAAGTTATCATACTAGTGAAGTCAGACAGAGGAAGACGAATACCATATGGGATCCCGTATATGCGGACTCTAAAAAAAAACGATACTAATGAACTTATTTACAGAGCAAACAAACTTATTTACAGAGCAAACAGACAGAGAAAACAAACTTCTGGTTACCAAAGGGGAAAGGAGGGGGAGGGATAAATTACGAGTTTGGGATTAACAGATACACACTATTATATATAAAATAGATAAACAAGGACCTACTGTATAGCAGAGGGAATATATTCACTATCTTGTAATAACCTATACTTGAAAAGAATCTGAAAAAGAGTGTACATATATATATATTCATAATATATATATAGATATTATGAATCACTTTGCTGTACACCTGAAACTAATATAACACTGTAAGTCAACTACACTTCAATTTTTAAAAATCGCACCCACTTCTTCACTGAGCCATGCACTTTTCCATAAACCACCTTATCCCCTTACAAATGCCTAGTTTAGGCATTATTATCCCTACTTTTCAAAATAGAAAACGGGGTCTAAGAGATGAGCACCACTGTGCCCACTCCACAGTGCCTGGCTCATGAATAAGATGCTCCAGCCCTGCCCTCCCAGAAGGCAGCGAGACCTTAGGCTCCCTTTCCCACTCTGGGTTGAACTGGAGCACCAAGCTCCAAGAATTTTTACTTCCATCTCTTAGAGGAGTGTGGAACCTTGACCCTAGAGAGCCAGACTTGTAGCCAGGAACCCCTCAGAGCTCAGGCCCACCCCAGCCCCAGTTCTCTAAGTCCAACAGGCAGATTTACCTGCTTGGAGCTTGTTCCCAGCCAGGTCTCCCTCAGAGAGCCCTGGACGATATGACTCTGCTGCTTTGGCAAGAATTTTTCTTTTTTTAAATGAAAAAATTACTTTGACAAAGCATTCTTATAAGTCATGGATGTCACTCTGACTCTGTAGAAAAGTGTCAGCATGGAATGGATGTAAGACTTGGTGTTTTAATTATAGCAACACCCTCTAGCTCTGTCCCCAGTGCCAACCTCGCCCACCCTGCTCTCATGGTAAGGGGTGGGGAGACGTATGTGTGGCCTGCAGCTGTCCCCCCAGGGATCCAGGCCAGCCTTTCACCATCAGGATGAGTTGGGTCCCAGCTGGCCCCAAATTGAATTTCCAAGGTCAAGGTCCCACAATCTCAATGGAGTATAACATTCGTGATGGGAAGCAACTCAGATATTGCCATATCCAACCCACTCACTTATAGGTGGAAAAACCCCAGGAACTCTCAAATTATGCTGCGTGTATCAGGCCTCTTTTGTCTTACTATATTCTTTGCCCCACAGAGAAGGGACAAGAAAAGGTGTGACAGTCACCCTGCCTGGGCAAGGTGAGTGTGGGAAGACCCAGAGACACAGATTAAGGGAAGGGAGAACAGGGAAAACGGAGCTGGTGCGTACTAAACACCTATGATGTGCTAGGCGCTGGGCTCATCACTTTTACAGATGATGTCACTTGGGCATCCCCATTTTACAGCTGCAAAAACTGAGGATCCAGAGGGATTAAGTGACTTACCCAGGGTCACACAGCCAGGATATGGACCCACATTTTCTAGACCCTAAATCTTGGGTTCTTTCCATTGAAGGGGGCATTAGTGGGCTCCTCTACAGCAAAAGTCTGAAGTCAAATCCACTTTGTTCCCTGCTCTTCCTGACTTATTCCCTGGGATCCAGTACTCAGTTGCCCTGCATTGTCTAACTGAATAAAAGAAGCCTCCTGGGCCTAATCTCCTCTCTGTTGGCTTAGAGGTTCCATCTTTCCCATAGGTGACAGGTGTGCTTTCTGCCATTCTGAGTTTCTGATAATCTACTGGTATAAAATGACCCAATCAATATCGTTACTTTCAAGATGTCAAGTCAACCCCAGATACACCCAAAAATGTTTCAGGACACATGGGCCAGTCACCAGAGGGAGATGAAATTCTTAGGCGAGGCCCAAAGGGCAAACATCTTCACGTTCGGGATGTGAGTGGCACTGGAGGCCTCGCTCCTCCTCCTGTTTATAAAGCACTCTCCACTTGTCCTGGCCATTGTGGGGATGGAGGGTTGAGAAACACTGCAGTGGGAGAGGGTTTTTTCTTGTTTTGTTTTTTTTTGCGGTACACGGGCCTGTCACTGTTGTGGCCTCTCCCGTTGTGGAGCACAGGCTCTGGACGTGCAGGCTCAGCGGCCATGGCTCACAGGCCCAGCCACTCTGCGTCATGTGGGATCTTCCCGGACCGGGGCACGAACCCACGTCCCCTGCATCGGCAGGCGGACCCTCAACAACTGTGCCACCAGGGAAGCCCGGGAGAGGGGTTTTTTGACTCACAAAAGCTAAATCTAAACTTTAGATTCTTAAGAAATCCCTCTGCCTCAGATGTGAAACACCCCTGGTCTGATCCCAAGATGCCGGCAGCATCTTGGTGTCAATCAAGTTTCTACAGATGCCATGAGCTCAATCAGTCTCTATCTACACTTCATTGCTTCTGGATCCCAAATAATCAGTTACCAAAGTGGAGGAGCTGTGGGAGGTCATTGCACCTTCCATTATGCTTCATGTTGTGTGGGGACCACCTCCTATTGAGCTCAAACATGCCCCACCAGGCCACACAGGGTGCTTGAAATTCCACATGGGTAAATGGCTATGGTTAGGGCTGAATTATGCCCCCTAAATTCATATGTTGAAGTCCTAATCCCCAGGACCACACAATGTGATTGTGTTTGGAGATAGGGTCTTTAAAGTAGTAACTAAGTTAAAATAAGGTCATTAGAGTAGACCCTAGTCCCATATGACTGGTGTCCTTATAAGAGTGTGTGTCTGGACACAGACACACACAGAGGGAAGGCCATGTGAGGACATAGCAAGAAGGCGGCCATCTGCAAGCCAAGGAGAGAGGCCTCAGGAGGAACCCACCTTGACCTTAGACTTTTAGCCTCCAGAAAATAAATTTCTGTTGTTTAAGCCACCCAGTCTGTAGTATTTGTTAAGGCAGCCTCAGCAAATGGCTACAATGGCCATCTCATTTTCTTCTCTCTAACCTACCTGGCTGTCTCCTTCCTCTTTTCCCACCCCTCCTTCCCCTGGGTTATTTACTAGCATTCAAAAGTACATTATGGGTGAAGAGTTTGGGGGGGTGGGGTGTCATTATTTTTAGAGCTGAAGTCAGGAAGACTGAGGGCAGAAAGGGCCTTTTTTTTTCTTTCTCAAATCTGGGCTGATGCCAAAGGCATTTTGAGGTTACCAGAAGCCAACTTGATAAGCTACGTCCACCTCTGTCAGTGAGTAAGCCATGTTGCTGGGACCCAGCATGCACTTTCCATAGAAACAAAATTTGTAAAGGCAGACTGGTCCCCAGGCTAGCCCACAAAAGCCTGTTCAGTCAGTCACAGAACTCTGATTCTCTCCTTCTGCCCCAGAGAATATAGGGTGAAATACTGCCTCAAAACTAACCCTGACAGGAAAACAGCAGGAAGTGAGTGGGTGCAGACTTACACGCTGCAAAGCAGATTGTGTGAGTGGAGGCCAAGGAGGTAAATGGAGCCCGTGCCGGTGATTCTGAAGGGGGTTTCTGGGATTTCTCAAGGGCTTTTGAGGCTGAGCGCTCTTGTTCTTTATTATGTCTAATTTCACTTGAGAACGCAGGTCCCCTTTGTATCCTCGCGAGACGGCTGAGCTGATCAGCCGTGATTAGGGCCATTTGTGGGGGAAGAGAGAGCAGGAGAGGAGGGGTATGACTGTGCACGAGATAGCAGTGGAAAGGGCTACAGGGGGGTAATTATTGGGAGAAAAGTACTGGTTGATGGATCAGAACTTGGCCTGTAAGTTCAGATTTTCTGCTACCTCCTAGCCAGGGCCCAAGGCACAGGGAAGGGGTCCAGAGTTATATGTTCTGGCTTGAATCCTGGTTCTAGCTCTCACTAGCTGTGTGACTTTGAGTGAGTGACATAACCTCTCTGTGCCTTGGTCGCCTCCTCTGTAAAATGGAATTATAATAGTAGCCAGCTTACTAGGTTCTTGTGAAGATTCAATATTCATGCAAAGTTCTTAGAAAATGCCTGGTCTCAGGCACTCAATAAGGGTTAGTTGTGATGGTGGTTGCTAGGACTGATGTCCCAATTTTACCATCAGCTTTGGAAGAAGAAGGGGGGTCGAGAGGGAGAAGCAGAGGGGAGGGGAGTGGAAAAGATAGGCTGGGCCAGGAGAGGTGCCGCTGTCTCTTTTGGGAAGGGCCACTGAGTACCCATACCACTTGCCCCTGCAGAGTGGTTCAGGCCAACTGCACCCCTACCTCCACCATCGCTGGCCTCCTCTCCTGACCTTGACCTGTCTCTGGCCACCTCACAAGAAGCCCTCAATGCCATGGCCTCTCCCAAAGGTGGACAGGGCCAGGGATGTCCTTCTGCAGCTGAAATGCTGAAATCGTTCACGGGGAGCCTGAAGGGGTGGGGGGCCTAGAGGAAGAGAATTGTGAATTCTCCAAAAGAAGCAGTTCGGAGCCAGAGCTGGTGTTTTCATTCCAATTAATTATCCTTTTAGAGCAGTTCAGGCTGCTGGAGAGCAAGAAGGAGAGATTCATTTATATTAAAATCAACCCCAGCCCTTCTCACCAAGATTCTAGCCCGCATGCAGATGCAGTGGGTGTGAACTGGAAAAGACACATGGGGACAGGGGAGCCTGCTGCCCAGCCTTCCCAAAGAGGCGGACCCCTGAGCCTGCCCACAGCCCTGTCCGCTTCTCTCTGAGAAGGCCCCTGCCCTGCAGATGCTGATAAGTTAAGATGGAGACCTGGACCCCGGATTAATGTGCTTGGCCAAAATGGTTTCTTCATGGAGAAGCTACTCAGAGAACCTGATGGCTTGTCTCCACTCACTGCCTCACAGAGCCCAGGTTCAACTGGAGCCAACCTCCTGCCCCCCACCCCCAAACCCCCCGATCTCCCCCACGCTTCATTTCACATGCACTTTCTGAGTATCACTCTGCCCACCTCGGTGTTTGATGATCAGGTAAGACTTCCAGGAGGAGGTGAGAAGCCAAATCTTAGGCTTAGAGAGGACCTGTGAGGAGGTCTCTGCAATAATCCAGGTGGCTTCCCATCAATGGAGGGGGGGAGAAGTGGTCAGAGGCGGGATCTGTGTAAAGCCACAAAGATTTCCTGATGGATTGGATGCAGAGTGTGGAAGGAAGAGCAGAGCCAAGGGGAGACCCAGGGTTTTGACTTGAATAATTCAAAGAGTAGACTTGCCATCGCAAGATGGGGACCGCTACAGACAAAGCAGGTTTGGAGTGCAGGGATGATCAGGAGTTTGTTTCTGGACATGTCAGGCTTGAGATGCCTGTTAGGGGTCCCTAGAACCCTTGCCTCCGAGCTCAGGAGCCAGGTCAGCCACTTCTATCTCTGCTCACTTCCCAAAGCCTTCAGGGTGTTGGGTCTCAAGAGAGCCAGGGATCACACAGCAGGATCAGATTCTCTGACTCCTGGTTTAATGTTCCCCCTCTTCTTCCCCAGCTGGCTTCTCCAAACAGCCAGGTGCGAGGTGGGGGTCAATGGTCTTCAGTGCCCTTTCCTTCCATGCTCTCATTCTCTCTCTCCATCATCCCTTCCCAAACCTGCGCTCATGACTAATCTATTGGAAATTGTTTTGTCCCATAATTCATACTAAAGTGAAAATGGCTGATAAGAAGGGAACAGCCTTAAGAGATCAATAAGAGGGGACAATCAATAATAATGATAATAATACCTATAATAATAAAACAATAATAACAGTACCTAGGGACTTCCCTGGTGGCACAGTGGTTAAGAATCCGCCTGTCAATGCAGGGGACACGGGTTCAAGACCTGGGCCGGGAAGATCCCACGTGCCGTGGAGCAAAGAAGCCTGTGTGTCACATCTACTGAAGCCCACGTGCCTAGAGCCCGTGCTCTGCAACAAAAGAAACCACTGCAATGAGAAGCCCGTGCACCGCAATGAAGAGTAGCCCCCGCTCACCGCAACTAGAGAAAGCCCGTGTGCAGCAATGAAGACCTAAAACAGCGACCAAAAAGGATCTGGCTCCTCTACATCTGTCTCTGAGGCCATCTCCTTCCTTCCTTCCTTCCTTCCTTCCTTCCTTCCTTCCTTCCTTCCTTCCTTCCTTCCTTCCTTTCTTCCTTCCTTAAAAAAAAAAAAAATAATAACAGTACCTAATCCTTAAAACATATGACTTACTTTGTGCCAGGAACTATAACAAGCACTTATGTATATATTATGTGACTTAATGCTGCTCATAACTCTTTGAGGAAGTTACGTGGGGTTTTTTGGTTTGTTTTTGTTTTTTTACAGATAAGGAAACCGAGGCACACATCCAGGGTTACAGAGCTTAGACGTGGCAGAGTCAGGATTGAAACACAGGCAGTCTGGCTCTAGAGCTCACAGTCTGAGCCACCACCGTCTAGCACCTGTCTACACAATCTTGTCAATCCCCACGACAGCTCCACGAGGGCAGCAGCTGATTCCCGCTGTACTGGAGAGAACACAGATCAGAGAGGAAAGGCATTCTGTCCAAGGTCACATATCCGGTGCCAGTGGGGCCTCGAGAAGGCTGCCAGATAAGATAAGGATGCCCAGTTGAATTTTAATTTCAGATAAACAAAGAGTTTTTATAGGATGTCTCATTCAATGTTCGGGATCTATTTATATTTTTTAAGTATTTGTTCTTTATCTCAAATGCAAATTGAACTGGGCATTCTATATTTTTATTTGATGAATCTGGCCACCCAAGCACAGGGGAGGATCTGCCCCAGCCGGAATCAGCTCTTCCAGTCTCCAGGAGGAGCCCAGCTCCCCAAACCTCTGAGTCCCAGAAGGATGAAGGAGCTGAGGTGTCCCCAGCTGCTCTCAGCCGTGACATCCCATCTCCCAAGGCCTCCCGGTGCTCAGCCATCACTAGGAAATCGCTGGGATGATGCTCCAACCATCTCTCCCTGAGCCTCCCTTGGGTGAGGCGTGGTGCCCAGCTGGGCCGGCAGCACTGGAACCCTGAACACCAGGCTTAGGAGCTTCCAGCCCGCAGCGCCCATTTATCACAGGCAGATGGAAATCGAAACTCGTTTCTCAAGCTGATGCACTGGCTGGATGGGTAGCCTGATTTGGGCAAAGTTGCTTTGTGCATTGGGCGTTTGGCAGCTGTGCACCTTCGCTCAGACACTGTCATGCACTGAAACAGAACCATTCCCAAATTCCCACCTCAGGGTAAAAGAGAGCCAAGTTCTCAGCCATTGCCCTCAAGGCTATAAAATCCCAGCCCCTTGGGCAATAACCAGCTGTGATTTAGAGAACTTACTATTTGCAAGGCCTGTGTCAGGCTGTAGGCCATACAGACAAATCTAATAATTGCTACTTTAACCAAAAGGATCATTGCTCCCATCTTTAGAGCGGGCACATACTACCCCCCTGGCAAAGGTAAGAACTTTCAATGCATGAGCTCATTTAACCTACAAGCCAAGCTGTGAAGTAAAGAATGTTATCCCAGTTGTACCGATGAGAAAACTGAGGCACAGGAAGGTTAAATGACATACTTAAAGTCACACAGCTGGAAGTTGCTGTCCAGAGGCTGAAACCAAAGCCCCTGACACCAGGTTTAGGTCTCTCCCTCCCCACATTGGCCTAAATTACAAAACTCTTGGTCTGCGATATAGGCTCTACGTCCCTAGCGGTGCTGTCCGATGAGCTGATGGGGTATCAGGGAGTCATTAAGTCCAAACCCCTGCTTCTGCATGAAATGCTGCAGGTAAAGGCACTGGAGCAGACAGAGTGGAGCTAGAGGCCATCGCCTCGTGGGAAGGTCTGGGGGAGGGGGGAAGCTTGATTTCTGTTTTGGGAGGGAAGGAGGGTCTGCTGAGTGACCCTACTGCCTCTACCTGAGGCATCCCAGTGCTGCATATAGTAAGTGCTCTAGAGATCTGGGTTCTCATCTCAATTTCACTGGTGCCTCCCTCTGTAACCCTGGGAAAGATCTTTGCCTTCTCTGAGCCTCAGTTTCCCCTGTGTAACAGATCTTGGACTGGCTCAGTCAGTCTTGGCATTCGTGGGTGGCTTCTTCACAACTATAGTCAGTCCTCCATCCTGACCTCAGGGTTCTGCCATTCCAGGCTTCTCCAAACCAAATGGGGAGGCTGGTGTGGTTGAAGGGACAGGAGCAAGGTCCAGGGCTGCCTGAAACAAGCTCTCTCCTTGGGGGTCACTTCTAAGACTTAGCCACGTTTCAAACCTCTTCCTACCCCCAGGATGCAGCCCTCATCAATAACCCACATCCAAAATGGAATAGCTGGGTGATGTGGTAGACTCCTCAGAAGAGCTCCCACTCTCTTACAGGGTCTCCCAGTACACATCCTCCCCTGACTCAAGGGAAGTCAGAGGTGTCTGCCAGCCTTATCAGAACCTGTGGGGTCCATGTGCATGACCAGCTGTGTGAGCACCAGCGGGGGTGTTCCATGTGTCTGTGTGCACGGGCGTCTGTGCGCACCTGGGTACATGTGTCCACGGTGTGCACACGGGCAGAGGAGCACAGGCCACAGATGGATTCTAAAATAACCCGTCCATCTCGTCCCTGCTCCCGGGCCTCCACTCCAGTCAGTCAGTGCCCCTGGACTCCCCTAGAGATACATCTGGGAACCCACGTCTCCGTTCCGATGACGCTAGGATTTCTCAGACTCGTGCACACACACATCCAAGCACGTCCATCCACAAGCACGGTTTCCCTCACTCCCTGGTACTGTGTGTGTAAACAGCGCCTGTCATCACCCATGGATTCCGAGTATCTTGAGGGCAGAGCCCAAGCTGGTCCACCTCCAACCTCTCCATCCCTGAGGCCTGCCAGCACTTAGCACAGGAGTCTGAACGAGAAGCATGCTGAATCTTGTTAAATATTCTTAAATTTTACAAATGTGTGCGTGCGCACATATGCACCAGAGGTGTGGCTGTGCGTACGTGAGTCTCCCTGTGTGTGCTGGTACGAGCCCACGTACCCATGGGTTCAAATGCACATGCACACACAGATGTGCACATTAACTCAGGCAACTGGCACATACCTGTGTTCCCCTGTCTTTGCACACCTGTTTACGTGCCGGGGTCCATGGGTACCAGTAGGAGCCTAATGTATGCTTTGGGATGACGCTGGTGCTTCCTTACACGCCTTCATGTACATATCACCGGTGCCCACAAGTAAATCCATTCATTTAATCATCCACTTAGTCATCATCGGGCAGACGCTTAGCCAGCACCTTCTATGCACCAGGCACTGTTCTAGCAGTGGGAACAAAGCGGAGAACAAAGCACAGTCCTCACCTCCCTCCATGCAGGGCATGGTCTGTGCACATAAGTGGGTGTGTACATGTGCTGTCCTAACACACATGCACATGGCAGCGTGTGTATATGCCTTACCCAGAGGGGCTTGGCATCCTCCCCTGACCTGGCCAGAAAGAAGGAGAAGCTTCTCTCCTAGCCCCACTCCATGCCTGGACCAGCTCACCGGTGGGGGAGGGGACACTAGGTACCAGGTGACCTCCAGCCTGGACATTGTCCTATCTTGGAGCCACCAACCCGGTTCAGCCGAGGTGACTCCTCCATGTTTCTTGGGCTGAGGGGCAGGCCTGAGAGATAAACAGTCACCGTGTTGTCCTCCTGGGCTCTTGAAGAAAATGAGGGCAAGGGCAGAGACATTGTCCTCTCTTGTGTACTCGGACATCACCGTGGCACCTAGGAGGTATCAGGAGGGGACGTTGGTAAAGGTGCCGCTCCTCTAGCAAGCTTGATCATGGAGGGGAAGGAAAGGGAGCGGTCAGGGGACAGGCCAGAATCCCCCCAGCCAGCTGGACCTAGCCTGTCTCCAGACCCTGGCTTAGGACAGACCTGGGTGGCAGCAGAAAGAGAACACAGGATATAAGAAGCCTGGCCGGGCTTCCCTGGTGGCGCAGTGGTTGGGAGTCCACCTGCCAATGCAGGGGACGTGGGTTCGTGGCCCGGTCCTGGAGGATCCCACATGCCGCGGAGCGGCTGGGCTCGTGAGATGTGGCCGCTGGGCCTGCGCATCCGGAGCCAGTGCTCTGCAATGGGATAGGCCATAGCGGTGAGAGGCCCGCGTACCGCAAAAAAAGAAAAAAAAAAAAGAAGCCTGGACTCTAAACTTGGCCATGGCCATGGCCTTGCCTTGCTGTGCAGCCTCAGTAGAGCCCCTGCCCACTCTGAGCTGAGTAAGGCAGGAGGCCGGGGTGACTAGGAAGGCTGACTTTTAGATGTGCCCCTGGATGACTCACACTGCTTCAGGATTTGGGCCACAAGGGGTGGGGTGAGGCTGGGTCCAGGCCCTGATGGACACAAACACCCAGAAGGAACAAGAAACTAGGGCAGAGAGTTCCTGTGGAGGAATC
Source organism: Orcinus orca (assembly GCF_937001465.1). NCBI lineage: Eukaryota > Metazoa > Chordata > Mammalia > Artiodactyla > Delphinidae > Orcinus > Orcinus orca. The sequence continues at coordinate 14,577,781 of NC_064566.1, read as the reverse complement.
AGGCACCTGTCCCGGGGCCTGGCCCAAAGGCAAAGGGTTGCCATGCCTTTGCTCCTGTTGGCCCCTCTGCCTGTGTCCCCTCTCCACCCACGGCTGCATTTTACAATGTTCTCGATTAAAAACAGTCACACTTAATAGTTAGTGGAGAACGCAGAATAGAAAACCTTTTCATTAGTAAAGTCCTGATTTGGTATGTCTACATCTAACCCCACCCTCTCCCTGTCCTTCCCCTCACAGCACCTCAACCATAAAGGCTGCCCCAGGTCAGCTTTGCCGCGAAGTGTCAGATCCAAGAGGGCAGGGACTGTCTTGTTCTCACACTGATCCCAGAACCCAGAAAGGTCTGGCTGACGGGAGGCGCTCGATAAACACTGTTGAACAAATAAATTAAATGCACTGAACTGCTAACAGTGGATATTCAGGGTAGGGAAATTTCAGATCATTTTTAGTTACTTCTTTATACTTTTAAGTCATTTCCATGTTTTCTAAAATGGGCAAGTGTTGATTTCAAAACCAGAAGCTTCCTCCCCCATCCCCAAAAAGCTCCTAGAAACAGAACAACACAGAAGTTCTCTCATCTCAAGGCCCTGCTCCCCAGACCCCTTCAGTGAGAGGCTGTCCTCCCCCGGGCTTCCTCAGCACCTGGCCATGTGAGTAATCCAGGTCACCCAAAAAGTTAGGGACCCGGTGCCCACTCTCCTGACCCCAGCCCAGCATGCTTTCCATGGTTCCATAATCACACCTGTTCTCTGCTGCCTCCGTTTTGTTTTGCTTTAGATGTTTCAGTCCCCGCTCTGCCATTCATTAGCTCTGTGCTCTTGAGTGAATAATGCAACATCTCAGTGCCTCAATTTTCTCATCTTTAAAATGGGAATAGTGTTAGTACCTACCCCAGATAGTGGGCGTGAGAATTAAGTGCACATAAGCACTTAGCACCTTACCCAGCCCAGGGTAAACACTTAGTAAATTGTTTGTTTGTTTTTAAATGTTTTATTAAGCCTTTCTCACAAGCCAGGCTAACCACTCTAAGTGGACTATCACACTTAGTCCTCACAACAACGCTCTCCACTCAAACTCGAGATTGTACCCATTTTACAGATGAGAAACTGGAGGCTCAGAGAGCCAAGTCACTTTACCCAAAGTCATATAGCAAGGAAGCCACAGAGGTGGGATTTGACCCGGGTCTGTCTGGCTCTTAACCTGTTGCTCCTGAAGTTTAAAATTCCCATGAACCATCTATGAGGAGAGGTTTGAGCATATGCTTGGGACAAGACTCTGTGCCCAGGAAGGGGACTGGCAAGAACGAAGGTCAAGTCTGAGTTCCCTCCCCACCCATGGATTTACCAGTAATGGTGGCTGCAGGATTCCCTGGACTTGGCCTCCTCTTTCCCTCAGCAAGACCAGAGTTCAAATCCCTGCATGGATCTTTCCATCCTTCTCCCCATCCATCCCTTCATTCACCCATTTATCCAACCATTATATATTGAGCATCTACTATGTGCCGGATAACATTCCAGGCACTAGAGATACAGCAATGAACAAGACAGATAACAAGCCCAGCTCTCCAGGAGTTTACGTTCCAATCACGGGAGACAGACAATAACCACGTTAAATACAGGTCAGACGGTGATGAGAGTCCTTTATTCATGGACTAGGTCACGGGAGAGGTAGCACAGGGTGGGCGTTCCGTTTCCTATCAGCGGTCAGGAAAGACCTGCTGGGCAGGTGACATCTGGGCAGAGATCTGTAGGAAGTGGAGAGCAAGGCATGTGCCTGTCTGGGGAAGAGGGTTCCAGGCAGAGGGGGCAGCCCCTACTGTCTCCACTGTTTGTCCATCCTTCACCCCTTTTCCACCCTCCCATTCTCTTGAGAACAAGCCCCAAGCCCCAGCTCTGGGAAAGGCCCAGAATGGGGACCTGGGCTCCGGGGCCAGACAGCCCCAACTTCCCAACCAGCTGCAGGACCAAGGGCTTAATCCCCTATGCTCACGTTCTCGGCTCTGTAAAACAAGGGAGTTAGGGAAGTGAAGGAAAGAAGGGATGAGGGGGTGGGTGCACAGTGGAAAGGAGGCGGGTAAAGATTCTGATGTGAGCAGACACTTCTTCGGCTTTGCAAAGCACCTCCGGCGCTAGGTTCCTTGTTCTCACCTGAGAGGTGTATGGGACAGGAATTCTTACCCCATTTGACAGGAGGGAAAACTGAGGCTCAGCCCATGCATACATTCATGTGAAGGGGGAGACTTCCTCCCGGAGCAAGAGGAAATTTTGCTTCCAAGTCACTGGCTGAGATTCTGGCTTTCCCGGGCAAGGCCCAGGAGAGCTCAAGGACCCATCCCAGACTTGGGGTTGCAAGGCGAAGAGGTTTGGAGCCTTGCCTCTCTGGCCATTACGGGAAGGTCCATGGTGCCCAGGTATGGCAGGAGCATAGCCCTTAGTCTACAGGGACAAGAGGGAGTCTTGGATCCAGCCTGCATCCCCCACACTCATTACAGCAAGTCTACCGCATGAATGGTATATGTCACCTCCTCAGGGAGGCCTGCCGTGATCTTCCTGCCTAACTGCACCCTTGTTGTGAGTTTCTCTAGCTCGCTGTACATCTTCATGCACTTTTCACAGTTTGTAATAATATATTTATTTGTATGGTGATTGGGTTAACAACTGTCTCTCCCACTAGATGGCAAACTCCAAGGCCAGAGTCTCGACATTCGCTCTATCAGACCTCCATCACCAGGCACGTGTGTTTACTGAAAGAATCGTGGATGGTTGCATGGACAGATGGCATCCACCGGGACCCTTGGCAAACACCTGCAGGGAGCAGCAGGACAGAGAAGCAAGCGGCTGCCTGCTGTGAGAGAAAGTGATCCTGAAGGGACCCAAGCAGAAAAGAGGTGACCGGTCAGCAGGAGATCATGATAACACTGCACATTTGAGAAGTGCTTTACAGTTTACAAAGTGCTTTCATTGGCATTATCTCATTACTAACCCAACAGCAGCCTTATAATGTCAACATTATTATCACCAGTTTACAGATAAAGACACTAAAGGATCAGAGATGTAAAGCGACTAGCCTAAGGACACATAGCTCATAAATCTTGGACCTGGAATTTAATCCCAGTTCCATCTGGCCTCATATAACAATAGCTATTATTTACCGAGCATAGACTAGTTGAGTATCTACTACTACCTACATATATTATGTCTATTTCTCACAACATCCCTTTGATGTATCTGTAATTTCCCTTTCAAATCTGAGAAACAGAGGTTCAGAGAGGCCATGTGACTTTCCCAAGGCCACCAGGAGATGAGCAGCCGGGCCCTCTACCTGGGGTTCCTCACCTGCCCCACTGCCTCATCAGCCTCTAAGGCCCCATCCAGCCCAGAAGGTCTGCGGTTACAGGACCTGCACTGAGGGGACAGAGCCAGGGCTAGGAGGCAGTAAGGCTGCCATTAAAAGGGTAGATTCTGCAGTCAGACTGCCTGGGCTCATATCCCAGCTCCACCAAGTTCTAGCTGAGCGGTCTACCTTCATGTCTCCACTCACTGCTCTGATAAAGGAGGGTGACAACAGCACGGCTTCTACAGTTGCTGTAAGAATCACTAACCTACGTAAAGATTTTAGGACAGAGCTGGTAAATGTGATGTAAGTCTTAGCAGGAGTGAGTTCAGGTTGGGGCTGGGGGAGCGCTGACCTCAGCTGCCCAGGGACTTGGGGGCTGGACAGCGACACAGTTCTGCATCAGCCCAGGACTCTGGCCCACACTGGGCCCTCTGTCTCAGGGGAACGCTGATACTTGCCTGTCCTTGGTTGCCCGGAGGGGAGGCGCCCGGGCATGGAGTTAGGAGAGGGTTCCTGAGAGCTGAAGCCCAGCGTGGGAATGGGAGGGGCAGCGTGGACTTTCCTTGCTAACAGAGCTCAGTGTTGTTTAGAGGCCAGAAAAGACTGGGCCTGTCCCAGTCCCAGGGAGAGAATCACAATTGGTCTAAGCCAGTCCCAGTAACCCCAGTGACCATGCTTTTTTGGGGAACAAGAGGGCGTGTGGTGCAATTCTGGTCAGAAAAACAAGAAAGGAATTCTGCCAGGGAATTCTGGGAAAGGTTTCCTTACTCTTAAAAAGTAATGAGCATCAGGAAGCAGGTCACTTTCTGCCTCTGGTTGCAGCTGTGTGAGACTGTGATGCTTGGACCAGTCACAACCACCTTGTGACCATGAGGGAATGGCCCATTCTGAGGATGGCAGAGCAAGGACAGGAAAAGAATCATGGCCATAGGTGGGTGATATTATTGCGTCACAGAATTAAGCAACCCACCTCTGGACACATCTTATCTCATAGATAACACATTTTGTTTATTGTTATGCCTGTAGTAGTTGGGTCTTCCACTGCCAGCTGACTCAAGCATCTTAACTGACAGCCTCTTGACCTGACCTCCTCTCCTGTCCAGGTCAGAGTGGGTCAGGAATAGGACTGGACCAGACCAGGGCCCTCTCCTCCACATCTAAGGGCTTCAGACAGATGGGAAGACCCCCCTTCACACCACCACAACTCTCCAAGGCCCTGGACCCAGGAATGAGAGTCCAGGAAAGACACTCCCACGCGTAGGAGAGGAGCTATAGCTGCCTCTTCTGTCCAGTGGCCTAGAAGGTTCTGATTCTCACCCTTGAATTTTGGGGGACTTGAGGCTCAGAAACCAGCCACTCCAACCTTCCTGGTCGTGCTGGGCTTGAACTGACCCTGCCCTGGTGCCTGGGGTCCAAACAGGCCGGGAGTGAGTATTGCAGGCTGAGCGTGGCATCTTCAGCTGCTGTGGAGGAAGACAAAGCAATGAGCTGGCCTTGGCCTAGGGCAGAGGGGTGGGTCCCGAGGGCCTCACGAGCCACTTCTGCTGAGCTCTGAGAGGAAATAGCATAAACTGTAAAGTGCTCACAAGTCAAGCGTTCATGGTAACATGACCCTAGTACCTGATATATGGTGGATGCCTAACTGACGGTTGTTGGTTCAGTGAGTGAATGAATGAATGAGTGGATGTGTAAGGTCTAAGGTCATGAATGGATGAATGAATGAGTAAGCCCTGTTGTTATTACTATTATGGGATGTATTAGTAATTACCCTAAAAGTTAGCAGCTAAAAACAACACAGCTCACAGTTTTTATGGTCCAGGAGCCCAGGCATGGCTTACCTGAGTCTCCGGCTCAGGGTCTCTGTCTCTCATGGCTATAATTGAGGCACGTCAGCTGGCTGCAGACTTCTCAAGGGAGACCCTGGCGCTGCTCGCTCAGAGGCAGGCCTGGGGCAGACAAAAGGATGGAATCTCTCCAGGAGAGTGTGGGGACCATGGGTTTGTGCTCACACCTGCACCATCGCCTCCTTCCTTAGCCCTCCTCAGCTCTGCACCCCCAGATTACCCATTGTTCCCACCATCCACCAGCCCTACCCAGAATCTACCGCTGAAGGTCTGGCTTCCATGTGACGCCAGCCCAGAGCCCAGGCATCAGGTGGAAGCAGGGGCCTCCTGCCGTTCCTCACTTCCTCTAACCCGAGCCAGCTTCGTGCTCAGGAGACCCGTGTAGTCAGCAGGACCCAGGCTTGGTTTAATGCTCTACTGTTGCTGTCTTGAAATTCTTTAATAATTTCTTCCCAAGAGGCTTCCATTTTCATTTTGCACTGGGTCCTGCAAAATACATCACTGATCCTCCTTCTAACCATCACTTCCTGGGGTCCTCACAGCCAGTCTTTGAGATCATAAGAGCAGAGCCTATAAGGCCCATTTGCAGATGAGAAAACTGAGGCCCAAAAGTTGAAGGTAGACAAGAGCCAGGATCATACCCCAGTCTCCCCTTCAACCCTTAACCATACTGTAGGCCACCTCCTCAGACCCAAGGGCTGAGCCGTGGGGCCAAGGAGGGGCTGACTTCAGGAGTCCTTCTGTATTTCTGCAGGGGTGAAGGAGAGACACCCCTGGGTCTTGACCCCCAGCTTTCCCCTCAGGGCCACCTCTTTCATCTCTCCACTTCTGTTCTGGGAATGAATAGAGACTAGTGGGGTGAGACATCTAATTCAGAGGCCCCCCAGGGGGTGGCCCTCGGGGATAATGACTCAGAGTCACTCCTCACTTACCCCTCCCCATCCTCCCCCTACAGACCCTCACACTGGGCCCATCGTGTCTCTGCTCTGGTGTCTTTTCCCAGTAGAATGAAGTCCCAAACCTGTTCCTTCTAGCCTCTGGGTCTAGGGATGGAAGGGAGTCTGGGGGCAGAGAGTAGGGGCTGGGAAGAGCCCTTTGGGAGGTGTTGGCATCTTCCCCGGGAATGGGTGTAAGAAAAAAATTAGAACTAGAGTCCGGCAATACTGGATGGGGTTGAATTCTGGCTCTGCCACTAGTCAACTGTGTGACCCTGAGCGTGTTTTATAACCCCTCGGAGCCTCGATCTCCACATCTGTAAAATGGGGGCAGCAGCCCTCCTCCCCTGATTCCTGGCTGTGGGAAGAGTGCTCAGAACTCCCTGGCTTCCCCAGAAGTCTGTCTGTGTCGGCTGAAGCCCCCACTCCCTCAAGGATGGCACTCCAGCTGCTGCCGCTCTCCCCTCCACCCCCAACCTCTCCTCCCCCCTTTTCCTCTCCGCCCACCCTCGTTCCTGTGCCCTTTCCCTCCCTCTTTCATCTCATTCAGGCCCTCAGAACCTGCTCAGCCCACTCTCTCTTTGCAGGTGGGGAAACTGAGGCACGGGGAAAAGACTCATCATGATACCTGCCTCAACAGATTGACATGGGGGTCCGTGGGACGATGGACAGAAGGAGTCCTGGTCTGGCACCTGGGTCAGGGGGGCCTCAGCTCCTGTCCCTTTCCTTCCTTCCTCTCTGCAGTCTGTCCCGCTCCTTCCCTGTCTCTCCACCCTGTGGAGCTCCTGGAAGCCCTTCTCCAGGATCCCCACCCCACCTCCTGCCTCACAGTAACAGAGGCCCCCATGCCCATCCCAGGGGACTGACACTCCCCAATGCCACAGCTCAGGCCTGGAGGTGGGCAGGAGGCGGCGGGCAGTGGATGATGTCAGTGATGGGCAGGGAACGTGGACAGCGAACAGAGTACACAGCGGGGAGCTGGCTGCCAGCCCCTCCCAGCCTCCAACCTCTGCTCTCCGGGGCCCGGGACACTGTCAGCCACCAGACTGTCACTGGACCACAGCACTTCCCATATGAATAACAGCTCTTTAATTAGGATATTATCGGAAGCGGGGCCCGTGGCGGCTTCATACTAGAAATGCCAGCAGCAATTCCGGAGCCGCATGGAGATGGACAGATCATGTATTACATCCCGCACCGCCGTTTCCCTGCACAGAGTGCGCCTCCAAATGAGATTTCCTTCTCCCTGAAGAAAATAATTCACTCTCACTCTCTTTTCTTTTTCCTTTTTTTTTCCTCCCCTGATTGTCAGGACTAAAAACACTTACTGGGGCTGGTTCATTGTTTTCAGATTCAATTGGGCCAAAGTAGAAGGGGCTGGGTGGGGTGGGGGGGCACCTCCAGTGGCTTGGCTGGGCCCCCCTCGCTGGCAGGACTCTGCCTGGGGATCCCTCTCTGTCATGACGGTGGTGTTGACAGTAGCTAACATTTCTCAAACACTTACATGTATTCACTCATTTGATCTTCACACAACCCTACAAGTAGATTATTAGTATCCCATGATGAAGATAAGGAAACTGAGGCCCAGAGAGCTTGGTAACATTCCATAGGTCACAGAGCTGATGACTAGGGAAGCCAGGATGAAACCCAGGGAGTCTGGGCTTATTCATCTATTACTCAACACTGTTTGGATTCCCAGAAATTGTTCAGTGCATTCTGAGCAAAGAAGAGGCCCTGGACCTCAGTTTTCTCTTCTTTAAAATGGGAATAATAACATCTGGCTATTGTGAGCATTCCCAGGAGAGAAAAAAAGGAAAATAATCCCACAGGGAATGCAAACTTGATATCAGGCATGTGGTCAGCAGCAAAGGAGAGAGAAATACAACCTGGCACTAGAAGGAAGAGGCCAGAGGGGGCCCCACATCTCATCCCCCCCAAATACTAGGCACGTACCTTGTGTGAGGAACGCACCCATGGGGCAGGAGAGGGAAGGGAGTTGCTGGGCAGAGCTGTGGCTGTGGCCTCACTCACCCCCCGCCCAACTCCACAGGAACTTTCTCCTGCCAGCCAGGAGCAGATCAGCAGGGAGCGACATCTCCTTCTCACCCCCCTCTAACACATACTGGCTGTGCCCCCGCCAGGCCCCCGCCCTGTGATCTCTCTCACCCCCACTTCCTGAGCCCTGCACTCCACCCGGCTGAACCTCTGCCTTCTTCCTGCGCACACCTGCCCATTCACACCTCCGCTGCTAATTCAAGCTGTCCCTTCACCTGGTGTTCCCTCCCCACCAGCTCCTTCAAAGCCTCCTGATGCAAGGCCACCTCCTTCCTAACAGGAAGAGATGATTTGGAGGGAGTGAGGAGAGGGAGCCCTGACCAGGAGCTGGAAATCCTGGCTTCTCACCACTGACTCACTAGAAGTCCTTGGCCTCAGTTTCCTCAACTGTAAATTGGAGTCTGCGGGGCTCATGCTATCTAAGCCCCCTCCCGGGATTGAGATTCTCACTGCATCCTCCACGCCTGGCCTGGGCTCGGACACTGTAAACAGACCCTTGGAGGGCTGGAAATGGAGATTCTGTTTCCCTCTGTGGAGTGAGGTTATCACAGAGACAGAGCACGGTCATAGTGGGAGGAGCCTGGGTTCCAGTACTGGTTCTGCCTTTGACTTGCTGTGTGACCTCAAGCAAATTTCTCGCCCTCTCTGGGCCTCAGGGCTCCAGTTGTATCATGAGGAATCGCTATGGTCTTTTTTTCCTGTTCTAGAATTCTAAGATCCTGGGCTTCAGGCTCCAACCTCTTCCTAGCTAGAGTGGGAAGCTGGGGGGAGACGCAGAATTTGAGAGGAGGGGTCCAGAGTCTCCTCCCCAAACCCCTCCAGACGCTGACCCACTTCAACCAGAGGGCAACATCGGCTAGTCCCAAACCAGGGCCGCTGGTGTGGGGGCACAGCAGCCTCATCACAGACCTCAACACTGGCTGACCCCTGGGAGCCAGACAGCACCCAGACTCATTATCCTTGTGACTCTGAAGCAATGGTGACATGGGCTTTGAAATCGAAATGAAAGAAACACAGCAGAGACACCCTGCCCCCCCGCCCCATGCCTCACCTTGGCACCAGGATTTATCACTTTCATTTTAATAGGTTAATTAATTAGACAGGTAGGTGTTCGAGAGACTTCCTTCTCAGCACAGGGCGACTATGGGGTGACCAGTCTTCCCCAGGCAACCTCCCAGAGAGTGCAGGAGGGTTGGAGGGCGCCAAGCTGGCTTTAATTATCCGAGGTGTGCACTAATATCTCAATGATGCTCTTCTCAGAGGAGAGGGCTTTGTCGGGGCTGTGAAAACACAGATCCTTGTTGCTGGGCAGCCAGGCGGGATTTATAGCAGACAAGCTACACTCACCTCTCCTGCTCCGTTTGCATTTTCCACCTTGTTATTTACTGATGGGGAGTATCTCCTCCTATGGATAGGGACCTCCTGGAAGGCAAGGCTGTCCTTATGCCAGGGCCCACTCCCATTCATTCATCCAACCAGTATTTACTGAGCACCTATTTACTATATGGCAGGCACTGTGCCAGGCGCTGAGGATAGAGCAGCCAACAAAACAGATCAAAATTCCTGACCTTCTGGAGCTTCCATTCCATCAAGGGAGACAGATAATAAACAAAAGAAATACGTAGCTTGTTGTATTTTCTTTTTTAGTATTTTTGAGGAAACATGCAATTTTATTTTATTTTAATTTTTGAGTTTCACCTCCAAATTATAAATCTCTTTTTTTTAATTAATTTTTATTGGAGAATAGTTGCTTTACAATGCTGTGTTAGTTTCTACTGTACAGCAAAGTGAGTCAGCTATGCGTATACATATATCCCCTGTATTTTGGATTTCCTTCCCATTTAGGTCACCACAGAACATCGAGTAGAGTTCCCTGTGCTATATAGTAGGATCTCATTGTATTAGTTTTCTATTGATGTATAACAAATGACCACACACTTGGTGGCTTCAAGCAATGTGCTCAAATGACCTCACAGTTTCCGTGGGCTGGGAGTCCAGGTACAGGTCAGCTGGGTCCTCTGCCCAGAGTCTCACGTGGCTGAAATCAAGGTGCTAGCCGGGCTGCTTTCCCCGCAGGAGCTGGAGCTCAGGGTACTCTTTCAAGGTCGTGTGGATGTTGGAGACGTTGAGCTCCTCACGGGCTGCCGGTAGGGGTTACTCTTAGCTCTTAGAGGTCACTCTCGGGTCTTAGCCGTGTGCTCCTCCATCTTCAAAGCCAGCAATGGAGAACTCACACATGTAAAATAAACCCCCTCAAGTTTTGAATCTCTCTCGCCAGGGGAACCCAGTCCCTTTGAAGGGTTCACCTAATCAGGTTAGGCCCCTGGAGGATAATCTCCCTTTGAAAGTCAGCTAATGATTTGAGACCTTAATTCCATCTGCAAAATCCCTTCACAGCTACATCTAGATCCACATGTGATTGAATAACTGGGAAAAGGTGTGTGTACGCCAGAGGGCCAGAGTCTGCGGGCATTCTGGAACTCTGCCCACTACAGTGTGTTAGAAGGTGCAAGGGTGGTACGAAGAGAAATTGAGCAGGAAAGGGGAACACAGAGTGATGGGGGTGTAATTTTCATTAGGTGGTAGAGAAAGCACCACTGAGAAGCGGCATTGGAGCAAAGACTTAAAAGTGCAGGAGTTATAGCCACATGGCCCTCTGGGGAGTGGGCACCAGGTTGAGGAACAGTAAGTGCAAAGGCCCTGAGGCAGCTTGTTGGAGCAGCAAGAGTCACAGGGGATGAGGTCAGGCAGTGCCTTTTTGGCCCTGGTGAGGACCTAGGTTTTCCACAGAGTGAAATGGGAGGTCATCCCAGGATTTTGAGCATAATAATGACGTGATTTGACCTACATGTTTTAAAAAATCTCTTGGGCTATGGGGTTGAGAATAGACTGCAGGGAGACAAGGGCAGAGCAGGGAGATCAATTAGGAGGACTTTGCAATTATCCAGGGGAAGAGCCGCCGTGCCTCAGCCCTGGATCTGTTCTGAAGGTGGAGAAGAGCCATGGTCCCACCCCAAGGCTCTGAGCCCAGCGTCAGTCCCCAGGCACCCTCAAGAGACATCTCTGGACAGCTGTACGAAGAACAATAGGTACCTTCTAGATTGTCTTTTCACAGGAGAAGACGGGAGGCCTCCATGGGGGGGAATTGATTCAACCTTTCAACAATACCTCAGGGTCCTAATTAAATTCTCCTATTTGCACCCACCAAAAGTCAGCACCTCACTTCACAGCCCTGTCAGCGGGAGCTCCAGATTCCAGGCTTCTAACTCCTGCTAGGCACCCCCAACCCACTCATACTGCTGCAGGAATGCCTGCCCCAAAACACAGGTTACAATTTGTCCCTCACTTCTTCAAAAGTGGCTTCTATAGATCATTACTTCTGCAAGTCATGGCCCATATGGCCTCTATTCTAGGATATTGTCAATTGTAAGAAGCCCTATTAATAAAGCTCTATTAAATAACCCACTTTCCTGGACTTTAAAGGAACCCTATGTTACATGTGCGTATCAATTGTAAGACAAGCCCCTATCTCAGAAATATGGAAATTTCATCTTACAATTATAACTGCTGTGGGAGGAAAAGACAGATTTTTGAGGTCGACACTTAGTTAGCCTATGATTCTGCCACCGCAGGACTTGTCAGGGCCTTGGAACGATCATGTGTATTGTGCCTCTCCCAGAGGGTCCTAGAGCATCCATCTGCTTTCAGGCTTCTGTAACTTCTGCTCCACTTGGTCTTTTCCTTTGCAGAGAATTTTGCAGGACTTTGGAAATTACTGGCTGACAGACTAAATAGCAAATATCTCAGGTAACTAAGGGCCTCGTCGTCTGGCCCTAGCCTACTTTTTCTAATCTGGCCCCTGCTCCAGGGTTCTTACATTTCCTCAACTACACACTGCCTGTTCAGGCCCTGAACTGCTGCTCCTGTTATAATTTCAGGCAGGATCACCCAACCCAACCCAATCTTCACCTATTCTTCACTCATCAGTCAAACAATATTTGTTGAGCCTCTAGAATGTACCAGGAACTCTTCCAGGCCTAAGAGCTTGCATGATGAACAAGACCGGCATGGCTTCAGGCCTCATGGAGTATACAAACATTCATCTACACACACGTGTACATACCTAACTGCAAATTGGGTTAGCGCTATGAAGAATGAAAGCAGATGCTATGAGAAAATGTAACGGGGACTCATGGCATGTAGAGCAGGCCTCTTTGAGCTGAGACATGGAGGATGAGTCAAAACCCATCAGGGAGAGAGCTAAGACAGTGTTCCAGGCAGAGGTTATAGTGTATGGGAAGGCTCTGAACTGGAGAAAAAAAAAAAGCTGGCGTATTTGAAAAGCTGAAGACTTTAGCATGGTTGGATGATAACTAATGAGGCTGAGAAAGAGGCTGGATCCAAATCATGCTGGGCCTCATGGGTCACATTAAGGATGTGGCGATTTTATCCTTAGGCCATTGGACAGTCACTAAAGGGTTTTACAGTCTACAGTGTGAAAAACTTTGGGGGGCGGTTGGAGAAGGAGGAGAGAGTGTGGGGAGATTCTAAGAAACTACATCATTCCTTTGCAAATGTCAGAAAACCCAACCCAAAGTGGCTCATGGAAAAAACAGAATTTGATAATAAGTGTAGCTGAAAGCCCAGATATAGAGAAGGGATTCAGGTAAGGCTTGATCAAGGTTCAAACAATGTTGCCATGACCCAGTTTCTTTCTTTCCATCTCTTGTCTCATCTACCCCTAGGTGGCTCCATTTTCCCCCAGGACCATGCTGGATGGGGGCAAGATGGCTGGCATAGCTCCAGTCCCACACCTGCTCTTATCCAGGCACAGCCAGGAAAGAGTTGAGTCTGCTTCACTGATAAGACAATCAAGTTCTGGAATTGAGTCTCATTGGCTCTGAATGGTCTGACCTCAGTCTTGTGCTCATCCCTGAACCAATCGCTGGCCAGAGGAATGAAAGGAGCCATTGGTCTGGCCTTGGTCACATGCTCTACCCCTAGAGCTAGGGATGGGGCCAGCTTCCTTGGAATTACATGCCTAGAAGGTGAAGAGGTACATCACCCTGATGAGAACCAGGATCTCTTATGGAAAATACAGTGAAAAGAGACTGGGTAGCCCTACACGACCATTATCTACTGAGAAGATACTGCAGCGTCCAGGTAAGAGAGCAGTGGCAGTGGCAGTGGAGAGAAGGGGACAGATTTGACATATATTTTGATAGTAGGATCAATAGGACTTGGTGACAGGTGGGATGTGGGTGATGAGTCTCTAGGGTTTCTGGCCTAAACACCCCAGGCGGCAGAGACACTGAGTTCAGATGAGGAAGATGGAAGGTGACGCAAGTGTGCAGCCCCAGGGGTATATCAGTTAAAACCTTTTCATACTTCAAGGCCTTGCTCATACGTCATGTTCTCTGTGGTACCTTCCCAGATGCTCTCCTGGCAGAATCCATTCCTCTTTCATCTACACTGCCACCACCCCCTTGTGACTTCCTTTGCCCTCTGTCTTGTCTGACATTATCATTCATTGCTCCACAGCTCGCCTCCGTCCTCCAGACTGTGAGCCATGCGGGGACAAGGATGGAGCCTTATTCATCTCAATGGCCCCTGCAGGCCTGGCACATAGGAAATGTCCACTCTGTCCAGGCTAGCAGATTTGGATAACCCAACAGACAACTGCTGAAGTCAATCAAAATAAACCCTCGGGCTTCCCTGGTGGCGCAGTGGTTGAGAGTCCGCCTGCCGATGCAGGGGACACGGGTTCGTGCCCCGGTCCGGGAGGATCCCACATGCCGCGGAGCGGCTGGGCCCATGAGCCACGGCTGCTGAGCCTGCGCGTCCGGAGCCTGTGCTCCGCAACGGGAGAGGCCACGACAGTAAGAGGCCCGCGTACCACAAAAAAGAATAAAAATAAATAAATAAATAAACCCTCAAAAGGAAGGGGACTCTCCCAGACACCCCCTGAGGTCCCAGATCTGGAAGAATTTCTCAGAAACACACTCTCAGTTACCTGTGTGGTCCAACAGGTTAACCAAGCATCTGGTTTTTCCCCATCAGAAAGGGAGGCCACACCTTCCTCGAGAGCCGCATGTCAATATATAAAGACCTGGCTGGTGCCTCTGCAGTTCTGCTTTACTATCGTCTCTGCTTTATCCGGCTGTGCAGTTGTTTAAAGGAAGACACCAAAGCCCACAATAAAATATATACTGTATTTCCAAACTATAAAGCACTGACAGACTTTGTTGGGAATCCTAATGTCTCCAGGAGTGGAAATCACTCTAACCTTCCAATAAAATGCCAACGCCCTAATTAAACTCTCCAAGGGTGAGGTCTCCTGGCCAAGCCTCCCATCTCGTAGCAGCCTCTTTCCCCGGTTGGGGCTGGGAAGCATGAGATGCCTCCACACTAAGCCTTGCACTCTGAGGGCCCTGGAGAGGAGAAGATTCCAGGAGGACCCGTCCACCCTGGGTCCAGTTTGATCTCCATGTGGACCCTGCAGGATCACTTTCCCATGTCCTGGCCTCACTCTTCCAGACGCGTCTAATCTAAGACTAATTCTGGGTTTTTATTTATGGTTTTCCACAATTGCCCCTGTCCTAGAGTTTATAAAGAAGGGGCTGTGTGGGAAAAAATGGGGAATTTCATCAGGAATCTGGCCCAGTGTGGAAGGGACTCGGCCCTTCCCCTTCAAAAGACGGCAAACAGCAGAACGAGCATCAAGTGAGATTTTTCATAAACTGAAAACGTCAGAGTGAAAATAGCAGTGTTCCCAGTCTCACCTCCTGCCTCTGCTTTGTGGTGCCTGTGCTCAGGCCCAGGTGGATGACAGTGGGAAGAAGAGGAGGTTGGGTCCTCGAAGTAGTGGGACTTCCTTCAGGGTGGCCCGGTGAGGAAGGATGGATGGGGCGGGGCTGGGCGAGAGGGAGAGCGATGTGGTGGCAAAAGCTCCTGGTGGGCTGACTGTGAGCTTGACTCAAGAGAGGTCCTACGTGGTGAGCCACAGGGCTATGCTGTCCATCCGGTCTGGGCTAGTAGATTTGACAACAGCAACAGGGTATGATTGACAGAAGGAGAGCTGGAGTGGGCAAAAATGTGGCTCAGGGTCAAGGAACATCCTAGGGGTTCTAGTCTACATTAAGTATGAATTGAGTCAACGGGATTGTGCAGGTACCAAAAAGCCTATGTGTCCTTAGGTTGCATCAACAGAAGTATGAGTTTTGAGAGAGGGAAGGGGATTGCCTCTTCCTGTTCCCATCAGAATAAACCTAAGAGAGTGTCCAGGTCTGACACCTGCCACTTTCCCTATCAAAAAACTCTATCCATAACCTGTCAGTCAATCAAATACAAGCACATGAAGATGTGCACACACACTGGTACAGGTCCTGATGAATGTGCAAATTGCCCATTCTCTAATTTAACCCCTAATCACCACCACCCCTTCCGCAGCCTCTTCTTGGAGGCGCTCCTGTAGTTTGTGAGTTACTCAACCACCTGCTGGGGGTGCGGAGGGGTCAGGGGGAGGAACTCTAAGTCCTGGGGGTTGGGGGGAGGGCAGTGGGGGAGGAGAATGGGAGGGGTGGAAGATCCCATCCCTGTGGCCTGGCTCTATCGAAAGTCCGCCGATCCCAGGGACCTGGGACCACCCTCCCCCAGCTTCCTCCTCTTGTATCCCCATCCCAGCTCAGCACCTTCTCAGGTCCCACTGCCTCTTCACCTCCTGCAAGGCCCCTCTGCTCTGACACCATTTACAAGATCCCTGCAGTCACAGAGCTCGACACCACTGGTGAGCCCACCAGACTCGGGACTTCCGGTGCCCATCTCAGTTTTCTCCACCGCCCATCACCATCCCCCCAGGTCCTCAAGGCCATCCCAATTCTTGCATCGCCAACAATTTGTTGATTCAGAGGTGAGAATGTTCAGCCAGACCTAGTGAGCTAAACTTTGCCTTCACCCCTGACGTTCACCAGAATCCCCTCCCAGCCGCCTCTGGCTTTTCTATCTGGAGCCCCAAGGGAGAGACCTGCTGTGACTTTGCTGTTTCGGTTCTCCTGTCCTGCATCCAGTCCCCAGCATGCATTTCTAAGGAAAGGCACTAAATCACTTTTATAAGATTCGAGGTTGTTTCTACCCAGCGAGTTTCCTGCCAATACAAAATGTCTTCCAGGATCTGGGGAAGACAGGTTGGCTTGAATAGCTGTTCATTAGAGGAAGATTAATGAGGCCACTGATCCCATTAATGTGTTATTGACTTTTCCCTTAATATAACTGGCCAAACAGCTCAACCTCCAGGTCAATGCAGAGTTTACTCAGAACTCACGTCCCATTCGCGGGGAGCTCCATTGGCTCAGCCCCTCCTGCACTGCCTGGAGGGTACCAGATGAGCCCGTCTCCCATCAGCGAGGGTGGGAACTCTCACCTTTGTTTTGTTTTGTTTTTTTGTGGTACGCGGGCCTCTCACTGTTGTGGCCTCTCCCGTTGTGGAGCAACAGGCTCCGGACGCGCAGGCTCAGCGGCCATGGCTCACGGTCCCAGCCGCTCCGCGGCATGTGGGATCTTCCCGGACCGGGGCACGAACCCGTGTCTCCTGCATCGGCAGGCGGACCCTCAACCACTGCGCCACCAGGGAAGCCCGGAACCCTCACCTTTGATCCCATAGGCCAACAATGTAACAGCTAACACTGACTGTTTCCTACATGCCAGGAGCTCAGCCAAGCATTTTACAGGCAGGATTTCATTTAATCCCATTTGTCCCATTTTACAGAGAGGAAAACTGAGGTTTAAAGAAGTTAAATAACCTTCACAAGATCATACAGGAAGCTGTAAACTCAGTACTCGAACCCAACAACTAATAATAATAATAGCAGAAGTAGACCTGCCTACCAAATGCCTAGCATTGTTCTAGATCAGCGCTGACCAAGGGAAATCCAATGCAAGCCACATATGTAACTTCCATTTGCTAGTAGCCACTTTCACTTTAAAGAAAGTAAAAAGAAAAAGAAACAGGTGCAATTAATTTTAATAATATGTTTAATATAACCCAGTATATCCAAAATATTATCATTTCAACACGTAATCAATGTAAAAAATTATTAGAGAGATGTTTTACTATTTTTTTGCACTAAGCCTTCCTAATCTAGTGGTTGTTTACCTCTTACGGCACATCTCAATTTAGATTAGCCACATTTCAAGTGCTCAGTAACCACAGGTACCAAGTGCTTGCCCTTTTAGTGCAGGTCTAGATGCCTTATGTATATTCATTTATTTCATCTTTGTTAACATCCTATGTGGTGGCTGTAATTATTATTATCATCATTCCCATTTTAAACATGAAACAGGTGAGACTCAGAGAGGCGAGGTGACTGGCCTGAGGTCACACAGCAGGTCAGTGGCAGGACTGGGATTTGAACCGAGCAGGCTGGCTGCAGAGCCTGTGCACTTCCCCCCTATGTGGCACTATCACATCCCATCAGGCAGGCAGGGCAGCCCTCCTCACATCGGAACATGTAAGGTCTCCCTGCTCCAGGGTGCGAGGCCCTGAGGGGCCTTGAAGACACAGGGCTGTAGCTGCTGTCCCCTCAGAGCCCCAGAAACAGCCTCCACGATAAGGCTGTGCCTCCCTCAATAGAATTACACAGACAGTACCTGCCACCACTACCTGCGGGCTCACAATGGTTAGGGCCAGGGCCGGTGCCAGACATCTCACACTGGTTATTTCATTGACTCCTTATGGCAACCCTGTGAAGGGGGTTGGGTATCCCCATTACACCCCAAAGACATTGAGGTTCAGAGACGTTAAGTAACTTACCCAAAGTCACGCAGTCAGCGGCAGAACTGGGAGCAGAACCCATGGCTGTGAGACTCTAAACCCCAGGCTCTGCCCCTTTAATAACTAAGCAGCCCCTGACTAGTCAGAGAGCATTGGCTCCCGGAACCCAGCCCCGCTCTCGGGCTTTGATCCCAGGTTTTTGCCTGGATTTGGTGGTACTTTGTGCACCTTCCAGCACCTTCTGCAGAAACCATGCTCATCCCCAGCATCTTCTGTCAGTCTCCTCGTGTCAGTGTTCTGCCTGCATGGCCTTGCTTCCCCTCTCTCCCTTCTCTCTGCTCCCTACGCCTGAAATTCTTCACTTCATCCATTGCCTAAAATCCCACTATTAGCGCTTGGGTTAAGAAATCCCCTTTCTTAAATAAAACAAAACAAACGCCACTGAAAGAAGCTATCAGTCAAACACTTCATAAGAATTCCTTTGTCCTATCTCTATCCCTCCCAGAGGCCTACTTGCAGGAACTGGAAGTTTAATATGGAAGGAAATAAAGAATTCACTTCAGTCAGAGTTGGATGAGCCCATAGAGATCAGCCAGTCCAGCCCCTTCATTTCACGCTCAGGGAAATTGAGACTGAGAGCAGCGGGTGACCCATGATCACGCATGGGTTAGAGAATATGCACTAGGCTCTGTGACTCCGACCACAGCTGTACTCCCCAGGCCTTGCCACGCTCCCTCTTAGGACTGGCCACGTGGTCACCTGGGAGGAGGGATCTGTTTGCCCTATGCTCAGACCCTCCCTCTTGCTAAAGGACCCAGGGCTCAAAGGTCTCAGCAAAGAATGTGCTTTCAAGCTTGGAGCCCCCCAGGGGCAGATGAGATAAACCCAGGAAGGCGCTGGCCCTGCCCGCCTTCCCTTCAGGTCTGAAGGACTACCCCCTAACCACCCTCATCCCCTCTCCGGAGTTGCAGCAGAGGGTCCAGGCATGGTGCCCACAGAAAAGCAGAAGTCTTCACCCCCCGACACCACCAGGAGGTAGGGGTGATGACCATCCTCATTTCAGAGACGAGGCAACGGAGGCTCAGAAAGATGAACGGCCACACAGCTGGGCTGTCCCTAACCCCAAAGCCTGGGCTCCCGCTCTGCACCAAATGAATGACTAAGGACGCCCAGCCCAGGGCTCCCACTACAACCC
Source organism: Orcinus orca (assembly GCF_937001465.1). Taxonomy (NCBI): domain Eukaryota; kingdom Metazoa; phylum Chordata; class Mammalia; order Artiodactyla; family Delphinidae; genus Orcinus; species Orcinus orca. Next base: position 14,558,647 of record NC_064566.1, on the reverse strand, counting down.
CCTGCAGCTTTGATAAGCCTGACTTCCCACCACCCCTGATGAAAACGTTTTTATTGACACCAGCTCCTGCCTCAGCCCCTGCTGAGCCTAGCTGCGCAGCACAGCCAGCCCACTCCACATAATTTGGTGCCAATTAGGAATGAATGGGAACCATCAGTACATTTAATTCCCAACCTAGAAACAGGCTCTGGGAAGCCAAGCTTCAACTAGCTGAGGTGCCTCCACCCAAGCTGCCCCAACCACCCTTTTTCTCACCACTGAGCCCCCTGCCACTGACAGGAAACATCCACCACCCACTTCCATAACCTCTCCTAGGAACCCGGGGGTTCTGGATGGGAATTCAACATGGACCCTGCCCTCGAGTGGCTCCCAGGAAGCAGCCTGGAAACGAAGCACTGAGGTAGCTACCAAAGCCCTTGTTGCCAAAGACTCAGTTTCCCCTTCTGTAGAATGGGGATAAGAACTCTCAACACCTAATAGGGTTGTTATAAGGGGTCATTTCTTAATTTATCCCACAAACTCTTCTGCTCTCCTACTCAGTGCCAGCCATGGCTCTAGGTACCGAGGACACAGGAAAGCCAAGCCCTTTCCTCATGGAGCCTTCACTCTGATGCGAAAGACAGACAACAGACAGTAAAGCCATAAATTAAAAAACACTGTTTTGGATGCTATGAACATGAAGCAGTGTAATGAGATACAGAGGGACTGGAAGGGGTGGTCAGTAAATGGTAGTCCTTATTTTCTTTTTCTTTTCTTTTCTTTTTTGTTTTTTGCTATACATTAGATCTCTAAGATTTATTTATCTTATATAACTTAACATTTGTACACTTTATCCTCAGCATTTCTTCCTTCCCCCCAGTCTCTGGCAAATGTAATTCTCTCCAATTCTGTGAGGCTGACTGCTTTGGACTCCTCACGTAAGTGGTGCCATGAAGTTTTTGTCCTTTTGTGATTGGCTTATTTCACTTAGTATAGACTCATCCACGTTGTCGCCGATGGAAGGATTTCTTTCTTTTTATGGCTAAACAATATTCCACTGTATGTATATACCACACTTTCTTTTTTCGTTCATCCACTGATGGACGTTTACATTCCTTCCACGTTTTGGCTATTATGAATAATGCTGCAATGAACACAGGGGTGCAGATATCTCTCTCAGACCTGGATTTCAATTTTGTTGAATATATACACAGAAGGGGATTGATGGATAATATGGTAGTTCTAGGTTTAATTTTTTAAGAACCTCCATACTGTTTTCCATAGTGGCTGCACCAATTAACCTACCAAATCACAGTGTACAAGGGTTCCAATTTCTCCACATATTCTCCAACTTTTAACACCATTTCTTTTTTTAATAATATCTATCCTAAGAATACGAAGTGATCGCTGTGGGTTTTTTAAAATTTTTATTGGAGTATAGTTGATCTGCAATGTTGTGTTAGTTTCAGGTGTAGGGCAAAGTGAATCAGTTATACATATACATATATCCACTCTTTTCTTAAGATTCTTTTCTCATATAGGCCATTACAGAGTATTGAGTAGAGTTCCCTATGCTACACAGTAGGTCCTTATTAGTTATCTATTTTATATATAGTGGTGTGTATAGGTCAATCCCAATTTATCCCTTCCCCTCCCCTTACCCCCTGGTAACCATAAGTTTGTTTTCTATGTCTGTGTCTCTACTGTTTTGTAACTAAGTTCATTTGTACCCTCTTTTTAGATTCTACATATAAGCAATATCATATATTTGTCTTTCTCTGTCTGACTTACTTTACTCAGTATGATAATCTCTAGGTCCATCCATGTTGCTGCAAATGGCATTGTTTCATTCTTTTTTATGGCTGAGTAATATTCCATTGTATATATGTACCACATCTTCTTTATCCATTTCTCTGTGGATGGATATTTAGGTTGCTTCCATGTCCTGGCTATTGTAAATAGTGCTGCCAGGAACACCGGGGTGCATGTATCTTTTCGAATGATGGTTTTCTCTGGGTGTATGCCTAGGAGTGGGATTGCTGGGTCGTATGGTAGCTCTATTTTTAGTTTTTGAAGGAACCTCCATACTGTTCTCCATAGTGGCTATACCAATTTACATTCTTACCAACAGTGGAGCAGTATTTCAGATACTTTGAAAATGAAGCAGTGTAATGAGATACGGAGGGACCTGAGTGGGTGGTCAGTAAGTGGTAGTCCTTATTGCTTTCATTACCATTGTATTATTTGTTCATCTGGGTCTTGAAAGATGAATGGGAGTTCAATAGGCAGATAAGCACAGGGAAAAGAATTCCAGGTGGAGGAAACAGCAGGTGCAAAGGCAGGAAGGGGCTTGATGAGTTCCTGCCCCCAGATGGTTCGAGGGCCTAGAACGGGCATATGATCCTCAAGGGCCCCAGTGAGGCTGGTGAGGTGGGGATTCTGGCCTCGAAGGGCTTCGGATGCAACACTCAGGAACAGAACCTTATCCCGCTGGCAGCGGGGGGCCATCAAAGGGACCTCGGAAGGGAGTCAAATGCCAAGACTGATGCTTCCCAAGGCCAGTTCCGGCTGCAGCCCGGTGGGCTGGGTGGGAGGGAGACTGCCCACGGAGACTGTCAGCACTCAGAGGCTGTGGGCAATCCCACGGAGAGGCTGGGGCCCCGGGACTGGGGGTGAAGGTGGGAAGGGAGAGAGGGGGACAGAGAGGGGAGATGTGCAGGAGGCAGATGAGAACAGGGCTCGGTGACTGATGGGACGTGGGAGGCGAGCGATGGCTTGAGAGCTATGAATAACAGCATCTGCTCTCAGACTGTGGGGTTGTAGCCCACCATGCCGGCAGCCCAGTCCCCTGATAGAAAGTGGCTTTAGAAGCCGGTGGGAAGATGCCGGCTCCTCTGTGGTACGCAGCATTTCCCACGTCTCCAACAAGCTGTGGCTTCTGGGACCCCAGGCCTTTGTGTGCACTCCCTCTGCCTGGAGTGTCCCATTTGGATGGGCCCCAGTTCAATAACAACTCCTCCGAGAAGCCCTCCCTGACTGCCCTGCAGAGTTAGTCACTCCCCTCTCTGGGTTTCATCAGCACCCCATTCACAAAAGTGTTAGTCCTTCACCCATGCAGGGTCTTGGTTTGTCTCCCCGAATAGTCTACAAACTGCCTGAGGGCAGGAGTGCCCCTCCCTTGTTGTCTTCTGGTGCCTGGTACAGCGCCTGGCACTCAGAGGGCACTCCAGACATGTTTGCTGAACGAATGGGTGAAAGAGAGTGGGGCCACCCACCAAGACGTGGAATCCAGGAGAAGGTGGTGAGTCAGTCTGGGCTCCGCTGGGTTTGGATGCACAAGGCAGCTGACATAAGAATCTGAAGCCCAGGGGGGTGATCTGCCAGGTCATATGCCACGCCCCACCCCTATGCCTATGCCTGGCCTCACCCACATCCCACCCTTAGAGCCTGGAGGCCTCTTCTGTAGCAGTAGCCCACCAGCCACTCCGGACAGAGGGAGTAGGAGAGTGCTGGAATCTGTCACTGTCCATCTCTCAGCTTGGAGAAGCTCGTCTGGGGGCCATTAGGGATTCAGTTTCCATAAATAAATGAGGTTTGGGGTTAACTGCACCTTCATTTGCATATGAAGGGATGTGGAGCGAATCCATTCTTCCTCCCTGTTCATCTGCACCAGGAAAACAAGAGCAGACCCGGCACCAGCAACCCACCCTCCACCACTTTTGGGGGAAGAAGAAATGACATTTTCCCTTTACGTCGGAAATACTTAAAAGTCCCAAGAATAGATTTATAGGAATATTTTAACCTTTTCTTTGATCCTTGAAATGTCATTGTTCTGTGGGCTGAATCTCCAAATGTGACCTTTTCCAGTAGCCACGGGTGGGGGAACCCCCACTGGCTCTTTAAAAGGAGCTTCAGATGCTCTCCCTGCAGCTTCGCCAGCGCCCCACCCTGACCCTGGAGCTCGGAGCTAGGGGAAGGAGTGGTGAGTGGGAGACTGCAAGCAGGGGCTAGCTGGGGAGGGCCAGGCAGCTGTCTCCTCACCTTATCAAATAAAGATGAGCTAAGTGTGGATCCATCACTAGTTAGCTCACTCTGTGGCTTTGAGTTAGGCATTTTTTTCTCTTTAGGCCTGTTTCCTGTAAAATGGGGAAAATTGTGGTACCTGCTTTAAAGAGTTGTTGTGAAGACTGAATAAGACAATGCATGTTGTATTAGGCAGTTCTTTCAGAACAGTGCTGAAAAACAAACAGCCCCAAAATTCAGTGGCTGACAATAGCAAGCATTTATTCTTGGACTCACAGGTCTGCAAGGTGACTAAGACTGGGTGAACTAGACTGGGTTTGGCTGGGTTGAGTCCACTCCGTGTACTCTACTCATGCTGGGGCCCAATCTGAAGTGGCCTGCTTTTCTCCTGGTGACTCCACTGTACTGCAAGGGGACGAGTGGAAATACACAATGCCTCTTAAGGCTTGGCTTAGAACTAGACCACTGTTACTTCCACCCACCATCCACTGGCCAAACAAAATCACGTGACCAAACCTACCATCAGGGGGTGGGGGAGAGGCACTCCCTCAAGGGAGAGGGGAATGAACATTCGCTGAGTAATAATCCAATCTATCACAGTATGTAAAGCCCCTGGCACTATGCCTGGCATGTGATAGAAACTCAGAATATTAATTCTCTTTCATACCACATTACATCATTATTATATATTACAGCTCAGATTAATTCATTATAACAGCATGAGTCTTTTTGGCTAAAAGTACATACCTTATTGTCCAACATAAGTGGGCAGTGAAGTATTACATACTAGTGAATCCTCCAGAAAACAAGTTACAAGCTTTTAATTTTAATTATTTTGATTGAAATGTTTCTAGAGGATATTTTATACCTTCCCACCTTCTTAAATGGAGACTATCGAACACCATTTAAACCATAAGATCGGTGCATTGGGACCACTGTGATGAACAGTCGCAGAGCTTGGTGCTGACCTCCAGGGCCATTGAGACATTTGGTCTGTTTGTCCCTATGCTGAATGGCGCACAGGAGCGTTCTTCTCATCCTGACATCTTCACCAGTGGCTCCCAGATATCAGTCCTCCATGGGTCAGCTTCTCATCATCAGAAATGAAGGGTCACAGACTCAGGCTAAATCTACCACACACTCTAATTCTTTTGGGCCCCCATTGAAATCTCTGCTGTTGGAAGCACCAGGGAAAAACATCATTGTAATAGACTGTTACAATGGTTCTAATCAGAGTAGAGTTTCTGAAGCTTTAAGCATAATGAGAAGTTGAAGAACTTTGAAAAGTGGTTAATCTACTCATTACGTTTAAGAGGTAATCCTACCAAGCAGCCTGGGGTCAATGCAAAAGTCAGGAAGTGGATAAGAAATGTAATGATACTCTAGAACCTATGAAACCTCCCTCCATCCCTTTGTTCCATGCTCTCATCTCACTTTCTCTGTACCTTTCAACTTCCTCTCCCTCTGTGTGCTTCTCTCTCTTCTTTTCTGTAGATCTGTTATCTTTCCCCTTTGATTCTCATCCTGCCTCCTTCCATCTTCTCTTTCTCATTTCCCTACTGGCTATAATGTGGAGGGGAGTGGGGGGTGAGTGATCACTGCTCAGGCATATTCCAAAAATCAATTCATCTCTTCAAATGTTATTATGCTTCTCCTTTACCTTAAAACTTTTCAGTTTCTAAAAACCCAAATGGCCACAAAATTCTACAAAATCAAATCACATCATGCTTCTGTGAACACTTGGATTCTTTTTTCAGAAAATCAGTGGCTCTCCATTTAAAAACCACTGCCCACCTCCTGGAGACCAGGCTTCTGATTATAAATTTCTGTAAATTCCAAGCTCCTACGGATGAAGAGTTGCCCTCCGTGGAACTGTCCCAAGTGCTGAAATGGTGTCTGGTTCAGCCCATGTCTGGGGTTCCCTGTTCCTTCACTGGAGAGCTCTGCCCCAGCACCAGCACATTTGTTTTTCTCTGCAAGGTGTTCTGAGCCATTTCTAAGTGGGATGCCTGACTGATGAGTGAGTCCCACAGCCTCCTTGTTATAGCCAATGACAGATGCCCGTCTGCTCAGCTGGCCGGGATTTTTTGGAAAAGTGTTTAGGCCAAGAACATATCATAACAGTTGTCTGTAAAAATCACCTCCAGGCTATGACAATGAATCTTTTTGTGCTCAGTCCCAGATTGGCCACAACAGAGGGCTAATTGCTAACCGTGAACCCACCCCCTCCAGGACGTGGCCTCAAGCCAAGATATCTGCTAGTTATGTTCACCACTTGCTAGTTATGGGGAATTGGGCAGCTACCTCCCCTCCCCCTTTCTGGGCCTCAGTTTCCCCATCTGTGTAATACAATCTCTAAGATTCCAACTAACTCTGACATTCTGGGACTTCATGATTACGTGGCCCAGGGGGTTGTAAAGTGAAGTGGAGGAGAAAGAGCCTTCAGCGAGGGGTCAGGAGTCCTGGTTCCCGGCTGTGTCACCATAAGCTGTGTCACCCTAGGCCAGACCCTTGTCCCCTCTGAGCCTCATCTATAGAAGTAGAATGATACCACTGTCCTTCCCATCTCCTGGTGTCCTGAGGAGGCTCAGGTGAGATGGGGAAGCCCTTGGTAAGGTAGGGGAGCTACGTGGTTCTGGGACTGGTGTATGATGGGAGAGCATCAGGCAGCCATACCCTGTAGAAAGAACTTGGGTTTCAGCACCCCTGGGACAAAGGATGCAGTCTCTTTCCCTTTCCCATCTACAGTTTCCCAGCCTGAAGGAATCAGTTAGCCAGGGTGATGTCAGTCTCCACTGCAACACCCCAAATGCCACATCTGTTCATTCAGTAGATAACTTCTGAGACCCTTCTATGGGCTGAGCAGGGAATCCGAGGCAGACACAGTCCCCGCCCTCACGGAGGGGAGGAGGTGTTTAGCATGCGAAGTACTTAGCGCTGTGCTGGGCACATGGTAAGCGTTCGTTAATACCGTGTGATAGGAGGTGCTGGAGGATGCCCTGGTTACTGAGGGAGTGCACAGCAGGGGGACGTGGGCACCAGAGAGTGACATGAGAGAGAGAGTTAGGAGTGAGCCAGAAGAAGACTGGAGGGAGAGTGTTCCAGGCAAACAGGGCAGCATGAACCACTGGCCGAGGCAGATGACAAGGATGAAGGAGGACACCCCACCGCACGTAGTTCCTGCCTCTCTGCCATGCTAACACCTGCAAACCAGAATCTGCGGCCCAGTCTTGTGTCTCAGCAGGAATCTTAGCTGGGGGGCAGAGGTAGGTAGAATAGCTTCCTGCTGTACCTCTCTCCTGTTGTCCAGGGCTTCTGGGCACCAAGGTGGTCCAGGGGGCAGGAGAGAGGTTAACCCACATCTTGCAAAAGGAGAGGCTTAACCCCACATTGTTAAAATCTGTCTTTGGCTTCATCATCATCATCCCCGGCACCACCATTATTATTTATTGAGCACTTACATAGGCCAGGAGCCTTGTATGCTACCTCTACAATCTTTACATCTATGAGGTAGGTATGCTTAGACCCATTTTACAGATGAGTAAACCGAGGCTCAGAGGGCTTACATGATTTTCTCAAGGACACACAGCAGCCAGTGGGAGGCCTAGAGTCAGATTGTTGTTATGCTGTCATGATAGCTGACCTTCACTGAGCATTAACCATGTGCCCGGCACCCTGCAAAGCACTTCAGGTACATTTGCCCACTTAATCATCCCACAGCCCTATGAGGTAAGCACTATTATTAACCCCACTTTGTGGGTGAAGAAGATGAGTCCAAAGAAGGTAAGTAACTTGGCTGAGGTCACACAGCGAGCAGTCCCAGGTTCAGGATTCCCACCCAGGTCTGCCCAGCCCCTCCCCATCTGCTAACTGTCACACTATCAGCCTCTTTTCCTTTAACAAAGCTCAGGAGGTGGAGGTAGATGCTTCTTCCCCTCCCTCTCAGTGCTAGCCTCTACCCATTCCCACTCCACAGTGGCGGGCAGCCCCAGGGTACCAGGATGGCACAGGGGCACGCCTGGGGCAGCGTGAGGAGCCACGGCCGAGACGACCTTGGGACCGCGGGGCTCCACCAGACAGCAAATATCCCCATGCTGAGTGTTTAAGCTCTTCTAGGGAAAGCTACATGGAGAGGACTTCCATGTCTCAGGCTGGAAAGTGTCAACTGGGCAGATTTATTCCTCCAGGAGGTCAGACAGCCACTGTATTTCACCATGGGCCAACAGGGGTCCTCATTCTCTGGAATTATATTCCTATCAAATATTCAGTTGTCTGGTTTATGGGCTACTGAAGACCTGGGCCCACTGGATCCTGCCAGCCACACGCCTGTCCGGCTGTGCCAGTGCCAATCTTCCACTCTTTGCCCACAGCCCACTGCGTGGCTGGATGCCACCCTGATTCAGGGAAAGGCCCTTAGCCCTTCCTTGGGTCTGTTCCTTCGCCAGGTCAAACCAGTGCATAAGATTGGAAGCCACGGCACTGGGAGAAGATTGTTACTATTTTCCCAAAGCAGAGGGGCCTGAAGACGATGACACTGTTGCCCCACCCAGAGGTGTGGGTGGTCACTGCCGCAGCCCTCTCTGAAGGACTGTCCTGGGCTCACGGGAGCCGCCTTACTCAGAGATGGCTGGGAGCTCACGGGCCCCCAGCCCAGGGGCAGCCCGTAACCACTGACCGACTGTGTCCACATTGCACCTTCCCTCTGAGTCTTCTATCTGGCCACTGTCGCCATCACCATCGCGATCTCAAAGGATACTCATGTTTCTTAACACTTTGGCCCAATCAGAGAAAAATACCCCTCCCAATGCCCCTGGCATCTAAGAGCTGGGACTTTTAGACCTGAGGTGAAGAATGGCACCTGGGATCTAGACACAAAGAGACTGTTAGCCCAGATCACTTTTTCCAGTCTTCCGTCATCGGGCACCACCATCCTCAGAATTGTGTTGTGTCTGCATACACCACGTAATTATTTACTTACTATATTTCTTTACATTGACTCTCTTTCTTTAATGCTGGCCTAAAAGGAAGTTTTTCCCTCTCCTGCATGGGAAAACCAGCATCGATGTCCACAAATGCAACATAACCATAAAAATAAACACAGTAACGACAAGGCAATGGCATTAAAGCCACCATGGCCTGGGACATCTACGAGCCTAAGCTCTGCTCTCTTTGTTAAAGTGGGAAAGCAACAGGCTTCCCTGGTGGCGCAGTGGTTGGGAGTCCGCCTGCCGATGCAGGGGACACGGGTTCGTGCCCCGGTCCGGGAAGATCCCACGTGCCGCGGAGCGGCTGGGCCCGTGAGCCATGGCCGCTGAGCCTGCGCGTCCAGAGCCTGTGCTCTGCAACAGGAGAGGCCACAGCAGTGAGAGGCCCGCGTACCACAAAAAAAAAAAAAAAAGGGAAAGCAACAAGGGCTAGAGTGGTACTAACCATTCACCAGCCCCCACCAGAGACTTTCTCCAGCCTGGATCAGGATTGAAAATGATTGCAAGAGAGTAACTTTCTCACCCAGACAGTTCAGTGAGACTTGATGCCAGTCTGTGAGCACGTGAAATAATCTGGGGGAACCCATGCTTTGAGAAGTGCTCGTTCCAAAGATCGGTTTGCAGGGTCTGGGTCTCGCTTTCTCATCTTCAGCCTGCAGCCGCTGAGGAGGTCAATTTTCCCTGTTGGGGGACCACCATGTGCCTCACTCATCCCTGATCTCATGCCTGGCATACAGTAGGCGCTCAGGAATGCTTGTAGAATGAGAGTGAGGCTGACAGGGAGGTGGAGGAGGGGAGGGGAGGCTGTTATTGAACAGTCTGGCAACTGACTTGAATCTGTGAATTTCTAGTAGACAAAGACTGATTTTTTTCCTTCTTTCTTTCTTTTACAAAGTAAAGTGGGCTCTCTTTGTGTTTGAATAGAAAGCGAATACCCTCAGCACCCTATTGTGGAAAAAATCAGTCTTTACTGTAAAAACAATTGTGCCAAATTTAAAGCAGGGATTAAAATGGAAGCATGTTAAGTGTGGTCGTTAATACAACAGCTTTTTCTTCCCGTTGGGAAGGAAGCTATTCTGGTGTGCCCTCTGCTCGCCTTCCCTGGGCTGGGGCCGGGGAGGGGGTGTGGGGGTGGGTGGGGAGTACTCAGCGAGGTCGGGGGTTGGGGGGTGTCAGTGGGAGGGAATCTCTGAATGTCAGGGCCCAGAGCATCCTGGGCATGACAACGTGAAAAACACAGGAACCCGCTTGCAAAAAACAAGAAGACATGTGAGCTGATGGAGGCTCTATTTTATTCTTACCTGTAAATATATTTATAGGTAAAGGCTCACAGGTTTATTTGTTTTAAATCACTTTATTTGTTTTAAATCACTTATTTGTTACAGATTGAGCAAACCCCCTCTATTTAAAATGAATACATAAAACTGGGGCTTTCCTGGAAGCAGGACAGACCAGCATAGATCCCAGCCTCCCCCCGCCTTTGTCTGGTATTTCATCTCCAACAAACTATGGAGACTGTGGCAGTCACAGCCGTATTTCTCAAGCATCTGTTATCTCTTGTCATCTTCACACTGGCCCTCTGAGGTTGAGTTCATCTTCTTCATTTTACAGGGGCTCAGAGAGGGTAGGTCAGCTGCCCCAGGTCACAGAGACAGGAAGCACTGGAGACGGGATTTGAACAGAGATGCGATTCCAAAGCCCTCATTCCTAAGGTGACAGTGCCCTGCCCCCAAGGAAGTTGCTCTGGCAGACAAGGCCAGACCTTCAGTGACCCAGGAATGGCGGAGGGAAGAGGACTGAGGGGAAAAGGGAACCGAGAAAATTCATATTTCTGAGTACAGGCAGACCTCGTTTTATTGCACTTTGCAGATATGGAGTATTTTACAAATTGAAGGTCTGTGCCAACCCTGCACTGACCAAGGCTCTCGGCATCATTTTTCCAACAGCATTTTGCTCACCTCGTGTCTCTGTGCCACATTTTAGTAATTCGCATAATATTTCAAGCTTTTTCATTACTATTATCTTTGTTTTGGTGATCCGTGGTCGGTGATCTTCGATGTTACTACCATTCAAGGAAGGCTCAGATGATGGTTAGCATTTTTTAGCAATAAAGTATTTTTTAACTTTAAGGTATCTGCATTTTTTTAGACATAAGGCTATCGCACACTTAATAGACTACAATATAGTGCAAACATAACTTTTATATGCACTGGGAAACCAAAAAATTCATGAGTCACTATACTGCAATATTCACTGTATTGCGATGGTCTGGACCTGGACATGAAACATCTCCGAGATGCGCCTGTGTGTCTTATGTCCTTGGCCAGAGCTAAGTGCTCGCAATTTTGAAGTAAAATGTAATCCTTCTCCACCAGAAACCTTCAGGCTATATTCAGAATGGCTGGGACTGATTTCTAAGACTGTATGAGGCCACATGTTATATTCAGAGTGGGACACAAACCCTTAGAAGGAAAGAAAGAAAGAAAAGAAAAAGGAAGGAAAGAACATTTCAAAAAGGCACAGGAGTCCACCTGAAAAGCTCCCCGTGACCAAAGCTGGAACAAGTGGAGCAAAAAAGATAAATCACAATAGTATTGAATTGTAACCCAAAGAATAAATACATATCCACGAGTCCATGCAAATGTAAATAAACGGGGGAAAGATACAACTCTTCCTTATAGAAGAATTCCAAGTAATAAACGCAGAAGGAATGAGCGAACACCGCAGTAATAATTGTCACAGACAAGACCCGTCCATGGATGCTAAAATTCGTGGGCGGAAGTTTAAGCAGAAATAGGACATGTGCATCATCTCAGAGTATCTCCTCCCAAATAATAAGTAATTATAATGGGAAAAATAGTAAATTTAAAAATAGTAAATTTAAAATTTAAAGTAAATTTAAATTTTAGTAAAATTTAAAGTAAATTTAAGTAAATTTAAAAGTAAATTTACTTAAAAAGTAAATTTAAAGTAAAAGTAAATAGTAAATTTAAAAAATAGTAAATTTAAATTTAATAGTAAATTAAAAGTAAATTTAATAGTAAATTTAAATAGTAAATTTAAAGTAAATTTAAAAATAGTAAATTAAAAAATAGTAAATTTAAAAAATAGTAAAAAATAGTAAATCCTAGTAGACACCACCTGCACCAAGGCTAAGGTTCACGTCACTAGTCATGTGTTGCTAACACGTCAACATCACATACCCCCATATGATGCCCTGATGAAGCACCTCCTTTTGTGGAATACATCCCGATAACCCATAACCTTAACAGAATCGTGAGAAAACACCACACAAACCCAAACTGAAGAATATCCCACAGAAAAACTGACCAGCACCCTTCAAAAGTGTCAAAGTCATAAAAGACCATGAGAGACTGAGGCAATGTCACAGATGGGTCGAGACTAAGGAGTCATAATTGCTAAATGCAATGTGGTATCAGAGACCAGATCCTGACCCAGGAAAAAGGACATTAGTGGGAAAACTGGTCAAATCCAAATAAGTTCTGAAATTTAGCTGATAGTATTGTAACAAGATGAATCTCTTCATTTTGATAAACGTTCTGTGATAACATAAGATAATCATAAGGGAGAACCGGGTAAAGGGTGTATGGGAACTCTTTACACTAGTTTTACAACTCTTCCATAAGACTAAAATTATCTCAAAACAGGGCTTCCCTGGTGGCGCAGTGGTTGAGAGTCTGCCTGCCGATGCAGGGGACACGGGTTCGTGCCCCGGTCCGCGAAGATCCCACATGCCGCGGAGCGGCTGGGCCCGTGAGCCACGGCCGCTGAGCCTGCGCGTCCGGAGCCTGTGCTCTGCAACGGGAGAGGCCACAGCAGTGAGAGGTCCGCGTACCGGAAAAAAAAAAAAAAAAAAAAAAAATCTCAAAACAATTTTTTTTAATGATGTGGCAGGTTGAATCATGTTCCCCCCAACGATATCCGTGAACTAATCCCTAGAACCTGTGAATATCACCTTACATGCCAAAAAACAAAAAGGACTTTGTAGCTGGGATTAATTATCTTGCCTTGGGGATATTATCCTAGATTATACCAGGTGGGCTTTCAATGCAATCACAGGTATCCTTATAAGGTGGAGACAGAGAGAGATTTGACACAGGCAGGAGAGAAGGAGCCCATGTGACCACAGAGGCAGACACTGTAGTGATACAGCCACGAGCCAAGGAAAGCGGCAGCCCCCAGAAGCTGGGAGAGGCCAGGACCGGATTCTCCCCTTAGAGTCCCCAGAGGAAACACTGCCCTGATAACACCTTGATTTCTGCCAACCATACTGATTTTGGATCTCTGGCCTTCAAAACTCTGAGAAAATAAATTTGTATTGGTCTAAAACGTCAAGTTTGTGGTAATTTGTTACAGCAGCAGTAAAATAAACTAATAAAAGTGGTATTAAAATTTTTGATGAGGTTGGCCTGGACAGCCCCAAGGCTCCTGTCAGCTGTGACATTTTGATGCTTCCGTTCTGCATGGTAGGACTGCATGACCCTTGACCACTGAGAGAGTCCCTGTGTACCTGCCCCAAAGCCTGCTGGGAGCTTCCGGTCTCATGCCCCTCTTGGTGGAGTCTGTGTTTCTCTTTCTCAGCTGCCAGGCTCAATAATGCTTCAAAATCTCCTCCCTAACACCCCTGGGATCTGTCCAGCCTGAGGTCAAAGGGCAGAGCAGCCATGCTCCAACTACTCTCCCAAAGACGGAACAGCTCAGCTGTCCTCCAGCTGAGGCCCCCACGAGGCTAGCCCTAAAATAACAGTAACAGTAATTATAGCTCTCCTTTATTGAGGGCTTATTCTATGGCAGGCTCATTGCTGAGCATTTTACATGCGTCAGCTCACTTAGTCCCTGTAACCAGCTTGTGGGTGGCTCAGAGAGACTCTGCGGCTTGCTCGAGGTCACACAGCTATCCGGCAGCTGACTCAGAGTTCCAGCCCAGGTGTCTGTGACTCAGAAATATCATGTCCCCAACAATCAAGTCGCACTGCCCATCCACCATCTGTTACCCCCGCCTCCTCAGCTGAGAGCTCTCCTAGCTACAGGGGGACATCCAAAGTTGCCCTTCCTAGGCCCCACGACTGCAAAGCATCCAGGCTTCAGCTGCCTTCGAGAATACAGAGAGCTTTGTAGGTGAGAAAAATCCTCACCCTTGAAACCAACTGAGGGAGTTGAGAGAAATTTTCACTTCTCACAGGTATATTATTAGTTTCATTCTTTATCCCCAGGCATTTGGAAATGGCTCACAACTTCCAGTGTCACTGTTACAGACTGTGGAGAAGGCGGGGAGGGGGTCAGGGGCAGATCTGGGACTCTGAAATGAGCAGAGAATGGCTCCAGATCATTTTGGACTGCAGAGACTGGCACATGACCTCGGCCACCCATCAGCCAGCGATCCCCTTTCTGTAAGGAAGGGAGTCCAGCCATTTTGCCAAAGTGGGTCTGGGATATGAGACACAGCTCCCTTATCGGGGGGTCACCAAGGCACCCCACCACTCTTTGACCAACGCAGGAGCCTTAGACCCAGGAACAATACAACTTCCCAGGGGGCCAAATACAACTTTCTGGGGGTCAAAGCACCTTGGGCTTCTCTCTCCACAGCACCTGCGACAGGCAACTGTCCGTAAGTGCAGCTACGCCTCCAACCCAGAAAGCCTCGGAGGGAGGAAGCAGGTCAGGGTCACGCCCACATCCCAGCCCCCATCCAGTGCCAAGCACATGGGAAGCACTCTGGGTGATCCTGTTGTCGAATAAATGAAAGGTCAAGTGATTGAAAGATGGAATTGATGAAGTGCCCCTTTGTGGGAGGAGAGGCAGCCCACCCACACTGGCCTCTCTGCTCTGGCCACCCCGACGACTCCATTTCCACCCCTTAACAGGATGCCCGGCTCAGCCTGACCTGCTCCCGGCCCAGGATCCTCCTCAGGATTGTCTCTGCAGTGGGGATTGCAAAGTCATATTGGATTAAGACCCGCTCTGGCTGTCACCCGTGGTGGAAGCTCACCTATCAGGCAGCCCAGAAGGGCCTCGGTATCTAATGGAGATTTGCTAATAAGATCTGAGTTGGTGAGCTTTGCATCCTATTAACACGGGGGAGTGCAGGCCTGTCTGTCTGCTGGAAAATTGCAAACACAATAGAAAAGTCGCTTATGAATATTAATGGGACTGGAAACAATGCCGAGAGAAATGCTGATGTGATTGGGAAGCTGGGAGGGGGCAGTGGGGTGGGGGCAGCCTCTCTTCTCTCCGTCCCGTGCCTGTCCCTCCAGAGCTGCCTGGAAGCGATAGGTCTGCGTGGCTGTCACAGCTAGACGGAGAGTGACCAGCATGATGACCCCAGAAAGGAGCCGTCAGCCTGATTTCAGGGTCCAGACTTCCCTCCCCAGATCCATGCAGGCCAGTCCAATGTCAGTTTTGGGGGGCACATGATGAAGTGTTTGAGAAGGAACTTGGGCTCCCCCATTTCTACTCCTGGACTTCTCAGGTGGAGACAAGCGTCCCTCTGAGAATCTTTCCTGAAACCAAGACTTGTCTAGAGCAGCTTCCAACACAGAAGGTTCTGGAATTCACAGGCAGACCAGCATGCACAATCATTGCACAGTTAACACCAGGAGAACTCTCAGCATGGCCCAGAGAATCATAAAGTCCAAAGGATGCTTGGTGAGCACTCCTACCCCCAACCCGTTGTTCTAAAACCTTGTTCTGGGGAACCCTAGCGGTCAAGAGAGGTGCCTCGGGTGCCCCGTGGGAGAGCAGGGAGGTTAAGAAGGCTGAGGTGCAGACTCAGGCCTAGAACTCAGATCTCCTGACCCCTTTCGCTCCTCCAATCCGAAGCTGGGATAGAACCTGAGGACCCAAAGGTGAGTGAGACATAATCCCTGACCTGCTAGCAACTCACAGTCGGATGGGGAAGGCAGATGTTCAGTCACATGCACTTCTCATGACAGACCCCCTACCACTGACTGTGGCCATGTATTTTTTACCTTACGAGTCAATAAAGAAAGGGCACAGACCCCAATAGGAAAATGGATAACGGCAATGAGCAGACTGTCTGCAGGATCAGAGCAAGCACAGAGGGACACAAAACTGCACAGAGACCCTTCTGTTCAATGCCAGCTACAAAGCATGGCCTTTTCTCCACCAGCTGGGCAATCTTACATGAGTGACAAACTCCTCAGATCTCGTTTCCCCACATGTAACCTGGCTGTGGAACACCTGCATGGTGGGGTTAAGATAATGCACGTGCAGTGTGCAGACCACTCTGGCATACACGAGACATTCAATACATCTCTAGTTCCTTCTTTTCTTTTCTTCTTCTGTGGGGTGAAGTCTTCCAAGCATCCATCCACCCCTCTTCTCTGAATGGGTCCTCCCCGGCTTTCATTCCCTCTGATCTGAGTGGGGCTGACCCTGCCCCCTGGGATTGGGCCTGTGAGCCAGGCCTGGCCAATCAGAGTGTGATATCACCTGGCCACACTGATTGGTTCAGAGATGGGCGTGTGCCCTGACTGGGCCAATCAGAGGCAAAGAGACTCAACTTCAGTGCTTTGGTTGGTACTCTGGGGAGGGTCTTGCTCCTTCTGCTAAGGCTGCTGAGAGGGGCAGGTGTATGCCTGTTGCTGGCAGCCAGCTTGTGCCCAGGAGGCGGGTGTCATCTGGGAAAGAAACCCTCACTGAGGAAAGCTGAGCCAGGAGATGGGCAAAAATAAGATTTCTGGATTTTTTGTTTTGTTATACAAGCCAAAATATTCCTTTTCTCTTTAAGCCGATTGTGTTTCTGTCCCTTGCCACTGAATGAGTTTTAACTAATCCATTCAGCCACGTGAGGCTGGGGCTTCTGCCCAACTTGAACTTGAAACTAGCAGACATCCCATTCCCTCCTTCCTCACTTCTACCACCTACCCAACACAAGGATTCAATTGCCTTGAAAGACTCGGAATCTGGGGAGCCTCAGGCTCTGTTTCTGAGATCATTCATCATGTCTCCCACGCCAGCCTGGTGCCGGCTCCGTCGGCGGGCGTCTCAGCCCACAGCTGGAAGGCAGAGGTGCAGACCGAGTCCCAGGGCTCTGGGGAGGGAGGTCCCAGCACATCCCTCTGTACATATACAGCTTGGGAGAGTGTGGAACCCACCCAGTCCTCTGCTGGCTACCAAAGCTTAGCACTGTGGGGCGAGGGCCATGGGGGGTGCTATTCGGGGGGAGAGGTGAATTCATTCATTAAACCAGGTTCTCAAACCTATGGCCCACAGCCAAACCCAACCTGCAACATATTTAATTTGCCTAGTCTGTGTTTAACTTTTTTTTATTCAAATGTTTTTAGGTGAGAAGTGCATCTTCCAGTTTACCAAAGGCCTCCAGTGCTGTTTTTTCCGTACCTGTGAAGCTCCATACATTTATATTATATGTCTGGCCTCCAAAGTCACTTGAGGCTACAACTCCTGGTTGAGACCCTCCAGCTGCCTTTCCTGCAGGGCCATGAAGAGGGACTGGGTGATGTGGTTTGTAGTTTCTGGTTTGCAGGTTACATGACACAGGCTGGGGAAAGGCCAGTAATTATCATTAATATCAGTAAGCCCCCAGTGGGATATATTACCTCTATTGCCCCTTCCTGCTCTATCACTCCTCAGACCCAAGCTATAGGCCTGCCCAGACCCTCTGTCGGTCTGCCTGGTGCTGGTCTTTATGAATTCCAGGGTTCCTCCATCCTTAACACTCACCTGTTCTCCCACAGATGCTGGGCCATCCCACCCTGCCAGGGCCCAAGGAGGAACCGCTCCAGGCAGCAGGGGGCGCCCTGCAGGCCTCTCTGCTGGTTTGCATTGTATTTATACAGTAGGATAATTATTAATGGCACAGATCATTTTTATTAGCTGAGCTGTCTGCATTAAAATGATAGACTTTTTTAATTCAAAACATCCGAGGGAGCTGCCATCGCAGTGGGAGAAGGATAATTTTCCATTTAGTTTAAGAGCAGACAGTTACCAAAATGTTCAATGTAAATAAATAGAAACTCAGCCTAAGTGTAGGGTAAACATATCTGAAATTTCCCAGCCGCCTTCAAGCCTCCTGCCCTCTCCGGCTCTCCCAGTCCCTACTTCAGGCCTGAACCTAGCCCCACCCTACAGCGAAGGGCATTTTCCCCCAAACCACTTGGGAAAATCCAGGCCTGCAGGTGTGGTGAGCTGACAGATGAGCAATGGTCTGCTAGGATCCACCCTAGAACTTGGGGTGCTGCTAATGTTGCTACGGAGGCTGCAACTTGGGAGATCAAGAAGCAGGGTGGAGAGGTGAGGAGTATAATCCCATCACAGAGCAAAGGTCTGGGTGGAAGTCAACAAACCTGGGTGCCCAGTGCTGGGCAAGTACCCTCCCCTCTCAGGACCTCCACCTTGCACTGACCAGTGAGGGCCTTCGATCAGCCACAGCTCCCGAGAGGGTTGGGGGCAGGGCGATGTTTCAATTTAAAAAGAAACAAGTTTTAGCAATGAAAGTGATTGGGAAATATTGAGTTAAACAGATTTCTTTCTTGCAAAATTTCTCGGAACATTGTGTTAATACGGTTTGTGTTTTTCCACAGTAGGTCCCAAACCTAATGTCCATGGAGTCCTTTTATCCAAGGGCATGGTACAGTTTGGGAAATGCTGGATGTGAGGTTTCTCCAAGGGCTCACTCAGCTCCAGCGTTTTCTGTTCTGTGAAGCGACTGTCATCTGAAGACAGTCCCCTGCCCGTGGAGTCATTCCACAAACGTTCACGGACTGCTGACCATGTCCATCCAAGACAGCGGGCTACGGGCTGAGTATAGAGGTGCACGGAGTGCAGATGCTGTGAGTCCCCCACCTACACACCCTCAGCCCACCCTAGAGGCTGCCTCTAGCCATTCCCACTCATATCTACTATTCCCGCATCACTTTGCCGGAATGCATTTTCCAACTGGGGGAGCAGATTCCCCCCAGCCATGGGCAGGCCAGCCTTAACACCCCAGGAGTAACCCTCAACCAACAAAGCATGAGAGTTGATGAATCAACATCCCAGCTTCCCTGGCCATTTGGGAGACAATTCTAAGATGGGTTCTACAAACTCTCAGAGGCTCCCCCACAAGACTGAGTTCGAGCTCCCACAGCAGTAACCCCCGATTAGCGGATCCTTTTCTAACTTCCCTCTTTCCCCATTTACCTTCCTCCATCCCTCACAGTACATTCTGGCATCACCTCCCAAATAAAATATTTGCACCGAAGTCCTTGTCTGAGGCTCTGTTTGGGGGGAATCCCAAACTAAGACGGTCTGCACACTCATTGATCTTACAGTCTGGCGGCAGAGGCAACAAGAAATGAACACTCAAATAAGCAAATACATGATCATAACTTATGAGAGACAGGAAGTGAAAAAACAATGATGCAGCACAGTGTGAGGTGGGGTTAGCTAGTTCAGGGAGGTTTTACTGATGCCCACTCTGGCGCAGCCACTGGGGATTCAAGACTCAGCATCTCAGTCTCATGAAAGTGGCAGACGCTCGAGTCCGAATGCACCGTGAAAGAAGCAGTAATAGAAGAGAGTGGCACAGTGGGGCAGAGTGGGGACCGCCCTCTGGAATAGAGCACATCCTGCTGCATCAGACCTCATCCTACCACGTGAAGATCCGTTCTAAGGACCTCAGTCACACTGAACTGTGAAAGACTAACACCCCCTGGGATATGTAACTTCCTACAAGGATGAGTGGCTGTCTCTACCTTAGCCTTTGGGGAGGGCTGGATTTTTCCTCCCGTGGGACCTTTCAAGTGCCTTTGAAGGTATTTTATGTCGGCAGTTGCCTACTTCACCGGTGTGAATGTCCTGTTCTAGTCCCACCAACTCCTCCTTCTGGGATGAATTGTGGTGTTAGAGGGAGCTGCCGCCTTAGCCTGAGATTTCAGGCCCATGACTCTGAGGAAAGAGGAAGGTGCAAGCTCTACCTGCCCGTGCTCTGAAACACTGGCAATGGCTGTGATGAGAACTGAAGAGGAAATCAAGAGTGTTTTCCCATCTGTAAATTGGGTCTCTCTCTTTCAAAAACTGAAAGGGGAAGAGGACCAAAGACAGGACAAGGGTCCAAATTAAAAGATGGGCTCATGGACAGAAATACTGAGAGAGGGGAAGAGAGAGAAAAGAAGGGCTCTTGCTGACATGGCCATCATTGCTGGACTCCAATGGGATTATCTCTGAATTTACTTATTTCTTAGTGATTTTCTCAGTGTTTTCCAAGTTGTCTTCATTGAACATGTTTCAGGGTTCTTTCTAAACAAATGTACTGGGCTTCCCTGGTGGCGCAGTGGTTGAGAGTCCGCCTGCTGATGCAGGGGACACGGGTTCGTGCCCCAGTCCGGGAGGATCCCGCGTGCCGCGGAGCGGCTGGGCCCGTGAGCCATGGCCGCTGAGCCTGCACGTCCGGAGCCTGTGCTCTGCAACAGGAGGGGCCACAGCAGTGAGAGGCCCGCATACCACCAAAAAAAAAAAAAAAAAAAAAAAAATTTGGACATAAAGGGCTTGTATTGAAACAGTGGGCCCAAGATCACATGGTAAGTTGGTAGCCAACCCAGATTAGAGGCAGAACTCTCCCCAGGAGGGCATCTCCTTGACCTGGACAGATCTGACTGTCTGTCACACAAAATCACTGTGGCCATGGGGAGGGGATACACCGATTGTCTGAAGTCCATCGGGGCCCACCCTTAAAGCTTGGGGGTCAGTGAGTCTCCTCAAATCTCATGTATCAGAATATCAGGGTACTGTTGGTTATAAAGTAGTAAGAGGGCACCAGAGGGAACGACAATAGAGCCAGGACAGAAATTTCCTGTTAGTTCTATTGGGCCAATGTCCCTGCGTCTCCACAGCTATATCTGTCATACGGAGGTGATATATTTCTCTTCCTGGAAGCAGACCACGTCTCACAGCCTCTCCCACCCTGGGGTCAGCAGGGGGCAGTGGAAAGCCAGGAGACTAGGCTCTGCCACTTATTAGCTGTGCGCCTTTAGCAAGTCACTTCACTCCCTGGGCCTCATTTTGCATGATCTGAGAGAGTAAGATTAGATCAGGGGTAGCAAAGAGGTTTACTCACCAGTTAACCATGGTCCATTGGAAGAGATCAACTGGAAAGATCGCTGAAAATGACACTGAAGCACACTTGAGCTCAGTGGGAAGGTGACGTGGATGTGCCTTTCCCCATATCGAGGAGTCCAATCTGGTAGCACGACTCTACACAGCACTTCTTATACTATAGGAATCAGCAGAGCCTGAGCTGGGGATTCTTGTGAACTCTCTGGAATTCTAGGACATCCCTCTTGCCTACAGCTTTGTCTCCCTACTCTGCCTAACCCAGGGCTTAGGGGTCATCCAATCAGAGCCTGAGGTTAATGAGCCCTTGAATAGAGGGGCCTCAGACAATCCCCTGGACAATCCCCCCACGCTGCCCTTCCCCCTGCGCTGAGATACAGGGGAGAATCTGAAAGGGAGGATGTTACTCACAGGTTGACCTTACTCTGTACAGTAAGTGTGTATTCCTGAGAAAATTGCACTCAAATTGAATTTTTATAAATGGAATCCTATTTCAGCAATGATTTACAACACTGTCTGAGATACTTTATCTTCATTTTGAAGTAATGTTCCTAACATTTTAGCTTTAGAACTCCTCTTCCTTTTTAAGCACTAAGAATGTTCCAGGTAGATGATGCCACAGAAGCCACTAAGTCCTACCCTTTCAATTTCTGGGAAATTGAGGCCCAGAGAAGGAAGAAGAATAGCATTTTTCAAGCACCTGCAAGGTCTCAGGTACCATTTTAGTTCTTTACGTGTATCGTGTTGCCCAATTTTCCAACAATTCCATAAAATGGGATGGGTGTCATCTCCTCATTACCAATGAATAAAGTGAGGTTCAGGCAGATTAAATAACTGGCACAGGGACACCCAGCTCGTAAGTGGCTGCTTCAAACCCCCCAAGGACTTGTAGTGCCCACTCCATTATGACCTGTGAGGGTCGGCATGACCAGGCCCCTCACTCACGTCCCTCCAACCTCACTGGCCTCCTTTCCAGTCCTCAAACCAGACACCCCAGGGCCTTTGCACTTGCTGTTCCTTCTGCCTGAATGCTCTTCTCACTCACCTTATCTGGCTGGTATTCAGGTATCATAACCCTCTCAACCACCCACATGCTTTCTATTATATTACTTTATTTTGTTCTCTTCATAACACTTGTCACTATATGAAATTATTTATTTATTTTGTTCATTTATTTGTTTATTGTCCCCCCTACTAGAATATAAGTTTCATGAAGACAGGGACATATCTGTTGTTTCCCACGATATCTCCAATCTCTACAGGACCTGGGACGCTCAGTAAATTCTTTTTTTTTTTTAATTTATTTATGTATTTATTTTTGGCTGCGTTGGGTCTTCTTTGCTGCGTGCAGGCTTTCTCTAGTTACGGCGAGCAGGGGCTGCTCTTCGTTGCCGTGCGCGGGCTTCTCATTGCGGTGGCTTCTCTTGTTGCAGAGCACAGGCTCTAGGAGCACAGGCTTCAGTAGTTGTGGCACACAGGCTTAGTTGCTCCATGGCATGTGGGATCTTCCCGGACCAAGGCTCAAACCCGTGTCTCCTGCATTGGCAGGCGGATTCTTAACCACCGTGCCACCAGGAAAGTCCCACTCAGTAAATTCTTATAGAACAAATGAAGGCAGTAGCAGAACTGGGATTTAAATCCAGGTCTACACAACTCTGAAGCCCAGAGATCTTTCCATTGTACACCAATGTGCTTCCTCCCATATTTAAAAATTATTCTTATAGACAAATAATTCCTCAATGGAAAAGTCCTCTGAACTTGTCTTTGAAATGTAATATTTTGGAGTTTGCTTCTTAAAGCATATCTGGGCTATATGAGAAACTCTTGTTTGAATAAAATAAAATTAAAAATCCAGATCCAGAGATAACCATGGCTCTTGAAGATCAAGAAGATTCCATATCCCTTGGAAGGGCCTCAGAGGGAGCAAACGACTTATCCCCAAAACTTTTCCTGTGACCAGCTCCTCACAAGCCCGGTCCACACTGCCAGGAATTGGCTTGATCATAACTCACAAGCCTGGGTTCCCAATAGCTATGGAAGAGCATCTTTATAGAGTCAATAATAAAGTCAACAGCCCTTTGTTTATGTGACCAGAGGGTAACTGCTGGCATAAATAATTGTCAAGCAGCCCAGGGTGAGAGGCTTCGTAAAGAAACAGGCTCTGTGCCCTGGGGAGAAGGAACACCACATCTGGGGCTCACTCATTACAGTAAGAGCCATGGCAACCACACAGTTCCATGCACTGGGCTGGATGCTTTACACCTGATGTTGAGACTCATTTTACAGAAGAGGAAACTGAGGCTCAGAGAGGCTAAGTGACTGGCTCTGCATCATCCAGTCGCAGAGCTGAAAATCAAATCTTTGTCATTATAAAATGTCCCTCTTTTATCCTTGGTAATATTCTTTGTTCTGATTTTGAACAAACATCTACTTTGATATTAACATAGCCACTGCAACATTCTTATAATTAGTGTGTGCACAGTATATCTTTTTCCATCCTTTTACTTTTTTTTAATATTTATTTATTTATTTGGTTGCACCGGGTTTTAGTTATGGGAGGGGGGCTCCATACTTGCGGCATGCAGGCTTCTTAGTTGTGCCATGTGAACTCTTAGTTGCGGCAGGCATGTGGGATCTAGTTCCCTGACCAGAGATTGAACCCAGGCCCCCTGCACTGGGAGCACAGAGTCTTATCCACTGAGCCAACAGGCAAGTCCCTCCATCTTTTTACTTTTAACCTAACTGTGTCTTTATATTTAAAATGAGGCTTCTGTAGACAGTATATAGTTTGGTTTTGCTTTTTTATCCAGTCTGACAACCTCTACCTTTTAACTGAAATGTTTAGACCATTTACATTTAATTGTAATCATTGATATATTTGGTTTAAATTTTCCACCTTGATATTTGTTTTCCATTTGTCTCATCTGTCCTTTGTTTTTTCTTTTTTAACTGCCTTCTTTTGGATTACTTGAGTATTCTTTTAGTATTCCATTTTATCTCCATTCTCTAATTAGCTGTACCTCTTTTTTTTATTTTTAGTTGTTGTTCTAAGGTTTAAAATATGCAGCTTTAATTTGTTTAAGAAAGCTTAAATCACTATACTTCCATTTCTTCCTCCTATCCTTTATAGGACTGTTGCAAACATCTTACTTCTATTCATATTATAAATATCACAAGACAAATTATCCTTTAAATAACCTTTTTAAATGAGAAAAAAAAAACCTTATATTTACCCACATTTTTACATCTTCTGACACTCTTTGTTCCCTTTTTCCCTCCCTTGTAAAAAAAATGACACCATTTATGGTGCGCTAAAACCATGCTAGGCACAGAAAACTAGTTAACACATTTAACTCCCACAAGAACCCTGACACAGGTTATTAACTACATGAGGAAATTGGGGCTCAGAAAGGTTCAGTAACTCTCCTAAGGTCACAGAGCAGGTAAACAATGAAACCTGGACTGAAACCCAGAAGTGTCTGACTCCAAAGCTCGTGGTCTCTATTACCTGGACCTTGGGAGGAGGGCTGGGTGAAGGCTCTGCTCTCAGACTTGCCATCTATGCTGGTCCCTTGCCTGACCTACGGGGTGATTATAAGGGGTGGGGGGGGGCAAAGTAGAAGTGGCCCAAGGTGGAGGGGGGAGGACTATTTTGTTAGCTTTTGTTCTGATCCTAAAAGTAAACAGATCTATTTTAGATGACTGGGAAAGTACAGAAAAACACAAAGAAGAAAGTTAAAGTCACTCCAAACCTCCCTCTGTGGGACGATATTAGGAGTGCAGAGCTGGCCCTGTGCCCCCAAACACCTCCCCACCAGCCTGCCACAAGACAGCACTTTTCCCTGAGTGGTCATTCCTCCACCATGAAGCCTTTTTTGGTCTCTCTTAAAACACAGGTTGCCTCACAGCCTAGTCCAAGAACAGCTCACTGGGACCTGTGAGGAGGGCCTTGACCTCTGAGGACAAACCCCTAGCTTCAGACAAGGATCCAAAGGGAAATGGGAAAGGTCACGAGGGAGACAGAAGGGGCTCAGGGAGGGAGAAGAGGTGTGGGAAGCAAGGACCTTCTTAGGATGGGGTGAAATTGATCTTCCCAGCTCCTTGGGGAAAGGAGGACGTCTAGTGACGGTATCAGGACAAGTGGGGCTGGCAGCGGGAATGCAAGGGGGAAATACAGCTCTTGAAAGATAAAGAACCTCAGGATGGCCCTCTAGCGGTAGATGGCAGGGGCATTTGGGGAAGACAGAGGGGGGGAGTCAGAGTGCAGACAGGCCTGGGGAAGGAAGGAGAGAAGCCAGGGCAGAGCCAGCCCACTCCGAGGAGGGCACAAGAGGGAGGAGAAGCACAGGCCACCTGGCACTGCCTCCTCAGGACCAGGGCAGCTGGTGCAGCGGGGACAGGTGGCAGCACCAGCCTGGATTCAGGGAAGAAGAACCTGGTCCCTGCGGCCGTGTGGCTACCCCAGCCCCTGTCCGGGATTTCCCAGGCCTGTCTGCAATGCCTTCTCCAAGCGACCAGCAGGAAATGAGGGGTGTCCTTGCCAGCAGGCCCCTAAGGCAATCATAGGCGAGAGGCAGGAGAGATGGGAAACCAAGGCATTCCCTCTCTCGAGGACTCTTAGGAGTGAATCCCTGTCCTCCAAGAGCTGGGAAGCTCTTCCCTCGCTGCGTCTCTTGCTGCAGCTCTGATCCCTGTCCCGCCAGCCTCTGACTTGGGTGGAACGTTCACGTTCTATTTACTTCCTCTCCCACGTTTTACCCACCCAGGCACACGCTGTCACATACGTGTAATCCTGGAGCACACAGAACTTTGCATTCTGCTTCTTCACATATAACACATGACCCCAAACATTTTGCCGTGTTTCAGCAGAGTCTTTGCTAAGCTCTTCTGGGATCCTTTTTTCTCTCTTACAAAAGTCCTTTTAATCATTGCATGATTCTCCACGGAGAAGACAAACGCAGTTGGCTGACTCAGTTCCTAAAGGCCTGCTGTGTAAAAGGTTTCCAGTTCTTCACTGATGCAGGTGACCCCGCAGCCTAGGGTTGTGTTTTGTGCTTTTCTCTGAAGCTTGGGGCGCTAACACCCTTATAGCAGGAACTTCCCAGCCACCCCTCCAACCCCTGGGGGTGCCAGGCTCTGCCACATCACCACCTCCCCCAGGAGAGCTGGCCCGGGTCGGGGGGGGCCTCCTTCATTCACTCATTCATTCCACAACCATTATGAAGCACCTCCTGCACACGCAGACCCAAGCCACGCACTGGGGGTGCGGCACCCCAGAGGAAGAGTGCAGCAGGTAAATGGGCAGTTCCAACCCAGGAGGATCTGTGCTCTGATGAGAGGACAGTGCTTTGGGAGCAGAGGGGCTCCTAATCCTGCAGAGAGCTTCCCAGGGGACATGCCATCGAGGCTCAGAAAAAGAGAATGCATGAAGGGGCAGACAGAGGGGTCCAGGAAGAGGAAAACAGCACAGGCCAAGGCCAAGGGGTGAGAGAGAGTGCACCCTTCCAGAAGCATTAGACTCCCCATGTGGCCAGTGCTCAGGGGATGAGATGGGAAATGGCAAGAAACGAGACCAGACAGAAGGGAGCAGGTTCCAGAAGCCTGTAAGCTGTGATAAAGGGTTGGCCATTATCCTGAGAGCACTAGGGAGCCATTGATGGTTTTTAAATAGAGGAGAGACCTGATCAAATTTGAATCTTAGTGAACTCGTTCTGCCTTCTCATGTTGTTTCCTTGGCAGCCTCTGGGGCACAAGGGCAGTTCAGGACAGCCTTGGGTGCATCCTGAGTCAGAGCTGCTCTAGGGGACATAGGGAAATCATTGTGGAGTCTTAGAGGAGAGCAGGGATCCGGAGTAAAGGACAGGTGACAGCCAAGCTCCTGGTGAGATACACTGTAAAGAGCGAGAGCTAGGCAGTTGGAGGACCCTAAGTCAGGACACATCCCCAGCAGCTGTGAGGGCAGAGACCCCAGGTCTTAGGAAGGCTGGGATGACCAGAGCATCTGGTCCCCCAGCCCCACCCCTACTGGGGATCCTAACTGCGCAGCAAACTGGAGGGCAGCGCTGCCTTGGAAACTCAGGCTTCCCATCTCCAAGTCAGGCCCGCCCTGCTTCTCCCAGCTCCCGGTTGCCTTGGTAACCATTAGAGGCACCGTGATCTCGCTGAGGCTGCAGAATGGCATTAATCCTGCCTGAGTGGAGGGTGAGAGGATGGGAGGGTATTCTGGTACTCCCCACGGATGGAGAGTCCCTGGCCTCTTTCAAGTTTCAGGACATAAGGAGCCACAAAGTTATTAGAAGTGTGTTCACAGCCCCGTCCCTTCTCTAGGCCACAGGCTGATCCCCATGGCCATTTGCTAAGAGGGGCAGGACTCACTGGAACCTTTGTCAAATGGCTGAAACACAAAAATCTCGACAGCCCTCCTTCTATGGATGGTCTTAGAGCAATAATACAAATGCTTCACGCACACAGTCTTATCAAGCGCTTGCTGCCGGGCCAGGAGGTACATACTTCCTTATCGTGGTTGTTAACAGAAGTAGAAATCAAGGCTCTGAGAAGGCAAGTCATGACCCCAGGTCGTGCAGTCAGCAAATGGAGCACCCAAGGAAGGCCCACTCAGTGTAAGCAACTTGTTTAAGAGTCACTGATGATTATTCAACAGCTGTCTACCAGAGAGGTCTTCAGACAGGGAGCTCACTACCTAAAAGAATAGCCCTTTGCATTGCAGGGGAGCGGAAAGACAGAAGGTCCTTCTCGACCATGAGCAGAAGCCAGCTTCCCTGAACTTGCCTCCCCTGGACCCAGATGTGCCACCTGGGACTTTGCAGAGCCTGGCGGCTGTGCCTGTCAAGCAGCAGCCGCCCTCGAGGCGATGCCCCATTCCCCGCCGTCTTGGAACAGCACTCAGCAGCTCCAGAAGTTCTTCCATATAGAGCTGTCAGATGGTTGATTAATTGACTGATCGGTGTTTGGGGCTCATTCCGCAGCCAGACACAGGGCTCAGTTTGTGATCAGTGTCAAGGCTCCGTCAATGGCAGGGGCCAGGGACTATGTACCTGGCCAAGGTCAAAGTTATCATCTGTGCCTGGATCAGAGAGCTGTGAACAGACTTTCTTCTGCATGTACAGCTTCCAGGCCCTTCCAGGGGTCACGCTGCAACCTTGGCCTCATTAGCACACGACTCCCACCAGCCAGCTGGGCCCAACTGGTTTCTTATTAATCCAAAAGTGAGATGGAAGAAACAGCCTTCTGGGGAGCAAAGCAGCCTTGGATAAAACAGTCTGCCAGGCGTGCTAATGCCTCCTTTTCCCTGCAGTCGGGAAAGAATCCTGCCCTCCTCTTGACTGTGACCTCCAGACCCTCCCCCCATGGCCAGACCACAGAGCTTTGGCTGGTGACCAAGCCGTGCTTCCTGTAGGGACAGAGGGGAGGCAGGTGGGAGGAAGAGCTGGGAGCAGAGGAAGGGCTCCTCTGTGGGGGAGGGGCATGGCGGGGAGCAGAGGAAGTGGGTGTCACGCGGTCAGCCGAGGTCCAGCTGCACCCGGCTGTCACACCTGCCTCCTCCCTTTGGGTAGATAATTCTCATTTCACACTCTACGTGCCTCTGCACAGGCTATTCTTATCACAGAAAAAGCCACTTTTGTCCCAGTTCCACATAACCAAATTCAATTTCCCATCCCCCATCCTTCATGGCCTATCTCAGGTGGTACCTCCCCCATGAAGCCGGCCCTGATCCCCTCAGCCTGAATAGACCACTCCCCATCCTGACTTCCTTGGTGGACCTATTTGTGAACAGGTCTAATCGTTCCTATTATACTATGAGCTTCTTGAGGGCAAGGCCCATGTTTGATTCATGTATATTCATCTTTTATGATGCCCAACTCTAGTACAGAAAGCAAGTTTAAG
The DNA here is from genome assembly GCF_937001465.1 of Orcinus orca. Classification (NCBI taxonomy): domain Eukaryota; kingdom Metazoa; phylum Chordata; class Mammalia; order Artiodactyla; family Delphinidae; genus Orcinus; species Orcinus orca. Next base: position 14,529,662 of record NC_064566.1, on the reverse strand, counting down.
GTAACTATGTATTGAATGAAAGGATACATGGATGGAGGGATATGTTTATGATGAAAGGATGGGGTCAGAGTCATAGATTATATTCCCTGGGAAGCAGGGAGTCAGAGTCTAGTGCACAGGATGTTTATAAAGAGTGTCCTTGGGATCAAAACCTGTGGAAGGAAGGGGAAGGAGGCAGGATTGGCAGAGGGGAAGTCAAGCTGCAATGCAGGTCCAACAGCAGCAGCCTCTGCCAACACTGCACAGAACTCTGGAGCAAAGACAGAACTTCAGAGTTGTCCTCATGGACCAAGATGGTCAGACCTTTATACGCATACATCCATCAGTCATGGATGTGGGTTGCCCTGGAAGGAGGCGTAGTCTTGGGCAAGACAGCTATCTGTAACTGAGATCATCTTTGAAGGAACTGACCTCTAAAGGCTCTTTGACACCAGTCCTCCCAGCAGTTGGGACCAGAAATCCTTCATTGCAAGGGGAGTCTGGACAGCACATCACAGTACCTCAGAGATGGACATGATGAATGATGGATAGATGCATAGTTGGATAGATGGACAGTTAGATGGATAGAGAATGGATTCATAGATGATATGTGAATGCATGATTGGATGAATGGATACCTGGATAATAGATGGATGGGTGGATCAATGGATGGATGAGTGGATGGTTGGGCAAATGGGTATCTGGATCATAGATAGATGTGTGGATTCATAGATTCATGGATGATGGGTGGATGGATTCATAGATAAATTTGTGGTTGATGAATTGTTGGGTGGATGATTGGCAATGGATACATGAATAGATGATGTCTTCTCAACATTTCATGTCATTTAAGTAATTGGACCCTCCCAGTTACTCACCTGCTTCTTCTTTTTCCCTCGGGCAGATTCAAGGAGGGACTTCAAATAGTAACAGGTGAAATGATCTAAAGAGTGAAGGGGAACTCTTCAGCATCGCCACATAACATATAGGGGGCTCTTGGGGACTGTTACCTGGATGTACAGGCAATGCCTATAACTAAGACAGATGTAACCACTGCCCCATGACAAGTGCACGGGTGGTGAGATCAGCAAGTGAGCAGTCAACAGCAACCTAGACACCATGCATGGGTGCTGTGAATGGCTAGAGTCCCTGCACTGCCAAGAGAAAGGGCAAGTCTGACTAGCTCAAGGAGCGGGGGGTCTCCCTCCTTCCACTAAAGGCCAAGCCCAAGTACCCCCCTTAGGCCTTATCACCCTTCCACCTGGAGGGACAGGACTGGCTTCTGTCAGCGGCAGCACAAAGCCCTTCTTTATAGGATGGGTTTTGGCAACTAAACCCCACCCACTACCCTTGTCTTGTGGCCCAGCCAGTGGGGGACATTCATGGGGTAGGCTCAGGCCTCAGAACAGCATTTGGAGGCCACAGAGATCAGGGGCCTCCATCAAGCATTGGTGACATTGACCAAGGAAGCTTGTTGCTCCTTGTCTGTGGTGGGTGGGGGAGGGGAGCTTTCACTCACAGAAGGACAGAGCACACAGCATAATTTGGACCAGGGGAGAGGCCCATGTATGGATAGGAGGAGCCCCAAGGATGACTGTCTCTCCCTCTCTCTCTGGGCCATGCTCCTCCTAGCTTGAGATTCTTTTCCCTCCCTGTAGGATACCTTTCCAAAGCTAGAGGTTCTCCCTTACAAGGTTGTGAAGCTGGGTCTTCTGTGGTCCCAGGAAGAGCCTTAAGATGATGGAATATGAGGGTCAGAGGGAAGAAGAGTCCTAATTCCCCACACATTACGTGAATCCACTGCACTACCTCCCAGCCTCAGCTCACACACACTCCCGGTGACTAGACACCCATGACTTACCTGGGCAAGATTTTCCATCCTAGAGTTGTTTTAATTATTTAACAATCCTTCCTTTTACCCCACCTTCCTGTCTCCCATCTCTGGAGCTTATGGGCAGAAAGAACAAGCTGAAGCCCTCTTAAAACAGAAGCAGTTTTAGTATCACCAATAACCTCTTCTCCAAACCACATACATACCTCACACAACTTCTCTCATTCCTTAAGACAATGTTTTCCATTAAGACAATGTTCCTGGGGAGAACGCGAGGACGCCCGCCGGGCCGGCCGGAGCGGGCGATGGGGCCCGTGTGAGCGTGCCCAGGCCCGGCCCGGTGCCCGGCGGGCGGCAGCATGTCCGCGGGCGGCTCCAGGAAGAGCACCAGGAGGCCCTCCTACTACTACCGGCTGCTGAGGCGGCCCTGGCTGCAGCGACAGAGGAGCCGCTCCCGCAGCCGGACCCGGCCCGCCAGGGATGGATAGGGGACTTCCCTGGTGGCGCAGTGGTAAAGAATCTGCCTGCCGACGCAGGGGACACGGGTTCGAGCCCTGGTCCGAGAAGATCCCACATGCCGTGGAGCAACTAAGTGCGTGCTCCACAACTACTGAGCCTGCACGCCACAACTACTGAGCCCACGTGCCACAACAACTGAAGCCCGCCCGACTAGAGCCTGTGCTCTGCAACAAGAGAAGCCACGGCAATGAGAAGTCCGTGCACCGCAACAAAGAGTAGCCCCCACCCGGTGCAACTAGAGAAAGCCCACGCGCAGCACCAAAGACCCAATGCAGCCAAAAATAAATAAATAAAATTTAAAAAAAAAAGACAATGTTCCTGGCTACCCTAGGGCTGCTTCCTTGAACATGTTCCACTTTATCTTTTTTTTTTGGCACCCTGTAGACGCCAGTATTCCCAGAGTGGCAGACCAGACAGGAGACAAACATAACTCTCTCCTCCCTACTTTTCTATTAATCCAGGCCCAGAACATGGCAGCAGTTTTGACAGCCACATCATACTACTGATGCATTATGACCCTATGACAGCTAAAACCCTAGGTTATTTTATACTTGTTACTGATGATCTATCTCTCTTCCTATTTAGTACTGATGTGGACATTTCCTTGCGGGTTCAGTTACAGGACCCCTCATTATTCCTGTTACATTTCATCTTAGGTTACGTTTCGTCCATCACTCAACCCCATAAAGGTCTTTTTAGATTCTGGTTCTGTCATGCAAGGAATTTATATCCCTCCCAGCACTCTGTCTTCTGCCAATTTGATTGGCCATATCCTTTTAGGGCTCTAGAGGATGGGAATTATCTCCCCATTGGCCTCCTGACCACCTGATGTAGCCAATCTCCAAAATAGCCCCCAATGATCCCTGCCTCTTAGTATCCACACCCTTGTAGAGTCCCCTCCCACATTGTACCAGGATTGGTCTGGGTGACCAATAGAATACAGCAGAAATGACAATATTTCACTTCCAAGGTCCTGTCTGAGGGTCTCTCTCTCTCTCTCTCTCTCTCTCTCTCTCTCTCTCATTACTCTGGAGAAAGAAGCAATGTCATGAGCAGCTGCCTGGAATGGCCCACATGGCAAGAAACCAAAGCCCTTTGCCAACAGTCAAGTGGATGACCATGGAAGTGGATTTTCCAGCCCGAGTTAAGCCTCAGTTGACAGCAGCATTAGCTGACATCTTCATTGTAGTCTCATGAGATAACCAAACTGTCCAGCCAAGCCACTTCTAGATTCTTGACCCTCAGAAACCATAAGAAAATAAATGGTTTTTGTTTTAAGCTGCTACGTTTGGGATAATTTGTTACACAGCAATGGATAACTAACATGCCCCCTCACATATATCCAGGGAAGAGGAGTTGATAATCAGGTTGGAGGTCCCAAGGCAACAATGGGCCACATGTACTGTGGGCAGGAGCACAGGGCATTATAAAATGTTACCCACATGGGATTAACTCTTTTCTCTTCCTTTTCAATCCATATCATCTGATCAACTAGTCATCCTAGGGTCTTCCCTTGCTGCTTGCCCCTCCCTAACTCCACTATGGGAGTAGACCAGACCCTCTGTCTTTAGGGCTTTTCTCACCTCTTACTTGTACTACAGAAACAAGAAGTTATAACCCTTCCTTGCATGGATGGGGGCTTAATCTCCAAATATGTCTTAGAACTCAAGCACAGTTTGACTCTAGTTTCAGACAACTGCCTAGTTTGGGGCTTAGAAGAAGGGAAAGCTCCTTCCCCATTTCACTTAAGCCTTAAGCTTACTCCATGTAGTTCAGCCCAGGTTATCAGAGAGCTCTTCACTTGGTATTCAGACATCAATACAGCAAATAATAAAGTGGTAATTTGACTTCCCACTTGCTCTCCTCCCTTGGGACCCTCATGGGGAGGGCTGGCTGTGATGCGAGGCAGAATTCTGGCCATACCCACCTCTTTAGACCAGAGCTTCCAAGCTAGTGAGCTGTGAATAAGTTTTGGATGTGCCCCAGATATTGATCCCCTCAGGTCTTGAGGTATTGATCCCCTCACAGTCTTTGGAGCAGCCAAGTAGAGCCTGAGACAGCCAGATTCCAGGCCAGTCACCTTAGGCTATGAGCAGACTCTTAGGACTTCCCCAATAGACTGTACAAATATTAACACTTTCCATGAGTGCCGTGATTTGAAAAAAAAGTCAGCAACACTGTCCTCAACAAATATCTTTGAATGATGCCTACATACCCTTTGTCTTTATTCAAGTCATTGATAAAAATTCTAAACATTTTAGGACAAAAACCCAACCACCAGAAACCTCCCTCTAGGTAGACATTGAGCCATTCATCAACATTGCCGTATGTTCATCTAAATACTACTCCACCCAGATAGCTTTCCTTGTATTCCTTATCTGTCCATCTTGTCAAGTGGATATCATGACATATCTTGTCAAATTTTTGCTGATTTTATAATCCCAAATGAATTAATGGATTAAGGTAATCATCACTAATGGCTGATAACAACATATAAAAAGATAATTATCCAAGCGTTCTGTACCTCTTGATGAACCTATAACACTACGTGTGCAGAGGGGCACCAGTTATTCAGCTATTGTCTCTCAGCTCCAAGCCCCTCCCCTCTCTGCTCTGAGATGCTAGGACTGGCTCTCTGTGAAACACCCTCCTCCTTTGCAGGTTGACTTCACGTTCAGCTAGGCCCATAAAGACACTAAGGGGAGACTAGAAGGTAGCAGAAGAGAGAAAGGACTCACTACTTCCTGCTGACTCACTGGATTCTGACACCATTCCTCTAGCAGGGACCTTTCATCCTGTCCCCCTCAGAGAACCTGGCAACAGCAGCTGGATGGTGGCCACTGAAGTCTGAGTCCCAAATCTGCAGTTCTAGATTCTGTCACCCCAATCTCTTTTCCTTGTTCCGCATCCCTAGGGATGATGACTGCACCCTATAGTTACTAACCCTGCTGAAAGGGCCAGTGTGGTTTCTGTTTTCCCTACTGGACCCCTCAATGCTACAGGACTTTGCCAAAATTAAAAGGGGAAAAAAAAAAGAAATTGAATCTGAATTTGAATCTGATCAAGTCTCTAGATCTAATCATCAATTTAAGCCACTAAGTTTTATAGTAATTTGTTATGCAGCAAGAGACAACTAATACAGGCATAATAATGGCATTGTGGTTACAGTTTTCTGAGGCACAGTGAAATGTTTATATAGTGTCCAGGATTTGTGTCAAAATGATGGGGGTGGGGGTGGGAATAGAAGGAGAGGCTGTGGTTGGGAGTGAAACAAAATGGGCCAAGAGTTGAAAACTGTTGAAGCTGAAGCTTGGGTAGCTTGGTTTCACTATGCTACTCTTTCTATTTTATATGGTTTTTTTTTTAATTAAAGTTCAAAAAGAAAAGAAACTTGCTCAAGGCCTGTAGAGCAGTCAAAGGGAGAAATTGTGTTATTTGATAAGATTTGTTCTTAGTGAACCCATGTTGGGTCCCAGTGATGCTCACTTCCATAAAAACAACACATATGTAATAATTCATGTATTGAGATAAGTGCACTGATCTGTAGTTTCAGAATCCACATTCTTCCCCCTTTTGAGAAGTGGAAGGGCATGCACCCCTCATCTATCTTTACTAATACTTCCTATTCCGCGATTTCTCGAGGACAGAGACAGTGGCTCAGTGATCTCATCTGCCAGAGTTCTAGGACCATGAGTACTCTGTTCAGTCTGGAGCATGGAACTCATTTAGAGCAGCCAAGTGAGTGCAGGTAACTTTTTCACCCATCTCATGCTTCCATTCCATGTTTGTATTGCCAAAGAGAAGGGAGAGGAGCAAAGTAGGAGATGAAGAATTCTGTTCCATCCACCCCTAAAAGACATTACACCATCTTCCCCAAGCTCTGTTGGACCTACAGCATAAATATATCTGGAAAATGGGAACCAGAAGAAAGAGAAAGGCACTACAGAAAATGGCCAGTGTAAAATTCAAGGCAAAATGCATTAAATAGAGCAAAGAGAGTCATTTGATATTGATAAAAGTTATTATCAATAATGAAGTCATAGTCCAGTCCATGAACTTTAATGGAGCAAAGAACATACCATTGAAATACATTAAGCATTAACTCTTAGAAATGTGAGTATAAATTGACAGAAACTCAGTTATAGTGGAAGACTTTAGCATACTCATCTCAATCCATGTTAGATCAAGAAGACAAGCTTAATAAAGCAATAAGAGATTCAAACTGTATCATTAATAGCTGAATTAATAGATATTGAACTTATATCCTGCCAACAGAAACTGTATCTTTTTGTCAAGTCTCTGTGTAACATTTGCAAAACTGATCATATACCAAGTCACAAATCAAACTCCTGTAAATTCCAAGTAGCAGGAAGTGTACAAGTTACTTTCTCTGACCAAGCATTATAAAACTAGAAACAAATAATGAAAATTTAAAAAACAAATAAATTGTAAAAGTCACCTTTTTGAAATTTGTTTAAAACACCATTTCGACCCAAGTAGTGGATCTTTTATTCATGATTTTCTTTTTGCTGTAAGTTTCACAAAAAGCCCTCTCTGTCATCCTTGATGTGTTAGTAAGATTTAGTTCATTGGCCTTCTGTTTCCTGCAACGGTCTGCTTGCACCTACCAGAGTGGGCATTTGATTTTTGGACCAGCCAGTATCCATTTTATCTTCCTTTAGTAATGGTACCTGATTTCCTTCTGGGAAGCCTCCCTTTCCCACTCTCAGAGAGCTGGTGTTGACTTCCCACTGTCTCCACCCCCACTGATGGGCATATGATACCAACCTGGTCAGTGAAAGCATTGTGCTTCCTGACTACAATGATTAGTTCAGAAATAGCCAATGAGACATTTGCTAGGACTGCTGGCTTCCATCTCCTGCTGGACTTGAACCTGGGAGCACGTAAGTCTGGAATTGCTGCTGCCACCTGGTTATCATGGGAGGAGTTCCTATGTGAGAAGAGAGTCAGCATGGGCTCCTGTGCTGTGTCCCATAACATCTTCTGAGCTCCTGAATCAAACCATACCTAAAACCTGACCTACCCCTACACTTTTCAATAAAATCCCTTTTAGTTTAATCCATCTTGAAGCGAGTTTTCCGTTACCTGTGTATTTTCTTACCACTTTGAACCTGCCCTTTTAAGCCTGATGTCTTTAGACACAATTCTTTCAATCCTCATAGAATTATTCAGACGTGAATGGTCTAAATTGCATTTTTTTAGAACTTCCCAACCCTTTTGTGAGCAGTCTTCCCCTCTAGAGCCTAGTGCCATGAATAATTTGCATCATTCATCACGTTTGCCTATCATTCCCGTCTTTTTTTTAGAACTTTAAAATCTTTCCCTTTCTGAGTCAGTGCTTTTCACCTGTGGATTGACTCAGGTAGACTCTTTTGCAGCTGCCCTGTTTCTCTGAGAAAGACGGACGGACAGAGAATAGGTTAGAATACAAATGGCCGTCCAGCCTACTCTGAGGCAGGAAATTCTACCAGGTACAAATGTTATCACATTTTATCTTACAATAACCCCATGGGAAAATATTTGTGTCCATTTTACAGGTTAGGATAGTAAGTCACTTGCCTAAGATCACTCCAGAGGTAGAAGGAGGGCTTCCCTGGTGGCGCAGTGGTTGAGAGTCCACCTGCCGAGGCGGGGGACACGGGTTCGTGCCCCATTCCGGGAAGATCCCTCATGCCGCGGAGCGGCTGGGCCCGTGAGCCATGGCCGCTGAGCCTGCGCGTCCGGAGCCTGTGCTCCGCAACGTGAGAGGCCACAACAGTGAGAGGCCCGCGTACCGCAAAAAAAACCCCAAAAAAACAGAGGTAGAAGGAGCCAGAAATCAAAAGCAAGTCTGCCTGACTCCAAAGCCTTCCCATTCTTTCTACTACACCAAACTGCCCTGTTCTGGGCTCTTGTTTCCTCAGGAAGGGACTCTGGGGCACCTCTCTGAGTCAAGTTCTGAGAAGCAGCCCATGTGGGCAGGAGGGAGGTTGAGGAAAGGGTGGGAGAGATTGACTCAGTTTCCCCAGGAAGAAGCAAGCAGTTTGGGGTCCAGATGCTCCAGTTGTACACCTCTGGGAATGTGCCCAAGTCATCCTGCCCTGCCACCATGGAGTCTACCAGACAGCTGTCAGCATCATATACACTGAGAGGGCACAAAGCCTTATGGCTGGTACCTTACAGGGCACAGGGGAGACCAGAGAAGAGGGGTCGAGTGTGGCCTCTGCCTGCCCTAACCCTGCCCCCTGACTGTCCCCACAACCCGGACCTGACCATGTGAGAAACTGCCCACCCCGGATGGATGTCACTCCCTCACCTGCTGTTCCCACCCTGGGAGCTGAACCCTGGCAAGACATCCCCAGCTGCAGGACGGAGCTCGCCTTCCAGCCGGTGACCCAGAACCCAGAGTCCTGCCCTTCGTTGTTCTCTGTTCAAATAGGGACTCTGGGCAAAACACCAGGATGCCCCGTTGAGGGAAGGGCAGTGTTCTCTTATTGGGGGGAGGCAGGCTGTCTTGATATTTTTTATTCAATGACAATCAAAGCTGAAGTTTGACAAAGGAAAGTTTATTCTGTTAGTCCCAAGGGTGCCTTAATCAGCAAAGGGGAACACTTCCCAGGATCCCCAAGGCAGACGGGTCCTGGACGCTCCTGTCTTTCCCAACCTCTCCTCTAGCTCTTGAGAGCGTCTTGCATGCAGACCCCCACCAAAGGAGCCCTCTCTCATCATGCTCATGCAAATAAATACAAGATAACCACCTTCTACTGGACATCGATTATACCGGGCAGTTTACATACATTATCTTTAATGTGAACACTAGTCCTTATATGATAGGTGGAACTGTGCCCATTTTGCATAAGAAGAAACTGAGATTCAGAGAAATTAAGAAATCCAAACTTATATGTGTGGTCAGTGGGAGAGCTGGGACTTGACCCCAGGCTGGCTGACCCTCCCCCTTCCACTGTTCAGCATCACCAGCGGAAAGGTCACAAATTCACTCACTCTCATACCAACAAAGCCACTGGAGTCAGGTATAAACGTGCAGTGGATGGATGCATAGTCCATGACCCTATAAGTCGGTCCGTTCACCTGCAGGGTTACTTGTGTGGACATTTGTCTACCCCACCAGACAGTGAGCACCTCTAAGAGCTGGGTCCAGCCCCTGTCCTATGCTCCCCACACTCCCTGCTTGGAGTCGGAGCATAGTAACATTGGCCATATTTGTGGCTACCCATCATCCGTCCTTTGAAAAGCTTTTCACTTGGGGAAATTGCCCCGAGCTCTGCCTTCCTAAGTGTATATCAGAGCACAATTCCCAGGCTCCCTTGCAGCGAGGATGGAGGCATGTGACCTGGGGTCTGCCCTGAAAGTCCCTGATTCAGAACTGAATCCCAGGCAGAAACAGGCACAGACTTCTGTTTTGTGGTCTAGCTTTCAGGGTGGCCTCAGTTACAAGGTCAACTTCCGGTGGCAGAAGAGACCAAGGCTGCAGTGAAGTCAGTTCCTGGCATCCAGCTCAGTGGCAGCTGCTGCAGCAGCAAAAATTTCACCCATCGAGCCAGTTCTGCGGTGCGGTTCTGAGTTTCTCCTGGAAGCCTTACCTAGAGTCTGTTCCTTGCCCTTCCGATGACTCTGTGCACTAGCTCATATTGTTTAATAAATCCCTTTTCTGCTTAAACGAGCCACAGTGGGTTCTAATATTTGCAACTCTGTAAATATTTGGCAAATAAACATTTAAAAATCTTGTCTCACACTGGAGGCTGGAGAGGAAGCCCCATCGCACGGCATGTCCGTGCCCTTCCTCCTCTCTCTGTCTCCTTGCTAGATGCCAGGTCCCTCAGCAACTCCAGGCAAGCAGGATGCAGCTCAAGGCGCTGTGGTTCCTGGCACAGGGTAGCTCAGGGAAATATTTCTTGAGTGTTCTACTTCTCCTAACTCGCCTGCATCCCAGGATCCTCTGAGCTGCTTTTTGAAATTCCCATCCTTTGAATTCTTTTCATGTGTCCGAGCCTTACAGCTATCAACTCATCTAATATTCACAGTGCCTTGCGAGGTGGGTAATTGCATCAAATCTTGCAGATGAGGAAACTGAGGCTTGGAGACTTGAAGCGGCTTGTCCAAGGTCACAGCCTGGTAGCAGCAGGGTCAGGCTTGTACTCAGGACTTGAACCCAAACATCCCAGCCCCTTCACTCTGCTATACAAAGGGTGGCCTGGGAGATGGGCATCTGCCCTTAGGAAATCCAGATGCCAGCAGGGGAATACAACCAACTCCGGTAAGCCCTACTGAGATTTGAGAATTAACGACTGAATGGGCGGGAGCCACAGAAGCTCCCATTTAAAACAAGACTTAAAGCTGTTATACTTTTCTCTTTCGGAAGCAAATGTTAGAATTTCTGAACACCTGTGGCTATTGTCTAAGACCACACAATGGTTTGGACATGCCCCGCTGTCTAGGGCTCCCTCAAACTCGTGAGAATCAGAGCAACAACAACCTTTGTTTTTGCTGGGGAAGCTGGAGCAAGCACCTTGGGTTCCTGTTATGGACTGAATGTGTCCCCCCAAAAATGCATAGGTTGAAAATTAATCCCCAGTGTAATGGTACCTGGGGGAGGGGCTTTGGGATTAGTGCTTTTATAAGAGGCCACAGGGCTCCCTCACCCTCTCTTTCCTCCATGTGAGGACACAACAAAGTGGGCAGTCTGCAACCCAGGAGAGGGGTCTCGCCAGAACCCGACCGTGCTGGCACCCTGTTCTCGGACTTCCAGCCCCGCAAACTGTGAGAAACAAGTGTATAAGCCACCTAGTTTATGGTATTTTGTCATAGCAGCCCGAGCTAAGATAGTACCCCCTCTCCATGCCTTCTCCTACCCTTCTTCAGCTTCCAGGGACAGGCTACCAGCAGGAAGAACCTCCCACCAGATAAATCTCGTCTCCTCTGACAGGTGACGGTCCCAAAAGACAGGGGTTGAGAGAGAGGTAAGGTCAGCGAGGCTGTTAAGGTTCTTCCTCACGACACACAGAACTCACTCATGGCCTGTGTCCGGGGCTCCAACACGGGGGCTATTTGAGGAGGGGCCAAAGCTTCACTCAAGGCTTGTTAGTGTGGACACAGACCCTGCCCTGAAGAGACACACATGAGATGTCAGGAATGCCTGACCTCTGTGTGCAAAGGCCAGTGTGAAGGCTAGTTCAGGTCTGGACCTCCAACTTGTAAGCTGGAGACCAGCAGGCTAAATCCATCTCTTGTGTTTTATTTGGCTGGCAAAGTGCTTCCAAAAATTTTTTTAAATTATTTTCTAGAATCTTCTATTTGGGAAAGTTCACTATCTAGTGAGCCCCCAGGCTTGATGCATGTAGGAGGATCCTTTAAAAATGGAAAGCGAAAGTCTATTTAATCAAATTAGGTATGCATGTACACCTTTACTAGAAATTCTCTCCCGGATATAGCTCCAAAAGAAATTGTCAGGCAGATCTGGAAGGAGAGGGAGAGACTCTCCACTGTGGGGTTGCTTGAAGGGGAAAAGGAAGTTTAGAAGCAATCTAGCCCTCCACTGCTGAGGGATGGATAAATGTGGTGGATACAGCAATTAGCGGCAACAGCCTAGAGGTCCATACAGTAACCTGGACAGATCTTTAAAAGCATAATGCTGGGAGAGGAAAAGAAAATAGAATTGGGTTTTAGCACAATACTGTTTACATAAGTTAAATACATGCACATAAGATGATATAGTTTTCATAAAATCTTTTTTTAAAAAAGCAAGTATGTCAAGCACATCGGGGGCAGAGCAAGGAGCCCAGAAGTGATCCAGGGAAGTAATAGAGAAATCCATCCAGATATCCTTGCATGGACCAGTGATGCAGGAACTGAGAAGTGGGCTTAAAGCAATTCTGAGTTTCCTGAGCCTGAACCTGAAAAAGCCTGGAGGTCTGTCCCTTAGGGGTCAGGGATGTTTCTCTCCATGAGCTGCTGATGGTGGGTCCCAGCCGGATGCCCTGGACCAAGCTGCCAAGGACCTTAACTAAGTACATTCATTCATGCCTTCCTAAAGATAGTCCCCACCTCGCAGCTGTCTTGTTCATCATCTCTGCCCTCAAAAAGCTCACAGCCTGGTGGGGAGCCAGGAAAGTGACCAGACTTCAGAGGTCTGGGTGTGGGGTGTACATAGAGGAGCATCTAATGCAGCCTTGGGGGTCGGCAAGGCTTGCTGGAAGAAGCAACATCTGAGTTGAGACCTTTTGCAAAGGGGCACTGGCTGGCTGAGCGACTCTGTCTGTAGCTTACTGGGGGACTTCTGGCAAGTCCCTTCCCAATTTGAGCTTCAGTTTGCTCATCGATGAAAGAAGAAGGCTAATTTGGGGGACTGCTAAATGGTGGGGTGCCATGGATGTGCCTGAGGAGTCACTATAACATCCAGAGTGACCAAGCTCCAGGCCCCCAGCCTCAGTTTACCTTTTATGATGAACACAGAGATGTGCAGCCCAGATCCCCCTTCAAGGAATGGCTCGGTGCCCCTGCTGCCAGGAATGCCTCTTCCACATCCACCAGCTCCAGCGAGCCGCCATTGAAGGTCACGCCCTTCCCAGAGGTCATGCCTTTCTCGTAGCCAGTGACTGCCCAAGGAGGCTGATGGGAAAAAGACCTGGCCAATGGCCCATTCAGACAACTGTGATGGACCCAAGTTAGCTGCAGAGCCCCCCTTGGGGTCAGCCTGGACCATCCTTGGGCCTGACTGCTCCCTCTGCCCAATCCTTCTTCCTTCCCCTCCCTCCTCTAGGTGTTCATCCCACACACCGTCCCCAGTAAACACCCTGTGCATGAAACTTGTTTCAGAGGCTGCTTCCCGGAGAGGCCAACCTGAAACACTATTTGCTACATTAAAATTTGCTTAGAGATTTCCTTGGTGGTCCAGTGGTTAAGACTCCGCGCTCCCAATGCAGGGGGCCGGGTTTAATCCCTGGTCAGAGAACTAGACCCTACATGCATGCCACAACGAACTAGATCACGTATGCATGCCGCAACGAAGATCCTGTGTGCCGCAGCTAAGACCCGGGGCAGCCAAATAAAAATAAATAAATATTCTTTTAAAATTTGCTTAGAAAGCAGCTAAAACAATAATACCAATGTTATTTGTTATCAGTCAATTATTAATTTTTAGTCTGCTGCAAAAAATAAGAAACTTCAAAGCAGAAAGACTAAATTCCCCACCAGCCATATCATACAATGAGAGTAGCTGGAGAGTTGGTCACCAAACACCACTGGCCAGTGGAACACAGCTTCAAAACCTCAAGGTGAGTACAACTCTGGGTATGCAATTCTGAGCATTAGAGAACAGTTTTACTGTTCTTTTCTATATTAAGCTCTCTTGGGTATTTCCTAGTGGTTTCATTTATTAATTACCCTCACTTTGTGCAGAATTATTGATTGATGTGCACAAAGTTTGGATAATTTTTTTTTTTTTTTTTTTTTTTGCCTGAGGAGACTGTTTTCTTTGAGAGTCAGGCTTAAACGAACAGCTAAAGAGGTCACAGCCACCTGAACCCCAGGTGCCTGGCAGGATTTGTTGGAAAAAAGAAAAAGGAAGAAAAGGAAAGAAAAGAAAGGAACAACTCAGGGAGGTGAGGGGAAAATAATAATAACATCAATCCTCATTAATTGAGCACCTACTGCATGCCAGGAGCTGGGCTGACAGCTTAACAAAGTATGAGCTCACATATGGCAACCTTATGAGATGGGCCGTTAGTAATCCCATCCTTTGTATGCAAGACTGAGGCTCAGTGTGGTTCCGTGATTTGCCCAAGATCCCAGAGCTAGTAAGTGACAGAGTCAAGACTTGAATCCACATCTTTCTGACTCCAAAGCCCAGGCACACAGCCCACAATACCTGTACCAGCTGAGTCTACCGCAAAACTCTGGAAGACAAAGTGTAAGGGATGAGGCAAGAAGTATCCCCTGGGACCCTAGAAGAAAGGCCAGCTGAAACAAACTGTGTTCAGAGTGTGGCCTTATAATGAATCAACCTTTAGAGAGACCCAGAGGCCTTCTGAGAAGTGTGGAAGCCAGGTGTCTGGGGGACCCCAGGCGAGAACATGTTCCCTGCAGCTCTGAGTCTTGAGGTCCTGTGCCTCTGGGAGGTTGGGTCAGCCCCCAAGTGCCCTGAGCCCACCTACCCACCATCATAATTGTGCCCCAAAAAGGAGAGGCAGCTGAACCGTGGAAGCCCATCCCCAAGTCAGGCCAGACCTGCTCCTCCACACCTTGGGGGTTACCATAGCAACTATTTGAGACATCTGGGATTTTCATTAAAGAAAGGGTCCCTCACAGAGAAAAAACAAGGAGGAGAGATGGGAGAGAGATTCTTGGAGGGTGTGGTGACTCACCGTGTCCTCTCCCCAGGTATGTAGGGGGCCCGAGTCATTTCAGAGAAGTGGGGAGCACAGAGGGTTACAGTCAGATTTTCCAGGGACTTCACACCTCGGCACACAGAGGAAACAATCAAATTTGCACAGCACATTGGGGGTAAACTGGAGGTAACTAGGAAGCACCTATATGGAACTGGGTGAAAAAACTCTATTACATTTTCTTTAATTGTATAATTTTGATAAGAAAAATAAGTACAAAGTAATAGGGAGACTATTAAATATTGACTATGTAAAAAAAAATCCTCCCAATAAAATGTTTTCAAACAATTTAAAGAGAAACTTGAGCTTTCTTCCATGAACATACTTTTTTTAATATCAGACTTTCCGTGTGAAATGGCCGTACACAATTCTTTTTTTTTTTTTTTGCGGTACACGGGCCTCTCACTGTTGTGGCCTCTCCCATTGTGGAGCACAGACTCCGGACGCGCAGGCTCAGCAGCCATGGCTCACGGGCCCAGCCGCTCCGCGGCACGTGGGATCTTCCCAGACCGGGGCACGAACCCGTGTCCTCTGCATCGGCAGGCGGACTCTCAACCACCGCACCACCAGGGAAGCCCCCATACACAATTCTTGATGGGGGCTTTTTAATGATGAGCTCCTGAAATTCTTGAAAGTCACTGTCAGCAGGAAATTTTTGTTCACGGAGTACATGATAAAAAATGTAAGACCATTTTATAGCCATTCAAAAATGTATAACACTTGAAATTACATTAAAAGAACCTAACAGCTCTTCCTCTTCTTTCTTTGACAAATGTAACATTGAAATTTCTTGTGATTATGTGAATGGATTGTGAATACAATCAAATATTTCATATCAAGTATTTCAAAATAATGATGAAGTTCTAATTTGCAGAGTGTGTGTGTATTGTTAGAGCTTTCTTCCTGAAGCTAACGTGGTTGCTACTAAAAGGACACATCACCTGAAAAGATTAAGGCTTAAGTTGCTACCCAATGTAAAGACAGGGATTTGACACCTTCTCCCAGAGCTGATCCACCCTGGACATCACACCCAGCTTCCTTATCACCACCTTCATGACTTGACCCATGTTGGACTGGGCACCATGCTTCTAGGACCCCAAGAATGTGAATTCCTCTTGCAAGTCCAGGGCCCCCTTGTTCACAACAGGCAGCACAGGGCTCTGCAGCTGGCTGCTGACACAGGTGTCCAGGTGGCAAATCACCTCCTTAAGCGATGCCCACCCCAACATGGTACCAGAAGTGGCTCCTCCTCATGAAATCTACTGGAACCATAGGGATACCTGGGCCCTGTCTGGTAAGGGAACCAATCATCCCAGTTTGCCTGGGACTAAGAGGTTTCCAGGGATGTGGTTCTTTCAATGCTAAAATTGGGAAAGTCCCAGCCAAACAGAAATGGGTCGGTCACCCTACGTAACCACCTGAAGGCTGTAAGAACTGGTTCCTCACTGCACACCTGTAACTCATTCGCTGCACACACACACGGTGGAATGCTCTGGGTTAGAGCAGTGTTTCTCAAACATTCATGTGCATATATGAATAAACTGGGGATCTTATTAAAAGTGAACATTCTGAATCAGCAGTCTTGCAGCGGGCAAGATTCTATATTTCTAACAGGCACCCAGGTGATGTAGATACTGCCGGTGCATGGGCCACCCTTTGGGCTGCGTGGGCTTGGATGACAGTACTGAAACCAAAGACAAGACTCCAGCACTGTGAGAGGAGATTTGCAGCCAAAAGCCCAGAGGAGCCAAGAGAAGAGCAGAGAAGAGTCACTGAAATCCATCCCCATCATATGAAAACCAATCATCCCCAAAGGCCCACAGATTTGGAAAGTTGCTCTCTGCACAGGGCAAGCATCACTACTGAGGACAGATTTCTCATGGCTTCTAGGCCACTCTGAGTCAAGATCAGTTAACATCAGCTGAACCCTAGCATGGATCATTATAGACAGTTTTGGGCAGCAGTGAACTCATCAGGCCAGGTCCCTGACCTCATAGTGTTTCTAGGCTGGCTAACAGTTCATGCAGCCAAACCATGTGTATACGTCTTCATTCATTCCCTTGTTCATTCAGTTATTTGCCAAATACTAGTGTAGAACCTACGAAGTTGTAGGTACTGAAGAGGAATACTGAGTGTGACCCCCGTACTGTGGTTTGGTAATACAAAGTGCCAGGTACCCGGGATGACCCTTTAGTTGTTTAGTTGAAAACAACTAAAATATCTGGACAAAATAAGAAAAAGTCTCCTTAAACGTAATATACGCTGGCAAGAAAGTAAATAATGTCCAGGGCAAAAAATGCATTGAATGCAGGCAGGAACCGAAAAGTATGGAGAGTAGCAACTGTGTTTATCCCAAGGGCATTTACTGAACCCTGTGAAACAGAGCTTTGGTTTTCTTTGTGTCCGAGGGGTAAGGGAACGGCTGACAAAGCCCAGGGTCTGCCCACGGTGGGGAGTCTGATAGGAGTTACTCCCCTCAAACAGCTGAGACTTCAAGGGGATACACTTTTGGGTTAAGGACAAGGGAGAAATATCTATAACCCCTCCTTCATGGGAACTGCAAGAAAAATGGAATGTCTTAAAACTAGGCATTAAATGGAAAAAGTAACTACTGAGAATTTGGAACCATCAGTCATCCCTTACACAAGTTTGTAATCAACAAAGTTGAATTCACACCACCTGCGTTGTCCCAAAACTCCACAAACCAAGAATTTAATTTACAGTGGTTGCTGCCAGGAAGTGCCCCCAGTGGCCTGGCAGAGGCAAAAAATAAAAAATATTCTTTGGAAGAACCCTCTGCAATCCCAGGTCTCACAAATTTCCATAAATAAAAATCCAAGGAAAACAAGCAAACCACAGTACAAAACTAAACAAATACGCAAGGAATCTATGCATTATGACTGAGAACCAACAGAAATAACTAGTAACAGGACAGACTTGCAAAGGTTTCAGGTACTGAACTTACCATTCAACTTCTAAAATAATTATGTGTGCTGTATTTAAAGAAATAAAAAATACATTTGAAAATATGTGCAGAGAACAAGAAGCAGTAAAGAATAACTAAGCATGTTTGGAAAAGAAAGATAATGTCTAGAAATGAAAAAATATTGTAACTGAAGTTAATTACTGGATGAGCATAGTTAAATGCAGATTAGACATAGCTAAAGAGGTAATTGGTGGGGAGGGAGGGAGACGCAAGAGGGAAGAGATATGGGAACATATGTATATGTATAACTGATTCACTTTGTTATAAAGCAGAAACTAACACACCATTGTAAAGCAATTATACCCCAATAAAGATGTAAAAAAAAAAAAGAAAACTGATAAGAGGTAATTGGTGAACTGAAAAATAATTGCAAAGAAACTATCCAGAATTAAACACAAAATGGGGGCTTCCCTGGTGGCGCAGTGCTTAAGAATCCGCCTGTCAATGCACGGGACCTGTGTTTGAACCCTGGTCCAGGAAGATCCCACGTGCTGTGAAGCAACTAAATCCATGTGTCACAGCTACTGAAGTCCACGCACCCCAACTACTGAAGCCCCCATGCCTAGAGCCCATGCTCCGCAACAAGAGAAGCCACTGCAATGAGAAGCCCGCACTCCACAACAAAGAGTAGCCTCTGCTCTCCACAACTAGAGAAAGCCCACGTGCAGCAGTGAAGACCCAATGCAGCCAAAAATAAATAAACAAACACAATATGATAGAAAAATAAAGGGAAAAAAAGAATGAAGGATAGAGCAAGTAGGTCTAATATATGGCTAATTCAAATTTTAGAAGGAAAATGCAAGAAAATGAAACAGAGGGAATATTTTAAAAACTAATAGCTGAGAACATTTCAGAGCAAATGAAAACCCACAGGTTCAAGATCAATGGATCCAAGCAGATTAAATAAAAAGAAGCCCATACCCAGATACATCGCAGTAAAACCTCGAACTCCAAAGTCAATGAGAAGATCTTTAAAGCAGCCAGAGAGAAAATACTGATTATCCTTAAGAGGAGCACCACTGGATGATGGCTGATTCTCATCAGTAGTCATGGAAACCAGAAGAAAATGGAATGTTATTTTTAACATGCTGTGAAAATAAATAAATAACTTGGAACCCAAAATTCCATACCCATAAAAGATATCTTGAAACATCAAGGATTAGATATTTTCAGATATACAAAAATTGAGAGTTTGCCACCAGCAGACCCTCACTTAAATTTATACAACAGGGAAATAAAAAGGAATTCTAGAAAGAAGTTCTGAGGTGGAAAAAGAAATGAAGCAGTAACTGTATGGGGAAATCTAATCATGTATTGACATGCATCAAATTACATAAAAAATAATACAGCAAGAGGATTTTTTTAAAGATAGAATTAAAATGCATGACAAGGGACTTCCACATCTGCTTATGAAGAATTAAACTGTGACAGGATTTACCCTAGTACCATAAACAAGTGGAAAAATGTATCCCAGAAAAACCTGTTTTCAGACATTGTACAAACAGCACAGGACTGTTCCCTGAAAGAAGAGAAACAAATGGGATGAGGCCCATGACTGTCCCAGCTAACTACCTGGAGACAGTTTCCAGACTGCAGTGCAGAGAGGGAAGATGCAAAAAGAGCCCAAAGTGAGACCCAGGGGTCTCACTGAATTAAATAGACAGACATCAGAGTTTAGGGAAATTGATGTGGTTAAAATTTGTGAGGCAGGTTACCAGGGAAAAGGGACATGCAGAGGGAGAGAGAGAGAGATCCAGAGAGCTGCAGAGGGTCCCTTTGAGTTTTTGTCTGAGTTGTGGTCTACACATGCATGAGGTGAAACTCTACAAGGGCAGGAAAGAATCAATGGAAAGTAGTAGACTAAAAATATCCAGGAGTCCACACAGAGAGGGAAATAGTTCATATTCCCACCATATAGTGTGGTGACACCTCACAATACATGGGACGTTGGATAGAGTCCTTAGAAGGGTCACAATTTAGTAGTGGCTTAAAATTAAGCCTTGAAAGGATCAGAAGGATCCCAAGTAACTAAACTGTGTCCCGGACAAACTTCAATTCTCTATAAAGGAATCCAACAAAATTCAGCTTCCAACAAGAGAAAATGTATAATGTCCGTATGCCAGTTTTTGCCTCGTGGCTCTAAATGCACCCTTCTATGTCCTGCTTCGTGATACTGGAGCTGGGCCCTCAATACCTATCTCCTTTGCCAATTGGTGTTATGTTAGATTTTTGTCTTTAAAGGGTGCTGGAGCAGGTGAGGAGGTATCACTAAAAGACCATTGTTGAGGAAGGAGTTTTTCTTCCTGGTTCTGCTGTGTTTTATCTCCACAGATATCCGTGGTGTTTAGGAAGCCTAGTGGCACTCATTCTCCAACAAGTTCTCCAGAAACCCAATAGACCACTTACTGCAGACTTATGCTGACCACCAGTACCCTAGCTTACTAGTCACTTGACAGGCAGATCCTTTAGATCAGCTATGAACCCCCCTCCCCACCACACCCTCTAGTGAGTTTTTCAGCCATCTGGTGGACTGCCATTATGGAACTCTCTGGTCCACACTCTCTGGAAAGTTTCTTCTCCTCTGGCAGGCTGAGTGTTCCTGTGGCAGCCACATCTTCTCCAACAAGGTCTGGATCTAAGCAGGAGGCGTGGGGGATGCCTCTTCCAAATTCTTAATTCCTTCCTTCTTTACTCTCCTTCAGCCCCAGAGGAAGTGGGACTTCCTGAATTTGTTATTTTTCTATTCCTTAGAGTCCTCCTTTACAACCCTTTTAGTAATTAATCATATTTTACTTGCTAATAATTAATTATATTAAATTGTCCCTGTTGAAATTACTGCTGTGGTTTCTGTCTTTGTCTGGCCCTTGACCAATACATTCAGCATCCAATTAAAATGACTGGGCATGCAAAAAAAGCAGATAAATATGACTCATAACCAGGAGGAAAAGAAATTAATCAATAGAAACAGACCCAGCAATAATAGAATTAGTCATCAAGAACTTTGAAACATAAGTCTTATAAAAATGTTCAAAGATGTAAAGGAGAACATGAATACAATGAGGAAAAATAGAACGTATAAAATAAAAGATATGGCCAAGGGCCATAGAGAGAGGAAAAATACAAATATGAAATTAAAAAATATGCTGGATGGGATTAATAGCAGATTAGACATTGCGAAAGAAACAATCAGACAATTTGAGAACACGGGATTAGAAATTATTCAAATTAGGCACAGAGAGAAAAAAGCTGGAAAAAAATAAACAAATATTAGTCACCTGCAGGACAATGTCAAGGTGCCTTGCATATGTGTAATCAAAATCTCAGAAAAGGCGGGGGGTGGGGGAACAGAAAAAAAATATTTGAAGAAAAAAATGGCTGAAACTTTTCCAGATTTGATGAAAACTATAAATCCACAAATATAAGAAGTTTAATGAACCCCCAAAAAAATAATGATAAAGAAAAACATACCAAAGCACATTATAATCAAAGTTGATGAAAACCAGGGATAAAGAGAAAATCTTAAAAGCAGCTAGAAAAAAGAGATATTATATATAAAGGAAAAAAAATAAGAATTATGGCAGATTTCTCATCAGAAACAATACAAGGCAGAAGACAGTGAATCAAAATCTTTAAATTGCTGGAAAAAACTACTAAGTTGGAATTCTAAAGCCAACAAAAATACCTTTCAAAAATGAAGGCAAAATAGACTTCTAGAGAAAATCTGGAAGAATTTATCATCAGCTGACCTGTACTCCAAGAAGTATTAAATAAGAAGTTCTTCAGGTAGAAGGAAAAGGATATCAGGTGGAAATTTGGGCCTATATAAAGGAATGGTGAGCACTCAACAATAAAATGAAAGAGACCACTAATACATGAATGACTATCAATAGTCAACTAAGTAAAAGAATCCAGACACAAAAGGCTACATATTTATGACTCCTTTTATACAAAATCCTAGAAAAGTCAAAACTATAGAGACAGAAAGCAGTTCAATGGTTGCCAGATTCTGGGGGTTGGGGAAGAAGATTGACTGCAAAAGGGCACAAGGGAATTTGGGGGTTGAACTTTTCCATGTCTTGATTGTGGTGGTGTATTACTATGCATTTGTCAAAACTGATCAAACAGTATACTTAAAATGAGTGAAGTTTATTGTGTGTAAATGACACCCTAATAAAGTTGATCATCTAGAAAAAGTCAATGAAGGACCACATATAATGCTTTAAAAATGCATCACAGGGCTTCCCTGGTGGCGCAGTGGTTGAGAGTCTGCCTGCCGATGCAGGGGACGCGGGTTCATGCCCCAGTCCGGGAAGATCCCACATGCCAGGGAGCGGCTGGGCCCGTGAGTCATGGCCGCTGAGCCTGCGCATCCGGAGCCTGTGCTCCGCAACGGGAGAGACCACAACAGTGAGAGGCCCCTGTACTGCAAAAAAAAAAAAAAAAAAAAAAGCATCACAACAATCACAGAGAAGTTTAAAAGAAGGCAAATGGAATTAAAGTGTATTAAGGTATTAAGTGTGTTTTTCAAGAGAAAGGTAAAGATATTGACTAATTTTAGACTTGGATTAACTGAGAAAGGAATTTGTCATTTCTAATTACCACTAAAGGAATAGAAACAGGTATGTAAATTTCTAATCAGTGGTGGGAAAAAGATGTAATATACAAAAAAAAATACTGAATAAAAAATAAGGTTAAAAAAGCAAATAATGGGTGAGACAAATAGGAAGCACAAAATAAGATGGTAGCTGTAAATTCAAATATATCAGTAATTATAAGGCATGTATATGAACTAAAAGATAGAATATTAAATTACACAAATTCTACCCAAAGAAGGCTAGTGTTGCTATATTGACATTAGACAAAATGGACTTAAAGGCAGAAGCATTACTATGGCAAATAGGAACACTTCATAATGAGAAAATGTTCAAATCACCAGAAATATATGACAATTTTAGATTTGTAGGCACCTAAAAACACAATCTCAAAATCATAAAGCAAAAAATGACAGAACTACATGGGGAAATAGATAAATCAATCTATCCACAATCACAGTGTGAAATCTTTAACACACCTTTCTCACTAATCATCAGACTAAACAGATTTTTTTTTTTAAGTCTGGAGACATATTTGGCCAATATGTTTAACTTGACTATACGGGCATATGTAGTCCACTATATCCAACTGTTGCAGAAGACACATTCTTTTACAACATTGTCCCCAGGCTATAGCTGAGACACTGAGGCTCAGGGTAGATTTCTGGCTTGCCCAGCAAGACGCAGTAGAACAAGTTCTCAAGATGAGTCTCCTGTCACCTAAATTGCTAATGTTCTACTCTTCCTGGATCGATCTAAATCCTCCTGTTCCCCTCCGGGCAAAGGTCCATGTCCCAAAGCCACATCCAGCTTCCGAAAGCCAGCCCAAGGCCAGAGTGACATTGCTGAAGGCTGAGGTGTTACCAAGGAAGGAAGAAAGCAGGAAGCAATACTGGAAGAAGGCATTGTTGTCAAAGGCTGTGGAATTTGACGCTGGAATTTACCAGAGGAGGAAACCTCCGACAGTTGGGTGTGGTTGTCTGGCTGTTCCCAGACCCACTCCAGGAAGCTCGAAGATTCAGGCTTAAGAAAACTTTACATCCTTCATTGCTGGAGACAGTGGGCTCTCCTGGACCTTCAAGAGGAAGAAGACATCTGGGACCCCATGCTAAAAATGGTCCCTTATGAATGGAAAAGGAGCACGAATGCAGGTGCCTTAAAGGGGGCAGAAAGGCCAAGTCCATCTGACCTAGACACAGCAGCTGAGCAGCTGACTTGGGGCCATCCCCAGGCAAGCAATTTTCCCAGGAAGTTAGACAATTTGGGGCATGTGGCCAGAAGATGGTAGGTCAACTCAGCCAACTTCTACTCTTGAGGGTTAGTCCTCTAAGGGTGCTGGGAGCCTACAGGTACTGTCCTGTGGGTAGGCCAGCTTGTCCTTATGCTTAGCAGCCATTCTGTGGGCATTTCTGGCTGTCCCCTACTTGTCTCCCCCTAGTCAGCCTTCGGTTCTAGGCCTTGGCTGATAAGGGTACTTCATCGCCAGCTGTGCCGTTTTGTTCAGGTGTAACTTTGTGCATCAGCAGCAATTCACAAAAGAGAGAGCTCACAAAAAATGTATTCATCCAATAAATCTTCACTGAGCATATTCCAGGCATCCTGCTAGGAACCATGGGTAAAATGACGATGGTGATGATGAAGATGATGATGAAGATGATGACAATGGCTAGCATTTACCGAGCACTCCCTATACACCAAGCACAGTGCTCTGCACTTAAATGCATTACCTCATGCAATCTTCAGAGTAGCCCTCTGAGGCAGGTATTATAATAATTACCTCTGTACAGATAAGAACATGGAGGCTCAGAAAAATTAAGTGATGGGCCCTAGGTCACACCTCAAGTAGTGACAAAGATGGGA
Organism: Orcinus orca; assembly: GCF_937001465.1. Classification (NCBI taxonomy): domain Eukaryota; kingdom Metazoa; phylum Chordata; class Mammalia; order Artiodactyla; family Delphinidae; genus Orcinus; species Orcinus orca. The sequence continues at coordinate 14,505,494 of NC_064566.1, read as the reverse complement.
CTGGAACCTAGAACTATGCATGTTATCACAATGGTTCCCAAGATGAATAAGACTTACTGTAATTAAGTCAAGTCATCTGCAGGGGACAACTCCCAGAAGCAAAAAGTGCAACTCGAGAGAGCCAGGGTAGGCAGATTGGAGGTTTTGGTGAAGGTTTAGGGGCTCTGTGAAGCCTGGGTAATTGTCCCATGTGTGCCCTGGGCAGGCAGGCTGCAGGCCCCCAGTCCAGCCAGATCCTCCGTTTGGGCATTAGTCTCCCAGCTGCGTGTGTGTGCACATGCACGCACACACACACATGCAAAGCCCACCCCAATAACCACTCAGCCCAGGGCTGCAGCTACACCCCCCGGTGCATCCAAACCTTGGCTATTTGCCCACGAGGACTTGATTCCAACCTGCTTTTCAGCCCTCAGGAAACAGAAGCCTATGTGTTTTCTCAGTGCGTCTGTGAAGGGGCTTCATTATATCTTTTCCTTTCCAGTGAGGAAAGGCATTCCAGCCGGGAGAAATTCTTCCTCAGGGAGGGGATGAGTGGGGAATGGCAGGTTTGTTCTGGACAATACCTTTTGGAGTGATGGGAAGTGGCACCCAGCGAGCTCTGCAGGGTCCCAGGGAAGTGGGGTCAGGAGGCCAGAGTGTCTGCTGTGGCAAGGAAAGAAACTAGGGTGAGCAGGTGGGAACACACAAACAGAGGAAGGCCGTGATGAAAAGAATTGACAGGACATGGCCCTTAGAGCCATGGGGTGAGAGGAGCCCCGAGTGTGGGGACAAGACCAGGAAGTTACTCCTTAGGATCTAAGGCATCAAGGCGCTACACGCAGATGAGGCGGGGGTGGGGCCAGCCCTGCCTACGTGGTGCTCTGACCACCATTTCCTGGCTAGAAAAAGGTGCCTCTGTGTCAGCAGGAAACAGCCTCTGGAGAGGTGTGACTAATAGGAGGGGGAAGAGTGCTTTGTAAACTGTAAAATTCTGTACATGTGTTTGTTCACTGTTATTCTCCTTCTGAGCATTAACCTTGGAAATTGTAACAAGTGGCAAAGTGGGTGATGGCACTGATGAGAAGAAATAGGAAAGCCAGTGTTGGTGTGTGGAGTTAGAAAGAATTATAGACTACAGGGGGGAGTGATGCGGATTCTTGGAACAAAACCCAGCTCAATGCCCCGTCACTTGTGAGAAACAGGCTGGGAGGGCATTACCTGCCTCAGGTCTCATTCAGACCCCTAAGAGACCACCCCCTAGTGAAGACCCAGGACAAGGAGGGATAAAACAGGTGCTTCAGGTGGGAAGCATCTGTTTTATCCCTCCTTTTATTCATGCAACCAATGTTTTTTGGATACTATTGTGTGCCAGGTCCTGCAATCAAAAGTGTGATTACAACTGTGGTAAACACTATCCAAGAGATGTACATGGTGTCACAAGGGCCTATAATCAGGATATATAGGGGCCTATGATCAGGATAACTGAACTAATCTGATAAAACCAAGGAAGTGTTGATAATGAAACTAAGATCCAAAGGATGAGCAGACATTAATTAGATTAAGAGGGGAATAGGAGTAACCCAGGCATGAGGAATGATCTAGGCAAAGACCCTGAAATGAGCCAGAGTGCCATGTGCATTGGCTAGCTTCTGCTGCGTAACAAGTCACTCCAAAATGTAGTTGCTTCAAACAACAACCACTTTTTTTAACCCACAGTTTTGCAGGTCAGAAATTTGGCTGGGTTCAGCAAAGCAGTTCCAACAGTCTAGGCCAGACAGTGGCACTGACCCTGGCTGGGGCTTACTCATGCATCTGTGCTAGTTGCCAAGTCAGTGAGGAGCTGGCTGGCCATTGGCTGGGGCCCTTTTGTTCTTCACCTCATGGTCTGACATTCTCCAGCAAGCTACCCTGGGTTTCCTCCATAAGGCAGTTAAAGGCTTCCAAAAGGCAGCAAAAAGGGACAAGCTCCAAAGCTCAGGTACTTTTCATGCTGCTGTACCCATCACTCTGACTATTGTCCCATTGGCTAAAGCAAGGCACATGGCTGAGCCCAAATTGGTGTAGGAGGGAGGGCACTAGCCAAGGGTGTGGTTATGGGGAGAGGGGAACAAATTGGGGACTCTAACCTCAGTGGGTTCAAGGAATTAAAAGAAAGCAGGAAGACCAGAGAGTGAATGTGAAGGGGAGGATGGTGAGGGTGAAACTAGGGTTGGGCAGGAGTCAGGACATGCGGGGCCTCCAAGAGCACTGAGAGTTGGATCTTTACCCTAAAAGCAGGCCAGCACTCTGGTTTCTGATTCTCTGTCGTGCAGGCTTGGTTATCATAACTAAATCCTTTGAAGGCTGAACTGCCCTGGGTGACCTGGTAAAACGGCTCTTCCAAGCTTGAGAAGCCCAAGACCACTGGGGCTACCTAATCCCAGACAGACTCTCTCTGTCCCAGGACAACAAGGCTGTGAACTCCACCCTAGGGACCAGCTGTTTTCTTGGGAAAAGAGCTGGGGAAGCTGTTAGATGGCCAAGGATGGGAAAGGAAGTAAGCACAGCTGATGTTCCACCAGTGTAGACACCAGTACACCTGCACTACTTGTTAAAATCCTGGAATACTTCCAGACCACTGATAAGCAGCACCGGCCCGAGCCAACACATCCCTTGAATATCCCTCCCCCACCTGGCTATCCTTTCCACAGACCCAGCAATTAACAGAGGTAACATCTGGCACAGGAAAGGGTCACCAGGACCTCATCAGGATCTCCAGACAGTGATTCGGCAAGCCATACCACTTGTTAAATATTTTGAACATCACCCCTGGCTATAAGGTGCCTGGTCTCAACTGACCGGAGGGAAATGAAACCGTGAACTCAGTGTTGAGGGTGATGAGGGTGACATGAATTCTGAAAGCCAGCAACTGGTCATTGAATCCCCACCTCCATCTCCTTCTCTCTCCTCCCCAAAGCCAGAAACACCTAGACCCCACCGATTTCTGCCTTTGCCCATTCAGAATGTCCCATAATCACATTCAGACATTATTGCACTCTTTTATTTACAGAAAACACATATAAAGCATTTCAATGTTCATTTAGCAAACCGAACCACTCTTTTTTTTTTCTTCTTTTTGGCACAAAGAAATATCACAGATGGACCCCAAGATCAATCAGAAAACCATAACATTTATCAGCCATCACTGGTCCAGAGGCAGCCACAAGACTCAGACAGACGAACAGCATTGCCACAGACTGGAAAAAATAAACAAGGTCCACATTCACCTCACAGTAAAAACCTGCTCACCTGACAGGCAAGGGCGGGCAGGAGGGGGCAGTTTCTCTGCTCCAAGGGAGGGAGGGGCAGTGGGCATTGGGGGGCAGAAGCAGGATGGGGAGGGATAAACGCCATTCATAAATTAGAGAGAGGTGGCCTTTTTGTTTTTAACTTCTTACCTCGTAGAAGTAAGACAGTGCAAAAACTACCATACCCTCGCCACTCGTCCGCTGGAGAAGCTTCAGAAGTTGTGTGGTGTCTCTCCTCTCAGGTGCCCGTGTGTGTGCGCGCAAGTGTGAATGTGTAAGTGCGGTGCTTGTAAACATTGTCACCATCTACCAGAGACACACATCCTTGTGTCTGAACGGGGTGGGGCTGGGGCTGGACCCCACTTCAGGCCCCCTCTGCCCCAGAGATTCCTGTCCAAGACTTAGTGCAAATTTCAGAGACAAAGAGAGGCAGAGGAAGCGGGGTCTGGACAGGGGGTAGGGAGGACACAAAGACGGGGTGGGAGAGGGAGGGGTAAGTAAGGCAACAGTTCAAAACGGTCCATTTTATCAAAGCCGACACCGTGTCCCCCTCGCCCCCACCCACAGAGCCCTGGTCACGAGAAAGGTCGGAAGTCCCGCCCCTCCACCAGGCTGATGGAGGGGTTCTTAAGCTCCTCCTCCGACTTGGCCATCTTGTAGCCCAGCTGCGCCAGCACCCGCTGACACGCGTTCTGGGCAAAGGCCACGATGTCGTAGGAGAGGCGGAAGCGCCACTTCTCGGCCGTGGCCGCCGAGTTTCGCACGGTGCCGTATTTGTGCTTGCCCAGGGTGGGGTCTCCCCGCGTGTTGTTCTGGATCCAGCGCGCCACGTGGCTGTCCAAGGGGATGCCCAGGAAGCCGTAGATCTCCTCGGTCTTCTTCATGGGGTTCCTGGCCAGGTCCTCGTAGCGCACCAGCATGTACTTGCCCTTGAGCCACGGGGGCCGCATGAGGCCGGTGGACACGGAGTTGGAGAAGTCCTCGCACACCGTGGTCAGCTGCGTCACGTCCAGGTTGTAGGGCTTCCTCCCGGTGCCGTACCAGAGCCGCCAGAGCCGGTACGTGTCGCGGAAGGTCTCGCTGCGGGAAGCCAGAATGCCACGTGGGTCGCGGACCAGCTGGATGACCTTGAGGTTTAACCGGGGGTCTTCAACCAGGGCCCGCAAGTCGTTAACCTCGGGCACCCGCACCGTCTTAATGGCCACGTGGCTGCGCTCCCGACAGGCCTCGGCGGCCACCGTCAAGTTTAGCAGGCCACACTTGCGCACGCAGTCCCCCTCCTCCAGCACCAGGTCCGCGGAGCCCGGAGGGTCGCACACGGGGCGAGAGCACAGTACCCTGCTGGCCCCGCGACGGAAGATCCTGTCGGTGGTGTGGTTGACGGGCGGCGGCTTGATGTAGTTCTCCAAGAAGTAGAGGTCACAGTCGTAGAGGCTCCTCAGGAGGTCACGGCTGGCTCCCAGCATGACCCGCCGATCCGCGGGGCTCTTGCCCTGGGTGAAGCGGGGGATGAGCGTGTTCTGGACGTGGTAGAGGGGCTCAAACAGGTAGAAGACGTCCAGGTGCTGGTTGAAGAGCTGGCCCACGAAGGAGGAGCCGCTGCGCGTGGTGGCCAGTATGAGGATGTGGGTCTTCCGGGAGAGGTTATAGGCGAAGGTGGGGCTCTCTTCGCACAGCCTCTCAGCCAGCCCCGCCTCCGCCAGGCCCGGGCAGGTGTGGAAGGACTTGGCGGTGAAGGTGCGAATGGCCGTGTACTGGATGGCGATGGAGGCCAGGGCAAGGAGGAGGACGGCCTTCCAGGAACATTGCATGGCTGGGCACCTTCATGGGGCTGCTTCTCCACCATGTGAGGTCTGTGGGCAAAGGCGGGCAGCCATCAGGGAGCAGCCAGGCTTGGGTGCCTCCCAAGGCCAGCGGCACTGGCTTGCTCCCTCGGGGAAGCTGGTCTCCAGCCCGCCCGGGGAAGGGCTGCAGCTCCCTGCGTCAGTGCTCACACGTGCATCTGAGGCCTACATGGCACCTGCACGAGACTTTACCATTCTCTGGGAGCTCCTGGGAGCCTTTAGGGACTGATTCCCATACCCTGGGGTCTACCCTACAGAAGGCTGTGGGGTCTCCCATCATGAGCTGGGTTCCTCAGTGGGGCCTGACTGGGCAAGACCCTAACACTCCCAACTCCCACACTTGGGAATGACCAGTTCCCAGCTCAAGCCATTCCCCTCTCACTGCCTGCCACCCCTGCTGGCATCTCCTGGGCCCACCTGCATCTTCTTCACCCCCACGAGCTGGCACCCAGTTCCCCAGGTGGTCATCTTTCCTCCATCCCCTGCCCACCCCCCAAGAGGAAGAAGAGTCCACGTCAGATGCCTCCCCCTGACCCAAGTCCTCATGCAGAAAGAACCCCTGCACACCGTGAGCTGGTGGGCTGCTAGCATCCCATGCCTACCGGGCTGGGAAAGGTGGACAACTGTGTCATGCCCTCCCCCCTGCCCCCCCAGAGTTACAGATGCAGGTGACTAGCTTATTCCAGAAGAGGACTCCCGGGGCTCACGGAGTCCCTAAGAGTCAGCTGGCCCAGAGCAGAGACAGGGTCCAGGGGCTGCTGAGAAGCATCCCTTCCTGGGCCCCAGCGCCCTCCAGGATTTCCTCCTGGCCACTGAGGGAGGGGTCTGGGCCATGGGGCAGATGACCCTACTGTCAGCAGAATGAACTGGTTCCTCTAGCCCCCCTCCCCCAGCCAGACCTCAAGGGCCTCCACCTTTAGGCCCTCACCCCCTTCTGCCCACCGGGTAAGCGCAGGGACCCCACTGTGATCCAACAGTGGCCCCAGAGAACCCAGGCAGGGCAGTGGTACAGAAGGGGCATCTCAAGGAACTGAGAAAGCATGGGGGATGGGGAGGGCAGGGAGAGCAGGGAAGAGGAGCTAAGCTGGGCGTTGGAAAGCCGCCCCCCGAGATGGGCTAGCTCGGTGACCAGCCCTGGGGAAGGCGGGGCAGAGAGGACTCACCAAAGAGGGGCTGTTCTGGGCTGGGCAGTCCGTAGCCGCCAGGTCTCCAGGCCCAGCCGGCAGTCACTGCCTGTGCAGCAGCCCTGTGGCCACAAGACTGCAAGGAGAGAGGGAAGGCAGGGGTGCTGAAGGGGGGCTCCAAGCTCCTCCCTCCCCACCCCTTCTCTCCTGTGTCCTGCGCCCCACAGACAGCTCTCCAGGGCTGCACAGCAAAGGCCCTGCCTGCTCTCCCAGATTTACCACTGACTCAGAGCTCCAAATAACCCATTGCCATCTCTCATCCCCTGGATCCAGCCCTCTGAGGCCTGGGCTGCATCCCACCTCCTTCACCCACCTCTTCCACCCCCTTCACCCACCTCTTCCACCCCCTACCCATATCCTCCTAGCAAGTCTCAGTCCCTGTGCTCACACCACGCCCCAGTGGGCAGGGAGCTGACAAGCCTGCCCGCCCAGCTGGCCGAGCATTGGTGCCCCACCTGGGCAAGCCCCCCGTGGAGACACCCCTCCCAGCTGCCACCAGAGGGAGCTGCGAAGAAATCCACCGGCCGCAAACACCCCCAGGCCTGGCGAGCTCAGTTCAGCTCTGGTGACCAGACTGACCCAACCAGACACAGCGGCTAGTGCCCAAGAACGAAACAGTCAGAGTCAAAGTTGTCCCAGCAAATGGGGCCGGGGCACAGTCCAGACTGGTTCCGCAGTTAAAATCAGCAGAGCATCCTGACCCTTTGCAATTCAACTTGTTCAGTGATTCCCCAAGAGGGGGGGTTAGTGGAAGTCAGCAAGGACAGGGGTGCTCACCCCATATCTCCAGGCGGAAGCGGTGGCTCAGCCGAGACCACCCACACGCTGAGGCCCAAGGGGAGGGGACAGCCAGGAAGTGAGGTTCCTCTTCTAGCCACCGGGAGAGAGGAGAACGGTTACCTGAAACTCAAAGCAACAGTGGACCAGGGAGCATCCGGGATCTGGATGCTCTTCACAGATCCTGAGTTAAAACACCAAGACGGCAACGTTATTTTTGTTAGTGTCCACTGAGTATTTCCTAAGTGCTAAGCGGTTTCCCCGCCCTAGCTCATCAATTCCCCGCAAGAACTTTACATGGAAAGCATTGGCTCCATTTCACAGAAGAGAAAGCTGAGGCACAGAGAGGTGGAGAAACCTACCTGAACTCACATGCTTGGCTTACCCCCATCTAGCAGGTTCCCCAGAGCCCACTCTCCTTCCTTCTAAGGAGATTTGATTTACCGTTCCTCCAGGTTACCTGTACTTGGCCTTCGAACATGCATTCAATTAATGACCCCCCCCATTTGTTTGTGAATCAGCATGAGAGGGACCGGACGTTAGAAGGGGACTCCAGACGGTTTCTGAGACTTAGAGCATGTTTCTTCCCTTTGCTGTCTGGTCTGGTCGATCTACTGGCTCGTGGCTGATGGGGTGAACTCCTGTGCCTGTGAATATGCTTCCCACATCCCCTGTATGGAACGACTCCCTGGAGGGCAGGGCGAGTAGGTCCTCATTTCCCAAACCTGCAGTGCTGCCTGGCTCGGCTCACTCACCCAACTCGCCACATCATGTTATTCCTTACAGCCCCCTCTGGAAGGTCACCGTCCTCACTCCCATTGTTCAGATGATGAAATTAAGATTCAAAGACTAAGCAAATGGGCATGATAAGCAAGGAAGAAGTAGCAGAGACTCGAATCCCTCTGGGACAGACTCTTAGGCCAGTGCTGTGGCCCTTTCACACCAGCACAGTGGGCAAGAAACATGCTGAAGCTTGAGGAGGGGCACAGAAGCTGGAGTGAGATGGCAGGGGGCCAGCTGAGGCTCTGGGGCCTAGGAGTCCTGTTTTAAGTATGAAACTCCACTTGGTACCTAGAGGAAGCAGTACCATGTCACCAGGTGGCAGTAAATGGGGGAAAGCACAGTCTAAATTCTAGGGAAACTCCAACGTGACCAGAGCAACACCACAGCCCTGACCACATCCCACCCCACCCTGCCTCACACCACGACAGCAGAAGGTGCTGTCTCCATCGGTACCCAGAGAGAACAGCTTCTCTGCATTAAATGTGACTCCCCTGCAAAGTGCAGTCCCACCCTTTCCAAGTGCCCCAAGACAAACGTGAACACCTTTAGAGAACAGGGAGGGAAAGCCACCAATATTCACGCAAAGTAATATTTTTAAGTTATTTAGGGGTCCGTTCTTTAGTTGCAATGCTGTTTCGTTCCACTGTATTTCCTTTGTATTTATTCACAAGCATGTTAGTCACCTAGTATGAGCCAGGCACTGTTCTGGGCACTATGGATAAAATAACACAAAGGAAAGCAAGCACTTACTGGGCATTCGAGATGTTTCTCCCAGGCATATGCTCCCTTCCCAGGCATCAGTTCATCTAGCCCTCACTAACCTTGTGAGGTCATAGTCCCATTCTACAGATAAGCAGACTGAGGTTCTGCAAGGTTAGATAACTTCCCCAAGCTCGCACCCTTAGTAAGAGGTAGAGCCAGGATACCAGCTCAGGCGGTATGCTCTAGAGTCCATGCTCGAACCCTCCTCCCTGACCCACTCCCTCTTCAACTACATCCAACACCCTTTGGTCCCCACCAAGACAGGAAACAGAAGCCTTAAAGGGACTCCACTTAACTCTAGGATTCCAGTTCCAAAAACAATTCACCCAAGGTTATCTTTAAAGAGGAGCACCTTCAGGGAGGAGACCATTTAAGTTTCTTCCCCCCACTTTCCCTCCCTACCGCCACCCAAAGAAACGTAAGACCAGGCCTGGAGCCTGCTGTCTTTGTCAATAAATCAGAAGTAACTAAAGCATCATTGCAAAGTTATAAATCCCTAAAAGAGTAGGACTCGGATTCACTAGGTGCAGCCTGGACACACAGGAGGGGAATGTGTTTGAAGGTCCAGACACAAGCCATCCCCCTCCCCCTGCCCCAGGAGGGCAAAGCGAGGGCATGGGAACGGGAAGATGGAGGAAATCTGGCCCTCCTAGAACTGCCCCTGCTCTCCTGCCAGCCTGGCAGAGCCGGGGCCACGGCCGGCCAAGCATCCTTGGTATGCTGGAGGCATCTGCCCTGGAAACCAGAGGCCCCGAGGCCAGGCCCTTTGTTCCCAGGGGAGCTTTGGCCACTGCAAAGGACTCCTCAAGGCCCTCATCCTCTAAGCCAGACTGTGAGCCCCAGAGCCCCTCTCTGGGCTTCTAGCAGCCTCTGGCATGGCCTCCCTCCACCTCTGGTTAGTCAAAATCCAGGCGCGCCTTAGACACAGGGACCAAGAATCTGTAACTTCTGTTGGAAGTCACCCACTCCCAAAAGAAAGCTCAGATAAAGCAGGGCACAGGATGGGAGTGGAAAACACCTCTTCCTGGGAGAACTGTAATTCAGAACTAAGAGCTCAAGCCATGAAACCACCTGGATCTGTCACTTAGCAAGTGCATGGACCTGGGTGACTCACCAGTTGTCTCTGAGCCTCAGTCTCCCCACCTGTAAAGGAGGTACAACCATAGCGGTGGTTATATGAACAGGCATATAACACGGCACAGCCCTGTGCTTGGGACAGTGGCTCTGGCACCAGCCCCGTTGATGGCCAGACTTCTCAATCTCCCTGGACCTTTGCGTTCTCACCTGAGAAGCAGGGACAATCTTAACAAGGCTGTTGTGAGGACTAATTAGTTAATACAGTGCCTGGCATGGAGTAGGCACTCAACAAATGTTACTATCATCATCATTAAATGTCTTGTTTGCTTTTTGTCTCAGGGAAGCCCCTCAGAACACATCAGCACTCTCCCTAACCGCTGTGCCCAGACCTCTGCCAGGCAGGTCTCTGCCCAAAACCACTTGCGCCGGCTCCTCTCCCAGCCTGGGAGCTTTCTCCTGCGGAGCCACCGCAGTGGCTTTCCTACTTCTCTCTAGTGGCCACGTCCTGTAGTGCAGCCTCTTAGCGCTGCGTCTTTGCTGGGGTCAGAAGTCCTGGCTGGTTGGCTGCAGCCTAATGTGAGGATGCAGGCAGCGGGAGGTGATGTTGCGCGTGGCATGAGGTGTGAGGATGACACGCCACCCGAGCTACGGGCCCTGCTCTGTGCGCCCCCTCTCCCTCACCCACACAGCAAGAGGCAAGCAGCAACAGGCAGCCTCACATCATCTGGAGGGCCTCTGCCTCCTAGTCTCATTCCGCTCTGGCAGGGGAAGGAACCCTAACCTGAATGTCACAGGCAGGGGCAGCCCACGGGCTCGGCATTTCCCTGGCTGGGTGACCTTGGACTCACCCACCTGGCCTCTTTGCGCCTCAGTTTTTCCATAGATCCAATGACTCTAAGGGCTTCCCAGATCTGGCCACTGGAGTTTTCTGATCCCAGGAAGGCCCCATACTCCATCCTCAGAGTCAGGGCCACCATCGCCGCAGGCTGGGGGACCCTCCTTCGGAAGTGGGAAGGCTCCAGTCACCTTCCAAGAATATACCAGGGCTGGCAGCTCTGCCCCTCCCTCAGTCTGATCTGTGGCTGCCCCAGTGAGGCCCACAGACCAAGGGGCTCTGCCCTCTGCAGAGTTAGCCCCTGCCACCTGCTCTATTACATCCCACGCAACACAGTGCTATGGGCCTTTGTCTTTACTGGGCCACGGACCCCCCCTTGGAGAGACACAATCCCTCTTCCCAGGAAGACCCCTTTGTGCCCACAATTTAATACACACAATTAGAAGGTTCTTAAACGTCCTAAAACTCGCATGTGGGCATCCCTTCTCTTCCCTAGAGGCTTAACCCCTTCATTATTAGCATTCTCCTCCACCCCAGGGTTTTCTTTTCAACTGATTCTATCCGAGAAGTCTCCACAGATGTGTAAGCACTGATGTGGAAACATCACCCGAAATATATTATTAAGTAAAAAATCTAGGGCCAAAAGAGACATGGGCAATAGTGTGCCACCATTTCTCATTTTTAAAAAATCTATGTATTTGAATTTATGCAGGAACAACCACGAGAACTTGCACTGAACCAGTTAGCTGTAGCTGCCCAGTGGGAGGAGCTAGGGGACGGGTGGGAGGAAGGCATAGTTTAGACTGAGTGTGTTGTTTCAGTTTGAGTTTATTAACCTTGGGGGACAGAGTGAAGCTACCCCACGCAAGAACTGGAGGGGCAACTGATGACAGGGTGGGGCACTGAAACTCAGCACTGGCGTCTCACTGTGTCCCCGATTCCGTCCCCAGGGCACTGCCGGCCAGCTCTCTCCTCCCACACTTCCAAGGCACCAGGGTCGAATTCACCACCTTTCTGCCAGAACTGGGCTTGGTCTGCTCAGGTGGGGGACAGCAGTCACCTGGGGCTGCTGAGACAAGGCAGCAGCTGAAAAAGGGCGAGACCTCAAAAGGGGGGCTGGGGCTTTGGGGAGCAGCTAAGGCCTGAGTTGGGGAAATGACTCCCCTCCCCGTTTTTTCTCCCTGTCACTTTTTTCCTCCTTTTGTGAAGCCCTGGGGAGACAGGAAAAGCAGAGGAAGAAACCTGAACATTGTATTTCTCACCAGACTCAGGAGCCAGTATGGAGGGGCCCCAAGGCTCTGGGGTCCCAGGAACTGGAGCAAGGGGCAGAGGGAACTGGACGGGGGCGGGGTGGGGGGGAGTTGGCAAACAGGCCTCTGGGATGGAGACTGCAGAAAGGAAATGCTTAATCCCTGCGTCTGCAGTAGCCAGCATCGATCCACCATAAATGTTTGTTTAGTTAAGGCTAAAACACATAAAACGGCAAGGTTTTTTCTTCCTAAGGAAAATGGGGTGATGAAAATGAGGCAAGGGGAAAACAGGGGTACGAAAGTCTGAAAGAACTAGGAGCCACGTAGTATACAACAGCCAAGACACTTCTGGGCGACACAGACAGGTCAGAGCTACCTGGCTGCCCGTGGGAAAAAGGAAATATTTCACTTACACGTTTCATAGCATCCGTGAGATGAAGATTAAAGCACCTGCTCAAGAGATGCCCAGCTATTACTGATACTGAATCCAGCACAAGATTTCTTCTGAAGGGTCTCCTAGAGAGCCCTGAGCAGGTAGACCTCACACCTAATAAGTCCAAGGAGAAGCTTCACAGGGCTGTGTCCTGAATCAACCTTCAAGGCGAGCGGTATGCCCACATAGAGTTCAGCCAGTGCAACCTTCCAGGGGAGGCGATCTGGTGGGGTCCAAACTCAGCCTCTGTGGTCTGGGTCAGCCAAGGGGTTACTGGAGGCCCCAGTGCTTCTTTTTCTCTGGAGTCGTGCCCCCTCAACCTGAAACACTGTGAGGTCTGTGTATGGTCCTTCTCCCCAGAATCTGTACCAACACGAACATGGATTTCGTGTACAATCTCTAGAGCCCCTGGGCCCTGTGGCTTCTCCACAGACCCCACAGAAGCAGAACATCCTTCGGGCACCTCCAATGAGGGCAAGTTCTTACAATCATGGTTCCAAGGAGGGTGACCGTCCACCAACTTGTCACCACCGGCAGAGCTGCCTGGCTGCCTCTTAGGAGCTCTGGTGTCTCCAGCGTCCACAAGTGAGGACCCTGGGGACATGCATGTTGTCTCAAGCCTCCTTGAGAAGTTACCCACAGGCATGCAAGGCAGCAGGCCGGGTGGTAGCTGGGCACCCTGGCTGCGGGGCCAGCCAGGCCCGGGTTCACTCCCACTGCTGATGCATTACAGCTATGAGACCTTGTGCAGGGCACCTAACCTCAATAGGTCTCAGTTGCCTTTATCTATGAAATGGGAAAGACGATCACAGAATCTTTCGAGTATTTGGGCTGTGAGACAGAAAGCTGATGAAGCTTAGCACAGGGCTGGGCACAGAGCAGGACTCATTAAGTAAGAACCCTGGGCATGATTTTTAGGGACTACTCTAACCTACAAACAGGATACGGTGGCCTGGAAACGTTCAAGGAATCAAAACAGTGCCACAGCCTCCTCCATGAAGCTCCCACCATCTGTGGGGTTGGAGACCCTTGTTGTTCGGGCTGCAGAGACTACCTACTGCCCTGCCCTGGGCCCAGCGGGTCAGCGGGTCCGGCCCGACCTGAGGGGAGTTTTTCCCAGCATTGGGGAGAGGGACCGACCTCCTGGCACAAGGCTCCAGTGTGCCCGACTCCCCACCGGGGAGCAGTGAGTCAGAAGGGCCCGGTTCCCTGTCTCAGGCTGATCCTACCAGAGCCCGGCCTACGGCCTGTGGTAGGCGGGACCCTTCTGCACCGACACTGGGCGGAAAGGCCCCGGTTTCCTGTCCCCCCTCCCCTCCGCAGCAGCCACAGCCTGAGTCGGAGAGTACCCAGGCCCCACCCCCTGGATACCGGGGCTTCAGCCCCTCCTCCCAGCTTCAAGGATGGGAAACCGCCAACAGGAGCTAAAGCACAGGCAGCTGCTGCTGGAGGAGCTGGGCGGGGGGCCATCTGTCCCTGGATCCTGGAGTCTCCAGTCTCGGGCCACCTGCCTAAGGCCCAGCTGGCCCCTGGGGATGAGGGAGGGAGGGCTGGGCGCGGGGGGAGGCTCACCTGAGCCTGGGGGCTATTACACCGGATGGAGGGGCTGCGGGAGTGGATACCCAGATATGATCACGGTCCTGGCTCCCATCGAGTGGCTTCTTACTGCAGGTACCACTGCCATCTTTCACAGGTGAGGAGCACGAGGCTCGGGCAAGTGAAGGAACTCGTCCAAGTGTGCATAGCTAGTCCGTGGTAGGGCCAGGATTCAAGCTCAGCTCCGAGGACCCCCAAGCCCCAGCCCTAACCACTAAGCTTAAGCCCTCAGGCCACACCCAAGAGCAAGATTGGCACCCAGCACCAGGAGACTAGAGGGGAGGGGCAGGGAGTGCCAGGGCCAAGGTGGCCACCAGGGTCCCCACACACACTGTTGCCAACCCTGACCTCAGCATTCACCCAAACCCAGACGTGGGCTCATCCAACCTAGTGACCGTCTCCAAGGATCAGACCCCTGCAGCGTCAGCTGGAGGGATGCGGGCTGCCTATGGCCCTTCCTGCCTGGTTCCCAGCACATCCCATGCGTGAGCTTGGGTACCTTCTCACCACTTCCCAGGGGGTACTACCTCCCCAGCTGAATGACAAAGGGGAGATCATCGCAAAGATTAGAAGAGATAATGGGTGTGGACCAGACTGGTGCTGCGTCCCACACGATAGGCAGTAACCAAAACACACTCTGCTCCCCACTCCCGGGCTCCAGGTCTGGCTAGGCAAGTAGAGGGGGGAGTGGGTGGCTTCATGGCCAGGAATGCCCAAATCCTATGCGGCCAAGAGGACACCAAAGATGTCTTCATTACCACCTTGCCTGCAGTGGTCTGGAATGGGGCAAAGGGTTTGGGCTCAAGGCCCAGAGGTCCCCACTGGTCCCTAAGCCCAGAACTTACCACCAGCCTGCAGCTGGTCCCAAGGATGCCAGACAGTTCAATCTGTCAGTCCTCTGTCTCCTGGAATGAGAAGCGTTAGGGGGAGCCCCTCACTGGTAACATGACAATCGGATGAGTGTCCCTGCAGGGACAACAGGGACCTCCAGAAGACACAATGGCGGCTGCTCGTGGAGGGCCCATCTCACAGGGGAGGGACCGAAGCTCACAGAGGTTACGCAACTCGTTCCCACAGCCGAGAACTGGAGGCGGGCCACGGGGTGCTGTGCGTGAGGTGCACATGCGGCGAAGTTCTCCCCTGTCCAAGGGGTTCCCTAAAGGCTTCCCTTCCTTCCCTCTCTGAGGGAAATCCTCGGTCAGAACCACTCCAGTTACTCTCCTGACGCTGTACACCCTGTAAGGGGCACTTAAGTGGTTAGGAGCAACACAGCAGAGGGTGACAAACAGACCTTGGGTCCAGGGCAGCCTTACCCTCCCAAGACCTTAGCAGGCCCCTGGGGAGGGGAGATCATGCCCACCTCCCAGGGGAGGTGAGGGGCTTAACTAAGATCACAGACATAACGCTCTTAGCGTTATGGTAACACTCCCAGTGCATGGTACCAGGTCCTCACTCAGTGATACCTTCGGAATGCCAGCATCAGACTTGTCTGTCGTCTTCATCTGCTTACAGAATCCCTGAGGGAGGGCACCAGGCCCCCTGCACACCCCCACCCCCAGTGCACAGCTTGGGGCCCCCAGAACACGGCAGGGACTCAGCGGGTGCTAAACTGCTCACTCTCCCAAGCAGAGACCGGGAGAAGGGGAGGGCTGTGCTCCGTTCCCCGTCCCAGAGGAAGAAGAGATGAGCATTCCCGACAATTCCCAGCCCACAGCCTTGCAACTCTAATCGAGGAGCAAACACAAAGAGGGAATCTCTAAACATTTAGAAAACGCGGGAACTCTGTGCCCCACGCGGCACCGTGGGGCTTTATAAAGAACAAATCATGCCTGACAAACTTGATAGCTTTCTTGATAGAACTACAAGACTGGTAGATGAAGGAAATGCAGGCAGGGTAATATATCTTGATTTTTAGCAAAGCATTTGATACAGCGCCTCAAGCAATCTTACAAAACTAATTCAAACAGACTTGGCCCTAAGCACTTGTCATGGGGCTGAAAGCAAGAGGGGGCAGGTCCCAAGGGTCCTGGGTGGAGGAGGCAAAGCCAGGGGTAAGGGGTTGAGGGACAGAGTCTGGGAGAGGGGGCAGGGCTGCCAAGACCCAGCGCTGGGTCAGATCTTATCTAACATCTTCATTAATGATCCTGAGAGAGGGAGTAAACAGTCCGTTAATGAAATTTGCAGAGGATATTAAATTAGAAGGTGTTGTGAACACCAGTGAGGATGGCAAAGCGGTCCAGAGAGGCCTGAGGGAAGAACCTTGGCAAGAAACTGTCAGCATGGAGGAGGGTAGGGAAGGTTCTGGGCAGCATCTAGGGCTACCTGGAGAGCCAGGGAAGAGGGATGGGCATCCCCAGGGCTGGGGTGGAGCTGGGAGGAGCCACGGCTAGCTTGGGTGATGGCTTTAACAGGCAAACCCCAAGAATCTCAGTTTTCCCACCTGTAAAATAGGACAGACAAGCAGGATGCTTTGCAGCTCTGAGAGCTGGTACTGATACAGAGATTGCCTTTAAGGAGCTTGGAGCTAAAGCCCACCTTATGGGAGGGGAGGAGGGGAACAGTGACACGGAAAGGAGGAGGGGCTGTCTGCAGGCCAGGGAGGGGAGGGCAGCAACTGAAAGAAGGGCGGGTGAGGGAGACTGGCTGGGCCATCACTGGAGCTCAGAATGCCCTCAAGCCACGCACAGATGCTGCCCAGGCAGGCGCGGCTGGGCTAAGCAGACGTGGGCAGGCCCCTCTCCCAGCCTGGCTGGGCAGCAGCACACCAGCTGGTGCCTCAGGCTGGAGCCCCGAGCCAGTCCAGACTTGTAGGGTACGCCGGGAACACTTCAGCAGCAGAGGTTCTAACCTGCGGGGCTGAGGAGGCCAGCGTCTGTTATCCTTCTGGAGAGTTCCTGACCCCTGTTTGGTGGGAGATGCTTCTCCAGCCAGGTGAACCGGCCTCTCCAGGATCAGGGAAAGTTGCCCCATTTCAGTCCCCCCTCTCTGTCCTCAGAGCCTGGACCTCTCCCGCCCCTCTACCTCTGGCCCAATTTCAAAGGGGCTGAGGCGGGAAGCTGCCCATCCATTTGGACCTGGAGGATTTGTTCCCACAAAGCTCCTAGACAGGTGGGGTCTGAACGGGAGCCAGGACTCCCTAGCGTGGCGCTCAAGCCCTCGGCAACCTAAATAAGTGCTCCGTGGGAGGAAGGAATGTATGCCTGGTTCCCAGCTGGGGGTGTACCGGCACTGCTGGGGAGGCGCTTCCAAAGCAGGAGGCCTGCCCTGCCAGATGTCGGGACCACCTGCCAAACACAGAGGACGGATCCGGGTGAACGCACTGCCGGGGCGTTCCTTCCAACACCCCGAATTAACAATAACGACACTTACTGAACACTCACTATGGCTGCGTTCATATTAATGCATCTGACCTTCCCAACAACCCTATGAGGTAGGTAAAGTGCTCTTATTTTCCCCATTTCACAGAGGAGGAGACTGAGGCATACGGTGGCAGCCATAAGCCTGGGCACCTAGTCAGAAAGCCCACGGGAGAAGCAGCAACCTGCCAAGAGCCACAGAGGGAGCCGAGCAGCTCCTGGGGCGGGAGGGGCATAACCCCAGTGGGTGGGGAGAGGCAGCCCCTCCTGTAAGGACCCCAGAGCCTTGCCCAGCCTCTCCCTGCCCCCCTTGAAGGGAGTTGGTCCAACTCCTGCCACACTTGTGGAGCCTGATTTTACTATATGTTTCCCTTCTCCCCCACCAGCGCTGGCCGCGCTACACCGAGTCCTCTGAACAAGTCTGTTTCCATAGAAACCATACAGTGACTCAGGGCTTCGGGACCTTCTCTGAACCAGATTATGAATATCAAATGCTCTCTCCCCGCACCGATGCAGAGTGAGTTGGAAAAGTAAAGAGAGACCCACAGTGGGCAAGGGAGAGAAACAGGAATGTGGGCAAGGGGAACTGGGGGTGGGGCACAAGCCTGCCCCCCCGCAGTGAGAGCATGGCATCTGGGACCCCCTGCAGACTCTGGAGCACAGATGTACACCTCCTCCGTGTGTGTGCAGCCGGTACACACATACCCCCATATGAGCTCCATCGGCACCACTCCTCCTCTGGAAGTAGGGCCCTGTGGGCGGGGAACAGGGAGGTGAGGGGGCTCCCTTCTAATGCGGGGGGTGGGGGACTTCAGGGCCTGGGAAGAGGGAAGCTTGTCTGCAGGAGAAGCTTGACTTCAGAGGTAGAAGAGCAAACCTCTGGCCAAAAACACTGCAATACTCAGCAAAGAGGGAAATTTGGATTTTAGGGGGGAAATGTGTTTCTGCTTGAGGTGAGGAGGTCGGCATTGTTTGTGCCAGGAGGGAGGCGGCGCTATGACTTCAAAGCCTCAGCGGGGTTGGGGGAATCATTGGAAGAGACTTTCTCTCACTTGCCCTCCCACCCTGGACTGGCCTAGGCCGCTCACCTGCCCTGATCAGAACAGCAGCAGGGAAATGAAAGTTTGCAATGCCAGGCTCCTGGCCTCTCTCAGGGGGCTAAGGCCCCAGGGCAAATCCACCCCCTCCCTTCCCCAGTAGCTCCCTGAAAACCCAGGAGGGAGGGGAAGAGAATAGGTTGGAGGCTTGATACCTCCCCAGTGAATCCGATGTGTGAGTCATGACAGTGAGAGCACTTAGAAAAAGAAACAGGGTCATGGTGATGCCTGTTAAGTGTCCCCAGCAGCGGAGGACTGGAGCCCCAGTACTGCCTGCCCAGGTAAGGTCTCTCTGCCTGAGACAGCCAGCCCCACCTCAAGGGGTTGAGGAACCCTTGAAGCAGGTACCTGGTACCTCGGCCCCCACCTGCTTGCCTCTTATACCTACAGCTCCTCTGGCCTCCCAGCCAGGGTGCCTACCTCCTGCCCCCAATCCCAGGTCCCCTCTGCCTCCAGCCCCTATCGGCCCTCGGGAAGATGCTGGGCTCAATGTCTGTCCTTGACTGGACATCCACCTCCCCATCTCCTGCCCCCACCTCTCTGTCAAAGGTCTAAGCCCAGCCTCTGGCACTTGGACTCCCCAGTGGCCTCTCTTAGAAGCCTTCAGCTTAGGAGCAGTGTTCAAGCCCATCTGGAGAAAAGCTGCACCAGAGGTGAGGAACGTAATCCTGGGAAGGGGCAGGCGCAGGATGGGGATGGAGGTATCCTGTGGTATCAAAATTCAGACCAAGGTGCCACCCTAGGACGACCATTAGGTCTTACCTTTTAACCCCTAGCTTCCCGGCCAAGGCCGCTCTGGGTTCCCAGAGCCCGGGAGGCGCTGCTCTCCGGGTCCTACCCAGGGAAGAGCAGGAGGGTGGTTCTGGCTTCCGCGGGGGTTCTGCACCTTCCAGCAGCCCCTGCCCCGCCCGCCCCCCGACCAGTTCAGCGCAGCGTGGTCGGTGCCGGTGCGGGGCAGGGGCGGGGGGCAGGAAGCAGGAGGCTGCCCCTGTCTCCGCGTGCAACCCTGGTTTGGAAAGTTGGTGCAGGCGTGGGGACCTCAGGGTTTCCAGGCTTCTCAGCAGCCCGGAGCCGGGCAGGCTGTGGGACGATGAGCCTCGGGCAGCCCCCAAGTGCGCTTCGCAGCGAAGGGGAGCGGGCGCCCCGGGACCGCCGCGCGTCTCAAGTTTGCTGCCTCCCCAAATGGGGGCGGGGAGGGCTAGGGTGAGCGCGGCGCTCACCCGCCGCCAGCCCGGGAAGCCCTTTCCTGCGCCCGACAAGCTGCTGTCCTCCCCCCGCCCCGCACCGCCCTCAGCGACCGTCCCCGAGCGGAGGGGCGTCTCCCACCGCGCCCGCGCCCCTCCCGGCTGCTACGGCCAGTGTCCGCGCCCGCCCGCCCGCCCCGGGGCCCGCCGGGCCCGGCCGGTACCTGGTCCGGGGCGCACCGGGAGCCGCTGCAGCGCCCCGCGCCGGCTCCATCCTCGGGTCTGGAGTCAGGCTCGCGGGGGGCCGGCGGGCGGCGGTGGCGGCGGCGGCGGCGGCGGCATCCTCCGCCCCCCGCGCCCTTCTCCTCGGCCTCCCTCCTCCCTCCTCTTCCACCGCCTCCGCGCGCCCCTCACGGGCCCCTCTTCATGGCCCGGGGGCGCGAGCCCGGGCCAGCTGAGAGCGTTCTCCGGAGCAGGGCGCGGGACCGGGGACGGGAACGCGAGGGCCCCAGGGGCGCCGGGCCGTGGGCCGGGACCCGGAGCGCCGCAGCCCGGGGCGACGGAGGAGAGCAGCAGCCGCAAGCGCCTGAGCCTCGCCGAGCGCCCGCCCGCCCGCCCTGCGTCCCGAGTCCGGAGCAGCGGCGGCGGCGGCGGCGGCTGCTACAGCGCCGAGCGAGCGGCAGGCGCTGCGGTCCGGGCTCCACCCCCCAAAGCCGCCCGCCCCTCGGCTGCCGCCCGCCCCCTGCTCTTCCCCACCCCTCCACCGCGCGCCCTCAGGCTCCCCGCGCCTCCTGCCGGCTCCCGCTCCCCGCTCTGCCCCAGCCACCAGCGCTAGCGACACCCCCTCCACAGGCCGGTTCCTGTGCCAATCCACCCAAACCCGGGGGAGCCACACCTACACCCCGGGTTTTGGGAGACCGGGGAGCGAGGGCGCAGGCTACCCATTGGCACCTCTTTCCGTACGCTCTCCGCCCCCCCTGCCCCGCCCCCCGGGGGCGCTCTCCGAGGGCCTTCTGCCTGAGTGCCCCTCCCCCTCCAGAATTTCGGCTGGAGCCCCAGCCTAGCCCCGGGCCCGGCTGTCCTCTACCCCTTCCCCAGCCAGCGCAACGGGTGGGGGGGTGGGACACTCCAAAACCCAGAACGGGAGCCAACCATCTTTTAGTGCCAATACCTCAACACGCACCCCTAGCCCACCCCCTCCACCCCCTTTACTTCTCAGCTGTGTAGATGAATCATTTGCCCCTGTTCCATTTGTACCTCTTGGGCAGGGTCAAGGGGGTGGTTGGGGGGGCGTTAAGGAGGATTTGCTGGCAGAACCTCTTCCAGGCCAGTGCCACCCCCCCCCCCCGCCCAGCCCCTTCCTACCAGCCCTTGGCACTCCTAGGTGGAAACCTGGAGTCACTGCTGCCCTTACGTAGGGAGACCTGCCCACAGAGCCCACAGCCCGCAGGCTGAGCACCTCAGCCTCTCATTCTTTGCACAAATATTGACTGAGCATCTCCCGCAGGCCAGGCCTGCATGGGCACCAGGGACTCGGTGACAAGACAAACGGACCCCTGGCCTCTCAGAGTGAAGTGTAGGAGAAGCAGGGTAAACAGGCAGAGAATACATGAGATTAGTGGCCCCTGGGCTGGAGGGGACAGCAGGAACGCGCAGCTCTGCCACTGCGTCTGAGCTGGGGCTGGCCACCACCGAAGCCTCACCTGGAGAAGGGGATGTGGTTGCACTGGCTGATCCCCTGTCCCTCCTCAGCTCTGACCAAGCAATCATCTTCTCAGGCCAGGAAAGGCAGTCAGCTTCCATCTCCACCCATCTCTGAATCTCTGATTTCCAGTCATAGCCAGACAGGGGCCAGAGAGCCACGGATGACTTGAGAACTTCCAGCACCCTGCGGAAGCCTCCTTGCCCAGGACTGAAGGCCGCCACCCAACCGCAAACAGTGTTGCAGAGTGTGGCACAGGAGCTCTTGGGTCACAACCTGCCATGTATTTGCATGAATGATGCAGCCTCTTTGCGCCTCACTTTCCTCCTCCAGAAGATGGAGATACCGGTCCTCACCTCATGGGGCTGCTATAAAACACTAGATGGTGAAATGTATGCAGAGCTCTCAGCACTGTGTCTGGCACGTGGTAAGTGCTTGATAATTGCACCGTGCTGTTACTGTTATTGACTAGTTGGTGTTCAGGGTAGCCAGGAATGAACATTCACTCACCCAGAGGAGGACGTGGCCTCTATGCTTCTCTGGGGGACTCAGGATTCAGATCACTAAGACTCTCTCTCCACACAGAACCACATGGTATGAAAGCCCCTGTCCCCAGGGTCCCACCAAACCAAACGGTCATTTATCTTGGTCACAATTGCAAATTCGTAATTAGAAACTCCCCCACCACCGCTGGCCAGAAGCCTGGCAGTGGATGCCCATCAAGCCAGTGTGATCCAGTGTGATCCAAACTCATCTACCAGTGTGTTTTCCTGCTGCAGCCGCAGCAGCCTGGCCTCAGCCCTGCCCGCCTTCCACCCACCACAACCGGGATGGTAGCGCCAGTCCTCAATCCCGAACTCAAGGTGACCGGATCTGTTTCCCAGCGTGCCCCCGAGGCGTGGCCGTGCTCTGGGATGCCTAACAAGAGAGCTGACCTTCCAGAGGCAAGAGCTTCATGTTTCAAAATCCCGTTTGTCCCTCTGTAGAAAACCAACCTCTAATAGCCCAGAGCTGAGCCATCAGAACCTTCTTTCACCCAGAGCTAATCCCTCCCCTAGTCTTCAGCCTGACAAGAATAGCCAGGGTTTAGAGAGCGCCTTCTCTATCTTGCCCTCTCAGATCCAACACCTCATTTTTCAAATTCTAGTGTATTTCGGGTGGAGAGGAGGGAAATATACATCTGGCTGACATGAAAAGATTGGTGGGGTTGTAGTGTAAAGACGGAGTGAAATTTGGAATTTTTTTTTGAAGAATATTTCAACTCTAAAAATAGACAAAAGAGCTGGTCTCAGGAACACCGGGATTCTGTTTCATTTTCTGGAATCTCCCAGTTGACAAGCGTGAGTGTTTCGTGAGCACCTACTGTGTGCACTGCACTGTGGCAAATGCTACACAGGAAGAGAGGAAGGAGAATATCGGCCTTTGCTCAGGGAATTCGGATCCCAATGAAGCAGCAAAAAGCAGCTGCTGCAAATGTGACTGGCACAAAATATGTAGCCTTGGAAGTCAGAGGAAGATGGAGCCTCGGCGGGTCATTCAGGGAGGGCTTCCTGGAGGAAAAGGCAATTAAACTGAGGCTTGAGGGATGGGTAGGGTGTAAAAAGGCAAAAGAGCAGGAGAGCCTGTGAGAAGCAGCAGCAGCTAGCTGGATGGAGCTCATTTGTGGAATAATATAGGAAGATGAACATTAATGGCTAATGTTAGAGGTCTTACCCTGTGCCAGGCGCTGTACTATTTGCTTTGTGTGTATTATTCTGTTTCATCCTCAGAACAACCCTATGAGGGAGTTATTATCATTCTCATTTTATAGATGAGAGAAACTGAGAGCCAATCAGGTGAAGCGGCTTGCCAAGGTTTGCAGAGCTGGTGAGCAATGGAGCCAGGATTTGAGCGAGCAGTCTGGCTCTACCCACTAACCACTTAGCTGCCCCACCACTGCCAGCCCGACTCTGGTGGGGGTGCCCACAGGGAAGAACAGCAGGTGGAGTGGGCTGGGGAGGACAATGGCAGGGGTTAGGGCCTTCCAAAGCCCCCAGGCATAGGGGTTTTCTCAAATAAAGCCCCCAGACCCCCCTGGAGAACTCTAAAATGAGCTCTCCCTTCAGTATGCAGGTCCCTGGGGTTTGGGGAAATTGGTTAAGGGGTTTGGGGGCTCAAGATTTCAGCTTTTTAATATCTCCTGCTGTCCATGCAGTGGCAGTCTGTGCCACCCACCTAGTTACTTCAGTCTGATTTAAGATCTGCCTCTGCGATCCTCAATTTCCCCGGTCTCACGGGGATGCTGACAAGACAGCGAGTGCATGGAAAATGGCTCCTGACTATTCCCAGACTTCAGGCCTGAGAGCCTGCAGCACCTGTAGAGAAAGTTCCAACCTGAAAAGCCTGGTCAGAGGTGGCAAGGCGCAGTGGACCCGTCCTCTGGAGCCTCGGTTTCCCCACAGATGCTGTGAAAGGGGCGCTGCTGAGGAGGCCCATTCAATGACAAGAGTTGGAGGAACCCTCAGAGGTGAGCTATACCGACTCCCTCATTTCATAGATGAGCAAACTGAGGCCCAGAGACGTTAAACGACTTACCCGAGGCCACACAGGAAGTGAGTTGAGCCTTCAGCTGGGTCTCCAGCTTTTTGAGGAGAAGGTCTGATACATACCTCTTATCCCCCAATTCTGCCCTGTTCTAGATGAATTCCTGTTCTGGATAAATTCCCCTTCTGGATGAATCAAGGGACCTAAACTTCTCTGTGGTTAAAATAAAACAAATATTTGAACACCTTACCTGGGACCAGGTATTGAACTGTTCCCTCAGGAATATGTGATCCCATATCTTCCTCATAAGATCCCTGTGGGTCACCAGGCCCAGGAGTCACCAGGCCTTGCCAGCTCCTGGATTCAGAATACCACATCATTTTGGCCAAAACCCTCAGATCCCTGTTCTTGTCCTTTCCTGCCCTGTCAGGTCCTCAGCCGAAGCCCCTTGAAAGGTCACCCTACTGCCCCACCTAAAAGGGTCTCTGTGAATCCCTCAAAGGGAATTTGTGCTTCTCCCAGACCAGGGTGTCAGCTGCAGTCACCACTGGCCATCTGTCATGTTTGTCTTCTCCTGCTCTAGAACTTACCAAAGGCCATGAGGCTACTTGAAGGAGTGCCCTCACCCCCTGTCAGGTCTCCCTGATTTTGGCCTTTGTGGGGAATCTAATGTCCAGGCCAAGGGGTGACTCCTGATGCCCCCAGAGCCCCAGTCCTTGGGCTGTCAGAGGCCAGAGGAGCAGCACCTTCCCCAACAGGGGGGTCCTAGGTCCCCAGGGCCCTGAGGCATAACTGCTTGTACCCTAGTTTCCCAATACCTCTCTACGAAGAGCTGGTCCTGCTGGTGGCTACAACCTCTAATCCCTGGCCTCAAAGGCAGGCCAAGGGGCCAGGGAGGAGGACGCTGTTCCCTCCTTACTCCTTCTCTTCTTGGACCTGCTCCCAACAGACAGTTCCCTCTCCTTCTCCAGTTACAGAGCAAAACGCTCCAAGTAAATCAGGGGATGCCAGCAAATCTCGGTAAATGGGAGGAAACGGTTTACTTCTAGCAGATAACCAAGCCACAACACACCTGCTGCCCAGACCAGCCCCGTCACCCCAGGGCTCCGGCCCTTCTGCGCCTGCTGGATGGGAGGCAGGAGGGGTCTATCTTCATTCTCAGCTGATTGACGCAGGCCCCATCCCATCCTCCAGGCTCCATCTTCCTTCCTCGGGCCTCACGTGGTCCAGCCCAGATCTTGGCAAGGCGAGGTTCGTCCAAGTCCCCCATAGTTTCCGGGAGGACAGAGAGATCACAGGAGGCCAGATGGCCACTTCCTTCTGAAGAAGGAGTCTGCTCCGGCTGTCCTCTGAGGAAGAAGTCCAGCACAGAAGTTGACCTTCCCTAAGCCACTCTGCGGCCATTGCCACACTTACCCACAAAGGCCCAGGCTGAGGAAAATCAGGGGGTACTCTCGGGATCCAATGTTTCCATAGGTGCTTCCGAGAGCTTACCTGCTGGCAGGGTGGAGATGCAGGCCCATAGCCTGTGCTCATCTGGAGAAGACTTCCACCTCAGTCTCCCCACCCAGGACAAACCCCGAGACAGCCGGCCACAGAACCATGGAGGAGATGGACAGACTGACCAAAGGCAGACAAGGCCTAAGATGGGCCGCATTCGCTGTGTTTGATGTAAAAATAGGGTACAGTGAATAGGCCCTGGGGCTGGGGAGGTGTTGGGAGCTGGGAGTGGACAGAACAGGATGGTGGGCTGCAATTAAAACCCCCCAGCCTGGGTAATTCCCAGGCCTCAGCAGGGCTGAGAGGCTGACCAGGTAAGACAGGCTCCTAGCAGGGCTGGGCTCCCTCCTGTACTCCTGCCTACAGAAGCCTCAGCCCCGGAATAAGACAGTTCAGACCAGGGTGTATGGTCCAGCTCGGAACCGAGCAGCATACAGGTAGAGGCCCAAGCTCTGTGGGGCATGTGCCCAAGTGGCAGGGATAGGGAAGAAGGGACAGTGTCTGGGCCCAAAAAGTAAATAATGGCATGTCCTGGGACTATGGGAGGCCACCAGCCCCTGGCCCAGACTCTAGGGACACGGGCTGCCTCGAGTGGCCAGGAAAGTCCAGTCTGGTCTCTTGAGGCAGGAAGAGCCCTCAGGAAGCCTGGATCCTTGTCTGGTAAACCCTTGTCCCCGACTCGCCAGGTCCCCCAATCCCCTCACTTGCCTCCAGGCCAGCCTCTTTCCTGTCGCTCCTCACACCCCCTCATTACCTCTTGCTCATGGGCCCTCACCTCATGTTGGTCCCCGAGGCAATCCCTTCCCCAGCCCCAGCTGGTGCTGAGAAGGTAGAAGCCCTTCTGGCACGTTCTCTGCTGGCAAATGGTAACAAGCAGGGTGAGAGTGGGCACCGCACTGGATCTCATAGGTGGACATTAGAGGGTGAAGGGTCAGGAGATAGATGCCAGGGCTGCCCGTAGGCCTCACCTCTGAGGAATCTTGGAGAAGCTCAGGAGGGGTGAAGATTCACGTTTCACGCCAGTATGAAGTCCCACCCGGGGAGTCCGGCCCAGAGGCAACCAGGAGGCCTGCCTCCTGGGCCAGTTCCCAGGGTGTGTGCTGCTTCTGGGTGTTCCCTATGGGCCACTTCCTCCAGACCCCCAGGCTGTCCACATCCATTGACCCCAGGAGGGGAGAAGGGATAAGTAAGCACTCAGCGCCCACTTCCCTTTTCTCACCTGTTCCCCACGCCTCATCTGCCCCCAGCCTCTGGGCTCCGAGGTGCAGCTCAGAGTCCGCCACCTGCAGGCACCCCAGCCCCTGGTGTTCGGGAGCCAGGAGGCCAAGCGGAGAAGGGGAGGTGTCCTCTGGGCTCCCCTTGCCCAGCCCCAGGCCAAAACGTTGCTCTTTCCCTCCTCCCTCTGGGGAAGGAGAGGAAGGGAGTGTTCTGCCAGGTGTGGTCAGCCCTTGGCCAGGGGCCCGTGGGCACCTCCCACTGGACAGCCCAGCCCTGGTCAGTGCTGCACCGGCTGGCTCTGAGAAGTCAGCCCAGAAACAATGGAGCCATTCACGCAGCCTGGGCTTTGCACAATGACCCTCTTGGTCTATCTCGGTGGCTAGACAGTGTGTGAGTGAGAGAGAGAGAGAGAGTGTGTGTCTGTGTGAGAGAGAGAGAGAGAGAGAATCTGGAGGTAACTGGAGAGCCCAGGCAGAGGCAGGAGAAAGAACACTGACCAGGGACTTATTTATAACAATCCTGATATCCATCCTTTGTCAGACAATTGCTATGTGCAAGGCACTATACTAGGTACCTTCATTATCCCCACAACAACCAAGTGAGTCAG
Organism: Orcinus orca; assembly: GCF_937001465.1. Classification (NCBI taxonomy): domain Eukaryota; kingdom Metazoa; phylum Chordata; class Mammalia; order Artiodactyla; family Delphinidae; genus Orcinus; species Orcinus orca. The sequence goes on along the minus strand of NC_064566.1, from coordinate 14,478,500 downwards.
TTCCAACATGACCCCCCATTTTAAGGTAAGGAACCTGAGGTGGGGTTATGGAAGTCAGAATAATGGTAAGTCCCTGACAGGGGTATTAACTGGGAAGGGGCATAAGGGAACTTTCCAGGGTAGTGCAAAGTTCTCTCTCTGGGTGGTGGTCACATGGGTGTACACACACACTTTCATTGTGCTGTCCACTGAAGATTTGTGCATTTTGCTGTATATAAATTGCTATGTGTAAATTATATTTAAGTAAAAAAAATGACAGTACATCCATAGAATGGAATATTACCCAGCCATAATGAAAGACGAGGGAAACTTTTTGTATACTAATACATTAATAGATCGCCAAGATACACTGTTAAGTGAAAAAGGGTGATGTGCAAAACATTAGTTTCCAGGTATACACAAACACATGTTTTAAAATACTGTCTGTACAAATCTGTTTGCATGCTTACATTAGATTATCTCTGGACAGACACACAGTCACCACGGTTGCCTCTGGGAAGAGGAGCCCCATGACTGGCCACAGGCTGGAGGAAGACTTTCCACCATATACCCCTTTCTTAACCCATAAGAGTGTATTACTTCTTCAAAAAGTAAGTGAAATTAAAGCAAACAATAAAAGAGTGCCTGAGTTGTCAATTCCCAAGCCATTATATGCATTGCTTCAGAGCATTTAGTTCCAAAGTCAAACAGCCTCTCTCCACGCTCCCCACCCGTCTCCAGCCTGTCTCCCCTCCTCGAACCCAGCCACACTGCAACTGGCTGTGGCTGCCCAGCTGGGAAAAGTTCGTGGCTGGGATCCACCGTGGACCATCCAGGGCCCACTGTGGCCTGAGAGCCCGGAGGCTGGGCCAGGGCCGGAGCTGCGGAGAAGCTGCTGACCTCAGAGAGCCCAGCCCCCTACCAGCCCCTTAAGAGGGTGGGTGCCGCGGCCTCCAGCTGAGGGCGGCTGCCCAGGTCCCCGCCCTGCCCACTGCTCCTCACTCTACTATTGTTTTCTCGTACGTTCCTTTCCCCGGTGCCTCCAAGCAAACCCAGTGAGGCCCAGGCCCAGGGAGGCCAACAGGTGTGGCCGGAACACCTGCCCGACCTGGCTGCGGGCGGGCAGTGAGGGGCAGCCTTCCTCGGAGGAACGTGAGGCTTTCGCTCACTGCCGCTCATCATGTCCTGCTCGGAAAGGACCAGCTTGGTTTACAGTCCTGGCTCCGGATCCCAGCTCTGCCACTTCCTGGCCACAACACTGCCGGCAAGTAACTTCATCTCTTTGTGCCTCAGTTTCTTCATCTACAAAATGACATGTCCCCGTCCGGATTATTGTGAGGGGAGACGAGATGCAGAGGAGCCAGAGCACGGAGCCTGGAGCAGAGCAGGCGCATCTTGGCAGGACCCACTCCTCACCCACCAAGCAGCAGCATCTAAGCAGAGCTCTATGCACGTTCGTAAAGCGCCTCGCAGAAGGGGGTGACCAAGGGGGAGGGCCCGTCCCCGCCAGGGCTCCAGGTCCCTTCCGGGTCCCTCCCTGCGCCAGGGTCATCACAACAGTTCAGAGTATTGACAGCTGAGGAGGAGCCCAGGATGGCGGGCTTGGAAACCTGGTTTTCAGGTCTCAGGGCCGAGAGGCAGGAAGGATGGCCCCAGGCCCATCTCCAGGTCTCCAAGAGTTACCACAAGGAAGAACACCAAGACGAAGATGGTGGGGCTTCAGGTGGGACAGGTGTCAGGGCAGCATCTCAGCATCACCTACCTGGCTTTCCTTATCTTACCAGGTCCCCCCAGCTTTGCAACCCCAGCAGACAGGGCCTGCACACACACCCACACACACACACTGCACAGGCATTAGACCCTTGCGGCTGGGGCTGACCTGGGCCGGTCTGGCCTGGAAGCTGAGTTGCTCTGGGCAAGTCACTGAACCTCTGAGCCCCATTTTCCCTATCTGTAAGGATCGTACAGATGACCCAGCCTGGGCTCTTTATAGCCTGTTAACACGCTGATGGGCAGCAGCGCTCCACCTCCATCCCTCCAGGATCAAACCCTTGTAGGAGGCAGAGTCTGTGACGTCTGCAGCCTTCACTTGGGGACGTTAAGGACGACCTCCTGTACAGGCCTTATGCCAGGCCTAGGAGCGATAACAGTAAACACACAGCAGCCTGGTCCTGAATGAGCTCACATTCCAGCATCGTGGGGCAGAGCAGAGACAAGCCAGAAAGTAAGGAACCAGGCCACATGGTGATAATGGTGGAACTAAGGGGAAATGGAACACCCTGGAACACAGAGAAAGGAGTTCATTCTGCCAGGAAAGGGGCTCCCCTGCAGACCCCATGTCTCTTGGCCCAAGTCTGCTCTGAGCATCACATCAGTAGCTCATGTCACCCTCAGAACATCCTCAGAGACAGCAAGAAGGTGGGACAAAACACCTCTGTTTTACAGGTGAGCACCAAGCCTCCAAGAGGGCAGTCAGCGCGGCGCTGGGATGGGTACCCAAAGCCCCGGCTCCCAGGGCTGCTGTTCCCCGGCACTATTGTGACCACTCAGTACATCCCCACCCAGGATGCCTCCCCAGGTCGTTGGCTGCACCTGGCCAGGCTTTGTGGGTAAGAAACTTCCTGCCACCCAAGATCATTCTTTGGCAAGTGAGAGCTGCAGGCAGTCCCTTCTCTGGGGTGAGAGGGTCTCCCCAGACCCTAAAACAGCCCCCTCTCCCCCTTACCCACTCACCCTGCTCAAATCCATGCCAGAAATGCTGTCTCCAAAAGTCCCCTGTAATGACGCATCAGTCAGTGACGCATCAGGCATTACTGGCTGCCTAGCCTGTGGGAGGCTCTCACTGGGCCTAAACCAGCACTCCCACCCGCCCCCCGAGCCTGAGAGGCAGGTGGGGAGACACCAGAGTTATGGCAACCAGCCCATCTGGCTTTCTGGGCATTCCAGAAAAACCTCCCCTGGAGGTGAGTTACCTCTGCTCCCCTCCAAAGTGGTTCAACCACTGCTGCTCAACTATTTTCCAGGCAGGCCCAAAATACATCTGTTCTAGAAGGCTCTCTTTACATTAATGATTAGTTCCTCAGCCTCTAAAAGAGAGACATCTCTTTAAAGGGCAAAATCTTCCAGGCTGCGGCTGAGTCAGGCTGTGAAAACAGCAAAGGGACACATACCAGGGTACCGAGTTCCCTATCCCACTCCTTAGAGCGGTAAGGACTGTCACAAAGCAGGGGTCATGAGAGAGGAGAGGGGGATGGAGAGCCCCAGGCCCAGGGTCTAGCTCTGGGGGCAGAGGGAGAACGTTAGGATCGTGGGACCCAAAGGAAGAACATTGAAATAGGGTCCCTGGGAAAGGTTTCTGGGGTCCAGACACCTGCTTCAACCCACTGAGGAGGTGGGGTGGTAACAGAGGAAATGCTGACCCCACTTCCTTGCACTGCCCAACTCTAGAGGACACTCCCCGTAACACAGGGGTGCATTGGGGGTAGGGAGGGTTTCATTTCAGCCAGAAGAACAACTTTCTGACTAGGACCTTGAACAAGACACCAAGAAGCAACTTCTACCCAAGACCCCTCAGCCTGGTCCAGAGTCCTCCTCACCAGACGTGGTTCTCTGGGTCAGTCCTGGCTGGAGCAGAGGGATTCCCCAGTTGGCCTTTAGAGAGTTGTTCTCCTGAGGGAGCGAGGTCTCCCACCAAGGAAGCAATGAAACAGCTGGTGCCTCTCACCCTCTCTCTGGGTCCCCATTTTAAATGGGGACAGGAATGGTGCATACTTCCTTGGATTGTTGAGACGAGTAAGGGAAATAAATGTATTAAATAAAGGATTTAAAGTAACAAGCACAGAGTAGACACTCAGCACATGTCAGCTATTATTATTATTATGGCTTTGAGACTGCCTGAGCCCTTCACCACCTCCTCCTCCCCTCAATTATTGGCACACACACACACACACACACACCATCAATGTCATGTCTGCTCGAGCTTGCAAACAAACAAACAAACAAACAAATCTGGGCTTCTGGAACGGGACTTCAAGCCTTGCTTGGAGATGCACAAAGCCTTTGGAGCCAGAAGTGGAGAGTGGAGGAAAGGGGGGAAAGAGGGGGCCTGAGTCCCCAGGGACAGCTGCAAGCAGCAGATAAGGGCAGAGGCAGCCTAGCAGGAGCTGAGCAGGAGAGCGAGGCTCAGGTGACTGCGAGGGAGGCTGGAAGGAAATCAGAAGACCGATCAAACCTGGGGGTGGGAAACACATACACACGCGCGCGCGCACGCGCACACGCACACGCACACACCCTACAGCACCACGAGTTGGAGTCCTTATATCAACTCTGTCTTATGAGGAGGAAAAAAGAAAATAAATGAACCTTGACAAGAGGGAAAATTGTAAAGGTCACGCAGAGGGAATTGTCAGCACCCTCTGCATGCGGCCAGAGAACTAGGGGGCCTGGTGACAGGCCAGAGTCCAGCCCAGAAGGACATTCTGGGCGCCTCTCAACCAATCCCAGCTCTCACCACTCCCTCAGCAACCTTGCGGCCCCTCCACAGCGGGTCCCCCTGAGGCAAGAGACAGGGGGCAGCTCTCAGGGCACACTCCTTCAGGGCGGGGCGGGCTGCCTCCTGTCTGGTTTGCCCTGTTCCCATGCTCCGGGACAGCACAGTGACCTCGGGGGCTGTTGATGGGCTGACGGTTCCCCAGGGGGCCAAATCCGAAGTCTCCTTTAACAGGCTAAGCTGCCCAGAGATCTGCATAAAACTTGGCAAGTCCTCACCCTCCACCTGCCTTTTTAAACTACTGCCTTGAAGCACTCTGGCTTTCAGCGGTGACCTTGGCACCTGTTCCAACCCGGGGCTGATTCTGAGGGATCGGGCTGATCTCCGATCCCTCAGTCAGGGCAAGTCTGTGCTGGGCCCCTGCTCTTCCACACCACCTCCTGCCCCAGGCCCCCCCCCCACCTCGTGCCACCCCCAGCACCACGGTCTGGCCTGACACCTTCCCCTTCGCAGAGGAGACAGTTCAGACCCAGACTCCCTACCTCGCCCTCATCTGTCTGGAGAGCAGCTACTCAGGCTTGATGTCTCACTTCAGGTCACCTCCCCTGCCAAGCCGTTTGCTCCCAGCTCCTTCCCATGAAAGGGGAATCCAACGTACTTTTCACATCCCCATCCATTACCGTTTTGCTTTTAAACGTCTATGCATCTGCCTTTCCTGCTAGACTGGGAGCACCTTGAGGTCAGAGCCCTAGCTTACTCGTCTCTGTAAACCCAGGACCTAGATCAGAACCAAGCTGAGAGTAGGCAGCGACCGTAACTGCCAAGTGAACCCCAGACGTGACCTCGGAATGCGAGGTTGACATGACTCAGCGAGTTCTTCCAACTGACCCCAAATGAACCCCAGACATGACCTCGGAATGCGGGTTGACATGACTCAGTGAGTTCTTCCAACTGACCCCAAAGCGGGGCACTCGTCTGGACCAGCAGATTCTGCCATCTGTCCATCCTTTGGTGCTTAGGGAACCCCAGCCTGAGACTCGGATGGTGAGAGACCGTCCTGTCCTGCACACAGGACTGCGAACACGCCCGTCTGACTATTCACCATGCCAACCACCACCCCCTACATCTCAGGGAGACAGAAAAGACACAGTTCCAAATGCCAGCATTAGGGTGATTGTCCCCCCGAGGCTCCAGCTAAACCCACCCAAGCTACAGTTCTCCAAACAGCACTTACTCACCCACACTGCCATGGTACCCCCAGCCCCCAGGGCTGGGCCTGCCTGCAGAGGGGGGCTAGTTGCCCTGTGCTGACCTAAGGTCACATTCTTTGCCCAGAAACAGAATCCAGCGGGAGGAGGGAAGGAGAGAGGGAGAGAAGGAGGGAGGGAGGGAAGACAGGGCTCCCACAAGAGGGGTCCCAAGGGTAAGATGTGGGGATGAGGCTGGACTGAAAATACTGCTGCGCCCCACACAGTCGTAGACTGCTTCCCTGAGAAGAGCCTGGGCTGTGGCTCTGGGAGTCCCAGGGGTGACAAACAAGAACCTGGGTCCAGGCAGGAAGTAGGCACTGGTTTTTCCAGATGAATCACTCACTCATTCAACACACAGGAAACACCCAGCTGGGGGTGGTGTCACAATCCCACCCCTGGGGAGGTCACTGTCCAAGGGGGCAGGCGCTGCCCTAGTGCTTCCGGAGGGCAGAAGCTGGGGCAGAATCCTGCTGTGCTTTCAGACAAAGAACACACAGGAGGCAGAGGCTGGCTCAGGTCGGAGGCCAACGTGGCTGAGCGCAGGGTTTTCTGGTGACCGGCAGCAAGTGAGAGGAAGATTTGGTAAGAGCGATAGAAGGAAGTTTGCTTTACCAGCACCTACGATGGCTAGGTGCCATCAGTCCATTCGCCTGGAAACCCTGCCGGGTGGCCTCCTCCGTTCCCACTGGGAGGGAATTGACAAGCTATCTTTATTTTATTAAAGTTTATAAAGTACTTTTTGTATCTATCGCCACGCTTCACCCTCACTAGATCCCTGTGAGGAAAGCACTAGTCTCCCTTATTTGGGCAATTAATAACCTGAGGCCCAGAGAGGCACAAAGTGGCTTCTCCAAAGCCAAACTGCCTGGCTTCACATCCAGGGCTCTTTGCTGCCCTCTCGCACGTTGCAATGAATGGCCAGGCTGAGGTTGTGGAGGCATCAGGCGGGGAGGAACAAGTGCGTTGACCATCATAAGTCATCAGGGGAAAGGGACTCCTGCCCTTGCAGCCCAAAAGCCAACTGCAGGTGCCCAGGGAAGAGCCGGGCAGACATTACCATAAGGAAGCCTTGTGTCCGGTTGACGTAAGTGCTGACAAGGCATTAAAGGGCTAGAGCAGAGGGTTGCTTGATTTTCATGTTGCATTCGTGCTGCATCACAGAGATGGAACACCCATCCTGTCCTCTCTGTGGTGGACTGGATAGCCAGTGCTGGAATCACTTCTGAGGGCCACAGACAAGGTGAGTACCACTCCCCATCATTCACCAGGTGCCTGGGGAGGCCCTGCTCCGCATAAGGGACTGCGGAGGTGAACACAGGGCTGAGCCTCAAAGAACAAGATGCAGTGGGTGGACCACTGCAGGTGGAGAGGACAACAGTGTAATCAAAGGCAAGAAGGTGGCTGGAAAGCCCACTTCTCACAGCACCTCAGCCCAGGGGGCCAGTCAAGGGGTGAAAGGAAGAAATCCAAGCTATGGTTGGAGTAATGGAGACAAGGAGAAGAGGAGAGGACAACCCCTAGGTCACCTCTAACAGCTCCAGAGAGAACGATGGATGCTGGTGGAGAATGCTCAGCAGATGGGGAGGTAGCAGGAAGGCCACAGTCAGGTGCAGGGCGTGGAACAATGCCCGAGACCAGAGACCCCAGACAGACCCTCAGGGCCTCCCTCCTCACGCACAGGGTCTACTTCCTCATCTATGCTCCGGCTTGGTCTCACCTCCACCGGCCTCCTGTCCCACGTAGTCTCCTGAGCTTTTCCAGGCCACTCTGCCCAGCCCCGCCGTGAACCCTCCTTGCTCTTGTCCCTTCTACTTAAGGAGCCAGAGAAAACAGCTCCAGCCTCTTGTGCCCGGCCGAGAACAGGGAAGCCAGGGTGCCCAGTGAGGGAAGTGTGGCAGGGGGCCTCACATAAACATGAGAGGTGACAAACCCAAATCAACACAGAAAATAAACTAGACCAACATTTCCTATCATGTGTTCCAAAGAGCAGGTATTTACCAGAAATAAAGAATTCTCTGGTCAAATAAGTTTTGGAAAAGCAGAGTCGAGCAGGTGTTTCTAGCAGGACTTCCCAGAGTCCCTAATACACTAATTAATGTGTACGGCAAATTTCTGAGAGGGAGAGAGAGAACGCAGCGTTTCCCAAACTTTTTTTTTTTTTTTTTTTTTAACCACCAAGGAACCCTTTTATCACAGCAGATTTCTCAGGACCCATGTTCTATGGAACATGCTTTGGAAAACACAAAACTAGGTCTAAGCAATCCAGTTTCCAAGTCGAGTATTTAATCTAACAAGGAATTCAGGGATTGAGTGGGACAGACAGAGGCTTCCCACCGGAAGGCAGACACGAGACAGAGGTCTAGCTCTGCCACTCTCTGTCAGGGGTCGTTTCACTGCCCGCCCTGCCGTCCTCCGGGTCTCTTTGGGGGATCAAAGGAAATGTGTAAAGCCCCTTTTAAAGTACAGTTCTGTAAATTTAAGGACCTAAAGAGCAAACTCCCCTAGGGAGGGAAGACACACTTTACGATATGATTCGATGCATAAAAGCTCTTTGCAACATTTAAAAGAACTTATCTGTTGAAAAGCAAGAAACACCTATGCAAGGTAAAGATGAAACAGTGGAAGAAAAGCAAAGATGAGAAAGAGCTGCAGTGTGGGCACTGAAGGGTGGCAGGGCAGAAGAAGGCTGGCAGGAGGCAGAAGCCCTGGGTCTGGATCCGTCTGCCCCTGACCCAACCCCCGCCCCCGTGTGGCCATGGTCAAGTCCCTCCTCTTCCTCTGTATATGAGGGTGGGTGGGGAGAGATGATCTCTGAGGCCCTCCCAGCCCTCAAGTCAGAACTGAAACCTCTTACACTTCTTTGGGGAGTCCATCTCCCCAGAGGATCTGTCCAGGTGGGTACCTGCAAGGTACCGAGGGAAAGGACAAAATTGTGCCCAAGGAGAAGCCCCCAGGGCTAGCCAGAGAAGCTGAATCTATCCCCAGGATGAACTTGGCCGTGAAACTGGAGGGGGAGCCACACATGAGGAACCAAGTAAATGCAGAGTCAGAGCAGTCCCCCTGCCCACGTCTAAGAGGCTCATCTATTCAGGCTCCAACTTCTCGCTATGGGATGGAGAGCTCGCCAAAGGTAACTGGGCAGGCAGAGGCCAAATTTCAGCCTGGTTTGCTGTAGCAGCCTTTGAGGGAAACAGGTCCTCAGAGTCCAAGATGTCACAAAGCCAGGTTTGATGGATGAGGGAGCTAATGGCTCCTGGAGTCTGCAGGGTAGGGGGACGTCCGCATGCTCACACTGAGGGGTCCCTTCAGCCCCACCCGTGCATGGCTTTTCCTATTCTTCACAAGGAGGTTCATTTTCCACTTGCTGCAAAGTCTACAATTAACTGCTTGGGAGGCTGAGGGACAGTCATACAGAGCGCTCCAAACTTTTTGCATAGCTAAGCAGCCGTCTGGACTTGGGCCCTGTGCCGAGGGGCGTGTGTGTGTGTATGTCTCTGTGTCTGTACATACTCGTGCGCATGCGTGATGGGCAGAGAGATGTTCCCCAGCCCAAGGCTTACACCAGGAGGATGAGCGTGTGGCAATGAGGTCAGGAGACTGGCTGTCTGGTGCTCGGTGACTATGTCTGGGGACATAGGGGTGCTGACAGTGTCTGCTGCTCTGAAAGTGTGCAGACTCAGTGACAACACAGTATGTGATGGGGTCTCCAGGGGTGTGGGGAGGCTCTTGTCTGCACAGAGATTGGGAACCAGGGACTGGAGGGTCTGCTTGTGATGGGGGGGTACGTGTCTCTGCAGGCCTCTGAGTATCTGAGGGCTGCTGGATGGGAGGTGTGCGAGAGCATGAGCCCCTGAAAGGGGGAGTGTGTGCAGCACACAAGCCCATTTGAGCTTGCTGCTGGCAGCAGCCGACGATTCTAATTCCAGGCCCACCTCTGCACCAACTCACCCTAGGGCTCTGGCTGAATCACTTCCCCTTAAATGGGAGGAGTGGACAAAATTGTCCGAGTTCTGCAGTCTGATCCCCTGAAGTGGCGGGGGTGGGGGTGGATGCAGCCCCACTGGAGAGGGGCCTTATCCCCCCACCCCTGCAGCAGTCTCCCCCAGCAGCCGGGACCCAGAGGCCAGAGCTCTGTGGGACTTCTTCAACTGCTCGTGAAATGCTTGGGCACACACAGCCCCGGCCTGCTCAGCCCCAGCAAAGGGGTCTGAGTTTGGGGGCAGAAGGGCCAGGGATGGGGGTTGGAATTTCAGAGCCACAATCCTGGCCGAGGCTGGATTCAGCTTCCCCAGGACCACATCCAACTCCTAGCAGCGTCCTGTGGGCTCCGGGCTAGTTTCCCAGCTACAGGGCATTAGCCCCATGCCAGCCGCAGAAGCCCTCCTGGCTCACCGTGATCAATACCCTGCACCTCGGGGACTGGGGGAGGTTCCAGACTGTAAGACGAAAGGCTGAAATCTCTTCCGCACAGCCGTAGGTTGAGGTCAGCATGAAGGGGCAGTATCCTCCAATGGACCCCTTTCTTCAACCATCTTTCCTTCTCTCATTTCATTTTTATTCTTTTTTGCCAGAAAGAGTTTAATTGAGTCTCCTGAGGGAGACGCAGCTCCATCTAATTCAGCTCTTAATTAACCCAGCACATCCCAAAGAGGCTGCAGAACCACTCGTAAATTAAATATGAAAAGCATTATTTATCTAGGAACAGCCTTCTAATGACTCTGACTCTGACGTTTATGGTTACTAATGAAGATGGATTTGGAGGGAGAGAAGTCAGAGAGGAGTCTACTGCCTGGCAGAGAATGAAGCCCTCGGGCCCCATGAGGGTCCTCCAGGGCATGGAGAGGGTAGTCATCACATCCAGGGGGGAGTGCCCCCCAGTCCCTGCTTCTCCAGATGTCAGAAAGGAGGATCAGGACAGGCTCAGGTGTCCAGCGGGTTGTTGGACAAGACCCTCTCCCAGCAACCGCCGGACCACTCTGGCTGCCCCGTTTTTCATTCCCAGCCCTCGTTCTGACCTTCGCCACCCTTGACTCGCCACTTAACCGCTCTGCTCCTTGCTGCTCCCTGTCTCCATCCTGTTCCTCCAGACCCCTCAGCGCTGGGCCGTTGCTGGCTAAGGCCACGCCTCCAATACGTGAGGCCCTCCCCTCCCTCCAAATGGCCACAAGTAGCCACATCAGGAGACTCTCATCTTGGCTTTCAAGGAGCAAAAGATGCCTCTTTCTCTATGCACTTGCACAGAACAAAAGAAGAAGCCAAAAGTCATCTGGAGCCTGGAGGGTCCGGAACGGGAAGCAGTTGTAATCTGATTGGTTACCATTTCTCTGCCATCACCCCGCCCACTCCATCCGTCACTGGAGGGTTTGCCTTGGGAATCATGCCTTACTCATCTTTATAAGCCAAGTCCAGTGCCCGGCATATAAGTACCACGAATGTTTACAGAACTGTTGAATTTGCAAGAGCAGAAGAGGGAAAGGAGGACAAGGAAAGCAGGTGCAACCGAAACCAAGATAAACAGGCAGGAAATGATCATAATTACTCCTGCTTTATTATGGCTTCAGTTCTTCAGGAAAGGCAGCTCTCTGTGAGTTCCCTTCCTTCTCAGGGCCTTCCCTTCTCCCTTGAGAGCCTCCACCCCACACAGCATCCACGGTCCCAGTTCAGCCCAGGAGTAGAAGTTCAACTTCCCTTTCTTGAAAAGCAACAGGAAGAAGGGCTTGAGTTTAAGGTTTGCTCTCTGTCGTGCTGTCTTCAACTTCTCTCCAAACGAGTCTATGTCTTCTTTTTGACCCTTTTGGCCTCTAGCGAAAGAGGAGTGTCTGTAATTTCTCAACTCTGCCAGGTAACAGACCTCTGTTTACTAGGTTAATCCCTTCAGGCCTTACCCAGATGATCACGTAAATGGCATCTGCTGAGCTGCTCACTCTGGGCCTGGTGTGGCACTAGACATAGTGAGGGACACCGCACAGGGGCTCTGTCCTCCCAAAGTGTCCAGTTCGGTCAAGGAAGACAAATGAGAAAGAAAAGAAGCATCTCGAAGAGCCCCACAGTTCTCCATGATGTGTGTTCGCCTTCATTGCAATGAGTCAATAAACACAACTTTGTTCAGCTCCAGGTGCCTTAGGGAGAGGGTAGTAACAGACATGGAGTTTCCAGGGAGATACGGCTAAAGCTCTCCCCACCTTGGCCCAGGACCCTGGACTCCATACTAGGACATACATCTGAAACCCCGGGGCCTCCACCCAGGGGAGGTTCCACTCAAGCAGCCTCTGCATGCCCTGCAAACCTGGAGGTTCAGCATCCTGGTACTCTGAGATAGCTAGATGAAAACAGCCTTTGCGCCTTGAAAGACCTTGTAGTACTGTTAGCCACCAACACAGCAGTAAAATGCCAAGGTGCTGATCGTGAGGTTCGTGTTTCCCCACTGAAAAGATAGACACCATCGAACTCGTGGACATCCGTTCCTTTGGAAGACCTCAAACTGAGGATTCTTATAAAACCTCAAAGCAAAGCTTACTTCAGAAAAGGCGAGCTTCTGCCTGAGGCAACAGACGAGCTGCTGCCTACAGAAGTGGATCTCTTCCACCTGAGGCCACAAAACAACATTAATTTTGATTCTGCAGTGTCATTTTCCTTTCCCTTCACCACTAATCTTGTCACTAACTATACTTTTACACTCTCTATTAACCAACTAAAAGATTTCTCCACATGACCTCCCCTATCTAAATCCTGTCATCTTTCACCCCCCTGAGGTCTTCCTCCCCTTAAGAAAAAAACAAAACTTTCTGGTGTATTTTTCTCAGCCCACAATTACTGCCAACAATCGATGACAAACACCTAATAACTGTTTCTTTAAATACTTCAGAAGGTAGATTTCCTTCTAAAAGTCCTTACTTAAGTTTCCCTCATATAATTAATCTCAAATTTAATTTTAAAAAAAAGAAAAATGGACCTTGACCCCCATGTCAAAAGTATGCTTCTGTTTAGGTCATTATAACCCTATCAGCAAAACTTAGCCCATCAGAAATGGAAACTAATATTGGAAATATTTTTGCTACAATAGTTTGTTCTCTGTAGAGACACTCCACACTGTTTTGCAGAAACTGGTTAACTCCATTCAGGAAATCTTCTAATCCTGAAAGCAAAAAAAGAAAAAAGCAAAAAAAAAAAAAAAAAAAGAACTGGCTCACTCCTGCTGGGGTAAACGACATTGCCAACATGGTCTGTGCACCACTGTGATACTGCTTTTTATGTGGACGTCAGGCTTCTGCCACCTGCCACACTCTAACTTTTCCTCTGTTTTTAGGACAAATTTTAGAGACTTTCAGATGTTTAAAATTACCACCCCTCCGGTGGATCATGTTTCCCTGAAAAGAATGTCCAGAAACTTCCAGAAAGAGGCACACACAGACGACCTGAGAGGGCTGCCAGAGGAGAGAGCAGACTTGCTGTTTGCACCTACTAGGCAAGCTGCAGTTCCCACAGAAGGGACAAGTCAGCTGGCAAAGACGGCCCAGAACTTTCCCCTGACCCTAATAGATGTCATAAATTACACAGCTTCTGCTCTGGAAGCTAAACCAACCATTTTAATGTAAATATATCAGCCAGAGTTGTCATGGATGATCACATGGCCCTTAATTTCTTCTTAAATAACCCAAAGGAATCTACACCATAGCAAACCCTTCTGGCGGCACCTATATAAACACTACAGGCTCGGGTAGAACAATCTAGAAGTAGACTAAAAGGAAAAGTCACCCGGATCTCTAGAAAAAAAAACAGTTGGATTTGGGACACATTTTCATTGCCTAGATTTGATCATTCTGGCCCCTGTCTTCAGGATCAGTTACAAGGACCAACAACAAGTTTTGTTTCTGGCCACTCCCTGCTTTGCGACAGCTGCCTGGTGTACTCGGCTCAGTCTTCAAAGCTGCTACGCGACCCTTCTCACAGCAGAAGATTAAGAAACTTACCCTGCACCACAAAGGAGCAGGGGAGACTAGCTCTTATCCAACTACAGACTACACTCTGTAAACAGCCTCCTAATCAGCAAAATGTTGGCAATAGTGAAGACCTGAAATTCACAGATGAATGCCTTGCTGTCTGACTTTGCCCTTGGCCAAAAGGGAGGACTGGTGAAGACAGAAGCAGCCCCTGACAGGTCCTGACTCGGCATTCTCGCTTAGCCCTTGGTGTTCTCCAAGCCACAACAATGACCACACACCCTCCTGTTCTGGCTGACATGAGTGACTGCTGCTTCTTTACCAGTTATGGCCTGAATCTCACTCCATTCCTCCTGCCTTCTAGGAAAGACTTATTAAGATACCAGTCATAGAATTAACACCTCTTCCTGACAGCATCCGATCCAGAGCAAAGCCCTGCTTCCTTGAATCCTCCTCCCCAAATCAGTTAAACCAGCCCAAATCCTAAAAGTCTTTTCTAATACCCTCTCGCTGAAAGTGCCCATGTTCCCCCATGAGGTGTGTTTCTCCTTTGCTGCAATAAACCAAGTTTGTTCAACTAGAGGTGTGTTTCTGGTGACCTTTGGCTGGAGGGCTCTGACGCATATATAAGCAACTCGACAAGAGACAGAAGGTGGTACATGCTATGAAACGCAGCTCCGCTCAAAGGGGAAATTGTATCAGTATGAAGAGTCCTGTACATGAAAATAGCATCTTGTAAGCATTTCTGGATATGTTGGGGCAGGAGGAGGTTTTTTGTCTTTTTTTTTTTTTTTTTCCAGAAGTAGACTAGACTGAACTAAATGAGCACAACCCAGACAGCCAGAAAAACGTGTCTTGATCAGCAAGATAATTAGGGACCCAGATATGAGGAAGAGGAAGACATTGTCAGTGTTGACATTCTTCTACTGGCCACAGAGTGAGAGGGAGCCTAGTGCAGTTCTTGGAAGGAGTTTGTGCGAGAGCAAGGCCTGGGATCTCCTGGGGGAAGGCTTGGGTCATAGGTGAGAAACACTGTGTTGAGCCTGGGGACTCAGAGAGCTCATTAAAAAGCAGGGCTGCCTCCCGCTTTCTCACCGGTCTGACCAGTCTCCTGGTACCTGTCAGCTGACACATCTTTACAAAGGACTCGCAGCCCTTCTGCCGTCTCAGTTGCTTTTCTGCCCCTTGCTGCTGCCTAAAGGGGGGACACCCCTTGCCTCACCCCATCCCACCTCCACCTCATACAGGGAGTATCTGGGAAGGAGGCTGGAGGGCTACATGCGTGCAAAGCAGCAACAAGTTTACCACCAAAAGCATGCGGGACCACAGAGGAGAGAGCACATCTGAAAAGAAAGAAAAAAACCATCCTTATGGTGAAAAAATGTTGAACACATTTTGCAGGGGGTATAATGCCCTCCACGTCAAGAGAGCGAATCAAAATCAACCAGACGAGAGCTCTCCTCTCCACAAAGAGACAAACAACTCACTGCACGCACAAGGACACGTGGGCCCTTCACCTAATTAGACTCCTCTGCTGAGCTGTCCCCCCCTAACCTTCCTTCCCAGCATTTTCTTCACCCTACGAAACACCAAATACCAACACCAGGCCAAAGGGTTTTTGCATTTCATTATAAAATGACTGACTCAGGAGCTCTTCTTTTACAAATGAGGAAACGGGGTGGGGGGGGGCTCACAATATGACGTAGGGGATGATAACTGAGAATCCAATTCAGGGTCTTTAACCCTGGATCCATTGCTTGTTTGTCTGTTTGTTTTTTCCAACAGCACGAGCTCAACTCCAGTTTCTAAAATCTGCGTCACCTAGATTGGGACAAGCTTCCCTCCTTGACGTGTTAGAGCAAGGTTGGAACACCCTGGGTGAAACGCAGGTTAAAGCCTAGGTAATCAGTCTACAGAGGGTCCAAGGCCTTTGCTATTAAGAAACATGTCAGAGGCTGCATGCAGCTGACACAGTCCTCGGTTATTATAGCCCAGGACCCAGTTGCCTTTTTTCCTTTCCTATAACATGCGTTATGGTTACATAATTACAGTAATCAAGAAACTAAAACATTGGGTGGGCCAGAGCCCTTCTCCAGGGAGTCTGAGGGTTCTGTTCATTTCTGCCTTATAGGCATTTAAAACCCTCATAATAAGTCCACCCTGGCCTGGATTTTTTTTTCCATTTTTTTTCCACAGCACTGTTTCAGGTTAATAGCCATTGACCACCTCACTTTCAGAATTTATTTTTCAAAGCTCAGTCTGACTCTGGTAGGATGCTGAGGTATCCCTTCGAAATTGTTGGCTCTTCTAGTTGTAGATAGCTGGGGGGCCACCATGTTTTTGCTCCCAGATACTTTGTCAGGAAGTATCTAACAGACCTCAGTTTGCATTTCTAGATGGTAGTTTCAAAAGCTCAGACTCATAATTTTTGTTGCTACTCCTAATACTAGACAGAGCTAAAGGGTTAGAGGGACTTTCTATTAAAGTCACCTTTTAAAGTTGAGTTTGGGACTCATTCTTGGTAGTAGAACCAAGAGGACACCTGCATAGCATTGCAAGGTGAGTGGCTTCAGCATTACCTAAGTCCTGCTTCCTGTGCCCAGCCTGAACTAGGACTCACATCCACCTAGTAGGATGGGACCTCACTCCTTTTCAGGAGCTAGAGAGGAGGCAGCCCTCAGATGCAAAATCACCAGCAGGTAGATTTAACCTTAATCATGGGCCCCGTGTATTTCCAGCAGCCATTTCTCTTCTTACCCTTGGCCGAGGCTGGTCCTTTAACTGACCCTCAGTTTTCCCCTTCTGTGTAATGAAAGAGGAGTTGGACCACACAGTCTTTAGGTTCTCCTCCAGCTCTATGACATTATGACATGGATTGAGTGGGGTGAGATGAGGCGCTCAAGAGAGGAAGAGTGGCTGGAGATCCTTTCTATCAGATTGACATCTGCCATTCAGGTCCATCCTGGCCCCGCTTCATACAGCTGCAGGCCAATCAAACCCCCATCACGTCTCACCTAGACTGCATCCCACCGCCCAGTTGAAAGTAGCTTCAGGAGCTCCCACTGTCTTCAGAACCTGAGCTATCAGGAAGGAAGACACACCCTTAAGGGTGTGGCCTCTGCCCACCTCTTTGGGCTCACAGTTTGCTGTGCTCCCTTAGATGCCATGCTCCAGGATTTGCTGCTCTCTTTCTGATTCCCGTTCTCCCCCGCTCCTCTCCCTCTCCCCTCCCCATCTCCCAGGCCACTGAATATTCCATTCAATCAACAAGAATCCCCAAGCCTGCTACTCCACCTAACTAACCCCCCTGCATTCTTCAAGATGGGTTCTGCCCTCACATCCCCTCCCTGTGAAACTTCCATCAGCACCACAGCACCATGGCCTCCTGCACCACTCCCATCCCTCCGGTGCACCCCTAGCAGAACATTCGGGAATCACGCTACTTTGTCATTCTCAGTCTCTGTGTCTGTCTCTAGATGAGACGTACTCCTTGAACACGAGGAGGCGGTTTTTTCTCCGAGCACTCTGCCTGGCACTCAATACAGACTCCGTACACGTTTGTTGAAGCAATGAATAAGGAATGAATCAATTGGCCGCCAACTTAATTGGAAAACGTGAAGAGACAGTTAAAGATTACAGAGTAGAAAGGTGCCGAACCAACGAGGCAGACAGTGTTTTCCAAGTTCACGGTCAGGCTCTGTGAACCAGAACAGGTTGTTTTGGTTTTGCTTTTGTCAGGAATTGAAAGCGTTTTGGTTTATGTGGCGAGGGTGTGGGAGCATCATCATAAAAGCAGTGCTTCGAGATTAATCTGGAGGTGGTGTCCACCACAGATTTGAAGAGGCAATCCAGACAGCGGCTGGAAGGTTAGTTATTGCACCAACCCATGTCCCAGGTAAGAAAAAAGTCATTTTTTTCGCTGACGAGGGAGTCTCAGGCACTCCAGTCCCGACCCCAGCCCCACCCCACCTTGACCTTCCATCTTCCCGTCATCTCCTCGGCTTGTCTCCCTGTCAAGGCTCCA
Organism: Orcinus orca; assembly: GCF_937001465.1. NCBI lineage: Eukaryota > Metazoa > Chordata > Mammalia > Artiodactyla > Delphinidae > Orcinus > Orcinus orca. The sequence goes on along the minus strand of NC_064566.1, from coordinate 14,460,818 downwards.
AGCAAGAGCCGGTCCAAGACGGGGAACCAGTCCTCACTCAAAGCTGGCTTGTCTGAAGTAAAATCGGCAAGTGCTTTCTTTTCTTTTCTTTTTCTTCTGTAGGCCCCTGATTAGGAGATGAGGTTCCTGGAAGAAACTTCATCCCACCTTTCCCCCAACCCCCAAGCCATTAGCCAGAGCCCCTCACGACCAAATCACATCTCCAAGCTTACACGTGGGGCCCATCCCCTTTGGGAAGGATAAAATGGGCCCAAGCTTCCCTCCTAGGACTACGTTCTGTTCAAACGTTCTCCGTTGAAGAAACTAAGCCCCGTAGAGGTCAGATGTCTTGCCCGAGGTCACGCTGTTAGTTAGCGGCCGAGACCAGACTTCAAACCGCAGTCTTCTGACTATGAGGGCTCTTCGTCTGCACTCGACCTGGGACTGGAGGAAGAGCTGGTTCCGCTGCCTGCTGCAGGGAGTACCCCATGCCCTGGCTCCCGCCCGTGTGGCCACAGTGACCGCTACCAAGTTCACCTGCCTCCAGGGATGGTAGGAGCTGAGCGCTTGTTTTCTTTGACCCCTGCTGACTCATGAAGTCCTTCATGACAGAGCAGGGCTCTTCTGGAAGGTGAACAGGAGGCTCAGAACAAAGAGAAGAATGTCATGGCCCCCTCCCCAGGTGCCCGCATGGCTGGCTAGGACCCTGGTAAGGGAAGGAGCGATCCGCCCAGGCTGTTTCTCACGGGCTCTCACTCTCCACCCCTGATGCATATGCCACTCACAGACTGTTGATTCCCAGGGGGACGGTGGGGCGGGGGGCGGTGAATAACGAGTTGTGAATTTTCTAGAGTTCCTAGCATGCTACTGAGGATAAATTCAGGTGAGGGGCAGAGGGGTTGATGTCCCAGGCAGAGCCGAAAGCTCCTCTCTGCCTCAGAGGCACAAGCAGCCGTGGGAGCCTCAGCTGTTCCGGGCTCCCTGTTCTCTTTGCCACCAATAAACAAGGACGGCCAAGATCTCTTTCCAAGTTCTATTACTAAAGTCATTCAGCAAAGGCCTGGCGGCACTCGTGCTATACCAGATGCTATGGGAGGTTCAAAGAAGTCCAACACCTCTTCAATCCCCCCTCCTCCATTCCAGCTACATCCCCTACACACTAGTATACGGGCATTTAAGATCATTTCCTAAAGTTGTCCTCAGCCCTCCCAGCATGGCCCATCCTCCACGATAATAAAAACTTAAAATTTAAAAATTTAAAAAAACTCTTCACACTTAATCTTTCTTATGTACAAGATGAAGGTCCCCAGAGCACTTTTAATCATATCCCTACTGAAATTCCTTGAGTGATTTCTCCCGAGTGGGTTTGAAGTCTGGTCTTGCTGCTAACTAGCTCTGTGACCTTAGGCAAGTCCCTTGACCTCCCGGGGGCTTAGCTCAACCTCTCTGGGCCTTCTGTAGAAAAAAGTCTAAAATAAAATCCGCAGCACGGCAGCCCAGGCCTTCCCGGAACAGGCGCCACCACCGTCTCCAGGCTGCTCTCCTGCCGCTATCTGCCCTGAGCCCACAGTTGCTGTCTGTCCATCTCTTACAGAACTTGTCCCATTCTGAGTCTCCTTAGAGTTATTTGGTTCTGGTTTGTCTCCCAGCTGATCTCCAAACTCCCTGGGGGCAGAGAATCTCTGTAGCTTCCAGAGTGCCCAGCACAAGGTGTGAAACACGGTAAGTAACTGTCAAATCGTCAATGAGATGTTGAACAAATACCCATCATTCCTTCCAGGAAGCCCCCTGCTGCCCTCCCCGAAAAGGTCTGACTGCAGATTCCAGAGTCAAGCTTCTCCAGTGCGGTCCATGGACAACTGACAGCAGAAGTACCCAGCAAGCTTGTTGTTAAAGATGCAGGTTCCCAGGCTCCACCCCACACCTATGCAATCAGAACCTCTGGGGAAGGCTCACCCCAGGGAGCCCCCCTCCGCAGACTCTACAGCGGGGCCCTCGTGCAAGAAGGGTGTTACACGTGCTCCCCGAAGCAGCCTGGGATGGAGATGGGGTGAAAGGGGTGGGGACTGCGATTCTGTGCCTGCTAACTGTCACCACAAGTCCCGAGAACTCATCTCCGTCTCCCGCGATCCAAGTCATGAAGACAGAGGCACCGCCTCCCTGCCCCATTCTGCTCCCCTCCACCACCTGGCATTTCTCCTCTTTTTGCCTCCCTCCTCCTTCCCCATCCGCCCAGCAGGGCTGGAGGCTGCTCTTGCCCTCAGCCAGCCTCTCCCTTCCTCCCCAAGGCCTCCTATCTCTTCTTCCACTGGATTTAAATTTCTTCTCCAACCCCACCCCCCAGACAAAGGAGTAACTCTCTTCCTCCTCTTTGCCCTACCCACCAGCATGCTGATGGGTTTTATAAAACCAACGTGAGCAGCATTTCCAGCCGCGCGCTTTATATCATACCTAATTAAACCTCTGCTGGTTACCCAGGCAGCCTCCCCTCCGTCGCGAGGCTTCAGACCGGCAGGGCCCCATGATACCTCTGATGCCAAGTGTCTGTGGTCGTGCGGGCACCATCACAGGACTGGGACACAAGGGCCCAGGCCAGTACAAGCACTGGGGCTGACTGGGCACATCTGGGGAAGCCACGTCCCCCATCTTAGCCTCTGAAGAACAAAGGATTTGGACCAGACCATTTCTGGGAACCCTTTGGATCTAAGGCTCTAGGATTAGAGTACTTTAATACTCTAAGACATATTAATCCTGGGCAGAGGGCTGCAGGGTGAGGGGCAAGGTCCCCCAAAGCCCAGAGAAGTCCTCTTGATGGTGCCTATCAAGTCTCAGCTTCACATTTTAGCAGCTGCTACCCTGGGGACAGGCCATAGGGCTGGAACAACCTGAGGGTATTTGCCACAAGAAGCGAGTACTCGGCCAGAGTGGGGAAATCATAGCAAACGCTCACGCAGCCTTTACTCAGAGGCAGGCAGCATTCTGAGCACTTTACATGCATTAACTCATTTAATCTCCACAACACAGCCAATAGGCAGGCACTATTATTATCCCCCTTTTACAGATGAGGTACAGGGAGGGGAAACAGTTTGCACAAGGTCACAGAGTTGGTGGTGGCAGAGCTTGGATTTGAACCCAGGGCGAGTCTCTGAATCCATGCTCTCAACCCCAGCCGTTCAACCCTATCACCTTCTCACACTCTCAGAGAAGATTCACCCCATCCTGCTACCCCATCACAGGGTAGTGGAGACATCACCTCCATGGGAGGCATCATCACGAGTGTCATGTCTTTGAGGTCGAGAATCAGATGGCCTTCCTTTGATGAGACCAAATGTTGACATATTTCGACAATGGATACCTTAGGGTCTAAGCCCTTGGCAATATTGTCCAGAAAAAAGCCCTTTGGTGTTCTCACCTTTCTTCACTCCCTCTTTCTTCCCGGCACCCTCTTCTCACCTCCGCACTACCACCCCTATCCCCAGCCCACCTGCACTGGGAGTGAAGAGCACAGGACTTCAGAGACAAAAGACCTGAGTTTGAGCCCCATTCAGTCACCTACTATGACCTCAGATCTCCTAGCCTCTTGGCTCAAGAGGCAATACAGTCGAATGACAGGCGTGTGGGCTGGAGAAAGCCACCCGAGATCACCTGTGCGTCTGTGTCACACACTTTCAAGGAAGTAGGCTTCCCTACTTGTGAAGTGGGGCTTTGCTGGGTTGGCAGGAGGGTAATGTTCGGAACCTAGCTCCGGGGTAGGCACGTGATTTGAGTGCCGGGCCATGCCAGGGGTGCTCACGCAAGCATGGCCTCACTTCGCACCATGGATGAAGCAACCTCCTCCCGAGGTGGGACTTGGTGCCCAAAGTCAAAGGGGCTCAGCCTGAGGAAGAGCTTCGTGGGCAGTGCTTGGCGGCCAGGGGCCCGCTGCCAGCTGCCGGGATTCCTCACTAAGGCCTAAATCATTCTCCACGTTTTTCTGTCACCTTCTTCCCTCGCCCTTGTGATGCCAACTCACCAGCACACGCCTGTATTACGGGAAGGCACCTCTTCAGATAAGCTGCCAGCAACAACCTGGGACACAGTCTCCAGAAAACCACGGACCCTCCCCTCTGTCAGCACCGTGCGCGTCCTACCTCTTACCTGTGTCTGCACACCTGGAAGGCCTGTTCTCATATCTCTTCAACTCAAACCCCTGCTCCTCCTTTGAGGCCCTACTGGAACCCCGCTGCTGTCTCATGGGAAGAATCCCCCCAGGTTGGAGAGAACCACCTGCTCCTGTACACGCCATGATTATCTTACGGTTCTATCCTAGGAATCTGGGGGCGTGCCTGTGACCCATCGGATTTTCTGCTTCTTTAAGAGAAACCATGCCATGCACTTTTCCTAAACCTGCTCATAATCCAGTTTGGGATCTGGACACATAGTAATCACTCAATACACGCTTGACAAATGAATGGGGAGGAACAAAAGGACAAGCACACTGACAGGCTGCGTCAGACAACACAGAAATAGCAAACGGCAAAGATTTACTTCCCTGGTGAACTTGGCCTGGGGTGTTTCTCTGCACCAAGGACTCCCGGACCCTTTCACAGTCACCTGAAGAGTACCTTACCATCGTGCCTTTTAGATATGGACCCCAAGCCTCTTGCTAAAAATGTGTATCTCCCTCCCCAGTGGAGAGCGGGCCCTTCCCTGTTGACTTGTAACCAGAATCTGCTAGAGGCAAGTGTGGGGCTTTGCTCCTTGGGAAGATTGGGAAAGAGCCTCCCATTACAGCGTGGGATGGGGTGAAGAATGTGCCCTTTGCCTAGCTGTGGTCCATCTTTTCAGCCAGAGACGAGAGTTTTGTACCTGGCTGGATCCTGGGGCAGATGGGTGATTGATAGAGCATATTAACCAATCCGCATTGAACAGAATGTGGCCAAAGAAAGACACCTCACCCAAAAGTCAGACAGGTGGCCTCCTCGCTATATTGGCTTTTGGTTTTGTTGGGTTGGGATACATTTGGGTTTTGGTGGGAGAAATAGTTGGTGCCGTAAAGACCCCCTCTCAAAAGTTTTTCCCTGGCTCCTTGCTAAAGGAAGGACAGGCCCAGGAAAGTACTAGAGACCTCAGATAAAAAAGGGTAGCTGAAGCCTTCTTGCAGTTTTGTCCAGAGCTAGCCTTGCAGGTGGGTCTCTGGATTAATGCCTACTCTCAGTTAGGTAGAAAACACTTCCCAGGCAGAAGCAAATGGAGGGAATAATTATCCACAACACAGACAAAGAATTATGCACTGAGAAACTCATTACAGTATAATTTACATTGATAAAAAACTGTAAAAACGTAATAACAGTCTGATGAAAGTCGCATGGTCAAATAATAGTGGCAACTCCTTAGGATAGATTATTATTGATAATCTGTTTGAAGAGGCTTTAATGGCATAGGGAAATGCAGATGCTGTAAAGAGAGAAAGCTTGACATACCACTATATACGAAGTATACACAGGCTTAACTGGGTAAAGCACCAGATCGGGAAAAAGAAACCAGCCCAGAGTGCTATGTTATCTCCACGCAGTGAGGTTCTGAGTTCATTCTCTTGTGTATTTTTCTGTGTGCAGTTTCCCGAGTTTCCTATAATGAGCATATATTCCTTTTGAAATGTGGGAATCATATAAAAAAGAAGCAAAGGAGAAAAGTAGGGAGGAGATGGGAAGAGAAGAAGGAAGCCGAGCAGAGGACCCATGATAAGGAAGAACGAGGGCATCTTCATGGCCCCCCTGAGATGGGGGACTAGACTGCTGCTTCGGGGGCAGGGGACATGCTGAATCACAGCAGGAGGGAGAGGGCAGCCCAGGACCTAGTCCTAGGTCTACAGCAGAGGCGAAGGAAGGGGCAACAGGAGGAGATTTGGGCCTCCACTTCGTGGGCCACCGCCTTTGTGCCCCAGCATCTCTTCTTTGTCACGTACTAGGGTGAGAATGCCATCTGTCTCCTGGAGTCAGTTCCCATCTGAGCAGAGCAGGTCCCTGAGAAGAAGCCCTGATTCTTCACACACACACACACACACACACACACACGCACGCGCGCCCCACATCTCACAGCCCTGTCGGCTCATTCTTAGTCCCCCTCCACCCCCAATCCCCAGCCTCAGGCCCAGCAGCCCAGGCCCCCTGCTGCCCAGAATAACTGGAATATTCTTCCTCCCAAGTCTCCCCCTGCAGGTCCTTCTCTCTTTTTTTTTCCCCTTTTCTCCAGGGTCTGGTTTCTTTTTTTTTTTTTTTTCCTTACCCTGGGCCCAGTTTCTCTGGGGCAGCTTCCAGCTACCCCTCTCTTTCCAGCTCCTTCTTCTAGTTCCCAGAGGGCCAGCCCGGGTCTAGTGGATCAGCTATCTTTCAGCACCACCTGCTGCCCATTCTGGCCTCCACCATTGTCCCGTTTCAATTTCTAGAGTCCTCAGGGCCTGGCTGCTTATCACGTGGTATCCATTCAGCTCCTGTCTTTGGAAAGTAGGAACTGAAGCGTCAGAGCATGCACACTTCGCCTTTCTCTCCAGCCTCTTTCTATAAAACCAGAACACGTTAGAGCTGGAAGAGACCTCCAGGCCAGCCCCCGGCTCCTGCCCCTACCCCCAATCCTGCTCCCCCAAGACCCTGGGGCAAAGACAGCAACCACAGGCCTCCTCTGGCTCCCACAGAAACCAGCCTGCTTCTCTGCACAAGATCTGAGGTCCAGGGTGCACTGGGGAGGGAGCAACTGTAATTCAGAATACCTGCACATCAGCGCCCCAGGGAGGCTGTAAACTCTCTGGGGGCAGAAGCCCATTTCTCACCAACCTTGGTGCTCTCATGGGGCCTAGCATAGGCCAAAGGCACTGCCCAGGAATTCTGACCAACCCTTGCTCCATCTTCACTGGGGTTTTCTGAGCACAGCAGCTGCCACGCCGCCAGGCACTGTGCTGCAACTCTGCAGAAGTACCACACACCGTGATTAATACCCTATCCGCTAGCGAGGAATTATAATTAGTGCAGAATAGGAAACCAGGCATTATTAGGAGGAATTAGCTATCTGTTTTCATTTCCTGCTCTGCTCCCCTGCCCCACCTCCCGCATCACCCAGTTCCAGCCAGGTCATAGGTGGAGGAGAGGAAGAGCTCGGCCACAACTTCCTTCCTTCCATCCATGTGTGGTAACACCTATGTGCCAGGCTTGAATTAGGTGATAGAAAGACGAGGATCGCCACAGTTCCTGTTCTCAGGGAGCTTCTAATCCAGTGGGAAGCGCGCTTCTCAGGCTGTTGCAGGGATGGGAATAAACAGAAGCTACAGCGGCAGTCCAGGAGAGGAAGTGCTTCCAGAGTCAGGGAAGGCTTCCAGAGGATGTAGCATTTGAGCCGGACCTGGAAGGACGGACAGCAGTGTTCAAGGTAACAAGCGGGGAGAAGGCGTTCCAGAAGCAGCTCCCGCGTACAAGAGAAATGGCCAAAGAGCACATGGTGTAAAAATGGGAACAAGCAGTGAGAGGGCTGAGCAGGGAGCCAGAGCAGACAAGGCTGTTGGCTGTTATCCTCCAGGGACACGGATGGGGACGCGGGGCGGGGGGGACGAAAAAGAAGGTTAAGTAAGGCCCTGAGCTGAGTAAGACTCCAGGCCGGCCTCAGGAGGTGAGCCCCAGTAGCAGAGGTCTTGGGATCAGTAAAGATGAAGACAAGTCCAAGAGCATGGTCTTGGGGGGAGGGGTGTGCCAGAAGTGGCAGCCGGCACAGCACTGGCTTCTCCTATTACACTCCCTTCCCTGGAGGCTTGAGGGCACCCACCAGGGTTCTGTCCAAGGGAGCAAAGAAGAAAAGTAGAGTCAGAAATGCTGGGAGGTCGTAATTACACTGTGAATTCCAGGAGAGCAGAGGCGGCAGACTCAGGATCACTCGACAGATATTTAATGATCAGGTGGTGACTGCTCGAATAAACAAATTCTGGCAGCAGTGTGGAGAATGGTTTGCAGCAGATGGAGACTAGAGGAAGGAAGACCACCAAGGAAGCTATTGCAATGCACCTGGTGGCGGATGAGTCAAAAGTGACGAGGCTCAAGTAGGGATCCCTGGCCCCGAACAGGGAGAGGATGCCTGGGTCATCCCTGGGGAGGACAGGATTTGGGAAAGAATCTGAAGAAAGGACGAGCAGCGAAGTCCCACAAAACTGATCAATCAGCCCCCAGATGTCCAGATTCCTCATCCCCTGCTGCTTTGTCTCATGAAAGTACGAACAGGAGAATTGCTCCCCCAGGGCCTCCATAAATGCATTCTCCTTCTGGGGGAGAACACAGCCTCGAAGTCTCTAACCCTAATTACAGAAGGTTAAGGTAGGAGCGTAATCCAGCAGGCTAGCTTCAGGCAGCTGGACTCAAATGGAGAAGCAGCATCCTGAGAACAAGGAGGTGTGTGAGGCGCCTAGGAGACAGCAGCGGGGCCCGAAAACTCACGGTTGACGGGGCGGATGTCCCTCAAGCCTGTAGGCATAACAACTAGTTGCAGTAGCTGCTGTGGGAGACTCCACTGTCTCGGTAGCCAGAAGAGGTCAGGCCTGCCCTACCTGACCAATCTCTCCGGATCCAAACAGCCTCCTCCCAGCTTGGAGGACCATCATAGCCCCAGGGACTCAGGACTGTGAGGTCCTCCTCATTGCTGACGTCTTCCCCTTCAGATCAGATGCAAGCCCTGCCTCTAAGGATTCCTGATGACGAGACCCCATGGAATTCCCACCCCAGGACGTCCAGCCTTCAGCACAGGCCTTGGAGTCAGTTGTGGTCTCTCGTAACTAGTCTTTCTCCAGTCTCAGCAGCAACTTAGTCCATTTGAGTGAAGCTTGATGCACTCACAGCTCCAGTGCTCAGCATCTGGGACCTTATTTCACCAGAAATAAGGTGAAATAAAGCAGATGTCTAGTTCTAGCCCTTCAAGCTAAGTATTATCCCCATTTTTCAAATGAAGAAGCAGGCTCAGAGAAGTGAAATGACTCTGTCCAGTAGCGCACAGCGGCACTCAGGGCTCAAACCCAGATCTCATTAACCCCAACATCGACACCAGATGCTTCTGTCCGGTCCTGTCTACCTTAGTTGAAACCTAAGGAGCAACGATAGCACAGATTCTACTCTGGATGAAAACTATATGGTCAATCTGGAATTGGGCCACCAAAAAGAAAATTAACTTTTTTTTGAGTAGCTACCACATGCCAAAATGTTGAGCTAGCCATTCAGTACACTTTGTTTCATTGTGAACTTCTCTGTCCAGCCTCTGAGTTCAGCCCATTTTGGACCCAGATCCCTCCTCCTCCTTTCTTCTCCTCCAGATTCATGAAAGTCTGTTTTCTCAGATCCGCTCTGTTCCTCCAACCAGACCAACCTGGAGCCATCCCTGAGGACCACCTCCCCACCCGCACTTCCGACTGCACCTCCAGCCACGAAGAGCAAAGTGCATCGGCTCCCTCAGCGGCATCTGCTCCAGGCCCAAGCTGAGCTACACAGTGAAGCCCAGCCGGACACTGATCTCCTCTTACAGTGGTATTCCTGCAAGAGATCCTGGTTTGCTCTCCTGTCTGTAATTCTCTCTTACAAACTAACTCTATTACCCTGGCGATGGAGAGAAAGACCATCACCCAACGGCATGAGTCAGACTGAAATCAGAAATGCACAAACCCGAAAGAAAGGAACAAAAGTAATTTATAAAGGGAGGGACCCAAAGAAAGAAGGCAAGAGGGTTAACTGGTCCAGAATTCCCCCCAAACCCCTATCCTCCAGACCCCTTCCCCAGGACCTGCTGAGCCAACTGACTACAAAACAACCTTTCCTAAAGAAAGCTGGCTCCCAACTAAAAACCCCAAGCAAGTCAGCTCCTTCGGAGAATGAATGACTTGGCTTGGCAGCCAGAAAGAGGCACCACCCCCAAAATGCTGCTGTGTAAACTGGAGCAGCTCATGTGGGTCAAGTGAGCCTTCAATTCCTCATTCATACACTCAAAATAATAAGCTGAGCCCTGCCTACCTTACAGGATTATTCTGAGGACCCAGTGAGATCTTGGATACAAACATCCTTTGGGTATTGGGAGAGGAAGATGGGAAGGAGGAAAGCAGTAGGATATGGAAATCATTAGGGGATATATTTGAGGTCAAGCAAGGCCACGTGGTGCCCCTCCAATCTGGCCAGGTAGTATTCATTCTGAAAATGCATAGGGTACTGGCTGTACCTTAGGGCAGAAGCACCAGTGTGGGGAAGTGGAGTTCCAAACTGCATGGTCGGGTTACATGCAAACAAGGCTCACCCGCTCCTCAACACGACTAGAAGAATAAGTAGTAGGACTTGAAGGAGGATGAGCTCTGAAGACAGAAGGACGTAGAGTCCTAGCTAGGCCGCCTACTTCGCTTTTTGACTTCTCTGAGCCACTATTTCCTCGTGTGCACAATGGGAATAAGACACCTAAGTTATAGGACTGTTGCAAATTTGTAAGGATTGTGTTAAATAACTTATGTAAAGCCCCTGGCGTACATGGTACTTGTTTGTATTATTAATAATAATAATCCCCCCTTTGCTACCGCCTCATCCCTGAAGGTGAGGAGGCAGCACTGAATGGCTAATAATAAGAAATGCACAGTCCACCTTACAGCAGGCAGCCAGTGGGCCCTGAGCAAGCTCACTAAGCATGAGATGGAGCAAGAATATTTATATGTCTACTTGAATGCTAATGAGTAATGAGGCTCTAACTGGGAAAGAAGGGATATCTGTGGGGTTCCCATACTGGGGGTGGGGGTGAAGGGTCAGAAAAGCAGGTGGAGAGAGGAAGGGCAGATGCTGGGAGGCTAATGCTCAGACCCAAAGAGCCAAAGGCTTCTTTCCTTTGCTTTTTTTTTCAATTTATTTTATTTATTTATTTTGGGCTGCATTGGGTCTTCGTTGCTGCGCTCGGGCTTCCTCTAGTTGCGGCGAGCGGGGCTGCTCTACATTGCGGTGCGCGGGCTTCTCATTGCAGTGGCTTCTCTTATTGCACAGCACGGGCTCTAGGCACGCGGGCTTCAGTAGTTGTGTCACGCGGGCTCAGTAGTTGTGGTGCACGGGCTTTGTTGCCCCGCGGCATGCGGGATCTTCCCGGACCAGGGCTCGAACCCGTGTCCGCTGCATTGGCAGGAGGAATCTTACCACTGCGCCACCAAGGAAGCCCCAAGCCAAAGGCTTCTACCGGGTAGTGTCCGGACCAGCAAGCTCCATGAGCCCACTGAGCACGCCTTTCCAGCCCAGGACTAAATGCCCAACAAACGCAAGCTTGGCCATTTCCAAAACTGGAAACTGGAAATCCTGGGTTCCCAGGTTTGGAAGGGTGAGAAGAGTTGGCTTCAGTAATCCTAAGAGACGGTCACCATGATCTGTGGCATCCATCCCAACGGGACAGCTAGGAAGTAGCAGCAATAACCTCAACAGAGAACTGGCTTTAGCCATCCCTGGAAGAGGCTTTCAAGGCAGAACTTGACAATGAAAGAAAGCGAAGAAGGAAAGGAAGAGGGAAAATGCTGGTATGGATTGACTCACGGTTTTAGCAGATAGGAAAGCCTGAAGAAAGAGGGATAGTAAAAGGGAACATGCGGTAATGTCAGAGCAGAGGGTAGATGTATTCCTGACTGTGTACATAAAGGCAGACAGGAAAGCAAGGGAAATAACCAGCTTTATGCTGGTCACTCTACAAGGATAGTTATAGGTATTATCTCATCTAATCCTCACACCATCCTTGTCAGGGCAGTAACTTTTATCCCCGTCTCACCTTTTCACAGATGAGGATCCTGAGATTTGAGGCATTGCCTAATTTATTAACTTTTCTTTTTGATTCTCTAACTTTTAAACAAAGCAACAACAACGTATGTTTTGATGTTTAGGTATCCTGACACATGGTAAAGAAAACTTCCATGGCTATATGATCCAATGTAACAGTTTTTGCCTGCTATTCCAAATACTGGTTCTCTTTTCTTCAGCCCTTCTCTTTTATCTACGAATTTCCCACTTCTTATTTGTTAAAAAGACATATTCTTATCAAAATGCTTAAATGCAAAAGCAGACATCACATAACCCTTTTTCTCAAAACGACACAAGCAAGCGTTTTTAAAGGAAAAACGCCTAAGTTACAAAATTCAGTACCTTTCTCAAGACTCCTAGACTTTTCATCAGCTCACTCTGAATTTTCATCTGGAGACAGAATCAGGCGCTACTGCCTTAACCTTGGCCTTCACAGAGCCACATGCCCCCCTCCTCCAAACTCCTTCCCTCTCAGTGGCAGTCATTCTCTCTCTCTCTCTCTCTCTCTCTCTCTCTGCCACCATTTAGTTCCCCCTGCTGAGGCTGTTCCAGTCAATCAGAGGGAAAGCCTTAGTTTGCCCTTAAACCTCCCTAAGTTCAGAGGGCCTGCATTCTTTCCCCTCACACAGCAGAAGACAGCAACATGGGTATAGAACAGTCTGTACACGACCCTCCAACCACAAAGGTTCATCTTCCAAGTTGCCTCTATTTGGCTGTTTAGAGAGAATCCCTCTCCTGACTCACTATTTGCCTGTATCGTGGAGCTATACCAGGCGGTGCCTCCCCAACCCAAATTAACCTCCACGCGCTCAAATGTTATCCCAGGAAGACAGACTTTAATACCTCCGTGTCCAAAACATTTTCCTGGATCTTCCCACTGAAGACCCTCTCTTCCTCTGAATTACTGCACATTAGCAGAAGCTCTTAGCACTTTTGCCTTGCGGTGCAGTCAGCAGTTGTCTTGCTTTATTCTCAGACTATAAGCTCCTTGAGGGCAGGACCCAAATCTACTCTGGAGGAACTTCAGCAGCCCTCTGCAGGTTCAGTCTTAAAAGGACCAGCCTTACATTTTTTTTCAGATCTCCCATATTCAAGGCTGAGCATCCCCCTAAGAGGGGCCCTTCCCTGGGAGTGAACCCCATGAAGATAAGGATTTGGGGTCTTATTCACAGATCTCCCCAGCAGCTGGAAGAACCCCTCCTTCAGAGCGGGTTCACAGCAACTAGGTGTTTCACAAGTAATGTCTCTAGGTTGGATTTTCCTAGGATAATTCATTACCCTCAGCTTCTTCTGTATCAGTGCTTATCCTCCAGGATCTCAGCTGCCCCTTTGACTAGGATCAGGTTTCTGATAAGAAGGCTTTTCTCACTGACTAGAATAGCCAGCCCCTTTTTATCTGCTCTTCCACTTCTTTATTTAGAACTAGAGGTGATGTTATTTGCATGAAATACCTGTCTACTTCTCTGATAGCCTGTTACTACCAGCAACGATGCCATCAGACATGGGGGATACATAGATTTCTTTAGAATGATTTTATTAAAGGTTCTAGATCCCTTATGTGAGATAACATGTGAAAACATTGCTTAACACGTAAAGGACACTTGGTAAATGCTTGCTCTCCTTCCTTCCTCCTACAGAACACGTAAAATAAAATTTAAACAAAGTTTTCAATGGCGATTTAAGTTCTTTCCCATCTGTGCACGTGCAGGGATGTCTGATTGTAGAGGGCTTCCTGTGAAGGTGAGGATACACGTACGAACACACATGGGTAAAGTGACGTGTGTAAGTGAAGAAGTCGCCGTTGCTGAGGTGAAATTATAGGTTCTCAGAGAAGTTTTGCTCTGAAGTAAGACAGACAGGAGGTTATTCCAGTAGAGAGTAATCTCCAGTAGAGATTATTCGTCTAATGTGTGAAGTCAGGAGCCACCCCGAAGAGGCACGAGTGAGTTACGTTGCCCAGTAAACACACAGCACCAGTCAGTATCATTCATTTGTGCTACCAAGACATTTTAAGCCCTATGCTCTTTACAGCAACACTGATGATATGGATTTTTAACTTTTTTCCCTATATTCTTCACCTCCTATCAAACCAGACCCCAAAACAGACTCTAAACGATGCTTAATTTCTGACTTTTCTGCATCCTTAGACTGCTATGATATGATTAACAGGAAAAGCATCAGAGCAAAAAGTAAGAGTCCAGGGAGGCTAGTAACAACTTTGCCTGTTCAGCGGATGAGTGTGGGTCAGTTCTTAGCTAGCCTTTTCAGTTAATGAGTGTGAGTTAATTCCACCTGAGAAGGAGCAATGGTGGTCACCTTAAGACTTTGTTACTGAGAAAATACAGATATTGTGTAACCATGAGTTGTGAAGGGAGCGGACAACAGGACCACTACAAAGGCATTGTTTGCACGTGCATCGCCATTGCAATCAACAGTCACTCACTCAACATGCTCAGATGTTCAGTGCATTCAACCAGCTATTGTCTGAGCACTTACTATATGCCAGATGCTGGGATACAATGGAATATATGAAAGACAATGTTCCTGCTCTCACAGAGCCTACATGTCAGTGGGGAAATGGACAGTAATCAAGAGAATAAATAAGATAATTTCAGATAGTGATGTGTGCTTTGAAGACAACACGGGAGACTGTGGCACAGAGCACTGCAGCAGAGGCGGTACTGGGTAGAGGACCTGCGGAGAGCCTCTCTGAAGAGGCAACATGTGAATACTGAGAAAGGTCCAGGCCAAAGATCAGAGGAGAGAACGTTCCAGACAGAAGAAACAGTTAGGCAAAGATCCTGAGGGAACAATATGCTTGGAGTATTTGAGGGCTAGAGCTGGCTGGAGCAGAGCCTGCAGGTAGAATGGTGAAGCCAGAGAGATAGGCTGGGACGAGTGCACACCACATCTTTTAGGCCGTGTTCAGTTTGGATTTTATTTCACACCCAAAGGACGGCCAGAGAAGGGTTTTAAGCAAAGCAGAATTGGATTTACATTTTTAAAAGATCACTCAGTTATTGTATAAAGGGTAGACCCAGGGAAGCTCCAGCAGAAGCGGTCAGGAGGCTCTCCAGATCCATCAGTCATGCACGCTAGCGGTGATGGTGCCCTTGCTGACAGTGCTAACAATAGAGCTAAAAAAAGGAGTAGACAAGCCAAGGATGTATTTCAGAGGTAGCATTAATAGGACTGGATGATGAATTCGCTGCAGAGATGTAAAAAGTGCAGACAAATGACGTGTGAACCCAGTTTGGGGGCTCTGAACATATGTAGATCCCATTAGTAATATGGGGGGAGACTGCACTTGGAACAATTTGAGGGCTGAATTAGGACAGAAGATCAAGGGTTCTGTTTTAAGATATGATGTATATGTATAACATGCCTGTTAGACACCCAAGGGGTTAAAAGTTCAATCCGGACCTCATGGGAGGGTCTGCAGCTAAAGATCTAATTTGGGGAATCAGTGGCATGTGATGTTAAATCATGAGTCTGGCTGAGATTAGAGGGGTACATTTTTTTTTTTAAATTAGCCCTGCAGAAGCCACTGAGAAGGACTCGTGAGGCAGAAAGAAAACCAGAAGAGGGAAGTGTCAACCCAGCTGAGGAGGAAGAGGCGTGAACCCATGTTTAATGACCATCCAACTCTCAGCACCATCGGTGCTGGTCCTGGGCCAGGCACTGGGATCACGGTGATGAATAAAACACTGCCCTACCCTCAAAGAACTGACAGTCTAGTGGAATTATGGGCGACACCCAGAGAATGGGAAATTTAAATTTTGTCTCTTGGCGATACAGCTTCTGATTCGAAGCAGGACAAAGCAGAACATATCCCAAGTGAGAAAGATGTCAAACCTACAAGACAGTAACAGGTGGAGTCCTTCTGTTTTACGTACAGATCAGCAGATCTTTAAACATAGGCTGTGGCACAACCTACCAGTTATTGAACTTGTACTCTATTCAACTTCTAAGAGGCTTCAAGTCTTGCAAGTAAGGCTTGCAAGAAAGGGACTGTCAGCTGCCCGGTAGCATTTAGTGTCCCCAGAGAAACAGTGTGAAAGTTGAGAGTACAGAGAGAAGGGGATCCATCACCCTGAATGTTCCCCTGTTATCCCTCGATACAAGTGCACAAGGTAAACCCTGTTAGAATAATGACATGAACAGCTCTGCAGACACATGGTAATCCCTAAGCAGCAATCCTTGAAGTTCACTGGGCTTAGATCAAGGGAGTCATTACTGAATTTTCTGAATAATAGAAATGGAGTGGGGTGGGATTTGCAAAATGGGTTTTGGATATACTTCTGACATAATGTAGAGACCGTCACCCTTCAGCCATCCCCTCTATCCTACCTCTCCTCATCCTCTGCCCCTGGGCTCCTGCAGAAGCCACACCAGTCATCACAACACAGGGGACCCTAAAGATCTAAAGAAACAACCCAGCTTTGCACACTAACGCTGCCTCTGGCAAAGCAGCTTACATAAAAGGCTTGTACTAGATTATGGACACGTGTCGGGCTAGAGTGTCATGAGGTTCTCTGGATCAAAAAGTAGCATCTCAAACGAGGGAAAGATGCAACAACAAAAGAATTGGTGAAACTCCCCTCCTTCATAAATGAACTTAGCTTAACCATCTGAATGGCCAAAAAAATTTAAAAATTAAAAAATAAAAGTAGCATCTCACCATGGTAGAAGTGAGGTAATCATTCGACCAACAGCAAGCAAGGGAGGTGGAATGCTCATCGGCGACATTTTCCCTACTGTAGCCATGTTGGATTTGTTAGCCAGAAAGACAACACAGTGCTAATCAAGAACTGGGAGAGTAGAGCTAAGGGCGTACACATCAAGGACCAGAAGAGCAGAGAAGACAAGTAGAAGGACGTGAGGACAACCGTGGCATTTTAAACATTCTTGCACCCGTATTTCTTTCAGATATTAATCTGTGTTGTGGCCTTTTGTATTTCTCCCTCTCCCTCAAATTTCAACGTGGTAACCTCAGGCTTTTAAATTCTCACCTCAGAGACACTGTCATGGCAGAAAGCTTTAGCAAAATGAACTCATAGCTGTTGGGGAAAAGCCCAAAGCCATCCAGTCACATGCTGGAGGTAGAGGAGGAGGGTACCTGTGAGAAGCAAGGAAGTGAGGAGGAAGATTTCCCAAGTCTAAAAAGCAAATAGGGACCAGACCCTGCTGCCTAGCAAGATCCTAGGAAAGTGGCAAAAGCCAAGAAAGGAACAAGAGATCTTATTCCCTGTCCTTCCCGAGCGTGAAATGGAGGAAAAGCCACTGGTCCTGACTTGCACAGACTTGTGACTGTTGAGTCAAAATGCCTTGGCCCTCTGTAACCTTGAAACCATTCAGTAGCAGGGAGCTGCAAGAATGACTGTGGTTAGGGGCTTCCCTGGTGGCGCAGTGGTTGAGAGTCCGCCTGCCGATGCAGGGGACACGGGTTCGTGCCCCGGTCTGGGAGGTCCCCACGTGCCACGGAGCAGCTGGGCCCGTGAGCCACGGCCGCTGAGCCTGCGCGTCCGGGGCCTGTGCTCCGCAACGGGAGAGGCCACAACAGTGAGAGGCCTGCGTACCGCAAAAAAAAAAAAAAAAGAATGACTGTGGTTGGAGTTCAAAAGTAAACTCATGGATGTAACCTATTACCACCTGACATAAGCAACTAGTTAGAGGCATCATGAATAGAAAACACTCTTGCTGGACTTTTTAAACCTGTCATAATCTCGACTAAATGCCTCAATGCTTTCATATGCCATCTACTTATGGTAGAGCAAGCTAACGAATTAACTATGCCAGGATTTGGGGAGATGGGGGGACTTCCCTTCATATCCCTTCCTAGGAATCTAGGAGGGAAAAGGAATAAATACTAAAGTACGCCAATGGACAGCAGACTTCTCTCTTCTCAACCCTCCAGGTAGCTGTTCCTGACCCCTACCATACAACCTACAAGTGCTTTTTCTCTCATCTAAATTCTGATTGGCTGCTTTCGGCTAAACTTCCCTGGGCAGTCACCCTTGGGTGGAATCATTGCACCCTAGGATTTGCAAAATACATATTGCAAACTTGATTTTATCATTTCCTAAGTCAAGCTCCAATGAACAGATTCACACTTGCCAAGTTCCTAAGAAACAGATTTTAAAGCTCAACTGCTCCTTAATTCCTTTGCAATAAGCAATGTACCAGCCCACGTTCTCTACATAGGACATGTCCTCCTCGGAAAGGCAGTACAATGAAGAGACCAGAATAGAATATTGCTTGCTCAACACAGAATCAGAAAAGCGTAAGTACTGTCTTGCTCAAAGGATATTAGCATCGATATATATATGTATATTTATATATAGCTTCGTGTCATCCTCCCCTAATCTAGGATAACTGTCAAGATAAAACTATCTCATCATAGGTTCACCGATAACAAGTCATGCTATATTAATCAAATTTCCTACTTTGATAGGGGGAAGAAGGTTAAGAACAGGTGGAAACAATAGACGCATTTTATTTTATACCTTGACCAGGAAAGTGTTTGACAAAGTGTCTCATAATATTTGCACCAACCAGGCAGAGATATGTGTACAGGATGACAGGGCAAACCAGGTGAACTGTCACTGTGTGATTAACCACAGTCGTACTCTTCTTGGTTCCATCCCGCTCAACATTTTTTTAAATTAAGGCAACAAAGACATAAACATAGCGTCCCTCGATATATGCTAATGTCACAAAACAGAGAGGTATAGCTGATATTGCCTTACTGAATTAAGACTCAGAACTATCTCAACAGATAGGACATTAATCTAAAAAGATGAAATTTACTACATCTAGTTGGTAAATCCTACACTTAAAAGAAATCAACTGCACTGAGTGTAAAATGGAGAACCTGGCTTAATAGCCGTTCAAATTTCCAGAAAAATGGGAGGAAAAAAAAACCCCACAGAGATCAGGGGTTTTATTGTCTACAATCTCCTCAGGCTGCATGAATTGAATATCCAGGTAATGATTTCACTACACACACTGTGCCCAGCTAGGTACCACTGTTAATATATTTAAGAGGGATATTAATGAGCTAGAGCAAGTCCAGAGAAGGGTAAGCAGAATTGTGAAAGGACTTAAAAAATATATTCTATGAAGAATGACTGGGGAGGTGGGGGAGGGGAAAGAATGATTGAAGGAGCCAATAAGGTTCATAATAATGAGTGGGGACATTTGTTTGCTTCCTTCAACATACGTACATGGATGAGAGATTTGGGCCTTTTACAGGGTACTGAAGGCTGAACTAGAACCAGTGGGGCCCAGTTATAAGGATGGCAGATTTCACTTCAATAAAAATAACTTTTAAAAAGAATCACAGCTATCCTGCAGTAAAATCAACTACCCTGTGAAGTGGGGAGCTCCCCATTACAAGACTCTTCAGAACAGGTTGAATGGCTATCTGTTACGACCTGCTCCCTACCAGTGAGCACACCAGTCCCCCATCTGCAACTCAGAGACCAAGGGGCCAGATATGTGACAAAACTCTAAAGAACCATCCAGAGGAATTGGACCACATCAAAGTGCTCGTGGTCCTGCTCTGACCCAGGAACCTGGTCCTAGCATCTGGGCCTCTGGCACTCTTCCTGACGAGCATTGTTGGCCATTTCCTCCAACAATGGTTTCAGTAGATGAAGCTGTTCTTTTACCGCCTGGTCCTCAAAAGCAAGCTGGCATCTTGCCTTTCATTCTGTCCACTATTTCTTAAACTCGAGTCTTATCTATGAACCTCAGTCTCTATAGATAGGTCTCAAGAGCACCCCCAAGGAAGGTTATCAAAACCCCAAGGCGTGAAACAGCTGCCAGCCTGCATCAACGCCTACCGCCCACTGCCAGGAGACCTGATGCCAGGCCGGCCATCAATTTTAAAGCAACTAACAAAACTCCCTGCCATCAGCTCCTGATGAGCTGGACTTTGTTACCTCCTATATATCAGGCCCTGAGGATCCAAAAATAAACAGTCCTTGCCCCCCAAACCCCCCATTCTGGTAGGGAAGTCATCACCTTAGCACACTGGTTACGCCACTAAGAGGGCATATGAATGAAAAATTAGAATACACAGTATTCTCTGAAATATAGAGAAGTAAAGGACAGTAGTGCCCCCTTATCCACGGTTTCACTTTCTGAGGTTCAGTTACTTGTGGTCAACCACAGTTCGAAAATATTACATGGAAAATTCCAGAAATAAACATTTCATAAGTTTTAAATTGTAAGTTGTTCTGAGCAGCATGATGAAATCCCATGCCGTCCACTCCCTCCCGCCCTGGACGTGAATCATCTCTTTGTCCAAGGTATCCGCACTGTATACGCTACCCGCCTAGTTAGTACAGGAAAAAACACAGTATACATAGGGTTTGGTACTGTCCAGTTTCAGGCATCCACCGAGGGTCTTGGAATGTATCCCTCACAGACAAAGGAGGACTACTGTAATCAAAAATTCCTTCCTGGGCTTCCCTGGTGGCGCAGTGATTGAGGGTCCGCCTGTCAATGCAGGGGACGCAGGTTCGTGCCCCGGTCCGGGAGGATCCCACATGCCGCGAAGTGGCTGGGCCCGTGAGCCATGGCCGCTGAGCCTGCGTGTCCGGAGCCTGTGCGGTGAGAGGCCCGCGTACCGCAAAAAAAAAAAAAAAATTCCTTCCTGATGTGGCAGTGGGGAAGGTTCTCAGGAAAGACTTCAGTGGACACGGCACTTGAGCTAGGTTTTGAGCGATGAGTAGGATTTTGCCCCCTGGAAAATGTGAAAGAGAGGAAGGCATTGCATTCTCTGATGATGAAAGAGCATTAAAAACAACACTGAGGCATGAAACTCGCCGGCATACTCAGGAAATCAGGGCTACCTAGTCCAGCGTCATTAGAGCAACAGTGGCTGCTGCTGGCACCGCTATCATCTACCCAGCCTCTAGGAGTCTGTTTGTCTCCAGGTATAAGCCATTCAAGTTAGCCTATCCTGCTGTCAGAGCAAAGGCAACACAGCAGAGAAGTAGATTGGATCAAGATTCCTCAGTACCAGTGTTGGCCGGTCTGCTCCCCAAAACGAATCATGAGACCACTGTTTGTTCTGAGATTATATCCTTCCTACTTTTTGGAGTAAAAGACCCTTTCTTTTGTAAAATGATGGTGACTGTAGATCAGGTTTAGATATTTAATATTATGACCTAAAAAACCATTAGTCCCCCAAATTTTAGAGGGGAAATTTTGCTTTTTGTGAATCCGTGTCTGGGAACCACTAGGAGAGAAGACCTTTGAGGTACCTTCCAACACATCATTTCCAAGAACTGGGAACTTAATTCTACACTCCTAGCCCCTCCATGAGTCCTCTTCTCCGTGGGTCAGATTAGAGGGGTCTCTTGATCAATTCCCCTTTTCCTGCAGTCATGACTATATTGCCTCACAGCAACATGCTGCATCTCCCAGATGACAGATTGCTGGGGAGTAACATTGAGACTGTTGAGTTTCTGATGAACTTGAGTGGTCTCTTAATGACATTTACAACATGTAACAGATCAGCTCTTAGCAAAGAGATTGATCTGAACAGATGTTACAGATGGCAAATCTCATCTATTGCCCATGAGAGTGCTAGTTATCTTTCACTGAGGTAATAACTCTTCTCTGTTGCACCTCTATTTTAAAGTCCACCATTACATACCCCCTGGCTTTAGAGCTTTGACCCCCAAATCTCACACCACCTGGGGAGTCATCCTCTCCCTCTGCCTCCCAAGTCCTAAGGAATGATAGTTTCTGACTATGCTGTGTTCTCTAGTGAGGGGTCAGGGATCCTGCTTTCCAGAACTACAACCTAATGGAAAGACTCAAGACTTAAGGACTTGGAGGAAGAAGTATGCACAGGTTCGAAGGTGACACAGCCCTTGAGCTAGGCTACCTCATCTCTACCACCCTTCACTTTTCTTCTCTCTTCCGCCTCCTTTTACCCTCTCCCTTTTCCGTATGCATTCTGTCCCCAGTCCCAATAGTGGTTATTTGGGATATACTCTGCTTCTCTCCTTTGGATTTCCAAATTCAGACCATCTCCTGCTCTATCCTCCACCTTTATGGTCCCTTGCTCCACTAGAGCTAATTTTGTGTATTTACCCACATGGAAATTCCACAAACTATTTAGTTCAATTCTGTAAATACCTATTTATTGAATTCTTATAATATGCTAGACATTCAGGATACAGAGATAAGAAGAGCCTCTTCTCTGCCCTCAGGGAGCTCCAGGAAACAAGGGAATAAGCTGTCTTCTACCTGGCTCTGACTCTAAAATTCTCTCCATTTTCTATTCCTTTTCTCACACACAAACCTGACTCCCATGTGTAATTAACAAGATGAGTAATGGATTTTCACCAAGATGGTGCCTCTTGCAAGCTTGGAAAGTTTAGCAAAAGAGGCTTTGCATACTTCCAATTGTTTTTGTTTTTCCCTTTGCACCTTTAAAAAGCCCTGAAAACCTGATAAGTGTAGCTCTGAATCATCAGAATCCTTTTGAGGGGTGGCTGACGTAGGAGGGAAAACTTGGAGGACTTGACAGACAGGTAGGTGTAGTCTTTTCTGGGTCTCTGCCTTTCAGTTACTATCTGGTTTTCTCTTTCTGGGTCTCTCCTTCATCTCACATGATTCTTTTTCCCCCTCAGGATGGAAACAAACCACAGAAAGCTATTAAAGTCATGGGCAAGGGAGAGAGGACGCCTGCTACCACGCAGCCACAAGAGCGGCCTGGAGGCAGCAGGAAGAGCCACCCCAACGATATTATGCTTCATCTGGAGACCCTGCTTCTGAATCTGCGCGTTTCAGAAGAGGCTCTTCCCGTTCACCAGAAACTCTCCAGGTACCACCTCTGGAGGAATAACCCAGGCCCACCCATGTCACTCAACCTGCCGTAAGGCCCTCACCCATGACCTCACTTCACCAATGCAAGGGCCTATCACGTCCTAGATGCTCACCTTAGATTCTGGCCTACCAAAGGAAAGCACTAACCATTCTTCCTCCCAATTGCCCACTGACATATTTATTATTTTTCACCAATATAGTTACTAGATACAAAGTCAAGGAGAATTAGATCCACGCTCCAAAACTCTTCTATCCAGACCAAAAAAAACCACCTCTGCCTTTTGCCGCCTTCTGCATTTGTTTTGCTAAACCCCAGAGTTCTTCTAACATCACTAATCTGAAGAGAGGACTAGAGATGGAATGGGATGGCAAAGAGATTAGGAAGGATCTAGAAAAGGAGGGATGGCTGTGCCTACCTTCTCTCAGAACTGAGATAAAGGGAACACACTATACCTGGGCACTGTTCAGAGGCAACTCCCTTGTGATTAGGTCAACCATTTCCCCAGACATGGCATCCAGACATTTCTATCAGAGTTGAAGTATAGTGGAGAAACCCCAGAAAGAATGAGTTTCAAGTGGAGAGGGGGAAGCCTAACTCTCTTCCTCCTCTCACCTCCCATTCCTTCTCTTCCCCTCTCCAGTCCCAGACATCTCCCCCTACACTGCTGCAGTTTGGTCAGGGCTGGCTCAGAGGGGGTCTGACTGTTCCCTTTCTTCTTTTCATTTGACTCCTAACCCCAGTCCTCCTCACACTCAAGCCCTCTGCCTTTCACAACCCTGTCTTCCGGGCTGCCCACCAAAAATGCACGCTTTATCCTTGCTATGTTAGACCCCAAGAAGAAAGGCAGCTGGCAGGGGTTAGAGCTCCTTACACTCCACTGCCCCTTCCACACTCCCCAAGCAGACTGAGAACAAGGAGTAGTGAATCCTGACCAGGTTCAGGCCTCCTTCTGTGAAAGCGAACACCTTCTCCAAGCAGAGAGGATTGATCTGAAATGCACAGCGTAACTAAACAGTTTTTTCTGAGGCTTACAGTGCTCTAAAAACACAATGTGCTCTGCGAATTAGCTGAACCATTTTTGATGAATCACAAGAGCTTGGTCATCACATTTTCCCAGACTGTCTATCCCGCTTTTTCCGATTCATTTCTTTCCATGCTTCTGTCTCTCTCCTGTTGTCTGTTTTCTGCCCGTACCCCTCTCCCTCTCTCCCATCTGACATTTTTCCCCCCTCGGGAGAGCTGGGAGAGCCCAGAAAGTGAAGATAGCCGTGGGATTCAGAAGAACTTTCCCAATCCCTTAACCTCAGATGCCCACGCACCACATGGCCCCCCAGGAGGTGCAGCAAAGAGACGGTCCCTAGTACTTCCTACCACTGCATGGTTCTACTTAGCTGGATGCGTCCCTGCTTACCCACAGAAAGACCAGTCACGTCACTCAGAGCCCCCAGCCAACGCTGGTGGGTCCTTCCAATACTCTCCTAACAAACTCTGGAGGTCTGCCAGGTCCATTACAGCAGCCATAGGCACCTTAGACTCCAGCCTGCTGGGGGCCGCCACGACCTTGCCTTCCCCCCGGCCTTATCAAGTGTTAGCTTGTCTATCGACGTTGCTATACTCTCAGTGGTTCTATCTACAATTCTGAACTTGAAGATTTCTTCTGCTGCCCCTCAGTGAAGCTGTCTCTTTCCTCACAATCTCTCCTTTCTGGCCACTTGACCTCATCTCACCCGATAATCGGAGAGGATGGGAGGGAAGAGCTGGAAACTCTGGAGAACTAGAGAAAATGAGAGGATGAGAAGGGGAAGGTGTCCACTTTCTCGTTCCAAAGGAACAGTCAGAGATGCGAGTCCTCTTTCTTGCTCATCCTCCCTAAGAAGGTAACTTATATCTAGGACCACAATATAATCCTTTAGCAAATGCTCCCAAACCACCATCACAGCTCTCCTTCCGACATGACTCAGCGCCTTGACAAGAAACTGTCTTGGCCTAGATGTTTCCACCCCGCAGTGCTGTAACAATGTGACCAGCGGCCTTCCCGTGGGGTCCTGAATTCCCCCTGGCCGCCAACCAGGTTACGCTCAAGAGGTATATGCCACCCTCCAGCTTTCTTCCCTCCCCGCTCAGGAAGTTTCCGTCGCAGCACATTTGCTGAGACCAATGGAGACCCAGTCCTCAGCCTTTCACTGAAGGCTCCCCTCAGGCTGGCTGGCACTCATCGGTCACCTCAGACACAGAGTATCTTAGTTCCCCTGGAGTCAGTCACGCAGAACTTGGGCTCAGCTACCCACATCCCTCACCTGTTGCCCAGCAAGGAAACCCTGAGGCCCAGCCACACGCCCACAAGCCCACCAAGGTCCAAGCAGACTCCTGAACAGAGCGCTAGACTCCAGAGTTTACCGAAGGCCGCCTCCACCCTTGCCCACACCCTTCCCTCTGGCCCAACGGCTCACCATTTTAGCAGTTGCACAAATTCAGTCTTTTATTTGTGTAAAACATTAACACAAATAATGTATACTTTTAGATTAGATATTGAGTATGTTCATATTTTCTTGGAGGTTTAGTTTCTATTATTAGACGCCAAACCTGTCTTCTCTGTGAAGAAATGACCCTTCTTTTCTTTTAAGAAGAATTGCTTTGACAGTACTTGTATTTCAGTATTAATTTTGTAAAAGTGTGAAGACTGGATTCTGTAACCATTGGGAGGATGGGAACCTGGGTTCAGGGAATGTGGTTCTTAGGAGTCTCCAAAAAGGAAACAAAGACAAAAATGCGAGCTTTGGACAGCATTTTCTTTCTTTTGCCAATGACCTGACAACTCTGTTCTGCCTATCACAGGTACAGCCTACCTGCACCCCTGCCCCCTCCAGAAAAGCCCCTACACAGGTTAGAACTGGAGGATAACAGGGATTTGTACTCCAACTAGTCAACAAAGAGAAGTCTAGGCTAAACTGTAGGATTCCAAAAAACAGGGGGGCCATCCAGAGGATGAAGGAGACAACTCCGGGCTCTGGGAGCTTTATGGGCAGACTGGGATACGCCCTCCGCACCCAAGAAGAGCAAAGGAGACACTGCAGTGGAGGAGACAACTCCGGGCTCTGGGAAGAATCTATTTTCCACAAGACCAAGCTGAGAACAGGTTTGGAATCCAATAGAGTCAAAGAGCTAATAGCAAAGCTTAGGATCACAGCAGGTTACAAACCAGTCAGAAGATCGCTTGGCCCCAATATTTCACATTTTCTTATTTGTTTTCTTTTTTACTTTTTATTTCCCTGTAGAAGTTCCTTTTAAAAATTTCAGTCTTGTCATAGGCTGCTATGGTGAAAGGGCTCTGCTCACTCCTGTGGCAGCAATAGTGCTGCAGCCAACTTGGCAGTAAAGGTCTGCGCCCTCTCTCCTCTGTCCTATGCTTCTCATCAGAGGGGCTCTGGTGGAGGAAAGGAGAACTGGGACCAGAGAAGGACGACAGTAAGAAAATGCCTTCAAAGGATAAGGAGTTTTCATTGAATCTTTCTTACATCAGGTGGTATCCTCTCATTCTCAAACAGGAAAAACAATTCACCCAAAACATTACTCCTGAATCTTAAAAGCGTGACGCACCAATTACGCCACAAGTAGAACAAAAGAATTCAGGGGGGCCCGTTTCTATTTCTTAGACTTAATGACGCCATAATACGAGGAGTAACCCTGTGGCATCCCTCTGACCTCACCCTCCTAGTGGTCCCACTTGATTCTCATCACCTCTTCTACCCAGTCCTATCCACACCTCTCGACACATCTCTCCTCTCCTTTCCCAACCAGACTCTTTCAGCAGATTTAGGGGATAAAAACTCGCAACTCCCGCCTGCCTCCTACTCTACGTTGCATCCCCCGTCCTATCTTTTCCTGTATTTGCCCACGTGAAATGGAAAGGGGGCAGCTACTGCGGCCTGTCTCTCAGAAATGCTCTTCGTTGTTTGGCAACCAGTACAAACCACTGTCTCTGAATCACTTCAACTCCTCACAAGCCGAGGAACCGTCATTTAGCAAACAGAGGCGCCCAATTCAAACTGAGCTCAGGAAGTATAGTGATTTTGAGGAAGAGAGTTCTAAATTCTGGGTTAAGGAGGTAGATATCCCTTGAGGATGAGCATAGCACTATGATGAAGCGCAGCAAAGAGATGCAGAGGATCTGTTACTGCCTCTGCGCACCTGTCTTTCCATCTCTAAGTAGGATGTCATCTAGGCTCAGTCTCTCCACACCCTTGTCTCTCTTCTTCACTCCTCTCCCTCATTCCTGCTCCTCATTTTACTGTAAGGTACATGAGAGATGACAGGCTGAGGAGGCTGAGAAGGCTGGGAAGTCAAGTCTCATGGACAGGCCAGCTGCAGGACATGGCCCAGGAGGGCCAGAGGAAAGTACATGATGCATTCGTGTGCCTACATGCCCTCTTCCCACAGGCTGTTTCTCCCTTCAGAATAAGTTCTCTCTGCTGACCTGACTTCCCCGGCTCAGCTCCTCAAGCCCTTTATGACCATTAGATCCCATCACTACCTCCTGCTGGCAGCAGGGAAGCCCTTGGGTTTAATATGCAAAATCAAGGGATAATTAGCTCCTGGCCGGCCAACCACTTCCCTTCCTCTTGGACATTTCCCACAGCTTGAGTCCCCAAGACAAGGCCACTGCACAAGAAAACCCAGTTTCCATTGTACACATACTTCCCACACATTGAGAGGATTTAGCTGAGGTGAGTACCATGGAGGATGAAGGCCATTTTCTGAATCCACAGAAAACCCTCAACCCATTCTCAGCATCCTTGGTGTTTTATTAGGACCATCTCAGGTGGAAGAACAGAAAGAGACCTCCTTAGATGACCTGAAGAAGAATCAGTTTAATGGGATTCTATCTCTCTTCTAATGCTCTAGCACATTTGTTTGCCCCTCTCGCCTCTGCTCTTTTCCTCCATCTCTGACTAATCATGATCCTCTCTGGCCTCTGTGGTTTCCCTCTGGGGGAGGGGAGAACACCTGCCGTACTAGCAACAATTGGCTTCAGGGCCCTGTCCAGTAGCTGTGAACAACTTGCCCAGGCCATACTTCCCCCCAAGCCTCTTGCCTTAGTCCTGCTCAGTTTATCAGAAGCATTTCTAGTCACTAACAGTGGACAAACCATCCAAGACAATCAGAAACTAGCCTTCGCTGACAGCCAGTCAAATGCTAACCCCCCACTATAGTGCTCCGTCACATTCTCCATCCCAGGGCCAACAGCCCCTCTCATGATACTATTATCACTTGCCTCAGTGCCCCAACTGCAATGTCACTGTCTTGCCATATCCCATGGCTGCTCCAAAGCCACTCATTCCACGCCTACCCAACTGCTTATTTAGCCCTTGATCCATGGACGTGAAAAATCAGAGCAGCTTCCAGAAGCTGATTGCCTAGATTTGGCTCTCAAAAGTACCCCTTGCCTGTCTCATTTGTCCCACCCAGATCTGAGCCCTGTGATAAGGTCATCAGGGATTGCCTGTGAGCATCAGTAAGGTTCTGAAGGGTTTATGCAAAGTCTGTCTAAGTTAGGAAATGGAATGCTTTCTGAAATCTTGGAAGACTGAGAACTCTAGATATATTCTTTGTAAATTAATAGAACCATATTCAGTGGAAACAAAAGTAGAAAAGACTTTGAAGACTTGGCAACTAAGTTAACTAGCTCATTTCAGGGTTAGCTCTCTTAGCTCTCTCAGTGTGGCCTCAGCACCTTTCGTCACTGGCCTCCACCTTGCCTCAGTCCTTCTCATCCTTGTCTTTGTCTTCTTCTCTATCTCCTCTTGTTTCTTTCTGGCCCACCTTATCTCCTTCCTACCCTTTTCTCCCCAGGCACTATAGGCCTCGGGCCCCTTAGCTGGGGGAGGCTTTGCACTTCAATTGTGGGCCTATAGGTTCCCCATCCCTCAACAGATCCATATTAAGGATAATCTAGGGACTCAGAAAGATTCTTCATTCTTCCTTCAACATCACCTTCTCTTAGCTACCTCAGCACTGCTCACTGCATCCTGCAACAGATACCTCCCATTCAGTGATCTGATAAAGGGGAACACAAAAACTAGTGAGGATAGGAAAGGCCAAGGGAAATGGAGTATGAATGGGGAGCTTCCTCTTCTCTGATCAGAACGTTTATGAGCTGTACTGTGCACTCCCCAGAGTATTCGGGAGCCTCCAGTGATATACACTCTCCCTGTCAAAGAGAAAATGATTTCCTTGTCTCCAGGTCTGTCGGGGGAGTCTTTCTCTCTCAGCCTTCAAAGACCAGTGGTCCCCGAGAAAGTTGACACTTGTGACAATGACTGATGGGAATTTCCAGTGGAGCCTTGAATCTTACCACCATTCCCTTTTCCCAAGAGAGACAACAGGGTGGGCCTCTCCCCACCCCAGCAATCACGAAGGCTGTTCTGCATAAGATGACACAGCTCACCCAGCGCCTGCCCACACCACATCCCATTCCCGTTCTCACCTGTACCTCCCTCCTTCACCTCACTTCTAACAGGGCCCCATTTTCGGACACTTTTGAGGAGGACAATAATCTCTCCTCATTCCTACTTCCCATCCTTTGGGATCCCAGCTCTAGCACATCTAACACCCTTACTCTTTAACTCAGTCCTCCCTTCTCATCCCCCAAGAGGGGTGGCTTCTGCAGTTCTCATAATCACAGTGGGGACAGAGAGGGCATGGCCTGTTTTCCGGGTTCTCCCTTTTACTTCTCCACTCAGTTCTGATTCCACTTTAACTACGTTTTAACTACTCTGGCAACCCCTCCCCCACCCCCAAGAGGGCTAATAACAAGAGCTAGCAGTTACTGAGTGACAACTATGTGCCAGGCATGTACCTGCTCAGCTTTCCTGGGACTCCAGCTCTAAGTCCCTACAGTACCCTCTCTTTCTTTTGTCATACTTTCCCTCTCTTAATTCCCTATCTCATCTCTCTTATCTCTGACCCCCTCTTCTAAAAAGTTGTGTGGTGATCCACCATTCTTCCAGATGCCACATCTTCCGTGGCTGTACCCTTACAAGATGGGCCACTCCATATCTGTGCTCCAGCCATTCCGATATACTCTTCGGAAGCATCTCAGAGCCCAGGCCTCTCCTTTTGTCATCCAAGCCAGCTCTTACTTAGAGGCCTTCGCAGAGTGACCATTTCCACAGGCAAGAACACCCCAATCACTGCCCCACCTGCCTGCCATCCTGCTCCCTAGCTCCTTGACCTTTAGAGTCCCCAGCAGGGGCTGCATCATTTCACCCAGGTCTCAGAACCTATTCAGGCCCCAGGAAAAACTTCAGCATTTCACACAGGCTACAGAAGCTGCAATAAACACCTTAAACTCTTGTCTCCTAAGGGCTACCTAAGTCTTCTGTCCCCATGCCCGGCCACCTTTCCTCCCTCCAGCCCACTCACTTTCCCAACTGCTTAAGAAATCAAGCCCTCATTTATTAAGTGACCCATTCAGCATAGCAGTCCCATATTTTTCTTTTTGAACGATTCATTTTGTACTTTTAGACCCCAAACGTGTGACTTCTTTGAAGGAGAAAATTTCCTTTCACCCTTTACTAGGACGACGCTCGTTTTCAAACATGAAAAACGGCTGACCGGATATTGACAAAACCGTTACCCCAGGGTCTCGCGATGAGAGAACTGGCTGGTAACTGGCACAGCACTTCCAAGATTCATCATTCACTGGGCTACTGACCTGTCAATCACTTCTGCTGGGCCAATGAGCAGCATCGCCTCGCAAGAAACAGAGGTTGGGGGACAGGCCAAGTGTTTCTTGGCTATTTGACCCCAGTGGTGGCCCTGCTGCCCCCACTTGCTGCTTTCCCCGCTGACGTCTGCACATCATGGGTAGGTGGGCGTGGGGAGGGGATGGTTGAGTCAGCCTAGACCCACACACCGGTTAAGGGATTTGGAAGGGGAAGGGGAAAAGGTTTAGCACCAACTAAATGTTGGAGTTTAGCAATAGTAATAGTACTGGGAAGGCTGCATTGGTTGGATTCTGCCGAAATCCCCTTGCCAGTTCCCTTACTGCGTGAACCTCAGTTGGTCTCTCCCTTGTCCTGGGCCTCAGTTGCTTTTTCATAAGGAGGGGGTTGATTCCTCAAGATCTCTCAAACTTTTATTTTTTTTTTTCAATCCACAAGCATTTATTTACAATTCTGAAAACTTCCACATAATTACAAATGGGACAACAGTAGTAAATTACTATTTGGATAAAGAAAAGATACAAGTTAGCACAACCTAGTTTACAAGCTTACAATTAGGCACCTTCGATTTGGTGCTAAGTCATAAAATATTCTTTTGCAAGTTATGAAACATATCCAATAGGCATGTAATGGCCAGAATGTACAAATGATACAAATATCTATAGACATGACAATGTACAAATTGCGACATAAATCGATCAGAAACTAGAAAATCTATGTTGGTCTTATAGTTCCAGCTTGCCAAAAGATACAGGCTTTGGGTGGGAACACAAAAAAATCCAGACCTGGCCATAACAGGGTTTCCAGAAAGTATGGGAACTAGCAAAGAGTAGGCCTCTGGATGGGAGTGGGTCCAACATGAGATGAAACAATGCCTTAATGGGTATGTAGTATGCTGGGACGGAAAATCTAGTAGCAAGGGATATTTGGAGAATCAGACAGCTAAGTATTTGACACTAACAAAATCTACCAGTATCCCATAGGGCCTCAGGTACCATGCAAGGGTTTGAGGGATTCCAGTATTTAATTAAATCACAATGTGACAATGGGAGGAATTAAGGACAGTCTCAGGGGTAGATGAACTGGGGATGTTACACCAAGACATGTCTCAGTTAACCTGATGGGTTCAAAATGCAGGAAGTGGGTATACGGGACAAGACAATACCCTAACTATAAGAATAAAGGTTTCGGTCAGGGTAGGGCCTCATGTTCCTAAGTGTTGAAATAGAGCTCTTTAGTTTTTTCCTCCTACATGTAAGATTCTTTTAGAGGTTAAGATGATGCTGAACCTGCAAGCTAAAGTTAAATGGCTGGAACTAGGGAGAGGAAATAAGTTACATGGGCTCGGAACCAGGAAAAGCCTAACTAAGGGTTTGCCTAAATAGAATTGAATGTTGGAACTGAATATTTTAATATGTAAACATTTTACTGATACCAAAATGTGTCTTCCCACACTCCCCCCAATCTCACACCGCCCACCCTAACCTGCAGTAGCTATGGGTCCCTTGATTTCCATGGAAATATAGAGAAAAGAGACACTGATTTGGCTTGCAGGTATTTAGTAAGTTGTTAGCCTCACATCATATACTAGTATCATGTAAGTAGGCCATCTGAAGTAGGAAGCTTAGGGGAAAAACCTTGAAAAACACTTAAAAGCTTAAGCCACATCTCTATACTACAACACCTTTCACAATTTCTTCTCAGAGAAGCATCATCCCCATCAGTGAAAAAACTCCTATCTCATAATAGGAGAAACAGGCCTAAAACTTAAATGTGTGTCTTTGGAGATCCCATCTATGGGATATCTTCCTGGTACTAGAAAAGTCCCCAGAAAGATCAACCTTCGCACCCCTCCCTGAAAGCTTACCACCAAGGAAAATGACTAGATCCATAGATTTCCTCCCTCAAACCAGCTTACCTCGCATAGATATCATTAGCAACTCAGCCCTTACTCACATTATCACAGTCGCAAGAGTGGTTAGGGAGCAAAGCACTAACCACGGGAACTAAAACAGAGGCAACCCAGGCCAAGTTGGGCTCATGTCAAACTTCTTATTTTTTTGATATTTCGGAAGACAAGGAGGGGAGAACCCAGCTTAACCACAGGACAATTAATTGTGAACATGGGGAAGTCAATGGGTCAGAGGTGGAGAAGCACTTCCAGGAACCAGAGCTAAGAGGATGCTCAAAAGGAATGAAGGAGGGATGCCCTCTAGCCTGAGGGAGAACTTGAGGAGGGGGATAGCTTGCCAGAAGGGCCTCTCTGAATGTGGACTCAGAAGATAGAAGAAGCATTTTAGGCCAGTGTCTACTCCTACTTTAGGGGTGGGGAAAGGAGCACTGTGGAGCTTAAAGAATCTCCTCTCACCCCATTTATGGGTCGTTTTGTTTCTTTCCTGGAGTTTCCTATAAAAGGTCTTTTTGAAGAGTTTGGTCTTTTGTCGCCAAGTTGAACAAGGATCTGTTCCCACACTATAAGTGAACCCCCTTCATTTGCTGTTTTCTGTTTTCTCAACCAACACCACCTGGAGAAGCTGAAATGACCCTTGGGCTTTTCTGGTGAATACCACAACACCATTTCCTGCCACCTGGGAATAAGACAGAATAATTGTTGGCAGCAAGAACTGAGTATGGGTAAGGAAAGGGCCACTCTTTCCCCTCTGCCCAGCCCTCCTCATTCTTTCTTTCCTCATATCCTTCTGCCCAGCCCTTCCCTGCCCCCACCTGCTGATTCCAGCCAGGGCCACACCAAGTTCCACTTTTAACTCCCTCCCCAGAAATTCAGGGGACCTGAAAGCATGCTCAGGAAGGGTTATTCCCTGGCACAACCTCTCCATTGTCTGCTCCACTGAGAAGTAATCAGCTTCCAGAAAGTTTGAGAAATCGCTTTTCAGCAAGAGGATACCGAATCAGTTTAGAGGAATGGTCTGTTATGAGTACAGTTGGCAAAGCCATTTCTCTGACCCATGGGGTATCTGAATACTTGACATTGGCCTTGGTGAGTTAGAGGTTGTCAGCCGAGGAGGTGTAATAAGTTTTTCGAGACCCGAATTATGTCTTGCTGCTTAAGCTTCTACCAAAAAGATTCCTACTTCTCAAACCATCCACCTTTCCCACAACTGTTTTTTTCCCTCTGTCTCATATTTCTTGCTTTCACTCTGTTCTCCTTACTCTCTCTTTTCCTGTGTCTTTCTCTCTGGTTGGATTTGTTTTTCCTTTTATTTTCTGAGGCCAAACTGAAACCTGGAGGCAACATTGGCATGCCGGTGGTTCAGAGGAGGAGACCTGAGCATTCGCCTTAAGAGGCAGACCCACCCTCCCCAATGCAGCAGGGATGAATTTTACTCCCCACCCAGGTCCTCAGATGCTCTCTCAGACACCCCATTGGTACTAGGCTTGTTCTCTAGGCCTACTAGAGGGGTGCCCCCACTCTAATCCAACATCCCCAGTGATTAGCAGCCCTGCCTCCTGCTTCCCATGTCCACCCCCATGGCAGGGCCCCTAAAGAAGCAAAACAGGCACCTTAGACTCTGGCATAGAGGCCAGGCCATGATCCTGTTGGCCTCACCTTCCTGCCATCTTTATATTTCATAAAAATATTGTTAAGGTAGCTTCCTGGTGGCACAGTGGTTAAGAATCTGCCTGCCAATTCAGGGGACATGGGTTCGAGCCCTGGTCTGGGACGATCCCACATGCCGCCGGAGCAACTAAGCCCATGCGCCACATCTACTGAGCCTGAGCTCTAGAGCCCACGAGCCACAACTACTGAGCCCACACGCCGCAACACTGAAGCCCGTGTGCCTAGAGCCCATGCTCCTTAACAAGAGAAGCCACTGCAATTAGAAGCCCGTATACCACAACGAAGAGTAGCCCCCACTCGCCGAAACTAGAGAAAGCCAGTGTGCAGCAATGAAGACCCAACGCAGCAAAAAATAAATAAAATGAATTTTTTAAAAAATATTGTTAAATGGTATTCATGTGTCTAAAGTACTGGTTAAGTATTTGTTGTTTCAAAACATAACATTAAATTGCATTCTCCTCTTTTTCCCCATTGTATCCTTTCTGGGACCAAAATGATAGGGAGAGGCTGAGAATGAAGGTAAAGTTGGAGAAAGCATGACAGTATCCGTTTCTCAGGAGAGAGTGATCACGTGATCACGAAGCTTGCTACACACAGGGTGTTTGAGAACACAAACGGCCCTGCTCCCCCCAGCCAAGAAGATGGTTTCCCTGCACTCCAGACACAGCTTTCAATTGGGGTGCATTTCCCCTACTCTATTAGGACATTCTGTAACAGAGATTTACAGGTCAGAAAGAACTTTTTGTTACTTATAATAATAAAAGTCCTAAAATAGTTACATTTGGGTTGGTCCCAAATCCAGTCGACTATCATGTAGCTGTTAAAAAGATACATTTGAAGACTTTTTTCTTGTGACAGGCAGAAAAAAGCATATTCTAAAACTGTGTATGCAGTATGTGCAGAATCTTCTAAAGGTAAACAAAATTCCAGAAGAGTTTGGAATTATGGGTGATTTTTATTTTGTTACACACTTTTTATTTTCTACAATGAGCATGTATTATAATCAGAAAAAAAAATGTAAATTGTAAAAGTAGTTGGTTCTTCCCTGTTGTAAATGAAGAAGGAATTGGAACGAACTGATTGAGGGAGCTCTTAGGGCTGGCTGTCCCTGACATGACAACCTGGCCAGTGAAGTTGGAAGGCCTAATGGGAGCCAGGAATTTACAGTCCTGCGAATTGTCAGCAAGACACAGGCAGATTCAGCTCTGGTGGGGGAAAAGACAGTGTATATTCCACCTCACCTCATCTGCACTCACTTTTCCTTTCTTACGCCTTCTTTGTGCTGAAATGACAAGCATACCATATTTAAAGGCAAAAAACCTGGGTTAAAATACCAACCCTAGCCCCTCCTAGGTGGGTAACTGGGCAAATTATTCAATCTTACAGAACCTTAGCCCGTTGATCATGCAAAGCTCACTTTCACCACAGGGCTTTTGCAATCGCTTTTCCCTCTTTCTGGAATGCCGTGCTCCCAGATCTTCCTGTGGTTTGTTCCTTCCTGCATTTGGGTCTCAATGCAAACGGCATCTCCTCAAAGAGTTCCTCACTCCAGTCACTTCCCATAACATTTGTTTCAATTTTATTTTCTCTGAGCACTGATCCCTAACTAAAATAATCTCCTGTTTTGCTTAATTGCTTATTGCCTCTTAGAAATCAAATTCTTTGGGAGCAGGAATCTCATTGTCTCGAGCGCTGCTGTATCCCCAGTGCCTAAAACACTGCCTGTCACTAATTAAATGAGTCGAACACTGTGCGATACATTTTCACCGTGTTTTCTTATTTAATCTTATGAGTCGAACACTGTGTGATACATTTTCACCGTGTTTTCTTATTTAATCTTCCTAAGAACTTCGTGTGGTTCACATATGAGGGAACGGTTAAGAACAGAGAGGTGAAGTACAATGAGTAAGTGGCAGAGCCAGAATTAGAACTAATTCCAGAATACTTTCCGCTTCGCTACCCTTCCCTCCCAAACAGCCAGCATGGGACCTGCTTGGGAGAGAGAGGGCTGGGACAGTTCAAGGGCAGGGAACATCAAGGGCCAAGTCTCTGAGTCCAGAAAGTTCAAAATAGTAAAAAGACTGAATTGGGTATGGTCATGGGAAGCCGTGGGAGCAGAGGACGGAAAAAGCCAGAGGGGCTTGTTGCAATTCAGGAACTTGAGAGCATTTTATGAGTATCTGAACAGCACACGGTCTCTTTTATTCATTCCATAAAGAGAAATTGAACACCTCCTGTGGGCTTTAAGTGATTCAGAACGTCCCTGGAATGGGCAGTCCCTGTCCTTAATTGAACACCTACTGTGTGCTCTGCACGGCTCAGGGCCCATCTAGGCCGGGAGAGTCTTGTCCTTGTCCTCTCCGTATCTGGGGTACTGCATCAACTGGCTGTCTGGTTAGCAGGGGTTACCTGCCCTGAGCAGAGACAGATGGGAGATTTCAGTCATCATTAACATTTATTGACCAGCGCGGCTGGAATTTCCCAGAGAGAGGAATTAATCTCGCTACCAACTGAGAGCAGACATCCTGCTGGGAGTAGTTACATAAATTCTGTTGCTCAAATTAATTAGGATTGTGATTCATTTGTTTAATGAGGAAGAATCTGATGGTGGTAAGAGGCAAGCCTGCAGGCCTTTCGGAACCCAGCCAATCCCAGGTGACACTGCGGCAGGTGGAAGGGCTGGCCTGGTTGAACTGGGACCTGACGTGGGTGGAAGGACCCAACCAATCAGTAAGAGGAATAAACTGAGGCAGGCAGAGACAGCCGATCAGAATACAGTGCTAGTTTAGAAGAGAGTCCGAGGCTTTGCAGCCTCCGGAGCTCCTGACTCTCAGGGTTGCAAGCGTGGAAGGACCTCTCAGCTTCATCCCCAGTCTTCCGTCCTCCTCTTTTTTCCAAGCTGCGGAGAAAAATGCAAACAGCTGAAATCGCCTCAGTAGTGCACCCATTTCCTCCCATCCCGCAAAATGCCAGATTATGTCATTCACAGGAGGAAGGATTCTTTCAATAAAGATCTTTTGCTAAAAAAAAACTTGCTTGAAGCATATAGAAATATTTGTGTCTCACTCCCACCTCTACTTATAAAGAGATCCCTCCTCTTTACCAAGAATGTCCCGACTGCCTGTTGATCAAACCCCATCAGTGTCCTTCACTCGATCTGTGAGGCCCCTCCTCTTACCGTGACTGACCAAGATGGTGCAACCTGGATAAATCGTGAGTCGGGCACTACCAGACTTTTCAAAAGCATGTGTTTGGCTGCCCGAGGGCTTTCATCCTCTTCCCAGACTAGGCGGAGAAGCTTTGCCTAGAGCTCGGTCAGTTACACCTCACTTAGAAAATGGGTAGCCACGAAGGAGCACTAATCTGGGAACCCGAAGTCCAAAGCAGGGTGACCTAAGACAAGTCTTGTTAGTCTCTGGGCCTCAGTTTCCTCATCCTTGAAAGGTGACTACCTTCTGCTCTGAGGAGAATGGAGCTTCTGCCCTGGCACCCTGCAGACTGCCCCCACCACAGCCCCCAGCAGTTAGAGGTCGTTTTCACATCTAAGTCAGATCTTGGCACTTCTCACGTTTTAAAACCCTCCAAAGGCTTAATAATAAAAATGTAAACTAACATTTTATTTATCCCATGGCTAAGGAGGCCCACGTGATCCAACCCCTGCTTTCTTCTCTGACCTCAACCTCTGCAGCACCTCTCCCTCACTCCACTTCAGTATTTCCTCTTGAATACAAAAAGTCCACTCTCTCCATCAGGCCTTTGCTCTGGCTGGTCCTTTTCCCTGGAACATTCTTCCTCAGCTCTTTGCATGGGCAGAAACTTACCATTTCTTTCCCTGCTTAAATGTCACCTTCCTGGAGACACCGTCCCTCACTACCCAGTCTAAAGTAACTCAGGTCATGGCCCAGTGGTCCAGTGGTTAGGACTCTGCACTTCCACCAGGGGGAGCAGGTTTGATCCCTGGTCAGGGAACTAAGATCCCGCAAGCCAAAAAAAAAAGTAACTCAGGTTCTATCCATTACCCTGTCTTGTTTTTTATCAGAACACTTTTTACTGCTGGCCTTTTTATTGGTTTGTTGTCTATCTTCCCCAAATTGAATTCAAGGTCCACAGGACCAGGAACTTTCCCCATTGCATCATTCAGAGTCCAGTTAGGAAAACAAAAACTGCACTAGATATTTCAACAATGATAATTTAATAAAAGGAGTTTGTTTAAAACATATTAGAAGTCAGTTGCTCAGCAGCGGTGGCTGTGGTCACCAGGAAGGATATGGGACGGCTGGCAAAGATAATCACCATAGCAGTGTGTGAGCCCCTCAGGTATCTGTCTAAACTGGAACTTATGCTGTAGACATTTCTTTGTGGATTTGTCTGAAAACCTAAGGTGAGCAGAAGCAAAATGGACTACAATCCTGCAGCCTGTGAAACAAAAACCACATTCACAGAAAGATAAACAAAATGAAAAGGCAGAGGACTATGTACCAGATGACAAAACAAGATAAAACCCCAGAAAAACAACTAAATGAAGTGGAGATAGGCAACCTTCCAGAAAAAGAGTTCAGAATAATGATAGTGAAGATGATCCAGGACCTCGGAAAAAGAATGGAAGCAAAGATTGAGAAGATGTAATAAATATTTAACAAAGACCTCGAAGAATTAAAGAACAAACAAACAGAGATGAACAATACAATAACTGAAATGAAAAATACACTAGAAGGAATCAATAGCAGAATAAATGAGGCAGAAGAATGGATAAGTGAACTGGAAGACAGAATGGTGGAAATCACTGCCACAGAACAGAATAAAGAAAACACAATGAAAAGAAATGAAGACAGCCTAAGAGACCTCTGGGACAACATTAAACACACCAACATTTGCCTTATAGGGGTCCCAGAAGGAGAAGAGAGAGACAGAAAGGACCCAAGAAAATATTTTAAGAGATTATAGTTGAAAATTTCCCTAACATGGGAAAGGAAATAGCCACCCAAGTGCAGGAAGCACAGAGAGTCCCAGGCAGGATAAACCCAAGGAGAAATACACCGAGACACATAGTAATCAAATTGACAAAAACTAAAGACAAAGAAAAATTATTAAAAGCAACAAGAGAAAAACGACAAAGAACATACAAGGGAACTCCCATAAAGTTAACAGCTGATTTCTCAGCAGAAACTCTACAAGCCAGAAGGGAGGGGCACAATATTTTTCCTCTTTTTTTGTCTTCTTTTTTTTAGATTCCATATATATGTGTTAGCCTATGGTATTTGTTTTTCTCTTTCTGACTTACTTCACTCTGTATGACAGACTCTAGGTCCATCCACCTCATTACAAATAGCTCAATTTTGTTTCTTTTTATGGCTGAGTAATATTCCATTGTATATATGTGCCACATCTTCTTTATCCATTCATCCGATGATGGACATTTAGCTTGTTTCCATCTCCTGGCTATTGTAAATAGAGCTGCAATGAACATTTTGGTACATGACTCTTTTTGAATTATGGTTTTCTCAGGGTATATGCCCAGTAGTGGGATTGCTGGCTCGTATGGTAGTTCTATTTTTAATTTTTTAAGGAACTTCCATACTGTTCTCCATAGTGGCTGTATCAATTTACATTCCCACCCACAGTGCAAGAGGGTTCCCTTTTCTCCACACCCTCTCCAGCATTTATTGTTTGTAGATTTTTAATGATGGCCATTCTGACCCGTGTGAGATGATATCTCATTGTGGTTTTGATTTGCATTTCTCTAATGATTAATGATGTTGAGCATTCTTTCATGTGTTTGTTGGCAATCTGTATATCTTCTTTGGAGAAATGTCTATTTAGGTCTTCTGCCCATTTTTGGATTGGGTTGTCTGTTTTTCTGATATTGAGCTGCATGAGCTGCTTGTAAATTTTGGAGATTAATCCTTTGTCAGTTGTTTCATTTGCAAATATTTCCTCCCATTCTGAGGGCTGCCTTTTCGTCTTGTTTATGGTTTCCTTTGCTGTGCAAAAGCTTTTAAGTTTCATTAGGTCCCATTTGTTTATTTTTGGTTTTATTTCCATTTCTCTAGGAGGTGGGTCAAAAAGGATCTTGCTGTGATTTATGTCATAGACTGTTCTGCCTATGTTTTCCTCTAAGAGTTTGATCATTTCTGGCCTTACATTTAGGTCTTTAATCCATTTTGAGTTTATTTTTGTGTATGGTGTTAGGGAGTGTTCTAATCTCATTCTTTTACATGTAGCTGTCCAGTTTTCCCAGCACCACTTATTGAAGAGACTGTCTTTTCTCCATTGTGTATCCTTGCCCCCTTTGTCATAGATTAGTTGACCATAAGTGTGTGAGCTTATCTCTGGGCTTTCTATCCTGTTCCATTGGTCTATATTTCTGTTTTGTGCCAGTACCATACCATCTTGATTACTGTAGCCTTGTAGTATAGTCTGAAGTCAGGGAGTCTGATTCCTCCAGCTCCATTTTTCTTTCTCAAGATTGCTTTGGCTATTCAGGGTCTTTTGTGTTTCCATACAAATTGTGAAATTTTTTGTTCTAGTTCTGTGAAAACTGCCAGTGGTAGTTTGATAGGGACTGCATTGAATCTGTAGATTGCTTTAGGTAGTATAGTCATTTTCACAATGTTGATTCTTCCAATCCAAGAACATGGTATATCTCTCCATCTATTTGTATCATCTTTAATTTCTTTCATCAGTCTTACAATTTTCTGCATACAGGTCTTTTGTCTCCTTAGGTAGGTTTATTCCTAGATATTTTATTCTTTCTGTTGCAGTGGTAAATG
This sequence comes from Orcinus orca, assembly GCF_937001465.1. Taxonomy (NCBI): domain Eukaryota; kingdom Metazoa; phylum Chordata; class Mammalia; order Artiodactyla; family Delphinidae; genus Orcinus; species Orcinus orca. The sequence continues at coordinate 14,420,109 of NC_064566.1, read as the reverse complement.
GGAGTGTTTTCTCAATTTCACTTGCAGATTTTGCATCATTAGTGTATAGGAATGCAAGAGATTTCTGTGCAGTAATTTTGTATCCTGCTACTTTACTAAATTCATTGATTAGCTCTAATAGTTTTCTGGTAGCACAATATATTTAAAGTGATGAAAGGGAAGAACCTACAACCAAGATTACTCTACCCGGCAACATCTCATTCAGATTCAATGGAGAAATCAAAAGTTTTACAGACAAGCAAAAGCTAAGATAATTCAGCACCACAAAACCAGCTCTACAACAAATGCTAAAGGCACTTCTCTAAGTGGGAAACACAAAAGAAGAAAAGGACCTACAAAAACAAACCCAAAACAATTAAGAAAATGGTAATAGGAACATACATATCGATAATTACCTTAATTGTGAATGGATTAAATGCTCCAACCAAAAGACTCAGGCTCGCTGAATGGATACAAAAACAAGACCTGTGTATACGCTGTCCACAAGAGACCCACTTCAAATCTAGGGACACATACAGACTGAAAGTGAGGGGATGGAAAAAGATATTCCATGCAAATGGAAATCAAAAGAAAGCTGGAGTAGCAATACTCATATCAGATAAAATAGACTTTAAAATGAAGAATATTACAAGAGACAAGGAAGGACACTACATAGTGATCAAGGGATCAATCCAAGAAGAAGATATAACAATTATAAATATATATGCAACCAACATAGGAGCACCTCAATACATATGGCAAATGCTAACAGCTATAAAAGAGGAAATTGACAGTAACACAATAATAGTAGGGGACTTTAACACCTCACTTACACCAATGGACAGATCATCCAGACAGAAAATTAATAAGGAAATAAAAGCTTTAAATGACACAATAGACCAGATAGATTTAACTGATATTTATAGGACATTCCATCTGAAAACAGCAGATTACCCTTTCTTCTCAAGTGCGCATGGAACGTTCTCCAGGATAGATCACACCTTGGGTCACAATTCAAGCCTCAGTAAATTTAAGAAAATTGAAATCATATCAAGCATCTTTTCCGACCACAATGCTATGAGATTAGATATCAATTACAGGGAAAAAACCATAAAAAACACAAACACGTGGAGGCTAAACAATACATTACTAAATAACCAAGAGATCACTGGAGAAATCAAAGAGGAAATGAAAAAATACCTAGAGACAAATGACAATGAAAACACAACAATCCAAAACCTATGGGATGCAGCAAAAGCAGTTCTAAGAGGGAAGTTTATAGCAATACAAGTCTACCTCAAGAAACAAAAATCTCAAACAATCTAACCATACACCTAAAGGAGCTAGAGAAAGAAGAACAAATAAAACCCAAAGTTAGTACAAGGAAAGAAATCATAAAGATCAGATCAGAAATAAATGAAATAGAAACAAAGAAAACAATAGCAAAGATCAATAAAATTAAAAGCTGGTTCTTCGAGAAGGCAAACAAAATTGATGAACCTTTAGCCAGACTCATCAAGAAAAAGAGGGAGAGGACGCAAATCAATAATATTAGAAATGAAAAAGGAGATGTTACAATGGATGCCACAGAAATAAAAAGCATCATAAGAGACTACTACAAGCAACTCTATGCCAATAAAATCGACACCCTGGAAGACATGGACAAATTCTTAGAAAGGTATAACCTTCCAAGACTAAACCAGGAAGAAATAGAAAATATGAACAGACCATCACAAGTAATGAAATTGAAACTGTGATTAAAAATCTTCCAACAAACAAAAGTCCAGGACTAGATGGCTTCACAGGTGAATTCTATCAAACTTTTAGAGAAATGCTAACACCCACCCTTTTCAAACTCTTCCAAAAAATTTCAGAGGGAGGAACACTCCCAAACTCATTCTACGAGGCCACCATCACCCTGATACCGAAACCAGAAAAAGATGTCACAAAAAAAGAAAACTACAGGCCAGTATCAGTGATGAACACAGATGCAAAAATCCTGAACAAAATACTAGCAAACAGAATCCAACAGCACATTAAAAGGATCATACACCATGATCAAGTGAGATTTATCTCAGGGATGCAAGGATTCTTCAGTATACACCAATCAATGTGATACACCATATTAACAAATTGAAGAATAAAAACTGTATAATCATCTCAATAGATGCAGAAAAAGCTTTTGACAAAATTCAACACCCATTTATTATAAAAAAAAAACTCTCCAGAAAGTGGGCATAGAGGGAACCTACCTCAACATAATAAGGGCCATATATGACAAACCCACAGCAAACATCATTCTTAATGGTGAAAAACTGAAAGCATTTCCTCTACAATCAGGAAGAAGACAACGATGCCCATTCTCGCCACTGTTATTCAACATAGTTTTGGAAGTCCCTGCCATGGCAATCAGAGAAGAAAAAGAAATAAAAGGAATACAAATTGGAAAAGAAGTAAAACTGTCACTGTTTGCAGATGACATGATACTGTATATAGATAATCCTAAAGATGCCACCAGAAAACTACTAGAGCTAATCAATGAATTTGGTAAAGTTGCAGGATACAAAATTAATGCACAGAAATCTCTTGCATTCCTATACACTAACAACAAAAGATCAGAAAGAGAAATTAAGGAAACAATCCCATTCACTATTGCAACAAAAAGAATAAAATACCTAGGAATAAACCTACATAAGGAGGTAAAAGACCTGAACTCAGAAAACTATAAGACACTGATGAAAGAAATCAAAGAAGGCACAAACAGATGGAGAGATATACCATGTTCTTGGATTGGAAGAATCAATATTGTGAAAATGACTATACTCTCCAAAGCATTCTACAGATTCAATACAATCCCTATCAAATTACCAATGGCATTTTTTACAGAACTGGAACAAAAAATCTTAAAGTTTATATGGAGACACAAAAGAACCCGAATAGCCAAAGCAATCTTGAGAAAGAAAAATGGAGCTGGAGGAATCAGACTCCCTGACTTCAGACTATACTACAAAGCTACAGTAATCAAGACAATATGGTACTTGTACAAAAATAGAAACATAGATCAGTGGAACAGGATAGAAAGCTCAGAGATAAACCACACACCTACGGTCAACTAATCTATGACAAAGGAGGCAAGGATATACAATGGAGAAAAGACAGTCTCTTCAATAAGTGGTGCTGGGAAAACTGGACAGCTACATGTAAAAGAATGAGATTAGAACACTCCCTAACACCATACACAAAAATAAACTCAAAATGGATTAAAGGGCTTCCCTGGTGGCACAGTGGTTGAGAGTCCGCCTGCTGATGCAGGGGACACGGGTTCATGCCCTGGTCTGGGAAGATCCCACATGCCGCGGAGCGGCTGGGCCCGTGAGCCATGGCCGCTGAGCCTGCGCGTCCGGAGTCTGTGCTCCGCAACGGGAGAGGCCACAACAGTGAGAGGCCCACGTGCCGCAAAAAACAAAAACAAAAACAAAGTGGATTAAAGACCTAAATGTAACACAGGACACTATAAAAGTCTTAGAGGGAAACATAGGAAGATACTCTTTGACATAAATCACAGCAAGATCCTTTGTGACCAACCTCCTAGAGTAATGGAAATGAAAACAAAAATAAACAAAAATGGGGCCTAGTGAAACTTAAAAGCTTTTGCACAGTAAAGGAAACTATAATCAAGACAAAAAGACAACCCTCAGAATGGGAGAAAATATTTGCAAACGAATCAACAAAGGATTAATATTCAAAATATATAAACAGCTCATGCAGCTCAATATTAAAAAAAAACAAACAATCCAATCCAAAAATGGGCAGAAGACCTAAATAGACATTTCTCCAAAGAAGACATACAGATGGTCAAGAGGCACATGGAAAGCTGCTCAACGTCACTAATTAGAGAAATGCAAATCAAAACTACAACGAGGTATCACCTCACACCAGTTAGAATGGGCATCATCAGAAAATCTACAAACAATAAATGCTGGAAAGAGTGTGGAGAAAAGGGAACCCTCTTGCCCTGTTTGTGGGAATGTAAATTGATACAGCCACTATGGAGGACAGTATGGAAGTTCCTTAAAAAACTAAAAATAGAGCTACCATATGATCCAGCAATACCACTACTGGGCAAATACCCAGAGAAAACCATAATTAAAAAAGACACATGCACCCAAATATTCATTGCAGCACTATTTACAATAGCCAGGTCATGGAAGCACCCTAAGCGCCCATTAACAGACGTATGGATAAAGGAGATGTGGTACCTATAGACAATGGAATATCACTCAGCCATAAAAAGGAACAAAATTATGTCATTTGTAGAGACGTGGATGGACCTAGAGACTGTCATACAGAGTGAATTAAGTCAGAAAGAGAAAAATAAATATCATATATTAACGCATATATGGGGAATCTAGAAAAATGGTACAGATGAACTGGCTTGCAGGGCAGAAATAGAGACACAGATGTAGAGAACAAACGTATGGACACCAAGGGGGGAAAGCAGGGTGGGTGATGGTGGTGGGATGAATTGGGAGATTGGGATTGACATATATACACTAATATGTATAAAATAGATAACTAATAAGAACCTGCTGTATAAAAAAATAAATAAATTTTTTAAAAATTAATAAAATGAAACATATTAGGAGAGAAAAATTGTTAAGGGAGCACTGAAAAAAGACAGAGGTGACAACCACAGAAAACAGTGGGGTTGTGAGAATCTAAGAACTTGGGGGAGGAGCCCACAGCACTGTGACCCAGCCCTCCCAGGAGTCATCTGTTGCTCACCTCTGAGGAGGCAGGGGAGGCTGTTCTGGGGGTGTCAAAGGGAGCTGGAGGCCGCAACCAGCTGTAGCTAGTAGGAAGAAGGGCCATTGATGGGGCAACCCCAGCGGGATCCAGCAAGCACAAAGGAAGGAACAGGTCCCCACTCCCTCCTCCTGCCTTCCAGTCTCACTCTAGTGCCTCTGCTGGCAGAAACAGGAAGTCCCAGAACAAAGAAGAAATGTAATTTGCAGGATCCCCATAGTTTATAGCATCCCTGCCCAGCATCACAAGGCATAGTAGTAAAAAGATGGATTTGGAGCTGGGAGACAGCAGCTGAATAACTAGCACACCTGTCTTGTACAATCCTGGATCCTCATGCTGGAAGAGTGTGTGGCATATAGTAGGTACTCAATAAATATTTGTTGAGTGGATGAATGAATGATGAATGATGTACCACATAGAGTGCTAGTAGCTAGGGGTGCAGAGATGAAAGACAGATTCTAACTTCACGCTGCTCACACTCTAATAAGAGAGACAGACATCATCTATGGTTCAGGACAAGTGCAGTAACTTTATGGCTCAGGATAAGTGTAATAACAAAAATACCCACAATGTGCTGGGGAAGCACAGAGGAGGGGCTCTGCTCAGTTGGGGCACCATAGGGAAGACCTAGAGAGGATCATGCTTCAGTTTGACGCTTTAGGAATTTGCAAGGAATGGAGGGATGCTGAGGGTTAACTATGTGAGGATGCAGGGTGCTTCAGGTCTGGAAACAGCTTGTGCAAAGGCAGAGAGCTTGGAGGCGGTGTGACTCAAGTAGTTCATTACAGCTGTCGCATCCACAGAAGTGGTAGCAGCTGAGCCTGGAGCGTTCAAGTTCAGCTCATGAAAGCCTCCTATGTTGCTCTAAGGAGTTTGGCTTTGACCTCAAGGCACAGGAGTGCCAGTCAAGGTTTTTGAGCAGGAGAGCGACATGACCCAACCTGAGGATTGTGAATTTGCGGGGACGAGAATGAAGGCTGGAGACCAACTAGAAAGTTGTTAGAACAGACCTGGGCAGAACGGATGGGCATTCATCTCACTGTGCTTTCAGTGGATGCAGTTGGCTCTGCATAGGTTACACCTCAATAAAGTTGCATTCAGAGAAAACACACATGACGGGGATCTGAGCTATGGCTGAGGGAGCTGCGGATAAGGGGAAGAGAAGGAAAAGCTGCTGAGGAGCTGGGATCCCTCGGCCTGGACTCTCTCTGTCACAGGATAACCCAAGCTGCAGGGTCCTGAGAGTCGGCTAGCTCTTTGCATCTTCCCCCTCACACTCTTAAAATCATAGAGCTAGAAGGGGCCTTCAGAGGATGCATGTGTCCCAGCAAGAAACAGAACTTCACTCAAATAGTTCAACTGAAGAGACTTTAATGAGGAGGGACTATTTCCAGAGAGATGGGCAGGATTAAAGAAACTGAGAAGGGGTGCTGAAAGCCCTGAGATTACAAACAGCTGGAGGCCGCCCCCAGGCCTCAAGGGTCAAGGGGAGGAAGTAGCATTCCTGGAGCCCAGTGAGGGCTGGAGCAGAGGGGAAATGCTGTTGGCATGAGCTGTGGCCAAGCAGAGAAGCGCTTCCTCAACGCCTACAACCAAGCAGAGAGGCGGCGGGGAAGAAATACTCCAGCCTCTCCTCCCACCCTCCAAACTGGATCCAACTGGCAAGGGTGTCCATTGATTCATTGCACAGGGGTCAGCCTCCTGAGGCAGAGGGCAGGGCAAAGAAGGGGAGACCTGAGCCTCTAAATTGGAGGAGACAGAGAATGCAAGCCTAGTGGATCTCAATGTCCACCCTCTTGTTTTTCCAGAAGAAGCCTCAGACAGTGGAGGCAACTTGCCCAAGGTCAGGCAGCAAGTTAGTACAGGGTCACTGGCCCCTCTCCCTTGGGGTCAAGGTTCATTAGGTACTGGCCCTGCACTGAAGGCAGCAATGTGGGGATGGCCTATTGTCCTGGAGCTGCAGCTGCAAATCCAAATTTACCAGAGGAAGACAGCAGAGCAAGGGCAGCGGTGGGCAGTGTCAGGGAGAATGAGTACCCAGGGGCCAGCTTTGAGCCCTCTGCATCTGGAAGGTAATAGACACCTGCTTCCTCGTCTCTTTGTGACCCTGCTGCCTCCCCCTGACCCCCATTTTCCTCTCTTGAGTCCTCGCCAGGACTGGGGACAGGAGCTCAGACCTGGGATTGGCAGGGACAAGGGGAGGAGACTCTGCTTCCCTGGTAGCCAGCCCTGCCCATCGATTCCCTGGAGCTGCTCACTGATCCAGCACAAGATGGTTTAATTGAAGTCATTACAATAAATTGTGCAGAAAAGCAACATCCTTAGTCTTCCAGGAGCTTCAGAGATAGGAGGGAGGGCGCTGGGAAACCCAGTGGCTGCCACTGAAGTTAGATCCCGGCTGGCTACGGTGGAAATGGGGCAGGGCTGAGAGGTCACATCGGCCTGGGTTCAAATCCCGACTCAGTCACTTAAAAGCTGTGTGACCTTAATCAAGTCCTTTTATATTCCCGAGCTTCTGTGTCCTTGTCCAGGAAAATGGGGCTATTGTTACTTGTCCTCCAAGGCCATGCATGACCCCGGGCGCTGCCTGCATCTCCTGCTCCATCTCCTATGACCTCCCATCTCTCTCTCCACACTTCAGATGGTTGCTGTTCCCTGCCTCACCCTCTTCCAGCTTTATTCACATGGGTTCCTCTTCCTGAAATACCCTCCCCACTTCTGCCCTGGGTCATTCCCACTCACCTTTCAAGATTCAGCTCCAAGGTCACCTCCTCCAGGAAGGCTGCCCTCCCTCATCTCTCCTTCCCCTGAATGTCTTTCGCACTTTCTAACTGTGACACCCATCTGGCATTCAACACGCACTGTCGTGCATGGCAACCTTTTTCTCTTCTCATTGCTTGTCTTCTCATCTAGAACTCTATCTTCTCTTTCTCACCCTCACACGCCTAACACACATGCTTAACATTAACATTGTACTGGTGGGAGAGTGGCAGGCTGGAGTGAAGTGCAGAGATTCCAAGCCCAGGGGTGGGCACAAAAAGAACTCAGCAGGCACCGGTAGACGACAATCTACCCTGAGCTCCCTTCCCGGAGAATTAGGATGATACATCCATCATATGCGTGCGACTTTAGCATGAGACACAGCCGCCTCTGTGCCCAGGCCCATCTGGCTCTCCACTCAGCTTCATAAACTTGTATCTGATTCATTAGCAGAAGACAGAGGATCCAGTTCAAAAAATCATACAATTTTAGCATCAAAAGAAACCTGATGAGCTCCCCTGGTGGCGCAGTGGTTGAGAGTCCGCCTGCCGATGCAGGGGACACAGGTTCGTGCCCCGGTCCGGGAAGATCCCACATGCCACGGAGCAGCTGGGCCCGTGAGCCATGGCCGCTGTGCCTGCGCGTCCGGAGTCTGTGCTCTGCAACGGGAGAGGCCACAACAGTGAGAGACCCGCGTACCACAAAAAAAACAAAAAAAAAAACAAAAAAGAAACCTGATTATGTAGCGAATGTGACTTACTCTTACCTCCGAGAGTAAGTCATAAGAAGCCTTGCAGCTTCCACCTGGGTGTCTTGGAACACCCCTTCCTGGATCCTGCTCTGAGAACCCCAGCACCACACTGAGAGAAGCCCAAGCCACACGGAGGAGCCATGTCTAGGTACTCCATTTGGCAGCCCCAACTGAGTCTCCTACTGGCAGTCAGCATCAACTGTCAGCCCTGAGAGTGGGCCATCTCGGACATCCAGTCCTGTTGACCTTCAGATGACTCCACTCCCAGCCACCCTCTGATGCCACCACATGAGAGAGTCCAAGGAAAAACGTCCCCACTGAGCCAAATCAATCCACGAATCTGAAAGAAATGACAAATTATTGTTTAAAAAATGATAATTTTAATTGTAAATTGTTTTAATTGTAAAGAAATCTTACCGAAATGTCATTTTACTGATGAGAAACTGAAGCTCAGAAATGCCATGTGATTCGTTCAGGGTCACACAGTGCATTAGAAGCAGAGCCCGGTGCATGTAACGGTTGTCACCCATTGCCACCATCAGAAAAGATAAAGAGGAGTGAGCTATCTGGGGCAGGAGTGGGGCAATAGGGAGGAAAGGAGCTGTATTTTGTAGAAAACCTCCCAAGTTAATTCCATGCGGGAAGAAAACAGTTCCTTAAATGTATATGATTTTTTTTTTAATTTTCAAAAAGCGTCTCATATCTTCTTAGAGTTTACTGAGTTAATTGCTCTGTATTTTAGCCTTGGGTTTGTTTTATTTTTCCTTCCCCCTTGAGGTAATTAGCCATAAGCTTACCTGAGTACATTTGTTATGTCAAGAAAACAATGGCTTCAAAGGAAGGGAAAGGACCGAGAAAAGAAGACCAAGGGACAAAGCAAAACCTCCCAGAAAATATTCACATTTCCTGAATGATCTGTCATTAAAAACGCATGCACAAGCAGGAGGGCAAACGACAGAGTGTCAGAGCAAACGTTACCTGGCCAGCCACTGTACCCAGCAGTGCTTAGAGTTCCTTATCTGAACCAAACCCATACCCGGGGCAAAAGCAACAGCCCTTCCCCAAGTCACTGCCATCTATTTGGCTAAACCACTGGCTCAGAGGTAAATCTTGGACTTGGCTTTTTTATTCAGCCCTCTCAATTTAAGCAACTTTTTTTTTTTTTTTTTTTTTTTTTTGCGGTTCGCGGGCCTCTCACTGCTGTGGCCTCTCCCGTTGCGGAGCACAGGCTCCGGATGCACAGGCTCAGCGGCCATGGCTCACGGGCGCAGCCGCTCCGCGGCATGTGGGATCTTCCCGGACCGGGGCACGAACCCGTGTCCCCTGCATCGGCAGGCGGACTCTCAACCACTGCGCCACCAGGGAAGCCCAACATTTTTTTTTTTTTTTAACCCATCTTGCTCAATATACTACAATGGAGGATTCAGGGAAGCTGCATTTCATTGTAAGGCCAGAACCAAGCCCTTCTGGCCTTCATTTTTACCTTTGAGCTGATGTGAAAGGTATTGGCTTCACATCTGGACAATCCTTGCTCTGGGCCCCATAGTCCCATCGTTGTTTGTCTTGAAGGTTTGCTGTGAGAAGCCACCATCTTTTAGACATCATCTAGATCCATACTGTGTCCCAAAGGTTTTATTTCTTTTACCTTGTGTTTAATCTTTCTAGCAACCCTATGAGGGAAGTATTACCACCTCATCTTAAGGAGAAGGAAATTTAGTCTCAAAAAGGAACACACTCGGAGCAGCGCAGCTGGAATTCAAACCTAGCCCTCCCCAATTCCAAAGACACGCTCTTTCCTGTATACTCATTCTATCAGTTATCTATTGCCACAATAATGCTGTGGAACAAATAACAAGAAAACCTCAGTGGTATACAGTAATCTGCATTTATTGCTCACAGATCTGGGATGGTTGGCTAGGCGGTTCTGCTGACCATGGCTGGACTCACTAACATGCGTAGGGTTTGGCTGGCCATTGAGTGATTTAGGCTGGGCTCAGCCTGGACAACTGCAGGGACACACTCTGATCTACATGTCTCTCATCCTCCATTAGGCTAAACCAGGCATGTTCTCATGGCGTTGGCAGAGGTACGAGAGAGAAGGCAAACCCGACTGATCGCACAAGGACTTTTCAGGCTTTTGCTTACATCACATTTGCCATTATCCCTTCAGTCAGAGCAAGTTACACTGCTGAGCCCAGAGTCAGAGAAGGAGGACATTGCAGATGGTGTGGGAAAAGGCGTGAATGTAGGGAACGATGGAGACTTGGGACCACTCTTGCAGTTACCACACTGACCTCGGGCAAGTCATGGCTCCCTCTTGGAGCCTTTTGCATTTTTTTTTAACAGGATTATATCTATCTTGCAGGGTAGCTGAGAGCATTCAATAAGATAAGCTCTGTGAAACATCAGCAAAGTCAAAAGTATTCTTTCTGCTGATGTATTTCAAATACACAAGCCTGCAGGTGCGAGGGTACTCATTAATAGAGGTACATGAAAAACTCAGTTCCTATTTCTAGAGTCCAGAAGGTTTACACAAGTCTCAGAGGTAAGAAGGCCCAATCACTGAGACGATAAACAAGAATCATAGGAAGAGAATAAATCAAGGAACAAAACAATAAGTAAATGATGTAATTAAAGTTACTGTGGAAGAAACCATCAAGGAGAGAATGAGTCAGTGGCAAGTTTCAGCGATGAATCAGGCCCAATGTCATGTTTCTAGAATTCTTGTCTATTTCAAGAAAGCCTGATGTCCCAGTTAAAAGAGCACCTTGAGACTGTAGCAACAACATCTGGAAGGAAACACGCTTGTAATTTTGATTTCTCCTCAGCACCACCACTAACAACAGGGGCAGAGTGCTGGGTGCAGAGTAGGCTCTCTGAATAATCTCATGCGGAAGGGGCCGATCTCTGCAGTATTACTTCACATGTATTCAAAGGGATTTTACATTCTTTTTACAAAAAAATCCCTGTGCAATATGCCATTTGATTGTCAAAACAAAGCCGTGAATATTAATTGTTCTGTTCAACAGATAAGGAAACTGAGGCTTAAACGGTCCCTGAGTTAGTGGCAAGGCTAGGATTAGAAGGCAGGTCCCTGAGGTATTCTCTCCCAAACTAACAGAGAACCATCTTCCTACTATTAGTAACTGCATTCAGATTTTTTTCAAGTCTGTAAGAAATAACATCAAACATTTATTGAGCACTTACCCCGTAAGCATGGCAGTTCATTTAATCCTCATCACAAACAGAGGTCACTATATGGATGGTTCCTTTTACAGATAAGGAAAAATGGAGCTCAGAGATTTAAGCCACTTGCCTGAAGTCACACAGCCCATTACTAATGAGCTATGATTCACACTCAGGTCTGTGTGACACACCCCCGCCGCCACCAACCCCCCCCCCGGCCATGGCACATTATACTCTGCCATTATATTTTTTCAAATTTAGCTATCACCTACATTAAAGCCTGGATGATTAAAAGCAATTGTATGGATAAATCTGCCCTCCCCACACACACACACATGCATATGCTTTTCCCTCAGTTATTCAGAGAACACGCTTTCTGACTTGTATTTTCCACTTCACTTTGCCTACCCCACCGCTTCCTCTAACAGACAAAACTCAAAGAAGAGGGGCAAGTGATATTGGTTCAGGAAACCTGTGCTGTGACCCTGAGCTGCTGACAGAATGTCTGCTATTTATAGCAACTTAGACTCAAGTACCAAGGAAAGTGTGTTCTGGATTGTTGCAGATGTCCTCAGGGAGAAAGAAAACATCTCTATGAAAAATTGTGTGGGATGCTTAACTGATGGAACATCAAACATGAAAGGACAATTTAATGGTTTTGCATCCTGGTTAAAAAAAATAATAATAAAAGGATGGCCCAGCCAGTCTCTGTGGATAACATTCTTCAGACACTTAGGATATAGCCACAGGAGAGGCCACAATGCTAGCTGGATTTATAAATTGCCACTCTACACTTTAGCTATTTTATTTATACATTTACCTATTGATTTACATCTGTCCCATTCCACAAAGGATTTGAGGCTGATTGTTTAATTGTGAAGACTATGGGCAAAACATTTTATGCCTGCCTGTATCCTTGCCTTTGTCCTCCGCCCTGACTCTGGGCTTGGTCTTATGACTTTCTTTGGCCCATGGAAGAGCAGCAAACTTGATGCAAGCACAACTTGAAAAATCATGCAGAAGAGAGCCCCAGCCATCCAGCCAAGGCTATTCTAGACCAACCAGCCTCTGGCCAATTTGCCAGTGACCACAGAGCCCAGCTCAGAATAGCTAGTCCTGGCCCAGATCAGCAGAATGACCCATAGACCAATGAGAAAGACTGTCGTTTAAAGCCACTAGGTTTGGGGATGCTTTGTTACACAGCAATAACTAACTGATACAGAAATTTCATTCTTAAAAAACATTATTAATTAATCAACCATCATATATTGAGGGCCCATGATCAGTCCTATCATAGGTTCTGGGGAATACAAAAAAACATATAAGACATGATCCTGCTTGGCGTTTCACATTTACTTGTGGCAAGACAGACAAAGGAAAAATACCAGCAAGATCTACTTAAATCATGTGGAAACTGTTTATAGCCTACTCTCTCTACAAGGCCAAGCTCAAGTGCTACCTTCCTCTTGAAACATTTCCTTCCCCTAACATCTTACCAAATTGAAGTGTTAACAGCTGCCTCCTCTGGGAAACTGCAGACTGTTGTTTAGGGAACATGAGGGAAAACTCAGAAGTGTGGTAGTCAAGGAGGGCTTCACGAGGGAAGTAGGAGTTAAGGTTCTCAACTGAGGCCCACAGTAACAATTCCTAGAATCCATGGATTGAATTCAGTGGGACCTGTGAACTTGGATGAGGAAAAATTACATCTCCGTGTTCACTAATCTCTAACTGAAACTTAGCATTTCCTTCCATTATAACTGTAGGCTACAAACCACAGAAGCAGGTGTAACAGATACTTTTCTAATCATATTTACTATTGCAGAGATCTCAAAATATCATTTATGTTCATCACTACTTTGAAATGATAGTAGTTATTTAATATGTTAATAAAGAAGCATAGCATTACCATATCATAATTTGGGGTTTTTTTTTTTGACATTTTAATAGCCACATCACAGCCAATTTCCTTTATAATACTGTGTATTTTTTAACATGTCTAAAATCATATTTTTGAGATGGGGTCTATAGGTTTCATCAGCCTGGCAAACGGGTCCATGGCACAAAAATGATTAAGACTCCTCTCTATCTTGGAGAATAGGCAAATTGTGACTCCCTAGATGGGAGAGAAGTAAATATCTTGGATAGATGACCAGCATAAACAAAGATACAAGTGGGGATGAACATGAGTTCCATGGCAGGATGGAAAGTTCATCCCCTCCCCACCCTTGAGGAGAGAGTCTCCTTGGCAAGATTAAGTAAAAAGACAGAGACTTTGTTAGCATAATATTGCATCAGAGAAGTGAGAGAATAACTGATTTCTCTTAGACATGCTCTAAGAATTTGGAGAATTTAAATTCTTAAGGCTCTAACAGTCCCCCTGCAGGGTGGAGCTGGGACTCAAGAGAGAGCTGAGCTCTGAACCTTGCAGAACCACATTCCCCCACACACACATCTCTAGTCAAGTTGATGCCAAGAAGAGGCCACCCGCCCCAGCCCCCCAGGGACAGGTCTTCTGCACAGTGATACAGCAACACACGGCCTGTGGCTCAGTTTGGGGAGACTGGTGGCTGACTCATTGGGACAAAGGATGCTTTGCATCATTCTTGGACTCCACGAGCATATGTAATTGGCTAACACTAAGACTCTCTTTTAGAAAAATGCGACTATGACGGTATGCCCTTGCAGACGTTACAGGCATAACAGAGGAGTGACCACATGTTCGGGGACAGCGCAGAGGCCACCCTGATGAGATCAGAGGGCTGGCTGAAGAAGTAAAGCTGAAGAGGGGAAGTAGGGGCAGGGAGGAGAGGAATGAAAGAGAGAGGAGCAAAGAATAACGCTAGGGTTTCAAGAGCCTTTGACCAAGACAGGGAAGTTAGAAGATGGGGGTTTGGGACAGATGGCAGGGTCTATCTAAGGGGTGAGGTAACATCAAGACATCTCAGGGTAAATGTCCAGGAGTCCACTGGAGACTCAAGAGTAGAACTCCAGGGACAGACTGAAATTGAATGGGGAGAGAGCTAAGGGAATAATCCAGATAGAGGTGACTGTTAAAGTCTCCAAGAATCAAGGAAATAAAGTGCAAGAAAAGAAAGGACTGGGCCTAAGGGGATGATCACAGAATCAAGACTGAAGACAAACTAGTTAAAAAAATAATAATAATAAACCAATAAGGAGACTCATGTCCAAAAGCCAAGGCAGGAGAACATTTCAAGAAAGGGGTTAAATGCAGCCAGTAGAAGGAACTTGTACAAGGTCTCGGGCTGTGGCCGGTGGGAGGTGCCTGGTGATTTCCAAGTGAGCAGTTCCCACGGAGCAGAGCGTAGATGGATGGAGGCCCACGGTGGGGAAGCTGGTAGGTGGGGCCAGTGAAATGGAGAGAGGGAAGCTAGGACAGAGGCAGGGCCACAGCATTGAATTAAGTTTCTTTTTTCCAAGATGATCCAGACTTTCATTAGAGAAAGAAGGAAACTGCAAATCTTGGGTATTTAAAGGTCATGTGAAAATCATGGAAACCTCAAGTTGAATCTGTTCCCACCTAAATAAGTTTTGTTTAGAGACCAGGCAAAGCCACTGAAACCATGTCAGCACAGCTCCTAGAATGGAATGACTCAGATGTCCCTGAAAATGTGTAGATGCTCTGAACCACTCTGCTAATATATGGTCTGCCCACACTGAGCCCAGTGTCGGTGTCCGGGGGCGTCTGACACAGAGGCCAGAGCTTCTCGGAGGTCCTGTAAGGACAGGAATTCAGGAAGTGGGGTCAAAGGAAGAGCCGCTGTCACTGAATACCCCGCAGCTTCATAAAACCATCCACCATTTAACCAGCCTCTACTGTGTGCTCGGCACTTCCCCTATATTCCCCTAATCCTTAACAACAACCTGACAAAGTAGTTTAACTCTATTATTCTCCCCACTGTCCACATGAGGAAACTGAGGTTCAGGGAGATGAGATAACTTGCCTTGAACTCACAGCTACTGTAAGGTAGCTGGGACCCAAGCATGTCTGTCTCTAACTCCCAACCTGCTTCTATCCACCCTGTGACCTCAACCAACCCCATCCCACCCCCAAAAATGGAAAAACAAAATGTGTCATTAGCACCTGTGACAGCTAATGAAAGACAAATCTCCTTTAATGTTAGTGTGGCTTCCACAGTTTAACCTCTTCCAAAGTTTGTTTTTTTTTTTTTTTAATTCATCTGAACTTAACCAATTTTTTTAAAGGAATTCATTCACTTACTCTCCAAGAACACGTCCTGAACCCTTGCTGAGGACAAGCGCTCAAGTGGCTCCCACAGGGCAGGGCTCGGGATGCCTGGGTGGTCAGGAAAGTCTTCACAGAGGAAGAACATGAACCAAATCAATTTCTTAATTTTTTGTTTGTTTGTTTAAACAAAGTATTACCTGTAAATCTTTTGAAAAGCCAAATACTGCTAAAAGGCTTACAACTGAAAATAGCAGTCTTGGGGCTTCCCTGGTGGCACAGTGATTAAGAATCCGCCTGCCAATGCAGGGGACACGGGTTCGAGCCCTGGTCCAGGAAGACCCCACATGCCGCGGAGAGACTAAGCCCGTGCGCTGCAACTACCGAGCCTGCGCTCCAGAGCCCACGAGCCACAACTACTGAGCCCATGCGCCTAGAGCCTGTGCTCCACAACAAGAGAAGCCACTGCAATGAGAAGCCCATGCACCACAAGGAAGAGTAGCCCCCGCTCGCCTCAGATAAAGAAAGCCCACATGCAGCAGCGAAGACCCAACGCAGCCAAAAATGAATAAATTAAAATAAAATAAATTTAAAAAGAAAGTAGCAGTCTCTTCTTCTCTATTCCCTACCCCATCTTTCTCACCTTGTTTTCCTGAAGCCGTTTCCTCTGTTATTTACCCCCCACTTTCTAAATAACACGTGTATTCTTCAATCTCTTGAGTCATCATCTTAAACATTGGTCAACGTCTTAATGGGCCAGAAGTTTTTCTTCCATTCTCTCTTCTCCTCCCCCATCCTCCCAAAATATTTATAGCTCAATTTTAAAAATCCTGATTCTACACCTTCACTATTATGACCACAAAAATAGATTTTATTCCCAGGCTCTATAATAGAGTATGCTGTCAGATAATTTGTCAGTATCATTTATTTTCCTGGGGACAAACTCCCTTACCCCTTAGAGTCTTCAGGTACCCTGCTGATCAGGTCTAGATGCTCCCTGGGCCAAGGCACAGCTGTTTTCCTGATATTCCCTTAGCCATTACCTAAGGAATTCCCTTCCCTTTTTTCTCCTGGGGTGGGGTTCCTATTCCTGGATCCCACATCTTCTTCTCAACTAAAACCAGGCTACCTGGTTTTAGTTGAGCACATCCTTCAGTAGTATCATGAGAAAAGTTACATGGGAGGGCAAGTTATTTTAAGATATTGTATGTCTAGAAAAGTCTTCATTTCACCGTCACATTTAATTAATAGCCTGGGTTGGTATGGAATGTTAGATGGAAAAACATTTTCAGTTAGAATTTTTAAACACGCTGGTTCCATTGTCTTCAAACTTCCAATGCTGCTGTTGAGAAGATTGATGCCATTGCTATTTTCCATCCTTTGCGTGCACAGCTGGGACCAGGGTGAGGTGAGTGAAGGACTCACCTCTAGTGCAAAATTTAAGGGAGTGCCAAAAAATTCAATGCTCAAGATATATAATATTTAATGTATATTTTTTAAATCAAAGGTAATGTGAAAAAATCATGCTGAATAAGATATTAATCTCAAATAAAAAGAGGAACCTCGCTTGCCTCATCTAACCCCAGCCCTGTCATTCTTGTCTTTATTTTAAATTTTACTATTTTGTTCCTCATAGATTATTTTGCATTATTTTTAATTTTTAAAATAGTGCACCAATTTTTTATCTTGATCACTGAGTTTTTTGGTGCCCCCCCCCTTAAATTTTGCACACAAGGCAAGTGCCTCATTCACCTCATCCTAATCCCAACCCTCTCCACAAACTTTGAAGAACTGCCCTTTATCTCTGCATCTGAAATATACTGATGAGCTTGGATGTGGGCATTTTTTCATTCATTGAGGTGGATACTCAGTGGACCTTACCATCTTGAAACCTGTGTCCTTTAATACTAGGAAATTTTCTTGTATTATTTCTTGGACAATTTCATTTCCTCCTTTCTCTTGTTTCTAGAACTCAATTAGCTGAATGTCATATCCCCTGGACTGATCCCCTAATTTTTTTTTTTTTTTTTTTTTTTTTTTTTTTGCAGTACGTGGGCCTCTCCCATCGTGGAGCACAGGCTCCGGACACGCAGGCTCAGCGGCCATGGCTCACGGGCCCAGCCGCTCCGCGGCATGTGGGATCTTCCCGGACCAGGGCACGAACCCGTGTCCCCTGCATCAGCAGGCGGACTCTCAACCACTGCGCCACCAGGGAAGCCCAATCCCCTAATTTTTTATGCTTTCTCTCCTGTTTCTTCTTTAGCCCATCTCTTTGTCTCTCTATATATATTTCCAGAGAAAGTTCCTTGACTTCATCTTCAAACTCTTGATTTTTAAAAATTTTTCTATCTTGTTCTGATTATTCCCTTTTGATCCCACCCCATTATTTTTCCATGGGTGCAAAATGTCCTTTTATCTAAGTATAGCAATTATGGTTTCTCTGACCTTACGTCCTGCTCACTGAATAATCTCCATTTCCTCTTGGTTCATATTTTCCTCAGGGAAAAATGAGGGAAAGTGTCCCTCGGATGTCAGTGATTTTCGGCTCTGTGTTCACATGTAAGAGTAGACACCAAGGGAATGTAAGTTGGTGCAGCCACTATGGAAAACAATATGGAGGTTCCTCAAAAAACTAAAATTAGGGTTACCATATGATCCAGCAATCCCACTCTTGGGCATATACCCAGACAAAACTATAATTCAAAAAGATACATGTACCCTTATGTTCACAGAAGCACTATTTACAATAGCCAAGACATGGAAACAACCTAAATGTCCATCGACCAATGAATGGATAAAGAAGATGTGGGGTGTGTGTGTGTGTGTATACATATGTGTGTGTGTATATATATATGTGTGTGTGTGTGTGTGTATATATATATATATGTATGTATATAAAATGGAATATTACTCAGCCATTAAAAAGAATGAAATAATGCCATTTGCAGCAACATGATTGGACCTACAGATCATCATACTATGTGAACAAAGTCAGAAAAAAAAGTCAAAAAAAATCAACATATCTAAAAACAAAAACAGACTCACAGATATAGAGAACGGACTTGTGGTTTCCAAGAGGGAAGGGGTGAGGAAGGGATGGATTGGGAGTTTGGGATTAGCAGAGGCAAACTATACTATATAGGATGGATAAACCACAAGGTCCTACTGTATAGCACAGGGAAATATATTCAATATCCTGTGATAAACCATAATGGAAAAGAATATGAAAAAGAATATATATATGTATTGAATATAACTGCATCACTTTGCTGTACAGCAGAAATTAACACAACATTGTAAATCAACTGTACTGCAATAAAATTAAAAAAAAAAAAAAAAAGAGTAGACACCAAAAGGCCAGTCAGAGGCTCTGAGTGCCTGGGCTTAACAAGTCGATTTGATGAGCTACATTCTAGGACAATCGATCCTCCTGCCGCCTTACCTGCTACAGACCCCTAAATGTAAGCATCTATTGGTCATTTCTTTGGGACTGTTCAGTTCCTCCAGAGAAATATTCTTCTATCTCTTTTTGGGGTTGAGGCTGGAATGCCAATATAGGTCTGATCCTGGTGCTCTTGAGTTCAGCGGAAGAAGGGTGCTGGGAGTCTCTCAATTTATCTGCAGACTCAGTCCCCCTGAATTTAGTAGGACTCCTTACCCCTCTCCTTATATACATCTGGCCTCCCCAAGACCAGAGCCCCTGATCTCTCATGGGAGTGAGGGGGACAGTCACCTGGCTACACAGAATGAAGCTGAGGACTCAGAGGTCTACCTGCTCCTTACCTAGGTTTTCAAACTACCTCCCTGTGGTGAGCCCCTATCTCCATCCCACTTCCTGTGGCACTGGTGCCTTCAATCCCTGACCCTTTTTGGGTTACTGTAGAGGAAATCAGCTTCCTTCTCCTCAGTACCTTTACCACCCATGGGTATGGAGGTTTGATATTCCTCCTCTCTGCTAAGTCATTTATCCCTCCTCTAGCAGCTTTCCCCCTCCATGTATTGAGATCGAGGAGTATAGTTGTCTCCTAACTCCATCAAAGACAAAATTCAGGTTTCTGTTCCAATTCTCCTGGTGGTTTCTGTACAGTTTCCAGGGGGTGACTGGAGTGGAGACATCTTCCTTCTATCATCTTGGAATGTCTTGAGCTCAATCTCAAAGGTGGATAGGAGTTGACCAGGCAGCTGAGGCAGGGAAAGGTATTCCTGGCAGAGGGGATGGTGTGTTCACAGGCAAGAGGAATGGAAGTGAACTGCCTACAGCTTCTCGTGGCTGGAAGCAAGCTCAAGGGAGGAGAGGCTGGACGGGGGCCAAGGAAGTGGGTCATGAAGGGCCTTAAGTGTGTCAAGAAGTTTGTCCTTGATCCTGGAGCAAGCAGGGGGCATGAAGGAGAGGAGCCACATGACCAGATGGGCCACTTGGGGAGCAACATGGCAGGTGTGCTGAAGCAGTAGGGGGCGGACACACCTGGGAGGAGAGAGACCCACTGGGGGT
Organism: Orcinus orca; assembly: GCF_937001465.1. Classification (NCBI taxonomy): domain Eukaryota; kingdom Metazoa; phylum Chordata; class Mammalia; order Artiodactyla; family Delphinidae; genus Orcinus; species Orcinus orca. Next base: position 14,399,931 of record NC_064566.1, on the reverse strand, counting down.
TACGACAATGGTTTCCACGTGAGAAACGGCAAGGAAGTGAACTAGAGCAAAGGCAGTCGCCAAGTGAGGGGGAATCAACATGAAAACTACTCAAAGGTAGAATCAACAGGACCTGTGACTAATAGGAACGGAGCATGAGGGGAGTGGGAGGAGTCTAGTTTGAATCCCAGGTTTCCGATTTGGGCAACAGAGCCGGTGGCACGACTGTCCACAGAGATGGGGAAATGCTGGAGGAGAAGCAGGTATAGGGAAACTATATTTGCATTTATATTACCTTCCTCCAAATCTAGGCTCTGGGACACCGCACTGGTATTATATAGCTGCAGTCAGTATCCACACAGTAGTCTGGGTCTTGCTTTTTTCTCTTAGCAGTACTTTTCCAAGGGTCAACAGAATCTTCAAATGTCCTTCTTTAATTTGGCCACAGAGTATTCCATCATATTAATAAATGCACAGCGTTCTACCTCCTCGGGACTCTATTCCAGGCATTCTAAAAAGGACTGTAAGGAACTCCAAGGCGCTCTTGGCAGGGTCCTTGAGTGGCCTCCATGGTCCAGGCCTCCTGCTTCCCCCAAGGCTGAGGACTCCCAGAGGGCTGGGTCAGTGGCATCTGCTCCACCTGCTCTGCCACCTAAAATGGGAGTGATGAAGAAGCATGCTTGGCCACACAGCCTGTAGCTCACTGATCCCCCAAGCCACCCCTGAACCTCATCCTCTGGTCAGCAGGCAACAGTGACCCTACTGGGCTTGAAAGGAGCAAGGCCCTCACTCTTCCCTCACCTGGGTCCTCTCCCCTTCACGACAGCCATGCTGCTTTCTGCTCCATCCCTCCCCAGGAGTGGCCCCACTCAGATCTCCTCTCAAGAGGGTATCAAGATACGTGGGGTCAAAGTGACATCAGGGCCACTCCTGAGAATGGTGGGGCCCACACAGGGAAGCGGGTGGCCCTATGGAAGGGTTAGGGGAAGAGGAGTGGACCAATGGTTGTTATGGCAACCAAGGTTCCCAAGATGGAGGGAAGGGAAAAGGCTGCCCTGCTCAAGAATTGCCATGGCAACCTAGATTGTGAGGCCGGCTTGGAAGACAAAAACCACACACTCGCCACTTCCAAAGAAGTACCCAGGACTCCTCAGGATTCCTTGCATTTCAGAGAGCTGAGTGCAATGAATCAAGTCCTCCTGGTCCCACAGCTGATTTCACAGATTTCTTAGGGACAGAAAGGCTTCCACTTTTCTTTGGGAAGTGGGCCAGGGCTTGTCAACCCCTCGATTCACTCAAGAAGCATTTGTTGAGACTACTATGTCAGGGACACTGTGATAAAGGAGACCCAGGCCTTACTCTTAAATGAGGGAACCAGACATTTAAACATCAGTGCAAGACTGTTGCTGGGAGATGTAAATGGTTCAAGCTTTTCTGAAGATAGTTTGGCAGTATCCATTAAAATTATAAATGCACGTACCCTGTGATGCAGCAATCCCATTTCTAAGACTCCGCCTACAGAAATATTTGTATCTGAAGCTGGTCGTTGCAGCATTATTTGTCGCAGTATAGAGTAGGAAAGTCCCACAATGAAGTCTAGTTAACTAGATTTGGGTGTATCCATATATGTTGAATATACACATGAATATGTGTGCAAGAACATGAGAAACTGTTAATAGCGATTACCCCGGAGTAGTGGGATTGACCAATAAGATCAGAAAGGGGGGGACTTTCACTTTTCCTTCTGAACCATTTGGCTGTGGTTCAGAGTTACAAGAGTGTGTATTCGTTTTTTAATTTAAAGAAAACACCAAATATTTGGGGAATATGTAGGATGGTTGGTACTCTAGTGAGATTTATGGAGGTGAAAAGTGTGTACATTGCTAGCTACAGTAGTGGGTTGGCCAAAAATTTCCTTCGGTTTTTAAGTAAAAATAAAAGACACAGGCTTCCCTGGTGGCGCTGTGGTTGAGAGTCCGCCTGCCGATGCAGGGGACACGGGTTCGCGCCCCAGTCCGGGAGGATCCCACATGCCGCGGAGCGGCTGGGCCCGTGAGCCATGGCCGCTGAGCCTGTGCGTCCAGAGCCTGTGCTCCGCAGCGGAGAGGCCACAACAGTGAGAGGCCCACGTACCGCAAAAAAAAAAAAAAAAAAAAAAAAAGACACATTTTTCATTTTCACCAAGAACTTTATTGAACAATGTATTCACACTTTTGTTCCACTACCTTCTGCCATTTTTCAGGCAACTTCATAATTCCATCTTCCCAAAACTTTTTATCTTTTTGAGAAAAGAACTGTTCCAGGTGCCTTTTACAGTCTTCCAGGGAATCGAAATTTTTTCCATTAAGAGAATTTTGTAAAGACTGATACAAATGGAAACCTAAAGGTGCAATGTCTGGTGAATACAGCAGATGAACCAGAACTTCCCAGCCAAGCTGTAGCAGTTTTTGCCTGGTCATCAAAGAAACATGCCGTCTTGCAGTATCCTGATGGGAGATTATGCGTTTTCTGTTGATTAATTCCAGATGCTTTTCGTCAAGTGCTGCTTTCAAGTGGTCTAACTGGGAGCAGTACCTGTTGGAATTATCGTTTGGTTTTCCGGAAGGAGCTAACAATAGAGGACTCCCTTCCAATCCCACCATATACACAACATGACCTCCTTTGGATGAAGACTTGCTTTTGGTGTGGTTGGTGGTGGTTTATTTCACTTGCCCTACGATCTCTTCTGTTCCACATTATTGTACAGTATCCACTTCTCATCACCCATCACAATTTGTTTTAAAAACGGAACATTTTCGTTAAGTTTCAGTAGAGAATTGCATGCGGAAATATGGTCCAGAAGGTTTTTTCACTTATGTGGAACCCAAACATCAAAGCAATTCACATAACCAAGCTGGTGCAAATGATTTTCAGTACTTAATTTGGGTATTTTGAGTATGTCGGCTATCTCCCGCGTGGTATAACGTTGATTGTTCTCAATTCATGTGATCAATCAATTTGATCGCTATCAACTTCCACTGGTCTACCCAACCGCGGAGCAGCGTCCAGCAAGAGATCTCCAGCATGAAACTTCGCAAACCACTTTTGACACATTTGATCAGTCACAGCATCTTCTCCGTACACTGCACAAATCCTTTTTTGCATTTCAGTTGAGCTTTTACCTTTCTTGAAATAATAAAGCATAATATGCCGAAAATGTTGCTTTTTTTCTTCCATCTTCAATATTGAAACGGCTACACAAAAACTCACCAGTTCGGATAAGGTGTTTTTTTAAATGCACACTGACATGACAGCTTTCACAATACAATCTAACAAAACTGTTTCGAATGAAGTTAAAGACAACTAAGTGCCACTAGAGCCATGTTATGGGAAACAACGAATGAGCTTTTTGGCCAATCCATACAAGGCAAGCAGCCACACTAGAGGGAGGGTTAGAAGGAAGGACAGGGCGGGGGGAAGAAGTGAGGTCTTGCAGGTTGCACCAAATTTCATCAGAAGGAGGAGGAAAGGCATTTTAAACGGACGGCAAGAGCAAAGGCTGGGAAGCGTGGAAATCCAAGTGTGTTCGAGAATGCCAAGCGGTCTCCGTGCAGAGGTGGAAGAGATGCGTTGGGGCCACAGACCTTCCCCAGGGGCAGTGGGGAGCCATGCCAAGTTTGGAAGCAGGAGAGGGACATGAAAAGAGCAGAACCTAGACAGGTGTCTCTGGCTCCTGCATAGTGGGTGGACTTGGGAGAAGCCCGCGGGGCAGGGAGACACCTTGAGTGGCCGCTGGAATCCCTCCCACAGGGAGATATGATGGGGACCCACCTGAGGGCAGACGGAGGGCAGGGAATTCCTGGAAGCATTTCACAAGTAGGAAGCCCAGGAGTTGACATGCTGATGAATCCATAGACTGACACTCTGTCAGGGCTAGATGGGCTTCCTCAACTTACAGATGGGGAAACGGAGGCCAGATAGCAGAAATGAGGTGGCCCCCGGTTTTATGACTGAGTTTTCTCTGGGTCTATTGGAGGAGGTGGCTCAATCCTTCTAGGACCTGGCCTCTTTTAACTTCTGATTCAGACGATCCTCAACTGAGGGGGATGGGCAAAGGTGGGGATGCTGCCCTAGCAGCCCCTGCAGGAAGACGACAGGGAGAAAGATGTCTGGACAGCAAGGGTCCCACTCAGAGATCCAGGCCTCCTGACGGGGAGTGTTCCAGGCAACAGACTCAGGCATGGCTGGGCTGCAGGGAGTGTGGGCAGGGCTGGAGCAATGGGGGGCGGGGAGGGGGACTGGTGGTGGGCATGGTGCTCTCAAGAGCTGGTCCAGGAAATGTCTCCGTCTCCTGCCTCTCTGGTGCCCTGCCCCGTGCCAGGGGACAGGCACGGTGATGGCTCAGACAGAGCACTGGACTCAGGAGTCAACCCCTGAAATCTAGTGTCTTCCTGTCCTGCCACTCGGTAAGCTGGCCTTGAACTTGCCATGTAACAAAGGCACAGGACTCACACTGAGAAATGCTGCGGTAAACACGGCCTCCTCCTGGAGAGGAAAAGGGGAACGCCCCCGAGGGATCCTTATCGCCAAACTGCCAGTGAGGGTCCATTTATCAGATCAGTTAGAAGAAGGACCGGTGTCGATCATCACCCTCCCTGAAATGTGCGCAAGCGTGCGGTTGGCAGCGCACTTCTACACACAATGGCCTCTCATTTGACTCAGAAAAGAAATTAAACAAACACCCAGGGCAGGTGCGGCTATTCCATTTTACAGATGCAGGAAACTGGTTCTGATTCTGATTCCACCAGCCTCATGCCAGCCCCTGGACAGCGGTCCCAGCAGCTGCTAGACTAGAGTCGGATCTGTTACCACTGGTCCAAAAAGTTCTGCATGAGAAAAGGGTGGCCGGTCAAACAAGTTTGGGAAATACTACAAACTCTACCCCCCTTTCAAAGAATCACAATGCCTCTTAAATTATCAAAGGCTCTGAGAAGTCCTGTAGTAAGTCTCTTCAACATAACATTTCCCTAACATGCGGCCTCTTGTACAGGAAACTGATTAACAGCCGGCAGAACCTGAGTCCCATGAGACACATTTTGACAAATACAGATCTGACCAATAGAAACAGAGCACTACAGGTGGGATTTCAGACCTTCAGACAAAAGACAGATCCTTGGGCAGAGTCTTCCCTCACTCCCTCAGATCACAGCAGAAGCCTCCGCTTCCTCCTGGGCCTCAGAACAGAGAGGGAGAATGAGGCTGAGGTCTGCGGGACCCCTAGCTGTGCCCTCGGCCGGCAAGTGGAGGACCACACCTTGGCTACAGCCGAACTTGTCTGTGGCTCTGGGACCAGTTGTTTTCGGGTGGGCGGTGGGGTCAGGCAACTGGAACAGCCAAGACACAGATGTTCCAGCCACTCTTGGACTCCAGCCTGGGCTCCTGCTTTCTCTAATTCCAATATTTGGCTATCGCTCTTGCCTAATTCATATTCCAATGTCAACACTGCATAATCTCCCCCAAACACTGACAGCCTTGGAGCTGGGAAAAGGGAAGGGACAGCTGACAAGCAGGGACAGAGATACCAAGGGGGAGGGGAAGGGGAGGTGAGCAGGAAGCAGGAATTCCCAAAGGCCCCCAGCGGGCAGCACTCCATCAGACTCCCAGCTGGACTGGTAGGACCATCAAGCCACCCTGGAGAGACAAGACTGTGGCCCTAGAGGCACCCAGCACCCATCCTGTGCGATCAAGGCCATGAGATGTGCCCCAGGCCAAAGGCCTCTCGTGCTCAGAGAAGGGGAACCAGAGCCCACCCAGCGGTCAGGAAAGAGAGCGCGACCACAATCTGGACACTAGGGTCTAGCTCCAGCTCTGCCTCTAACTGGCTGTGTAACCTTAGCCAAGCCACTCAGCCTCTCTGGGCTTCATGTCGTTTATAAAGTGAAGAAGTTGCCTGTCTCTGAGAGGAGGAAATAGAGCATCATGAGAAACAGCACGGGCCCGACTGCTAAGCTGGGTCCTGGCCCTTGACCTCACTGTACGCTGGCATCCTCATCTGTAAAAGGGAAATTAAAATGGTGTCTACCCCTGGGAGCTCACTGGGATTAAATGAAAGAGTGTGTAAAGAGCATGGATTTCTAAGCTGGCTGTGGACGGTGTGGAGCAGTTAGAACAGCAGCTGGCAGTCATCTTCTCCATCCAGGCCCTCACCAAACCGAACCTCACATGAGCTCTATGAGGGAGAGACTATTATTAACCCATTTTACAGAGGCGGAAACCAGGGGTCAATAACTGGTCCAGAGTCACACAGTTGGCGGTGAACCGAGGTCCGCCTGACGCCAAAGCCCAGGCCTGTTCCGGTGCCCCACACTGTCTTCAGAAACGGCGAAGGAGTGGACCTGGGGCCCAAGAGTAGCCCCACTGCCTGGCTGAGGGGGATGGGGGGGTGGGAGCGGGGGTGATGCAGGTCCAGGGGTGCAACTGCAGGGTGCGGAGCTACAAGGCAGCCTTGGCACTGGTGGCACTCAGGTCTCCCTCCTCCTGTAGGAGCCTGTCTCCATCCTCACTGGCCTCCTTTCCACCCCCAGCCCCACCCTATTCACCCCTGCCATTTATGCCTACCACCACCCTGCCCTCCCTCGACACCCCTTTCCCAGGCAAATGCTCCCCTAGTTCTGACCACAAACTCCCTGGAATTCAGTGACTTCCACCCAGATTTTCCCCAGGGCCACGTCCAGTCAGACTTCCTGAGGAGGGCTGCTAATCAATACACAGGGGATTTGCACGTGATTTGCATACACTTAGAAGGACCTGGAAGGCAATTATCAAGGCTGCTGTCCCCTCCTTATCTCTCTATTTCTTCCTGTTGCTTTGAAGCTACCCTCAGGCACTGCCCACCCCCCCACCCCCCCACCCCCGCTTTCCTACTTCTGAACGTGAGGAGTAATATTTTTAAAAACGTGAGGAGTAATATTTTTAAAAACAACAATCTCCATTTACTGAGCACCTACTATGTGACAGGCACTGCCCCTCACAATAATAACTAAAGGAACTACTATTTGAGGGGGTCTGCAGGGAACCCAGTAAAGAGAACCCCTCTTCCCAGCCCCTGTTCAGAACCACCAGAGAGACTGACACAGGCAGAGGAATTTCAAATGGCCTCTTTAATATTGGTAAAGCTGATTTGGGACAATATGCCTTAGGTCTGCGGTTTCATAATTCTGAACGCTAGGATTAGATAAAACCACTCATTCCTCGACTGTTGGACACCCAACCGCCCAGCCTCTGCTGGCTGAGACAGGGCTGGCCCCTGTAAAACTTGGGGCACAGTAGAGCATGGAGAGGATGCATGCTCTCTGCAGGTGGGGAGACCCCCCAGAGAGAAGGGGGGAAGGCGCTGGGCTACACTCTGAGTCCCAGGTTTGCCATTTACATGCCCCTCCCCCTCCCTGGGGAAGATTGGGCTTGGGTGGGGAAGCCAAGAACGTTACTCTTATGGGTGCTCCCTCTACGTGGAAGGAAACCACAGCAGTAGGTGAGGTGTGTCCCCCCTTTTACAGAGGTGAAAACTAAGGTTACTTAACAGAGGAGGAATGTAACTTCCCAAGGTCCAGGAGTAAAGAAATGAGGGGGTTAGCATCAAAATCCAGGGCTGTCTAACTCCAGAGCCTGGGGGTTCTCCACATCACCAGAGTCATCTCTCCGAGAAAAGCACACAGACAAGGGAAAGGGAACAAAGAGACAGCACAGAGAAGAGGACAGAGGGAAAGCTGAGGGGTGTCCAAATGGGGTCAGCTCCAGCTGGGGAAATCTACTGTCTCGGAGCCAGCGCAGGGAGGGCCTTTGGGCACCATGGAGTCAGGGGAAAACTCTCACACGTCCACTGGGGCGAGGCAGCCTATCCATGAGTTGGTGGGCTAGAAGACAATAGGGAGTGGTGGGGACTGAGGTCAACCTGGCAGGGGCAGGCCCAACTCAAGCCCAGTCCACCTCGGGCATGCAGCAACACAAGCCCAAGTCACCAGGTCTTCTGACTTTTCAAGAAATGCTAGAAATCAAATTATTACACGAAATCTCCCTGCTTGTATAGATCGGCTCAGCGTTTAAGAGAATGAACAAACACTGTGGAGGCAAACAAAACACCACTTATTCTTGGCTCCAGCCCACTAGCCACAGTCTGAAACCTCTAAAAATCCAGTCCTGTCACCTCAGAAATGTGCTCCCTGAAGTGTGAGTTCCTGAGCTCCAGGACTGGCTGAATTCTCGTCCCCTACCATCTCCCCAGGCCAGAGCAGTAGGTGCTCAGTCAGTCACAGGGAACATCCATGGGGCCCATCCCAGAGCCAGCAAGTGAAGAGCCGGGCCTCCTGATTCCTAGTTCAGGGCCCCTTCCACAGACTCACAGCTACTCTCACTGTCTTCTGATCCAGGAGATGCTTCTTAAAATACAGTCAGAATCTCTGTGGTTTCAGGTTGGAAATCTTCATTTTTAACAAGTCACGCCAGGGAATTCTTAAGCACACAAATGTGTGGAAACCATCACAGGGAGATTGTGTGCAAAGACGGAAATGCACAGGCATAGGTTAGCTCTGCATGGATCAGCTATGTGACTGGAAGTCACAATCTCTCTAAGCCTCAGTCTCTCATCTTTAAAAGAGACACAATATTGGCTGCTTCACACGTTTGCCTTGAGGAGAACATGAGGTCAGGTACACAAAAACACTTTTGTCAACTCTTAAGCAGTGGTTTTTCAAACTGCAGGTCCCAGCCAATAAATGGGTCACAGGATCAATTTAGTGGGTCTTGACAGGCATTATTTTTAATGAACTAGAATGGAATAAACAATAGGAAGAATACTGTCTCATCAAACTTTTTATGAAACACGAAACATATATACATATATGGGAATGTATGCACGTATGGGAATGCTGGGTCACAATTCATAATGTTTTCTTCCCACGAGTAGTGGTCAAAAAAAGTTTTATTAAAACATATACCAGCGGGCTTCCCTGGTGGCGCAGTGGTTGAGAGTCCGCCTGCCGTTGCAGGGGACACGGGTTCGTGCCCTGGTCCGGGAGGATCCCACGTGCTGCGGGGCGGCTGGGCCCGTGAGCCATGGCCGCTGGGCATGCGCGTCCGTAGCCTGTGCTCTGCGGCGGGAGAGGCCACGGCAGTGAGAGGCCTGCGTACCGCACAAAAAAAAAAAAAAAAAAGACAAACAGTAACGTGTTGACAAGGATGTGGAGAAATTGAAACCGTCATACATTGCTGGTGGAAATGTAGAATGGTGCAGCCACTTTGGAAAACAGTTGGGCAGATCCTCAAAAAGTTAAACATAAACTTACCACATGCCCCAGCACTTTTACTCCTAGATATACACTCAAGAGAAATTACAACACATGTCCTCACGAAAACTCATTTAAGAATGTTCATAGCAGCTTTATTTCTAATACCAAAAGGTGTAAACAACCAAATGTCCATCCACGGATGAATGGATAAACAAAATGTGATATAGTCACATAATGGAGTATTATTCAGTCATTAAAAGGGATGAAAGACTGATTCACGCTACAACATGGATGAACCTTGAAAACATTATGCCAGATGAAGAAGTCAGTTGCCAAAAGCCACATATTGTATAATCCCATTTATGTGAAGTGTCCAGAACGGGCAAAATCATAGAGGCAGAAAATAAATGAGTGTTTGCCATGTGTTAGAGGCAGGGGGTCATGGGGAATGATCGCTCGTGGGGACGGGGTTTCTTGCAGGGCGGGCGGTGAAAATGTTCTGGAACTAAATAAGGGTGATGGTTGCACAACCTTATAAACATACTAAAAACCTGCTAAATTGTACACTTTAAAAGAGTGAATTTTATATGAACTGTATCTCAAAAAAAAAAAAAGCCACCATTCTAAAACATTGTACTCATGGAATTTATTCATAAAGAAGATGAGACAGTAAAGAAAATAAAGAGACCAGGAGGAGAGAGCTAAGATTGTAAAGGCCCCAGAGGGCTGCAGAGGGATATCATGCCCCATCATGTGCCCTCTGCACAGCCCAACCAATGGCAAGACATTTGAATGAATGAATGAATGAATGAATGAATGATGTTCACACACCATGGATGGTATTGTTACCTGATACAATCTCACCGAGGGGCAGTTTGGCAATATTTGTTAAAAACTATAAATGCTCATACTCCTGACCTCAGACTTCCTATTTTAGGATGATAGCCTTCAAAAATACTCCCAGAAGGGGGTCACCATAAATACAAGTACATTCATTGCAGTGTTGTTTGTAATTGGGGGAAAATGAGTACACCATGATTAGCGATTGAGAAATGATGAAGTAATAATCATGATATATCATCCATAGAATACGGAACACACGTAGGTGTCTGAGAGTTGGTCCTAAGTCGGGGTGGAGGGTGTAAAAACAGCATAGATAGGGGAGGAAGAATAGGGGTTTTTTCATAACAGAAGAATTCCAGCTAATAAACTGGATAGTCTCAAAGTATCTCTCCTACCCCCAAGATACTTATTAATTACAAAGGAAAAGATAGTTTATAGGAGAGACACCCAGCAGCTGCCCCCTAAACCAAGTGATCAAGGTTAACATCACCTAAAACATGACATGTGGATAATGTGTACCCTCTGGGAAAAATACATTACTTCAGGGGTATTCATGCCTACAATGCACAATCTCAATCTAATCATGAAAACAACAGCAGGCAAAACCAAACAGAGGAATATTCTAGAAAATAAATGACCAGTACTCTTCAGAGTGTTAAGGTCGGGACTTCCCTGGTGGCGCAGTGGTTAAGAATCCGCCTGCCAATGCAGGGGACATGGGTTTGAGCCTGGGTCCGGGAAGATCCCACATGCCACAGAGCAACTAAACCCATGTGCCACAAGTACGGAGCCCCCGTGCTGCAACTACTGAAGCCTGCGCGCCTAGAACCCGTGCTCTGCAACAAGAGAAGCCACCGCAATGAAAAGCTGGTGCACCACAACGCAGAGTAGCCCCCGCTCACCACAACTAGAGAAAGCCCGCGCTCAGCAACAAAGACCCAACGCAGCCAAAAATAATAATAATAATAAATAAAATACACAACATAAAAAAAAATTTTTTTTTTAAGTGTTAAGGTCAGGAGAGACAAAGAAGGACTGAGGCTCCATCCCAGACCAGAGACAACTAAGGGGACCTGACACCTAAGTGCGGTGTGAGTTCTTGATTGGATCCAGGAACAGAAAAAGGTCATTAATGGAAAAACCAGTGAAATCTGAATAAAGAGTGTAGGTTACTTAATAACATTGTACCAACGTTAATTTCGTAGTTTTGACAATTGCATTATGGCTATGCAAGACATTAACATTAGGGAAAGCTAAGTGAAGGACATTAAGGGTACTCTGTACTATTTCTGCAACTTTTCTGTAAGGCTAAAATTATTTCAAAGTGAAAAAAGTTTAAACCGAAAGGATATTACAGTACTATTTTTGTATAAAAGAATTATAATCTGGTGAGCATTTGCTGGTTGTCTTCTGTCCTGGGTGGAATAGCGTTCCCCCAAAATTCATGTCCATCTGGAACTTCAGATTGTGACTTTGTTTGGAAATAGGTTATTTGCGGATGAAATTTGTTAACATGAAGTCATACTGAATTAGAGTGGGCCCCAAATCCAGAGACAGGTGGTGTCTTTGTAAGAAGGCCGAGTGAAGACACACGCAAATACACAGAGAGGACACAGGGTGACGACGGAGGCAGAGACTGGAGTGACGCAGCTGCAAGCCCAGGAACACAAGTATTTCTGGCCACCACCAGAAGCTGGGAGAGAAGCATGAAACAGATCCTCCTTCAGAAGCCCCCGAAGAAACAGACCTTGCCGACACCTTGATTTTAGACTTCCAGACCCCAACACTGAAAAAATAAATTTCTGTTGTTTTAAGCCCCCAAGCTTAATGGTATTTGCAATTCGAGTTAGCCAGGACTCTTTACTCCAAGTGTTTAGGTTTAGTCTAGGAAACGAATGCGTCTTCCTAGCCAGCATTCTCTGCCCCTCACCCTAGTCCCAAAGTCCCAGATTTCCCTTGAGGATCCATGTTGTTCAATAAAGCTGACATAATCCCATCCCAGATGCGTTAGATTAACCAGCATATTCCACCTCCCCAGCCTCTAAGATTGGTTTAGGGATGGCTGTGTGACCCCTGAGGAAAACGAGACTTGAGAACACATTTGCCTCCAACTCCTGGGAAAGAACCTTGCACACTTCCAGAAGAAACTCTCTCTCCTATTAGACCTGAATGAGGAAGCCATCTTGCTATATAACAAGGGGAACCAGCCTCCAGATGAAAAGGGCAAAACAGGAAGCAGAATAGAGAGGCAAAGATGCTGACCCATCAGTGAGCTGCTGGATCAAGCCTCACCTGAAATGTGAATCATCTCTGGACTTTCGGCTTATAGGAGCCACTAATTCCCTTTCTGGTTTAAACCAGTGGAGTTAGTCCTGACTAACTCAAGTGAGGCCAGATCCATAGAAACAAAGCCTTAACCATGATTAGGATTCTCACTCTAGCTAGCTCTGTTTTCCTTTCTGTTAGTTTCACCCTTAAACAGGTTCTGCTATCCTAGTCCAAATTCAGCTTAGCAACTCCTATGGAAAGAAAACATCTCTATTTTTAACATCAGGTGTCTGCTGCAATGATGCTGTGTAACAAGCAACCCCCAAAATCTCAGTTGCTTACAGCAACAATCATTCTTCGTACTCACGGATCTATAGGTTAGCTGAGGGTTTGGCTAACTTCCGCTGGGTTAGGGTGGACTCAAGTCTCCAGGTTGGGTTCGGTTTGCTCCACATTCTCCACCCTGAACTCCAGATGAAGGCCATGGCCGTCTGGGGCACGTCCTTCTCATGGTGGGGGTCAGAAGCTCAAGAGGGGCAAGTGGAAACATGAGATTGCTCTTTAAGGCACAGTGTGACTTCTACCCACATTCTAACCAGAACAAGTCAGACGTCCAAGGCCACCACTGCCAGGGTGAGGAAGAATATTCACCCACAGCAAGCTACGGCAAGGACAGGAAGAGAAGGAAGATTATCAATAAATAATTTGATCAAACACATCTTTCTCAATAGTGCCTCAAACAGGTTGGAAATAACTCAGCCACCTGGCTTGGGGTCACTGCCCTTCCCTGAAGCAACCACTGTGGCCTGAGGGGGTGAAAGTAGGAGGGGTAGCCAAGGGTCCCACCCGAACTTCATAGGCTGGGAGAATGGGGGGAGCGGGGTGTTTCCCAAAAGAAAATCAAAATGTTTCCACAATAAGGGGGAAGGGGGGAGTCATCTAAACCAGGGCCCAATGCTTCTCAAACTACAACATTGCAAGTGAATCACCTGAGGATCTTATTAAAATAGAGGTTCTGAGTCAGTAGGCACAGGGTGGGACCTGAGACTCTGCCTCGCTAGAAGGTCCCAGGTGATGCTGGTAAAGATCCACAGCAATGATCAAGAATAAAACCAGGGGGCTTCCCTGGTGGTGCAGTGGTTAAGAACCCGCCTGCCAATGCAGGGGACACGGGTTCAAGCCCTGGTCCGGGAAGATCCCACATGCTACAGAGCAACTAAGCCCATGTGCCACAACTACTGAGCCTGTGCTCTAGAGCCCGCAAGCCACAACCACTGAGCCCGTGCACCGCAACTACTGAAGCCTGCGTGCCTAGAGCCCATACTCTGCAACAAGAGAAGCCACCGTCCTGAGAAGCCCGCACACCGCAACGAAGAGTAGCCCCTGCTCCCTGCAGCTAGAGAAAGCCCGCGCGCAGCAACAAAGACCCAACACAGCCAAAATTAAATAAATAAAATAATTTTTTGAAAAAAATGAAATGAGGAGAGTCAACCTCCCGATGCCACATTCTCATTTATAAAATAATGCCACCTGCCATGCAGACTCTTCTTGGCAAAGAAGATGGTGCCCTCTGGGAATCAGGGGGTATAATATTTGTTCTATTTCTCATCCCCTGACTGCCCTTCCACCCCTTGGCCTCCCCCAGTCCCCAGGAAAGGTCTCACAAGCAGGCCAGTTGGGAGACAGGAAGCACATACCACAATGTGTGCAGCTTGCCATTAACTGCCTTAAACTCCCTGCAATAATGCTGGTGTCATCCATGAGATTCAGTTATGGTTATCAGGCAGTTAGGCACACTGCAGCAAGGTTGTTGCATAACTAATGCTCAGCCCCCATCCAGCAGCTTCTGAAAGTGGCGCAGGTAACATGACTCACCCACCCCCACCTTTGGGAGAGGAACAGAGGACCCAAAATGTGGGCTGCCCTCCCCCTCGGGTTCTAAGGAAAACGTTCCTAGGAACTGAGCCCTAGATGCGTGGTGAGGGGACAGGGTGCAGCCCAAAGAGCTTGAGCCCGTGACTGCCAGGGAGCCCTCGCACCTGCCATGGTGCTTGAGTGGTGGAGCTTGAACCTCAGGGCAGAGTTCAAATCCTGCCTCTGCTGTTGATTAGCTGTGCAGCATCAGGCACTCACCTCAAGTTTTTAAAGCCTCAATTTCCTTGTCTGTTAAAGAAGGTTATTGATAATAACTACCTCCTAGGGTGTTATGAAAACTGGAACAGAGAGTTGGCATATTGCTTCAATAGTTCCTGCAGGACTCTTAATTATCTCCCTGTCTGGGCCTCAATGTCCTCATCTGTAAAATGGGGATAATAAGTCTCCCCTTGCCTAAGCTTGAAAGGTCATCATGTAAATCAAATAAGATGACACATGTGCATGAGGAGCTTGGAGCATTTCGTGGACATGCCATCGTGTCTTAGCTACCACGCGCCTGGTTCTGCTCAGCCGTCCAGAGCGTCACTGTGTACGTGTCCCCAGCTCTCGGCTACCCCACAACAGGGCAGTGGGTGATCAACCCCGTTAAAGGTGTGTAAACCTAATGACCTGGGTATGTAAAGGAGAATCATTTCTTGAGCTGTGATCTGTGACATTCAAACGAGGCCAAGTGACACAAAAGAGAAAAAATAGCCAAAGAAGTTTGTTGAAATTGTGCAGGTGAGAAGTGAGGGAGGAGACTGAGATCCCAGAGTAGAGGAACTCAGGGGGGGAGGGGTACGGACAGAACAAGGGGAGGGGAAGTTGGCTGCAGGGAGAGTTGTCAGGCCTTTGTGAGGAAGACGGGGCTTCTCCTATCAGCCTGTATGTCCCCGTTGCCAAAACACACATCCACATGGACATGTGCATGCACACACAGACAGACACACAGAAAGGCACACAGATGCAAGCACAGACGCACACAGATGCACACATGCGTACATATACCCATAAACAACCACAAGCAGACACAGAGACACAGGCACACGCAGTTGCATCCACAAGGCAGCACACACAGACATGCACACAGATGCATACACACAGGCCTTAGAATCCACCGGCCTCGCTGAAGTTGAAGCGAACCGTTTTCCCACGATCCTTTCCAGCTGAGCATGAGATTCCAAAGCTGCCCACAAGAGGGTGCTCAGGAACTAGAAATCAGGAGTCCCTGCACGCTCACACTTAGAATGGGGAGCTCAGAGGCTATGGGGACCCACCTCGCATATTATAACAGAGAGCTGAGCCCAGAGACGGAGGGGACTTGATCGAGCACACAGCCGATGACCCCTGCCCTGTCTCCCTACAAGGATTATGCTCAGGAATGGGGACGGGGGACAGGGGGTGGGGGGTTCTCACGATCACAGTCCTGGCTGGAGAGGAAGGGTTGAGGGAAAGTTAGGATATGGAAGGTAAGTTCTCCTGAGGTTTTGTCAGACACTGTCCCTAACTGACCGTGACCCCAGGTGTGCCTGGCTTCTTGGTTCTTCAGTGTTTTCACCTGTGAGGAAGCTCCCCCAGGCCCTCTGGAGGCCCCTAGACAGACCCTTTCCTAGATCCATATGCACCCAGATCTTCGGACCTCTGCTTTTCCTCCTCATTCAGGACTCATTCTGTCATCTCCCCAGACAGGCCTCCTCTGCTGGTGCCCGCCCCGTCACCACTTTATTTGCATCACGTTATTGCTACTTACTGCTACTTGAAACAGCCTCGTTTATGAATGTGCTTACATGTTTATCTTGTCTCCTCCAAGAGAATGTAAACCTAAGAGCAGAGTCCTGGGGTGTCCTGATGCCCCACTGGTATCACTCGCACCCAGAACGGTGCGCGGCGCCAGGCGGACTGCAGTGACCGGAGAGAAGCGTTTCCTCCTGGCCGGTCCCTGGGAGAGGCTGCCTCGGCTGTGTGCTGGTGCTGCCCTCTGGCGGTGCCAGGCCCCCATCACACCTGGCTTTCTCCTCTTCTGTCGGCCTTTTCAATCTCCAACCACCTGTCGCAAGGCACATCTCTGTGGGACCATGGGGATGGAGGTAAAGGGATCTTGTCTCCAGGGATCATCCCACGTGGATTCAGATAAGTGATCCTCTACGACACCTGGTATTTGAAAGGCCAACCTCACAATGAAGAAAGATGAGTTTAGTGTATGCTGTGGATTCTGTCCCGGAGAAGACAACTTCAGGGCAGAAAATGATGGTGCCTGTGTCTCTACAAAGTCTAACAAAGAGAGCAAGAGAAGCCAGTCTGACTGTCCCACTTTACAGATGAAGTCACCGAGCCACAAGCCAGGACACAAAGAGAAAGTTGCCTGGCCTAAGCAAACCCTAGAATAACTGACCCATTCCCCCACCCACTCACCGTTAAGCACAGGGCAGTCGCATTTTATGCAAAGCATGTGTTCCTGAAGACCTCGCATAATTCAGAACGTGCATAATTCTGGACTAATTTTGCCATAGAAATGAATGCAAAGTGGAAAGGATGTGTTGCATAAACCTACCCCCATTGTGGCATATTTTTGCTTTAAAGCCACTTTTTATTTTCCCAGCATTACCTCTAATATTTCACAGCACGGTCTCGGCTAAATTAACAGCACAGCATCTCCTGCCGGGGGTTTGGTCTTCTTCATAACATTTTATCACATCTCACTTCCTTTCCAACGTATCGATTTTCAGGTGCGTTTTTCAGCACCACCATTTAAAGAACGCTTGGATGACACTGTTACAGGATACAGATAAGAGATTTAAAGTTATAATAACTGTGAATGTTGAGAAAGTGGCACAATGTCTCCAGAATCCCCAGCAGAAATTAGAAATTTGGACGCATGCAAACAGCCATGCATGCATATAGAAGGCCGGTATTTCTATTGCACAACCAAAGTGACATGACCACGTGGCAGGTTTACAATTCCCAGTTAACAATTCACTTAGCTCCTCCAACTGTAGGAAACTGGGCGATTCTGACAATTTTTTTAAACCGAGGGGCTTTGCATTCTTGCCAGTTTCGTGCATAAACATTTATCAGCATTTTACATTGCATCTTTACAAAGCCACACAGTTGGTATTCTCATAAACCGTGACCTCATCTCCCTTCGCTATGTCCTTAACCCCAGGAGGGTGGAAATGTACAACCACACCAACAATCACAGATACAGACTTCAGAAGTTCCAGCCGCCCAACTCATACCCATGTCAGGGCTTTTTTGGATGCAGCATCAGCAGAGGCCCCCTGCACAGCTGGGTGGGTCTCATCCCTCCTCCAAGTCAGCTTCTCTTACTAGCCAGAGAAGGACCTCCCCTGGGAGCAATCCTCCTGTTTCCTCCTGCCCCCTCTCCCCATCAGCCTTTGGTTCAAGTGGTCAGCTACCCCCTCCCCCAAAAGTAGCCTGAAGGGGTTTTAGATCCACTTTGGGGGGAGTGGGGGGGAAGAACACTGGCTCTCTGTTTCAAGCATTTATAAGACCATCAGCCTTTTCACGTCGCCAAGACCCACCTCTCAGTACCACTCCTGTGAATTGTCTCTTTGGCCTTCCCCTGCCTGGAATTGCTTCTGAAAGGCTCCCTCAGCTGGGCCAGGGCCTGGCCCCATGAGAGGGAGGGCCAGACCCTAGGAAGGAGGAGAGGAGAGGAGGGGCAGCAGGGCAGGCTCTGACCCTGTCTGCTGGAACTCCTGTCCAGAGTCACCTCCTCCTGACCTTAAGCAAGCCCCTGTCCAAGACACTTCCCCTCTCTGGGCCTGTTTCTTCCTCTGTAGAATGGGAATAATATACCACCTACTTCCCAGGACCACTGTGAGAATGAAACGCAGTCCCCCAGGTGACAGCACCTAGCACAGAGTAAAGGACAGGCAAATATTCACTGGGAGTTTGGGATGTCTGAGCGTCAGCATTAGAATCTGGGAAATCCCACCCCTGGGAGAATTTATGGCCCAATATTACTAGTGACCCAGCCAGGAAGACTCTTCCCACTAATTCACAAATTCACCAGTGGGGATGCGGAAGGAATTGCTCAGCTGAGGAGGGCAGGGGTTCCCAGGCCTGGCTTTGATCAACTGTCTGTCAACTCACCTTCTGCCTCTGGACCACCTCTAAGACTTGAGGGGCAGGGACAGGCACCTGGGGCCCTCCAGGTGGTCCATTCAGGCCAGCCCCTCCCACTGGGCCCACCCCTCCCTGCACTGCCAGTGAATCTGCAAATCTGCCTGGTGAGTGTGTCTGTGGATTCAAAACCACACTCCCCTTACCCCTCAGAAGACGGTGGAGTCATACAGTCGCCAGACCCGAAGGCAATGGCCACATCCAGGGCTTGATTTTCTGGACCCCTGCCCTGCCCCTCCCCCGTGGTCCCTCCCCGCTTGGTTCCTCCTCTCTCTCCTCTTCTGCTGCTGTGGGTGCCTCTCCCCGGGGGGCACTGAGGCTACTGTTGCTCCAGGCACCAGAGGAGGGACCCCACAGGACAAGAGGAGAAGGAAGGGGCAGAGTTTTCAGGAGAGAATGGGATGGCCTAGCCCCAGCACGGCTAGCCATAGGTTAAAAGCTGGAGGGCATGCCCCGCCCATTCTTGCCCCTCTCCTGCTGTTTTAATCATCTCTTCACATTCTTGTCTCCCACCAGACAAGGAGGCTCCTGAAGGCCAGGGGCACCCAGCCTTTCCTCTCTATCTCCAGCACCTGGATGCTGATTGGACAGGGAAAGGATGGGTGTTCCGGGTCAGGCGCCAGGACGGTAACATGGTCCCTGCCTGTGGCTTATCCAGTGCGTTCCAAATGTCCACACAGGGCCAACCATGCCACCAAGAAATGAACTGCCCTGGACTCTTCCTAGCTCTCTCTTCCCTCCTTTCTCAGCTCCTCAGCCTTCTAATCTCTTACTTTTCCCCTCCCTCCCCCTACCCAAGACCTCCTCCCCTTGTGCCCAGCCTCCCTCCTGGAGAGCCAGTCTGTTCCAGCTCTGACTCAAATTGGAAGGGGGAGAGGAACGGGGAAGTGGGGACTTTGGATCAGGAGGGTAAAGGAAAGGCCCCAGGGTGGCCTGGCTTCAGGGCAAAATGTCTAAAAATCATTCAGAATTTTATCCTAGGGGAAATTCACCCACTTGCATAATTTTCATATTCAATTCTGCTACAGTATCCGTCCTTCCCACGTCACGTTACATCTCTAAGGACTCTCTTCTGTTACTTGAGTCCTGAGAAGCACCAAGTTCCAATAACCGTGCGTGGGGAGAGTAGAGGTAGCAGGGGAGGAGAAATTCATGCTGCCCCAGTAAAAGTTAAGAACCGCAAGGTGTGGTTTCATTGAACCCAGATAGATCCTGGTGTCAGCCCTGAAATTCCTCCTCCTCCAGGAAGCCCTTCTGGGATGGGAGGGAGAGTCCCATGATAAAGGAAGAATATTAGATGTTTCTCAGATACATCTCTTGTTCTCCTGCCTCTGCATCTTGCCACTTGGAGAGCCCTTCCTCCAGATGTGTCCAAATGCTCCCCATCTGTCACTGCCAGACTTAAATGTCACTACTTCCCAGGGGAAAGCAACTGTTCCCCTATTAGGGTCACCCCAAGCATTTTCTATCCTGGGCTACTATGATCACAGGTGCCAGGGAGAATTGCTCAGGCTGGGGACCAGTGGCAGCTCCCAGTCTGGCTTTGCTCAAGTGTTTTTCAAGCCACTTTCAGCCTCTGAGCCTCCTCTTCCACCGGCGGGGTAACGTGAGCTTAGAGGCCATTTAGGCTCTATTTCTACCCTGGTGTCATCTCCCCACTAGTCTGTGAGCAAGATCCTTGACCTATATTCGTGGGACACTGAGGAATCAGTACATTTGTCGAGTGGCTAAATGGATGAATTCAGAACTTGGGGACGTAAGATCTAAAGCTCTCTTAACATTAAGCCTCTGAGCGTCCTCAGCCTTGCAACTATACCTCCTTTTCCTTACGCCAGCCCAGCAACAGAATCACCTCCTAAGCCCCCAGCCAGGCAGTCACACCTTCGGTATGACCCCAGGAGAAATGATCAAAAAGGTTAACAATATGTCCACTCACTTTTTTTTTCTTCCAATATATTTATACACCATGGAGGTAATAATAATAATAACTGCAAATATTTATTAAATGCCTATTATACACCTGACACTGGGCTCTACACTTTCATATGAATTTTCTCATTTAATCCTCATGATAATCCATAAGGTAGGTTCTACTATTAGCCCCCACTTTTCAGGCCAGGAAATAAGCCCAACAGAGGCTAAACTTGCCCAAGGTCACATAACAAGCTAGTGACAGAATTTGGGAACTTTGTAAGTAAATCATTTTCTATGCATTTGTGTCACAATAGATTTGCATTTTTATAGTCCTCTCTCAGACTTTAGATTTTTGTTTTTTAATTTAACGTCCTGATCTATTTTCAGTCCATTATTGCCTACTCTGTTGTTTGGCAATGTTTCTGTGAACTGTCAATTTTGTCTTCCTCTCTAAGAGAGTAGAAATATTCTGTGGAGTTTGTGAAAACATAGCTAAGTGGGTAAGTGGACATGGATGACTGGAAATGAATTTTTAAAATGAAACAACCTAGAAAGCAGACAAAATTGCTTTCAAAACGCGTATGAAATTTGCAAAATCACCCAGGGTGTATCAACCTTATCAAGACATGAACTAATGGCTGTAAACATTCATTTCCAGCCAAATTCCTTTCAACTGATTCACTTGGAACCTGGTAGAAAACCTTTGAAATGTGTTATAACTTTGTCAGACACATGCATAATTGCTGAAGAGTTATTTAGAAATTAAAAGCCCAAAAGACTGGAGGTGAGGATGGAGAGTAAAGAGATAACAGTAAAAGCTAAAATATACTTTTTAACGTTTCAAGGACACTCCCATGGTACATAAAAATTAATAGTACTCGGAAAAACAG
The DNA here is from genome assembly GCF_937001465.1 of Orcinus orca. Classification (NCBI taxonomy): domain Eukaryota; kingdom Metazoa; phylum Chordata; class Mammalia; order Artiodactyla; family Delphinidae; genus Orcinus; species Orcinus orca. The sequence continues at coordinate 14,378,714 of NC_064566.1, read as the reverse complement.
GGGCCAGAAATACCATTTCAACCAACTTTTTTTGTGTCAGCATTATTGAAGTATAATTGCACACAATAAAATGCACAGATTTTTAAGTGTAGAGTTTAAGTTCTGACAAGTATGTATACCTGGATAACAACCATACAATCAAGATATTGATGGATATTGACATTGATAAGAGACTGAACATTTCCATCACCCCAGAAAGTTCTTTTGTGCCTCTTTGTAATCAAGCCACCCACCCCCAGTCAAGCAACGGTCTGCTCTCTATAATCGGCTTAGGTCCGTCTGTTCTAGAAGTTCATATGAATGAACTGGCACAGTACATACCCTTTTGTGCCTACCTTCTTTCACTCAGCAAAATGTTTTTGAGAGTCATCCATTTTTTTGCTTAACCCAAGCAGTTATTTCATCTTCAGTAGTATTCCATTGTATGAAAATACCACACTGCATTTATCCATTCATCTCTTAACGAACATTTGGTTTGTCTCCAATTTTTTGCTATTGTAAACAAATTTGGATTGTCTCCAGATTGTTTTTTTTTTTTTTTTTTGCGGTACGCGGGCCTCTCACTGTTGTGGTCTCTCCCGCTGCGGAGCACAGGTTCCGGACGCGCAGGCTCAGCGGCCATGGCTCACGGGCCCAGGCGCTCCGCGGCATGTGGGATCTTCCCGGACCCGGGCACGAACCCGTGTCCCCTGCATCGGCAGGCGGACTCTCAACCACTGCGCCACCAGGGAAGCCCTGTCTCCAGATTTTTACATAGGTCTTAGTCTGAATATAATTTTTCATTTCTTTCGGTAAATACTTAACAGTGAGACCTCTGGGTCATGTGGGATATGTATATTTAACTATTATAAGAAGTTGCCAGGGGCTTCCCTGGTGGCGCAGTGGTTGAAAATCTGCCTGCCAATGCCGGGGACACGGGTTCGAGCCCCGGTCCGGAAAGATCCCACATGCCGCGGAGCGGCTGGGCCCGTGAGCCACAACTACTAAGCCTGCGCGTCTGGAGCTTGTGCTCCGCAACAAGAGAGGCCGCGACACTGAGAGGCCCGCCCACCGCGATGAAAAGTGGCCCCCGCTCGCTGCAACTAGAGAAAGCCCACGCACAGAAACGGAGACCGAACACAGCCAAAAATTAAATAAATAAATAAAATTTAAAAAAAAGAGAGAGAGAGAGAATGTAAAGACAAGCTAAAGACCGGGAAAAAATATTTTTATGCATATATCTGATAAAGGATTTTATCTAGATGTACAAAGAACTCTCACAACTCAATAATGAAAAGCAAACAAACCAATTCAGAAATGGGCAAAACATGAGAACAGACACCAAAAAAGAAATATGAATAGCGCATAGGTACATAAAAAGACAACATCATTAGCCACTAGAGGAATGCAAATTAAAACCACAATAAGTGATCGCTACACATTTATTAGGATGGATAACATTTTTAAGCTGGCAATACCAAGTACTGAGAAGAATGCAAAACAACTGGGACTCTCATACATTTCTGGTGGGTACAACCATTTTAGAAAACAGATTGTCAGTCTCTTAAAAAGTTAAATATACTTGCCATAGAGACCAAACTGTCCCACTCCTAGGTATCTCCCCAAGAGAGATGAAGACAGACCTCCAACAAAGACCTGTACACAAAAGTTTATAGCAGCTTTATTCATACCCCCCCCAAAACTGGAAACAACCATCAACTGGTGACTAGATAAACAAATTAAGGTACATGCAACACGGGGGAATCCTAAAAGCATATGCTAAGTGAAAGATGTCAGACACAAAAGGCTATATACTATGATTCCATTCATATGACATCCTGGAAAAACCAAAGCTATAGGGACAGAAATCAGTTCACGAGTGACCAGAAAGAACTTTTGGGGGTGATAGAACTCTTCTCTATCTTGATTATTGTGGTGGTTACCCAAGTGTACACATTTGTCAAAATTCACCAAAATGTACACTTAAAATATAAATTTTTCTGTATATAACATATACCTCAATAAACCTAACTTTAAAGAAACTGAACATTATGTGCAGGAATTCTATTGATACTTTCTCTGTACTCAGCTCTCCCAATTACATGCCACACATTTATCACACTAAATAGTGTGTTCTGCAAACACACCAGTATTGACACTTCCTGGTCTACACTTCCTGCTGCCCTGCCCTTTCCTTTCTCCCACCCTGTTCTTGGAATCCCAGCACTTCGGGAGAAGTGGGGTTATGATGGCCAGATTCATTCGCTGGAGATGGCCGGTTCCTGCCCTGACCCCTCCTCTTGGACAGAAGGAAATGCCCACAGTAGCATCTAGGGTTCTCTGATTGTAAGCAATAGATACAGGCTCCAGCCGCCCTATGCAAAAAGGAGGTCATTGGAAGAGTTCAGCATTGCTTGCAGAGCCAAGGAAAAAGCTGAAGAAAAAAGCTGGGAAGGACAGCGAGCAGGGCAGCTCTGAGGGTCTCAGTGGCAGGAAGTGGTAAATGGGTTTTCTGGGCATTGCTGCCACCACGAATCAGCTGTAACCAATTTTAGGTTTTATTGTTATTTCTGTCCATCTCAGAGAAGGGATAAGTAAGCAATGGGCTCATTAGTCTGGCCTGGGTCACACCCACCCCTTTTGAAACAGAGCAGGACCCTATGGTCCTTGCCTCCCATGTCCTCAGCCTGACTTTTGTCTGTGGAAAACTTTAGCCAAAGAATAAGTTTAATCAGCAAAGTGAGAAAATGTAGAAACAAAGGAAAACAGTCAAATGAGACCAAGTAATAATTGTTTAGTCATTAAGCAAAATCAAGGACCTTCATTTCTCTTCAAGGGCTATAGTTAATATTCTGAGCCACATCCTGTGAGCCGTCTTATAGATACTGAGACCCCCCACCAGGTGGAAGAAGTTAACTACATGATGACCAGACTGTAGCCATGACATAAGCTGCCACAATTCCAAGAACTGGCCTCAAGGAAATGAGAACAAACCGACCCTGGAACTATAGGCTAACTGTACATAAAACAATCAAGATGACACTGATCAGACCACTGCATGACCAATTTCTAGATGACTGTCAGAGCTGACTGTACTGTTTCTGCATGTAGCCTCCTCCCTCCGTCTATAAAAGCTCTTGCCCTCTGTCATGGGTCGGGGGGAGTCAGCCTTTGGACTAGAGTCTGCCCTCCCCCCCAGGATGCCGGCCTCGGAAATAAAGCGAACTTTTCATTCCACCAACCTTGCCTCTTTACTAGCTTTAGAGCATCGAGCAGCCAGACCACCACTTTCGGTAACACTTTGGCTGGAGAAAAGCGAGCAGGGCATTGATGGCCCCCAAAGACTGCAAGAGCCATGGAAGGGGCTCTCCCAAAAGGAGACGAAGATGTTCTTACCCAAAAAGGAATCGGTGCCTCCTGTGTGTACTCTCTTCACACCTCGTCAACAAAGGGAAGCAGCCGGAGTGCACATCAGGGAGATCTCATCTAATTGGAGAGTCTCCCTAAGGAAGCGATGTCTGCGCTGAGTCCTGAGAACAAGAAGTTAGCCAGGTTTAGGGGCGAACGTGGGAGAGCACTGAACAAGGTGGAACCACAGGAGCAAAGGAGGAGGGAAGAGGTCCCTGCGACCTTCCAGATACCCTCTCCCCCATCCAAAACAGGCCCCTCACAGCGGACCTCGGTAGTTTGCCATTTCAGCATCCATCCCTCTTCATCAGGCAACACCTCCTAAATTTTATTTCCAGAGCCAAAGCTTACCTACTCTCAGACCACCTTGTCTGGGTCCAAGGGTGGAGCTTGCTATGCAGGGCTTAAGCCGGGAGGCTGGATTTATCCATCTGGCTACAATGATTGGTCAAGGGTGGTCATGTGACCTGGGCTGGATCAATTAGAATAAACATCAAGGCTTTTGAGAAACTGATTTTTTTTCCCCACTGGACAGAAACTTGAGCAATGTTTTAGGGCAGTGACATGACTCTGTATGATACTATAATAGTAGATATGTCATGTATATTTGTTCAAACTCACAGAACGTAGAGCATCAAGAGTGAACCCTAATGTAAACTACAGACTTTGGGTGATAATGATGGATCAGTGTAGGTTCATGGATTCTAACAAAGGTACCACTCTGGTGGGAGATGTTGATAATGGGGGAGCTGTGCATGTGTGGGGCAGGGGGTTTATAGGAAATCTCTGTACTTTCTGCTCAATTTTGCTGGGAACCTAAAACTACTCTAAAAAATAGTCTATTTAAAGAAAAAAACCTAAATGGTATAAAGTCTGGAATGCTTGAAGACTTTTGCCATCACATGGGGCCTGAGAACAAAGCCAACACTTGGAGAAGAGCCCAGACAGGATCTGTTTAATGTCATTGTTTGAGCTGCTGGGTCAAGCTGCACCTCAAGCCAGCCACTCCCCCTGGACTTTTCAGTGACATCAGCCAATACATTCCATTTTGCTTCAACAGGCTGTCCCCTGCCCCTCCATGTACCATCTGGGACAAGGATCAGAGTCTTTTATCTTAAAGACCAGCAGGCCTGACTCTCCTCCCATTTTACTGATGGGAAAACTGAGGTCCAGAGAGGTGGAGAGAATTATCCAAAGTCTAAAGATTGTAGTCACCAGGCCAAAAACTAGACGTCTAGGGAGCTTTCCACTATGCCTTGATGTCTCTCCAGGAAGATCAGTACCATCCACTGAGGGCGTTAAGGATTCAATTAGCTGCTGGTACCCTCTCTTCCATCACCCCCAGCCACGACTGAGAAAAAGCTGTTGCTATCATGAGATTTCTCAGTCAAGCAAGAGTTTTTGGTTTTGTTTTTCACAAACCTACCATATGAATTTCCTAGAGCTGTCATAACAAATTATCACAAACTCAGTGGCTCAAAACAATGCAGATTTATTCCCTCACAGTTCAGGAAGCCAGAAGTCCACCATCAAGGTGTCAAAGGTTGGTTCCTCCTGGAAGCTCCGAAGGACAATCTGTTCCATGCTTCTCTCCTAGCTTCTGGTGCTTTCCAGCAACTCTTGGAGTTTCTTGACTGGTAGCTGCATGACTCCAACCTCTCCAACCTCTACCTCCGTCTTCACATGACTTCTTCCTTGTGTGTCACCTCTGTCTCCAAATCTCCCTCCTTATAAAGACACCAGTCATAGGATTTAGAGTCCAACTTAATCCAGTATGAACTCATTTTAACTTAACGAAATACATCTGCAAAAACCCTATTTCCAAATAAGTTCACATTCTGAGGTTCTGGGGATGAGTTTGAGGGTTGAACGCTATTCAACCGAGTACACTTACTACATGCCAAGCTTCATGCTACATGCCTTGAGGGATAACTGGGATGAAATGGTGTGTCTAATAATAACACACACACCAGACTCAGGTTCATTTTTTTTCTCTCTACCTATTTTATTTTTTTAATTAATTTTTATTGGAGTATAGCTGCTTTTTGTGTTCATTTTTTTAATACAATTTTTAAAGGTTACACTCCATTTACAGTTATTACAAAATATTGGCTATACTTCCCATGTACAATACATCCTTGTAGCCTTTTTTATATATATATAAATTTATTTATTTTATTTTATTTTTGGCTGCGTTGGGTTTTCCTTGCTGCACACGGGCTTTTCTCTGGTTGCGGATCGCGGGGGCTACTCTTTGTTGCAGTACACAGGCTTCTCATTGCAGTGGCTTCTCTTGTGGAGCACGGGCTGTAGGCGCGGGCTTCAGTAGTTGTGGCACATGGGCTCAGTAGTTGTGGCGTGTGGGCTTAGCTGCTACACAGCATGTGGGATCTTCCTGGACCAGGGCTCGAACCCGTGTCCCCTGCATTGGCAGGTGGATTCTTAACCACTGCACCACCAGGGAAGCACTTGTAGCCTATCTTACATGCAATAGTTTGTACCTCCCACTCTTCCACCTCTATATTACCCTCCCCCCACTAGTTCGTTCTCTATATCTGTTAGTCTGCTTCTTTTTTGTTATATTCACTAGTTTGTTGTATTTTTAGAGTCCATATATAAGTGATGTCATACAGTATTTGTCTTACTCTGTCTGACTTATTCACTAAACATAATGCCCTCCAAGTCCATCCACGTTGCTGCAAATGGCAAAATTTCATTCTTTTTTATGGCTGAGTAGTATTCCATTGTATATATATACATCCTCTTCTTTATCCATTCATCTTTTGATGGACACTTAGGTTGCTTCCATGTCTTGGCTATTGTAAATACAGCTATTACGAACATTGTGGGTTCATGGATCTTTTCAAATTAGTGTATTTGTTTTTTTCAGATGTATACTGAGGAATGGAATTCCTGGCTCATACAGTAGTTCTATTTTTAGTTTTTTTGAGAAATGTTTGTACTGTTTTCCACAGTGGCTGCACCAATTTCCATTCCCACCAAAGTGTCCAGTGGTTCCCTTTTCTCCACATCCTCACCAATGCTTGTCATTTGTGTTCTTTTTGGTGATAGTCATTCGGACAGGTGTGAGGTGACATATCATCATGGTTTTGATTTGCATTTCCCCAATAATTAGCAATGTTGATCATCTTAGACTCACATTGATTTAACACACACTCCCTGAGCACCTACTGTGTGTGAGGCTCTGTGTTAGGTGCTGAAGAGCTAAACATGCCAATGGCATAGCCCCTGTGCTCACGGAGCTCCAGTCCAGGGAAGGAGCTTGGCATGTGCAGGGCTGTCAGCATCTAGGAGAGCGGAGTTCCAGTCCTGTCTCACCTTTTCATAAACTGCCCCTCTCTGGACCTGTTTTCTTTTCTTTAACGTGAGGGGTTTAGAATAGACAATCTCTAACATACTGTTAAGCCCTGGTGTTCTGAAAACTTTTTTTAAATGTGTTTGAAAATGCTTTGTAAACTGCAAAGTGCTGTACACAAAAAGAGAGGCAGAATAAAGTTAATAGTTAAGTGAGTAAGTCAGTCGACCTGGGTTCAAATCCCAGCTCAGCCACTTACAAGCCTCTATGACCTTAGGCAACTTACTTTATCTCTCTGGACCTCGGTTTCCTCTTCCATAAAACGGGATAATAAGATAGCATCTCAAAGAGTTATTATGAGTTTAGAGGAATGAGACCATGCGGTATTGAGGCCAAGGCATGGCACAGAGCAGTGCCTGATAATGATGAGCTACCATATAACTGTTAGCTACACCCTCTCTGCCACCAGGAGTTTACAGTTCATGTGGGAGATGAAACTAATAGGTGAAAAAGTTAGAGAAAAAGATCAGATAGTGGGTCAACCAGAGGGCTCTCGAGTGACAGCGTGGAGAGTTCCCTGGGGATGGGGACAATGCAGCCCGAGGCACATATCTGCCCTCCAACAAACCACGGGACAGAGGGCAGCAATGCCAGGGTCACTCCATAGGACCAGTGTCCTAGGAGACCAATCAGGAAACCGGGCTCGGGAGGAGATGAACTCATGGAACAGGACAAACTTCAGCTCAGCGGACAAACTGGTCTGGGTTCAAATCTGGCTCTCACCTCCGCACTGGGTGGCCTTGGGCTAGTGACCCAATATGTCTGGGGTCTCACTTTCCTCATCTGTAAATTAGAGATTAGAACAAGAGACTATCCCTCACAGCGTTGTTGCGAGGACTGCGTGTTGTATACGGAAAACCCTGGCGTGGAGCCACCTCCAATAAGTGTTAAGTGTTAGTAAAACGCCCTCCACCAGGAGGGACTGGCTCTGTCACTCACTCCCCAAGGGTTAGCTGCTAAGCTGGGGAAAACATCACTCCCGCTTGGAGATTATCCAGGTGCATGTTACAGGAGCTTTGGGGAGTAATGCTTTTGGCTATCCTAGACCTCAGAAAAAACAAAAAGGCCCGCACCATCCCAAGCTAGGTGCTTCCCGGAAGCCAGCACCGGGCATAGAGGTGATGTCCCCGGTAGACGTTATTGTTAAAGAGAGCCAGCTCTTTGCTAATCCTCTGCAGTTTTCCCGTTCTTTCATGCAGAACCCCCTCCCCCATGTTGGGACTCCTTTGTGAACAGTCCCTGGCCACGCATCTCATGCTTTGGAATTTGCCCATGCTGACGTGGGCTCCGCCACCCCGAGCCCTGCCTTTGGAATGCTCCACTCCGCCTCCAGCTCTGTAGCTTGCATTCAATCCCAGATAACTGTATCCCCTCCCTTGCTGCCTCAGACCCAGTACCACCCAATCCCGGGCCTTCCTGGAACCTTAGACGTGAGTTCCAGCAACAATTAATTACACAGTATAGTGGACCGTGCTCTAATGGTACACTGACAGGGTCTTATTCATCTCCTGCAATAAGGAGTAGGCAGCCCAGAGCTGGATGGCAGCTCATCCAAGCTCTAAGGGACTCAGGCAAGCCCTCTCCCTACTTCTGCTCTGCCATCCTTTGCTTTCCTCCTATCTTTTGTCTCATGGTTACAAGATGGCTGCTGCCCTTCCAGACCTCAAGTCTGCATTACAGACAGAACATGTAAGAACAAGAAGCAACAAAGGCTGTACCTATATCAAGAAAGCAAAGGCCTTCCCAGAAATTCTCAGCTTGTAACTCATTAGCCAAAAGTATGTCACATGGCCACATCTAGCTGTAAGGAGGTCTGGGGAATAAGTATTTTTAGGTGGACACATTGACATACAAACAATATATGGGTAGCGTTAGTAAGAAAGAAGGTTAAGTTAATAGAGGGTGAACCAGGGGTCAGCAAACTACACCAGCAAACCAAATCCAGCCCATGGCCTATCTTTATAAAGTTTATTTATTTATTTATTTATTTTTGGCTGCATGTGTCTTCATTGCGGCACGTGGTCTTTTTCTAGTTGCGGCGAGTGGGGGCTACTCTTTGTTGTGGTGCGCAGGCTTCTCATCGCGGTGGCTTCTCTTGTTGTGGAGTATGGGCTCTAGGCGCGGGCTTCAGTAGTTATGGCACATGGGCTCAGTAGTTGTGGCGTGCGGGCTTAGTTGCTACACAGCATGTGGGATCTTCCTGGACCAGGGCTCGAACCCGTGTCCCCTGCATTGGCAGGAGGATTCTTAACCACTGTGCCACCAGGGAAGTCCCTATAAAGTTTTATTGAAACACAGCAGCGTCCATTTGTTACAACACTACAACAGCAGAGTTGAGCAGTTGTGACAAAGACCATATGGCCCACAGAGTCTAAAATATTTATTCTCTGGTCCTTTACAGAAAATGTTTGCCAACTCCTGGGGTAGGCAATTCTTACTGTCTGCCACAAGTACCAGCAAAGGAAAGGCATAATTTTTTTTTTCCTGGAAAGAATATACTATTTTCCAAAGAATATTCCAATCACCATGAGAAAAACAGAACATTTTTTTCCTCTCCTTACGTTTATTTTACAGTTTAGTATTAATTTTTATTTTGAATCACATATAGGGCGAATGAGGAGACTTACAAGCTTTTCAGGGTATAGGGCCAATAAAGGTCTTAAATCAGCCTTGATTTTCAGGTACTCCTAGTTGTGGTGTGACTTTCATTCGTTCCACAAAGAGGTACTGAGCAGCTTTTGTGGCAGGAATAGTGCCAGGTCCTGGATAGGAACAGGATGAATGAATGAATGGATAGATAGATAGATAATGAACTGAGGGAGAGAAAAAGCAAGAGAGAGAGGGATCAGACTAACAACGTCATGCCTTCTTAATTTTGCCTAGAGAATACATATATGTTCTAGGAGAAGGGAATATAGACTGCGATGGGTATTGTGGGTAAAGGCGTAACTGCTGTAACAAAGAGACCACTTCACAACTGCAGAGGTGTGTATAGCACGCAAGTTGATTCCCCTCTCATAGAACGACTGTTCTCAAGGTAGGCAGGGCAGGTTGGCGGGTGGCTCTACTCCACACAGAGACCCTGGCTCTTTCCATCATCTTGCTCCCACAGCCCCTAAAAATTGACCTCGTCTCCATGGTAACAGCTGTGTGATAGGCACATTTGGGTTGCAGGTTATAGGAAGAGGAGGAGAGAACACGGAAGAGCGCCCACCTAACGTTTAAGGCCTAGACCTGGAAAGTAGAACACATCACCTCCGTTCCCCAGCCATGGAGTCAAGTGGTTCACCTACCCACAAGGGAGGCTAGGAACTGTGCTCTCTGGCTGGGCAACCATTCAATTATCTTGGACAAATGGGAGAATGAATTTTGGTAGAAAACAGTGATGTCCACTAGATGGAGTAGGCTCAGGAGTCCCTGCTGAACTCAGGGGTGAGAGAGTCAATACCTGCGTGTTCCCAGGAGCTCTCAGGCCCTTCTGCTACCAATCCACTGTCTCGCACACCTGGGAGGTTAGTTCTGTTCACCCTGTCGGGTAGACATCGTCTTCTTCTGACGTCATCAGTGGCTCCCAGCCATGGCAAGAAAATAGGACCACACCCAAAAAGGGCCCAACTGCCACACTAATGACCTTACGTTCTGCCACATACCAAATTCACACCCTGGGTAATTACTCTTGACAAGACCTAAAACATCACCCTTTATGAATGGTTTAAACAATTAACATTCCTTAAGAAAAATTCAAAAGCAGGTCATGCAAAGTGCACAATTCCTGAGGCCTTAGACCCCTAAGAAACATCCCCACTTCCCCTTTCCTTCATATAAAGAGACAAAAGGATTGGGATCTATGAGATTTACTGTAGTGGCCTATTACAACCTTAATCCTAGGGAGTGAAGCTAATGGTGGAATTTCAGGTACAACATAAGGGGAGGGATTGGACACAGGGATGCACCTTGGTCTCCTGGCACATGGGGAGCCCAGACTGTGCCCCAAACATCCAGTGTGGACTGTCCCTGGGTCTCTCTTGGTGAAGTGCATCTGGCCTATATACAGTATATATCTCTGCCCGAGGGGATCCGGGTGACAGCACATTCATCAGATAAATTAAGTCCTGTTAACGTGCCAAGGAGAAGGGCCCTTCCAGGAAACCAGGGCCTCTCAGAGACAAGTTTGCCCTGTTTGCCATTAAAGTGTTTGTCACAGTGAAATATCAGGCCTAAGAGAGAAGAGCACCTAGGGGCTGCTCTTAATAAACTGAAACCCACAACCTTTAAAGTTTGACCCTGGAATGAGACTCTCCAAGTAGGGGACAGAGGACCAGCTCAGTCCCTTTAAGTCTTTCCCTCCCCCAAAGGGTAATTTGATTCAAAGGTGACAAGGAGATCAGATGGCATCCTCCACCTGGAGACCAGCCCATAACTAGGAAGCAGGAAGTCCCATTTCTAGAGGAAGGGGCAGTGCAGGTATTACAGAGCAAGAGCCAGAGTGGTTGGAAGACGACAGGCCTGGGGCAGAGCTCACCCTCCGGAGGCTGTACCTGCCCTGGGGCTGTTGGTTGGTGCTCATTTCCCTGTAACCCTTCCAGTTTCCATAGCCCGCCAAGGGCTGTGTTAAACTGGGGCGAGGGTTTATGCAGTTAGCAAGTGAGACTTTAAATGTACTCCATAAGCTTTACCTTTTTCTTATGGAAATTTTCAAATGTACACAGAAGTAAGGAGACTCCTATACACTCCATGTTCCCATGCCTAACTTTAACAATTGCCTATCTTGTTTTATCTATCAACCTTTGAGGATATTTTGGGGGGTGGGGGTGAGTATTCTGAGTATTTCGAAGCAAATCTCACCCATAAATCAAATGGTACTAATAAACGGTATTTGACATCCTACACACAAATAGTCGTCTCTACTTTCAACCATATCAGCTAGGGTTTTGAGCAAGGAGGTTGAGGCCCACTGGTATGGTCCAGACCCCTAGTTTTAATGACGATAACTCCGGAGAACTGAGCTACCCAACGTTGGTGCTAGAGCGGGTACCAGGAAGAAGTCGGTCCTCCCGACTGTCTGGTGAGTGACGGCCCAGGCTGGTGACCATTTCCCAGGCCCCGTCCCTGGGAGGGGGAGGGGGACCCTCCACTAACTGCTGGCAGGAAGAATCCCGGCTGTTCCCCGAACACACTTCTGGAAGCACAGACCGGCTGCGCGGCAGCGGACCACGAATGCAGCCGGGTACTGGGACGTGCAAGCCGCGGTAACTGGAGCCGGGGATCCTGGGTGGTATACCCGGGTATGGGGTGGCCTTGTAAAGAAAAGGGGGCCTGCTCCCACGACCGGTGGGATAACCCGGGGCCAAGGTCAGGCTGCGGCCCGGGTCGCCCCGCCGCCACCCCGGGTCCACGTGGGGAGCAAGCCGGCGAGGCTGGCGCGGCGCTCACGCCCGGAGCTGGGATCAGGAAGTAGTCTCCCGCGGGCGCGGCCCTGGGCGCGGCGCTGCAGGTGCGGCTCAATGTGGCGCGGGCCGGCGGCCGGTGCAGAGGAGGGGGTAAGAGCGGGGTCGCCTTCGCGGCCAGGGAACGCCAGCCCCGGGGTCGGAGCTTGCGGCTGAGCCCGGCCTGGAGAAGGTGTTTGGGGATGGGGTGCTGACTTGAGGCTCGGATCCGGCCGCCGGAAGGGTCTCGAATCGGGGGTGGGGTGGGGTGGGGTGGGGGCGCTGTTGGGGGTCTCCGGCTCGGGAGAGGGATGGGGGCGGTGAAAGTAGGGGGAAGGAGGAGACTGCAACAAGGTTTTGGAAGTGTGAGCGGGACTAGGTAGAGGGACGCGGGGTAGGTTGGGGGCGGGGGTTCTCTAGACGCCGGGGAACGCGGGGTGGTCCTAAGGCTCTGGGGACGCAGTCCTGCCCAGGGATGAGGGGCAACGTGAAGCTGCAGATGAGCCGAGTCGAGGTGCGTTAAGCCTCTAGAGGATGTGGAGCAGGGGCGGAGGAGGGGGACTGGGGGGAGGAAGTGGTCCGAGGCTCTAGCACCCACAGGCACCTCCCGCGGCTACCGATATCTAACACCAGCACCACCATCTGCGGGCAGGGAGCGCACAAGGGCTGCCAGGGACCCGACGCGAGCCCGACTCCGAAGGCCATTTCTCTGAGGCTGTGGCTTTAAGGGAGACGCTGGGCTTGCGGGCTCTTTAAGGAGGCGGTTGGGGGCGTGTCAGGAAATGAATCCTGGGCCCGCCTCGCCGGCGGGAGCGGCCTCGGAAGTCCGGAGGTTGCTGGGCGAGGCGAGGGCCGGCACCTGGGGAGACTGCGCGCCTTGGGCTTGTACCGGCACCTGGGCCGTGAGCGCCTCTGACCTCGCCTGCACCCTCTTTCGAAACCCCCCCGCACGCTCTCCTTTCAGCTCCTTGCATGCCTCCCCCTCTCACCCTGCAAACCTTTCTCTCCCATAGCAGCCCATGCCTGTCTCTCTCAGCGCTTCTTCACCACGCTGTCCCCCGCCCTTTTCTAACACCTCCGCCTTGCATTTCTCCCCCTTTTCCTTCCATATCTCTCCCCCGCCACCCCCCTTCCTGCGAATCCTCCTTGCTAGGTCCCAGCCCCTTCTCCCCTGACCTGTCATCTCTGTCCAACCTTAGCCCGTCCCTCACCTCTTCCCTGTGTCTTGTCTCATGAACCCCCTCAGGGTGGCAGCAGGTTGTGGGACTCACCCCAGAGCAGAACCTCTCCATCCAGGAGAAGGGTGGGAGGCCTCCAGGCCACCCACCATGTGACAGTTGAGGACTTCAGCTTGCAGAAAGCAGAAGTGAGCTCACTGCTCCGTACTCCAGGAAATCAGTCTGGCTGTAGGGTGACCCAGCTCCTCTGCTACCATGAACAGGGCCTCTCTGAAGCGGTCAAAGATCCTGCACATGGCACTGATGGGGACTTCCGACCCCTCCGGAGAGGCAGAGGCCAGCCACGAGAAGCCCTTTGTGCTGCGGGCACTGCAGATCGCTCTGGTAGTCTCTCTCTACTGGGTCACGTCCATCTCCATGGTGTTCCTTAACAAGTACCTACTGGATAGCCCCTCCCTACAGCTGGACACCCCCATCTTCGTCACCTTCTACCAGTGCCTGGTGACCGCGCTGCTGTGCAAGGGCCTCAGCTCACTGGCCACCTGCTGCCCTGGTACCATGGACTTCCCCACCCTGCGCCTGGACCTCAGGGTGGCCCGAAGCATCCTGCCCCTGTCGGTGGTCTTCATCGGCATGATCACCTTCAATAACCTCTGCCTCAAGTATGTGGGTGTGGCCTTCTACAACGTGGGTCGCTCACTCACCACCGTCTTCAACGTGCTGCTCTCCTACCTGCTGCTTAAGCAAACCACCTCCTTCTATGCCCTGCTCACCTGCACCATCATCATTGGTGAGTGGCCAGCCAGGGCCACGGGGAATGGCTGTGGGCGGTGGGGGAAGATGGGGGCCAAAACCCTAAAGAATAACCCTGTCAACCACCGTTGACTTTATCTGTCCCAGCTCCCTTGTCGTGACAGTCATATGAGGAAGAGCCTGGGGTCCAGAAAAAGCAAGTAACTTTCTGGAGGTCACCTAGCAAGTTAGGGGCCCAATCAGGGCCCTTCAAACAAGATGGGATTCTAATCTACATTTCACAGAGGGAAAACCAAGGCACAGAGAGGTTAAGTAATTTGTCAAAGATCACTCAGCTAAGTGGCAGAGGTGGGATCTGATCTCAAGCAATCTGGCTCCTTACACTTGACCACTATACTCTCTTGCTTCTCAAGACTTCAAGTGTCCTGACTCCCCATCCAGTGCTCTTTCTAGAGGACATGGCATCTTGTAATAAATATACCATCACCGTCTGACCTTGCAGGCTTACAATAATGCCTGAGTCAGTGGCAAGAGATATGCTTTGAGATAACTTAGCCGTCTTCCCAGACTTGACCCTCAGAAAATAAAAATTATTGATGGGGACATTGTGCTAGTCATTTGCATACAGCATCTCCTGTGGTCCCCAGATACCCCCTGGCTGGTAGCGTCACCATGATCAACTCTACACAAACAAGGAAACTGACACTCAGAGAGGTTAAGTCACTTACCCAGAGCCCCACAGCTAGGAAGTAGCCATGCTGGGATGCAAACTCAGATTGGCCGGACCCCCAGGCCTGTGTTTCTAACCACTCTGCTCTGTTCTTGTCCCCTGGAGGTTAGAACTGCACTATCCGGTTCAGCAGCCACTGACCACATGTGTCTATTCCAATTCAACGTCAGTGAAATTTTTTAAATTCAGTTATTCAGTTGCAGGTGTTGTTACCACATTCTGTAGCCACATTTCAAGTGCTTAGTCGCCACGTGTAGCCAGTGGCTACTGTATTGGACAGCACAGATGACAGAACATTTCCATCATCACAAAATGTTTTATTGCAGCCCATTAGGTAAGAGCACCCCCAGCTTCCCACCCCCTCAGAGCCCTCCTGGGGCTCAGTCATCCAGGAATGGGATCTTTCTTTGAACCTGTGCAGGTTCTTCCTGGTGCTGCAAATTTCATCTTGGTTGACCTACATATTCTCAGTTGGTGTCTCAGAGTCTCAGGCTGAGTTGCACTGGTTGCTGGGGAGAGGCCCATCCCAGGCCACCTGTCCTAGAAAATGTTCCCCTCACTGAGCCACTTCGGGGCCTAGGGCTGCCCAGTCTAGGTCCAAGGTGGGAGAGGGAGCAGGGCAGAGGTTGGAGTGGTGGGGAGCTGCTAAGACCCCTGGCAGATGGGGCTCGCTGCTTCCACTTCCTCCCCAAGGGAGCTGGTATGGGCTCCCAGGCCTCACTTAGCCAAATGCCCCAGGGATTTCCACTTCAGCCCTGCTGACCCTATAAGGGGTGGAGTGGGAGGGACCTCCTGGTTGGCAAATTTGCATGCCGACCAATGAAGTCATTAGGGAAACTAGGCCCAAGTCCCAAAAAGTAATTGAAGTAGCAGATGGTGAGATAGCTTCTGGGAAAGTGCATTCGCTGGCCAGCCTGATGGGGCAGGCGCCCTGGAGCCTGGTGCTCTGTGCTGGCCCAGCACCTGGCTTCCTCTCCGCAGTGTTTCCCCTTCCTTCCTTACTCCTCGAGGGGGAAGATGGGTCTCAGGTGACTCTCCAGGCCTCCTGGGATTGAGACACAAAAGGTGCTGTGGAAACCCTGGTGGGGAGTGGGGAGGGAGGAATCTAAGCAGGCATTCCAGAGAAAGTACTAGATGGGTATAAGGAAGGAGTGAGGAGAGAATGTTCTAGTCAGTAGAAAAAACGTGCATTTCTGCATGGCTGGGCCAGAGCAAGATGCACCCATGAGGCTGCCCAAGTTAAGTGAGTCTGGACTGTTTCCTGAGGGCAGTGGGGAGGCACAGAGGGGCTTTAAGCCAGGACAGGACCTGAGCAGATCTGTACTGTAGGAAGATCATTCTGTTTGCAAGGAGGAGAGTAGATTGGGAGGGTCAAGAACATGACCCAGATCTCTACAGCTGAAGGAAATGGGAGCTCAGAGAAGTTAAGTAAACTGTCCCCAGGCCACCCAGCCTCTAAATAGCAGAGCCTGATCAGAGCCCAAATCTCTCTGGCACCAAAACCACATCGCGGGCTGCTGTGGCGGGAGATAAAACGTGTAAGATTCAGCCCCTGCCTTCTGGGAAGGTGGGGTCTAGCTAAAGAGACTGTACTGTCCCCACGGGCAGGTGTCTAGCAGCCCAGGGCAGGCAAGGGTCTTGAAGGAAAGCACAGCAGGAGGAGGCCAGGAAGAGGTCTGGGTGCTGGGGATATCAGGAAAGACTTCACCCCTGGAGAGACTGGCTTTGACCCTGAAGAATGAGTGGAATCTCTCAGGAAGGAGGAGGGTGTTTCTGGTGCAGTAAATGATCAAGGACACTGAGCTCTGGTGTGAGAAGCAGGGAGATGAGAGGGGACTCGGGGTGATCGTGACATAGAGACACAGATCGTGGCAAGGGCGTGGGAGGCCCCGCATGCCAGGCTGAGACTCCTTGCAGACTTGGGGGGCAGTGGGGTGCCATGGAGGCTCTGTGAGCAGGAGATGTCACAACATGAGAGTCTCAGAAAGAGTGACTGTCCCCAAAGACCTCAGGCCACAAGGGCTTCCAACCATTGTAGGCTCCCATCTTACAGACCGGGAAGCCGAGGCTCCGAGACCTTAAGTCGCTTTCCCAAGGTCACCTTAACCACTGAGTGCGGTATCTGTGCTCATCCTTCAGAGCTCATTTCAAATGTTGCTTTCCAGGTGCCCCAGGCCAGCACAGTCACCCAGTTATGGGCTCTCACAGCACCCTGTACTGTTTTATGGACCTCATTACAATTGTAATTAAGGAAGTAATTGGGAAATTACTTCTTTAAAATTACTTCTTTAATCATTTTAATGACTCTCTCCTCTGCCAGAATGTGAGCTCCGTAAGGAGGGGTTCATGTCCTGAGCTGCTTCCCCAGCCCTGAGTGGTGCTTAGCATGTAGTGGAGACTTTGCACACGTTTCTTGCAGGAAGAGCAGGGAGGATGGGATGATGGGGACAGTGTTACACAGTCTGTGAACTTTGGTGGCAAAATTCTCTGTCCTTCCTCCCCCCCCCACACCCTTCTCCTCCTCTCCCTACTGTAGGTGGCTTCTGGCTTGGTGTGGACCAGGAGGGCGCAGAGGGTACCCTGTCTTGGATGGGCACCCTTTTTGGCGTGCTCGCAAGCCTCTGCGTCTCACTCAATGCCATCTACACCAAGAAGGTGCTCCCGGCGGTGGACGGCAGCATCTGGCGTCTGACCTTCTACAACAACGTCAACGCCTGCGTCCTCTTTCTGCCCCTGCTCCTGCTGCTGGGGGAGCTCCCAGCCCTCTACAACTTCCCCCAGCTGGGCAGCGCCCACTTCTGGGGCATGATGACGCTGGGCGGCCTGTTTGGCTTCGCCATCGGCTATGTAACAGGACTGCAGATCAAGTTCACCAGTCCCCTGACCCACAACGTGTCCGGCACAGCCAAAGCCTGTGCCCAGACGGTGCTGGCCGTCCTCTACTACGAGGAGACGAAGAGCTTCCTCTGGTGGATGAGCAACATGATGGTGCTGGGTGGCTCCTCCGCCTACACCTGGGTCAGGGGCTGGGAGATGAAAAAGATTCAGGAGGAGCCCCGCCCCAAGGAGGACGAGAAGAGTAACGTGGAGGTGTGAGCTCCTCCGGAGACCCTGCAATGGCCCAGCCCGGCCCAGGGAGAATGCCCATGAAAGAAGTGAAGGTGTCTCTCTGGACCCAGAGACAGTGGCCTTACAGACCTGATGCGAATCTGGTGGTTGAAATGGAACCAGTGTTTCCAAGTGATGTCAGAAAGTTGCCAAACCTGTCTCGACCCTCTTTCCTATTTCTGGGTTTTTGTCCTCCCCTAGGGAGGAGGGAACCCCCATGGGAAGAGCCAGTTAGGTTCTCTGGAAGAGCACCAGCTCTCTGGGAGTAGGAGAGGGACAGCACCCCTTCCTGTCCCCCTGCCAGGGCCTCCTACCTCCACATGACCTTTGGGGTTGGGGACAGGCCACAACCTTTAAGGGACAGTATTGGCAAAGCCATTACATCTTCACTTGGACTCAGGGGAGGTGGGGGTGTGACCCCACCACAGGCTTAGGATTTGGGAAACCTCACACCTCTGTGCCCCGGGGCAGGCAGCATAGCTTTGGCCCACCCCAAACCAGCCGCCTTTTGGAGGAAAGTGTAGGCTGGGCTGAGGGAGGAAATGAACAAGCATTCTCTCTTCTCTGCATTGAGACCAGCAGCCCCCGTGCAAGGGGGTGAAGGATCGGGGGTACCAAGCCTGGCCCAGGCCCCTGCTCGTTAACACCCTCCCGCAGTCGCTAACACCAGTTTTGCCCGCCTCACTCCCCTGCCCCTCAGGGGCAGCTGCCACCTGGCACAAACAGCTACCTGGCTCAGGTAACAGCCCCCCAGAAGTGGAGGCAGGGAGCCGCTTTGGCTTCTCCCAACTCTGCCTCTCCAGGGAATGCTGATGGAGCCAGGGTCAGCTCAGAGCCTTCCACCTAAGCTGTGCTGGGCCCCCCAAGATCCAGGTCCCTGCAGGGCAGGTGTTGTAACCTGATCTTGATGAAGGTGTTAAGCTAACAATTATAAACTTCCCTGAGTTTGGGAAGGAAAGAATCTTCCCTTCCCCTCACCACACCCTCTGGAATTGAGGGTGGCTTTCACGACTCCTGTTCCTTCTGTTGGGTGTTTTGTTCCACCAAGTGGAACGAAACTCCCTGGGGTAACTCCTGATGTCTTCAGCGCCTGTAACGAAAGGCTGGGGAGAGTGGAGCTTCTCACGACTACTCTCTTCGCGTCCCCGCACAATCCCAGGTGGTTTCTAATGAAGTTGGTGGGGCCCGATGCCCTGAATTGTGTGTGATTTAATTAAAAATCAGAGTAAGACATCCTGTGTGTGTGCAGCGAGAAGGGACAGGCAGGGTCTGGCTGGGATTTATGAACGAAGGCTCATCCCTGCCATCGCCAAGCCTGGGTTCTAGCAGGACAGCCCTTCTAAGAATCTGTTCTCCCTCCAGGCAAGGGGTTGATTCAAATACCAAGACTCCTTCCAGACCTCAGGTTTCATATTGGTGCTTGTTGCCATTTACTGGGCACTTGCTGGAGGCAAGACACTGCTGAGTCCTCTATTCCATCATTCATCTCCACAGCCCTCCCACGCGCCTTGAGGTGGGCACCATCGCCGATCCCCCATTTTACAGATGAGAACGCTGAGGCTCAAGGAGGAGCACAGGAAGGAAGAGGCAGCAGTAGGATTCAGACGGAGGTCTCTGCCTTCAGAGCACAGGTACCCAGCATTTTTTGAGCATCTACTACATGCCAGGCACTGTGGTAGAACATACTGGTGTGAAGACCCAAATCTGCTTCAAGGGTCTCGAATATAAACACACATCAAATAACAGATGCAGTATTGCCCTGAGGTCTCAGAAGATGGAGAGACCAAGTCTTCACAAGGGCCAAGATGTTTGAACTGAATATTACTGGGCAAGTAGGGGGTTCCAGGAGCAAGGGTAGACTGGCCCAGGAAACAAGGTTAAGCTGAGGAAAGAGCACATGGGGGGTGGTGAGAGGTTTTTTTTGGGGGGGGGTAGGGTGAATAGAAAAGGAGGGTGGGCCATGGCATGAACAGCCTTGAATGCAGTGGTCAATCTGGACTTGATTCTAAACGATTTTAAAACCATCACCATGTCCCTTAAGCAGAGAAGGGACATAATCGTTTCTGCACCCTTTGTATGATCAGAAAATTGAGATAACATTCTTAATGTTAGTTGCACTTTCTTGAACAAGATTCAAGGAAAACCTAAATAGTTTGAAAAAAATTCAGGCAGCCTTAACTCTCAGGACACAACTGAACAGCCTACTGTGCAAGACCCCCACGCAGAAAAGCACAAAGATGCGCAGTGCCAGCATCCCAGCCTCTCCCACAGTCAGCACCATCGCCCCCAGCTCATCTCTATGGTATTTAAAGGAGCCAAGACCGCCTCCAGGAATGTTTCCCCTGCAAGCAGCAGAAGAGGTGCTCCTTCCCCTGCAAACCCACTGTTCCCCTTCTCTCTTGTCCCTTTTTTTTTGAACAAATTGTCTTTTGTTCGTGACATACAAATACAACCAATGGAAAAAGGCATCACTTTCTCCCTTTGATTCCAGTGATAACAAGTTGCTAAAGAAAAAATGTATCTATCAAGAAGGAGTTTCCCTTCAAAGTTTCCTCTAAAATAAAAAGCCAGGAAGGGTTATAAAGAACCATATAAACATCATATACACATCTGACATCAACAAAGATAACCTGAAATAGGGTGGATACAACTAAAAAAAAAAAACTCAGAAAATATATTTTAACTTGCCCCAAACAACAAACAATAAAAAAAAAAAAAGCCTGGTACAAAAGACAGGGATGTGGAAGTCAGCCTGCCCAGCAAAAAAAAATTGGTGGGTGAAGATGGAGAATTTAGGAACAGTGAGCTGGGCCAACGCTGCAACACACCTCTGCTTCAGAACGCGTCGCTCTTCACTTCTGTTTTTGTTTTTTTTATTTTTCCAGTACGCGGGCCTCTCACTGTTGTGGCCTCTCCCGTTGCGGAGCACAGGCTCCGGACGCGCAGGCTCAGCGGCCGTGGCTCACGGGCCCAGCCGCTCCGCGGCACGTGGGATCTTCCCGGACCGGGGCACGAACCCGTGTCCCCTGCATCAGTAGGCGGACTCTCAACCACTGCGCCACCAGGGAGTTTCTTCACTTCTGTTTTTGAAGAGCACTTGACCAGGAGTCAGGAGACCTGGGTTCCACTTCTTAGAAGCTGGGGGGCCTCAGGCAAGTCCCCTAACATTTCCAGGCCTCACTTTTCCTATCTGAGATATGGGGATAATCCTTGTCCCTCCTGCCACACAAAATGATTGTGAATTAATGCTCAGCATCATTCTGGAAATGCAGTGAGCTATTGTTCTTACCAACATCAACAAACAACAACCTCTTGGAGTATTACTATGCATCAGGCACTAGGGAGACAAATAGTGGACAAGACACTAAAAACAAGTAAACAAATACAGCATGTTGAGGACAATGAAGAAAACAAAAAAGCCAAAATGGAGAATATCAGAGGGGACCCTTCTCTAGAAAAAAGAATCAGAGAAGTCCTCTCCCCGAGCACATTTAACCTCAGACCCAAATGATGGGAAGCAGCCAGCCATAGGAAGAGCTAAAGAAAGGGCATCCCAGGCAGAGGTTACAGCCCATGCAAAGGCCCTGAGGAAGGAAGAGTTGGGTGTGGTCCAGAACCAGAGAGAAGTCCAGGCGGATAGGAGCAGAGTTGGGGAACCAGCTATTCCCAGGGGACAAAAATCCCAGGAATAAGGACTTCCCTGGTGGCACAGTGGTTAAGAATCTGCCTGCCAATGCAGGGGACACAGGTTCGATCCCTAGTCCAGGAAGATCCCACATGCCACAGAGCAACTAAGCCTGTGCACAACAACCACTGAGCCTGTGCTCTAGAGCCCGCGAACCACAACTAGTGAGCCCACGTGCCACAACTACTGAAGCCCGCGTGCCTAGAGCCCGTGGTCCGCAACAAGAGAAGCCACCACAATGAGAAGCCCACGCACCACAACGAAGAGTAGCCCCCGCTCGCCACAGCTAAAGAAAGCCTGCGTGCAGCAACAAAGACCCAATGCAGCCAAAAATAAAAATAAATAAATTTGTATTAAAAAAAAAATCCCGGGGCTTCCCTGGTGGCGCAGTGGTTGAGAGTCTGCCTGCTGATGCAGGGGACGCAGGTTCATGCCCCGGTCCGGGAGGATCCCACATGCCGCGTAGCGGCTGGACCCGTGAGCCATGGCCGCTGAGCCTGCGCGTCCGGAGCCTATGCTCCACAATGGGAGAGGCCACGACAGTGAGAGGCCCGCGTACCGCAAAAAAAAAGAAAAAAAAAAATCCCAGGAATAGGAAAGGAGGAAGAGACAGACTTGGCAACTTTCTGACATTACTTGGAAACACTGGCTCCTTTTGGTTCCACTCACCATGGGGTGGAAAAAGAGGAGGTCAGAGACCAAGTTCCAGCCGGGGAGCACCCTACTGACCACAGCAAGGAGGTTAGATTTATTCTCAGTGCCTGGGGAAGCCACTGGGAGTGCCATGACTGGTTTATAGCTTAAAAAGTTCCCTCTAGCTGCTGTGAGGAGAATGAATTAGGTAAATCACTTAACCTCTCTGATCCTTTTCCTCATATGAAAGAAAAGAAAGTTGTTCTAATTGAGAGATAATATGTTGATTTAAGGAGTCAACATACATGAAATTTAGTTACTAGATGAGAAAACTGAGGCCCCAAAGGGTCAAATGACTAGTCCGGGACACCAATGACAAAACAGTGTGGTACTCAGCCCTGCTGGCCCCCCTGTCTGATTTGCTTCCCACAGCTGCCTCACCAGATGCAGCCCTCGCCCAGCCCATCCCCCCACCCCCCAAACCTTGGCTCCTGTGAAAGGGCTAAATTTAGGACCTGAAACCAGCTGAAACCTGCTGCACTGAAGCACCTGGTCCAGGTGTGCTGGGAGCTTAGGTGAAGGAAGGCTATGGGTGGTGTGGGGCAGGGAGGGGTGGTTAGTAGCGTGGGGACGACAGCAGGATGTCCGGCACCTGTTGAGCACAGGTGGGGAATTTATAACATGAGAGCCAGGAATGAGTTGGGAAATCAGAGTCCAGCCCCAGATTCCACAGAGAAGCCTGAGGCTCAGAATGCATGACAGGCTTGCCCAAGGCTGCAGTGCGATAGAACCCAGACCCCTCCTCCCAGGCCAGTGCCCTTTCTACTAAGCACCATCATCATCATCATTTTTAGAAATAATAATAATCACCATGACTATTATTATTGCTAGCAATTGTTAGATACTCACCCCATGCCAGGTGCTATTCTAAGCACTTGACCCGGGTACTATTAACATCCCCCTTTCACAGATGAGGTGAGGGAACCAAGACACAGAGAAATTAGCAACGTGACCCAAATCACAGAGCTAGGTTCCCTCTCTGCACAGTGAGACTGAACATACAAATGGACATTGGCCAAGCCATATATGACAATAGAACTCTGACCCACAGCTTCGGCAGCAATCAGCTCTGGAACCCATACCAATATCTCCACAGACGTGAGCCCAGGACAGTCAGGATCTGGGGAATGACTGCCTGTTTCCCTATTTTGGCCCACACCCCCTACTTCCAGCTAAGGACCAACCAGTCACATAAGGCGCCCTGGCCCCCTTGTAGTTAGCCCACCTCCAGCTTCCCCATCAGTTTAACAGCCTCCTGAAGCCTTCCCTTTTCTCACTGTAAAGCTTTCCCATTCTGCCTGCCTTCAAATCTTTGCCACATTACAAGTGATGGTGGCTGACTCCCCCGCGATAGCAGGCTCCAAATAAATAGCCTGTTTGTTCTCATTCGGGTGAGCTTTGTTTATTTCTACAACTGCCACTCCCCATCAGCTTTCTGTCCAGGTACGGGCTGGCTTGGGAGGAGGAAATAGCCTCAGGTGAGCCCCAGCCAGGTGGAAGGAGCCTGTGGTGTGAGGGTGGGGCTCGTTGGGGGTGCCTGCATTTCTACCAGTCCTGCAGTCCGGCTTCCAGGCTGCTCTGTAGCCCCAGAAAGCTTATATGATTTTCCATCCAGCTAGCGAGCCTCTCGCTGCTTCCTCCCCAGGTCACTATGCACAGGGTCCCTGCCTTAACCTCATTTTTCATTCCCCTGGTCCTTAGTGAGTGCCCGCTATATGCAGGGCCTGAGCTAGTCTCTTTACACCTTCATCTCAGGTAATCCTAAACCCCCTTTAATAACCCTGATTTAAAACAGGATCACTTTGCCCTGAATCTCAGATAGAAAGAAATGACTAAAACAGTAAAATCAGTTCAGCCACCACCCCAGTGAACCAGTGGATCCTGAAGCCGACTCAATCTATCCAACAGAACTTGGGCTGTGGAACAGCATCATGGTCATGGAGCTGAACCCGAACCCAAACCATATCTCATCGATCTCAGCTTTCAACTCCCATGAAACCTGGTGGGATGGGGTCAACAGAGACAAACACAGACCTCCAGCTCTGTCCTGGGACCAAGAGCTCACATTCACTTGAGTCGGACTCTGTGGGAAGGTGAGGGGGCATAAAAAGAACATGAAGGTTCTCACCTTCTCCAGAGACCAGGCAAATAACAGGCAAGGGGAGAGGCCAGGGTGTGAGTCAACAGGGATTAGTGGAGCCTATAGCAAACTGGGGGCCAGTGAACCCAGCGGAAGGCCCCAAATTCCTAATTTCCAAAACTAGTTTGTGCCTCTGGCCACCAGTTTTCAACTTCTAGGCAATTGGACCTTAGTTGGAATCCCAGCTCTGCCATGTGCTGGCTGGGCGTCTTTGCGTGAGTCAGATGACATTTCTGCAGACTCAGTTTCCTGGCCACTTCCTAGCTGTGTGGCCATAGGCAAATGACTTGATGTCTCTGAGCCTCAGTTGCCTGATATGTAGAGAGAGGATGATGATAGTTCCTACACCAGAGGGCAGTGCAGTGACTGGATGAGATAATGCGTGTTGCACGCTTAGCACGCTATCTGCTACATAAACAGCAGCTGTGATTCTTAGATGGAAGCTCACGGCAGAAAAAAATGGTAGGACTCTGTCCCCTCTGCCACACGGGCCCTGTGGATTCAGCTCTGAGACCTGCCCAGAGCAGCCTTCCAGCCCGCTGGGTGGGAAGGATCTGCCCTGGCAGGAGCTGGAGACGCCAGGGCTCTGTTGCTGCATCCATCCCTGCCGCCTTCATCTGCCTTCTCTGCTCCCTCCCTCCCACTGCAATCACAGGGAAGGTGAACACTTATTTATCACGGGAGTGAACTCCTGATATAAAGACAGCAATGGGGACCACCAGTAACGCAAATGAGGAAGGTGAGCTGGATGGGAGCTGTGGTGAAATGGACAGTTTCAAACAGGGGAGGCACGACTGAGTTCTTTTCATCTTTTGCCACTTGGGCCTATATTGCCAGAACTTCTACTTTTGCAAGAGAAGCTGGAAATCTGAATCTTTAAGTGCAATCTCCTGATTTCTTTTAAACAGTGACTCAGATTTATAAAGTACTGTGTGGGCTGCGTGGCACACACGCGGACCAGATTCAGCCTCGGGCCACCATTTCACGCCCTTTTTCTTAGAATATAACTTATTTGGCAGCCTCATCACATCTGTGAGGGGTTGAGTAGGACACAGAACCGGGGGCAAAGATGGCAGCAACTCTGTGAACCAGAGCTGATGGGATTGTCACTCTTGGCTTTGCCAGCTAAAGCACCCTTCTTTTGCCACCTCCCCAGAAGAGAAGCTCCCTGAAGGGGGTCACTCTGGCTGTTTCCACCATTTTCCAGCAGGAATGAGTAGAAACAACATTTACAGGCCCTTAGAGTGTGTGAAAAGTTTTACTGCCCCTCTTCACACTGTT
Source organism: Orcinus orca (assembly GCF_937001465.1). Lineage (NCBI taxonomy): Eukaryota > Metazoa > Chordata > Mammalia > Artiodactyla > Delphinidae > Orcinus > Orcinus orca. Next base: position 14,352,957 of record NC_064566.1, on the reverse strand, counting down.
TTTGAAATGCACAGGGATGCAGGAGAGGACCTGGGGGGCTTCTGTGATTGATTTTGCTACTGCAAATACTAAGAATAGTTAACATAGCAGCATAATAACAAAGCTTTCTATTATTGTAAGGAATATTTGCATATGGCTTCACAGTTTATTTTGAGAGGGTGAAAGAGTGAATGCTATCCCATCAACCTCCTCCAAAAATTCCTCAGGGCTTTTAATCATGTTAATAGAAGGTGCAAATGGCAGCCACTGCTGGTTGTTCACCAATAACCCCCTCTTCTGGACCAAAGAGCCCCCATTTTGTTCAAGTGTCAGGTGAACTCTTGCTTCCCTGAGGCCAGCTCCATCCAAACCCCAGGGGTGAATTGTGATCGGTCTAAATCATATCAGATTGGCCTGGGCAAGGCCATGTGTGCAATCCTGGCCAATGAGACCTGAGGAGAGGTCTGACGGGGTGCTTCCCTAAAGACTTTCCTCTCTCTTACAAAGGAAGCATTCTGTAGGTGGGTGGAGCTGCTGTAGCCATTTTGCCACCTTGAGGGAAGCAGCCAACACCAGAGGACAGATGAGCGGAAGGATAGAGGGAACCTGGGTGCTTGACCTGGGGTTCATTTCATTTAGCATCTAGTCTTTAATTCTTCTAGTGCTTAATGCTCCTACCCACCTCAGGACCTTTGTACATGCTGTTTTCTTTACCCACAGCACTGTTTTTCCCTTCTCCACATAGTTGCACCTGCTAGCCCCTCAGATCTCAGCACAAACATTGTCCAATAAAAACAAATCTGGACATAGATAGGGAGACACGTTCATTAGAAAGAAAGGCTACTGCAATAGAGAGAACACACCAGTCTCAGAAATCTTTGAGCATCTCAAAATCAAGAAGAGAAAGGTTTTTCTCTTTTAGGATAAAGGAGGAGGCAAGCAGAATCTATGGAGGGGAGACAGACAAGCAATGGGAAGTGACAAATGGGATCTGATAGGAAAAACATCTGGCTTTAGTCAGCCAGTTCCCAGGAGAAGCTGATAAGGGGAGGCACATTCTACTTTTTCGGTGCTTGCTCAGGCTTGGGGCAAGCAGAGTCCAGGGGCCTGTAGGAAAGGGAGAAGCCTGACTAAAGTTTGGTCAAGACAGAGCAGATGGTAAGAAGGGGGCAACTGTGAATACCTGGACAACGCCAATTCCTCAGAGAAGCCCTCCTTTATTCACCCAACTTGGACCCTAGAGCCAGACTGCCTGGATTTAAATTCCAGCTCTGCCACCGACTAGCTGTGCAACCTTGCATGGGTTCCTTAACCTTTCTGTGCCTTGGTTTCCTCACCTGCAAAATAGTGACAAGAAAATGATGTATCTCACAGATTGTCATGGGGATCAGACGAGTTGAGCAGGTCCCTGGCACACGGTAAGTGCTTCACAGACATTAGCTATGGCAATAAGATCCCACCCCTGGGCATTTCCTCCATAGCACTGTCTCCCCCACTGGACTGTAAAGTCCTTGACAGCAGGAATGGGGACTCTCTTGCTCACGACTGAATCCTCAGTACTGGTAAAGAGGCTATTGCAGAGAAAGCTCTTAATAAATTTTTTTCAAATGTCTTTTATTGAGCTATAATTCACACACCAACGAATTTACTCGTTCGAAGCATACAATTCAATGAGTCTAATATTTTTAAAATGCATTCTAGCATGCAAAGAGGTGATGGCATTGGGGGAGAAAGGTGAGAGAGCATGAAGCCTTTAGCCTGCAGATGGGCAGTGACAGGCAGAACCCCTGCTCCAGACAGTGCTTTCGCTGTTCTTCCACAGGGAAGGCGACGCAGTTTCTGTACACGCCTCTCGCCTGTAGTTTTCAGTACGTTGTTCGGGGCCCTAGTGGCCAGTGTTAAGGTCGTTTCTCCTGCTGAGCTGGTCTGTCTCCTGCTCCCAGGCAATGAGGGTTTTCCCTGCCTGTGTTTCTTTGCTTTCCTTGACCTGGGGTTCTTGGCATCAATTCCTCCTCATTTTGTTCTTTTTCTTTGGGTGACTTTATAAGTCTGGATGCTAGAAAACCCAACATAAAGAGCCTAAATCGGGCTTCCGTGGTGGCGCAGTGGTTGAGAGTCCGCCTGCTGATGCAGGGGACACAGGTTCGTGCCCCGGTCCGGGAAGATCCCACATGCCGCGGAGCGGCTGGGCCCGTGAGCCATGGCCGCTGAGCCTGCGCGTCCGGAGCCTGTGCTCCGCAATGGGAGAGGCCACGACAGTGAGAGGCCCGCGTACCGCAAAAAAAAAAAAAAAAAAAAAAAAAGAAACAAGTTGATATCTTGTGTCTGCTCCCCAATGAAAGTTCATTTGTAAGGTATCCTTGTCCAAAAAAAAAAAAATCCTGAATTCTTATGAAGCTCTGGAGCCAACTCCCAATTAACAGGAAGTATAGGATTAGAGATTGGTATGTTAAATGATTCTCAGAGATGCAATGAATTAGAACAACCCAGAATGTGGGGCTCTCTGCAGGGAAAATGACCCTATTTCCTCAACAAATAAATTGCCAAGAGAAAAAAAGAGAGAACGAAGAGGAACCTATAGTTTAAAATAAACTTGCAAGACATGTCAACCAAAAAAAAATAGAAAGAGATAAATGACAATCACTCAGCAACTATTTATTGAGCACCTACTACATGTCAGGTACTAAACTAGGTTCTGGGAATACACTGATGAGCAAGATAAACACAGTTCCTGCCCTCATGTAGCTGATGGTCTATAGAGAAAGCATCGTGGGAGTTCAGAGGAGAAAAAGAGAAGAATACCCATCTTTGAGGCTATAGGGAAGAACGATCTCCTTCCACTCTCTGTTCCATTCCTAGTAGAGCATCAACCTTGTGGAGAAAAAAGGGGGGAAGGGGACTTCCATGGTGGCGCAGTGGTTAAGAATCCACCTGCCAATGCAGGGGACATGGGTTCGAGCCCTGGTCTGGGAAGATCCACCTGCCGCGGAGCAACAAAGCCTGTGTGCCACAACTACTGAGCCTGCTCTCTAGAGCCCACGAGCCACAACTACTGAGCCCGCGTGCCACAACTGCTGCAGCCGCGTGCCACAACTACTGCAGCCCGTGTGCCGAGAGCCTGTGCTCCGCAACAAGGAGAAGCCACCGCAATGAGAAGCCCGCGCACCGCAACTAGAGAAAGCCCTTGCACAGCAACAAAGACCCAACACAGCCAAAAAAAACAAACAAATAAATAAATAAATTTATTTTTTAAAAAATGGGGGGTAGGAGAGAGGAACACAAAATCTCAAAAGAAATGATCAACTATACCTCAATTTAAATAAATAAATGTTTTTTAAAAAAAGAAAAGTAATGAGAGGTGGCATCTCTTCATTCAGCAAGCATTTGGAGAGGGGATTCAAAAATGACGACAGGGTCCAGACTGGGATAGACCATTAAGGTTCCTGGCAACCTGAGATTCTAGTCCCTGTCCAACTTTTACTAAATAATCCTCAAGCATAAAGTGCCAAACACTGAGCTAGACCCTGGAAATACAGCTGTAAGTGAGCCACATTCCTTGCCCTCCAGTAATTTATAGGCTAATGAGGCAGACAGACAAGTAAGAAATTCCCGTACCATGTACTAAGGCCAGTGATAAGAAGCACAGAACGAGATGGGTCACTAGGTAGGCTGGGACCAGATGGCAAGTGATATCTACACTGAGCAGTGACACAGGACAAAGTGGAGTCAGAAAGGGGGTGGAGTGTGGCCTGTGATCCAGGTTTGAGGGAACAGTTTGTACAAAGCCCTGGCAATGAGAGACCCTAGGATTGCAACAACACTGGTTTAAGAGTTGTGCCAATCAACACCACTAAATTGCTAGCTATATTGCTAAATTCCTCACTGCTCATTCCCAAGTTCAGGAAGGGTTCTGAGCATGGGCACAACCTAGGGACAAACTGAGATAGACTCTTCATTTGATAACCCCCAGAGCTCCAGTCTGACTAGGGTAGCTTAGTCCATCATCAACACTTCACTGTGGAGAAGACATGCTTCTCCTGTCATTCACTCATTCTGTCAATCAGCAAGCCCTGTGCTAGACTCCAGAAGGAGAAGAGGGCGCCACCTGGCTCCCCTGGGAGGAATGGGGAGTGTCCTCCACATCTCTGAATCCCACACAGACTCCAGTTCAGTGCTTTGCATACAGTGGTACCACTGAGTCTACTCAACATAGAAGTAAAAGCAAAACTCATCTGATGGCATAATTACTATCTCAACCCACGTCCTCTACATTTCCAGCCCCTACTCCCAAACCTTCTACTGCTGCACATCAGGGCACTTCTCCCCACTCTTTGAACTCTACCGCTTGTAAATGCCACGTTGCTCACCGCAGACGCAAGTATAGCTTTGTAGGTAAAAGCAGAAGCTTCGGATTCACAATAATCGGGGTAGAATCCTTTTATTAGCGTTATGATACTGAGCAAGTCACTCACCCTGCGGCAGCCTCAGTTTTTTTTGTCCGTAAAATGAGAATAAGAACAGCTCTTTCACTAGGGTTCGTTGAATGAATGCAACTGGGCTGAACTGAGTAGTAAATGGCACAGTCAATGTAAGGGTATTATCATGTTGCTTGGCATATATAATGCACTCAATAAATGGCGGCTGCAGTAGAATGTTTTAATGATGTATATAGAGTGAGGTAGATGATGATGATATTGATGACGATGAATATGTAGGACGGCCGGTTGTTCGTCGTGTAATTCACTTTCTGGAGTCACAGCAACCCCGCCAGCCTACACAGCTTCCAGCGGCAAGCCTGGGATCCACAGTACCTCCGGACTCGGTCCAAGCCCAGACCTCTGTGGGGAGCGCCAGCCTGCGTCACCCGCCTAGCCCTCCGGCTCCTCCCCAGCGAGCCCACACATGGTGGGAACGTGAGGGGACGGGGTCAGACTGGGCGCCTCAGAGCCAATCGCCGGGCGAGAGGCGCCCAGCCAATAGAAGATGGGATCCAGGTCCCGGGGGCGGGGACCCAGAGAGGAACGGAAGTGTCATAGGTCAGTGGGCGGGCTGGGGGCGGAGCCCGCGATGTCTATGGGGGCGGAGCAGCGGTGGCCAGAGCAGTCAGGGCGGTGATGGCGGCAGCTGTGGCTACCTCGGCAGTGGCGGTCCCGGCGCCAGCGGCCCGCGCGGAAGGCGCTTCCTCAGTGCACTGGTTCCGCAAGGGGCTGCGGCTCCATGATAACCCGGCGCTGCAGGCGGCCGTGCGCGGGGCGCACTGTATGCGCTGCGTTTACATCCTCGACCCTTGGTTCGCGGCCTCCTCCTCAGTCGGGATCAACCGATGGAGGTGAGGGGGCCCGGGGCGGGTTCGCGGGCCCGGGGGACGCAGCCTTGCCTCTGGGGCACCCATCCTCGGAAAGGGAGGCTCTGGCCCCAGTCCCCTCTGCCGAAAGACCCCGGCCTGAAGGAGGTGGGGCAGGGGGACGGAGCCGAGTCTCCAGAGGGGAGAAGTCGGGAAGAGGGAAGCAATTAGTCCCCGTAGTAATAGCCTGGGTGGACCAGGGCTCAGCTTCTGACACCGCGCGCTCGCACTGCGTGTTACCCTCTTTGGTCCTCACGACATTCCTGTGGGACAGATCATGATCCCCATTGTACAGATGAGACTCTTGAGCCCTAGAGGCACAAAGTTGACGTGCTCAAGGAGTTGCAGCCAGTGAGAGGCAGAACAGGGACTCCTTGTCTAAGGCTCTTAGGGGTGTACTGGGGGCGGGGGAAGGGGGAGGACAGGAACTATTGTGGTGTGAGGGCAGGGATAGGTTTCTGAATTGATAGCACGGCAGATGCCTGCATTCTTCAAGTAAAGAGCGCATTGCTGTGCTCCTGAAGGTCATCTGTAAGCCTGTGGTTTGTCTGAATCCATTTTTTCAACCATCCTGCCTTCCCTCCACCAAGATCATTCTGCTTCTGGAGGCGTCTAGAGACCCTGGCTTAGCATTAGATAGGGCAAGCGCCGCCTCCCCTTCATTATAGATAAAGGCCTCAAGGGCATGTTCACTTAGAGGCACTTTGTGTCCGGAGCTGGAGAGCAGAGAGCAGTACTTAATCCATTTTGGAGAATTCCCTCAGCAGCTATGGGCTTGCTAGAGGAAAAAAAAAAAAAAAAAGGAACCAAAGTGTCCCTTCCTCCTCTTCTCATGAGATTGTTTTTTAAAGGACGGTTGAGCCATTATAGATTAGATGTTTATCAACTGATGTACTAAGATTAGGGACCAGGAAAGCTGTGATATCAAGGGTCCCTCTTTGATGATTCCCAGGAGATGGAGTGGACAGGATCATGGGAGAAGATTAACAGATAGGCAGTTGATGGCTTTTCTCTTTAACGAGTGTTTAAAACCAAGGAGTTCTGAGACCTTGTGTCCCCATCTCTCTTTAACACGCCCCTCGGTAGTCCTTTGGTTTGTTTGCATCGTTTTGGAGCATGTTTGCTTGTGACCTTGTTGCTCGAGAGGCAGGGTTATTCCCAGGATATGCTGGCTCTCCACCATTCTTTCCTCACCAAGGTGTGTGTGCCCTGCTAGGAGAGTGAATGCCCCTAGCAGTGGATCTATTAAGTGCCCCCCTCCTGACCCATTTATATTGAGAGAACAACTAAAGATAGTCCTGTGGAGAGCCTGCCCACACAATTTCCAGCTGCTGTATTGCTCTGCCTCTGCTTCAGTTTCTATAGATAGGAGGTTGGGTTTGACAAACATCCTCAAATGACCGGCCATCCCTAGCATGGACTAAGCCTGAGACTTTGCCCCTCTCCCAGTGGCAGTGTGCCAGTCAGAGCAGAGGTAATAGAATCCAGACTGCTTGCTTGCTGCGTTGTCACGGAGTTTCTCCTTTTTGGGGGTTTTGGAGGACATTGCATGGACTGCCTACTCCTTTGTGGTAGTGGAAATTACAGATCAACAACAAAAACTCTGTTGCTGATTAAACTCAGATTCGCTAGAAACTAGGAGTTTTGTGGGTCACCCTCTTGTGATTGTGCTTTTGAGTGAGTGAGAGAGAAAAGGAATGTGGCAGTTCAGATGCCTGTGTCAAATCCTGAAGTCAGAGACTGTGTAGGAATGCAGATGTTAACTGAGCAATTATTTAATGAGTGCCTAATATCTGCCAGGCACACTGCTAGGTGCTGCTAGGGAAATAGCAGTGAACAAGCAGATGTGGTGTCCAGAGCTCCTGGAACCTACATTTGCATGGCGCAAGACAAGTAAACAACCTTAATTTAGTAGAACTAATGCCATGAAGTAAATAAAGTAGGGGGACAGACTAGAGCAGTGGTTCTTAACCTTGCTGCACATGGGAATCATTTAAGGATCTTTGAAAGATGTCTGGGCCCCCTTCTCTCCCAATTCTGATTTTATTGTTCTGGGTTATGGTCTGGGCATTAGGGTCTTTAAAGGTGTGGTGTGCAGCAAAGCCAGAGAAGCACTGGGCTAGAGAACCCCAGACCTGAGCCCGGCAGCTTGGGATATGTATTGCAGTGCATTGGCAAGAAGTCTGATTTGTTTTGGCATCAGAAGAAAGAGGTGAAATCACACAAAACAGATCAAATACGATAACTGCTCCTGGAGCTGGGCACAGACACATTCGTACCACCCCCGCCATATTCTTTGCTCCCAGGTTCAGAGCGAGGGCAGAACTGCAGACTGTTTTATGCACTCGCTTGGGTGTTGGGGGAGTGATGGAGCCAGCTGTACCTCTGTGTAACTACAATATGTGTAATCTTCCAGTGGTTGTTTCTGGATCTGGAAGTGACCTGGGAGAATTGTGCTGCAGCGTAACATTCTAGCTCTGTAAATATTTCAGTTGCTGCCTCTGAGAAGCCTCCCTCAGAAGAGTGGGCCCTGGGCCATCTGCAAGAGGTGGGGGGAACCAAAATCTGTATCTCTGTTATCCTCCTGCACTTCCTACAATGACTCCCACACAGCGTTTTTCAGCAGATAAATCAGATTAAAATAACCATGAATGGCCCTTCGTAAGAGTAAAAGTGGACAGAGAAAGGCAACCAAGAACATGTACATTTATTAGCATAGGGGAAGGGCTTGCATACTCCTTGCCTTGGTGGTAGTGGGAAGTTTATAGGCTAATTGTAGCATTTGAGCCTCAGGACTTTTTTTTGCCAAGCACTAGTTAGCTAAACCCTTTGCCGTTTTCCCCAGCCCCACCTTCCCCAAATTTACTGCATCTAGAAGGAAGTACTGTAGTGAGAACCATAAAAAAAAAGAGGGGATGTGAGCCCCTTCTAGATTTAAAAATGGCCCTTGCAGTTTTTCATTACCTTTCTCTCCCTACTGCAACCCAGATGGGTGTTGGCAACAATTCACCTCACCCTTTATTTATGTCATTTTCTCCTTGGCTTTGTGCTACACTACTGTATTCAGGAACTTGGGGGCAGAAGGAGTTGGTAGAAATAAAATATCAGCCCAAATCACTCAGAACTAGTGAATGAGATGACCTGGGAACTCCCCAGCATGCCTGGTGAGAACAAGTGTGTCTCTCTTCCCAACGCCGGGAGCTAAACACTGGTGGACTGTCCAAGTTGGGTGGTTCTTCCCTGGAACTTGGTCAGCAAGAAGGTCTACAGGCAGGGAAATTTGAGTTTCTCTGAGTTGTTCACACTGGTACCCAAGAGTCACTGTATTGTTCTGCTGCTGAGGAAATGTTTCCATTTACCTAAAAGGGATGAAAACTTTCACATTCATCTTTCTCTTTGAAATTAGGAAAGAATAAACATAGTTTTAGCCAAGTGATACGTAGAGATCAATCCCTGCTATGGATTGTGGGTTTGGGTTATCCTTTTCCATGGGGCTTAAAGCGCTCTTAATTACTTAGGAGAAATTAATTTATATTAATAGCCTATGTAGCCAGTCTGGGCTGGCCAATGATATCATCATTACAGTTAACCTTGGCTTGAAGCAGAGAAACTTGGTCAAGGGCGATCTAGACCCAAAAAGAGAGTTCACTATCATTTTCCCTCTTCCTATTAATAACAAACAAAATATTTCTCAACACAGAATCTGCCTTCTCTCGAGAAGTCCTTCCCTGAAAGATCTCCGAGTCTTTTATTTTAAAGGGCTAGTTCCGTGGAGTCCCTGAATTACTGAGTCCTTTTAGTATTTTTTGAAATCCCAATTTGATTTCCTCCAGTTCTGTCTGCTTCTGGCTCCAGAGCACTGACATAATGCAACTAAGCTGCACATGTTGTCTAATCCAAAGGGTGAGCTTGAACTCTCACCCAGGACGGTGCGCTCTGAATTTCAGCCATGTGAGCTCAGCTTGGAGCTGCCAAGGGTTAGCTGCCTGCCCGAACACTGCCACCTCCAATGCCCAGGCCAGTTTTCTTCAGAGTCCCCCCTCATTGGAGTAAAGAGAAACTGGCCATGTGGAGACGAGGGCTCTAGGGGAGCACAAAGGCCCAAGGGTCTCTCTGGTGAAAGAATGCGCCCGCTGGCCCCAGTGAGCTTTTGCCCAGGGCAAGCACTGCTCCGCTGCCCCCTGTTCCTTCTTGGCAGTCCTCACAGGTGGTGCCCTAGCAGTGGCTACTCTTTCTCTGTCTGCCTGGAGGCTGGGGCTCCTGGGGGCCATCCTGAGGCCTCCCTTCCTGGAGGAGCCCTGCAGGGCTTGACTGGGGAGCGGGGGAGTTGGAAGTAAGTAACAGCATTTCTAGAGGGCCAAAGGGGAGGCAGAAACCAGGCTCTCAAAGAGAGGAAGCTCAGTGAAAACAAACTAGAAGCAAAGAAAGGCAACTTGTAAATAGAAGCTAGAAGTAAAATTCAGTTTTCTGGGACAGTGCTTCTGAACCTTTGATGTGCAGAGGAGTCACCAGGGGATCTTGCTAAAGTGTAGGTTCGGTTTCTGGAGGTCTGGGATGGAGCCTGAGATCCTGCATTTAAGCAAGCTTCTGGGTGATTCACAGCTTTTGATCCCCGGAGGAGCAAGGATTTGGTAGCAAAGGTGTTGGCCTACGAGTAGAGCTGTGGTGCTCTCTGATGGCTGAGTCCCTGGCAGCACAGCCTCGGTGCTCAGGGGGTAAGTCCTGGTTGAGAGGCAGTGGAGCCTGGTGGTTAAGAATAAAGACGCCAAACCACACTGTCCGGGTTTGAATTCTGGCCACCTGTTAAGTGAATGATGTTACGCAAATTACTTAATCTCTCTGTACCTGAGTTTCCCTCATCTGTAAAATGAGAATTAAAGGAGGTGATATATGTAAAACAAGTAGGATAGTACTTGGTTCATTGTAAATGCTCATTAAATGTTAGTTGTTGCTGTTACTGTTATTATCCTTTGGTTGCTGAGTCCAGAGTCGTGCCTTCCGCTCACTGCCTCGGCTATAGACTTCTCTTGCCAAAGAAGAAAAGGGTTCTCACAAGGTTATCTGTACTACAGAGATGCTGCAAGGAATCTCTCCTTTTAATAAATGAGGTCTAGAAATAAAGTCTACAGAAGGCAGCTGGAACCTAGCTTTCATGTGCATGCCAGTCCTATTTGTAGCTTCAAATCAAAATCCTGGGCAGCGTGGTGGACTATGAAGGCTGAGACCCCCAAAGTGCATGGCAGGGACATTCCTGGGAGCCGCAGGACCCTCTATCCTGGGCTTGCAGAATCTAAGTCACCAGTTATCCCTAGGCATTCTGCCTGGCAGGGCCCAGGTTTCAAGTAGCACAGAGGCAGTTTACACTGGTCTCTCGTCTTTTCCTCCTGAGAAGAGGGTGAGGCCTGGGAGGAGGCCAGAGCAAGTGCAAGTGCGTCACTCTGTCTCAGCTTTCCTTTTCTGAGGGTGACAGTGTTTCAGAAGCAGGAATTCGCAGAGGTGGAGCTTTGGCTTTGCATAAAGCAGCATTCAGCCTGTCAGTCTCCCATCGCAACCCCTTGGGGAGTCTCTGCCTGCTCGTGAGCTAGCCTGATGCTTCGGGCTGAGCCCAGGACTCAGCTCGTGCTGGAATGTGGGTCTGTGGCATTCTCCACCTGGCAGTGTCAGGTTGTCGACGTCAGAGGTGGCAGCAGGGACTGGTTCCAGTTGGCAGCCTGGGAACAGTCGCTTCTGTAAGCCTCCCATAGTCAAGGGAACGTGATGTGCTGCATAGGAGCCACCGGGTTTCGTTGTACTCAAAATAAAATCCGGTGATTCCCGTCGTTGACAGGCCTGGGTGGGAGACCCCAGCATAGATAGCAGGAGGTGTCCATGAACGAGGTTCACCTGCCAGGGCATCGTTCCTGAGGAAGAAGAGCAGAATGTCAGTGGATTACCTGGAGTCACGTTTATGTTTGCCGCAAACACATGAGATCCTGCAGGAATCTCAGCCCCTGGAGCAGTGTTTGATGTGCCACTGAAAGGCTTAAGAAATGCGACACAGAGAAGAAAACATGGTTTGAGTCTGACCGAGAGTCGGATAGTTTGTTATCCCAGCTTTGTCACTCAATAACTGTAATCTTTGGCAAATTAATTCTCCTCTCTGTATCTCATTTTCCTCATCTATAAAAAGAGGATAGTATTTTCCTTCAAAATGTGTTGAGAGGGCTTCCCTGGTGGCGCAGTGGTTGAGAGTCCGCCTGCTGATGCAGGGGACACAGGTTCGTGCCCCGGTCCGGGAAGATCCCACATGCCGCGGAGCGGCTGGGCCCGTGAGCCATGGCCGCTGAGCCTGCGCATCCGGAGCCTGTGCTCCGCAACAGGAGAGGCCACGACAGTGAGAGGCCCGCATACCGCAAAAAAAAAAAAAAAAAAAATGTGTTGAGAGAATTCAAAAGAAAACGCACTTAAAAAGCATAACAGGCATATAATGACATTGATAACATTAGTTGTCTCTGGAGAGGGGATGGATTAAATTCCTTGGGGAAGCAGGAGGAGGAGACTTTTTACTGTGTACCCTTTTGTAACTTGAATTTTGAACCACATGAAGAGTTAATCTGTTTAAAATGTTAAAGATAAAACACATAATCTGTTTAAAATGTTAAAGATAAAACACATATCATAAAATGTATTGGTGGAATTTCTCAGAAAGGTGATTATGCCTAACTGAACAGGTAATAAATTTTTGTGGTCCTATGAAGTAAATAAATAAAACACTGAGGGCTCTCAGGCAGTGTTAATTTCCTTTCCCTTTCCCATGGTGATCCAGCTCACAGGCTAGGTCTCTTAAGTTTCTGGAGTCTCCCACACCTCAACTCCCACCCCCGAAAGCATGGGAGGATATCTTACAGAGGAGTGCCTCCTCCCTCTTGGCACAAAAACCTGGTGGCCAGAGCCCTGGAGAAGCCTGGAGAATGAGCTACCTGCCAAATGAAACCCTGGCAACTGGGGACTCAGCCCAGGCTGTGGGACCATGGGACCGTGGCGGTAGACATCCGTGCAGCCAAAAGCATGAGTGCGGAAAGACAAGGGAGTCTGTTGGACCAGGGTAGGTGAGACTTTCCAGGGCTCTTGCAGTCTTGTTCCTCTGCTAATAGGACCTCAGGCCTCCATACCACGGGACTGCACTTGTCTTTCAGATGGCTTTCCCATGTGTCCTCCCTTTTGATTCTCACAACCACCTGGTGGTGGGAAGATATTTACCCCCAGGGCCTGAGGCCAAGAGGGAATAAGTGACTTGCCTGTAATCACAGAGGAACAACACGAGTAGGAGCAGCTCACACATATCGCAGATTTCCTACATGCCAGGCTCTGTGCTAAATGTTCTTCGTGCATTATTTGGCTTTCTTAACAATTCTGTGAGATAGGTACCAACACCAACTCCATATCACAGATTAGGGGCGGGGTGGGGGGGAAAGCTAAAGAGGTTAAGTAACTAGCTAAAGAGGTTAAGTAACTGCCTAAAGTCACACAGCTAGTAATGACAAAGGCAGGATTTCAGCGGAGGTGGCACTGATCCTCTACCATATCACATGTCAGCCAGAACGCAGTAGAACCATGCTACTTGTTTGGCATAAACAATGTACCAGCTTCTCCCTGCTTTGTTAGGAAAGAGTAACTCTTTGTTGTGTTACCACCAACAAGGGCTGTGTGGGTTCTGCAGGTTCCTACTTCAGTCTCTGGAAGATTTGGACATAAGTTTAAGGAAACTGAACTCCCGCCTGTTTGTAGTCCGGGGACAGCCGGCTGACGTGTTCCCAAGGCTGTTCAAGGTAAGTGTGCAAAGTCCAAGAGAAGATAGTGAGAGTCTGCTCCAGGGTTTCCCCACAGACTGAACGAGACAGTATTCTGACTGAGGACATGGAAATGGTCGGGGACGGTCTGACCACTGCTGCTAGGGAAGTTGGGAGCAAATGCAGCCAGTCAGCTGCCAGCAGAATGGAAACTGCGTTAAGGAGAAATTCCGTGAATCCAGTGTCTTGTTGGAAAGTTCCCATCTCAGTCCAGACATGGGATGTGGCAAGTTATTCCACCCTGGATGCCACTGGCTTCCTTAGATGTTTTCTTGGCTCAAGCCAGCAAGATTTATTAGGGCTCTTCCTATGCCAGGAGTTTGAGGGTGAGCTTTCCTATTGAGCAATGGGCGTTTCCCATCTTGCTTTGCTTTGCTTATTGGAAAAAAAAAGTCAGCCTCTCTGAGGAAACATCCCTACTTCCTCTATGAATGATTGATAAAATCTTCATTTAGGTACCATATAGGCCTCTGTTTGCTATACCAGGTAGCCAGCCCACTTTCCCCCCCAACCCCTTTATAAAACACAGTATTTAAGGCCCAAACAGAGACGAAAGTGCTCATGGACAGAGGACTCTAGGATGTTCTCCCCTCATCCTCAGCGGCACACAGTTGTTTTTCTGCCTCTCTCCACCCCAGCTTCCTTCCCTACTCTTCCTGGGGGAAAAGGCAAGAGCAAAGACTTAATGTCAAGGCCATAGCTTAGTAAACACTTCATCATTCACTTTACGTCCCCGCACAAATGCCACGGTACTGATAATAGCCAGCATTCATTGAGGGCTGACCATGAGTCAAACACTGTTCTAGGTAAGTGCTTCACATACATTAATTCACGTACTCCTCACAGCGGCCCTCAGAGGTGGGCGCTGCTGTCCCTATTCTGCAGATGAGGAAACAGTATCTTGGGAAGCTAAGGGTGGTGGTCTAGGATTTGCGCCCAGGCTCTGACTCCAGGGCTGTGTTCTTAACCACTGCACCGTTAAACACATTTGCCTCTCTTCTGCCTCTGCATTGTCCCCTCTCTCCCAGCACCTCAGAGGCCAACCCGCTAACAGCCCAGAGATACAGATAGATCATTCATTCACTGTATGTTATTAAGCTTCTACTGTGTACTAGGCCCCATACTAGGTCCTAGGGTAATGAAGAATAAGCATGATTTCTGCTGTGAGCATTCACACTGTAATGGAGGAAACAGCAAGTAATGGGAAGCTTCATTGCCATATGATAACTGCTGTGATGGAAAACGGGCAAGGTTCAGGAGAATCATCCTGAGGGAGAAGGCCTAGGAGGCTTCTTGGAAAAGGTGTCATCTAATAATATTTTTATTATTATTCACAGGGTTATGAGTCTTTAACAGTGTAATCTATATGAACTGCTAAGCATGGTACTTGGCTCATAGTAAGTGCTCAATAAGTGTGTAGTGCTGCTGTCCTTGAACGAGGGATAAGCAACCCTGCTCAGGACTCACATGCATCAGGGCTGAGTCAGGACCAGGCTGGCCTGTGCACGGCCAGGACATTTGCCCCGGGGATTCAGAGTTTTAAGGGGCCATGACCAGAGACTTTGGTTGGAATGTGGTTTCCTTCTAGCTAGTTGCATGCTCTAGGGCTTTCTGTGGGTTTTCTGTACAACTTTTCACTGGGCCACTTTCTCCCAGCTTTGCTAGGAAATCTAGAAACTTCTACTAGACATGACTAAAGACTTGGAAAAGAATTCCCTTCTTTTTAAATATGTGGCCCCTCTGGTCTGATTTCTCTGACCTCTGGGCTAAGGGCTGCTCCTCCTTTCCCAGCTCTCTGAGACCTGGAGCCTATTAGCTGTGTTTCCTACTGGCCTCAGGAGTGTTGCTGTGGAAACCATCAACACACTTCACACAGCACAAGTCTGCCAAGAAAACTAGGCCAGAAGTTTTCAGGGCCCTGAGGAGCTCTGGGAAAGGCTTGCCAAGCAGGCGGAATATGGCGATCCTGTCCCCCGCCATCTTTACCATTGAGTCAGTGCCTTTCTGGGATTGGAGGCTCCCCTGGGAGCATGTATTTATATCCTCCTGCTGCATTCTCCTACCACAAGGATACAGCAAGTACAGAGCTTCCCACCTCTCTCCTGATTCCACAGAGACCACTAGCCTCGGGCTCCACTGTCGTAGGCTGCTGGCCTCACCTCAAAGGCCTGCCCTCCTCAAACCTTGTGGATCTCAGATTTTTGGTTTTCCAGTTCAAGTCATTGTCCCTAGTTTGTTCTGCAGCCCATTCTGTCAGGTCTCTAGACTTACTCTGTACCCTCCCAGGAGAGAGCTGAGTGCCCAGCTTCTTTCTCCCCAAACAGTGTTGAGCATTACAGATTCTCTCCCTACAGGAATGGGGGGTGACCCGCTTGACCTTTGAATATGACTCTGAACCCTTTGGGAAAGAACGGGACGCAGCCATCATGAAGATGGCCAAGGAGGCTGGTGTGGAGGTGGTGACTGAGAACTCTCATACTCTCTATGACCTGGACAAGTAAGAGATGGGCCCCAGGGGTCAGGTTGCCAATTGTGGGAGTTGGTGATTTGGGCCCCTGCTGAGTGGAACTCAGGGAGATTCAGCAATAGGGCCCCCTGGCGCATGAAGTATGGCGTTTTCTAGAAGCTGGAAGAGAATAGGTCAGAGTTGGGGCCTGTAGAGCAGCTCAAAGAGCTTACCCGATTTGGGTGCAAAGAGGCTTATTAGGCCCAAGGGACAGAAGCAGTGAGGCTCCCCACTCAGGATCTTCATAGATCTGCTCCTAACACGCTCCAGTCCCATCCACCCCACACACTCCCGCTTCTGTCCTGCTGCTCAGAAACTGCCCTCTGACCTCAGTGGGCCCTGTCTGTCGCCCCTCCCAGCAGATCTCTGTCCTCATAGACACAACTTCTGTTCCTGAGATGCGTTCCCTGGGCTCCCCTGGCTATCTGGGTTTCCCGGCCATGCATTTAGATGTTGCTCCTGAGGCTCTAGAGATCCCTGCAGGGCCTCTGTGCTTTCAGAGGGGCTAGGAGGAACCCCTTTCCTCCCCTTCCCTGCGAGAGCTGTCACCCTCCTGCTGCTGCTGCCACTGCTGCCAAGCCCTGCTCCCTGTCCCTCTCCCCACAACCAGTGGTGGGGGTCACACAGCTCTGCATGTGAGCTGCGCTCAGCTCAGGGAAGCGCTGGGTGTGGAGCTCCTCCTCCTGCCACGTGCCGGAGGAGGGGTGAGGTACTGCAGGGGCAGCAGCCAACCTTCTGTCTCCACTAACGGAAGGGAGGAGAAAGGAACTGATATATAAACTCGCCCAGCAAGCCCGGCTTGCGTAAGCTGCTTCTTGGCCAACAAGAGCCCCAGGAGTCTAGCTGCAGCCCATCCCAGTTCATCCTTATAAAAACAGCCTCAGTTCTCCTCTAAACTCTCCTGTATCTTTTCTTCCTATCTCAGTGCAGCTGTGTTTCCCTTGCTCATGAAAAAATACTTTTGTAAATTGCAAAAAAGAAAAAGAAAACCCTTGAAGTATTAGTTGTTACTATTAACCCCAGGCCCAGCCTCCGATTTAGGGAGGACAGGCTGTTCTCCACCTCTCTGTTCTAGTAATTGGGGCCCAACAAGGGAATGATTTTTCAACCAAGGAACATGTTTGCCGCTCTGATCGAAGAACTTCCTCGAGGCTTACGCTGGGATAGAGAGGGAGGTCCACGGGACTCCCTGTGGCTTGGACAGGCAAACCAAGGACCAAGAAGGCCAGTGGGGACTTCTCTGTGATTAGAGAGATATGGTCAGTCTCTGTCTTTAGGCGGCTCCACATCGGCACCAGGGAACCTGGAATTGAGCCCCAGTTTTGGCCCTGACTTGCTCCGGGCACCTGCTCCGGCAATCTAGGCTTCATATTCCCTCTCGGTAAAATGGAGATGTAGCCCCCCTTGTCCCCTCCTTTCCACTTAGGAGTGGGACCCATGAGCGGATGAGGAAAGCTACCCTCCAAGCCTTCGAAGTCTGGGCTCTTTTCTGGGTGGGCAGGGACCTGAGATGAAGGGTCTTGTGAGTGACGTCTGGGGTGCTTTGGGATTCCCAGGATTATTGAGCTGAACGGGCAGAAGCCGCCCCTTACCTACAAGCGCTTTCAGGCCATCATCAGCCGCATGGAGCTGCCCAAGAAGCCTGTGGGCTCTGTGACCAGCCAGCAGATGGAGGGCTGCAGGGCTGAGATCCAGGAGAACCACGATGAGACCTATGGCGTGCCCTCCCTGGAGGAGCTGGGTGCGTACTTCCTGCCCCAAGCCTCTCATGCCAGCACCTCCTTTTTTGTAAAAGAATTTGCCGTTTTTTCTTTTCTGTCAAAGTAATGCAGTTACTGTAGACACTTTAGAAAATACGGAGACACGAAAATGGAAATAGCACTATTACCCACCACCCAGAGAAAACCAGCCTTAATTTTGCAGTAGTCCTTCTGCAGT
Source organism: Orcinus orca (assembly GCF_937001465.1). NCBI lineage: Eukaryota > Metazoa > Chordata > Mammalia > Artiodactyla > Delphinidae > Orcinus > Orcinus orca. Next base: position 14,335,361 of record NC_064566.1, on the reverse strand, counting down.
CTTTTTTCTGTTCGTATTTATGTATGTAATCTTCTGTTTCTAGTTCATGCCTCTATTTTTGTACTTTTCCCTCTCAGATACAGGCACAGCCTGGTGCTGGCATCAGTGGGCTTCTCAATACCAACATAACTAGTGTTGTTTCTGATGAAAGGGGGTATGTCGGCCTCTCAGGTTACTGACTACACCCTCTCTCCCCTTCCCGTTCCCCTTCCTCCCCACCATCCATTGTTTTGATCTGAACAGTTAGCCTTTCTCACCGAGTAGTCAGCTAACCTGACAGTGCCAGCTGTACAGGACTGTTCACCTGTCCAGAGTGAAGCTTGGAGGAGGCGAGAGAAAGGAGAGGAAAGGTCACGGTGGAGAGAGAACCAATGTGACTTAGAAAACATGGACCCATTAAGGATTATCTCAGCCCCACTAGCACCAGAAACACAGTGGTTCAGTTCCCACAAAGCTCAAAGAGCAGCCCAGCCTGGGAGGACTTGCCGAGCCGTCACTGAAATGGCCTGACCTCCAGTCCTGTGACCTGCTCCTCCCCGTGTAGGATTCCCCACTGAAGGACTCGGCCCAGCTGTTTGGCAAGGAGGAGAGACGGAAGCTCTGGCCCGCCTGGATAAGCACCTGGAACGGAAGGTACGGCCCCGTTTCTGAGACACGGAACTTCAGATGCTGACACCCATGCTGCAGGGAAGATGGAGCCAGGTTCATGTCCCTTAGTGCCTCTTAGCTCAAGCTGGTTGAAAACTGGAAAGTCTTCCTTATGGCAATAACAACAATAACAATAGCAGTTACCATTTAGTGAGTGCTTACCATGGGCTGGTCACTGGGCTGAGCATTTCTGGGTTTAGCACCTGCTTGCACTATATCCTTTCATCTTTCCAACAGCCCTGCAAGGACAGCATTAAGCTCTCCATTTTACAGATTAGGAAACTAAGGCTTAGAGTGGTTAAGTAACTTGCCTGAGGTCACACAGTAAGTAGTAGAGTGAGATCTTGTTCTATGTGATTCTAAAACTTAGGCTAGATTGCTTTTCTTTCATCTGTGTGTCCCCTTACTGAGAGGGTATCTGGTCAGTAAAGTCCATAAGATTAATTATTTTGTGTTTATGTGCCCCCCACCTTTTGCTGGGTCTCCTCCAAGGGTTTGATTTCCATTTGCTTGTCACAGAGAACAAATGACCCACCTCCCAGTAAAGTGGGAATTGGTAAGAGGAAGGAAAGAGGCCAAGGCCCCAGAGGCACCCCTCATAGTGTCACATGCCCCCACCTCCCTGGGACTAGAGAAGCAGAGGAGGTTCTCATGAACAGTCAGCTCCTATTTCCTGCACCCCTGCAGATGGTTTATAGACTGGGTCCCTAAAATCACAACTTGTTCTATTCCTGCTCAGATGGCTGGGCATTTGGCCCAGCATCCAGGTGATAACAATGCAAGAAGGAGGCTAAGATAGCAGACTTGGAAAGAATGCTTCCCAGCCCTGGAGGTACCTCGCCAGCAGTGAAGGCACACCATGGGCCTAGCCTCCCCAAGGCGCAGCAGCCTTGATGTCCCTGTTTGGGTGTTACCATCAGACAGGGCCAAAAGCAAGCCCCAGCAATTTAAAAGGATAAGAACTGATGTCCAAGGGCATGGGGGAACCAGCTGTCTTTGTCGACGTCAGCTTTACCAAGAGATTCTTACGGTCAGTCTGGAGACAAAGGCTGGGCCAAGGAGGCAGAAAGGCACAGATGATTTTGGAAAAGAGGCAGACAGCTTCCTCTGGTGGTGCTAAGCAGATTGAAAATAAGCTGCTCGTGACCAGCCTTGCCACTGCTCAAGGAAAGCCTGCCTGAGAATGAAATAATACAGAGGAAAGCAGAGCTGAGATGGTGAATGCATTCCAAGTAGCACTAGTTGGACACCTAGATCCAGCTGTGCCTGAAGGCTACGTCTTGGACTCTTGGTTATATGAATTAAAAAAATCCCTTTTTCAAAGGCCACCCCAGAAATGGGGTGGCAGGAGTACAATGAGACTTAAAAGTGTAAAGAGCTAACCTATAGCTTGGGGATTATTATCCCCTTAAAAGCATTTTGGGGCTTCCCTGGTGGCACAGTGGTTGAGAGTCCTCCTGCCGATGCAGGGGACGCGGGTTCGTGCCCCGGTCTGGGAGGATACCACGTGCCGCGGAGCAGCTGTGCCCGTGAGCCATGGCTGCTGAGCCTGCGCATCCGGAGCCTGTGCTCCGCAACGGGAGAGGCCACAGCAGTGAGAGGCCCGCGTACAGCAAAAAAAAAAAAAAAAAAAAAAATCACCAAGTCAGGGACTTCTTTTCCAGACACCCCTGGAGGGCCTCTTTTGTAGTGGGGCCTTATGTCAGGGCCCTTCAGACTCAGTGGTAGCCTGAGGGAATACTGTATTTTACACATCAGGGAGAACAAAAGGTACCTGATGGGCGGGAGTTTAACCATTTCAGGAGGTTTATTTTAACTTCTTCAACTCTCCAAATCTGAAACGAGTATTTTCTTATGTCAGAATGGTCTAGCTGCTAGAAAGACTGCCTAAAAAGACAGGCATAGTGTCTGTCTCCAGAAACATAGTCTATAGGAGATGATAGACACGAAACAAGTAATTACAGTATGCTTAGGGTTAGGAAAGGAGTAGTTCAGAGGGTTATGGGAATGAAAGAGCAAGATGATTATATTAATCAGTTCTTGTTTGCAAGTTGGCCTTTGAAAAAGGGATTTTTTTAACTCATATAACCAAGAGTCCAAGATGTAGCCTTCAGGCACAGCTGGATCTAGGTGTCCAGCTAGTGCTACTTGGAATGCATTCACCATCTCAGCTCTGCTTTCCTCTGTATTTTCTCATTCTCAGGCAGGCTTTCCTTGAGCAGTGGCAAGGCTGGTCACCAGCAGCTTATTTTCAATCTGCTTAGCACCACCAGAGGACGTTGTCTGCCTCTTTTCCAAAAGCTTCAGAAAAAGTCCCAAGGAGTGTTTTCATTGGTCTGGCTTGGGCCATGTGACTTTCCCTGACTCTGTCACTGTGGCCAGGGAAGGGGGCGCTTTCTCTGGCCAGACTTGAATCTGGGAGTGAGCCCACTCCCAGAGTCAGAGGTGGCTTAGCTTTACTTTCCCACCTTGAACTGAGATTAGGGAAGGGTTGGGTCACCACAAGAAAATTAGGTGCTGCTGCCAAAAAGGGGGAGGCAAACAGTATGATCTTTACCACTGGCTTACCCAGTAGTAGCTGAGGACAAGCATCTCTCCATAAAGGTGTCCCAATTAAATGAAAAAGGGATGATGGAATCTTGCAGCCCCTAGTGAGGACACATGATACATTAATGACCTCTAACACCAAGGAGAGTGACAGTCAGGCACGTACCCCCTGTAGTCTTGCCAAGGAGATCAGACCTGAGTCCAAGCCAGTCTCTGGTACCAGCCACCAATTTGCAGGCAACACACAGGACAGAGGGATGTGTTGAACTGCACCGTAAGTACACAGGGAAATCTGGACTGTGGGAATTAGTACAAGTCAAACGGCATGGATTCTTTGGCAGAAAATATAAAAGGAAAAGAAGGAAATGGCAGGAAATGCATAGAGTAAAAGAAACTTAAATAACACATCAAAGTATAATGAGAACGTACTGTATAGTACAAGGAACTCTACTCAGTGCTCTGTGGTGACCCAAATGGGAAGGAAATCCAAAAGAGGGGACATATGTATACATATAGCTGATTCACTTTGCTGTACAGCAGAAACTAACACAACATTGTAAAGAAACTATACTCCAATAAAAATTAATAATAAAAAAAAACACTTCAAAGTCTTTTACATGGCCAAGACTAAACTATAGTGCCTAGGGGTGCACATTTGGGTGAAAACAAGAAAAAAACACTTAAAAATGCGAGAAATAACTGAAAAGATAAAGCCCTCCCTTCCAAATGTGCTTTGCAAAAACAGGAAAATGTAAACATTTTTATTTTATTTTTTTTAAATTTATTTATTTTACTTATTTATTTTTGGCTGCGTTCGGTCTTTGTTGCTGCGCGCGGGCTTTCTCTAGTTGCGGCAAGCGGGGGCTACTCTTCGTTGCGGTGCGCGGGCTTCTCATTGCAGGGGCTGTTCTTGTTGCGGAGCACGGGCTCTAGGCGCACGGGCCTCAGTAGTTGCGGCATGTGGGCTCAGTAGTTGTGGCTCGTGGGCTCTAGAGCGCAGGCTCAGTAGTTGTGATGCACAGGCTTAGTTGCTCCATGGCATGGGGGATCTTCCTGGACCAGGGCTCGAACCCGTGTCCCCTGCCTTGGCAGACGGATTCTTAACCACTGCGCCACCAGGGAAGTCCCAGGAAAGTGATTATTATAAAAGTTGGACAAGTGGTCACTTACGGGGCAGGGAAGGGACCGTGACTGGGATGAGCACATAGATGGGCTTCTGGGGTGGCCGGCAAAGTACTGATTCTTGAACTTTGGTGATGGTTGCACAGGTGTTTGCCTTAGAATAATTTGTTAAGCACACATCTGTGTGATTTCTGTATCTGTGTTTCACTTAAAATAAAAAGATTTTCAAAGAGAGGTGGGCCAAGGATATGAGCAGGTAAATATACCTCGCGTCTGTTAGAGGTACTTAACCAATACCTGAGGGATCACCTGCCGAAGAGGTGGCCTTTAGGTTGAGACTTGAAGGAAGAGTCAAAATTAACCAAGGTAAGGGGAGTGGAAAGGAAGGCAGCACTCCAGCCAAGGGAGCTGCATGTGTAAAGGCTAGTAAGAGCATGGTGCTAAAGAAGAGTGGTGAGGAAGGAAGCTAGAAAGATGGGGCCACTGTGGGGTGCTTGTAAGCCATGTTTAGGATTTGGGACTCTAGCCTAAGAATACCAGGAAGCCCAGTGCATGTATTGTCCTCAGGGACAGGCATTTTAAAGAATCACTGTGCTCCCACTGTGGAGGGTGGATTAGGGGGGACAAGAATTGATGCAGAGAGGTCAGTTAGGAGGCTGTCACAGTTGTGCAGTATAGATACAATCTTAGCCTAAACCAGGTTGGTGGCAATAGGGAATGGAAAGAAAAGGACAGATTAGAGAAACACTTGGACAGTAGGATTGACAGGACCTGGTGAGCAGGGAGTCAAAGGTGACGGCCAGGCTTTTGGCTTGGGCAATGAGGTGGATGACAGTGCAGTTTTTGAGATAGGGAATGCCAATGGAAGGGTGGTTTAAAGAAAAGAACCTGCTACCCTTGAGGTGCCTGAAAGGCAATCAAGTAGAGCTCTCTGGCAGGGAGTTGGGTGGAGTGACTTGGGAGTCTAGGTGAGCAGTTCTGGGCCAGAGCTACAGACGTGGTGATCGTCTGCAAAGAAATTGTCTCGGGAGCCGTGGGACTGGATGAACTCACGCAGGAACACAGTTGAGTAGAAGGGACCTAGGACAGAGCCCTGGGGTGCCGACACTTAAGGAGTTGGGAGGGGTGGTGGACCTGGTGAAACACCAAGAACAGCCAACCAGCTGATGGCAGCCAGGAGCCAACAGAATGGCGGGTGTGGAGACAGGGAGCAGTCAGCAGGGTGAAGTGCTACGGGGGAGTCCAAAAATACAGGGACAGAAAACGCCCACAGGATCCGGTGGCATGGACATCTCAGAGACTCTGGCAGGAGTGGTGAAGGCAGAAGTGGAGGTGGGCGTGAGGAAATGGAGAAAGGCTGGCTGCGAAGGGAGGAAAGAGGACCCAAGGGGAGAAGTCCGCAGGGTGACTAGAAGTTCTTTTTGTTTTGTTTTGTTTGCAATGAAACAAGATCATTTTCCCAATGTCCTTGGAGTGAACAGGGAAGAGAGGGAGAGATGGAATGTGCAAGAGAAGGAAGAGGGGAGGGCTCCAGAGCCAGGTGGAGGCCTTAGCCTTGGGCAGGGTCACAGGAGGGACAGGGGGTAGATGGGGATGCAGGTGAGTTTCTAGATTTGGTGGCTAAAAGTTGAGGTGTTTCCTACCTGATGGCTTCCATTTCCTTATCAAAAGGAAGGAAGGTCATCTGCTGAAGGGTGGTGGGAAAGTGTGGAATAGGAGGTCTAAAGAGGGTGTAAAGGACTTCCCTGGTGATCCAGTGGTTAAGACTCCACACTCCCGCTGCAGGGGCTGTGGGTTTGATCCCTGATTGGGGAAGTTCCGCATGCCAAGCAGCGCGGCCAAAAAAAGAATAAAGAGGGCGTGAAGTTTGTGAAATAGTCATCACGAGGAGAAAGAGGGCATTAGGAGTCAAGAAAGAGAAAATGGTTATTAGAGGTAGTGGAAAAAGACTGGAATCTGGAGTCAGTCCCTCCAGCTCTCTCTTACCACCTCTGTAACCTCAGAAGAGTCACATAACACTTTGAGCTTCCTTTCCTCGTTTTCGAAAGGAGGTAATGACAAATGCTGCCTCAGACGATTGTTAAGATCAAATGAGAGAACACAGATGTCAGTGAGTAGTGGAGATAAAGCACTCTGCCGGCAGCAACTGATGATAAAAACAAGACCAATGATACTGTATGACAAGTGGCCCCAGCAATGAATGTCTCTGTGGGTTTCCAGGAATGGGTTTCTTGGCGCTGTTGAACAGTGGGGAGAAGTGCTTGGGTAGCCACCGTGTAGCAGCAGCCTCAGGGCCCCTGGGACAGAGCAGGGACTGAGGGAGGGATATCTTCCTCTGTAATGGAGACGCCCTTTTTCCTTTCTTCTGTAGAATCACAGACCCTTCAGTGCTTTCAGAAACTTTCATTTCCATCATCTTATTTCATCCCCAGGAGGTGGGAAATTTTGTTCTCATTTAATAAACAAGTAGCTGAGGGACTAAATAACTTATGCTCATAGCACAAATTAAACAGAGTCAGGACAAGAACTTGGGCCTCATTGTTTGATCGGTGGTGGTTCCATCAAACATTCTGCCAGCGTGAAGTAGCGGGACGTGCAGGTCTCATCCTGGCTTTTTGGCTTTCTGGTCTGCGACCTTAGGCAGATCCTTAACTAGCTGGTGCCTCAGGTTTTTTCCTCTGAAGCCTCCAGGTCTGTCCTTTCTTTGCCTTCTCTTTCTGCTGCAGGCCTGGGTTGCCAACTATGAGAGACCCCGCATGAATGCCAACTCCCTGCTGGCCAGCCCCACGGGCCTCAGCCCCTACCTGCGCTTCGGCTGCCTCTCCTGCCGCCTCTTCTACTACCGCCTGTGGGACCTGTACAAAAAGGTAAGGGGCGGTGAGGGCGGCAGAGCCCGCCCCCGGTTGCAGCCCAGAGGACACCAGGGCTTTCTGGGCCGGTCAGTTACCCTGAAGAGAGGCCTTCCCTCTGGCTTAAGTGTGCGTACTGTCCAGAGAAGGTGAGGAAGAAGCCACATCCAAGAGGGGCCAGAGCCAAGCACAGCCCAAACTGCTCATCTAAACAAATCCAGGTTCTCAAGTGGAGCAGAACAGGCAGGAAAGCCGACCTCGGGGTGTGACCCCGGAGGTGGCATTTCTGCTGGCAGCAGGTGGATGGGGGCCAAGCAGTCAGGGTGGGAGGCAGGGAGGCTGAGGCTGCTGCCAGTTCTAAGGTGAAGAGCACAGCAGCCCTCTATGGGGCTGTGTCCAGAGCATTTAAAGGGGAGCCTAGGAGCGGCAGTTACCCATCAGTGATGTGGAAATGACCCGGAGAGCTGAATGCAGGGCTGGACACGGACAATGGGTGGATAGCCCTGTAGTAATGCACCCACCCCCAGGAGGAGAGAGGACAACACATCCAGCTGTTCAGAGTCATCAGATCCATCCTTGCGTCTGCATCGTTTCACGTTGTTTCCTCATTCTTGCCAATATCTGGATTTTGTGGCGTGGCATGCGGTAACTTTGCCCGCTTGGTGGGTAATCTTGTGATTTTAGGAAGATTATTATTTGCTTGGCAGTCTGATGTCTTAATTCTTTCATGGCCCCAGATCCAGGCTGTTGGGCATAACTTATTTAACCAAAATCTAGACTGAGCATTTTTTACGTGTGCTGTGAGAAAACTTACTTTGACGTTTTAGAAAGTGGAGCCCAACAGGAACTCTCGAGGGCAAGGATCATGACCAGTCTTTGGGAGTTTGGTTCCCAGTGCAGAGTCCCGGCAGCGCTGTCCCTTTCCACTGCCTGCTGCTCCGCAGCCATCCTCAGGGCTCTGAGCAGTAGTGGGCACAGCCAGGGCCCAGGGTTCAGTCTGCAGCACACCCTGCCGCTTCTCCTGGGGCAGGGTCCCTCCATGCATCTAGGGGCTTTGGAGCCACCAAGTTCATGGCAGCTCCAGATTCCTTTGTGGGGAAGTTCTGAGTGGCACGGCGCTGATAGCTGGGCAAGCGTTTGTATCCACGTGCTGTCCCACCCCACCAGGTGAAGCGGAGCAGCACACCCCCGCTCTCCCTGTTTGGGCAACTCCTGTGGCGAGAGTTCTTTTACACGGCGGCCACCAACAACCCCAGGTTTGACCGCATGGAGGGGAACCCCATCTGCATCCAGATCCCCTGGGATCGCAACCCCGAGGCCCTGGCCAAGTGGGCCGAGGGCAAGACAGGCTTCCCTTGGATTGACGCCATCATGACCCAACTGAGGCAGGAGGGCTGGATCCACCATCTGGCCCGGCACGCTGTGGCCTGCTTCCTCACGCGCGGGGACCTCTGGGTCAGCTGGGAGAGCGGGGTCCGGGTGAGTCCTCTCTCAGCGGGCAGCCCAGGGCAGCCCCCTTTTGGGCTGGGGGATGGGCTGGGAGCCTGGGTCCAGGAGATTCCCTCCAGATCCTTCTTGGCTTGCCCTCAGCAGAAGGCTTTGGCTCCCTTCTCCGCAGGGTGTGTGGTGACTTGGGGGGAACCATGGCCGTAGGTCCCCAAGGAGGCTGACTGTCCCACCCTCCCTGCATCTAGGTATTTGATGAGCTGCTCCTGGATGCAGATTTCAGCGTGAACGCAGGCAGCTGGATGTGGCTGTCCTGCAGTGCTTTCTTCCAACAGTTCTTCCACTGCTACTGCCCAGTGGGCTTTGGCCGCCGCACGGACCCCAGTGGAGACTACATCAGGTGAGGGTGCAGACCAGGCTCTCTGGTTTCTGACCACTTTGGCTTCCTCCTAGGGTGAGATATGCTTGGCCTTTGAAGGAGACTCCAGCGTGCTGATGGGTCGTCTGGTGTGTATGTTTCAGGCGATACCTGCCCAAATTGAAAGGGTTCCCCTCTCGATACATCTATGAGCCCTGGAATGCCCCAGAGTCGATTCAGAAGGCAGCCAAGTGCATCATTGGTGTGGACTACCCACGGCCCATCGTCAACCACGCCGAGACCAGCCGGCTCAACATTGAGCGGATGAAGCAGATTTACCAGCAGCTCTCCCGCTACCGGGGACTCTGTAAGGAGCCCCTACTCTGACTGCCACCCCCTAGTTCCCCGAAGGGAAGGACAACACCTACAGGCTTGGGGCGTAGAGATTCCCAGATGTTTGCAAAGGGAGGCCGCCGAGCACTGTCTTCCAGGCTGTTGACTTGACTTCCCGGGCACAGGCCACACAGGCTGGGCTGGATCAGGCCTCTCTGAATTAGTTGTGGCCAGTGGGAAGCGATGGAACCTTGATGTCATGGCCCAGCACCCCCTGCCTTTTACCTACCTGCCCTGGGGCCCTGTACAGTCCTGTGAGATTGCATTCTGATTATCCCCCTACCTCTTTCCCAGGTCTGCTGGCGTCTGTCCCTTCCTGTATGGAAGACCTCAGCAATCCAGTGGCAGAGCCCAGCTCGAGCCAGGCTGGGGGCATGAGCAGTGCAGGTGAGTACAGCCAGCCTCCCGTGGCCTGTGCCCACCCCAAGGGCACTGCAGAGCTACTCCCACTTCAGTCACTGAGGGCTGAGGATGGAGACCAGAACCAAGTTATGCCCCGATAGAACTTGTATTCCACCTGGGGAGACAGATGGTAAAGGAGCTGTGCAGGATCATGTCAGATAACAAGTGCTTTGGGGGAAAATAAAATCAAGTGACCTGATAAAAGAGGGCTGGGGAAGGGGGTTACTTTAGATGGAGTACCAGGGCCCCATGCAGTGAGCAGAGCCAGCCTTCTAAGAACAGGGGGAAGAGCATTCCAGGCAAAGGGAAGAGCAGGAAAAGACCCAGAGATGGAAACAAGCTTACCCATTCCAGGAACGAGAGGAGGGAGGCCAGTGGGGCTGGTGTGTTCTGAGTGAGGAGCTGGAACGAGAGGAGGACGGACACAGCAGGAGTAGCAGCGCGTAGACTCGTCGTCCACGAGGAAGATTAGGGTTCCGTCGTCAGGGCAGGGAGAAGGCACTGACGGGGGTCAGCAGGGCAGAGGCGTGACCTGGTTTATGTTTTAGAAAGCTCACTCTGCCTGCTGTGTGGAGGGCACAGTGTGGGCAAGAGCCCCCGAGTATAGGAGGCTGGAAAAGAGGCGACTGTAGTTGTCCAGGCAGGTGGCGGGAGAGAGGAGTAGATGGCCTTGCTGCGTTCTTAACCTCTGCCCTTCGGCTCTGGGACGAAGATCAGCGAGCTCAGACCGGCAAGAATGTCAGGGCTTTTTCTAGTTTCTAGTTTGCCCAGCCAGGTTGGCTCCCCGGGTTAGGGCACTGCTCATTCTGGCTTCAGGAGGCCAGTTACGGAGGGAATGCCTCACCTTCAGCGCGAGGATGGCAGACAGGCCAAATCAGTCTCTGGCCTGGAGCCCATGGGATTTGGGGCCCAAAAGCTGGCTGTACTGCCAGCAGGCCTGGTTATGCTCTCCTTGGATGTTTCCAGGCAGAGTCACTGCTGAAAGGAAGGCCAAGGGGCAGGTCTGAGAAGCAGCGTGCTGGTTGCATGATGAGCAGGCTCCCTGCCCCCCAAAGAGCTGCTGCTACACCGTCGAGCGTCATCTTGGCTCCACACACAAGTCTGTGTGACACTTTGACCTGCTTCCCTACAGGCCCAAGACCACTACCCAGTGGCCCAGCGTCCCCCAAACGCAAGCTGGGAGCAGCGGAGGAGCCACCTGGTGAAGAACTCAGCAAACGGGCCAGGGTGGCAGGGTTGCCCCCCTCAGAGCTGCTGAGCAAGGATGTCTGAGAGTGAGTGACAGCAGCTGAGAGTCAGCTTCAGGGACGGGCGTGGGAGAGAGGTGGGGTGAGTGTGGAGAACTGCCCTGCCAGCTGAAGGTTAAAACCCACAAACTAGATTAAAACCTGGTAGGGGCCGGGGGCTTTTCTAGGGTTTCAGCTCAAATTCTACCATCCTGACTTCTATACCTTCTAATACTAAAAAGAGAATTTAAAGATAAAGCCTTGTTCTTTCTTTGCCAGCTAAGGGGGAAAAAAATTGACTCTTGCTACCTATCAAAGTGAGCCAAATCCAGAAAAAGAAAGCAGAGACCCGATTGAAGCTGTGGGAGAAAGAGTCCCAGGGCAGGGTCTGGGGGTGCTCCAGGCCCCTCTGCCATCGCCCCGACAGGCTGTGTCCTGTAGGCTGGCCAGCAGAGGGCAGCACTTACCTTCAGAATTCAGGCTTAGGGACGTTTGGAGGCTCACTTAGCCCAGCCCCACCTGAGGGCCAGAAGACCCAGGCTCCCTATCGTCTGTGCCTCTTACAGCCACTCCTCCATTCGTGCCTTTCTTGTGGCTTCAGCTCTGCACTTCCCTGGCAGTGCTCATCTTCCTTGAAAGCCCCCTGAATGTCTCAAAAAACAAAAACAAAAACTTGGCTCTTCCTTCCCCAGAGCAAGAAGGGCCTTTTATGTCTTTCTGGGGGAGATATAAATTACTGTCCCCTTTCAGTCATCATCTCGGGCTGTTCCTTATGTGCCGTCTGCATCATTAGGTTGGAGGGTGATTTTCTCCACAGAGCCAATTCTTTTTTCTAAACCCTCTACTTCAAGCCAGGTGAGGCCAACTGGTTTGCACATCTAGACTCGAATGCCAGTGAGACGGCGAGTGTTTGATGCCTGGGCCCTTTTCTTCACTAGGCTCTTCGTCTTAGACATTGCAGATGGACAGATTTGTTATCTTGTTCTGGGAGTACCAGCAACCTTAGGTACTGTTCTCTTAGTTACCTCTTAACTCTGTGGTACTGAGCATAGTTCATTCTGTCTTACAAACCTGGAACTTTCCAGGGTGATACTCTGACTTTCAGGTGAGAAGATTAAAGAACAGAGAGGTTAAATGTCTGGGTCATGGTTCCTCAGAGGTAATGGCATCCAATTCAGCTTGAAGCTGTTGCCAGCAAGTGTGTGAGGAAGGGGAGCATAAGACACAGAAAATGTGATACGGGGCTTCCGTGGTGGCGCAGTGGTTGAGGGTCCGCCTGCCGATGCAGGGGGCGCGGGTTCGTGCCCTGGTCCGGGAGGATCCCACGTGCCGCGGAGTGGCTGGGCCCGTGAGCCATGACCACTGGGCCTGCGCGTCCGGAGCCTGTGCTCCGCAACGGGAGAGGACGCAGCAGTGAGAGGCCCGCGTACCGCAAAAAAAAAAAAAATGTGATACGATGCCCACCCACAAGGGTTAGTCTACTTAGAAAAACAAGACAAATAACCTGTAATTCCTAGACAAATGATACAGACTCTACCAGCTTATCACGAGACAGTTATTGGTGGGCCAGAGTGATCAGGGAGTACAACACAGAAGGTTACCCTAGGGGACCCAAAAGATGAATTGGATTTAGACAGCAAGGAGAGCATTTCCAACAAGAAAAACAGCTTAATGATTACATGATCTTGTACAAATTACTTAACCGCTCTGAGACTCAGTTTCCTCACCAAAAATTAGGTTCTTGTTGCAAGGATTAAATGATGAAATGTATGTGTAAGGGACGTGTGGGGCTGCTAGTTGCAGAAAACCTGACTACTGTGTCTAAAACAAAGAGGGATTTGGTTTTCTTACTGAACAAAAGGCCCAGAGCTGGGCGCTGCTAGTTTTGGTTTGGTGGCTCAACAGTGTCAGAGCCAGTTTTTCTGAGATTCTCTTGTTTCCTGCCCTCAAGGTGGCTGCCACAGCTTCAGCCATCAACTCCTTGTTCAAAGCAAGAAAGAGAAGGAAACGCAGAGACAGCTGCACTCATTCATACAATAAACATATGTCAAGTGATCGCGATTTGCCAGACACCGTTGTAGGCACTGGATATAGTTGTGAACAAGACTAACAAAGTCGTCCCTTCCCTCTTGGGTGCATCTTTGTGGGAGGAGACAGACAGTAAACAAATAGATACATCATGTGTCAAGAAGCTCTAAGTGGTATGAAGAAAAAATAAAGTCGAGTAAGAAGGTAGAAAGTTTGGGGCACAGTGGAGGTTGCAGTTTTATATTATGAGGCTTGTCAGGGGATGCCTCTCTTCCTTTTCCATCAAGAAAATAAAAGCTTTCCCAGGATACCCCTTCCCCAGCTTTTCACGTTGGCCTCGTGAGCCAGAGCTGAGTCACAAAGCCTCCCCAAAGCTGGAAAATAGGGGTGTGGAGTGTCAGGATTGGTTAGACCACTGATTTCCAACCTGAGTGAGCAGTGGAATTCCCTAGAGGATTTGTTAAGCCTCAGATGGCTGGGCCCCACCCCCAGAGGTTCGGATCCGGTGGGTCTGGGGTGGGACCTGAGAATTTGCATTTTTGCAAATTTTTGATGCAGCAAAAATTTGCAGCAGTTTGATGATGCTGCTGTTCTGGGACTGTACTTTGAGAATCACTGACTTAGACCATTCCTGACCCATTGTCTGGGCCACGTCCATGACCCACTGAACAAAATCCAGATTCTGTTAGCTAGGAAGTGTAGATACTGGTCGATAACTGTCTACGCTATACAGGGCACTTAGCCCAGTGCCTGCCTTGTAAGTTCATAAATAAAGTGGTAGCTATTATTATTATTATGGATATTGTTATTATTTTTTTAGAAGAACATAAGGTTACAGTTGGGTCTGATCATGGAGGCTCTTTAATGTCAGGCAGATGGAGTCCTTGGTGTACTCTCTGGGAACTAAGGAGCATTTTGGAACAGGAGAGTGAATGATCAAATTGGCATTTTTGGAAGATTAACCAGGCATTGGGCTGGGACCTAAGAAGAAATTGTGGGAGGAGAGAGCCAGCTGAGAGTCTGTGGTGGTGATTCCAAGTGGACATTACAAGGGTGCAGAGGTCAGCACTGGTCTCTTGCCTTGTAGTCCAGGAGATATCTGTCAGCCTGTTGGGATCTTACGGACTGATTCTCAAGTTTTAGCCCTTAATCATGGCTGATTGATTGGAAGTGAGGACCAGGAGGTCAGAGGACGGGACAGATACTCATGTTCTTTGGAAACCCTGAGAGAAGAGAGTTTCTTAGTGAAACGTGTGCTTCTCTGTGTACTGGTGGTAGCACCTGGGCCTAAAGATGTTGAGCATCCTCGTCAGTAAAACAGTGATAATAGCATCTTGTCACCTGCCCTCCCATCGAGCATACGCACTGGGGAAAGAAAATGAAAAACCGTATGTGAAAAGCCTTTGAATGAGTAAAATGCACCACGCAGGGGAAATCACATTACCACCTTTGCATATGCTTCTCAGGATGTCTTTGACTGTGTTACTGTTACTTCGGTCAGGGCCAGCACGCTGAGCTGGATGGACCACAGAGCAGTGGCCACAGGGCCTGTGTTGATACAGTTGTATTGACCCTTCCCCCTCTCCTCTCTGTCAGTTTTAGTTCTGTGACTTAGGGCAGAATTCATAACCTTTCTGAGATGCTTTAGCTATAAGGTGTGAATAATCATTCTTTACCAGCCTGAAGGCTCCATCATGGACCTTTTGAGGCCATGTTTAGCTCCAGCCTCTATAGTTTTGTGATTCTGTTATTTCTAATGCCTCAGGCCTGCGCCAGACAATGATGTAAACTGATCTTGTGGGAAAACATACCCTGATATCAGTCGGTTCTGTGTTTACCTCAAACCCACATCAGTATCTGTTCTGTATTTGGTTATCGTACAATGTTCACTAAACTGAAAACTAAGCCAGCGCCAAATAGCTCTCATTTCAGCTGCTTCCCCGTAATCCCCAAAGCTGCTGACTGCTCAGGACTCCAGCAGGCTCCAATTGTGTACAGAGTTTTCTTATTGGTCTAATTATTTTAACAGTTCACGTGATCCATTTGTCCTTCTGCTGGTACATGGTGATCTGTTGAGAGAAGCCCACTGAATACAAAGGGTTCATGGCAAGGATCACCTCTTCCCCTCCTCCGCCAAAGTTCACCCAAGCTCGGTTAGCCCTGGGGCTTCGCTGAGGAAAACCTGATTTCTGGAATCTCTTCATTGTCTCTTTGACATTTGTTCCGTGTATATCCTTCCTCACGTGAAATAATGTGTGTGAAAGGCACTGGGCGATCTGCAAAATGCTGCCCAGTGGAAGCGGAGGCCGTGTGGTGGTCAGAAACCCCATCGTGCTGCTCGCTGCCCGGGGGCCTTCGCACAGTTTCTTCTCACCTCTCTGTCTCTCAGTTCCTGAAACAAGTAGTTGGGACTTGGTGTCCCCTCACACTTTCCCTGGCACTTACTAAGAAGCTGTCGACTAATGGACGTCCCCTCCCCTTTGCCATGTGATTTCTGTGGTGCAGGAAGGGCAGGCGTGTAGTTGACATGAGGAATGAGACTGAGCTAAGAGCCCAGCTTTGTACCCCATCCAGGCCCAGCTGCACCTCTGGCCTTCCCTGCTCCTAACTGGGAGCTGGCAGCAAACCCTCTGCCCCTCTCGAGCTCTTGGGCGCTGTGACTCACCCCGTGTGGTGGCGAGGGGTGACCTCTGAGACCTGGTTACAGGCTCCAAACAAAGTTTCTTCCCGACCTTGAGCCGTCGTGTCTCCTCTGCTGACACACGCTCACGCGTGCACAGTATCCACACTCCCCTCCTGGGCTGGGAGCTGGGGAAGGGTGGACTTGCAGATTTGGGTTTCTTGTTAGCATCCAGTGGGTGGGAAGGGGTGTGAGGGCACAGGTACCCAGGGGGGCCGTCCTAACTGACATCGGCACACTGAGGGAGGTGCTCGTTCACTTATTCTATGTTCCAGCCACTTCTGCTTCTTGTATTAATGACAGGTTGAAAGAGTTGGACAATCGTGAGATTGATTTTTTTTTAGCGTATGTTTTATGAGTTGATTTTTTCCCTAGTGCCTCTCCCCTAGCTGTTCTTCCCTTTCTTTTAGTGCTGCTGTCATCATTTTCCTGCAAGGCCTCATCTGATTTCCGCAGCCCCCTTTTTCTGCAGACTTATGCCCTAGCTTGAGAACAAGAGCACAGGGACCATCTAATTATCTGCTGATGGAGCAACTTGAGTAACTAGTTGAACAGGCCTCTGACTAGCTTTGTAGACAAGGGTAATCTGGTTCTTCCAAACCTTGGTTTTCTGTTTGGGTTTTTTTGTTTTTGTTTTTGTTTTTGTTTTTTTTTGCAGTACTCAGGCCTCTCACTGTTGTGGCCTCTCCCGTTGCGGAGCACAGGCTCCGGACGCGCAGGCTCAGCGGCCATGGCTCACGGGCCCAGCTGCTCCGCGGCACGTGGGATCTTCCTGGACCGGGGCACGAACCCGTGTCCCCTGCATCGGCAGGCGGACTCTCAACCACTGCGCCACCAGGGAAGCCCCCTGTTTGGGTTTTTGAACCCATCATAGAGGGTCGTGGGTCACTGGGGCTTATCTGAGGCCAGGACACTGCCACCTCCCTTCATGAGTCTGCTCCATACCTAGACCACGCCCAAGTCAGCGTAGGTCTGAATGAATTGTTGTTGTTATTATAGCCACCTGACTGCACCTCACCCCCATATCTTCTAAGCTTAGGCATCCGTTCTTAAACCCTCTTTGGGTTACCCATGCTTTGAAGAGTCTGATGAAGGATGGAGCCTCTTCCCAGAAAATTGTACCTGTTTGCACACACAGAGAAATGTACACATTTCTCTTCCTGGTCTTTGTGGACTGCCCCTTAAGCCTATCCTTGGACCCCTTAAGGATCCAGGAACCCCCAGAGTAAGAGCCCTTGTTCTAAGGAATCTTAAAGCACTCTTTATCTTCCCCCATTCCTGAAGGTGCAGAAAACACGAGAAATGGAGGTAGTAGGTAGGAGGACCCGTTGTGTATACTCTTCAAGCCTGAAATTTTCAGTTTCAAAAGAATAGTCATCTCTTTGGCTTAACAATATGGGCCAGAGAGAGGTCTATGTATAGAATATATATCACCATCAGCATGTTTCAATAAACGTATGTACACTTTATATTTAGCAAATATATTTATTCGTAGTGAAAAAATATGGCTAGGTTATTATAGTACAAGCTTAAAGGAAAAATTGTTGAAAGTATTTTAAAGAGGCATCAGTACTGGCCCTACAGGTGCCCACCCACTCCTGCGTTTGCTCTTGACTCTTCCCGGCTTCTAGATAAATATCATCATCCAGTTAAAACCTTCTTCAGATTTAACATTTGTCTGAAAAGGGTCGCATGTGTCAGAAGACTGATTTTGAATCTCTGACTCCAATGTCTTGGACTCTTGAGAGCATTTCCCCTTTTCTGTTAATGTCTGAACTTCCATTTATGTTGCTTGGATATTAGTCTTCATGCCATCATGTTGATTTCTTTTTATATCCTCTAAAAGTCTTAATGAGCAATACTATAATATAGAGATTACTTAGTGATAAAAATACAGGTTTTGGAATCAGACAGACCTCGGTTTCCTGTCTTGGCTCCGCCACTTCTGAATGCTCTAGTCTTGGGCAATTTACTTACCCTCTCTGGCTTCCGTTTTCTCATCTGTACAACTGGAAGCCATATCTTCAGGGTTCATGGGATCGCAAGCTGTATTAGTTTGCTTGGGTTCCCACAACAGAGTGCCACAGACTGGGTGACCTAAACAACAGAAATTTATTCTCTCACAGTTCTGGAGGCTAGAAGTCTGAGATCAAGTTGACCGCAGGGTTGGTTTCTTCTGAGGCCTCTCTCCTTGGCCTGTAGATTGCTGCCATCTCCCTTTGTCTTCACATGGTCTCACCTCTGTGCGTGTCTGTGTCCTAATCTTTTCTTATAAGGACACCAGTCATTTGGGATCAGGGCCCACCCTAAGCACCTTATTTTAACTTAATTACCTCTTTAAAGACCTTCTCTCCAAAAACAGTCACCTTCTGAGGGGGTTAGAACTTCAGTGTATGAATTTGGGGGGACGCAGTTCAGCCATAACACAAGTGTATCGTGCCTGGCCCATAGTGGGCTCAGTAAGCCGCCTTGTTATTATCTGTCTGACCATCATTTAGAAGGTACAGACTTTTAACGGAGCCCTGCATGTCTCTTTACTCTCTCAGACACACTAGACCTATTTCAACAGGCAACCCAGCATTATGATGGGCTTACCCTGTCCTCTGTTATCAGACATGAGGCCTTTTCTTCCCTCTGCCCCAGATTCAGGATGTTATAAATCTTTAAAATGAGTCATCCTTGCGTCTCCTCTCCCCGCCCCTCAGTCTTCTAGCACAGTGCCAGGGTTCTCTTATCTCTGTGTGGAAATTTGCTCACCGGCTGATTGTGAACTCAGGCATTGCCTTCACCTTCAAGATGACTGGTCCCGGCTGGCTTCTGTTCCAGCCATTTTTATCTGATTCTCCAACTCTGGCAGCGGCCGCTGTGCCTTGATTCAGAAACTGCCCTTGTCATATCTGAGCAAGTGTTACCCAAGGCCTCAGGTGACTGTCCGTGGCCTTCTCCCCCTCCTCTGCTGCTCTCAGGCAAGGGGCAGAGGAGGCCCAGAGGGTCCGCGGGGGACAGCTTGTCCACGTCAGCACCCCAGAGGGCCAGTGTTCAGGCACCCGCTGGCATCCCAGCAACAACCTTGTCCCCAGGTACCGTGGCCCGTTCGGTTTGCTCTGGGCTCTTCCCAGTTCCCCAGAGAAGCGGCTGGAGGAGCTGTGTCCCTGGGCAACTGAGAGCCTCTGAACGCTCCCTTTTGCCCTTGTTTTTCTCTTTCAGCTGCAGTGCCGTGACTCTGAGCAAAGCCTGGGTGCCCGAGCAGCCACCGTGGCAGCAGAGTGCAGCCTGCAGAGCAGCTGATCACCTCCAGAGAGGGAGCAAGCGTGTGCGTGCGTGTGCGCGTGCGTGTGTGTGCGCGTGTGCCGAGGAAGGAGTGCCCGCCCGTGTGCGTGTGCGTGCGTCTGTTTGCACTCTTGTGGCTCCGAACACTGCCTGGGCTGGAGGAGTACCTGCAGCAGCTTACCTCAGCCTCTGGACACCAGGCTAGAGGTCATGGCAGTGACTTTCACCCCAGTCTGTCCCTGTGAGCCAGCTGCCTTGTCTGAATGTTAGAGTGGTGGGACCTTAGCTGGGATCCTGGCATCTGCCCCCCCAACCCTCCCTCCCTCCCTCCCTCCCTCCCTCCCTCCCTCCCTCCCTCACGTCAGACTGCCAAGCAGGGGAAGCATTTCTGGCTCTTGTCCAGAGTGTGGGATTCTAGCGGCAGCTAGGGTTCTGCTGAGTTCCTGGGCAGGCTGGAGGGGACGGGTGTGTCCAGACATAGTCACCTGGCCTGGCTTCTTATTTTAAAATTCCCTGCCACTGGGTTCTCCGGACTCTTCCTTGGGGAGCTGGGACTGAGCACGCGGCTGTAGACAGGTCTGGAAACTTTGCATCATCGTGCAGAAGTACAGCCAGGCGCCTGACTGGAGTGCTGCACGCACAGTATCATAGATGATAGCTGAGAAGAACATCTCCCTCTTCGGGCCTGAAAACCTGAGGTTAGAAGGAGAAGGCCGGCTCTCACTACTGTTCCCCAGAAGCTGACTGGAGGCTCAAGTGCCTGCACCGGGCGGAGGCCAGGTTCCTGGTGGCAGAAGCCCCGTGGCGCCTCTCGCCACACTCCATGGCGTCTCGGTGCTGCCACCGGGCTCAGCTGACACCAGCCAGGGAAGCCATTCTAGTCTGCGCTTTGAAGGATTCCACAGCCTGCCCGGGGCTGGTCAGGAACCAAGCTGCCACACCAGCTCTCCCAGTAGCTGGACATCAAAGACCCAGGCAGGTGGACTGCCGGGGACAGTTGGGAAAGACCCAAGCCGAGATCCCACCCAGCGCACCAAGCCTTCCGGAAGCAGCAGGTGGGAGGTTTGACCCAGAGGAGCCAAGGCCTTGCATTCTAGAGGCAGCCTGTGCCTCCCACCTCAGCCTCCCACGGTCGGGGCTGTGCTGAGAAAGACACCATGAAAAGGAGGGCTGTGCGGTCAGCTGGAGCAAGTCTTCCTTCCACCCATGGCCTGCACTTGAGCCACAGCGTGTGTGCGTGTGTGTGCGTGCACGTGTGTGTGCGCGCGTGCGTGTGCGTGCATGTGCGTGTGTAGCTGAGAGGCCAGTTCCTCTTGGGATCGTTGTCCTCACACGTAACATTAAGCTGGCCTCTGGGCCTTCTCCTCTCTACCTCCCCTGTGACCTTCGCCGGCCTCAGAGCTGTTCATTCCCCTGGCCCCAGCCCTGCCCTTCACTGTCCTCTGTCCTGGGACCAGAACCCTGGGTCAGGCCCCTGCCGCCTACATCTGTCCAGCACATCGACAGGCTTCTTCCTGAGACGTCCTCAGGCTTTCTCAGCCAGAGAGCTGCCTTTAGAGTCCAACTGTTGTATGTATGTCACCCGCACTAGAAATGTCCCATAATCATGTGGGGAGAACAGGGCACCGGTGATGGCTTTTTCTGCAGCGTTGGGTTGGGGGCTTCACTGTTCCCTTAGCCCCAGCCAAGGGGAAAGAGAGTCAGGGGCTATTGTCGGAAGGAGAGTAGAGCAAGCCTGGAAGGGCTAGTCTGAGAAACTGAGAAGGCCAGAGGGCTTAGGGCCAGAGTCAGTATTTATTTAGCAGCACCTTCACATGTCAGGACGATTCCCTTTTCCTGCCCATTTAAGGATGGTTCTCTTCCCTAAGGTACAAGTTGGCAGGACCACCTCCCCCTACATCTCCACCATCCCTGGCGTGCGTCCACTCGGGAGCTGGGAGGGGCAGGGTGAGGAGAGGGTGCATCCAGCGGCCTGGAGCTCCACAATCGCCTCGCGCCTCCCGTCTCCTGGCCCAGGTGTCCCTGGGGGCTCCTGCAGAGCATTGCCCCAAATCCTGATCCAAGGGCCAGCATGGGGAGGAGATGGTCGCAGGCCAAATGCACTTTATACAGAGGTTTTCTATTGCTGGGAAGGTGTGTTTCTCCCCCAGTTTGTGAATATTCATGTGCTCCATAAATGTCTGATCCTGTCTGAGCAGAGTTGTGCTGTTGTCAGTTTTGCGGGAGGTCTGGGGACTGGGAGGCAGTGGGGCTTAGCCCGCATGAAGCCTTAGGCCAGACCGTCTTGGTTCTGCTGAACAGGAGGCTCTAGCCCACTTTGGAGGTAGCAGGGAGGAGTGGATGGGAGATGGAGGATCGGGGAGGCTCCTAGTTGAGCAACTGGAGCACCTAGTGGTGTAAACTCCAGAGCTTGGTCAGAGTTGGAGGTCAGTCGGCCATAATGGTACAGAGCATGCCAGGGCCAGGATGCAGTTCCTGAGTGCTGTTCTGCAGTGACCCAGCCTCTCGGCCTACTTAAACACCCCCAGGCTGGGGATCAGTCAATGGCAGGGCCCCCTCCAGGCCCTCAATCCATTCTTTACCTCAACTCAGCACGTAAGCTGCAACCGCTTGGTGCAGAGGGGATGCAAGCCCTCTGGCTCTGGCCACGTAGTCAGATCTGCCCACAGACAAGCCCAGAGCCTGGATGCTGACTTTGTCTCGTGCCATCTGGCCAGAGTGGCCCCTCTCTACGGTGTGCATGGGCTTTCCTGTGAGGGTGTCTAGTCTTGGACCCCTGGACATGGGAGCTTTGTTAGCCCACACCCCAAATTCCTGTGGGGTGGGGTTCGGGCCAGGCTAAGAAAATCACAAGCTGCCTTGCACAGAGTGAGAAAGGGGGAAAGGAGGAACTTGACCCTGGGACGCATCTCATTCTCAGCTCTGCTTTGAAGCTCCTGATGGCCCCCTTCCCATTGACACCTGGGCCTGGCCTTCCCTCTCTCCCTTCTCCTGGCTTCTCTCTAATGTGGCTTTGGTTTGGCCACGGAAGCTAAGATACCTTTGTTCTTGAGCAAAAGATTCTGGAAGATGGAGTTTTCCTACACACACACGCACACACCTGCGTACGCGCGCGCGCACGCTCCTGACCTGAGGAGGCTCCCTAGTAGAGAAGCACACACTCTAAGGAACAATTAGCCACTATGGCAAAATTGCTTCCCTGGGAGGAAAAGTCAGCACCATAGCAGCAGGTGGTTACCATTTGGGTGTAGTGAAAGGAGCCTGAGCCAAGACAGGAAAGGTAAAGTGTCCCCTCTGGGCCCAGGGGCAGGGAGAAGAGAGGCAGCAAGGCCTTCGGCTCTAAGTATTGAAATGTTCTCAGGGCTGGAGCTCGGGGGTTGCTTACTGTGCGGCAGGTGCCTGCCGCTGCTTTCTGGGTGCTAATCGAAGGGTCGTGCCACTGGGTGGCACAACCAGTGGGCAGTCTAGATTTGCAAATAGGATTCCACAGCTTTGAAGCAGTTTGCTCTGCCCCTTCTTCAGAAGGACAGGACCTCTGTGGTTCTCAGCTGGCCAGACAAGCCAGCGAGGATTGGCCAGAGGCTCTATGACCCACCAAAGCTGGGGGCCTCGCCGTGGCCAGCAGCCCGAGCATCCAGAAGTCCATGCTCCGTGAAAGAGCTCACAGGCTTAGTCCTCTTAGGGGAGAGAAGACCAGGAGGAACCATGGCCCAAACCTAGCAGGGGCAGAGGTGCTGGGAGGAGCAGGAAAACCACCGGAAGAATCCCAAGAAGTCAACTGTGGGGGCAGGAGGACAGGCCCCAAGTCTGAGAACGTGAGAAGCTGGCTATGGGGCGTCTGGGTGCACAGAGGGGGTGCTCGGCAGGAAATGCAACTGAGCTGCTAAATGAGGAGAGGGAGAAAGCAGAAAGTCCTGACACAGGGAGGAGAAGCTGAGAATCAGAAGCCAAAAGGAAGGGTTCAATTCACCATTAGAGGTGTTTGGGGCTGAAGGGGGGCTTGAGTCAATCTTTAGTGAGGAGACACTCTGGGGAGAGTTCTTGGGACAGAGGGTCCCCTCAAGGTAAGGGGACAGGGTGGGGTTAGCCCTGGTTCCCAGCTGGAGGTGGGGCGTTCCCAGCCTCCAGTGACAACACATTTGTATTACATTTCATCCTCACAACCGTGAGATGGACCATTATTGTTCCCATTTCACAGATGAGAAAAATCAAACCTTAGGACTCTTGTCACTAATGCAAGGCCACACCACCTATTCACTTGGAGAGCCAGGCTGCGATTTCACACCACCTGACTCCAAATCTGTCTGCTCTAGGAGCCAACTCCCAACACCCACTCGCCTTTCTCTGCCTTCCTCCGTGACCCTCATTTCCTCGCCTGCAGCGAGGGGGTCAACTAGGGTCCTAGGGACCAGGGACCCACCATTAGTTATTCGATACCCAGGCGCTAGGCCCACCCCGAGAAGCAGAGTCCGCATGGGCACGGAGGGCTTTGAGGTGGGAGGAAATGGGCAGAGGAGCGGGTGTGGGATTTAGGGCGGGGCTGAGCCAAACCCGGGAACCACGGGGCGGAGACTTCAGCACCTTGGAGAGCGCGCGCGGGGGGGCGGAGCTCGCGGGGCAGGGGGCGGGGCGCACGAGACCCTGGCACGGAACCCGGGGGCGCGCGCGGTGGCGCTCGCGCCAGTCCCGAGAGCGGTGCGCGGTCTGGAACTGCGCCCTGCCCTGCGCAGGTGCGCCCGCCGCTCCCTCCCCAGCCCTTTACCCGCGGCGGCGGCCTCTCGCCGCGCCCCCGCCTCCTTCCCCTCCGCCGCCGCCGCCGCCTCCGCGCCGCGCTCCGCCCGGATGGCCAGGGCTGTGCGGGAGAATGGCGGAGCGAGAGAGCGGCGGCCTGGGCGGGGGGGCCGCGTCCCCGCCTGCCGCCTCCCCGTTCCTGGGGCTGCACATCGCGTCGCCGCCCAATTTCAGGTGAGAAACTCCGGCCGCCGCGACCCGCCCTTCGGTCAGGATTGACCTGCCCGGGCTCCCCCACCCCCGCGCCCCCAGCTCACAGACCCCGGGAACGAGAGGGCGGCGTGGGGATGGAGTCTCCTTGCGAGACAGAGCGCCCAGAGCCCCCCCTCAGCCTCAGGTCCAGACTGATGGCCGCTGCATATCCGTGGTGCGGCTGCCTCCGCCATTCCGTGTCCTAGGCGAGGAGATCGTGAGCTGGAATTGGAGGAGTGGGCGCGGAGGCCGCCTTCTTCCCGACGTTGGGCTGCGGCGAGGCCTGGCGTGTGCGTTGAGATCCCGGAGGAGGCAGGCCGTCTGGGGCTTTGCCTGTGCCCAGTCAGAAGGCTTCTGAATAGAGATGGGAGCAGGCCAGGGTGCCCCGCGGGTCCCAGTTTCCTGGGGCGACCGACAGCCTTGGTGCAGGAAGGAGGGAGTCGTAGGCCCCTCCCCCAGTCCTGCCTGGCCAGAGGGGCCCAACTCCCAGGCCTGGCGTGGCCAGGACCCTCCGTGAACTGTGGCAAGCCCTTACCTGGTCAGGTGTGTGCAGGTGCAGAAGAAGGCCCAACACCGAGATCCTAGGCCCGGCTGTGGGAGAGAGGGAGTCTGGTTTGGAGCACCCAGGAGTAGCCAGGGGTATTGGTGGGATGGTTCCTGCTGGGGTAGCTACCCAGGACCCTGATCTGAGCTCCTCCTTCACCTCTCTCCCTGCCCCCATCTGGTGTTAGGCAATTGGGAGGTGGAGTTCAGAGAGTGGCAGAGGGTGTTGTGGGAGAAGGGGTGAACATCCCTCCCTCCTAACCTGGCCCTCCTAACCCACCGGCTGGAGAGGAGGAAGAGGAGGGTGTCACTGCTCCAGAGCCTCCGAGAAAGAGAACTTGGCATTCCAGCCCATTGTTTCTCCAGCTAATGAGCTGGCGCCTTCCCTTCTCCTGGGGCCCCCACCCCAGCCAGGCCCCAGCTGGGCTCTGGCGCCAGCCCATCTTCAGACCAAGGGGTTGCTGGCTCCCCGGCCCTCAGGTGGGCGGGGACCCCTGGGAATCTCTAATGGCATCATCAGGACTAGAAACCTCCCCCAAGGCCCTGAGCTGAGCTGGAAGAGCCCAGAGGGAGGGGACCAGATGGAGGAGGCCAAGCCTGAAGGCTCCAGGGCCAGGGGGCTTTGGGGTTAGTGCCTCAGAGTAACGGGGCTGAGGTCTGAGACTGACCCCACTGACCTGAAACACCACCTCAACGCAAACGCTGCCTCCCTTCCAGGAGACCCCTCTGTAGTGGGAGAGCACCGAGCTTAGACAGGCCTGGCTTCAAATCCTAGCTCCACCACTTCCTAGCTGTGTGACCTGGGCAGCTTCTTGTCTTTTCTGAATCCCATCTGTTAGGTGAGCTAATTAATATTGATTCCTTAATGTGCGCCAAGTGGGCGCTCAACAAGTGTCCGCCCTCCGCACCAGCGGACGTTTAGGTAGCTCATTACGGCTCAAAGCGTGTTCCCTGTGCTGGCTCAGGTCACCCTCACAACCACCCTGGGCGTGGGCATGGGCCCGCCCATTTTGTAGATGAGGAGACTGAGGTTCAGGAAGGCAGGGTGGCTTGCCCGAGGACCCCAAGGGAGTCAGAGCCTGAGGCTGCGCTGGAACCGGGGTCTCCATGTTCATTCCACTCTACCTCCAGGCCCTGCCTCTGGCCCAGAGGACAGCTTGGCCCCCCCTACCGGCTACCCCATCCCCAGGTGACAGTGCTTCCCGTTCCGCCCCAGCCCTGGCAGGCAGGTTACCATGGACACCTTAGGGAGAGGAGCTGATGAGGCGGGCCAGCCAGGGAGTGTGTCCAGCCCTGAGCCCGGTGGGCGAGAGTGGCAGTATGCCAAGGCTGAGGCGTGGGCCCGCCCTCCAGGACTCCTCAGCCTGGCCGCGTGTGGGAATAATAAGGGCAGTGTCTCCGGCCCCTCAGGGCCCGGCCCGCTGGCTCCCCCTCCCGCCTCTCACAGACCGCTGGTGTAACCCTGGTGGGGACCGCTCTCCAGTGGCTCTGGCCTGGGTTTCAATCCTGGCTCAGTCCTCTTAGCCACGTGCCAGGAGTGGGTGCTGAAGGCCTGAGTCTCTGTTTCTCCTCCACAACGCCAACTTTGGCCCCTGCTCAGGGCGGTCCTAAGACTTGGATGAGACAACACATGCTGAGTGTTTCAAGGGCTGTGAAGAGCTGCGTTCACGTAGGGCTGTTCTTATTGTTGTTATTATTGTGCATGTGTGTGTGCGCGTGTGTGTGTGCCCCCAGCACCACTGTCAGCTTCCAGGAGGCAAAAGGAGTCAATACCTAAACTTTGGTTTGCCCAATGCCCAGCACAGAGTAGGTGCTCAATAATGCCTTAGTGGTTTCTTATTTAATTCAAGATAAGATTGGAGAGTTCAGAGGAGAACAGTGCACACTGTCAGAGAAAAACGCTGTAAACGCCGCCGCCGCTTTGGGAGGCCCTCACTTTGCCCAGCTACCAATCTAAGCACTTTCTGTGCAAGAGCATCTAGTCCTGCCCAGAACCACGTAAACAGAGTGTTATTGTTATCCCCACTTTGCAGATGAAGAAACTGAGGCATGAAGAGGTTAGATAAGTGGCAGAGCTGGGGTTTGAACGCAGTCTGAGTTCAGAGCCACCCTGGAAAGAGAGGGCCTGGAGTAAAAACAACAGAGGAGAGTTTGTGGAGGGGGACACATGGTGTGGATTTGGGAGAGTGGTGAGCGTTTGTTCGTTGATAGTTGGTTTAAATAAACATGTGCTTTTCTTTTTTTTTTTTCCTGATTTTAGAAATACTCCAACCAGTTACTAGTAGTTACCTTTGGCTCTGGTGTCGGGGGAGGGATTTTCACTTACTTCACATACTTCTGTATTCTTTGACTTCTTATTTTTACCATAAGCATAGGTTACTTCTGCAACTTACAAAATAATAAAAGAAAATTGAACATGAAAGTGATACATGTTCATTTTAAGGAAATTCTGTGAGAGAATTTAGAAACTTAGCAACGGATGCCTTGAGCTGGGACGTAGGAGGGGGACAGTGGGACGTAGGAGGGGGACAGTGGGACAGCCCACATGGGAGGCTCGTGGGGAGTAAAGTGAGCAGCTGCCCTGGGTGTGTGGAGGGGGAGCGCGGGTGAGAAGGGCCTTAGAGGTCAGCTCGTCCAGCCCATCCTCCTCCCCTTTAACTTAGAAGGAGACAGAGGGGGTGAGTGGCTTCCCGAGAACACACAGCAAGTTGCCGCAGAGCTGGGGCAGCACCGGGGCCTCAGGACCCCGTGCGGGGCGGTGGTGTTCTTCCACACTGCCTGGGGCTTGAGAGACAAGGGCCCTCCCTACTCATCTCTTCACAAGGTGCTGTGCACTCAGCTGTTCCTTCGTTCATTCAACAAGTACTTGTGGGATTTCCCTGGCCGTCCAGTGGTTAGGACTCCGTGCTCTCACTGCCGAGGGCCTGGGTTCAATCCCTGGTCAGGGAACGAAAATCCCATAAGCCGTGCAGCACAGCCCCCCAAAAAACCTACAAGTGCTTGCACTTTGCCAGGCTCACTGAGACACTCCAGAGCCACTGACAGGGGCCTGGCCCATCGTGCAGACGTGTGGTCAGTGTAGTCAGACAGACAGACAAGGCCTTACCAGATAGGCGGTAGGTGTGCGGGTCAGGGGCCTGGAGGAGCCCTGGGTCAGGGAAGGATCAGCTCCGCCCAGGCCTGGTGGGTGAGTGAGTGTCACCCAAGAGGAGGAAGGGTGAAGAGGGAAGAGAAGAGGGAGGGAGCGGCCCGGGGGGAGGGCTCAAGGCAGGAGCGAGCCAGCAGGGTGTGTGACGCCCGGTCTGGCACAAGCGCGGAGAGAGGGCATGCAGGAACGCGAAGGTCGTGTTGGGACCCTGGCCTGTCCACCTGCAAGCAGGGGCAGCCAGCAGAGGTCCAGGGAATGACGGTATCAGATGGTATCTCGGGGACTTCCCTGGTGGCTCAGTGGTCAAGAATCACCCTGCCAATGCAGGGGACACGGGTTTGAGCCCTGGTCCAGGAAGATCCCACGTGCCACGGAGCAGCTAAGCCTGTGCACCACAACTACTGAGCCTGCGCTCTAGAGCCCGCAAGCCACAAATACTGAGCCCATGCGCCACAACTACTGAAGCCCACGTGCCTAGAGCCTGTGCTCCGCAACAAGAGAAGCCACCGCAATGAGAAGCCCATGCACTGCAATGAAGAGTAGCCCCCGCTCACCGCAACTAGAGAAAGCCCGCGCACAGCGACAAAGACCCAGTGCAGCCAAAAATAAATTAATTTTAAAAAAAGATGGTATCTCAGCTGCCAGGTAGAGAGTGGACAGGGAGGCTGGGAGGCGGCTGGGAGGGTAGATTAACCCACTTCTGAGGGACCTGGTGTGAGGGGGGAGGAGAGACAGGAGTCCAGGATGATGCTAGGTCCCGAGGGAGGGGGTGCCTTGCAGGAGATGAGAGGTTTGGCGGGCAGGGTGGTGAAGTCACTCAGGCCTGCTGAATCTGAGCTTGGCGATCACTGGGGGAGCCAGTTGGAGGGTTCAAGCAGGCAGTTGGTTTGGGGTCTGGAGCTCAAAGGAGAGGATGGGGCTGGGGCCAAAGACCCTCGAGTCTCCACTTAGAGAGTGCGCGATGGCCTGAAGCCTCAGGGAGAGCGTCTCACCCAGAGAGACAGAGAGAAGGGTGAGGCGGGGGGCCAGCCACGCTGTGGGGCGGGGTGGGGGGATGAAGAGCTGCGGCTGCCGGGGCCACTGCGCCCCAGCCCCTGGGCAGTGCCCCGCCAGCTGCGATGAACCTCCAGTGCAGGGACAGAACGTGGACTCGCCTCACACAGCCGGTGTGGCCAGGGCAGGAATTCAACCCCCCTTCTTGGAGGTCAGAGCCTTACATTTGGTCTCTGGATCCCTGGGGCCCCAGTGGATCCCACAGATTGGTTCCCTGGCCCCGTCCTCACTCCAGGGGCTCTTGCCCATCCTGGGTGCCACCTCTGGCCCCTGACCCTGCTCAGGAAATCTCTGGGAGCGTCGACCGTGGGCCTTGCCTCATCTGGCACCAGATGCCCTCGTGGAACGCCCAGGGCCTGGGTCAGCCAGCACTGCCTCTAATAGGCATTTACTTAGTGCCTACAGGGTACAGGGCCTTGGGTCTCATGCCCTCAGGAAACCCAGCTCTGTGAGGGGCCAGAGCCAGGCCCCGGAGGCGGCTGGTGGGAGGTGTGACCCAGCAAGGACTAGGAGAGAAGAGCCCCCAGATCCCACCACATCTCACAGCCGTGTTTTGTCGGTGTTTCTTCCTGCGTGTGAAGCAACACGTGGAGCCATAAGGTCACACGTTCCGTCTTCTGCTCACTGTATTCGTTGCCATTTTCTACATTAATACGCAGACTTTATTTATTTATTTGGCTGCGTCGGGTCTCAGTTGTGACGCACGGGCTCAGTAGTTGCGGCGCACGGGCTTAGTTGCCCCGCGGCATGTGGGATCTTAGTTCCCCAACCAGGGATCGAACCCGCGTCCCCTGCATTGGAAGGCGGATTCTTAACCACTGGACCACCAGGGAAGTCCCAGTTCACAGACTTTATAACGTTCATCCCAAAGGAGAGTCATACCCGCTCTGCTGTTTGCCGTTACCAGAGCACACATCCTTGTGTATAAAGGTCTTTCCCTGGGTGGGATTATTTTCTCAGGATAGTTTCCTGAAAGTCGAGTCACCAGATCCCAGGGTTCTTGCTCCATATCAACACCACGGTGTTTAAACAGATGAGACACATGATAACCCCAAGTAAGGGTTTTCTCCTGAGACTTGTTTCTTGGGTTGGTTTCAGTTTTCAGTGAAGATGACCTCAGTGTGGACACAGTTGAGAAGGGAATTCCAGACCAGGGGAACAAACCCGGCCTGACCCCAAGGTCCACCCAACGCTGGGGGTGGGATGGAGAGAGGGCTCTAAGGGTGACGCTGGGCCTGGCTCGCCCCCATTCTAGCCAGTGCCACCTTCCCCGAGGCCTCCACATCCCACCCCAGACTCTGATGCAGGTGAGGGGTGGGGACACAGGAAGTTGAGTTGAAAGGGGAACTGACGTAAAGATTTCCAAGGGCGAAATCTAGAAAGACCTGGGGACACCAGTGGTTCATTCATTCAACAATGTTCATTAAGTACCTGTTGTATCAGGCACCACCCATTGTTGGTCAAGAGACACGATCCTGCCCTCAGGGATGGACTGCCTCCAAGGGGAGCCCACCACTGGCTGCAGAGCCCAAAGGTAAAATTACAGTGACCCAGGACACCAGCAAGAGGGACCCAGCCCATAGCAGGGCTCTTGGCCTGATCAGGGAGGTGAGAGGAGGCTTTGTTAAGGGAGCCTAGAGAGTTGGGGGGGGGCGGGCAATGAACTAGGCCAGAGGGGAAGGGAGTGGCCACAGGTGAGAATTTTGGCCCCTTTCCCTAAGAGTTGGGGGAAGCTGTTAGGATTCTGAGCTGGGGAGGGGTGACAAGACCAGATTTGCATTTCAAATGTTGGTTTTGGTGGCCCCTCGGAGAATGGCCTGTAGGGGAGCCTGAGGGAAGCGGGGAAGCTGCTTAGAGTAGGGCAGCCTGGGCACGTGTCCGAGAGCCCACTGGGCAGCTCTGCTCAGCACTCAGAAGGCAGCAGAGAGACAGGCTGGACCCTTGGACCACAGATGCCCCCTGTCATGAGAGGGGCCCGTGGGACACCATGGTCAGGACCCAAGGTCACTCCGCTGGCATCCTTACCTCACTCCAGGAGGAGAGCCAGGAGCAGGAAGACAGGAATGGCCTCTGAGCAACCAGACGCCTGGCTCTGATTGGCCTTGCTCAGCTAAAGCCTCAGCACTTTACCACTTAACCCTCCCTTCGCGTGCACTTCTAACTCCACCTACTACTGGGTTGAAACGGCAGATTAGAAAGAGCTGCTGTAGGTGGAACGAGGCGAACAGGGAGATGTGACAGCACGTGGCAAGGGAAAAGGCCATGACATGAACGTCGGAACACCAGAGGCTTGTCTGTTCATTTAGGGGAGCTCGGCTCAGGGAAGGGGAGCCTGAGGATGGCATGTTCAGAGTGCCAGCTCGGCCAGAGGAAGGGACTGGGGCACCGGAGCAGGAGGCAATGAGGTTAACGCGGAAGAGGGGGCCTGGAATATAAAGATAGACGCCAAAGGTCAGGGAGGTCTCCAGAGACCAAACCCGTGACATCGAGTCACCAAATGCTAATGTGGATGAGACCTCAGGAACCATCTCACCGGAATGGGCAAGCAGGTCTGATTGATCAGCGACGGCTGCCTCCGGAGGGCTGGGGTCTCCAGGTCTAGAGGTGGCCTCGTGGCGCTCAGGGCTCAGGTCTCCATGGGGAAGGTGGATCAGGGGCTTCCGGAGGGAACCTCCCTCCTTCCTTCCTTCCTTCCCTCCTTCCTTCCTTCCTTCCCTCTTCCCTTCCATCTTTTCCTTCCTCCCCATAGTTGCCCTTCTTGAGCTTGGAGGGACAAAGGGTCTGTTTAGTTTTCCCTCCATGAAGGGTATCCCAGGGCTTCGGCGGAGAGACCCAGAACACCTGGTGTCTGGAAAAGCAGGAGGAAAGGGCAGGGCTAGGGCTGGGACTGGGGCTGGGGGATGGGAGGCGGGGGGAGTATGACTTGCAAAGGGGACTCCATAATCAGTAAAGCCCCTTGATCCTTGGTTGTGACCTCCTGACAGCACCTTGCAATTCACAAACACTCCACTCAGTTAAATTTACCAGCACCCAGACATGGGGAGGGTTCATTTTATATATGGGGAAATGGCGGACCTATGGCATCTTAAGTCTGGGCCTTAGTGCTCCTCATCTGTAAAATGGACAGAATAAAAACCCTCTTCCAAGGCTGGAGTGAGGATGAAGGGAGATGCAGAGCATAAAGAAGGTTGGTGGCCAGGGCACAGCAGCTGCTCAGGAGACGGGGCGGCTGCTTCTCATAAGCGAAAGAATCAGGATCTGATCTCAGGCCTCCTGCCTCTGAGCCCGATATGGCGGCCATTCCACCATCTTGCCTGCTTGTGAGAAAAAAATAAGATTAAGGAGCTCCCTGAACCCACCCCACCAGAGCCAGGGATCAAGTGCAGGCTTTTTTTTTTTTGGCTGTGCCGCGCTTGCATGTGGGATCTTAGTTCCCCAACCAGGGATCGAACCCATGCCCCCTGCAGTGGAAACTCAGAGTCCTAACCGCTGAACCACCAGGGAAGTCCCAAGTGCAAGCTTTTGAGCCCCAGCCCAGTGCTCTTTCCACCACTGCCCTCAGTTAACCTCATTCCTCATCTGATACAGCTGTCCCTGCTTGCCCCCAGACCTGCTGTCCCAGGAAGTGGGAATATCGGGTGATGCTGAGATCAGGTGTGTAGAGATGAGCTGAGAAGCCCCAGCCCAGGTCCAAGCCAGACCCTGCAGGTCTGCCCTGAACACTTTGGTTTGAGAGGAGCCCGTGGGGGCTGAGGTTGTCCTTGACGGACATCTAGCAGACACGCACTGGGTGGGTGCCTGGTGTATGCAAGATGACCTCACCAGCTCTGCCCTGCAGACCTCACTGGGAGGGAGGGGACCTTTATTCACCACCGGCTGGGTGCAGGGTGGGGGCAGGGTGTGAGCTCCATCTATCTTTGGAGCCTCCTGAGAGGGGAGGGAGGGCGTCCGATGCAGGCCTCGTCCCGTCTGCTCCCCAACACTGCCTCGCCTCCACGAAGAGGGTGATGCCAGTCACGAGCAAGGGGAATGACAGGGGACCAGTGAGTGCTGCCCGGAGGGCTGTTAGGCACTGACACAGGGGGCCAGGAGGGCTTCCTGGAGGAGCAGGCTTAACTGAGCCTTCTACCAACAAGCACAGGCTGAGAGCCTGCCGTGTGCTCCATCCAAGCGCTGGGTTAGACCCTGGGGAGGCGGGCGCCAGAGGCAGGCAGTCGCGCAGGGAGCTGCAGATCTTGATGCCAGGCCAAGGAGTCGGCCACTAGCAGGGCATCTTGGAGGGTTTTGAGTCGGGGGCGAAAGGGCGGCATTTCGGACAGCTCCTCCTGATAGTGGCGGGTGGGGTGGGACGGTGCTGGCATGGGGAAACTGAGGCAGGCAGGCCAGTGCGGGGGTCTGGGACTGCAGAGGCAGGAGCTAGACCAGGCTGGGCAGTGAGGACGAGGAGATGCAGATGTGTGCAGAGGTCACCGGCAGAGCGGGGGGCGTCTGAGGGCACCTCTGGGTTAGACACCCAGTGGTCCTGCAGCTGCCTGGTGCTGACTGAGTCCCAGGAGTGACTTCTCTGTGACTGGCCAGGCAGCCAGGGTGTATATTAACCATTTGCTTAGTGCCCGCCACTGGGTTCTCATCCCAGGGCCAGAGATGCCACCGTGTGCTGCTCTGGCTTCTGGGCTGGGCTGTCCTCCCCACCCTACCCCTACTTCCACACCACACCCTCCCCCAGCCCTGGGAACCTACCACCCTCGGGCTGCAGGTCAGGAGAGGCCTTAAAGAGCACAATGTCCATCCAGCTCCCCCCCTCCCCGCTGTTTCTCCAGGGACCTTCCAGCTTCTGCTTACGCCACCCCGCAGTGCCAGGAGGCTCATTAGCTCCCCAGCTGCCCTTCCTG
This sequence comes from Orcinus orca, assembly GCF_937001465.1. Taxonomy (NCBI): domain Eukaryota; kingdom Metazoa; phylum Chordata; class Mammalia; order Artiodactyla; family Delphinidae; genus Orcinus; species Orcinus orca. Next base: position 14,301,773 of record NC_064566.1, on the reverse strand, counting down.
CCCTGCTGTGAGATATCCACATATGATCTGGCCTTAGCCCTGGCTGTAGCGCCTCCGGTGCCCACAGGCACTTCCTGGATGGGTACTGAGGGATGGAGCCCTGGGGAGGGGCACCCAGGCGGGCAATAGAGGCAGCCCAGACCCACCCCAGGCAGCACTGTGTGAAGGCTGCCTGGGCCCACAGAAACCTCTCTGATGAGGTATGGGGGTGAGCGAATAGCTGTGCGGATGGAGCGTCCATTTGTGGAGGATTTTGGAAGCCCCTCCATCTTGCTACCAGGAGCCCTAATTGTGGTGCTGGCCCTTTAAAGCAGATCAGGGGCTGGCTTTTGCGGGGAAACATCCCAGATTTCTGCTGTCTGCTTACAAGCCTGGGCCAGGGAGGGGGGCCACCCCAGCCCCCGACAGGGGCATTGGAAGGGCAGGTGGAGCCGTGGCATCGATTGCAGTAACCTGATCCCGCGGCGGGAGGCTGACGGCAGCGGCAGCGCGAAGGGCCAGGGGAGGAAGCTGCCTGCAGCCGAGGGTTGGCTGGGAAGAGCTGGGACCGGGGCCGGGTCGGCAGCCGCTGCCTCTTCTCCCAGCCCATCTATTTTTAATGAGCTCCCCAGGCTTCTGCAGCGGGCTGGACTCAGAAAGGCAGACCCAGGCGGTGGAGGCCCGAGGCCCCAGCCCTGTCCGGAGCCCTGGCACCTCCACCCTTCTGGGCATGAGAGGGCGGCCCCGGGGCCCCGCAGCCCCCCAGCCGGGCTGGGCTCTCCATGCAGCTGGTGCTGAAGATGGATTCCAGCCCAGACAATGACAGCTGGTTGGAGGATCAGTGGGAGAGCTGGTAGGGGTGTGGGGACCGGTGTGGGGGAGGGGAAGTACTGGGGCAGCTCCGTGGAGCTCCGGGTCTGCGTTTGGTCTGGTTGAGGTGAGAGGCAGAGGGTGTGGCCTCCTAGGATCCCCCTGGGGCTGAGTCCACCACCTCTCCTGGGTGACCTTGGACTAGTGGGTCTCCATTCTCTATGCCTCCGTCTCTTGGTCTTACTGAAGAAAAGACTCAGAATTCTCCCCAACTTCATTAGCAGAATTCTCCCAATGTCCCACCCACACCAAACCGGGCGGGGTCCCCGGGGCAGGGGCTGAGCAGGTGAGGGGACCAGCAGGCACCTCAGGGGCTGGCACAGTCCTGCAGTCTGGGGTTGGGGCCCAGGGTTGGCCTGGGGGGCGAGGGTTCTAACACAGCCAGTTAGCGTTCCCTCGCTGAAGTGCTTTGATCTGCTTCCTGCGTTCAGGACACATCCCCCTGTCCCTGCCCCCAGCTGGGCGGCCTCCTGTTCGGGGCCCACATGCCAGGCAAGAGGATTTTGTGTTCGAATTGATGAGACCAAGGACACAGAACAGGGGCATGGTCTCTCCTAGAAGAGGCTGAAACTAGACTGACACCAGACTCCCCTGCACTTGCTCCCAGGGCTTACGCGATGTGGGACTTCCTGGGCTGGGGACATGGAGCTCTCCTCGGAGACTGGGGTGGGGCCTCTGCCAGCGCCTTGGGGGTTTTGTCACTGCCGTGCACAGGGAGCCCCCCTCCAGGCATCCCTTGGAGTCTCTTCTCAACTCTCTGCCTCTTCCATGGGTGAACTGGCCTTGGCACCTGCCTTGACCCTGGGAGTCATTTCTCTGGCAGAGCCAAGGCTCTGACCAGCTGGGCCTTCTAGGCATGGCCTCCTGATTGGCAGCAGGGTGGACAACTCCCAGCTGGGAAGAGCTGGGGTAACCTGGAGCCTCCCCTTCCACTGCCACCCTAGGAGGCCTGCCTTTTGACATGAGCCCCAAACTCTTGCCCTGCCTGTTCAGTACCCCTTGCACTGGCACAGGTAGACCCCAGGTCCCATCCTCTGGGGGTTGTGATCTGCCTTCGAGGGGCTGCCCCTTGGAAGAGGTACTAGGGAGGCATCAGGGGGCCTCGGCCCGCTGGCAGCAATCCCCTGAGTGGTAACTTTGGCTTCTTGTCCCCACCAGGCTCACCCATGACATCAGCCTGGAGGAGTTTGAGGATGAAGACCTCTCCGAGATCACCGATGAGTGCGGCATCAGCCTGCAGTGCAAAGACACCCTGTCCTTACGGGTAAGGGTGGGCTCCCTGAGTGGAGTGGCAGGATGGGTAGGGACAGGACTGAAGGTGTCCCCGTATCTAGAGGGGCTTTCAGGGTCTGTGTGGCACCCTCATTAAATGCAATAACATGCAGGAAACATCCAGTACAATGCTTGGCACATCTTGAGTGCTCAGATTCTTAATTTATTATTTATTTATTTATTTTGCCAGGGGCTAAGGCAGGAGATAGCTCCTTCGACTGCCCACAAGAAGGGAGAGAGCAGGAAGTCTTGAGGCCTAGGACAGCAGCAGTTAGGGCCAGAATTAAGGGAAGCCTCAGGACTACCCTAAATCCTTTCCAAAGCTGCCTTGGCAGAGGGCCTGAGGCAGAGCAGGGTGGAGTCTGGTGGAATCTGCAGTGCTTTGGGGCAGGAAAAAAGAGCCAGGGCACTCCCTTGGCTACCATTGCACCAAACACACCACACAGCCTCGAAGACCCTCTCTGGCCCACCGTCCTAAAGGTCCCTCTAGAAGGTTAATCCAGCAGTGCTGCTGCTTTGGGCCCCATGGCTTTGTCATAGGACAGATGGCTCTCTCGGCTCCCAAAGTTCTGACTCCTGCCAGGAGGTCCCCGGCATCCGGAGAGACTGAGTCAGATAAGGATCCCCCTATGTCTTTTTTCTTTTTTTAATTGGAGTATGATTGCTTTACAGTGTTGTGTTAGTTTCTGCTGTGAAATGAAGTGAATCGGCTATATGTATGCCTATATCCCCTCCCGCTTGGGCCTCCCTCCCACCCCCCCACCCCCCACCCCCCCCCAGGAAGAAGGGGCTGCTAGCCAGGAGACGGAAGGCAAGTGCGGAGCTAGGTTGCAGAGCCCAGAGCTTCTCTCAGCCCCCGGAGGGTGGGTAGCCGAAGTAGACATGGTGTTGGGAGAATGGTTAGCAAAGGAGAGCTGCCGTGTGAGCTGGGATGGGGTGCCTCTGTGTTGATCTCCTTTTGCCCCCAGAGATTCTGTAAGTTCTGCCAGGCAAGAGGAAACCAAGGGGTGGGGCTAACCCTCCACTACCCTGTACTCCAACCCGCCACCCTCTGGCCAGGCCAGGAAGCGCTGGAGGCAGAGGCCACTGATTCTGGACTAACATAGCTTCTCGACTCCCACTTGCACAAGCAGAGCCTTGGAGAGGGTGGTCCTTGCAACGAGCAGGACCCTGAGGCAGTACTAGCTCGGGGCGTACCCTGTGGGGCCTTAGACAAGCTCCAGGGGGCCATCAAGTACTCTTGCCAGTGAGTCCTCACCTCTCAGGGAAGCGGGGAGACAGTTAACTGGTGGGGGAATTGGAGAGTCAGAGGATCTGTCCAAGGTGCCAGGGAGTTAATGGTAGAGCTGGAACTAGAACGGGGCTCTGAACGGGGTTCTCAAAGTTAGGCTGGCCTGAGAGAAGGCAGGTTGGAGGGGCCTCAGCCTGAGGACCGAGGAAGGTGGGGATGCAACTGCCTCGTCCAGGTGCCTGCCACTTGCTCCTCCCCCTCAGCATCCCTCTTCCAGTCGCGCTCAGGTCCTCCTGTCTGCACTGAGGCCCTCCTGGCTGAGACTGTTTCCTCAGTTTTCCTCCCTGACCCCTTCAAAACCCCGTCCCCATCCCTTGTGGGGCCCGAACTCCTCGGCGACCCTGCGTCCCCATGGCAACAGCGGTGACCTCACTCTGGGCTCGGCTTACTACCCGGGTGAGGTCACTGGCCGTTGCCAAGGGAACGGGAGGGTGCCAAGAGTCGGGAAGGGGGGACCGTGGGGAGGGGAGAAGTGTGGACTGCAAAAGGCGCCGCCTGACGTGGGGAGGAGGCGGCCTCGCGCATTCTCGAAGGCGCGGGAGGGCACGGTCCTCTCGCGGGGCTCCGGCTCCGTTCCCTCTGTCCCCCTCTTTGCGGCCGCGGAATGGACTCGCCCTCGTGAGGGGCGGTGCGCGGCGGCCTTGGCCCTGCCCCTTCCCCGCCCCCTGACGCCCCTCTGTCCGCGCCGAGCAGCCCCCACGCGCCGGGCTGCTGTCTGGGGGCAGCGGCGGCGGCGGCGGCGGCGGCGGCGGCGGCGGCGGCGGCGGGGGGAGCCGGCTGCAGGCCGAGATGCTGCAGATGGACCTGATCGACGCGGCGGGGGACACTCCTGGCGCTGAGGACGACGAAGAGGAGGACGAGGAGGAGCGTGCGGCGCGGCGGCCGGTAGCGGGCCCGCCTGAGGCGGAGCCCCACCAGGAGACGGCGCCCCGCGGCCAGGGTCAGGGCCAGGGCCCGGGCGGCGGGGATACGTACCGGCCCAAGCGGCCCACCACGCTCAACCTCTTCCCGCAGGTGCCGCGGTCTCAGGTGAGGAGCCAGCGGCTTGGGGGCGGGGCTTAGGGAGCCCCGGGAGGTCTTCGGGGCGCCGGCCGTCTCAGGGTCCAGGCCCGGACGGGCCGGGGAGCAGGAGGGGCTGTGGAAGAGTCGCTTGCCAGTCCGGAGGAGGGAGAAGTCTCGGGCCTGCTGACACCTTCCGTAGCTTCTCACGGGGGAGGTCCCTGGGGAGGTGGTCGCTGAGGGCAAGTAGAGTCTGTCCTAAGGGAGAGGGGCCGAGCGGGGCTGGCTGGGTTTGAAGCCTTGAGAGGAGAGGCTGAAGGAATGAAAGGGCTGAGAGGGGCAGTGGAAGGATGCGGGTGAAGAGAGAAGTAGGGAAGTAAGAGAACAGGGCTTTGAGGGCGTGCAAGGGTATGGGGTTCCCGGTGAAGGTGGGTCAGAAGCGGGGCCTGAAGAAAAAGGCATGTGAAGTGGTCAGTTTGGGGGAAAGTCATGGGAAATTGTGAAGAGCTGGGGATGGTTTGAAATGTGGGCAGCTGGGGATTCCCAAGAAGGCAGGGAAGAGAAATGGGAGGTGGAGCTGCTTGGCTGGGTTGGGGGCCTAGGGCCCCTGGACTGGGTGGCTGGATGCCAAGGAGGGTTGAATAGGGTTGGGGAGAGCCGGCCGGGCCCATTGTCTTCCAGGCCCAGTCTGGAGAGGTACAGAGGAGCGGCTCAGGGAGCTGGGCCTGCTGGTGGAGGGTGCAGGGGCTGCAGGGAAAGGATTGGTCCCTTTCCCAGGATCCTCTCGGGTGGGTTTTGGCAGCCAGACTCATGCATGCGAGAGCCTGTGAGGGTGTCCTCAGGGGAGGGGGCTAAGTTGTGTGCAGGGGACCTTGTATGTAGGCATCGTGGAGAGGGGTCCCAGGGGGCTGAGAATGTGGGGTGGGTGGCCCCGAGATCCAGGAAGGAGGCTTCTGACAACTACATCTGTCACTCCTCTGTCACGTGCTCTTGGGGGGGTGGGGAAACCATGTTCTGGATTCGTAGTTTGTATGATTCATCCCAGTCCCCCAAGCCAGGGGAGCTGCTGGGGAGCGCCTTCCTCCTGGCTCTCCTAGAATGTCCCTGCCCCTTCCCTAGGCCATAGGTTCCTGAGCTCCAGGGGAGTTGGGCTGGAAGTGGGCATCTTCCTTGTAAACCCTGCGTGTCTGAGACTGGCGGTCTGGCTCTGTCCCTGGATGGCTCTTGCTTCTCCCCGCCCCTCCCCCCACTCACCACCATTCACATTGGCCATCACCACCTTTGTTGAGGCTGATGAGAGCATCCCCCTGAGGGTTGGCCAGCTTCCCTGAGCCAAGGGGGTGGTCTGTCTCGCACCAATAGCCCTGGCTGGGAGGGCTGTGACTTGCCACCCCTTCTGCCTGCTCCAGAGGGTTGGGGGTGAGGCCCTTGGCAAGTATTAAGGGGTGGGGGGAGCAGCAAATGGCCTAGGGATGGCCTGATGGGGGCAGGGCCAGGGCCTCCCTGTGCCGGGCACTGTTGAGCGCTGCTGTCACAAGGGCCTTTTGTTCCCTGCACAGGACACACTGAATAATAATTCCCTGGGCAAGAAGCACAGTTGGCAGGATCGGGTGTCGAGATCATCCTCACCACTGAAGACAGGTAAGTCGTGACCATTTCCCTTACCTGGACCTCCACGTGCCCTCAGTCCCCACTGCAGAGAGCAAACCAGCAGTCTCCAGCCTGCTGGGTAGAGGTGAACTGCCGGTCCCACAGGTCTGAGCAGGCCCAGCCGCTGTCGGCTGTGGCTGGCGTGAGAGGACTGGCCTCAGAGCCTGCCACAGGCCTACTGCCCCGGAGGCTCTATCTTGGTGTCTGTGTCCACATGCTGAGTGGAGGGAGCAGGTAGCCTCGGAGTCAGGGGCGAGGCACCTGCCTTCAGCACTGCCCTGCCTGCTCTCCAGGGGAGCAGACGCCTCCACATGAGCACATCTGCCTGAGCGATGAGCTGCCGCCCCCAAGCAGCCCCGCCCCCACCAAGGACCGAGGCACCTCCACCGACAGCCCTTGCCGCCGAAGTGCTGCCACCCAGATGGCACCTCCCGGCGGCCCCCCTGCTGCTCCACCGGCTGGCCGGGGCCATTCGCATCGAGACCGCATCCACTACCAGGCGGACGTGCGGCTGGAGGCCACCGAGGAGATCTACCTGACACCAGTGCAGAGGCCCCCAGACCCTGCAGAGCCCAACTCCGCCTTCCTGCCGCCAGCTGAGAGCCGGATGTCGGTCAGCTCCGACCCAGACCCTGCCGCTTACCCGGCAACTGCAGGGCGGCCACACCCCTCCATCAGCGAGGAGGACGAGGGCTTCGACTGCTTGTCGTCCCCGGAGCGGGCCGAGCTGCCAGGTGGAGGGTGGCGGGGGAGCCTGGGCGAGCCGCCGCCGCCTCCACGGGCCTCGTTGAGCTCGGACACCAGCGCCCTGTCCTACGACTCGGTCAAGTATACGCTGGTGGTGGATGAGCACGCACAGCTGGAGCTGGTGAGCCTGCGGCCATGCTTCGGCGACTACAGCGACGAGAGCGACTCGGCCACCGTCTACGACAACTGCGCCTCTGCCTCCTCCCCCTACGAGTCGGCCATTGGGGAGGAGTACGAGGAGGCCCCCCGGCCTCGGCCCCCCGCCTGCCTCTCTGAGGACTCCACGCCCGATGAACCCGACGTCCACTTCTCCAAGAAGTTCCTGAACGTCTTCATGAGTGGCCGCTCTCGCTCCTCCAGTAAGTCGGCAGCAGGGAGCCGTGTGGGGACCGGGGTGAGGGTGTCCCCGGGAGGTGGCCTCAGGTCCATCTGGTTCAATGCGTTAGGACCGAGCGCTCTACCTGCCCCGCGAGCCTCAGCCGGAGCTGGGACCACCCTTTCCTAGCCCACCCCCCTCATCTACAGGTGCGGAGTCCTTCGGGCTCTTCTCCTGCGTCATCAACGGGGAGGAGCAGGAACAGAGCCATCGGGCCGTATTCCGGTAAGAGCCCCAGGGCCGGGCTGGCCAGGCAGCAGCTGCGGCCAAACCCTCCCTGCCTCTGCCGTCACCCCCTGGCCTAGACCCAGCCCCACCACTCAGCCCCAGGTGGACAGTGTCCACCCTCTAGGAACTCGGAGTTCAGGGACGGAGTGGATGATTTCGGAGCAATGTGTTGTGCTGCCCAGAGCCCAGGACTGAGCACCTAATCTGGCCGGGGCAGGAGCCCAGGAGGGTGCCCAACAGAGACACCTGACCACACACAAAACCCACTACCCCTCACCCTCCTCCATGTGGAAATACTCGCTTCCTGTGACCTCTCAGAGTTTATCAGTGGCCCTGGTCACTTGCTCCCTGGGCTGCAAGTCCCTCCATGGCAGATGCATGTCTGATTGACCTTGGTCTCACCACCCCCACCCCCAGGGAGTGACAGGCACGTGGGACGCTGTGCAAACGTTTATTGAACCAGCGATGCCGACGCAACCCCCTGACCTCAGGGTGGGGAGTAGATGGCTGGCTGGAGGGGCCTGGGTGGTGAATTCCTCACAGGCCCTTGTTGGGGACAGGTTTGTGCCTCGACATGAAGACGAACTTGAGCTGGAAGTGGATGACCCTCTGCTGGTGGAGTTGCAGGCTGAGGACTACTGGTATGAGGCCTACAACATGCGCACGGGTGCCCGGGGCATCTTTCCTGCCTACTACGCCATCGAGGTCACCAAGGAGCCTGAACATATGGCAGGTAGTGTTCCTTCCCCCCACCTGGTGCCACTGGGTCCCCATTTGCTGCCGGGCGGACCTGTGCTTCAGATCTCAACCACCCAGGGAGGGGGCCGGGCAGTGGTGACTTCAGGTCCATTTCATAATCGAGAAAAGTGAGGCCCAGCCAAGTCGGGGCAGCCCTGGGTGGTGCATCCTCTGCTGGGTCTGCCACTCCTCACTCCACGCTTGCTTTCCAGCCCTGACCAAAAACAGCGACTGGGTGGACCAGTTCCGGGTGAAGTTCCTGGGCTCAGTCCAGGTTCCCTATCACAAGGGCAATGACGTCCTTTGTGCCGCTATGCAAAAGGTACCTGCTCCACTGGGAAGGGTGCCCACCCCCGGCCCGGTCCCCATCCTCTCCTGGGGAGAGGGCCACCCAGCACCTCATGTTCCCATCCCTCACCCACAGATTGCCACCACCCGCCGGCTCACCGTGCACTTTAACCCGCCCTCCAGCTGCGTCCTAGAGATCAGCGTGCGGGGCGTGAAGATAGGCGTCAAGGCTGACGACTCCCAGGAGGCCAAGGTGACTACCCCGGCCTGGCCCCGCTCTCCCGTCAGACCTCCAGCCTGTGCCCCTGCGGGCTGATGACCACCCTCTTCTCTCCTCCCTCCTGTAGGGGAATAAATGTAGCCACTTTTTCCAGTTAAAAAACATCTCTTTCTGCGGATACCATCCAAAGAACAACAAGTAAGAACACGACGGGGAAGAGGTCAAGGCGTGGGTGGTGGTTCAGGGCGTGGGTCCACGTGTGTGCCTGAGGGTTCTGAGCCCCCGTCCCGCCTAGACTGACTGCTGTCCTCCCACAGGTATTTTGGGTTCATCACCAAGCACCCTGCCGACCACCGGTTCGCCTGCCATGTCTTTGTGTCTGAAGAATCCACCAAAGCCCTGGCAGAATCCGTGGGGTATGTGTATGTGTATCCTGCCAAGCACCCAGCCCTGTAGCCAGCCCCGGTCTCAGGCCCCGAACACGTTCCTCATGCTTGGCAGCATCCCTCAGTCCTCCCCGGCACTCGGCATGGCGTCCTTGGGTCACACAGGCCTGGAGAGAGGGCTGGGTGGTCTTGAGGTCCAAACTTCTTGGTTGCTGGGCCCTTTCTTCAGTTGAAATCTCACTCAGGAAACACTGTGTGCAAAGAACAGAGCTGAGCAGCTCTGGCTAGGGGAGGCACAGCCCCATCCGGGTACCCCGAGGCTCCAGTGTGAAAACCCTGGGTCGAGGTCCTGTTCCTCCCCAGTCATTCTGGTGTGTCTGCCTGCCTCCTAGGAGAGCGTTCCAGCAGTTCTACAAGCAGTTCGTGGAGTACACCTGCCCCACAGAAGATATCTACCTGGAGTAGCAGCGCTGCCTCGCCCTCTGCATCCCCTGGGCCCTGGGGCCAGCGCCAGGACGGCTGGCTGCTGACAGGACATGGCACTGCTTGAGGAGGGGCACCTGCCACTACCAGAGGATGGGGAAGCGGGGGGCTGTTGGCCGAGGGTGGGGGAGGGTGGGGGTTATGGGGAGAGGCAAATGCAGTTTATCGTAATATATGGGATCAGATTCATCTATGGAGGACGGAGCGGGCTGCCCAGGGATTGGGAGGGAGTGGGGCTGGGGGGGTGGTGTTAAGCCTCTGGCCAGGAAGGGTGCCCATCCTCGGAGCAGAGGGTTCTGTCTCATCTTGGGCCTCCCTCACTTTCCCTGCCAGGGCCTCCAGGCCTCTACAAAGCTCACGCCACCTGTGAGTGCCCACCCCACCCCCGCCCCCAGCTCCCGAAGGGCCCTGAGCTCAGGCTGAGCCCAGCCACCTCCCAAGGGCTTTGCAGCAAGGAAAACGGCAGCAGGCAGGGGTGCAGTCCCTGTCCCCAGCCCTGTCACTTGTGTGGCCTCTGGGTGGCTCCTACCATCACCGGCATGCCGGCCCCTGGCAGGGGTGCGGCCTCACAGGGAGGGAGAGCGCCGCAGGGGGCCCCACCCCAGGAGGAAAAGGAGGCTTCCGCCCCCGCCTGGGCCCGCCAGGCCCCTTGGCTGCTTCGGCGGTAGCCCCATCTCGGTCCTGTTATGCTGGCCACAACTATTAAAGTGCCATTTCCTGTTGGGACCGCAGTGGGTCTCATCTGCTTGTCTACTTGGACCCGCTCCCTTGCCCGGTTCCTTTCCATCCCGGGAAAGCCCAAGCCGTTGCTGCACAGAATAGCTTTATGAGGGGTTCCTGTCACAGGTGCGCGTCATAATACTCGGCCACGTCCGGCCCGGCCCGCTTGCGCTGCTGGGCCCGGGAGAGAAGGGGTCGAGGCCGTCGTGGCCATGGGTGCTTGGGTCGCACCCCATAGTCTAAGGAGAGAGAAGAGGGTATGAGTGGGAGGGAGAATCTGTTCTGCGTCCACTGAAGACGTCCCCAGGCAGATGCCGTTTGGGACGAGAAGGCCCTCAGGCTGGACCTGGGCGCCCTCCCCTAGGGCATCTCTCCCCCACCAGGTAGGGCTGGGGGCAGAGGAGGGGAAGGGGTAGGGGAAGGAGGAGATACTACCGTCCACCAGGCCAGAAAGTGGCTCCAAGAGTTCCAGGGGAGCTGAAAATTCCTCAGGAACAGATCGCTGGGGCCTGTGGGAGATGTGGGGTGCTCAGCCCAGGCCCCAAAGGCAAACCACCGCCTCCCAGCAAAGGGGGAAACGGGCCAGGGTGGGGCCGCACTGCAGAGTCCCCACCTTCCAGGCCCCTGGCCCTGTCGAGCCCTGACCCCGTGTCCCCAGGAGTTACCTTAGCGCCTCGGGGCAGAGGAGTGCAGCCGCCAGGATGAGGCTGAGGAAGCGGCGGCTCAGCGCGGCCCTGGGGTACAGAGCCCCCAGCATGGCGAGAACGAGAACCATCTTCGACTGGGGTCCCTGCTCCAGGCTTCTGCCCGCCCCTCCCCCGGCAGGACAGAACTTGCTGCCAACTCCCAGGGCCACCTCACAAAGGGCGCGCGTTCCGGGGCTCCGCGTCAGCACCAGCGCCGGGGCTAGGCTGGAAACCTCCACGCTGAGGTTGGTTGGTTGATTTTACTGAGGCTATGGACCCGCAGGGGCCACACCACACCGTGTTGCTGCCATCACTGGTTACGGGCACAGGTCTCAGTTCGGACCCTGACCTCGCCTCTTGCTAGGCGGACACATCACTTCATCTCTGTGGACCTCGGCTCCCTCACCTGTGAGGCAAGGTACACACGTGTACCTAGGGACTGGCACACAGGAGGCCCTGAGCAGAGGTCACAGTCACCGAACCCTCACACCTGGAGTCCCCACCGCTCCCACTCAGCCTCATCCCCTCCTCCCGCCCCCACCACCGCCCCACCTCTCCCTCCCGTGCCTCCGCGATCCCAGGAAGGTCCTGCCAGCTAGCGGGCCCAGAGCAGGCGACTGAGCAGAGCCTGCTCTGAGGGCCTTCCCCACGCCGCTCCCCGCAGCTTAGAAGAGCCTGGCCCCAGGACGCCACAGGCCCTGCCACCACCCCTGAGGCTGACAGGGATTTCAGGTTAGGTGGCAAAGCCTGGGACCTGGTCCCCTCGAGCATAAGCTTCCCGAGGGCAGGGACTACAGGAAGCCCAGTACTTGACACCCAGTGGGTGCTCAGTAAACACTTGTTGAATGAATAAATGCAGCGTGACGGTAGGCTGGAGACCGAGTCTCTTCACAGGCCTGCAGCAAGGCCGTGCGGCCCTCTGGTTCCTGCCCAGCCCCCATTCACACGGTGTGGACCTGGCTCACGTTCAAAGCCGCACACTGACTTCCCACTGACCACCTCTCTTTCTGTGTCCTGGACACGGCTGGCTCCCACAAGCCTGCTCAGCATCCTCTGTCCCCACCAAGGTTCTCTCCACACCCCCCACCCCCCGACCCGGCCAGGGACCACAAGTTCCAGACGCTCTGGCTCTGCCTAACTCCAAACCCCTCATTTCCTTGCCTCCGAGACGCCCCCCTCTTCCTCTCTATCCACAACCAGTCCCCATGGCCTGGCTAGGTTACACCAAAACCCCTCTCCCTCCTGCCATTGTCTTCATTCAGCCCCATCCACTGTGGCAGGTCTCCAGCCACAGCGTCCTGCTCCATTTTCCACCCCTACTCACGGGCCACCCTGCACACCACCAGTGCTGAGATGAGTTTTGAAACAGGTCCCCTCCCCACCGCCTCCTAAAGGCAGGTCCGAGTTTCTTGCCTGGTATTCGACAACCCAGTGGATTTGGCCCTGACCTCCCCCTCCAACCTCATCCCCTTGGCTCCCACCGACTCCCCTCCGCTCCAGCAGGGGCTTCACCCCACTGCAACACTACACATGCTGTTTCTGCACACGCAGCCTCTGCTCCCCGTCTGCCCAGTGCCCAACAGATGAAGTTTTACCAGTTTAAAAGCCTGCTTAAATGGAGGGTTCCCTGACCAGCATCCCCTCCGGCTGGTCCCAGCGGGCAGGCAGCCCCACTTGCACGGCTCCAATCTGACCACTTTCCCTGCACGCTTCCACCTACTGCAATAACCCAGGGCACTGATGCGTCCACACATCTGTCTCCCCTATCGTCAAGAGTGAGGGCAAGAGCTGGGCCTGACTCATTTCTGACCGCACATCACAAGGCACAGAGCCCACTACACGGCAAGTGCCCAGCAACGCCTGCTAGGCAACCCAAGGTCACGGGTCTCGAGTGATGACCGCCTGAAGGCTCAGTACCTTCATCCCCGAGCCAGGACCTGAGTGGGGCTTCTCAAGAGGCACTTGGGGAAAGCAGTCAGGGAAGGGCCGGCCCCTCCCGGGATGGAGCTGAGGCAGAGCCAACACAGTGCAGATGGAGCCCTCTTAGAACCTAAGTGGCTACCCGTCTGGCTAGAAACTCGAGCAGGAGCATGTGGTCTGCTCACAGCACAAAGGCAGCAAAGGCCAAGGAAGGGGGAAGACCAGGCAGGAAGAGCAGCTGCACCATCCAAACCCCTCTACCATCCCCAGCAGCGTGCATGGCTCCACGCAGGCCCGGCCACCAGGGAAAACATGGGGGAGACCCCAGCTCATACCGCGTGAACCTGCACCCGGCTTTCCCCGGAGCCTCTCAGGCTCCCATCCCTGCCAACCTTACCACCGCCCCGGTGTCAGCCCCAATGCTGGCTGGTGCCCGACGCTCCTTTCCCACAGCAGAACAGCCTTTTGCTCTCAAGCAGGAGTTCAGGACTTGAGGTGCCGCTCTGCACTGCGCCGGGCCCACCATCACCAGGCTCCACCACGGAGCGGCTGGCAGGCAACAGGCCCCGGCAGGGGGAGGGGCAGACAGAGGCTCCGGCCAGAAGACACAGGGGCAGCTGTCATCCACTGTCTAGGTTCAGCCTTGTTTGTCGTCAATAGGGACCGGTGAGAGAGAAGCAGCGTTCACTCCCGCAGCTGCGGTGGCAGGCAGGTTCCCATGCTCGGTGAGGTGAAACGCCAGCTTTCTGTGGCTGGAGGAGCCCAGGTCCCAGTCCTAGCGGTGGCTTCCCAGCTCAGTGACAAGGTGCAGGCTTGTGTCTCCATCACTGGAGGATGCAAAGTCAAAAGGGTATTAGGGGAGCTCTAGTGGTGACCAGGGCTGTGTGCAGAGCCTGGCCAGGGTGGGAGCGCCAGGCACCCTGGGCGGTGGGCACGGAAAGGTCACAGGCTTGGACACTGCCAGAGTCAGTTTTATTAGGGCAGAGGGGACCAGGGGACTGAAGGGTTGAGGCACCCCCTGCCCTTCCCCACACCCCAATTGTGGAATGTCTGTCAGCCCCAACTGTAGAAATAAATTTTCTGCCAGGTAGGCAAGTAATCCATGAGTGGCCCTGCAATGACAGAGAGAGGAACAAATTCAGGGCTGAGGGCCAGACTCCAACCTGGCTCTGCTCTACCCAGGGCCCTTCTGAGCCACTGCTGCCCCAATACAGCTGCTCCCATCCACATGGCAGGAGCCCCCAACTCTGCCACCTCCTCCCCCAGCATTGGCAGCGATATCTGTCCTCGTTTACAGACAAGGAGTTTCAGGCTCAGAGCAACCACACGGCTGTCCAGTTGTACATGCTGACGGCCCCAGTCCAGTGCCTCTCTGCTGCGGTGGGATCTCCAAACAGGCTTCTCCAGCAGGCTTCATTCCCGCCATACAGTCTCCACCCACAGAAGCCAGTCTCTTACCACTCGAGAAGCTGTCACCCACCCAACCTGACCTCCCGGGCTCCCTCTCCCAACTGTGCCAAGAATCATATTACAAGGAGACAAAGAGAAAACAGAGTGATGGGCCACAAGTGAGATCTGACACACTCAATAATCATCACATCTCCGCCCCATGCTTACTTGTGACCAGGCCAATGCCTGGGACATGGTCTGCCAGCAGCTGGAGCAAAAAGAGGATCTTGGCCCTGCAAGAAAGGAGCAGGTTGAGTAGACGGTATGGGTCCCTGCAAATGCAGGTGCTAAGAAGCCTCCACTGACTACCTGACTGAAGGCAGTGCCTCTCCGAAGACAGAAAGTCACTCTGTGGATCAAGGACATCCTCCAGGACAGAAGGACAAGACCTCTGGTCCTGCCGTCCCCCAGCCACATGCCTGGAAAGCTCACACCTCAGCCCACAACTGGAAAGCAGCTGGGCTCTAGACACTATGTTGTGTGACAATAAAAAAAGCGGAAGGAAGATGCTCTCTTCCCAGCCTACACCCCAGAGGCCCCTCAGCATCCTGCTCCCTGTTCTCTGGGGAAACAAGAAATTTCTCTGACGGGTTTCTGGACCACCCTTCTCAGTCCGGGCCACTGCCCTAAGGGTGCTGGACTGGCAAGGTCAGCAGGAGACCGAGCCAAACTGGAGGTCTGCAGCCTGGGAAGCCACCTCTGCCATTACCATCTCCCAACCCCTCAGTTTAATGAGATACTGGGGCTATAATGTTTCCTCTGTAGAGTGCAAGCAATCTGTAGGGGGGAGGTCATATGATCCAAATAAGTCTCCAGAATGTTTCCTCTAGAGTATGGAAGAGGATTTGGCTTTAGTACCTTATGAGCTTTTAAACTTACCTGAAAATAGGAACTGCCAAGCAGTTACTTTCACTCAGGTGGTTATTAAACATGACCTAAGCTTACTTTCTATTGTCTTACAAAGTAAACAGAGGTTGTACGGACAAAACGTTAAGTACAATTGCAACTGAACACTCCAGACTTTAAGCAGCATACTTGTTATGACCTGGACAGAGGGGGTCCCGGGAGCCTCCAGTCTGTCTCACAGCCCCAGTCGCTGTACAGGGACCCCTCGTCAAATCTCGGTCTGACCTCAGGAGAGGTCTTTGGGAGACTCGGCCCCAGCAGGCCTCTCTCTGTCTGGCTGCGGCTGGGAGCTCTGGACCCTCACAGGGGATGGAGTGAGGGCTGGGCAAGGCAGGGACGGGTCAGGAGAGTACACGGACGTGGAATCTGGCTCTGCCACTGGCTAGTGGTTCCGTTTCAGTTTCCCAACCTCTTTGAACCTCAAGTGTCTCCTGTGAGAAGTGGGGATAACTCCAACTATTTGAAAGGACGATGGGCAAGCGAGCCGAGGATGTACTGACAGAAAGTTCACGCCCATGACCCCAGTGGCCCTGCCCTCAGCGAGCTGCCTACCAACAACAGCTTAAGCTGCACCCAGGGGGGACGGCCCCGAGAAATCAGGGAGTGACCGCACCCGGGAACAGCACATAGTGGGTGCTCAGTGAACCCAGATCAGGGAAGGAGGGGGGAAGGGAAAGCGTGAACAGGGGTGGGGCACCGTGACCCACTTCCCTCCCCTCTGCTTCGCCGAGGTGGGCCCTGCCATTCTAGGGGCCGGATCCTTACTCGGAGAAGCGGTCGTAGAACGGGGAGCGCAGCAGGTAGTAGAGCAGCAAGATGGTCCGGCGCCGCAGCTCCAGCCGCTCCCTCCGGGTCAGGCCCTTCCTCTCGCTCAGGAGGCTCAGGCTGGGGGGAGCGGACAAGGTTAGGACCAGCAACAAGAGGAACAGGGACCCCTGCCTGCCCAGGTGAGGCCAGGCCTGCAGCACAAAGCCCGGCAGAGGGAATGGAGCCCCCAGGCAGGCCCAGGCTCACCTGGTCACATCCACGACACCAGACAGGAGCCAGGGTGTCCACGACCGCTGACCCCATAGGCCCAGGCTGAGCACTGACGGCCAAGGCGTCAAGGATGTCTCCAGCACGTGGCCCGCCCTGCCCACTCCCGTCTATCCCGCCCCACCCCAGGCCAAAGATACAGTGCAGCAGGGGCCGGGCAATATACAAGGACTCTGCGATGGTCTCCTGCAGCCCCAGCGGGGTGGGGGTGATGCTCAGCTCCTCGTGCTGCTGCTGCCGTCCCTCCCGCTGCTGGGGGGCTCCCCAGTGCCTCGAGTGCAGGGACGGAGCTAGAACACAAGGGCAGCAGATGAGCAGCCAGGCCCAAGCCGGGGCAGGGCAGGGGGAGGGCGGGCAGTGACAAAAGCCAGGCCCTCAGGCCCATGCTGACCTCAGCACCGAGGTGCCGCATCCGGCTACATCCTACACTTACTGTCCTGGAGAGTTCGCACCACTCGCTTTGACCGCTTCCCCACATATGACTGCTCCTGGCTGCCCGGGCTGCGGTCACCATCTAGAAGGAACAGACACAACGTCTTACTGTCAGAGGGACATGTTTGCAGCAGAGCCTGCAAAGAATGTGCGCGCAGTGAACGCCTGTGGGCTAAGGGAAGAATGGATACGCTTGTACTAGAGCAGAAGCTAAGTCAAGCAGACACTGTGGCTGGGAGCTGTCCACGGTGGGGAGCATTCTGCAGCCCTCCCCAGCCTGGGGAAAGGCCGGTAATCACCTTGGCAGACGAGCCAGCCAAGAACCAAGGCTTCCCAGGCTCTGGAACAAGGCAGGCAAGACCCTTGGTCTATGGGGACCACAGCACCAAAGTGGCCATATTGGCACTTCCCTGGCAGTCCAGTGGTTAAGACCCTGCACTTCCACTGCCAGGGTCGTGAGTCCAATCCCTGGTCAGGGAACTAAGATTCTGCATGCCGCGCTGCACGGCCACACAAAAGACAAAAAAACCGAAGGGCTGTATCTTCTCAGTGCTTTGCTTTCAACATGACCATGAAGAGAAGGAAAGAGAAACAAAGAACTGCCCCCACCCAAGGTCAGGAGAGTAAGGCCCAGAGACCAACAGATGATGGGCCCAAAGCCTTGAAGGGACAGATCTGCTGGGTACCCTGCCTCATGAGGCTGTGCTCTTGATACAGAACCAGGCCCAGAGACAAGACTGGCAAGACCCCTGCCTCCCACTGATGCTCTGTGCCCTCTTCTTGCAGCCCACAAAAAAGAATGAGGATTCTGACATCAAAAGTCCTGAGTTTAGGATCTAATCCTGCCTCTGACCTCATCATTCTTTTTCTTCTCTAAAATACAGGGTGATGAAAACAAATGAGTTGACGAGGAGAGATGTGCTCCACAAACGACAATGCCATATTCACGTTGGTCAGCTCTAAATCTACAGATCAGTCCCATGCCCCGTTTCACTCCAGAGCAGGGAAGCAGCTTACCCTGCGACTGTGCCTGGGCCTCCCTGTCCAGTGGAACGATGGGGGGTGAGGTCTGGAGACCAGCCTTGAACCAGATCAGCAGGAACATCCGCAGTACAGCCCTGGGTTGGGAGTACGGCGAGGCTGGCGTGGGGAGGTGGCTAGCCAGCCGGGGGTCAGGGCTGCTCTGCTGAACACCATCTGTACAGCTGGCCTCAGGTACCCCCACCCAGGGCTGGCCCCCCACATTCCCAACATACTTGGCCAGCTGGATGAGGGCAACGACGAGCCAACGTCCCACTTCGCCCCACACCTTGGCAGCCCCCATCTCCATGAACACCTCCACGCACTCCAGCACGCTCAGCCATGTCAGCAGCTTTTGCTGGGACAGGGACTGCAAGAACCCCAGGCCAATAGGTCAGGGGGCACCCCCCAGTTTCAGCCCCTCCCCCTAGAGGACGTCTCTGACAAGAAATGTGGATTTTCCTCCTTCCAAGACTAAGGGTGTAAGCCTGAGTTCTCCTGCTGGGAAAGGCTATCCTACCCTCTGACACCCAGTCTCTTCACCTGATAAGGGCACCTGAACACTTCACCTAGTGCGACGGCTTGAGGCTCAGACGGATGCAGCCTCATCTCCTAACTCTATGAGATCATAACATGTGCTACCCACAGGGGCTGGTGGTTACTAGTTTGTTCCCGAGCCCCCATGCTTCCCACCCTCAGGTCCTGGCACAATTCTTACCACAGGTAACTTTCTTCGAAGTTCCTTCCGCAGGATCCCGTCATTGAGCAGCACGAGCAGGTTGGAGGCAGAGTACACTGAGAGGTAGAGTATGGCCTTGAGAGGCTGGCTCTGTAGCCTCTACCCCCTCACCTTCTCCCTAGCGCGG
Source organism: Orcinus orca (assembly GCF_937001465.1). Lineage (NCBI taxonomy): Eukaryota > Metazoa > Chordata > Mammalia > Artiodactyla > Delphinidae > Orcinus > Orcinus orca. The sequence goes on along the minus strand of NC_064566.1, from coordinate 14,283,212 downwards.
CAGGGATCACCTGTCACCTGCTGTGCTCAGCCACCCCCACACTGTGGAAACCAACATGTCTCCCCACCCACTTCCTCAGAACTCCACACTCCCCAAAATGATCTCTCAGGTGGGCGGCTGGAACAAGAAAGGATGGTTTGATCTCTATGACAAAACAGCTACCGCCCTGCTGGATAGCACTGGTCATCCAGCTGCCCAGAAGTGCCCATCATGCTCCAGACAGACACAGATGTGCAGTCTCACCTCCTGGCCTTTGCTCTCTCTCTCTGCAGCCTGTCCCTGAAAGTTTGTTCCATCTCTACCTTTCAAAAGCTAGCTCACCCTTTCAGGACCTGTACCTCCTGTACTCACTGGGTGAACACCACTGAGGCAGTTACAGTCTGCGGAGTCTGGAATCTGGGAGATCTGGGTTTGAATCCTGGTTCTGGGACCTTCAGTGGCTGTTCCTTAACCTCATTTAAACTTCTGTCCCCTTAACTGGACAATAAGGACCACAGCAGTACCCACCTCACGTGACTGTAGAGAGGATTAAGTGAGCAAAAGCAGAAAGGGTGTTTCGCTCAGCCTCCTGACCAGTCAAGGTCCCCAAACACGTCTCTCAACTATGGAGACATACATGGAGAACCTAGAATAGTGGACGCTGTACCCTTGTCTGATTCAGTCACTGAACAGGATAAGCTAACGGGAAATCTGAAACGGGGTGGTCACCTCTCTGGGAAGCCCTCCCCCACCCTACCGCCCCCCACTCTCCCCAAAGGCCGGCTCACCCAGCTCTGACAGCTCGTGCGAATCTGCGAAACGACCTGGGGAGAAAGCACAGAAGGAGGCGTCGATGAGAGTATGCCTCACCACGCGGCTTCGGGTCCCTGGACGTTCCCGCCCTACGCCCTACGGGAACCTGGAAGGAACTTCTCAAACAGAGCTATCACTACCCTGACTCCGCAGGGAAGGGAGCCAGTGGGGTCAGAGGTCAGAGTCCCGAAGGGATTGGTCAATGGTTAGGGTGGCACCTGCCAGCAGGTAACTGAGGCCCCGCACTGCCGTCTCCAGCTGGGCCGTGGCAGCCGGGTGACGAGTCACGTACTCCTGGTAGAGGAGGCCCAGGAGCCGCAGCTTCTCCATCCTGCCCTCGGGACCGACAGACCCACGGACCTACAGCGCGACTGGCTACGGCGCCCTGCTTCCGGCGCACTCCTGCCCGCTTCCGGTCTTAGGCCCGCCTCTGCGTTGCTTAACTTCCGCGGGCCAGAAGAATGGTGACTTGAAGGGCCATTGAACGACTCTTCACCCCATTTCGTACATCACCCCCCACCAGGGTAGCGTTAACCAACTCCGGGCCTAATCTCGCCCTCCCTACTCCTTCAGGTCATTGGTTAACACACTCTGCGCTCCCGACCCCAACTGTCCGAACCGGCTCTTCCGCCTTCCGGGTTGGCTGTCCTTGCGCCTGCGCAGTTATAGCTCCAGGAACGCTTCCCGCGGCAGTCCGAACAGTTCATTCTAGAGTGGAGACCAAAAGCCTAAGGTCTTTCCAATAGAACGCCGACAGGCTCGAACGGGAGGACTGGATTTTCAAGAGCTGCGAGGTAGCGCGCAGAAAGGAGCCTCCGTCAGACTTGGGGAGGTGCGGGGACAGCCTAAGGACAGTCGGACTGTGTGCAGGCGCGCGTTTGGCAAGTTGCCTTGTCTCCCGACCCCCACCAGAGGTAGTGCTGGGGAAACTGAGGCAGCGAGGAGTCCAGCCTCTCACGCACTCACGATCCCCTAGCCAGCACCGTTAGTGCCTCGGCTTTGGCCCCAGCACCCACATGGACTGTGCCCCCCTCCAAAAGCGCCCACCCGCAGACCCATCTTCACAGAGAAAACCCTGGCCCGGGCTTGTGCTCTCGGCTCAGGGTGACCTTAATCAGGACTTTCCCTTCCTTGGGCCTCAGGTTTCCCCATCTGTAAAATGGTTAGAGGGCAGGCTTGGTCCTCGAACTCGGGATCAACCTCAAAGCGCTTTTCGGCACTCGGGTGCACCTTCCGGCTCTCAGTTTCTCCCCAAGAAATGGGGGCTTCTCCAGGGAATCTCTTCCAAAACGGGACAGCCTCCCCGAAAGGGGCGGCGGCGGGAGAGGAGCGCCCAGAGGTAGAGGGAACGGATGCTCTGGAGACGCCGCCGCCGATTGGCTGTGGGCAAAGGGGCGGGGCATGGCTGGGGCCGCGGGGCTGCGCCGTTATGGTACTCTGAGAATAGTACTGTACTACATTGTTTTACCTAATCCGCTCCACCAGATACTATCTCCACAAGAGGAAAGGATCCGCTTAAGAACGCCCAGTCAAGACTGGAATCCTGGTCTAGTCTGACCACAGAATCTAGGCATTTTAACACAGCCACCAAGAAACCACAGGTCATCCTTGCATTCCCTCCTGCAAGCCCCTTCCCCAGCTTAGTTTTCTTCTATATCAGGTGGGGAATCGAATCGTAACTGGCCTCCCCACCCATGCCAAGGAATGAAAACTCAGAGCCTAAGGAGAGGCAAAGGTCCTGGAGAACAGAGGTGGCGGCCATGGGCATCATCTACACCAGTTTTCACCACTTCCTGGGTGCCAGGTTCACTCACACTTGACTCCTCCTAGCAACCTGTCTAGGTTGGTGTGAGCTACTTTTCACAGATGGGGAATAAGAGGCCCAAGGAGGGGAAAGGACTTGTCTCAGGAGGTCACACAGCATGGCACTGGCCAAACAGACCACAGTGAGAGTCTCCTGTCATAGGGCCCTGTCTCCTACTGTCCACGGCTCAGCAAGAGCAGCGACTCTTGAGGCCACTTGGTCATGAGTCAAGTTAGCAACTGGGATTAAGACCAGTGCTCAGGGCATTTAGCGTGGGGCTCTTTCTCCCTTCCTGTCTACATCTCATCATCTTAATGAACTTGTTCCCCAAACCTCATCAGTGGTACTCCTCTAGCCCCTCCGTCTGCGGCTGCGGAGAGAATGAGGAAGGGAACTGTGCGGTTTCTTCGGCACTCCCAGGGCTGTTGGTTCTGTGCTTCTGGGGAGGAGAGAGGCATGGAAGACAGAGGAGCAGCACACCGCCCCCCCCCCCTTGGACAGAATATAAGGGACACTGGGGCTGGAGCCTCTTTCTCTTCCCTCCCTCAGGACTGGGAAGGAAGGGATCATGAGCTCAGCCAGGCTGGCAGCAGCAGGGCTGCCTGAATTTCCTCTTCAGATCCTGTGCCTGATTAGGTCTCAGAGACAAAGAGTGGCCGTGTGTGCAGGAGGTTCCCAGGGCAACCCCGCCCTACTGGGCCCCTGCCTGGATTTGGTCACCTGGCTGGGCTTTGAAGGGCCTTTGGGCAGGTTGGACCTGATCCTGCCTCCTTCACTCTGCCCTGAACCACAGGGGAAGAGAGCTAGACCAGTCTGACAGGTCTAGCTCAGATGTGGACATTGAGGCTCAGAGAGGGGGCCTGACTAGTCTAAGGTCACACAGCGAAGTCCTGGGCAGAGCTGGGTCTCGGGCCTAGAAGACCAGCACCCTTTCATATGCCCATGCCTATCTCGCTTTCCCCCTCCACACCCCAGAAGAATTTCTCGGAGGCCCAGCAAGCATCTCAGCACCTCAATGTCCCCTGAGTGGTAAGGTTGAGCAAGGGGTGGGGCCAGCACTGTGAATGACTACCGTCACTCTGCAGACCCAGCTCCCTCCACAAACTCCCTGGTCAGGCCCTCCCCTGTACCCTATCTGCTCTCTTACATCTAACCCCCCCAGTCTCTGTTGAGGGGCTTGGGGAGGGATTCACCCACACCCACCCCATCTCCAGGCTAGAGATGAGGATTAGGGGACGGGAGGCTCAAAGCCCCAGACGCATGGGTGGACCCTACATCCCCTCATGTCCTCTCAGTTCCTACATGTTTGAGGAGCCACATCAGTCTCCATGGTAACCACTGCCCCTGGCCTCCAAAGGCCCAAAGCCAGACCTTCCTTGCAGACTCCCCATTTCCCAGAGAAAGGCATCCTGGCCTCAGAGCAGGAGGCTTGGGGGGAGGGGGTCTCAGGCTGGGCTGCTCTGCCACCACTTCTTTTGGGGCTGGGGCCTCTCAGACCCTCATTTTTTATAGCTGGAAGCTGGGCTGAAGGACACAGCCTGAAACCCTTTCCAGGTCACAGTGAGGTCCAGTGAGTCCCATCCATGTTCAGCACATACTTACAGGCCCTGGCTGGGTGCTGGGGTCCCAGTCCAGGGAGCAGCTACCTTCTAGGGGAGACATAGGCTATAAACAAGTCAATAAGGTCAACTTGTAAGGAGTGCTAGGAAAACAATATAAACCAAGGGATGTGAAAGGAGAGGCCTACCTTGTGAGAATCTGACAGAATCCAGGCAGGATTCTAGGGCAGTTTCTAGGGCAGGAGACCCTTATGGAGGAGCAGCTCTGAAACTCTGTCTGCAGGGTAGAGCCGCAGGAGGGGCCAGAGGGTGTTCTAACAGGTCACTTCAGCTCTGCGGGGAGAATCATGCCTGTGTCACAGGACTGATGTGAGGGTTAACTGCAGTGAGGCTGTGGAACCTCAGCATAGGTCCTGGCACAGAAGCATACACGCTCAGTCAACCGTGGTTGTTTGTTCGCAGTCCAGAGCGTCCCCTAACCCCTCCAGGGCGGAAGGTCGGGGGGGAAAGGAAGAGATGCAGGCCGGGCGCCAGGCACATTCACGACGGTCTAGTGAAGGGTTGGGGATCCCCGGCCCTGCCCGGGAAGCCCAGGCCGCCTGAGTCAGTAAGGCCCCTCGCCAACTCTCGGGCAGGAGGCGACCTTCACAAGGCCGCTTTAAGCTGCCAGGACACCTGGACTGAGTGGGGGTGGAGCAGACAGGGAGGAAAGCGGGGACTCCAAGTGCTCCACTGCTCTCCTGGGCGAGTCTCGGCCGGCCCCGCCTCCCGCCCCCTGAGCAGGTGTCCGGACCCGTGAGGCCCGGCCTTCCAGCCCGCCCCCTCCCTCTTAACTCCGGCTACTCCTTTGATCCCGGGTCTGGGGATACGGCCCCTCCCGCAAGAGAAGGTTCGGGGGAGGAGATGGGGCAGCTAAGAGGGGGATGGGCTCAGAGCAGGTAGTTGGGACTGGTCCTTCCTGGGTGGCTGCCCCCAAGCCCTCCAGCCATCCTGAGGGTTCCCGGGTTTCGTCCCCCCACTGTAGGGGTCCTCGTAAGCCCGGGCAGGGGCGGGGCGGGGCCTCCCTTTCCCCCCCACCCCGGGGAGGGGTCTCCCCGCCCCTTCGGATTCAGCCAAGCGGAGATGAAACCTGAACCCAGGTTGGGGGCGGGGCTGGCTCCCGCTCCGACCGGGCTGGCCTGCTCCTTCATCTCCCCTTTGCCTGCACCCCAGCCGTCTTCTGAGAGAGTAAGGTCGGGATCCCCAAGACGCTGGAGCAGGTGAGGTGGCGACTCAGCGCGGGAGAGAAGATCGGGTGGCCGTCGGGCCCCACCGCCCAAGGCTGACTCTCCTCTCTCCCTCCCTGGTCCACAGGGCCCGCGATGGAGCCCACAGCCCGGGGTCGCGCCCCGCCGTGAGCACCCCCTGCCCACAGCCATGCTGCCCCGAGGGCGCCCCCGGGCGCTGGGGGCCGCAGCACTGCTGTTGCTGCTGCTTCTGATCGGTTTCTTCCTGTTCCGTGGGGACCTGGACTGTGAGCGCCAACAAGCGGGAGGCGAGTGGGGGCGGGGGTGACCCGGGATCCTTACCCAGGTCGCTAACGCCACGTGTACTTCCAGACGAGCGGCCGCGGCCGCGGGGGACTGCTGCCTTCGACGGAGACCCGCCGGCAGACCCCGGGGGCCACAACGGCTCGGATTGCATCCCGCCGCGGCCGCGGCCGCCCAAGTGCGAGGTAGGTAGGTGCGCACGGCCCCTGGCGGTGGGAATCTCAGGGGCGCCGCGCCCCCAGCCCAGGGACCTGGACACCTGTGGGAATCCCGACACCTGGTGTGGGTTCTGGCACTGACCGGCCAGCTGGGGGCGCCTGGAGTTCGCACCTCCCCTTCTCCTGGCCTGGCTTCCCCATTTGTGAAATGAGGGGGTGTACTCCCACCCTGCGGAGTCCCCCTCGACACTCCTGCCTAGCTCTGATGCTGGGTGGGGCTACACTGCCCTGGGCCAAGTGAGCCCAACCATGAGTCCTTACCGTCGAGGGGAGGAGGAGGCTGCTGCCGACCTGGTGTCCCCTCCCCAGCTCTTGCAGGTGGCTATCGTGTGTGCGGGTCATAACTCCAGCAGAGACGTCATCACCCTGGTGAAGTCCATGCTCTTCTACAGGTACAGCCAGGAGGGTCCCTCTCCTCCCTTGAAGGTGGTTGCAGGAATATCCGGAGCTGGGTACAGAAAAGCTCTTGGCAGAAGTTGGTGCTGCCACTTCTGAGCCCCTCGAAGGGTAGGACTTCTCCCGTGTAGTTCCTTCTGGGGCCTTCAGCTTTCCTCCCTTGTCCTTCCTGAAGGAAAAATCCACTGCACCTCCACTTGGTGACTGACGCCGTGGCCAGGAACATCCTGGAGATGCTCTTTCACACATGGATGGTGCCTGCTGTCCAGATCAGCTTCTACAACGCTGATGAGCTCAAGGCAGGAGCCCTGACCCTTCTGCACCCATCCCCGGCCATACCCAGCCCCCTCCTTCCTCCCAGGGTTGTGGGGGATCACGGGGAGAACAGGTTAGAGCTGCCTGGGACCTCCAGTCCCATCACATCTACTGACGCTCAAATCCCTCACCCTCCTGGGGCCCACCCCTTCTTCCCCCTGTGTCACCTGGGTATGTTCTGGCACTCGTAGGCCCTTCTCTTGCAGGCTCATGCCCTGTCCTTCCACCCACAGCCCCAGGTCTCCTGGATACCCAACAAGCACTACTCTGGCCTCTATGGGCTAATGAAGCTAGTGCTGCCCAGCGCCCTGCCCCCTGACCTGGCCCGTGTCATTGTCCTGGACACAGATGTCACCTTTGCCTCCAACATTGCAGAGCTCTGGGCACTCTTTGCTCACTTTTCTGGTGAGAGGCCTGGGACCCCACCCCAGTCAGCCCCTTTCCCTGGCCCATGCAGGCCTCCCCGTGGCCTAGCCCTGAGCCGAGGTCCAGTGGCAGCCTCAGGCAGCTCCCTCGTGCCCTCCCCTCCCAGACAAACAAGTGATTGGTCTCGTGGAGAACCAGAGCGACTGGTACCTCGGCAACCTCTGGAGGAACCACAGGCCCTGGCCTGCCTTGGGCCGGGGATTTAACACAGGTGGGGACAGTTCGGGGGGGCGGGGGAGGCAGGAGGGGCGGCCACTGGTCCTTGGGCCCCAGGGGCTGGCTAGGGCACAGAATGATTGGAAGACCCCCCAGGAAGAACGGTTCTGTAGAAGGAACACTGGGAGAAGAGCCAGAAATCACAGTTCCACCCTTGTCTGTACATGCTGAATGACTATGGCCAAATCACTCGGTTCCTCTGAGCCTCAGTTTTCTCATGCATTAAATGGTGGTGACTTTAGCAGCCCTGGGATCACCAGATTTGAGAAGATGGTTGTGGAGGTGCTCTGTAAGCTGTGCTTTGCCTCCCCTTCACCCCCAAGAGGATGAGTTGCTGATAGAGCTAGTACATGCTCACGTCTGAACAGTGAGAAAATACCAACACGTCACAAAATAAGCATTCAAAAGACACTTTCTTGAGCCCTGGCCCCAGAAGCTGGTCATCCCAGGTGGGCATGACAACCTCTCCCCATGAGCAGGCGTGATCCTCCTGCGGCTGGACCGGCTCCGGCAGGCTGGCTGGGAGCAGATGTGGAAGCTGACAGCCACACGGGAGCTTCTCACCCTGCCTGCCACCTCACTGGCTGACCAGGTCTGGGGGAGCTTTTGAGGGGGGGTGGGGCAGGCTCTGGGCCGAGACGTGATGGCTGTCTCTGCCCAGGACATCTTCAATGCCATAATCAAGGAGCACCCGTGGCTGGTGCAGCCCCTGCCCTGCGTCTGGAACGTGCAACTGTCAGACCACACGCTGGCTGAGCGCTGCTACTCAGAGGCGTCCGACCTCAAGGTGAATGGGGTAGGGGGACCGAGTGGTGGTGATGGGCCCAGGATGGGGACTCCTGTTCCCTGCTCCCATCCCCCCGCTGATGCCCTCCCTGGTCCCAGGTGATCCACTGGAACTCACCAAAGAAGCTTCGCGTGAAGAACAAGCACGTGGAATCCTTCCGCAACCTCTACCTGACCTTCCTGGAGTACGATGGGAACCTGCTGCGGAGAGAGCTCTTTGGGTGCCCCCGCCCGCCCCCTCCTGGGGCCGAGCAGGTGAGAGGGAGCCGCCTTCCCTTCCCTCGGGGAGGCTCTACCCCTCTGCTCTGGTGGGACCCGGCCTTGTCTGGGGCTTGTCCGCCTGCCCCACCCAGCCCGTCCTCCTCTCCCCCATCCCCTCAGTTGCAGCGGGCCCTGGCGCAACTGGACGAGGAGGACGCATGCTTTGAGTTCCGGTGGCAGCAGCTCACTGTGCACCGTGTGCACATCACCTTCCTGCCCCACAAGCCACCGCCCCCCCAGCCCCACGATGTCACCCTGGTGGCCCAGCTCTCCATGGACCGGTGAGGGTGCCGAGGGCAGCCCCAGGGAGCACGGTGTGGTCTGGGACTGGGGGTTTCGAGAGGAGGGTTCCACCTGGTGGAAGGAAGAGCTCTTACTGCCTGATGCTTGAGGAGTTCCAGGAGTTGGAGACACCGGAGATGGTGGAAGGAGCTTGGGCTTTGGGAATCATTCAGATGTCTGGAACTGCCCCTCCGTAGCTGTGGGACCATGGGCAAGGCTTAATATCTCTGGCCCTCAGTTTTCTCATCTGTCAAATGAGAAAGTACCCACCTTGTGGGGTAGTCGTGAAGATTAAATAAGAGCATGTCAACAAGAGCCTGGAAGGTGCTCAGCAAGTCACTTGAGGGGGTGTCTGTGGCAGCTAACGCGGGAGGTATCCCAGCCCTCCCTGGGCTGACCACTCCCCTCACCCCAGGATACAGATGCTGGAAGCCCTGTGCAGGCACTGGCCGGGCCCCATGAGCCTGGCCTTGTACCTGACAGACGCAGAGGCCCAGCAGTTTCTGCGTTTCGTGGAGACCTCGGTGGTGCTCTCCGCCCGGCAGGATGTGGCCTACCACGTGGTGTACCGTGAAGGTCCCCTCTACCCCATCAACCAGCTTCGCAACGTGGCCTTGGCCCAGGCCCTCACACCTTACGTCTTCCTCAGTGACATTGACTTCCTGCCTGCCTACTCCCTCTACGACTACCTCAGGTGGGCGGAGGAGGGAGAGGAACGGCATGTGAATGGGTGTGGATGGGGTGGGGGAAGACCCACAGGACCCTGGCGAGTGTGTCCCTGCTCCCTTCTGGGCTGCAGTGTCCTCTGTAAAATGGGGGCTGCATTTGGGTGGGGGCCGTGTCGTTTCTCTGGGCTGCCTAGGAGAGTGACAGTCTGGGACCTGCTCCCACTGGGCAGCAGCTCCACGTGTGTCCAGTGGGCTTCAGGGTGAGCTGGCCCCTGAAGTCAGGTCCTACATCTAAAAAAATAAGAGAACCCCTGGGCCCAGCGCTGGAGGCAGAGCCTTCCTAGCTCTCTCCTGCTCATGGGCGCTCCATCCTCAGGGCCTCCATCCAGCAGCTGGAGCTGGGCAGCGGGCGGAAGGCAGCTCTGGTGGTGCCCGCATTTGAGACCCTGCACTACCGCTTCAGCTTCCCCAGTTCCAAGGCCGAGCTGCTGGCCTTGCTGGACGCTGGGTCTCTCCACACCTTCAGGTAGGAGAGGTCACTGCCCTGCCCTGGGGTTCCCCACACTGACCCCCTCCAGCCACGAGCTCCTAGCCTCAGCCTGGCTCCCCACCCTATCCTGCCCCACAGGTACCATGAGTGGCCCCGGGGTCACGCGCCCACAGACTATGCCCGCTGGCGAGAGGCTCAGGCCCCGTACCACGTGCAGTGGGCAGCCGACTACGAGCCCTATGTGGTGGTGCCACGTGACTGCCCCCGCTACGACCCCCGCTTTGCGGGCTTCGGCTGGAACAAGGTGGCCCACGTCGTGGAGCTGGATGCACAGGTAAGGGTCACCTCGTTGTCTCCAGCCTTGATTTGAATACCTCCAGGCTCAGGGAGCTCATTATACCGCAGTGGGGCATGCTGCACCGTTAGGTGGCACTACTGGGCATTCCACCCCTCTGCAGAACTAAAGCCGTCTGCCTTCGGCCCTGACTTTGGCTCTTAGCGGCTATCGAATAAATCTGCCCCCCATTCCCCAGAGCTGCCATCTCCCCCCAGCCCAGGCAGCGACTGTCCCCGTGCCCCACCCCCCAGGAATATGAGCTGCTGGTGCTGCCGGAGGCCTTCGTCATCCACCTGCCGCACGCCCCAAGCCTGGACATCTCCCGCTTCCGCTCCAGCCCCACCTATCGTGACTGCCTACAGGCCCTCAAGGACGAGTTCCACCAGGATCTGTCCCGCAGATTCGGGGCTGCTGCCCTCAAATACCTCACCGCCCTGCAGCAGCCCCGAGGCCCCACCTGACCTCACACCTGCCCCCGCACACTCCCTGCAGACAGCACACTCCCTGCAGACACACGAGCGACCTTGCTGCCGCCCCACCCTCCCTGCTATTTAAATTATTTATGGTCTCTGTGGGAAGGGCTGGGGCGGCGCCTCCCTTCGCTGCTATCCTATGGCTGGGGGTCTAGTGATCCTCTGCCCCAGCTGGTTTGGGGCTGGTTCCTGCATCCTCACCTGTGACACCCCTTTTTCACAAGTAAAGTTTTAACAGTTCCTTTTCATGTTCCTCTTGGTTTGGGGCATGAGGAAGTGAGCCTGGGGAGGTGCTGAATCTGGCACGGAGGCTGCCGGGACTGGAGTGTGTCCTGTCCACCCTCCCCTGCCCCAAACCCAACACCATGAGTCTGAGAGACTTTATTTGGCTTTATTTAGTAAAATGTTAAAATAAATAAATACAAATTGATCAGCTGCTCTGTATCCCCCCCACCCCCTCAAAACAAAAATCAAACAAACAAAAACAAAAACTTTGAAGCACAAAACTCCAAATACAAGTTCTACCAAGACTGAAATCACAAAGGGCCTGGACAAGAGACAGGTTGGGAGCTGGCTGGCTCTTTTCTGCTCAGAGCTTGCTGACCTCCGGCTGCCCATCCTGTCCTGCCTTACTGCAGCTTACCCTGGGCTGAGGACCCAATGACACCAGAGAGAGGAGCAGGGGCCAGAGACTGCTGAGGGGACAGTGGAGTCCTCAGGGAAGAAGAGCCTTTGGGAGTGGGGAGTGAAGTGAATTTGTGAGCCCTGCTCTTCCTTTACAAGGGCTATTTTCAAGAGCTCCACCGGGGTCAGCTTCCTTCCCCTTTACTCTGGTGGGAAGGCCAAGAGGAATCTTCTCAAAGGCCACCCCCTCACTTCCTGGAAAGGAGCTGATACTGAAGACGGCTTGAAGTCAGGGTGAGAACGGGTCTCCTGTTTCCTGCCAAGGGTGCCCAGCTGAGGGCTGGGGGTGAGGTCCCCAGTCTTTTAGACAGAGCAAGGTTGCCTCCATCCAAGAGAAGCCATGGAATCTGGAGAACCCAGGGCCTGGAAAATGTACCTGGGCCACCATCCATCCTGCTACCAAAGAGCCTTTTGCCCCTTGGGGTAAAAGTCTCCTAAATTAAGCCCTTTGGATAAATAAGAAAGACCAAACCCTAAAAGGGAGGCAAGGGAGGAAGCCACTTTTGAGTGTGCTGTGTGAGTCGTGGGTTGGCACGAGAGCGCAAGCAGGCCCCACTGGCCCCAAGAGAGTAAGTGTCAGAGATGGCTGGAGAGGCAGCTGCACACGCAGAGACTGAGGGGAGCAGGATACGCGACCACCCTCACAGGAGACGTGTGGGGTGAGCAACTGCGCCCATGCACGCCACCTGTCGAGCCTGAGCCAAGCAGCAGCGGGGACAGAGGCGGCCCTGTCGGGAAACCGGGCACTCACATGGCGCCGGCTGGAGGCTGCCACGGCCATGTTACAGGCCCCACACAGGTAAGGCCCACGAGGGGCTGCCCCGAGCTTGGTCTCCCCGCCAGGCACGACCAGCAGGCTTGCGCCAAAAGGGCCCGATAAGGAAGGAAGAAAGCGGAACTCTGGATGAGCTCAGCAGCGGTGAGACAAGACCCAGCAGGCTCCGTGAAAGAAAAAGGACCCGCAGGCCACACTGGCAAGAACACGAGCAGGGATGATGACAGCAACATGACCTCACTGTTTCCAGGGCGCGTCACCTGAGCCACGGGACCGACAAGGGGCGTCCTGATCCAGGGCCCGGGGGGCAGCTCCTTCCTAGAGCCAGACCAGCCGCTCCCTGGCCTCTGAAGTGACTGCAGGCCAGCTGCTCTCAGGTGTGTCTGTCAGCAGCTACGCTGGGGCACGGGGAAAAGCAACAGAAGGGGAAAAGGGGGAGGGAGGGAGAGGCAGCTCCGGTGGGGCAGTCATGAACGTGTGTCTCAGGCGGTCACAGGGACCCCACAGGTCTGGAGGGACGGAGAGGGTCTTCTCTTGGCAGGACAGTGAAGGAGGAGGAGACTGGGTGACTAGGGCCCTTTCTCTGCAGTAAGGCGTGCTTGGGAATTTTGAGTCCAGAATGCGGGTTCGGGGGCAGCGTTGCCTCGTTTACTCCATACTCGCTGACTTGCACAACAGCTTATGTCTGAACCTGAGGAAGAATCCACACCCAACCCTAGGCAAGGTCAGACTGTGACTACTCACAGCAGCTGGCAAAACCCTGGTCAATTCCTAGCCCTGCCTCCCACCCCCAAGAACCTCCAGGCAGCTCCTTTCTGAGCAAAGGCCTCTAGTGATCACAGTTTCCCCCTGCTTTCAAGAGGATAGGTATTATGTGGCAACCTCCAGCCTCTGGGCCCAGACAAGTCAAATGGGAGGGCTCCAAGACAGGGCGTACAGCCCGCCTCTGGGCTCTGAACCTCTGCCAACTATTCCTCCGACTAGTCCAGGCATCTCCCAAAGCTCCCTGACTAAACATAGCACCTGGGTTTTTGCATGAGGAAAGGGAGCTCCTTTCTTGCCCCCTCAGGCAACCTTGCAGCCAGGTCCTGACTCTGAGGCCTGTGCAGCCCCTCTTAATCCCCTCTTCTAACATCCCAGGAAGATGAACAGAAATGGTTGGTAGAGATGAGACACGTTTTACCTAAGGAGTATTTCTCTGTTGCAATTGCTTTCAGGATCCATCTCTGTCTCTCTGGGCCTAACTAGGTGAGGGAGAAACTACTGGGCCCTTTTCCGCCCCTCCTAGACTCTGGCCCTTAGGGGGCGGGCTTGGGAGAGATGCTTTGGGAGTGCCGGGGGTTGCAGAGCCCCCGCCTCCCTCCTGTGGCCAGATGCGCGCAATGGGCTAAAGGTCTCCAGCGGGAGCGCACACTTGACAAAATTTATTTCCCACAAGGCAAGATGATAGAAATGGTCTGAGCCTTTCAGAACCCCGCTTTTCTCAAGAAGAAGACAGGCCAAGCCAAGGCAAGCACCGCATTCCAGCCAAAGGTCACCCAGGAAGCTTGTGGGCGGGCAAAGTGGAGTAAACTCCCATCTCCGGCGACTAGAGCCAGCAGGCAGAGAAAGCAGCTGGAGATTCAGACCTCTCTTCGAAGACATGAAGACACAAAGGCCACCCTGGGCTCTCTGTCTCAGAGACACCACGTCCCCTCAAGACATCTCACTCCCTTGTTCTTTCTAAGCACCAAGGGCTGATGCAGCCTGCCCCCTGCACCCTTCCACCAAAGCCGGGGTGCGTGCGCACCAATGAGCTTCAGTGGCCATTTCCTTCAAAGCTGTCCCCCAGGCGCTCAAAATGCTGGTGGCTGAAAGACCAAGAGCAGCACCAAAGGAAGGGATCTTATTTAGGCACCAGCCTTCTGCTCTAGCAAAACCCGAGGAGACAACAGGGAGGGCCCTGACACCATCCACACTCCATGTGGGCTTCTGAAACAGGAGCCCAGATCCCTGCACCAAGAAGACAGGACAGTCTTTTCTGAGCAGGGGAGAAGGGTGGGAGAGCTCTGCCCCTGCTCGTCAGGGCCGCAGCCGTCCGGAGGACAGAAATCATGGAGACTAGCCCACCAGTCTTGAGACACAAACACAGCAAAATGTCATCATGTTCAGCAGGTTCTGTGCTAAAAAATTATAACTACACAGCATTTTCTCCAGTTCTGACACCTTTTTAATAGAAATCACTGTTTTTAGGAAACAAATAGCACTTTTGTAATTTTTTTTTTACAATGTTTCTTACCTTGATCTTAATTTAAGTAACACTAGGAAGACCTCAATCTCTTTTATTTTCCTTTTTAATTAAAAAAAAAGTTGTTGTTGTTTTCCCCCAGATACAAAGATTTTTGCCCTTGCATAAAAAAACAGTGCCCCGAACGATGACACAAGGACTCACACAGACTCACTGGACCTCACTGACACTATGATTCCTATTCTACCATGCAAGGTCTCGACTACCCTTAATTGGACTGTCAGCCTGAAAAACAGCTTCTCTATTCCTTATTTTAGTTTTTGTTACCAAAAAAGTAAAATAAACAACAAAATAAAACTTTTTTTTAAAGAAGAAAGAACAGAAACAAAAATTTAAAAAAAAAGAGAAAAGCAACGTCTCCATTCAATTCACACACACCTGGGTCGCGTGCTGCTTCGCTCAGGATCTTCTCTTCTTATAAATATAGAAAAGGGATGGAGCTTGTTTTCAAGTAAAATCACTGATCCACCTTTTTTCCTTCCTCGACACACACACCCTTCTTCCCTGCCCCGGGCAAGGGCCACCTGAGGCCTGGGTCTGCTTGTTCTTGGAGAGGGAAGGTAACCGGACGGTGCCGATTTGCCAAAGCAGGGAAGGAGCTTGGGGAGGGGTGGGGGAGCGGAGTGCTCCGGAGAAGACCCCGGTGGCTGTTCTTGGTGTCCATCTCTCCGTGCACTGTGCCCGCCCCAGACAATATGAAATACTGCTTATCTGATATACTTTTCCCCACCCCGGCACCCTCCCATTCCCTCCCCATCCCTTCCTCTGGGCACTGGGGTTGGTTAAATCTCGATTTCCTCTTTTTGGTTTTATAGTAGTGAAAGTTTAGAAACAGGAAAGCCCACGCACTCTTTGGACTTGTCTTCTCTACCTAAACAAACAGCTCAGCAAATAAGGGTCTGGAACCTGCTCCCCCCCACCCCGCGGCCCGTCCCCGCTCCCCACCCAACAAAACAAAAGCGAGCCCACGGTGGTGGTGGGGGCTGCCGCAGGCACACACTGGCGTGTAACAGGGAGAGCAAGTGTATTATCCACTCGGCGTGGTGCTGGCCCAGAGCCTCCAGCTGGCACGGTTTCATGTGGCGTGGTCCAGTCTTTGCATGTACACACAGAATAAGAAGGATCAATTGGCAAACTCTGGTGCCACCCGGCACAAGCATCTTCTCTCTCTCTGGAACCAAAGAACCAAAAGAATTCTGTACTTTCCAGAAGAAATCCGGCTTTGCTTGTCTAGAGTCTTCAGTGTTTTGCTCTCCCTGCCACTGGGATCCCGTGGCTTCTCCTAGCAGGGCTCTGTTATTTAGTCTCTTCCCCCTGGTTACAGTTCGCTGTGCAGCTCTGGTTGGAGGAGGAGGGGGGCGGGGAGGGCACCGGTGTGGAGGTGCTGGCGTTGGCAGGGGGAGTGCAGTCCGGGCCGTTGGAGACGGCCCCCAGAGTGGCCTCAGAGTCTACGGGTTTGGAGAGGTCGATGCCGTGGATGAGGCGGATCAGCTGTTTTACCTTCTCCAGGGAGCTGTGCATCTCCTTCTGCCGGGCCAGGATGGTGTTCTTCATTTCCATGCATTTCTGCAGCCAATGAGAAGGGCAGTGGCACTGAGCCTCCGGCTTTTCTGACAGGCCTGGCAGCCCTCTCCAGATAAAAGAATCCCTGTGGACTAGTGTGCGGCCCCTAGACCTTGTTCTGCTCCACACTGGAGTGGCTGCTGCTACCCAAGGGAAGGAGGAGGCCCAAGAGGCAAGAGACAGAGGGCAAGTGAGTGGTTTAAAAGCCCGCTACTTGACACTAGGACTTAACACCAAACATGAACTACCACTATAATACTACAAAATAAAAGCCATTAAGAAAAAGCTCTCCCAGCTGGGCTGCAGCTGGTTTGGGCAGGTCTGGGTACGCATCTACCTTGCTAATGGCGCTGATACGCTCAGGGCTGGGCTGAGCTTCTACAGGGCAGACACGAGCCAGTGGTATCTGGATTCAGTCTGAGGGCCTGCTGAGGATCACTGGGTCAGCAAGATTTTAGAGGCAGGGCCTGGGGTGGGATACTTAGTGATATTTAGGAGAATCAAAGACTGCAGCCAACAGAAGACCTTCTGCTTGGTCAGGGACTTGTAGTCTTTTGCCCTTTTGTACTTGGCCTCCCACACCTGCTGGCTTCTGTTCTAGGCAGGAAAAGCGATGTGAAACCTGCCAGCCACGGGCAGTATGATGAGGAGAGACAGCGTGACTGCCACCAAGTCCAGGGCACCACCTGGCGTCCATGAGGGCTGAGGCCACCTCACTCCAAGAAGGGGACCTACTCAATGGAAAAGAAAGCCTGCTCCTGTCAGGAGGAGCCTCTGAATCCCTGCTGCAAACACAAACCCCTTTCCCACCTGGTCAGCCAGGGGTAGTATTTACTTCCAGTACTTGTCTCTAGAAAGCGCTCTTTCTCAGGCTGGTCAGATAAACCTGGAGAGGCAATCAGCAGGGCATGGAAGAGGGGCGGGAGGAAAGAGCCATGCAGATGGACCCACTAGCTAGGGCGACTGGGAAGAATTACACGCGGGGGCCTGGTGTGTGTCAGGCGGCTCCACACTCCTCCCAAACACACTCAGGAGCACGCAGGGGTGCTGGCTAGGCTGCTGCAGTTGCTACTTGATCTCTTCAGCCAGAAGACTGAAAATCTTCTCTCAGGTCAAAGCCAAGAGGATGTTCCAGAGCTTGGCTAAGGCACCGTATACCAAATGGCCACCTGTACCTGAGGGCCGAACTCTAACTGGAAGCAAACTGCAACCACCCAGGTTAACAGTGTTAATAAGCTGAAGGAATGAATCAGCGCTTGAGAGCCACATGTACTGTTATGTACACAGAAAGTTCTGTACCTCTGTACCTCTCACCGAAAGCATGAGGTTTACTTACACTTATAGAATTGCTGAGCTGTTTCACCTTCTGCTCTAGTTGTTCTCGTTCTTGTTTTAAATCTGAACTCCATTTAAGTAATTTCTGTTTTTCTTCTTCTTTTGCTGGGAAAAAAGAAAAAGGAACTTGTTTTTGACAATAAATTCTTTGAAAAGGCCGCCATGTTCAGAAGGCTTGCTAAAGAAGATATCTTCCCCAAAGCTCCCCAAGCCCCACAGCCAGTGCACAGAACCTGCCCACTAAGACTCTCCCTTTTATATGTAAAGGGACGCTAAGAAAACTGTCCCTGGCTTGGGCCTGGCTTTACATAAATATCACTTCTCATTTTTCCCCCCCAAGGAAGTGCTACAACAAACTTTTTATTTCGTTCAATAAAAGCTTTTCATTTTTAACTTTATAGTTCCTTTTGAAAACAAAACAAATACTGTCTCCTAGTACTTGTCTGTTTTTTTTTTTAAACAAAGGGAGGCTTATACAAAAGGCAGTATGGATAATTCTTTACCTGCTTTATAGGCAATATAGGAATGAACAATTGCTAAAGTTCCAGGCCATGGAATTGCTTCTTCCTTCTTCAGCATCTGAAAAGATTTTTAGAATTTTACCCTTGAGAAAGATATATAAACACACATCCACTGTGTAGTAACAAGCAACAGTGTCTGTAGCTATTGGCAGACAAAATCCAGGAAGGATTTACGGTGGCAGTGTTGCAAAACCCTGGTCTATAGTTTCTGGACTACAAAGTCCCAGTTTATCAGCCTGAAAGAATGAGGGTCAATGGCAGGAAGGGCCAAGCCACCTGAGCCCTGGCTTAGAAAGAGGCTGGCAGCTGGCTAGGCATTCCCATCTTTTCATGCCTGCTACACGACCCCCAACTACTCCCAACCATCAGAAACATCAGCACACAAGCTGCAGGTCTGCCTAATGGCAGCAGCCACTGGCAGCTTCGTCCTTCACCCGACATGGGCTGCCTGTCGCAATTTTAGCTTATATGTGCCTCAAAGACAGCCTGACCAAGGAAATTAAGTATCAGCTCCAAGTACTGAAGTATAATCTAGACCCCGAGTAGAAGATTATCAGAGGGTCACAAAGCAGCATCAGGAAGAGAACAGAGAGAACTGTCTCTGCTACATCATGGAGACAGTAAGGGTGAGGACCAAGATTTAAAGGGGAAAACCAGAATTCCCTCAACTCAGGATTCCAAAGAACCGAGCAGGACCCCAAAGCTTGCTGAGCTACTGGGCTTATTATCTATGTAATATTTATACTTTTGCCTACTTCCAAAAAGGTCTCAAGACAGCTTATAATAAAAACATAAAGACATAAAGATACATGGATAGTTTAAATAAAAAATCAGAAACTAAACAGAAAAGGGAGGGAAGAGGCTTTCTCTTCTTTCAAATCCATGAAATATTAAGACAGTACTTTTATAGTTAGTTCTCTGATCCTGATGATGACACAGGTTAAAAGTAAAACTGCTCTTATTTGAATTAAATGATCAATTGGGCAGTTCCCTTTAAGGATTTTATTTCCAGAGTTTCAAGCATATGCTGAGTTTGGACCATTTTTAGAGAATGAGGCAGACAGTCTTATGGACTTTTAAGGGTAAAGGTAATGAAAAGATAAGTCATTTCAGATAGAGGGAAGCAGTTAGGGTCTCTCCACCTGTACATGAGTCACTGCCTCATGAACAGAGAACCTCTGAGAGGAGGGATGCTGTGGGGGTGAGTGCTGTGCTGTGAACAGGGCAGATGTGGCTCGGAGAACTACTGGAGAGGAAAGAGACTCAGCCATTCCCTCAGCTTAGAGGGGAAAGGAGGTCCTTCTCCTCCTCTGTCCCTCACCCTTTCTGACCCACCCACAGTACCTGGTCCTGACATCTGGGACAGATCCACATGCCCTTGGGAATCGTTTTCAGAGGAGGGTCCAAGCAGTCCAGATGATATACACGGGAACACGTGTCACACATCAGCAACTGGCCACTTTTTCTGCAAACACTGCAAAAATCCTCATGGATATCACCCTATGAAATTGAGAGGAAAGGTAAGAGAAAGGACAAAAAGGTAAAATTGGAATGTTAACGTGCACATTCTGGATACATATAAATGTTTTCGGACAATCAGCTGTGCCCCTCCAACTCATTGCAAGAGTGTTCAAGAAAAGCAGAAATTACCAACGGTGCAAGCCTGCTCTATAGAGTTGAGGTTCCCCAGGTGGGGCTAGTATTCTTAACCTTAAAGTAGAGTTTACAAGCAACTGTAACTGTGGGGTCACCTAGGCCAAAATTAGCTTTACAGGTGATAACTCAGCATTTAAGTTTTGGTACAGTCCAACTCACAAATCATAAAGTTTAAAGACATTGAAATCCATTCATCATTTCCCATCATCAATGGGAAAGAAGACAGACAAGAAATGGAGGTTTTCGCTAAACTCTTTACTTGCTCTGGGAGAAAAACTATAGCCAAAGTTCAAACAGGAAAGTATTAAGTCAGGAGCAAAGTAAACTCCTATGAGTTTTCTAACATGAAGAATTAAAAAAGCCAAACAGCTGAGAGTGTTCTCTTAAAACCAGTATTTGGCATTTGCTGTTCAATGGACCGTTCTATTCCGGGAGGCTTTATTCCTCCCTGTAAAATGCTTCACCAGATAGATAAAGAAGAGCAGCCTAAGTGCACTCTGCTAGTCTCTCCCGCCTCCATGAGTGATGGTTCTGGTACTCAGGCGAGTCTGTGGGAGCCCTCTCAACAAAAGGCACCATCAGAAAAAAGCAGATCTATTTAAAATTTGGACAGAACATATTAAAAAAACACGAGGTATTAAAGAGGTGTTTTTCAGTAAGTCAATCCCTGGCCTGTTCTCTAAACAGGATTAACGCTGTTGATAAGGACACCAGGAAAGGGAAGACTGAAGGGTCAGGCCAGAGGTTAACTAACAAGGCAGCACCTCAGCTTGGAGGAGACCCCGGCCTTTTCACTTCCAATGTGTTGTTTTAGAATTCCAGGCTATTCTGACAGAAGGCCTAATACAGAAATTTTGCACAAGAAGCAATGATACAGAAAGCGATGCCCAGTTCTTCCTTTCTATGATATAACCCTTCAACCATGATTGCTGAAAGGAACATATCTTCCCAGACCTACTATTTCTATCCAAAGGAAAGGAAAGGAACTATCTGGCAGTATCTACATATCTAGGGTATCTGGTGGCCCAGAAAACTGGCTGCAAAAAGTTGTAAGCTACTTCAAAGTGTGGATGGATGTTAATCTCTTTTAGTAAGACAATGTTACCTCTGGGCAGTCAAAAAATAAGATACTTAGTACATGTGTAAGAATACTACATAAGAATGCAGCCTAACAGTGTAACTTCAAGGCACCGAAAGATGTTAAGGTTTCATCCCTAGATTAACTGTGACTTTCTTCTTAAAATCAGCCTGAGGGTGGCTCTCCTCTAGAGACCTAGTCTTTTTTGAACCTTCGCCCCATGTTGTAAGTCTGCATCTTTAATAAGTTTATAATAATTTTATGGCTTCAGAAACTCTTTTACACGAACCACAGGTACAATTATCACTGATGAAGTAAATGAGACAAACTGGACATCTTATTCCAAATACCTATCTTATTTGTTGGGTAAAGAGCTCTGCTCACTTTCCTTTGCTCCAGAGTAAGGAGAACATCAGGAAGTGGAAGGTGGAGAGTACATAAAATAAAGGTTAAATAATTTCTTTCAATTTCCTAAAGGAAAGAAAACTTCTATCCTATTTACATATCCTGTAGCAGCAGTTCATAATCTTTTCAGTGTCAGGACCCCTTAGTAACACTTAAAATTACTAACCACCTCAAAGTGCTTTTGCTTAGGTGAGTTGAATCTATTGCTATTTATTGTACTAGAAGTTTTAAAACTTTTTTATTTTGAAATAAATAACAGAATCACAGGAAGTTACAAAAATCATGTATTGAAGAATGTTAAAATCCAAGAACACACAAGGGCACATTCAGTTAGCCCTCAGAGTGCTATCACCACTTATCATGTAGTACCTGGAAAACCCCACTGTCCTACTTTTGAGAAAATGAGAATGAAAATGGCAAAGAATATTTTGGTATTATCATGAAAATATTTTTGATTTTATATTTTGATTGATATTATATTTTAAAATACATAAAATTATATTTTATATTTTGACCCCCTGTAAGAGTCTCAGTATCATACCCAGACCACAGATTGAGAACTACTGCCCAAAGAAATGAATATAAAATGCCAAGATATGTATTTCATCCATGCAGAATTGGTTCTTTGCTTAAAGAGAGCAGAGGAAGTCCCACAGAGTTGCTGCACCAGGTCCAAAGGGTTAGGCTTTGGTGACTGACCAAATTACTACCATAAACCAAATAGTAAGTTGAATGATGGCTGACCCACAATCCTTTGCTGGGAGCTAAAGATGTATGTTTTTTGGAAACACCCTGGCTGTATCAATTGCAACTTCATCATCTGCTAAACAAATTTTATAACTGTGTCAACATATCTTCCCTTCCCATAAAAATGATGATAGTGGCAACAAGATACATCCTAAAGATTAGTGACTGGCTGGGTCTTATATTACCAACTCCTTCTAGATGGTTACTGATCCCCAGGAAATGTCTGCCTCTCAACTGTGATTGTTTAATTAACATTGCTGGGGCTTACGCTACCCAGCAGCAAACACAGAGCCCTGTGTGTTGATTTTAATCACTGCCACTGTTGGGACACTGTAAAAGTAGAAGTCAATTATCTTTAAAGAAAATCCATTCCACTAGGTTTAACCGAGAAAGTTCTCAACATATTTAATGGTTTTAGAAAAGCTTTCTTTTACCTTTCGATTCCTGAAAAGAACAAAGTTTCCATTTTAAGAGGAAACCTGGCAAAAGCATTTAGTTGGTGATTTGATCCGAGTGGATCCTTCGGGTTCAGTCTCTCAAAGAAAATCATAAACCTCCTCAGCCAAAAGTCACAAAAAGGAAAAACAACATCTTTAGGGAAGACACTCACTTGCAGACCCACAATCATCTGTTCCCCAGCATCTGTGCATCGCCTTGCAAAGGATCCCTACCAGGAAGCCATGAGCTGGCAATACCTCGGCAATGCTTCAACTGAGGAAAACGGAGATAATCTTTGGTGCAAACAAAGTTTCTGACAGGGACTCCTGGTGCTCATTAACAGGACAGGTAGAAAACCTGTGTCAATCACTAATGCCAAAAACCAATGCTGAATCTTGAGAGCAAGACTGGGTCTGTAGCCACTAGCTATTGTCCAAGGAAGGAAACCTGCCCGAGAACTCTTCTATGACCCTGGTCCTCCGAAGATGACACTTCCTTTGTTGTTTCTGGAACCGTAACTCAGGATGTGCATACGGTATGCTTTTGCTCTTTGGAGAGGGGTAGACCTAATTATTAAGTACTAAGAAGCTTCAAGTTCAAGGGATTTTACCTGAAGACGATCCTAAAGACAAGCTCTGTAATTCACAAAAGAACTGGGATGTGCACAAAATGTAACTCTTGGTTTCCCTCCTCAAACCTGCTCATCTTCCAGTAAATGGCAGCTTTATCCTTTCAGTTGTTTAGGCCAAAACCTTTGGCTATTCTCTTTTTCTCACATCCCCTTATCTAATTCTGCTGGCTCTTCAAAATATATGCAGACCCCATCAGTTTTTTCCATCTCTACTTCTGCCATTCAATCGGGCCAAGTCATCGTGAGCTCTTCCCAGGATGACTGCAACAGCCTCCTAACTGGTCTTCCTGCTCCCATCCTATCCTCCCCACAGTCTCTTCTCCGTTGTCAGACACAGTGATCACTCTAAAATCCAAGCCAATTTTGCAAACGCCTTAAAAATAATAAATGCACAGGACAGATCATATCTTGGGTCACAAATCAAGCCTTGGTAAATTTAAGAAAATTGAAATCGTATCAAGTATCTTTTCCGACCACAACGCTATGAGACTAGATATCAATTACAGGGAAAAAGCTGTAAAAAACACAAACACATGGAGGCTAAACAACACACTACTAAATAACCAAGAGATCACTGAAGAAATCAAAGAGAAATCAAAAAATACCTAGAAACAAATGACAATGAAAACACGATGACCCAAAACCTATGCGATGCAGCAAAAGCAGTTCTCAGAGGGAGGCTTATAGCAATACAATCCTACCTCAAGAAACATCTCAAATAAACAACCTAACTTTACACGTAAAGCAATTAAGAGAAAGAAGAACAAAAAACCCCCAAAGTTAGCAGAAGGAAAGAAATCATAAACATCAGCTCAGAAATAAATGAAAAAGAAATGAAGAAAACAATAGCAGAGATCAATAAAAGTAAAAGCTGGTTCTTTGAGAAGATAAACAAAATTGATAAACCTTTAGCCAGACTCATCAAGAAAAAAAAGGAGAAGACTCAAATCAACACAATTAGAAATGAAAAAGGAGACGGCACAACTGACACTGCAGAAATACAAAGAATCATGAGAGATTAATACAAGGAACTCTATGCCAATAAAATGGACAACCTGGAAGAAATGGACAAATCCTTAGAAAAGTACAACGTTCTGAGACTGAACCAGGAAGAAATAGAAAATATAAACAGACCAATCACCAGCAGAGAAATTGAAACTGGGATTAAAAATCTTCCAACAGACAAAAGCCCAGGACCAGATGGCTTCACAGGCGAATTCTATCAAACATTTAGAGAAGAGCTAACACCTATCCTTCGCAAACTCTTCCAAAATATAGCAGAGGGAGGAACACTCCCAAACTCATTCTATGAGGCCACCATCACCCTGATACTAAAACCAGACAATGATGTCACAAACAAAGAAAACTACAGGCCAGTATCAGTGTTGAACACAGATACAAAAATCCTCAACAAAATACTAGCAAACAGAATCCAACAGCACATTAAGAGGATCATACACCATGATCAAGGGGGGTTTATCCCAGGGATGCAAGGATTCTTCAATATACGCAAATCAATCAATGTGATACAACATATTAACAAATTGAAGGGTAAAAACCATATGATCATCTCAATAGATGCACAAAAAGCTTTCGACAAAATTCAACACCCATTTATGATAAAAACCCTCCAGAAAGTAGGCATCAGCATAATAAAGGCCATATATGACAAACCCACAGCCGACATCATTCTCAGTGGTGAAAAACTGAAACCATTTCCATTAAGCTCAGGAAAAAGACAAGCTTGCCCACTCTCACCACTACTATTCAACACAGTTTTGGAAGTTTTAGCCACAGCAATCAGAGAAGAAGAAGAAATGGAATGCAAATTGGAAAAAAAAGAAGTAAAACTGTCACTGTTTGCAGATGACATGACACTATGCACAGAGAATCCTAAAGATGCTACCAGAAAACTACTAGAGCTAATCAATGAATTTGGTAAAGGAGCAGGATACAAAATTAATGCACAGAAATCTCTTGCATTCCTATACACTAATGATGAAAAATCTGAAAGAGAAATTAAGGAAAGTCTCCCATTTACCACTGCTACAAAAAGAATAAAATACCTAAGAATAAACCTACCTAAGGAGACAAAGGACCTGTATGCAGAAAACTATGAGACACTGATGAAAGAACTTAAAGATAATACAAACAGATGGAGAGATATACCATGTTGTTGGACGGGAAGAATCAACATTGTGGAAATGACTATACTACCCAAAGCAACCTACAGATTCAATTCAATCTCTATCAAACTACCAATGGCATTTTTCACAGAATTAGAACAAAAAATTTCACAATTTGTATGGAAACACAAAAGACCCTGAATAGCCAAAGCAATCTTGAGAAAGAAAAACAGAGCTGGAGGAATCAGGCTCCCGGACTTCAGACTATACTACAAAGCTACAGTAATCAAGACAGTATGGTACTGGCACCAAAAAAGAAATGCAGATCAGTGGAACAGGATAGAAAGCCCAGAGATAAACCCAGGCACATATGGTCACCTTCTCTTTGATAAAGGAGGCAAGAATATACAATGGAGAAAAGACAGCCTCTTCAATAAGTGGTGCTGGGAAAACTGGACAGCTACATGTAAAAGAATGAAATTAGAACACTCCCTAACACCATACACAAAAATAAACTCCAAATGGATTAAAGACCTAAATGTAAGGCCAGACACTATAAAACTTTTAGAGGAAAACATAGGCAGAACACTCTATGACATAAATCGCAACAAGATCGTTTTTGACCCACCTCCTAGAGAAAGGGAAATAAAAACAAACAAAAGAAAAACAAATGGGACCTAATGAAACTTAAAAGCTTTTGCACAGCAAAGGAAACCATAAACAAGATGAAAAGACAACCCTCAGAATGGGAGAAAATATTTGCAAATGAAGCAAATGACAAAGGATTAAATTCCACAATATACAAGCAGCTCGTGCAGCTCAATATCAAAAAAACAAACAACCCAATCCAAAAATGGGCAGAAGACCTAAACAGACATTTCTCCAAAGAAGATATACAGATTGCCAACAAACACATGAAAGGATACTCAACATCACTAATCATTAGAGAAATGCAAATGAAAACTACAACGAGGTATCACCTCACACCGGTCAGAATGGCCATCATCAAAAAGTCTACAAACAATAAATGCTGGAGAGGGTGTGGAGAAAAGGGAACCCTCTTGCACTGTTGGTGGGAATGTAAATTGATACAGCCACTATGGAGAACAGTATGGAGGTTCTTTAAAAAACTAAAAAGAGGGGCTTCCCTGGTGGCGCAGTGGCTGAGAATCTGCCTGCTAATGCAGGGGACACAGGTTCGAGCCCTGGTCTGGGAGGATCCCACATGCCATGGAGCAACTAGGCCCGTGAGCCACAACTACTGAGCCTGCGAGTCTGGAGCCTGTGCTCTGCAACGAGAGAGGCCGCGATAGTGAGAGGCCCGCGGACCACGATGAAGAGTGGCCCCCACTTGCCACAACTAGAGAAAGCCCTCACACAGAAATGAAGACGCAACACAGCAAAAATAAATATTAATTAATTAATAAACTCCTACCCCCAACATCTTCTTTAAAAAAAAAACTAAAAAGAGAACTACCATACGACCCCACAATCCCACTACTGGGCATATACCCTGAGAAAACCGTAATTCAAAAAGAGTCATGTACCACAATGTTCACTGCAGCACTGTTTACAATAGCAAGGACATGGAAGCGACCTAAGTATCGATCGACAGATGAATGGATAAAGATGTGGCACAAATATACAATGGAGTATTACTCAGCCATAAAAAGAAACGAAGTTGAGTTATTTGTAGTGAGATGGATGGACATAGAGTCTGTCATACAGAGTGAAGTAAGTCAGAAAGAGAAAAACAAATACCGTGTGCTAACACATATATATGGAATCTAAAAAAAAAAAAAGGCTCTGAAGAATCTAGGGGCAGGACAGGAATAAAGATGTAGACGTAGAGAGTGGACTAGAGGACACGGGGTGGGGGAAGGGTAAGCTGGGACGAAGTGAGAGCGTGTCATGGACATATATACACTACCAAATGTAAAATAAATAGCTAGTGGGAAGCAGCTGCATCTCACAGGGAGATCAGCTCGGTGCTTTGTGACCACCTAGAGGCGTGGGATAGGGAGGGTGGGAGGGAGACGCAAGAGGGAGGGGATATGGGGATATATGTATAAGTACAGCTGATTCACTTTGTTATACAGCAGAAACTAACACACCATTGTAAAGCTATTATATGCCGATAAAGATGTTAAAAAAAAAATAAATGCAGGTAAGAACCTTCAAAGGCTGCTAAAACCACTAAGTTTGCTGGGGAACTGGATATTTTTATAGACTCGTCACTATCTTCACCTAAGGAAACAGGCATCTTTAGGATTAGAGATATCTGATTGAGTCTATCTTAAGAGATGAAAGCTAATATCACCAACAATGGGACAGATGGACAACATGTGCCTCTTGTGATGCACTGAGAATCAGTGCATCATCAGGTATTTGGTGCTCCTACAAAAATGCATACCCTGAATCTATTCTTGAGAAAACAATCAGATCATCCAAATGGAGGGACACTCTATACAGCAACTGGCCTATCTTTTAAAAAATGTCAGTGTCACGAAGGACAAAGACAGGCTGAGAAACTGTTCCAGAGTAAGGAGACTAAAGACAAAACACCATAAAAATTAATGTCAAGAGTGATCTTGGGTTGGATCCTGGAGCAGAAAAAACAAAGTGCCACTCAGGCATTTATTGAGATAATTGGAGAAATCTGAAGATGGGCTGTATACTATACAAATAATGTTTTGTCATATTAAATTTCCTCAATTTCATAACTGCATTGTGGCTACGTCAGAGACTGTCTTTGTTTTTAGGAGATATACACGGAAGTATTTTGGGTGAAGATTCATGATGTCTTCAACTTCTTAACTAGATCAGCAAAACAAGCGTGTGGTGGTGGGAAGTAGCACATGTGGCGAAATTGTAACAATCGGTGAATCTAGGAGGAGGGTATATATTCCTTCCTTGTGTTGTTGTTGCAACTTTTCTGTAGGTTTGGAAATTTTCAAAATAAAAAGTGAAAAGTAACGT
This sequence comes from Orcinus orca, assembly GCF_937001465.1. Classification (NCBI taxonomy): domain Eukaryota; kingdom Metazoa; phylum Chordata; class Mammalia; order Artiodactyla; family Delphinidae; genus Orcinus; species Orcinus orca. The sequence continues at coordinate 14,255,435 of NC_064566.1, read as the reverse complement.
CACTCCTCTACTTAAAACTCTGGAGCATCTCCCATCTCACTCAGAGTAAAAGCTACAAGACCCTGCGAGACGGGCCCTGCCCTCTGAGGTCTCCTCTCCCACTGCTCCTGCCTGCCCACCAAGCCCTTCTTCTCTACGCCATATACACTTCCTCCAACGAGCAGGGCTTCTGCACTGCTGTTCCCTCTGCGTGGAATGCTCTTCCCCGCCCCAGATACTCCAACATACTCCATTCCCACCAGAGAGGCTGTCTCTTACCACTCTTCATAAAACAGCAACCTCCTGCTGTAACTCCTTATGCCCCTGATTCTGTGTCAAGTTTTTTTTCACAGCACTTATCATGACCTGACATTTAAATGTTCATTTGCTTATCACCTGCCTCTGGCCGTGCAATACGAGCTCCCTGAGGGCAAGGAGCTGGTTCTGTTCCCTGTTCTGTCCCCAGTCTCAACAACAGTGCATGCTCAGCAGGGCAGTGCTCAGTATTTGTTGAGTGAATTCACCGCTTTGTAAGCGCTCATTTAAAAAGAGGGCACTAGTTTGCACTCCTGCAGCCTCTGGGGGAAGGGCTACTAAGCATCTGATGCTTTTTTCAGGAGCCTGTTTCTGACCAATTCTGATGAATAAAGTTGCTTTTCGGAAAAGTTGTCTTGAATTTTACTTGAAGCAGGAAACACGGACTGCTAGGCGAATGTACACCTTTGGTCATTATCCCCACCTCCCCAAACTGACGACAGACACCTGCACACCTCTCAGTTATACGACCTGACTTCCCCACCCCATCCCCCTTCCTGAGAACTCCTTCACCGCAGATAAATTCCAGACTTTGAAAACCCTGACTGAGCCTCCTAATGTGGTCTTTAATATGATTCTCAAGGACATGGCAGGACCTGGGACCCCAGCAGAAAGCTGCCTTACGTGGCCCACAGTGTCCTGTAGGGATTACTGCTGTTCCAGGGTTAGTCAAGGAGATGCAACTGGTAAGGAGACAACATATGATAACGGTTTCCCCGATTTAAGCTCTGAGAAAGAGAGTGAGCTTTTCCCAAGTTACTTACGTCTGTGGAGGTGGGGCTGGGCAGGGACACAGGCTGAACAGGTGCAGGGAAAGTGAATGTGGTCTCTGTCTTTTCATTTTCAGGGGAGTCAGGATGACTGGATGGGGGGGATGTTGGGGTTAGGGCTCCAAACCCCAGCACTGCATTGTATTTTGGAGGACGACCTACAGACCGAGAAAAGGGAACAAAAGGGAAAAAAGGGGGAGGGAAAGAAAGGGGGAAAAATGATCTTACATACCTTTGGCCAGTGTTCCTCATTGGCTAGCATGGAAAAGGAAGTGAGGTAGCAGAGAGAAGGTTAATACAACAGTCCCAAAGAGAGGAAAAGAAGCAAAGATTTAAATGTCATTCGAAACAAATGCATGAGTGTCGAAGGGAGGATAAGAGAGCCTCAGAGAATGACAGGAGATACTGGGTTATGTTAAAGGTCTTCGCCTTGGGCAGATTATAGAGACGTTCCTCAACTATGACAATTTGAGATTTCTAACGGGAGAACAAGATATCAAAGCCCAACAGGAGCCAAGGCCAGGGAGAAGAATTTATTTTCTTTTTCCATATCTTTTACATATTGTCTCCTAAGGTTTTTCTGCAATCGTTATTCTTATAATAATATTAGTGATTCTCAGTTCCCACAAACAGACTGGCTGAGGATCTCTGCTTTTCCTCTTCTCTCCTGCCCACATTTTGGTTACTTCATTGCTTGTGAGGGTAGAGAAAGGCAAAGGGAGGAGGCAAAATTCAAGTTAACTATTCTTACCCCTTCTGGCAGAGCTAGGAAGACATATGTTCTGGGAGTAGCTGGAACCTAAGAGCTAAAAAGACCTTCTGGGCTTAACAGTGAATTTAAGTAAGTCTGGACTCAGATACCCTTCCCAGTTGATCAAAAATCATCTCCCTGCTTTCCATCACAAACATTCCAGTGAACTACATGTCTTAGAACTGGGGTGTTCCAAAGTCTCAGGAAAAGCCCTGTCATCAGCAACAGCTACCAGAAAGAGCTGATTTGAGCAGAAGCATTTTGAATCAAACCTCATGGCTACAGAGAATCTACAAGTGGGCCCTAATGCGTATGGGAAGTCCAGGTCAACCACTCTTGCCTTATGATATATCTAAGTCAGGGTCCTTGTCTTCTAAGGGCCAAAGGTCATAGCTTCTAAGCTGTAAGTGATCAAAAGTGTATGCCCAGCACACCATAGGCAAAAAAAGAGCCGGAGAGGTACACAACTGCCTACGAGCACTGTTGGATGGTACGTGGGATCATGACTTTGCCAACAGTTATAATTTATATTGGAATTATGCACAGGAGTCATGATTCTGTCAGATATTACACAAACATTACCTATCTGTGTTAAACCGGCACTGTGTGCAGTACAAAGACAGATCGTACTGGTTTGCCTTTTCTAGGGTATTTAGCGCTGCTAGAAGGGTAAGTGGAAGATAAATGCTCTTTGTTTACCCACAGAAGGCACGTCCTAGGCATTGTGAATGCAGGCTTTCATCCTCTGACCTTGGCAAGAGATGCCAAGGTCTTTCTGGCTCATTTAACCCCTATCCTCCCAGCAGATGCTGTCCACTAGCAGGTCAATTAACCGTGGCTTCTGGCTGGGGGCTCCTTTCTGAGGACTGTGTCAGAGGTCACTAAAACAACCCCAAACAAAATAAAACAACAAAAGATAACCCATGACACTGGTTACTGTGGCCCAGGAATCAATATGAAACAGTGACTTAGGGATACCCATCTAAATATGTTTTGGCTTCTTGAAGGAGGGGCTGATGAAACACTAGCGTGGGTGTGCTATCTCTCTGAGGGGAAGAGACGGTAACCACTGTACCACCGGTACAGTGCTAGCCCTCCCTAAGGCAGACAGAGGGTCGGGATGACCTCCTAAGCTTCCAATGGCTCTGAGATTGCTGTGCATACACAAAAATTAGCATGCTACTCCGCTCACTCTGCAACCTTTCTAGCCTGGAACTGTAATTCAAGGACACATTATCACGTGGAGAAAAGGACCTTGGGATGTATTACTGACATCAAAGAACCATTTCAGAGCCTTGTTTATAAGCTCAAACTCTGAGCTATTAAGACCTGTTTCGACCTGCATGGTGAAGGCAGTTGCTGACCTGAGAGTGAGGTGGAATGCCCGCCCTGGAAGGTCTGAAACTGGGGGACGGAGCTCTTTAGGAATTTCTGCTTTGGGAAGCCTGTTTCGACAGTGATGTTTTCTTCTTTAGTTGCAGGTGCTCTCTTCTCATAGATTCAAAATTCTCAGTGTGGCTACCTCTCTCCTTCCTGCAAAGTCTGCAGCTCACAGAAGCTTAAGAGTCGTGCTCTGTCCTCACTGGCATCAGGACAACTTAGACACTACTAAGAACGCCTTGGCAACACCAGTGCTCTGTTGTGCTCAATGATGCTAAAATGCTCCCTTTTACAGGGTGTTCTGTTCATTGTGCTATTCGTCAACAGCCTGAGGGGCCTGGGGCAGAAATCCTGCAATGAGCCATTCCCCTCAGCCAGCTTTGCCCGAATCCCAGGAAGGGGAGCTTTTGATTCAGTCTACAGAACTCTCATAAGAGATCTCACTCTCTTTTCCCCCCATTCTCAGAGAACAACAACAAAACTATATTCAAGGGATATAGGAGTTAGGCTCTAGGACAATGGGAGGAGGGAGGGGAAAGAAACACAACACAGAAAGCAAAAGCAACAGCAAGGGAGAGATACAAAAAAGGTACTCACCTCTCTTCCGGGTCCCAGGATGCATTGTACTGTTCAGGTACGTGACTGCGCTCTTCTTACGCTTTCGGGATTGAAGAAAGAAAGGTGACTGGTTGAATAGCATGGTTACTACTAATCCCGGTACAAGCCAAAGACCAAGCACAGCATGCCTGTCAACATGCCAACTAGTTAGTGCTAGTCACCCAAAGGTCTCAGTGATAACTGGATTTATCGTATGTACTTGGCTCTGAAAGAATATTCCAGAGAGGTACGTCTCTGCTTCAGAAGAAAGTTGTGTTCAGATGACAGGATGAGTTAAATTTTTAAGGTAGGTTTGTATCTACTTAAACTTCAGGAAAAAACTAAGGGGGAAACAGCAAATAATAAAGATGAAATAATGTCCTCAGCCAGAGAAAAAGCCATCATTTTACAGAGCTGGCCAAGCACAATCAGGGTACTGCTCGTAAGCAGCTTTTCAGACGGGAGGTGCTGAGCAAGTCCTAAATAAAACTGGAGACGTGAGGGAATGGCCAAGTGCTGGCCAGGAATACCTCTGGCTCAAAGACCGCGCCACTGTACACTGGATTTGCTGTCGTTCTTCTTTTTCGTTCTTGCCGCTTGCTTTGGATTTCTTGGGAAAGCAAAAGGTCTGGATTAGAAGAAAGGTATGAAGGACCCCCCCCAACGTAACCTCATCGTTTACTTATTGGGTTTCCCATGACAAGTTAGAAACGAGAGTAAGTCTCTCGGTTTCACTGCAGCCTCAGCGAAGGGAATCCCGCTGCTGGGAGCAAACATGAAGGACCATCCACTCTCACCTCTTGGAAAGCAAGGCCCTGCTGTCCTACAGTGTGGCTCTCTGTGATTGAGAGCTTAACAGTAGACAACACTTGTAAAAGTTTCCTGATTTATTTTTAGATCACTGTAATATAGGTGTGGATGAACTTTACCCACAGACCTAGATTGAGTAATCATAGTTCACCATTCTTGAATTAAATCACTAGAACAGGTATAGCTTTGCAACTATTCTTAAGATTCCAATAATCTAGAGTGACTGAAAAATACAGACAAAGACTTGTCAGAGGGGCATTTGCTACTTTATGCTGCCAGGGAAAAAAAAAGTTTCTCTAAGTGAACGGAAGTCACCTTAATGCAGGCAACTAGGGAGCTTCCCCAGGACAGTAGTGTGGATAAATAATGATAGGAAGGAGAGGGGCTGAACATTACATAGAAGGAAGGTAAGTTTACTCCAAAAAAAGAGTCCATACTGGTTGAATCATACTCTGCTTGTGTTCCAATTTTCAGTTCTAACAATAAATCAAACAACATTTTCAAGAACAAAGCCCTGGGCCAGAAGCAAGGTAGCACCATGAATATCTTCTCTTACCTTCTAGATGGTCATGTGTTACCAACCCCAGAGACACCATGAAGGCAAGTTTCTGTGCCAGAGAAACAAAAGAAGAATATACTTCAGTGTGGGTTCTCGCAAAGTCAGCTGCATGTTCCTACTTAGACTCCTGGGGAAAGACAGCCCAATGGCTGGTGGGTGAAAGGAAGCCGGGTTCAGGTGAACAAGGAGTGGGCACCCTCCACTCTCAGCAGCTATGGAACCGCTCTGGAAGCTTTCTGATCTTACAGGGATCAAAAGAGAAGGACTGGGGCCTATATCTTCCACTCTCTCAATGGCAGAAATCAGTATCTTGAATGACCTAAGTTTTTTCCAGAAAAATTCTCAAGGAGGGAAGAGGACTTCACAATGTAGAAACACACAGAGGGTTACAAACAGCCTCCCACACAACAAGCTCCAAATTCTAAGTACTTCATTTGTCACACCAGGTCAGGGGTTCTTATATTTTTGCTACCACTGATTGGACAATAACTCAAAGCTAAGTGAGTTTTAGGAATGACAGCAGGTGGTTCTGCTTAATACTATGATTTTTCAATCAACCATGGACCTACAAATTATAGAGTGCTTTCTCTCTGACCACCACTCTCAGGGCTCCATCAGAAGCCAGACTGCTCAGAACACTGTACTCCAAAGCTGGAACGTTAGATGCTTAAAAATGGAGAGAGCAACAGATTGATTACTATTTTGCTCTTTGGTTGCATGTGGTCTGGAAAGTACGCCTTTATTTTCTGCTGTACCACTGCATGCAGCTGCTAAATATGCCAAATAACGTATCATCCATTTCTCTCGGTGATGAATAAGGAACATCATTAGTTGTCAGGAGACATAATCCTGCAGAATTATTCATACCACAATTTGGTCTTTGAAAATCCTGACATTTTACCCTCAACTTTAAATATCATGGTATTCTGGCCTGAAGTGATAGGTTCAAGCTATTCGAGGTACTGAGTGTTTTATAAAGATAACCTTGAACAAGCCACTTGAGAACACAGACATGTCCTTTACTGGTATCCACAGAGTCCTGAAGAAATGTTTTAATTTTATTTCTTATTTCAGAAACTAGGGTGGGCACCTATCCTCCCGACAGCCAGAGTACTTCAGTAACGAAAAGCGTCTTGGACGTGCTGCCCATTTTCTACATTGCATACATTTTGCGGCTGCCAATTAACTACGTTCCTAATTTTCACTATTCCTTCAAAACTTAAGATTAGAAGGCTGTCTACCAACTGTTCTCTGTTAATAAAGCAGTGTGTGAACTGACATTCAGATGCACCTTCTTTTAATCAAGTAACAGCATCCTTCTTGGCCACTCACACCCAACTCATCTTTGCCAGTCTAGATCAAGCTCATAAAAGAATTATTAAATGGAAAAAAATCTCTTCTGTAGAACAGATTTTCAGTGATAAATAGAATAAAAAGTTGTCAAGAACTTTCACCTTATCTATGTATCACACACATGCCAATAACTAATTTATTCCCTTTATGGCAGTGATTCTGTCCAATTAGAAATATGTGTTATTTCACATGATGCTACTTGCTTGCCCACACTGTGCCACTGACATAAGATATCCTTAGTTTCTTGGTTTTTTTAAATAAATTTATTTATTTATTTTTGGCTGCATTGGGTCTTTGTTGCTGCGCGCGGGCTTTCTCTAGTTGCGGCGAGCGGGGGCTACTCTTTACTGCGGTGCACGGGCTTCTCATTGCGGTGGCTTCTCTTGTTGAGCAGCACGGGCTCTAGGTGAGCGGGCTTCAGTAGTTGTGGCACGTGGGCTCAGCAGTTGTGGCTCGCGGGCTCTAGAGCACAGGCTCAGTAGCTGTGGCACACAGGCTTAGTTGCTCCACGGCATCTGGGATCTTCCCGGACCAGGGCTTGAACCCGTGTCCCCTGCATTGGCAGGAGGATTCTTAACCATTGCGCCACCAGGGAAGTCCTCTTGTAGTTTCTTTTGATAAGGAAATTTTGCTAATTGCTGTTTTCCCCTCTCCAAGCCTAATACTTGTCATTAATTTTGCAGATTATAAGTTTCTCAGCAATATGCATGACTAGGACTTCTTTTAGGTTCAAGTTTTGGTCTCTTCTTTAAAGACAAATTAAAAATTAATTCATTTCATATCAGAAAGTATTATAATTTGTACTTGCTTTAAAAAAACCTCAACTGGCTTAATAAATCACTGCTTCAAAAAAATGACATGAAGCTTTGATGGCTTTATGCCACTATTTGACATGGTTTCATTAAAAAGAATGCACTGAGGATTAGAAGGAAATGGATTGCTGGTCTAATAAAATCCAACTATCATATATTCATCATCATATTACCTGTCCACATTTTTCTTTTATAGCTGCTTGTACAAAAGTATCAAACTAAAAAATCTCTTGCCTAAGGACATACAAATTCACATTCTATATTTGTACCACAGTTCTGTTTGCTATTTAAGTTTATAATTCTATCCTAAGTTGTAGTACAGATGCTAGTATTTTCATCCCTACTTTTATGCTTCAATGAACTACTTATGAGCTACTGATTCATCTGGGATTTGGGGATCTAATGCAATACAATAGTAATAACAAAAATGCACGTGTAACAACTGTAATCGATAACACAGACCTTAACTGAGTGAACTGGACATCTTTTAAACGTTGGCTGAGACAGACAAAACATAATGATCATTAGGAATGCAGTGGGATACCTGGGGCAATGGTCACGAATCACACAAGTCTAATGTGTGACATACGTATGAAAGGCCTGTTTGCCAGCTCACGAACACTCAAGACCACACTCTTAATCTGTCCCAGGCCAACCTGATTTGGCAATAACATTACTGAATAGTGAGAAAGCACAAGACAAGGGTATCAAGTGATTCAGAGAGCAAGTGTCCCTCATGATGCCTGTGAATAAGTCGCATCACATAGACTGAGCCATGCCTTGGAGGGCTGGGCCTACCTGAGGGTTCTCCTCCCGTTTTGGTTTGGGTGCGGTAGGTGGAGTGACGGTGCGGCTCTCCGTTTGTTTCTCATCTGTTTCTGTGTGGGATTTAATTGTCTAGAAGAAGAAAATTAAATGAAACTTCAGAATTCACTTTTTTATTAAAAGAATAAAAGCAAACATAGTTTGACTGTTGCCAACAAGAAAGAAAAGAACATACTCAAATTGGAAACATATTAATAAAGGAGATAATACGGACTTCATTGTAGAAGGGGGAAAGTAAAATGGAAGGCCCCAGTTGAAATGATTAAATTGCATGACTAGAATAACTATGAATCTATAAATACAACAGTCTATTTCAATGTACTTTAGGAGGCAGGGGTAGTTTCCCAGAAGTAAGTCCATTCTTGTTACATATGGGTCAAGCTCTAGTTCATAGCATGCTTAGGATCTGAATGATGTCCAGAAAAATCTTAGATACACACTTTTCTATTTCAGAACAATTCTAATCACAATCTAAGAGAGGTTGCAGAACTATCCTTACTTGGGATATTTAAAACCTGCCTATATCATCCATTAGAGGAGAGATGCAGTTGCCAAGGAAAGGCCATCTTGTAAAAGGCTGCCATCCTGATTACGGCCAAGCTCATCTTCCAGATGCGTCCATTCAAACAAAAGAAACACCAGTAGCATTACCATCTTCAGACACAAGTGGCAGCTAGCAAACTAGCAGACTGGGTTTGCATTACTATTCTTATCTTGACCCAATGGCTAATTCATTTTATGAAACCCTCTGTAAATACTGAAATGATATTAGAACAGTGGATATAAAACTATAAACATAAACCTAATTTACATTTTCAAAATTAAAAACCATGCAGAAAAGGATTATAAGAGACTACTACAAACAACTATATGCCAATAAAATGGACAACCATGAAGAAATGGACAAATTCCTGGAAAAGTACAATTTTCCAAGACTGAACCAGGAAGAATTAGAAAATATAAACAAATCAATCACAAGTAATGAAATTGAAACCATAATTAAAAATCTTCCAACAAACAAAATCCAGGACCAGATGGCTTCACAGGTGATTTCTATGAAACATTAAGAGAAGAGCTAACACTGATCCTTCTCAAACTCTTCCCAAAAACTGCAGAGGGAGAAACACTCCCGAATTCATTCTACGAAGCCACCATCACCCTGATACCAAAACCAGAAAAAGATATCACAAAAAAAGAAAATTACAGACCAATATCACTGATGAACATAGATGCAAAAATCCTGAGCACAATATTAGCAAACAGAATCCAACAGCACACTAGAAGGATCATACACCATGATCAAGTGCGATTTATCCCAGGGATGCAAGGATTCTTCAATATACGCAAATCAATCAATGTGATACACCACATTAACAAATTAAGGAATAAAAACCATATGATCATCTCAACAGATGCAGAAAAAGCTTCTGACAAAATTCAACACCCATTTATGATAAAAAAAACTCTGCAGAAAATGGGCATAGAGGAAAGCTACCTCAACATAATAAAGGCCATATACGACAAACCCACAGCAAGCATCAGACTCAATGGTGAAAAAGTGAATGCATTTCCACTAAGATCAGGAACAAGACAAGGATGTCTGATCACTCTCACCACTCTTATTCAACATAGTTTTGTAAGTCCTAGCCACAGCAATCAGAGAAGAAAAAGAAATAAAAGGAATACAAACTGGAAAAGAAGAAGTAAAACTGTCACTGTTTGCAGATGACATGATACTATACATAGAGAATCCTAAAGATGCCAAGAACTAATCAATGAATTTGGTAAGGTTGCAGGATACAAAATTAATGCACAGAAATCTCTGGCATTCCTATACACCAACAATGAAAAATCTGAAAGAGAAATTAAGGAAACACTCCCATTTACCACTGCAACAAAAAGAATAAAATACCTAGGAATAAACCTGCCTAAGGAGGTGAAAGACTTGTATTCACAAAACTATAAAACACTGATGAAAGAAATCAAAGATGACACAAATAGGTGGAGAAATATACCATGTTCTTGGATTGGAAGAATCAATATTGTGAAAATGTCTCTACTACCCAAAGCAATCTACAGATTCAATGCAATCCCTATCAAACTACCAAAGGCATTCTTCACAGAATTAAAACAAAAAATCTTACAATTCATATGGAAACACAAAAGACCCCGAATAGCCAAAGCAATCTTGAGACAGAAAAATGGAGCTGAAGAAATCAGGTGCCCCGACTTCAAACTATACCACAAAGCTACAGTAATCAAGACAGTATGGTACTGGCACAAAAACAGAAATATAGATCAATGGTACAGGATAGAATGCCCAGAGATAAGCCCATGCACATATGGGCACCTAATTGACGACAAAGGAGGCAAGAACATACAATGGAGAAAAGACAGCCTCTTCAATAAGTGGTGTTGGGAAAACTGGACAGCTACACGTAGAAGAATGAAATTAGAACACTACCTAACACCATACACAAAAATAAACTCCAAATGGATTAAAGACTTAATTGTAAGACCAGACACTATAAAACTTTTAGAGGAAAACATAGGAAGAACGCTCTTTGACATAAACCACAGCGAGATCTTTTTTGACCCACCTCCTAGAGTAACAGAAATAAAAACAAAAATAAACAAATGGGACTTAAAAGCTTTTGCACAGCAAAGGAAACCATAAACAAGACAAAAAGACAACCCTCAAAATGGGAGAAAATATTTTCAAATGGAATAACAGACAAAGGATTAATCTCCAAAATATACAAACAGCTCATGGAGCTCAATGTCAAAAAAACAAACAATCCAGTTAAAAAACGGGCAGAAGACCTAAATAGACATTTCACCAAGGAAGATGTACAGATGGCAAAGAGGCACATGAAAAGATGCTCAACATCACTAATTATTAGAGGAATGCAAATCAAAACTACAATGAGGTATCACCTCACGCTGTCAGAATGGCCATTAGCAAAAAAGCTAGAAACAATAAATGCTGGAAAGGGTGTGGTGAAAAGGGAATCCTCCTACACTGTTGGTAGGAATGAAAATTGATACAACCACTATAGAAAACAGTATGGAGGTTCCTTAAAAACTAAAAATAGAACTACCATATGACCCAGCAATCCCACTACTGGGAAACCATAATCCAAAAAGAAACATTCACCACAATGTTCACTGCAGCACTATTTACAATAGCCAGGACACGGAAGCAACCTAAATGTCCATCAACAGATGAACAGATAAAGAAGATGTGGCACATGTATACAATGGAATATTACTCAGCCATAAAAAGAAACAAAATTGACATCTATAGTGAGGTGGATGGACCTAGAGTCTGTAATACAGAGTGAAGTAAGTCAGAAAGAGAAAAACAAATACCATATTTAACACATATATATGGAATCTAAAAAAAAAAAAAAAAAGGTACTGATGAACCTAGTTGCAAGGCAGAAATAAAGAGGCAGACATAGAGAATGCACCTGATGACATGGGGTGGGAGAGCGAAGCTGGGGTGAAGTGAGAGTAGCATCAACATGTATACACTACCGAATGTAAAACAGTTGGCTGGTGGGAAGCAGCAGCATAGCACAGGGAGATCGGCTTGGTGCTTTGCGATGACCTAGCGGGGGTGGGATAGGGAGGATGGGAGGGAGGCTCAAGAGGGAGGGGATATGGGGACATGTGTATGCATATGGCTGACTCACTTTGTTGTACAACAGAAACTAACACGGTATTGTGAAGCAATTATACTCCAATAAAGATCTATTAAAAAAAAACACAATGCAGATGCAAATGGTCTTTTTGTATGGCAACAAGTAATTAAATAAATGAGAGTGAAACTGTCTGATTATTGATGAGTAGGAGCCAAATGAAAGACTGGTTCTACAAACAGGATATCAAAATTCTCAGAAATCTTTATGTTGTGAAATATTTTACTAGATCTGAAAAACTAACATAATCACTTTATTTTTTCACTTTATTTCTTGGCCATGTCCATATTTTCCTTCTGCTTCTCATATTATTACTTTAGGAAAGTGTTAAGTATCTGTCTTATCAATACTGTGGCAACCACTGTCCTGGGGCATAAATGCTACCTTGTATTTTTTTTTTTCTCATCAGGGTCCTATCTTATTTCCACCTCCAGACAATATAAGCTACTTGAGAGCAGGATTGTTCTACACACTTTTGCACCCCTTTGTGCCCAGCACAGGGCCTCACCGTAGAGCAGGTATGCTGTAAAGAGACGTTGATCTTCTGAGTGGGGAGTATGACCTACCAGAAGAATCACTTGCTTTCCTCTCTCTCTCACACATGCTTTTTTTATTAACCAAAAAGGACACATTTCCCCCATAAAACAAACCACCAAACACACCTACAAAGGAACACAATGGGAAAGTAGTTTATAGTGACATTTTTAAGGTCCTGGGTATCCAGGAAGCTTATTTCATAGCTCCGTGAATTGGAAGAACAGGAGTCTGACAGGGGAGGGAGAAGAGAAGGTCAACTATAAGGGTTTGCTGCTCCATTCCAAGGCTGTGTGATGTCCCTGGGGGTCTCTTACTTCCATCTCTAGGGCTGAATAAGCAGGCAGTGGTGATGCCTCCAGGGAAGATCAAACCAATTCCTCTTCACTAAAGAATTATCCAGGGTTCAAATTTTCTCTCACGCAGAAGAGTACAATTATCTCAAGGTTGGATAAAGAATACCAAAAGCACCCAAGAAAATAAAGATAAAGCAATTGCTGGTGGCGCATTGGTTAAGAATCCACCTGCCAATGCAGGGGTCACAGGTTCAAGCCCTGGTCCAGGAAGATCCCACGTGCCGCAGAGCAACTAAGCCTGTGCGCCACAACTACTGAACCTGCGCTCTAGAGCCCGTGAGCCACAACTACAGAGTCCGCGTGCCACAACTTCTGAAGCCCGAGTTCCTAGAGCCTGTGCTCCACAACAAGAGAAGCCACCGCAATGAGAAGCCCGTGCACCACAACAAAGAGTAGCCCATGCTCGCCAAAACTAGAGAAAGCCTGCATGCAGCAACAAAGACCCAACACAGCCAAAAATAAAATAAATTAAAAAAAACAAAAAATGTATTAAAAATAAAGCAGAACTCCTTAAAAAAAAAAAAAAAAAAAGAGATAAAGCAATCGAAACAATGGGGAGGTGTCTTTCTCTCAAGGACCTTCCGCTCCAGGGGAAGCCAGCTGCCATGCTGTGAACAGCACTATGGAGGGGCCTATGAGGTGAGGAACTGAACCTCCTGCCAACAGCCAGGGAGAAGTGAGGACTGCTGACAACCATGTGACTGAGTTTGGAAGTGAATTATCCAGCCCCAGTTGAGCCTTGAAATGACTGCAGTCCTGACCAACTAGTTTGAATGCAAATTTGTGAGGGACCTTGAGCCAGGACCACTGAGCTAAGATGCAACCTGATTCCTGACCTCAAAAATTGTGTGAGATAATAAATTTTTGTTGTTTTAAGCTGCTTAAAACAAACAAAAAACATTAGGGTTTGACATCACAGAAAACAGGGAGTTTTAGAATCAGTCCTTTCACTAAAGCAAACATTAAGCTGGCAGAAACTGACAGAATCAACTTTTTAAAACTCTGGAATCTAATAAAAAACTAAGAATAATCTGGGGGGGGCACTTACTGAAGAAAGAGGCTGCTAAATTTTATTAAGAAAGTAGTTTTCCTTACCTACCAACAAATCCATCCCTTAGTTCAACAGAGGCTGTGGAGATGGTAATCTGTGTTCCTGGTGTGGTTTGTGGAACCTCGTTTTCAACTTGTGGCTGTGTATTCTGACCTGTCTGGTAACCCCCTAAGGACTGGTGCAGGCTGACCCTTGTTTGCCCACCCAAGGCTGAAGCAGCTTTCCAGGTGCCATCTGATGAAAGCATCTAAAGACATATGTTACCTGTAGTTACCTGGTGCAAAGGATGGGAGGTGGAGTATGCAGCAGACAGACCCAAAGGTCTAGGAAGAAGGAGGCTGAGGAGGAAGATCCTTGGAGGAGTAAGGGCTTTGAAGGGCTATCACGTGTACTGGGGAACCCCAAGTGCACTGAGCATTCCCAGGGCTAGATGCATACTCAGAAAAGAGCTGAGAGAACCCTAAGCTTGTACCTCTGGCTGATCTTTGAGCTCTGTCCAAGAAAGAGGTGAAGTCTAAGACACAGTTACAGGTGGCCTGGCTTAGCATTGAAGGAATGCCCCCTGCTCAAAGCCAATCTGCAAAGACCAAGAAAGGGTTTTCTGTTTTTATTTTAATTTACTTATTACTACCTTTTTCTCCTTTTTGGCTCCAGTTGTTTAAGTAAATCTAATAGAACAGAAATTTCAATAACCACACATGACAAGAAATAGTATTTGCAAAAATAGTTTGGAAAAGGCACTAAACAAACAACTGCAGCTCTCAACAATTAACAGCAGTAAACCCTGGGGTAGGAGGAGAACTGGGGTAGCAGTCAACTGCCTTAAATATGCTCAAAGAGCTAAAAGAAACCAGGAACAAAGAACTAAAAAAATTCCAGAAGAGGGCTTCCCTGGTGGCGCAGTGGTTGAGAGTCCGCCTGCTGATGCAGGGGACACGGGTTCGTGCCCTGGTCTGGGAAGATCCCACATGCCGCGGAGCGGCTGGGCCCGTGAGCCATGGCCGCTGAGCCTGCGCGTCTGGAGCCTGTGCTCCGCAACGGGAGAGGCTACAACAGTGAGAGGCCCGCGTACCGGGAAAAAAAAAAACATCCAGAAGAACAATGTCTCACCAAAAAGAAAATGTTAATAAAGACATAGAAATTATTTAAAAGAACCAAATAGAAATCTAGAGCTGAAAAATATAATAGCTGAAATGATAAATTCATTAAGGGGTTCAGGCAAAAGAAAGAATCAGTGAACCTGAAGATAGGATAACTGAAATTTCCAGTCTAAGGAGCAGACAGAAAAAAGAATGTAGAAAAAGTACAGAGCCTAAGAAACCTGTGAGACATTGTCAAGCATACCAACATATGCATTATAGACTCCCAGGGGGAAAGGACAGACAGAAAGAAGCAGAAATATTTGAAGAAATAACAGCTGTAAACTTCCCAAATTTGATGAAATATATGAATCTACAGGCATACCTCATTTTATTTATTTATCGCACTTCACTTTATTGCACTTTGCAGATACTGCATTTTTTACAAACCGAAAGTACGTGGCAACCCTGTCTCTGTGTCAAGTTTTGGTAATTCTCACAATATTTCAAACATTTTCATTATTATCATACTTGTCATGGTGATCTGTGATCAGTGATCTCACTGCAAAAAGATTATAATGTGATAAAGGCTCAGATGATGGT
The DNA here is from genome assembly GCF_937001465.1 of Orcinus orca. NCBI lineage: Eukaryota > Metazoa > Chordata > Mammalia > Artiodactyla > Delphinidae > Orcinus > Orcinus orca. The sequence continues at coordinate 14,239,957 of NC_064566.1, read as the reverse complement.
GAGCATTTTTTAGCAATGAAGTATTTTTAAATTAAGGTATATACATTGTTTTTTGACATAATGCTATTGCACACTCAGTAGACTACAGTATAGTGTAAACATAACTTGGATATGCACTGAGAAACCAGAAAATTCATGTGACTACCTTTATCTGCTTTATTGTGGTGGTATGGAACTGAATCCACAATATCTCCAAGGTATGCCTGTACACATCCAAGAAGCTCAGTGACCTCCAAGTAGGATAAACTCAAAGACACTCATACTGAAACACAGTATAATCACACTGTCAAAAGCCAAAGAGAGAATCTTGAAAGCAGCAAATGCAAAATGATGCATCACATGTAAGGGTCCTCAATAAGATTAACAGTCAATTTCTCATCAGAACCAGAGACCACAAGGCAGTGGGATGACACATTTAAAGTGCTGAGGGGGCTTCCCTGCCGGTCCAGTGGTTAAGACTCCACACTTCCACCGCAGGGGGCACAGGTTCCATCCCTGGTCAGGGAACTAAGATCCTGCATGCTGTGCAGCACAGCCAAAATAAATAAATACACAATTAAAGTTCTGACAGAAAAAAGACTATTAACCGAGAACTCCATTTCCTGCAAAAAGCAAAGGGAGTTCACTGCAAGTAGACCTGTCCTAAAAGAACTCCCTTTAGAGTTCTTCAGGTTAAACAGAAAGACCCTAGACAGTAACTTGAAGCCAAACAAGAAAAAAAAACTCCAATAAAGGTAACTACATAGGTTAATATAAAATCCAGTATTACTGTATCTTTGATTTGTAACTTTTCTTTTTGCTTCCTATATGATTTAAAAGAAAAATGAATGAAAAAATTATAAATATGTATTAGTGGCCACACAATATATAAACATGCAATGTGAGACCGTAACAACATAAAAGGGGGCTGGCCAGAGCTGTATAGGAGCAGAGATTTTGTATACTACTGAAGCTAAGCTGGGATCAAATTAAATTACATTGTTAAAAATTTATGAATGTTATCTATTGTCCCCATGGTAACCATTAAGAAAATAACTAAAACATACAGAAAAGGAAATGAGGAGAGCATCAAAAAAGTACAACACTGGTGTAAAAAAAAAAACACACACACACACAAAAGATGGCAGTATTGGAGGAACTGGGGTCCAAAAAAGACATAAGACATGTAGAAAACAAAGAGCAAAATGGCATAAATCCTTGCCTATCAGTAATCACTTTAAATGTAACTGGATTAAACTCACCAATTAAACAACAGAGAGTGGCAGAATGGATTAAGGAAACAAGATCCGGGACTTCCCTGGTGGCGCATTGGTTAAGAATCTGCCTGCCAATGTAGGGGACACGGGTTCGAGCCTTGGCCTGGGAAGATACCACGTGCTGCGGAGCAACTAAGCCTGTGCACCACAACTACTGAGCCTGCCCGCCTAGAGCCCATGCTCTGCAACAAGAGAAGCCACTGCAATGAGAAGCCTGCGCACTGCAATGAAGAGTAGCACCCCCTCATCACAACAAGAGAAAAGCCCACACACAGCAACAAAGATCCAACACAGTGAAAAAAATAAATAAATGTTAAAAACAAAAAACAAAAAAACACAAGATCCAACAATATGCTATCTACAAGAGATACATTTTAGAGCCAAAGACATAGAAAGGTATCCATCAAAGGATGGAAAAAGATACTGCACACAAATAGTAACCAAAAGAGTACAGAGATGGCTATGCTAATATCAGAAAAATTCACTGTAAGTCAAAAACCATTACAGGAGACAAAAAAGGTCATTATATATTGATAAAAGAGTCAATTTATCAAAAAGATATGACAATTTCAAATATATATGCACCAAACAACAGAGTCTCAAAATATATGATGCATATACTGACAGAATTGAGGGGAGAAATACACAGTTCTATAATAATAATTAAAGACTTTAATACCTCACTTTAAATAATGGAAAGCACACATAGAAAGAAGATCAATAAGGAAACAGAGGACTTAAACAACACTATAAACCAACTAGACCTAAGAGACATAAAGAACAGCCTACTCAACAACAACAGAATACACGTTCTTCTCAAGTACACATGAAACATTCTTCAGGATAGACCATATTTTAGGCCACAAAACAAATCCTAATAAATTTTAAAAGACTGAAGTCATATGAAGTATTTTTTCTGATGACAACAGAAAGAAGCTAGAAGTCAATATAAAGGAATACCAGAAAAATTTTAAGTATGTAGAAATTAAACAACATACTTTTATTTGGCTGCGCCGGGTCTTAGTTGTGGCATGCAGGATCTTTGTTGTGGCATGCGGGATCCTTTTTTCTTTAGTTGCGGCATTCGGGACCTTTAGCTGCAGCATGTGAACCTTTAGTTGCAGCATGTGGGATCTAGTTCCCCGACCAAGGATCGAACCCGGGCCCCCTGCACTGGGAGCGTGGAGTCTTAGCCACTGGACCACCAGGGAAGTCCCTAAAAAACATACTTTTAAACAACCAGTGGAACAAAGAAGAAATCACTAGGGAAACTTTCTATCTCCCTGAAGAATGAAAATGAAAATAAACATACCAGAACTGATGAGATGCAGTGAAAGCACTGGTCAGAGGGAAATTTAAAGCTGTAATAGTCTGTACATAAAAAATAAGAAAGCATTCAAATCTAAATGCTTATAACCTAAATAACCTAAATTTACAGCTTAAGGAACTAGAAAAGAAGAACTAAACACAGAGCTAGCAGAAGGCAGGAAATAATAAAAATTAGAGCGGAGATAAATGAATTGGAGAATAGAAAAACGACAGAATTAATGAAACCAAAAGTTGATTCTTTGAAAAGATCAACAAAATTGAAAAATCTTTAATAAGACAGAATAAGGAAAAAAGAGAGAAGACACAAATAACAAAAATCAGAAATAAAAGTGGGGACATTACTACCAATCTTATAGAAATAAAAAGGATTATAAGAGAATACACTGATCAACTGTACACCAACAGGTTGCCAAGGGGGACTGGATTGGGGAAGGGATGGAGTGAGAGGCTGGGGTTAGCAGATGTAAGCTTTTATGTATAGAATGGATAAACAACAAGGTCCTACTGTATAGCACAGAGAACTATATTCAATATCCTATGATAAACCATAATGGAAAAGAATATAAAAAGGAATGTATATATATGTATAACTGAAGCACTTTGCTGTACAGCAGTAATTAACACAATACTGTAAGTCAACTATACTTCAATTAAAAAAACAATCAGATAACATATGAAATGGATATCAGATGAAATGGATAAATTCTTATAAACATACAAATTACCAAACTGACTCAAGAAGAAATAGAAAATGTCAACAGACCTATAACAACTAAAGAGACTGAAACAGTAATCAAAATCCTCTCAAGGGCTTCCCTGGTGGCGCAGTGGTTGAGAGTCCGCCTGCCGATGCAGGGGACACAGGTTCGTGTCCCAGTCCGGGAAGATCCCACATGCCACAGAGCAGCTAGGTCCGTGAGCCATGGCCACTGAGCCTGCGCGTCTGGAGCCTGTGCTCTGCAACAGGAGAGGCCACCGACAGTGAGAGGCCCACGTACCGCAAATAAAAAAAAAAAAAACCTCTCAAAAAAGAAAAGTCCAGGACCAGACAGCTTCTCTGGTGAATTCTACCAAACAGTTAAAGAATTAACACCAATCCTTCTCAAACTTTTCCAAAAAACAGAAGAGCAGAAAACACTTTCTAACTCATTCTATGAGGCCAGCATTATCCTGATACCAAAGCCAGACAAAGACACCACAATAATAGAAAATTACAGACCAATATCTGTCATGAATATAGATGCAAAAGTCCTCAATAAAATACTAGCAAACTGAATCCAACAGCATATTAAAAGGATGATACACAATGACAATGTGGAACTTATCCTAGGAATGGAAGATATTTTTAAAAAAATCAATGTAATATACCACGTTAATAAATGAAGGCAAAGAAAAACGATATGATCATCTCAGTTAATGCAGAAAGAGCATCTGTGAAAATCCAACACCCATTCATGATACAAACACTCAGAAAACTAGGAACAGAAGGGAATGTCCTCAACTTTATAAAGGGCATTTATGTGAAACTACAGCTAGCATCATACTCAATGGTGAAATACTGAAAGCTTTCCCTCTGAGATCAGGAACAAGAGATGTATGCCCACTTTCATCACTGCTATTGAACATTATAGTGGAAATTCTAGCCAGAGCAATTAGGCAAGAAAAAGAAATATAAGGCATCCAAATTGGAAAGGAACACATAAAACTATCTCTTTTTGCAGAGGACATGATCTTATATATACATAAAATCCTAAAGATTCCACAAAACAACTACTATAGCTAATAAATGAATTCAGGAAAATTGTGAGGTACAAGATCAACACAAAAACCAGCTGTATTTCTAATACATGGTAATTCATGAACAATCCTAATAGGAAATTAAAAAAACAACTCAATTTACAATATCATCCAAAAGAATAAAATACATAGGAATAGGGACTTCCCTGGTGGTGCAGTGGTTAAGAATCCACCTGCCAATGCAGAAGACATGGGTTCGAGCCCTGGTCCAGGAAGATCCCACATGCCACAGAGCAACTAAGCCTGTGTGCCACAACTACTGAGCCTGTGATCTAGAGCCTGTGAGCCACAACTACTGAGCCCATGTGCCACAACTACTGAAGCCCGCGTGCCTAAAGCCCATGCTCTGCAACAAGAGAAGCCACTACAATGAGAAGCCTGCACACCACAATGAAGAATAGCCCCCACTCGCCACAACTAGAGAAAGCCTGCACGCAGCAACAAAGACCCAACACAGCCAAAAATAAACAAATAAAAAATAAATAAATTTATTTAAAAAAACAAAAAGAAAACCTAGGAGTAAATTTAACCAAGGAGGTGAAAGACTTGTACACTGAAAAGTATAAAACACTGCTGAAGAAATAAAGAAAACCTAAGTAAATGGAAAGACATCATGTTCAAGGACTGGAACACAGAATATTGCCCAGATGGCAATACTATGCAAAGCAATCTACAGATTCAAAACAATTCCTATCAAAATTCCAACAGCCCCCTACCCCACCCTTTTTTTGCAGAAAGACTGGAAAAGCCAATTCTCAAGTTCATGTAGAGCTGTAAGGGTCCCTGAATAGCCAAAACAATATTGAAAAAGAAAAAAGTTGGAGGAATTATATTTCCCAATGTCAAAACTTACTACAAAACTATAGCAATTAAGACAAGTGTGGTTGGTACTGGCATAAGGACAGACATATAGACCAACAGAATAGGACTGAGAGTCCAGAAATAAACCCATACATCCATGGCCAATAGATTTTCAATAATGATGCAATGATCATTCAAATGGGGACAGAATAGTTTCCTCAACAAATAGTGCTGGGAGAACTGGATATCCACCTGCAAAAGAATAAAGTTGGACCCTTGTTTCACCCTATATACAGAAATTAAGTCAAAATGGATTACTGACCTAAATATAAGAGCTAAAACCATACAACTCTTAGAAGAAAAATTAGGGATACATCTTCATGACCTTAGATGTGACAATGGATTCTTAGTTATGACACCAAAAGCACAAGCAACAAAAGAAAAAATTTAAAAACTTCTGTGCATCAAAGGACATTAGAAAGTGAAAAGACAACCTATATATTGAGAGAAAATGTTTTTAAGTTACATATCTGATAAGGATCCAGTATCCAGATTATATAAAGAACTCTTACAACTCAACAACAAAAACATGGACAACCCAGTTTAAAAACCGGCAAAGAACTCAGAGATTTCTCCAAAGAAAATTTACATATGGCCAACGAGCACGTGAAAAGATGCTCAACAACGTTAATTATTAGGGAAATGCAAATCAAAATCACAATGTGATATCATTTCACACCCACTAGGATGGCTATAATTTTTTTAAAAAGGAAAATAATAAGTGTTGGTAAGGAGGTGAAGAAAATGGAACACTCATACCTTGCTGGTGGGAATGTAAACTGATTCAGTTGCTGTGGAAAACAGTTTGGCAGTTCCTCAAAAAGTTAAACACAGAATTACCATATGATCCAGCAATTCCACTTGTAGGTATATACCCCAAAGAATGGGAAATAAGTGCTCAAACAAATGCTAGTGCATTAATATTCACAGCAACACTATTCCCAATAGCCAAAAATAATCCAAATCTATCAATGGGTGAATGGATAAACAAATTGTGGTATATACATACAAATGGAATACTATTTGACTATTAAAAAGGAATGGAGTACTAATACATGTTACAATATGGATAAATCTTAAAACATTATGCTAAGTAAAGAAACCAGATACCAAAGGTCACATACTGTATGAGTCCATCTATATTAAATACCCAGAATAGGTAAATTTATAGAGACAGAAAGCAGATTGGTGATTGCTAGAGGCAGGGGAGGAGCAAATGAGGAGCAACTACTTAATGAGTACTGAGTTTCATTTTGGGGTAATAAAAATGTTTTGGAACTAGACAGAGGTGGTAGTTGCACAACACTGTGAAAGTACTAAATGCCACTGAGTTGTTCACTTTAACATGGTTAATTTGATGTGATGAGAATTTCACCTCAATTAAAAAAACAATTAGGTTGGGAAACAAACAAACAAAAAAGATTAAGCTAAAAGTGTGGTCTCTATCAGAGATTATAAACCACTATCCAGAGGTGAAGCTGTCCGGCAGGTGTTATTTTTTGCCTACATGGTGTTTAAACAGTTACTGATATATATATATACTTTTTAATTTTTTATTTATTTTATTTTTATTTGTTTTTAATCTCAAAAGTATATCTTGAAATCTCTCAAAATATCTGGATTTCTGGCTTTTCTGGAAAAAGTTTTCATATGATAAAAACTGGCTATTGTCAAAAAGTTGCTGCCTCCTTGAGATGGAGTATATTACTTTGCACTTTACCACAGTCTCTTCTACTTTCTATTATCTTCTTGACACCAAGGCCAAATTGTCGATTTTATCATACTTGTCTTACTATTTCAAAGAAATTAAGAGTGGGATATCTCTTGTACTCATGTTCCCATTGGAAGTGAAAAAAAATCTACTTGTTTACTCCCAGTCTGTTTTACTCGTTTATTGATATATTTCCTACTTGGCACCTGTACGAATTTGCAAATCCTGTTCTTTTTTGGTTTTACAAAGATAAAAACCAAAAACTCTGAATAGAACTAAATTAGCCATTTATACCCCTGAATTACAAATTCATCTTTTAAGGCTGGGCTGCATGAATAATGAAAGTTAGGCGCTTGAAAATTTTTTAAATGTACAAAGTTTCATCAATCAAGGTTAAAAAAATCTGGATTGAGGGCAAAGAGTTACCACCTCAAGTTTCCTTAAAGAGAAGACTGGGATCTGAGGCTAATACATTGGATAATACTCTCAACTTGGAAGTACTCTTTTTTTTAGAGGACACTGTGTAGGTTCCTATACAAAATATAGATGGAAGTAGGGGAATGGGTGGCAATCTGACAGATTTTCCCATACAACCTAGGATTTTTTTCAGTAGCCTAGCCTTAGGGACATACATAGATGTCTTTGTTGCAGGGATTGGGGTGGGGTGACATGGATAAGAAATGAACATAATCCCTGAGAACTAAATGCCTCAGACACAGTCTAACGGACTTTAAGCTCTTTACGTCATTCCGCCATCCACAGGTGTTTAGCCCCATTTCACAGAGTGCTGGAGAGGACAAAGACATAACAGGAGGCAGTGTGGGGGCCATGATATAAGTCTGTCTGGCTTTATCTGCCTTTCTGCCTAAGTATGTTTCTAGCCTCAGAGCTCTTTAAACTCTACCGCTCAGTTTCTCACAGCCACAAGGTAATGTGGCTTCTGATAAGGGATAAGACAGGTTCTCCTATCTAGGGTGGATAAGGAAGTTGGGGATGCCTGATGGGGGGAAGGAGAAGTGAGACCACTGTTGTTACAGCTGACACTGCCTCTCCCTTTCCTATGCCTATGTGAAACTACACGACCTGCCATGCTTCCTCCCCTGGAGGCAGAGCCACAGTGCCTGCCCCAGACCAAGCTCTGTGAGGGTACAGGCTTTGACCTCCCAACCCTTGTGTTAGCACATGTCGCATGGCAGCTGGCACAGAATCAACATTTTTTATTAAGTGACTGTTATCACCCTAAACAAAAGAGTAGCAAGCAGAAAGGAACCCATCTAGCCTGGCCACAGAGAGAATGCTGGACACAGGTTTTGATAACTCTACGAGTAGGCTGTAAGTGGTACTTCCGTGGCTACATAATGCTCATCTATGGGATCTCTTAACAGCTATAAATAAGATACTGGAAATGAAACATGGGGAAAAAAAAAAGAGGAGAGTAGAAAGATCTGAAGTAAGAGAATTCTGAGAATGGAGTCTAAAGAGAATCCTTGCTGACTGAGCTTGATAACCTGTAAGACTGCTGTGCCAGGTGGCCTGCTAAACTAAAACAGCAATGACCACATTCCTCTATTAGATCAACAAGAAGAAAGACCATGGAATTCACTGCTAGAAAATAATTTTTTTTTGATTTTTAAGAATTCATGGATACCTTTTTATGATATTTTTATAATCAAAATGAAAAGCTCTATCAATATGTAAGGCTGGGATATGAAAAGATATTCAAGATTTAATATGGAAAAAAAGCAAGTTACAAAGTAATATACAGTTTGATTTTGTATTTTCCTTTAGAAAGAAAATATGTGGAGGAATAGAATCTAATCTGCTAATAGCAACTTTGGAGGGTAAAATTATGGGAGAAATTTACTCTCTTCAATGATTATGAAGGGATACATTTCTACAATATATATTTCTGTAACGTTTGAGCTTTCCTTTACGGTGAACAGGTATCATCTTTGTAATCAGAAAAAATAAGAAATGTAAAAATGAAATGAAACTGAAGATTCTTGTCTCCTAAAAATATCTTTATCAAAAAAGAGGTCAAAGAGAAATAGTATTTAATAATTTAAAATAACGTTTTGAGGGACTTCCCTGGTGGTGCAGTGGTTAAGAATCTGCCTGCCGGGCTTCCCTGGTGGCGCAGTGGTTGAGAATCTGCCTGCCGATGCAGGGGACACGGGTTCGAGCCCTGGTCTGGGAAGATCCCACATGCCGCGGAGCAACTAGGCCCGTGAGCCACAACTACTGAGCCTGCATGTCTGGAGCTTATGCTCCGCAACAAGAGAGGCTGCGACAGTGAGAGGCCCACACACCGCGATGAAGAGTGGCCCCCGCTTGCTGCAACTAGAGAAAGCCCTCGCACAAAAACGAAGACCCAACACAGCCAAAAATAAATAAATTAATTAATTAATTAAAAAGAAAAAAAAGAATCTGCCTGCTAATGCATGGGACACGGGTTTGAGCCCTGGTCCGCGAAGATCCCACATGCCGCGGAGCAACTAAGCCCGTGCACCACAACTACTGAGCCTGCACTCTAGAGCCTGCAAGCCACAGCTACTGAGCCCGCGTGCCACAACTACTGAAGCTTGCGCACCTAGAGACCATGCTCCACAACAAGAGAAGCCACCACAACGAGAAGCCTGCACACCACAGCAAAGAGTAGCTTCTTCTCACCACAACCAGAGAAAGCCCACGACCTGCAACGAAGACCCAACGCAGCCAAAACTAACTAAATAAATTTAAATAAATAAATAAAATAATGTTTTGAAACCACATTCTTTACAACTCTAATGCTCCTCAGAGGTCGTCCTTTGAGAGCCAGCACGGGACATGATGGCAGCTGGTCTACAAACACGCCCCCACCTAAACTCCTAAGCTTGGGCATCTTACTTTCATTATTTTAATATTGAAGTTCTGCTGATAATAAATTTGAAAACTCCTGATCTAAAATACATGTAAGTAATTTATCTCTAAATGTTCCTCAAAGCATTTTTGGGGGTTTGAGTAGCCTCCCCAGGAATAGAGATGTGTTCTTGCTGGTATTTCTTGATACGAGATTTTGGTACCCAGGTTCTTAGTGCCAGATCGGCTGCATTTATGAGCTGCCTGGGCAGAAAGCTGGTATTCCATGCATAAGGCTCCTCTGTTCAAGGTGGCCAAGGCAGCAGGAAGCCTTCTCATTCCCCACCATCCGGCCAGCCTCTCTGAATCATGGTCAGCCATCCAGAAGCAGAAGATTCAGGATCACCAGAGACTATTTTCAGTTGAATGAGAACTCAAGCCTGAGCAATAAGAAATAGGGCAATGACTTTTTAAATCAACTTTTTTGAAAGAGCTTTTCTTTCCACAATTCTTCTTTCTTGTCACTGGTCTTTCTTTAAATAGAATATGGTGACTGCCTATAAATCCTTTTTCTTGGTTTTAGAAATCTTTCTGTCATAGAACCCTTATGTATCTTTGGAGGTTACCTGTATTTCTACAGACTTGTGTTTTTAGGAGAAAATCTGATTTTAGAAATATAAATGAAAGGCTTCAATATCTGAGCTAAAATGTCTGTATCCTCTAGAGTTAAAAGAATGAATTTTAGAAATCTTAATTTTTTCATTGGCTCCTCACTATCTGTAATAACCAGGGAAAACCTTTGAAATGAAATCCTTTTCCTTGCTTTGCTTATTCTTCCTAACTTTCATAGTGATATCCTCATCTGGATTCTTACTGGGCCGAAATGAATATAGCATTTTCTGTTTACTACCTTATCTGTGCTTCCTGACTGAGGGCAGCAGAACCCATCTGTGAATTTCTGCTTCAGAAGCAGCAGGGGGAGCTCATTCACACAGGAATCAAAATTCATGTATAAGGGGATGGTGGGTAAAGCAACCCAACTTTCTTCAGTAAGAACAGCCCTTTTGCATTGTGGATAAATTATCACATGATAAGTAACAGACAATGGTGCTAACATAAGGAGCCGCTAAGAAGATAAAGACCCCTTACAGACTGACCAGCCTCAAAGGCAAAGCTACTGCCCAAAGCAGGTGCGTACTCTTGCCTGTACCTGTTTTTCAAGGCTTGGCTTGCTAAGCTGTACAGTTTGAGGTCCAGCGAGTCTGGTGCCCGGAGTAGCTATCACAATGCTGGTGAGCTGGGCCATGGGGAACGTTTTGGCTATGGTTGCAGTCTGCCCATTGACGACACGGACGGGGTGGATGGAATTCTGGGAGGTAGGGAGGGTCGTGGGAGTGAACTTGGTCAGCATGACAGGCCTCTGGATAAGTTGAGGAGCTGCAAGCATGGGAGGAGGTGCTGGGGCAATAGGAATGTTATTCTGGGCCACAGGCTTAGGTCGAACCTATGGAGAAAGAAAGAACAATTATTGCATTACTTAAACTTCTCAAGTCCTATAAATCTTAGACATTGCCAGATCCTCTGCACTATATATGTGAGTGAAATGGTATTCAGTACAAATATTAATATCCATTTTAGTATTATCAATTCTATAGATCTCAGCATATATAATATTACAAAGATGCATCAGCTCTTAAGAGGATGCAAATGTTACCCCAGAATGTAGTTTTTCTGATTCCAAACCGCAGCTCCCTCTCCTATACCATGCCGCCTCTTCGGGCTGAGGTCAAATGCCTAATCCAGAGACTGGTCTCACCCAGAACTTGTGCCCAGTATGGTAATAATGCTGCCACTGCCCTTAATTCACGTTCTAAATTTCTTCATATCCACAGCTCAGTTCACTCCCATCTCTGGCCCTCTAACTCCCTGTTCTTGGGTGCTCCTTCTCTAAGTCTCCTTTGTGGCTTCCTCTACCTCTGCCCAATCCAAAATATAAATATTTCTCAGGGTTTTGTCCTGGTACCCCTTTTCTTCTCAATGTCCTCACTCCTCCTGGGAACTCTCACTGCATCCTACAGCTTCAACTACTATCTATATACTAAAGACTTCCACACTTGTATCTCAGGACCACACAGTTCCTTAACTTCAGAGTCATTTATTCAACTCCCTGTTATACATCTCTACTTGGAAATTTCACAAGAAGTTCAAAATCAGCATGTCCAAAACTCATCAACTTCTTCTTCCAATCTTTTCTTCTTCCTATAATCATTACATCAGTAAATGCCCCTTTCTTACTAAAAAAACTTCAGAATCATTCCTAATGCTTCCTACTCTACCTCTACTTCCTAAATCCTTCTCAGATATGTCTCCTTTCTATCCTCACTACCACTACTCTAGCTGTGTTTGCTTTACTGAAACAGTGGCAGAAAACTGTGATTAAAAACATGGGATCAGCCTTGCCTGGGTTCAAATTCTGGTTCTACCACTTACTAGCTAGCTGTGTAACCTAAGATAACACACCTAATCTCTCTAAGAGTATTTTTCAAACTTTCTAAACTGTGACCTGTGGGCAAAATCCTTTCTCCTTATGCATAAGAATTTCACCTTCAGTTAACTCTCTAGCTGTATACCCCTGGAAACCTGATAAGGGAAGAATGTCAACTATGTTAGCAGGCAACACTGCTTATGGTACAAATGACCTCTTGCTGCTAAATCAAATCTAACATTTCCATTACTTGCAAAAAGCAGAGATGGAAATACGTTATTAAAAATAAACATTTTTGGGCTTCCCTGGTGGCGCAGTGGTTGAGAGTCCGCCTGCCGATGCAGGGGACACAGGTTCGTGCCCCGGTGCGGGAAGATCCCACATGCCGCGGAGCGGCTAGGCCCGTGAGCCACGGCCGCTGAGCCTGCGCGTCCGGAGCCTGTGCTCCGCAACGGGAGAGGCCACAACCGTGAGAGGCCCGCGTACCGCAAAAAAAAAAAAAAAAAAAAAAAAAAAAACATTTTTAAGTTGTTTAAAAGAAAAAAAAGACGATGAGACACCCTGCTTTGGGCTTCCTGAAATGGGGTGACTCTTGTAACTGTGCCTCTCCGCTGCGGCGACCTTGAAAGCCATGCCTATAGAATTGTTATAAGATATATTAGGCTCCTGTAAGGCATAAGATTTCTGTGCTAGGGTGGCTCTCCCACTGATCTGATAAAGATCTCACTTCCCTGTACCTGAGCAGTCCCTGGACTGCCGTAGAGACTATTATATGGACTGCTATAGGGATTCCTACTGAAGAAGCTGTCTTGCTGGCAAGCTCTGGTTTCTGTCCTATATCATTCCAAGTAGACTGGTGCCAAGTGTGGCCTCTGATAGTCTTGTGAGTCTGAATACTTAGCTGCATCTAAGACAACCCTATAGTGTGTGCTGTGGATACACAACAGGAAATATGTTTCACGCTGTAACCAATACGCGTACATAGATATTTATCTTTACCTCTCTAACATAAAAACTTCATGAAAAAATACTTATGTGCCTCATACTCTAACATTTCCTATTGTCTTGTTCATTTTACTTAAAAACTCTGGTTACAATCCACTAAATTGATTTCACAGCCTACTAATGGGTCATGCCCCACCGTTTGAAAAACAAAAACTAAGCCTTAGATTCTTATTCTTAGATTTTTACCTGAATACCTACTTTCAAAGAGTTGTTGTGAGGATTAAAATAGATAACCCATGTACAGTGCCTAGTGCAGTAAGTGGCACATTAGCAAGATTCTCTAAATATTAGCTATTGTTATTGCTGACAATGTCCTGTTTTTCCTGCCACATTCTTGACAATCTCCAATCTATTCTCCACACAGTGCTAAGAGGGAATTTTCTAAAACAAAAATCTGATCATGTCAAGTACCTGTTTGAAAGTAATTTAATGGAGCCCCACTGTTCCTAGGTAAGGCCCTAATTCCTATATAGCCTACAAGGTTCCAAAGGCTTTGGCCTATGGGCTTCTCCAGCCTCCCCTTACTCTAGCCTGAGTCAGCCACATGGCCCACTGTGCTCAGCCACACCAAATTTCCTTTGGTTCCTTAAGCCGACATGTCTCTCTGCATTGTGGACTTGCATATAGGCTCTTCTCTCTGCCTGGGACATTTTTCTTCTTCCCCCAAAACTTTCTCAAGCTAACTTCACTAGGATTTTAGGTCTAAGATGGAATGTCAACTCTTCAAGGAAACTTTCTGTAATATTCTAAGAATGAGTTGGCTGTCCTTCCCATGGATTCTCAGACTACCCTGTACTTCCCATAATGGACACAGTAATTGCCTGTACATGTGTCTGAAGCTCTATGAGGCTGAGAACTATCTTGAAAACTTCATATCCATAGTTCTTAGTGCTCTTTTGATACCTAAGGTATTCATTAAGAATTTATCTGATAGACGATTGAAATAGTCTTATGTTAGCATTGCCCATCCCCTCCCCAGAGGCAATTCAGAAATCACTTATGGCCACTGACCACACACATCCTTTCCCTTCTCTCTTTGCCTGAAAGCTGAGGCTTCAGACAGGAACACCCAATCTTTCTACCAGGCAAGTCAACTCCTCTCAAGGTCCAGACTGGGACAATCATGACATTCTGCCATAAGAATGGTGAGTTCAGCCAATTGCTGGAAGAATACTCTCATGAGAATATGGGTAGAGTTGCTTGGGTCTAGGTAGAAAGTTCCCTGTGCAGCTTCCTAGTCTGAATCTTTATCATCAAGACTTTGTGTTTAAGAATGATGCTCTATGTAATCACTTTCCAGAGTAGAACCGAACGCTTCCTACCAGTTAGTGTCACTATTGTCTCCTTTCCTACTCTCCCTGGCATACAGCGAGTGGGGTGGGAGGTTGTGGGGAAGAAGTGGTAACTGCGTTCCTTCCCCACTGGCAGGCAGTTCTGGCTAAATTCTTCCAGTAAGTCAACATTATAAGGTTTAAAATGGTGCTATCTTAATTATTTTAAATTTAGGAAAATTTCCCTTTCCTTACATCCCTCTGCTACAGCCTTTCATCATTGTTAAGAAACCCTGATGATAAAACAAGCTTCTTCTCACACAGATGTAGAGAACCAAGGGGGGAAAGGGTTGGGGGTGGGATGAACTGGGAGATTGAGATTGACATATACACACTACTAAATATAAAACAGATAGCAAATGAGAACCTACTGTATAGCATAGGGAATTCTACTCAATGCTCTGTGGTGACCTAAATGGGAAGGAAATTCAAAAAGGAGGGGATATACGTATACAGCTGTATATAGCTGATTCACTTTGCTGTACAGCAGAAACTAACACAATACTGTAAAGCAACTATACTCCAATTAAAAATAAATAAAGCTTCTTTTGTGGGACCTCCCTGGTGGTCCAGTGATTAAGACTCGGAGCTTCCACTGCAGCGGGCATGGGTTCGATCCCTAGTCAGGGAACTAAGACCCACATGCTGTGCAGTGCAGCCAAAAAAAAAAAAAAAAAAAGCTTCTTCATGGTATAGAGATCAGCAGCTAGAATCCTTAGCTAAGTGGGATCTGAATACAGCTGAATTGACAAGTGCATTACAGGCTGCTTAGAAAGAGCTCACAAGGATTTTTGTCCCACCTAACCCATCACTGGGCTTGTCAACTGATTTACTCACCTGTGGAAGAAAGTTTGGACGCGGAGTGAGTCTAGGAGGGGGGATAAACTGTGGTACTTTGATGGGCTGAGGAGGTGTTGCCTGAACCTGCTAAAAAATGAGAAAAGTAAATCAGAGAGGAAAATAATTATTCAATATCAAAGATGGTATTCTTAAAGTATTTTCAGCATCACTATTCTCTCAATCAGATAATATTTTCTATAAGCTTTCACCGTAGAATTAATCATCTGAATTAACACTGCCTTAAGAAACTTGTTTACTCTCCTGCTTGCAGGCTTTACCCCATAAAGTAAACCGACCTCATTTCTGTTTCCTTACACAGCTAACGTAGAACACAGCAAGCTCAGCAATCACAATTTCCTCTGACGTTCAAGAACTCTTGCACTTATGTTATTTTATTTTATTTTTTTAACATCTTTATTGGGGTATAATTGCTTTACTGCACTTATGTATTTTAAAAGTCAACACTGGATGCAAAGGAAAATCAAACTTGCTGCCTGGACAAATGGGCTTTTTCCTAATATAAGAGCTTTACGTAACAGTGAACAGCTTTATTCCTATAGAGAATGTTCTAACTCTCAGCGTCCGGCTGAGTGATTTGGTTACTCCCCTAAAGATTCCTGGGTAAGTAGTAAAGCTTCACTTTAATGCCCTCTAGTTTCACTCACCACTGGTCATTATTCGAAAGCCACTAAGAGCTCTTAGCTTCCATTTTAAGAACGGACATTTAAACTACAATTTGGGTATATTCTGAAAACAGTTTTTAGACAGTTTTACCCTAGAAATCTCAAGAACAATTTTTATTCAAGTGCTTCTTCCTTCTAGGGATCTTCTTTCTGATGGACCTTGGACATGGACACTGTTATTTGTGAGTTTCTTGAAAAATTTTTAAGTGCCCAACTAACTCCAGTACTTCCTGAGTGCAATTTCAAGGAAGAGTGTACTAAAAAAATTCACGGCATTTTCTCCAAATTGGTAACATAGCACCAGAGAGTTTAAGCACTCTAGTTTCACAGGAAGGAGTGTGGTTAGGATAGAGGGAGAGATACATGAAACAGTGTAAGTGCCTCTGTGAAGGACATTTTCCCCCCTTAAGTCAAGTCATCCTTTGGCCTCAGATAATACCTCAAAGAGTTTTGATCCTTGGTGTAAGAACACCTCTATAGTTATTTAAATAGATAGCAGGAATGCCATATTCCCTTGTCAGCCCCGAAGGGGAATCTGGTATGGTAGAAGAGTGATGGAGACTGAAAAATCCAGCAGGAGCATAAAACGGATATACTCTACAAATGCATATCCTGAACCCTCGCATGTGGGCACACATGAGTAGCAGCTGCTGGCTTACCAGAGTGACTGTGTTTTTTGCCACAATTTGGACAGCCTCTGCCCCAGGCCCAGTGACCTTACTAGACGTCTGGAGGTTGACTGGTGTGTTCTGCACATCAGTGCTGAGCACAGCCTTCTGACTGTTGATGGCGGTCACCATAGCAATGGTAGGTCTCTGGCCCACAACAGAGGCAGGCATGGTCGCAGTTGCTGCTTTCAAGACGAGAGGTAGTGTCTTTGTGGTAATCATAGAAGCTGTAGTTACAGTCTTCTAGGAGACATGGAGAACAGACATTAGGACGCTGAAGTGTCATCCCACTAAACAAAATGCTAGCCTCCAGAAGAAAACAAAGCAATGATTCTCATCATCAGTCAAGTTTCTTGGTGTAACAACATTTCTTTTGTGTACATAAAGCACAGTTCTTACTGTACGAAAAGGCAATCTCTAGTTTGCCAGAGTTCTCAAATTTAGCTTTAAGTTCATAGTAATAACTGCAGACTAATATGGGCACAGGGTTCTCAACAAGGAAGGGGTGGGTTTACAGATACAGAATATGAGTATACCTATTTCTTCTGATTTTTCTAATTCTTTGCTTGCTCTCAATTAATTTAAATTTTGTAGAAGTTGCAAATCAATGAGGTACACACCATCTCTATCATTAATTGCTACAACCTCATCAATATGAAGAAAGCTATCATATAATTCTGGATATCTGCCTCCTGTGACACAAAGGCTGGGATAAAACGACAGGGTCTTTTAATTCTTTTGAGTGCCACCCTGGAGAAGAGGAAGGGCAACTCACATAAGAATTAGTACAATTGTTGCCTCAAAGGCTGTAAATCCCAAACTCTAGATAATGAAACCTATTAACCAACTAGTATAGTAAATACCAGCTCTTGATACCAAAGGGATATGAATCACAATCTACAATCTTTGCTCTGCAGGACTGCTGCAGAAGTGAGGAAAGATCCAGAAAAGGGCGACAAGGTGGAAACAAACACCTGAGCTTCAGAAAGTCTTACAGATCAGAGTCTGAACTGAGGTGAGAGGACTTGACTGATGCTCCGCAAGCACTACTGCAGCTTTGAAGCTGTATTTTTCTAGACTTTCTATTAGAGTAATTAAAGGAGCCAGCTACAAAACAAGAAAATATAAACAACCTGATTTCATGGCATACACACCTATCGAATGCTACTAGTCACTCAAGATAGAGATGTTTCAGAAACGTGAAAATATACCTGGTCTAACTTGTTGGTTCTGATTTTGATATTATTTCACCTTTTTCTTCTTACTTGCACTGTTCAGTTTGGTAGCTAATAGCCTCATGCAGGTATTCAAATTTAATGAAAACAAAATAAAAATTAAAACATCAGTCACACTAGCCACATTTCACATGTTTACAGCCACACATGGCTAGTGGCTACCAAACCAGACAGTGGAGCTTTCCAACACTACAGAAAGTTCTATTGGATAGCACTGCCCTCGACCAGGGAAAAGGACCCCACTCTCCCTGAAACAGATCTGAACAAATTCCTTTGTGAATTTCTATTTCAGTGTCTATGCAAGCCCTTGTGTATTGTTTGGTTCTAAGTAATTTTTCTGCCTTAAACACATACATGCATGTATTATCTAATATTTTAACAACTTTTTTTTCTTTTAACCTAAACAATGTAATAATCTGGCCCTGTCTATCCCATCACAGCCTAATGAGCAATCCTTATTGATGCCTGCAATTAAAATCACCCAAATATGTTCCTCTTCTCTAAGTCAACAATACAGAATGGCTCATTCTCCTTGCCACTGTCCTCTCAAGTGTGAAATGGGAGTAAAAGGGGGAACACGGATAATTATTTATTTTGGGAGGTAGCAGGTCATCCTGCCTATCAGTGATGAAAACCAAATAAAAGCTAAGTGCTATTTATCATCAGAAATGTTACAGTAGTGTAGCAGCGGGACTGACTCTGTATTACCTGCTATTTTTAATATGTGTTTTTAACCCAGTGTGATATTAGCTCTCTCCATCAATTTAAAACATTCAAATACAAAGAACTTTTTGAAGTGGTGAGCAAGTCACACCAGATGGCATTCAATCCTGGTGCCAATACAGGTTATGGAAGAAAAGCTCTAGTCAGCAGAACTCACTGACATGGATTTTAAAAACAGTCATGCATGTTGGTTCTACTTTAAAAGAGGGTCAATATACTTTTGTTTAAAACATCCTTGATCAGGTAAGTCATTAACAATCTTTTGAATAATTTTTCTTAAAAAGTGAGTAAAACCTCAAACTCACCTGATTTATATACTTAGCATTACCTGCAACACTAAAAAGCACTGAATTCTAACAAGTCTGTTCATATGTTAGGTTAGCATTTTTATTCTACTTTATAAATATTTGGTTGTAGCTAATTTCACTCCATGTGAAATTCTAGCATCTACATAACTCTCTTTGTATACAGAGGCACAAGACCTAGTACTATATGCACTGATGAAAAGCTTTTGAAGACTACATTTATTTGCAAACCATTTACTGACACCAGGTATTGACACAGGTACTGCTTAGATCTTCACTCCTGTTCTGGTGCTTATTCTACTGTTAAGTACTAGGGAACATAAATCAAACTCCTGGAGTTCTGAGTTTAGATGACAGAGAGAATCTAGAATTTTGATATCCAAACCTAATGAAAACCTCTGAATTGTTCTGGCAGGAGGAAGAGAAGACAGTGAGGAAAGGTGCCCAGAAAAAAAAAAATTATTTTTATGGAAGCTGTGATTAGTCCTTGGCTGGTTGATGCTATCCAAGTATGATCACCTTCAAAAGATGATAGCAGTTTCCCCAGTTTCATGAAGGGGTCCTTTATGAACAAAACCCAAACTGCATGAACTAGAAGTTAATGCAGAAAATACATGGCAAGAAGCACTAACAGCAAAATCCTTTTATTTTTTTGCTAATTTTTTTTTTTTTTTACCTGCAAAGCATGAGGTATCGATTTAAAAAAGATAAACTCCAACGTACAAATCAGAACTTAGAGGGATTATTACTATGGGCTCTAATTAACTTCCACACCTATTTTAGACTATTTGTTTAATTTTTTTTAAATTTTATTTATTTTATTTTATTTATTTTTGGCTGCGTTGGGTCTTCGTTGCTGTGTGCAGGCTTTCTCTAGTTGCAGCGAGTGGGGGGCTACTCTTTGTTGCAGTGTGCGGGCTTGTCACTGCAGTGGGTTCTCTTGTTGCAGAGCACGGGCTCTAGGCACATGGGCTTCAGAAGTTGTGGCACGCGGACTCAGTAGTTGTGGCTCGAGGACTCTAGAGCACAGGCTCAGTAGCTGTGGCACACAGGCTTAGTTGCTCCGCGGCATGTGGGATCTTCCTGGACCAGGGCTCAAACCCGTGCCCCATTGGCAGGCGGATTCTTTACCACTGTGCCACCAGGGAAATCCCTATTTGTTTAATTTTGAATGGAAGGTAACTGTTGTACACTCGGACAACTATCAATAGAACCCCTCCTCCTTCTGTCTATGAGGGTTTATTTTCTGTTTGGTTTTATTAACTGCATGCTTCTTTACATTTGTACTCATTTAAAATGACAGAGTTGTGAATTTAAGTTGAAGGGTACGCCTGTGTTCAACTATTCTTTCATTTTTTTTCTGTAGTTTGGAAAAATTTCAAAATATACATACAAACATAAGCTGGAGTTAGCTAAGGAAAGGGGACTGATCCTCCCACTGCCCCATGACTTGGTACATGCTAATCACCTGACTTAGAATAAAACACTTTCTCATCCTAGCACTTCCTCCCTGCCCATGCCGATTGCTAAATTAATAGTCAATCCTTTCTGGACTTAGAAATTTAGTATATGCCATGTATTAAACTTCCCATTTGTCCTTGACCTCATGAATCTTTAATGACTCCCTAAGACTGCCAAAACCCCCAAAAGTTCTGCCACATATTGGAGGGCTTCCACAAGCTAGCCTCTTCCTACCTTCTGGTTTTATATCCCTCTCCACCATTTCCTGGAATCCACGCTCCAGCCACATCAGCCTACTTGCTATTTCCAAGACACGCATTTACTTTTTTGAGTCCATACTTCTGTTCACATTGTTCTCTACACCTTGATGCTCTTCCCCCTGTGCTCCATCACTGAAATCTCACTTATCTGTCAAGGCCCTGATCAAAAGCCACCTCCTTTATGAAGCACTCTCTGATCCCTCTAGTCAATATTACTGTCCTCTGGTATTTTCACAGGTGCTTTCATTTTATTCTTCTTTGTTAGCTGTTTACATCTTCCCCTCCTCTAAATCTGTTAAGTTCTTGAAGACAGAAATTCTGTCTTATTTACAAGACATTGCCTAGCAGAAAGCTTGCATATAGTAGAGACTCAATAAACATTTACATAATGAATGAAAATAATTATCATAGTTTACCAGATTCTAGGCAGGGACCATTACTACCTCTTTGTATACCAGAAGCTCTTGTATAAGGAGCATGTGATAAATAATGATTGACAGTTTACTATAAAAACAAAACCCAATAACCTAGAGATCTTATGGCTTTTAACATTAAACAAAACAAAATAATATAAAACAAGCTTAGCTAAATCAATTAAATATATCAGGTGGGCTACCAGATGGAGGGATGCCACATAACACTGTTTTGGGGATAGCCCTAGGTCCCTTACTATTACCATCCCAAAGCAGCACAGAACTCAGATTACCAGGGAAGGAAATAGCTATTGTAAGTATTATATAAGTATTTTCTCTGATTTGTGTGATATGGAATGGTACTTGAACAGAAAGTTTCCATGGGTTAGGAGAGAAAATTCCTAGTACCAGGAAACAATGAATTCTACCACACTCCTTCCATGTAAACACTTTCTGATCAAATTGTACTTTGAGAAGAGAACAACCAATCCAACTCTGTTTAAAACTCCAAAAAAAGTAAACTGATAGGCAATCTTTTAGAAGAAATATAAATGCTGGTCAGGGGGGTTTTAAAGTCAGTTTGAATGCCTAATTTCCAAATAGCCTTGGAGGTTAGGGTAAAAATGATGTAGGCCACTCTAGCTACAACAGGGATTCTTCATTTTCCTTCTTTGGCATTTTATATAATGTTGGCATTTCTTTTTTTTGGTATTGTATGGCAGTCTACAGTAGCGAATGGGCAGAATTTTTAACCAGAACATCTGGGTTCAAATCTTGGCTCCACCATATAATAGATATATGATTTTAGGTAATTACTTAATTTTTCTGTGCCTTAGTTTTCTTTTCTAAAAAACAGAGATAATAATAATACTGTCCTTAGCAGGGATGGGGTGAGGACTGCGTATGTTATACATGTAAAGTGCTTAGGAGAATGCCAGTATATGGTAACCTCTATTAACTGTTAACTATCTTTAGTAATCTTCAGTATTTTTGTAAGTAACGTATTTCTCATTTGCAAAATATTGTATATGAACCAGCCCAATGTCCATAAGTGGTGACTGACCAAGTAAACTAAAATCTTTTTCTCTACATATAGATACAGTGAAGATGGCGTTGGTGGGTGAGAGGTGTCCATGCTTAGGTTTCAGAAGATCCCAAAGTCTTTAAAACCATATGCAAAAATGACTGTATTAGGTGTGAGTGTATTTTTCCAGGGAGGGAATCCATGGCTTTCAACAGAGTCTTAAAGGAGTCTGGGACCTCTGAAGATCAAGAACCACTGCTCGAGTGTACCACTTTAAAAGGTATGCCCACACTACATATAAGTATGTGGAGATCAAGCTTGAATACTTTTCTTAATAGAAACATTCCCAAATATGTCCTTTTTGTGTGTCTTGATTGCCTCAATATCCTTACATTATATGGTAGTGCAAATGCCCTTTTCAGTAAAATCATTTGCACAGCTACACCAGTTAGCATATTATTAGGCTTCCCACCCCTTAGTGCTATTTTTGACCTGTAGCTTCCATTTCAGATTTCCTTTAGTATATGAGAACAGATACATATTCTCATATGAGACGAACTGGACTTGGAAATGAATATTTCATTTCTATGAAATATACCACCTTCTAAATGCCTCTTTCTACCTGGTTCCATGGGTATTGATCCTGGAATATCTCCACATCTAAAATTGCTAAGAATTCCAGAAAAACAATTCCTGAGGGTCAAGTCACAAAGACTTTTAGAACAAGTGCAAACAAATACTTCCAGAAGTTCAAAAGAAGACTTTAATTCTGTTCTAATAAAGAGAAGTGATTTTTCGTTGTCACTGATTACCTTTTCTCCTTCTTTGGACAGATGGGAAATCAGTTTAACTTTTACTCCTTGGTAATGTCATTTCCTTCAGGCAATGAATTTCAAGTGATTATCATCCCAGTACAGTATAAAAAAGTAACCAAAATAACCTTTGTTTAGTGCTGGTTGAGGTTGTTAACATAGTCTGAAACAGGACCTAGTTCTCCATGACCCATAGCAAATCAGCCTACAGCACGAAGCCCGAGGTGCTCCATCCACACTTGTACCTGTGAAGCAGTCAGGCTGGGAGAGGATGCAGCCGACTGGGCGTGGTGGTGGTACTGCTGTTGCTGCTGTAGCTGCTGTAGTGGTTGCTGCTGTGCTGTTTGTAGTTTGTTTTCAGATTGTGGCAATGGCTGTATTTGGAACTTGTCTGGTTGTTCTTGCTTTACTATCAGGTTCTTCCGAAGCTGTTCAACTACTCTTTTCTACAAAGGAGGACAAAAAAGAATAAAATCTATGAGAATATTGTTCTATCTCAGCTGTATAGAAATTGGCAGCAATTATATGCCTCTGACATCTTTTCTGTAACTAGCTTATTCTAGATCTTGTTACCTCTAAAATTTACAGATTAGACAACTGAGGAGAAACCCATGGCATAAGTAACGTTTTATATCAATCTATAAAGGGAAACAGAGGCACAGATGAGAAGAAAAGCTAATGGAGGTCGCATAGCAGAGCTGAGACTCCTTGACTATTATTATTTAGTGTGCTGGGCTGGAAGGGCAGTATAACGTAGCAGTGAAAACACAACTCTGCAAACATACTGCCTCAATTCAAATTTCAGTTTTGCTACTTACCAGTTATATGATGTTGGTCAAGCCACTTAACCTATCTGTGCCTCGATTTCCTGTTCTGTAAAGATGAGGTGATTAATAATATCCTTAGGATTCTTACGAGTACCAAACTGCCTCACGTAAAGTCGGAACTATGAGTGGCACACACTTGGTCATTTATTTATTTTTTTTGCATCTGATAACATACATACCAGTTATGCTACAGTCATTTTTGTTAATCAAACAAACATCATGTATCTAATAGCAGTTTCAAACATTAAACAGACTTTTAAACAAAGAAACCTTGATCCCAGCACTATGCAATATACACAACAGACATTGTAAATAACTGAAACATGTAACTCATGAGCACTGCTTTGCTGGGACAGGACCTGTGAAAACACATGCATTTGCTTAGGCAGAGTAGTGTTTTAGCTATACGGGATGAAAATTTTTAATTAAGGTTTTTTGAATTTTCTGTCCTTGTTGAAATCCAAGAAAATGGTGCATTTGGAAACCTTCATTACTATAATAATACATTTCAACAAAAGGTAAGCTCCACGCGGCTACGGATTTATTTTGTTCACAACTAAACTCTGCATCTAGAACTACGGTGGCTAAGTAAATGTTCTCATTGTCTTCACATGATGTGTGAAGTGATGGAACCAAAGACCAGCAAATGGCTCAGAGAAAATATAATAACCATTTGGGGTCAGACCTGGGTTCTGACTCTCCTGCCCTAATGGCTGGAAGCAAGTATAAGCAGCACTCCTCGCCTACACTTTCAAGTGAGTTCACCAGCTGAGGTTTGTTATTTCTGACAAAAATAGATTACTGTCTTCTCATATAGATTTAAATAGAGAAGAAGTAAATGAAGATCTTTAAATAAGGGGTTAAGTGAAACCATAAGGGCCGGGTTGATTTCACATTCCTGCCTATGATTCTAACCAACTTCACTACACACACTCTCTAAAGAATCCAAACCTGCAGGTTACTTCCTTGACATATTTGAACATTAAAACATTTACAAAATGGATTTTTAAAAACTTTAAGTCAATACAAAATACATTCTTGAGAAAAATTTTAATATTTTTATTACTGATTCTTTTTAGGCAATGAAAATATCACATAAAGGCCAATTTGGCAGGGCAAGGGGGGTGGGCAGGTCTGCTATACTTTGTACTCTGCTAGCACCACCTCTTTGAGCAGTTAAATATTAAAAAGAAAAGATGTAGAGTCCAAAGTCTTTCCAGAAACCATCTGCAGAATACTAAAAATACAAATTAATAAAAAAATTCTTAAAAAATAACTTTCAAGTCTTCAAAACCCTATTTCTCAAGTGTAAAACTTAGGTAATTGAATAGATATAGTTTAAGAGAAGGGGAAGTAACAGTAGCGGTGGCATGGATAATCCTGAGTACCACATGTAGACTTTATTGCTTGGTGACTGCCAGAACAATAAGACATTTAACAATTAAGTAATTATTTAGAGTTGCTTTCAGTCCCCCTCCCCAACATATTAATCAGCATTAATCAAACATATTAACAAACTAGCTAAAGTACAGCATCATTCTTAGTCCCTTTACCAAAACAAAAACAAACCCCCCCAGCTCAAATCAGGGGGAGGAGAGAAACCAGGAGGAAATAATACAAACACAAATGTGACACCTGCCAAAAAATAAACTTTGAATAAAAACAGCACAGGAGGGCTTCCCTGGTGGCGCAGTGGTTGAGAATCTGCCTGCCAATGCAGGGGACACGGGTTCGAGCCCTGGTCTGGGAAGACCCCACCATGCCGCGGAGCAACTAGCCCCGTGAGCCACAACTACTGAGCCTGCGCGTCTGGAGCCTGTGCTCTGCAACGAGAGAGGCCGCAATAGTGAGAGGCGCGCGCACCGCAATGAGGAGTGGCCCCCACTAGCCGCAACAAGAGAAAGCCCTGGCACAGAAACGAAGAGCCAACACAGCCATAAATAAATAAATAAAATTAAAAGAAAAAAAAAAACAGCACAGGAAACGAAATAATTACTATACCAGGCACAAAAGGAAAGGGTGTTTTTCTCCTCTATAGCTGTTTTTAGGAAATACAGTGTGCTCTCCTACTTACTGCCTAACCGGGTTAAACTAGAAGCAAGAGACAAAGCTTGGAACCCACTCCCAGTGTTTTGTACAACAGAAGGGAACAGTAGGGGAAAGAACAAGAAAGGGACGCAGGCTAGAGTACTCTGAAGCCATATGGCTAGAGCAAGGTGACAACCAATCAGAACCAGAATCAGAAACGTGGGAGTCAGTGAGTCACGATGCATTCACAACTGTTCCTCCCCCAGGGCCTGAAACTAAGCGAGGAGGGGAGATGGGATCAAAATACTCGCAAACTTTCATTAGTCCTTGAGAAGAGGAAAAAAAGGAGAGAGAGAGAGCTGTGCAGATTGGACACGGGTCAGATCATATGAGGTGAGTAATGCTTTCTTTGAAAGAAGGCGCTGGCATATTTCAGAGAGCCGCTCAGAAATGCATTGTCCTGGCAGTCCTTGCTGTGTTCACCAGAAGCCTAGAAGAATACCCAGAATATAGTTGTGCACGTCTATGAAATTTTTTAAAAAAATCAACCGTCAGGGGAAGCACTGTTGCCTTCTGTCAAATAAACTATTCACTGCATTTTGGAAACCAATGATCTAAAGTTAGGTGAGCTCTGCAGTGGAGGCGCTCCTTAGGTGTACAGAGACCCTGCACACTCCTTTAAGGACCAACTAATAAAGGAGAGTTGCCCTGTGCAGTGGCTGGCTTTTCTAGGCTCCACAATCCAGTCTTGTTCTAGTTCAGTCTTGCAGCTCTGGCAAATACAACAGTCACATTAACTCCAGCAGGACCCCAATCTGGGTCAGTACCAATTCTGGGTGGCGGTGAGAGAATACAGCTATAATATTTCATAAATTTTAGCTTGTAGTATCAAGCAAAGTTCCTAAGAAGCCTCATCTCCACAGGAAGTGAGACTACATTCTTCTACCATTTCTTTGTCTTTAACAAAGAAATCATGACTTCTGCTGGTCACTGATGCAGGTTATACTGGCCTAAACAACTGGATGTTTTCAATGTTGTTCACATATAAAGGAGACCTTTAAACATAGCTAATTATCTTGGAACGTTATCCTGAAGCTTTCAGAAAAGGCTAAGTCTCACAAACTGGCCATTCATCACTCACTAACAAGTTAATGAGAGCTAAAAAAGGGGGGGGGGTAAAGCAATTACACTCCAATAAAGTTGTTAAAAAATAAAATTAAAATTAAAAGCGGGGGTGGGGAACAAAAGAAAGGAAAAAGGAAAAGCTGGAAAGAATGAAGGCAGAAGAGAGAGAGAAACGTTAACGATTTATTACCTTCTCTCCTTAATATATTTTCTATAAACAACAGGCCAATGTGCCAGGTATCCAGAATGGCAAGTACTGCCCCCCTCAATGCATCTGTCAAGAACTGCTCCATAAACCCAGAATGGGATTCCAAGCCTCCAATTCCCTTGACATGCGCATCGCTAGGTTTCATCAGGGCTTGTTCAGGCAGAAGGGTTCACAGAGCCTCTGACACTTGAAGTCACAGTTTCTGAGACAGGTAGTCACCATGATCAATATTGTGACATTCAGCCATACTATCAACGTGTTCACACGACAGCAAGACAGATTCCAAAGAAAAACACAAAAGTTTATCAGTCCGATTCAACAGAAAATCGGGTTCGTTTTTCTGCTATGGAAGTCAATCATTCCAAGTGCCATGGCCTTGGTCAATACAGAAGGGAGATGGAGTGGTGGAAGAACAGCCCCTACCCCTCCAATCGAGCCACCAATTTATTTCCATCCAATCCTCACACAAATCTTAGAAAGCTTCTCTCAAAAGCAAATGCAGGGCTTCCCTGGTGGTGCAGTGGTTGAGAGTCCGCCTGCCGATGCAGGGGACGCGGGTTTGTGCCCCGGTCCGGGAAGATCCCACGTGCCGCGGAGCGGCTGGGCCCGTAAGCCATGGCTGCCGAGCCTGCGCGTCCGGAGCCTGTGCTCCACAACGGGAGAGGCCACAACAGTGAGAGGCCCACATACCGCAAAAAAAAAAAAAAAAAAAAGCAAATGCAGGCACAAGCCCTGTCCTCCACAACTGGACGCTGGTGCTTCAAGGCTCCGTTTTTCCACACAGTCACTCAGCTTGCTTGTGTTCCACTCAGCATTATCTGTTCTTGAATCAATTATTAGAGGGCCACATCCACCCAGACATCTTCCTACACAGTACTGCCTTAAAAATTCATCCTTGTTTCCTCTATGATCAACCACACAATCAGAAAATATAACCTCCCCCCTCATACCAGAAACTGGTAGACTTGTAACTTGTCACAAATCCAGAAAGTCAAGAACAAACCCTACCCATCTTCATACCTAAAATGCAATGAAAAATCTTTCCAGGTCTTCAGACTCACCAATTGCCCAAATGAAACCAGGGATACTACATTTTTTGTGTGCATAAAAACTAACATGGAGAAATTTACATTTCTTAACAAAATCTGAATTTACCCAAAGAGAAGAGAGGAGAAAAATAACCTTTCTACTGTCCAACTGAAAGTCAACCAACTGTTTTTATAAGTAACACCAATATTCAACAACACTGAAGATACAGGAAAGAGATTACATGAGTCTTCAGAATGCTGCCTCATAATTATCCTCTAAACAATAGGGTATGTTATTGGCATAACATTAATGACAAAATTACAATCCAGAGTAAAAGGTATGTGCTGTTTAAAGAAAACAGAAAATTAAGTGAAGATTCCACCATTTTATGAACAAAGACACAGGAACAAGAAGCAATAAACTCAAAATAAGCTCCTTCTTGATGTAATATATTACTGAAATTCAATGAGAGAATATGTACTGAAGTTATTAGAGGGAATGTTTAGGGGAGACACACAGGATAGAATTCTGACAGGAGAGTAGGAGGAAAAAATATTGGTGGCAGCATCTATAAAAATATACTTAGGGGAATTTCCTGGCAGTCCAGTGGCTAGGACTCAGGGCTTTCATTGCCAGGGCCCGGGTCAATCCTGGGTCAGGGAACAAGCTGCGTGGCATGGCCAAAAAAAAAAAAAAGTGTGTGTGTGTGTGTATATACACACACACACACATATACATGCATACTTAGATAAAAATAACTGTTTCATTCATTTTGTAAGGCACTAGAAGGTTTTCCCCCAAACTCTCCAATATTCAGTTTCAGGGTTAGAATTAGACAAATAGCTTCTAACCTTATAAGCCTTATTTAAAAGGAATATATTCTTGAAAAACACTACCTGTTTGACAGAGCAGCATCTACAACCTCGTCTTATACAGTGAACTGTGTATGTTGTCTTCTAAAGAGGATCTGTTGGGTCATAGAGAGCTGGGAACATAGTTATGTTATAGTTCTTCACAAGGTGTCATGGAATTTGAACAGTACAATTTAGATGAATTAAGGAACACCAGCAGTTGGAATTATCAGGGTTTTTTTTTTCAGTAAAGTTCAAAATTCTCTACATGGATGCTTAACAGATGGTGGAGAATGCATAAGTCATGATACTGATTAGACTCTGGCTTCTTTAATTAAAACAATATTCTTTGGGGTTTACTCTTCCTTCAAAATACACACACACATATGCACACACACATACACACGCTGATATGTACATCAATAGGTTTTACATCCCATCTCCACAGGAGATTAGACCTTTTATTCATATCAATGGGATTTATATCCCATTTCCATTGGGGATTAGACCCTTTATTTGACAGCCTGATTGAAATGCAGTTTACTTTTTTCTTATTTAGCTCATTCACGCTCTAATAGGTAAACTCAACCCCACCTTCCCCCAACTCCTTACGCATGACTATAAAGGACCGCTAAGACTGCTATAGTCAAATTCTGTCTAAATCGAGGAACCCTTCTAAGAACCTGGGGACTGTCTTTAATTTGCATCAAACAAGAAAAAGTGTAGCTGTTTACTCAAGAGAGATGGGTCCCTGGAGAACTACAGTGCTTCAATATGTAACATACCCAGATGCTAGGACAAAATAGTACCAACACAGAGACAGACTAAAAAAGAGCACTGCATGCTGGGAATGGTAGTTGTAATATATTTCTCTATAATAAAAGACGAACGAAGCCAAAATCAGGACCCAGTTTGCTTGCATTTAAGTTCTCTATGTTTCTTTGAAGTACTAAGCTATACTGTCCTGCTTGCTTCAGAAAGATGTTGAAGATCAAATGAATTAATGGTAGGGAGTGCTTAGGAAATTGTTGAGGGCAATGTGAAAATCAGAGATGATAACCCATAAAAAATACAATTTCTCTAGTGTGAATTTTCAGCTAAGAGCAGCAGCTAATTAAATGTGACTTTTCAATGTCAATTATCTTTCTTTTTTTCCCAATTTTTAAAAAATTTTTATTTATTTATGGCTGTGTTGGGTCTTCATTTCTGTGCGTGGGCTTTCTCTAGTTGCAGTGAGCGGGGTCCACTCTTCATCGCGGTGCACGGGCCTCTCACTGTCATGGCCTCTTTTGTTGCGGAGCACAAGCTCCAGATATGAAGGCTCAGTTGTTGTGGCTCACGGGCCTAGTTGCTCCGCGTCATATGGGATCTTCCCAGACCAGGGCTCGAACCCATGTCCCCTGCAATGGCAGGCAGATTCTCAACCACTGCGCCACCAGGGAAGCCCCTCAATTATCTTTCAATCATTTTATTTTTAACACCTAGTCAAACATTTTATGTTTGTTCAAACCTCGTTTTTTTTTAAACGAGAATCACCAAAAAAAGTACAATTAAGAAAGAATGCTACCTGTTGCCTTTTTATTTCATAAATCAAGGTTATTAGGGAATATTTTCCTGTGTAGAAATCTAGGTATGGCCTGGATTTCTTATACCTTCATTAGTGGTTCAGGGCCATATTCTGAATGCATAAAATAGATGTCCAATTTAAATGTAGCCTGACCCAGCAAAGACCCTAAATACAGTAATGAGAACAGCAGAAAAAAACATAAGAACCATTTATAATCTGCGCAATTTAGCTGTTTGCTAATATAGAAAAGTGTCTGAATCACTGTTTGTACCACAGTGAGATATGACACAAAGGCTATTAATTTGTAAATTAAACTCCAGTTCAGTAAAATGCATGGCCCTCTGTAACTATCTGTTACAAACCTGCACATACCACCAGCTTGTCATTCATCATTCCATGGCTCTACCCCCCAACTTAAAAAGCAGCATTGCCTTGTTAATGTCAGAGCTGTCCCATACACTATAGAAATTCTCTCACTGCTCTGCCCTGAAGCTGTTACGGTTTTCCTCACAAAAGAAATATGATTGGAAATGGCTGCACAGTAGCTGTCCCTGACAAGTTGGATATGAAAATACAATTTAAGCACAATAATGATCCTAAAATGGGGGGAGGGAAAAGGAAGAAGAAAACCAAAAACCTGTATTATTTTACAAAATACTGCTCAGATACAACAGATTGTTTTGCTTACTCCAAGCCCTGGGTACACTGGAGATAATGTAGAAAGCCCTCTTTTCACAGAAACACAAGACATAATCAGATTCTGGGAGAGGTAAATATAATAGATTATCTAACCAAATTCTACACAGAATACACGTACTAAGGCATGGATCAATCATTTCCAAAGGCAAGGATATATTTTAACAATCCTCAATTCTGCAGTTTTTGCTTAAAAGAGAGAAAAAAGACAGACAACAGTATTAGAACAATATACTGTGTCAGGCAGGATATATCAGGTAGAAAATATTTTTTTATAAAATGTAATGTTTACCTTACGTTTAAACAAAAGTAGGTCTTATAAATCACTGAACACTGATATTCTGAATAAGTATTTTAACAAAAGTACAACCTGAACAATACTCTTGATGCTTAAAAACATGTTTTTTATCACCTGCCATAATAGGATAAACACGTAGATTAAAAGGTTCCAAAGCTACTGAATGAATATGTTTTAATTTCACAAAAAGTATTCAGCATTTCAGTAGTTTATCACCAAGTACTTGTTACAATCGCTTAAAGAAAAAAATGAACAGTGTTACATATTTACTTTCTGACAAGACCCCACATAAAACAACAGAGGAAGCAATTCTATCACCTACGTAGGCTGCCAAGATGAGGGATAGTCAACTTCAAGGGATTGGACCTTCCAAGACACGTGACAGAGGATGATTTGCACTACTTTGTAGTTAGTCTGAGTTTTCTGCATCAGAAAGAGAAGAAACCTGAACTCAACTTTCAGAATTTCAGAGCAGGTTTGATTTTTTGTTTTAAACTGTCAGTACTAGAAATATTACTAAAGAGAGAGAGCTTCAGCAATATAGGGAAAAAAAAGCATGAACAAAGCATTTTGTTAAAAATTTAAAATTTTTATTAAATCTGAGGTGTGAAGAAAAACATTTTTCATAGGTTATGAAAATTACTAAATCCAATTCACAAATCTCTACACAAATATTTCAGGTCTTTACACACACACACATACACACGCAAGCACATACTCTAACTTTCAGAAAAGATGGAATGGCCACAGTAAAAATGATTTATTTTTATCTTCTTTTAGCATATTTTTTAGTACTGAAGGTGTAGTTACTCTTTACTGTACTGTTCTCCAGTTTCCACATCCAACAAAATTACTGAGGTGTAGCGCCAAGAGAAGAGGACATTGTACTGAACATAAGATACGTCCCCCCTTTTTTTAAAAATAGACAATTTTTTAAATTGTAGCCTGCTTTTCATTTTTATATTTTATTTTATTTTTTTAATTTATTTTTCACTGAAGTATAGTTGATATACAATATATATAAGTGTACAATACAGTGATTCACAATTTGTAAAGGTTATATTCCATTTAAAGTTATTATAAAATATTTGCTATATTCCCCGTGTTGTACAATATATTCTTGTAGCTTATTTTATACCTAATAGTTTGTACCTCTTAATTCCCACCCCTATATTGCCCCTCCCCCCTCCCTCTTCTTACTGGTAACCACTAGTTTGTTCTCTGTATCTGTGATAGACTTAAATTTTTTTTTTTTTTCTCGGTATGCGGGCCTCTCACTGTTGTGGCCTCTCCCGTTGCGGAGCACAGGCTCCGGACGCGCAGGCTCAGTGGCCATGGCTCACAGGCCCAGCCGCTCCGCGGCATGTGGGACCTTCCTGGACCGGGGCACGAACCCGTGTCCCCTGCATTGGCAGGCAGACTCTCAACCACTGTGCCACCAGGGAAGCCCCTAGACTTTATTTTTTAAAGCAATTTTAAGTTCACAGTAAAACTGAGTGGAAAGGGACTTCCCTGGCGACGCAGTGGTTAAGAATCCTCCTGCCAATGCAGGGGGCACAGGTTCGAGCCCTGGTCCGGGAAGATCCCACATGCCACGAAGCGACTAAGCCCGTGCGCCACAACTACTGAGCCTGCACTCTAGAGTCCACAAGCCACAACGACTGAGCCCGTGAGCCACAACTACTGAGCCCACGAGCCACAACTACTGAGCCCACAAGCCACAACTACTGAAGCCCGCGCGCCTAGAGCCCGTGCTCCACAACAAGAGAAGCCACCGCAATGAGAAGCCTGTGCACTGCAGCAAAGAGCAGCCCCTGCTCGCCGCCAACTAGAGAAAGCCCGTGCCCAGCAATGAAGACCCAACGCAGCCAAAAATCAATCAATTTATTTGAAAAAGACAATGATGATATAATCACTGCACACCTATTAAAACAGCTAAAAAAAAAAAACTGAGTGGAAAGTACAGAGAATTCCCACATAGCCCCTGCTCCACCACCCACAGTCTCCCTATCAGCAGTCCATCAGAACGGAACATTTGCTAAAACTGATGAACCTGTGTTGGCACATCAGTATCACCCCCAATCCATAGTTTACACTAGAGTTCACTCTTCTTTTAAAAATTGAAGGATAGTTTATTTACAGTGTTGTGTTAGTCTCTAGTGTACAGCAAAGTGATTCGGATATACATATATATACATATTCTTTTTCATATCCTTTTCCAATATAGGTTACAAGATACTGAATATAGTTCCCTGTGCTCTACAGTAGGACCTTGCTGTCATCTATTTTATATATAGTATTTGAATCTGCTAATCCCAAGCCCCTAATTAATCCCCCCCTTTCCCCTTTGATAACTGCAAGTTTGTCTTCTCTGCCTGGGAGTCTGTTTCTGTTTTGTAAATAAATTCATTTGTATCTTTTTTTTTTAGATTCCACATATAAGTGATACCATATGATATTTGTCTTCGTCTGATTTACTTCACTTAGCATGATAATCTCTAGGTCCATCCACGTTGCTGCAAATCATATTATTTCATTCTTTTTTATGGCCGAGTAATATTCCATATATATATATATATATATATATGTATATGTATATATATATGTACACCACATCGTTTTCATCCATTCATCTGTCAATGGACGTTTAGGCTGCTTCCATATCTTTTTGGTTATTGTAAATAGTGCTGCTATGAACACACTGGGGTGCATTATCTTTTCAAATTAGAGTTTTCTCTGGATATATGCCCAGGACTGGGATTGCTGGATCATATGGTAGCTCTATTTTTAGTTTCTTAAGGAACCTCCATACTGTTCTCAATAGTGGCTGCACCAATTTACATTTCTACTAACAGTATAGGAGGGTTTAGGGTTCACTCTTAATGCTGTACATTCTATGGATTTTGACAAATGTACAATGACATGTATCCACCATTGCAGTATCATATGGAATAGTTTCATTGCCCTAAAAATCCTCTGTGCTCTGTGTATTCATCTCTCCCTTGCCCAACCTCTGGCATCCACTGATCATTTAACTGTCTCTATAATTCTGCCTTTTCCAGAATGTCATATGTTGGCATCATATAGTAGCCTTTTCAAATTGGCTTCTTTCACTTAGAAATACATATTTGTCCTTCCATGTCTTTTCATGGCTTGATAGCTCATTCTTTTTACCCCTGTATAA
This sequence comes from Orcinus orca, assembly GCF_937001465.1. Lineage (NCBI taxonomy): Eukaryota > Metazoa > Chordata > Mammalia > Artiodactyla > Delphinidae > Orcinus > Orcinus orca. The sequence goes on along the minus strand of NC_064566.1, from coordinate 14,205,107 downwards.
TATTCCATTGTCTGAATATACCACAGTAGTCTCGATTTTTAGATACAGTCTAATGCGGCAGCTGGTGAGTTCTACAATGACTACAATAAAAACAGCAGCAATAGTATCAAATAGATATCACCTGCCAGGTAAGACACTAAGGCTCTGAGCATCTAAGTGACTTGACCTAGGTCTCAAGTTATGGGCAGAGTCAGACTTAGAAGTTCTAGTTCCTGGTATCTAATTTCTTATCTTTCCCCTCCCCCCATTATTTTACTTGCTGGTAAGGACTTGAAGCTCTCACATCTATATACTGTATAATATGGCAAGCCACAAAAGCACCTAGTAAAAAACCTTAAAAAAAAATACCCGCCCTCCATCCCATTCTGCTTTTAGGAAAAATAAGTAGAGAGGCAGTATAGTGCAGCAAAAAATAATACAAACGGTCAAGAAATCTGGGTTCTGGTCACATATCTGTCACTACACTAGTTTTGTGACCTTGAGTAAGTTATTTACCTGATCTTGGTCTCAGTTTCTCCACTCAGTCTTCAATATTCTCTTCTGTTAAAATTCTGTGAATCTCTAAATAACAAGAATACAATCTCTTGATCTTTACTTTCCGCCTCTATAAGCACAGTACACAGAAAACTACTAGCGCTCACAATGATGATCTTGACACACTACAAAGAAGCTAAATCATTAAAGAATAGTTTCATTCAGGGATTAAAAATTCACATGAACAGGGGTCAAGTAGGTAATGCATGTGAATGAAGCAGGCCAGCTATGAGACAATAGAGAGTGATGGGAACTAAAGTCAACTGGAGAGGGAATGACCTGTCTAAAGGCACTAATGTAAGGATTGCTTTTAACATTGTGAAAATATCTTTGTTACTTAGATTAAGCCCATGGGTTACCAGTTTTCAACCTCTAGGCAGTAACTACATTCACTGAACTGTAGCTCCTAGGAGAGGAATCAGTCATCACTTAGGAATTTTTTCAACAATAAAAGGTGAGTCAAAAAAGAATTTCAGATAACCAGAAAATTCAAATGGCTTTCCTGTTAAGCAAAATCTTAGCATTGTTAAACAGCTGGGTTGTGACTTTAGTGGGAAGAAGCACAGACATAAAAGCAAGTGATAAATGGGTATTAAGAAAAGTATGGTAAGATAAAATATCTTATGAGAGACAATATACAAAATATAAAAGAATAAAAAATTTAGTAATATGTTCCATAATTGTGCCAATTTTATCCAAATAGCTTAAAGTACCTTACAGACAATTTAACCTCCTCCCATCATGTAGCACCGAGGTAAGAATGAGCTAGAATCAGTTTCTCTACCACCCAACCGTAGCTGTCCCTAGGGCTGAAGAAAGCAGCTGTTTAAACAGCCACACTGTAGAGGTCAGAAAAATGAAAACTACCTTGTTGAAGCTGTCCAGGGAATTACAGAAAGCAAAACATAATCATCAGACTTGGAATCCAACCAGAACACTAGAAACAACTCCTACACTTAACTGGTTCTTGTTTCTGAGTACTGGGGATTTTTCAAAATCACTTAGTTTACATGATTAAGGAAAAGGAACTTATGTTATAAACATACGTATTCATTAATAATTTTTCAAGAATCTTACTTTCTGAGTGAACCCTAAATGAAAAATGATGATACCATTTTCACAAGCATTTCCCTAATAGTGTGATTTTTTTAGCTTAAACAATCATACGTTTATATAGCACTTTCTAGTTGTAAATTTTCACACCCTCTTATCAAATAAGATTCTCACAACTACATGGGGTGAATTAAGGCAACTGCCTTTGATTCAGACAGGGAAACTGAGGTGACTGACGACTAACCTACTGTTAGGTACTGCAGTTACCTAACAGTAAAAAGGGCACTAGAATATGGAATCCCTCTCCTCTGGAAAACTAGTCTGTTTTTCTTTTGTGCTGAGTCTAGTTTCACTTGCTCATAGGGTTCCTGCTATGTGCAGAGGGCTCGCACCCGGCACTCCTCACCAAAGCTCCCAGTGCGAAAAGCTGGAAAACTAGTCTGAATGAAGCTCTGTTCACTGAACAAAGAGCTGGAGCTCATTTGTCTGAGCCAATACTTCTGGGGCCAACAAGAGGTTGGATGATATCCAAGTGGACTGACTAAATGTAGAGTATACTGGTGTGGGGAGCTCGGCCAGGGGGAGAGATGTCCTTTGTTGGACATCCGTCTCTAGATATAGTTAACTGTCTGGAAACAAAGACAGACTGTCAAAAGCCAAGGAAGAAGAACAACCTGTGCAACAAACTGAAGGGGCCAAGCAGGAGAGGAGCCTGAGGATGCGGTCAGGTAGGAATTGGGACAGCCGGAGATGAAGCATGGATGGCTTGAGAGATGGGTCTGGAGCAAATTATACCAAGAGTGACCATCCTAAGGCAAATTTCCTATAAGCTCTGAGCACCAGAAGGGCTGAGAATGTTCTTAAAGGGACTGGGCAGTGCTGGATAACTTGCTCTTTGATGATATTTCTATCATCAAAGATATTCTCTCTGGTAGCTGAGGAGGGATACACGCTGGAGCCAACACAGCAAGAATGATACGCTTCCTCATCTATGGAGTATGATGGACAATTTTAAGATTCTGTTGCTAACCTTCTACCTCAAGCCAAAAACTTCAATTCTGGAACAATGACTTCAATTTAATAAATGTAATGGATGCTGGCAACATTTAGACTGGTAAAATAGTGGGTTCCAGTATTTAAGGGAGTAAATCACAGCAAACTTTACATACCAGCCACTAATATAAAGCTGGATTTAAAATTTTTATTCACTAACAGATTTATCCTACTGCCATAAAAACTATACAGCTATTTTGCTTTTAAAGTAGAGCACAGATGAGCAAAACCCATATGCAAAGGGGCTGGGGAAATAACATTATAAACCACACAGAGAGGTTTTAAAATCAGCCTCCCTGCTTTCAGAGCCGCTGCTAGGAATCCTGGCTGCCCCTCCCTCACCGCCATGCAAGACCAGGGCTCAGTCAATAAGACTGCTGTGCAAGTGACACAGCCATCACTTCTGCTTAGTCTCCACAGGCCTAATGTATGTGATGCTGAATTTACTTATCTCAGTAGGCTGCACAGCCTCGCCAGGAATGGTTATATTTTAGACTTTGTAAGAAAAAGATGTCAGGGGTTTTGTTGTTGTGGCATCATTCTGCAACACCTTATTTCAACTCTGCGCTGAGCTGGCAAAAGCACTCAATCAACTCGGCTCCATAATCCAGCTCCACTTACCCTTCAGATGTTCCAGTAGCAGGATGAATTCGCAATACTCACTGGCAACGTGACATACTAGTACACAGATTTGTCCACTCATCACACCCTTTGAATGTCTCCTTGGTCCTTCTCTGTCCTTGTACCTCCAAGCTGTCATTTTCCTTTCTAAATATTTCCTGTGATATTTTCATCCAAAGGAACTAAGGATCTAACTCCATCTCGAGCCCACTGAAATGTGTGTAATAAGAATCTCTGCAATATGGACATCCCGGGAGAAAAACCCATCAGACGGTATTTGGGCTTTCTACAGCCTACTCTGCTTAGATGCTGAGAATGAGAAGAGACGGTTGTTTCCATCCCCTTTAAAAGAACCCAGTTGATTTAAGAGTGGCTGTAAGGGCAAGCACGACAGACTTGGAGAAAGCAAGGGTATTGGTCGTCTGAGGCATACAGTGGAATGGACCTACTCGTGTGCAGGCTGTCAGCCTTGCCACTAATCAGAAGGGGGAAAGCATCTTTAGGAAAAGAAAATGGAACAAATTGAGTGGAAAAGAAGAAGTGACACAAAAGCACAATGTTTAACAAGGAGCTTTTCTTGATGGTTGAAGGTGCTCCTTTCCTGAGACTTCCTGTAATAGGAAGGAATCATTCCTACACAGTGGTGCATACCTATACTTCACAGGGTGTTTGTTTGTGTGACAGTTATACTGGCATAATTTTAGATGGTTAAACCTCTGCCCCAGGGTTTATAAAAGATCAGAGCACTTGTCACTCTTGGTGCAGGTAGAGTGAGATAGAGTAGTTGAGCAGTTCATTTTTCTTTATAATTACACTCCATTAACCTTCCACATGAGAGTTCCCCTGTGCCTCCATACCAGGAGCACCAACTGGCTGCATTTGATAAGGCTCTACAGAGTCTGCAAGACCAGCACATGCAACAAAAGGAACACTTTAATACTGCAGACTTAAGCAGAAGCTGAATGCAGCTCTGCAGCTCCTCTACTTATTGGCACACATATTCAGCTCAATTATACATGTGTAGACAAAAACAAACCAAAACCGTAAAGTCTTGAAACCAGCAAACAGATGATGGGAGCTTATTCAAACCAAAAGTGATTCAAAATATTCTGATAATCTTTACAATATTAAAACCCCAAATTTATTACATTTTTCTAACCTTTGATAATGTGGCATCCTATAAGAAATGTACTCAATATACTAAAGCTTACAGGGTGACACAATCACTGGGTGATCTGTATTACAATTAGATCACTTTGGTGTCTACAAGGTGCATGTTGTGAAGGTAATTTACTCAAGTATTTCTCCTTAGGTATCTCTCAGTAACTCATTAAAAAAATTGGTTAAGGGCTTCCCTGGTGGCGCAGTGGTTGAGAGTCCACCTGCCGATGCAGGGGGACACGGGTTCGTGCCCCAGTCTGGGAAGATCCCGCATGCCGCGGAGCGGCTAGGCCCGTGAGCCACGGCCGCTGAGCCTGCGCATCCGGAGCCTGTGCTCCGCAACGGGAGAGACCACAACAGTGAGAGGCACGCGTACCGGAAAGAAAAAAAAAAAATTGGTTAAGAACTAGCACTAAGTCTATCCTTGTCCTCCTTGACAGTGCACATATAACTGATTTCCCTTTTCCCTTTTCCCTTTTTTGAGAGAGAGAAAAGAGACCTACCCCATTAATAATGCTTTCTCCTGCAGTTTTTAATGCAGTGCCCTGAACGCTTCTTTCCATCCGTAGATTAGTGCTCCTACCCTGAGCAAAGACCAGGTGGTACATGCTTGAGCAGATAAAACGAAAGCCAGTTTGGGAAATAGGTGCGGGCACAATTAATCTTGAATAGGTTCCCAATTATTGGGGAAACAAAAAGCAGCCAAATGTATACCTCTGCTCTAACCAATGGCATCCACAGCCCTCACAGCATCTCAGAATAAGGTTTCCACCATTGTAGTTTGTGTTTTTGGATACATCCCTAACCACAGTGACCTAAGGAAGGTCGACAGGTACCTTGACAATGCTACTCACTACTAACTCGCCTTCTTTGGCAAATGTATATGCACTGAGAGTGTTGGTCTATGGTAAGTGTAATCTGACAATCAGAAAATTTAAGTACAATAATTCAGTGGTACAGCATTTTCTTCATCAAATGTTACATTTAAAACACTTTTCTAGAGATATAAACTACAGCAAAACCTTGTTTTTGAAAATTAATGAGATACTTAGTACTTCTGAAAGTATCTGGCAGAGAAATGATTGCTTGCATTTACATTTTGAAGATGGATGACTGGATCTGGGAATTCCACTACACTCCTTTTTTTTTTTAATGCTTTACATATGAAACTGAAGGATTTTTCCACTAATATTTTTCTTTTGCTTGATACCATTACAAACTCACGTTACTTTATGTTTGTATGACACTTACCACCGTGGTATCCTTTTTAAAAAATTCTCTTCTTAACCCAAATATCAGATTTGTCTTGCAACTAAATAGTTCATAATTCTTTAAAACCCAGTATCAAAGACATAATTTTAAGATTTTTCTTGCTGCATATTACAGCAAGCATGACAGCTGAAGCATTCAGTATAATAATACTGAATGACCAAATGCCAAAAGATAAAGCCAGCCCATGCCTATAGGACCCAGCTCCTGAAGATGTTGGGTTTCAGTGTCCAGATCCAGTGACAGATTTCTCTTCTGCCTAATGATGCGTATTTTTCACTTCCTAATGAGTAGAATTTCTTTCACTAAGTACTTAGTTTTCAGTTTTAGGAGTGGTAGATGTTAAAATTCCATTCTCTACAACCATGTCAAGAATCAGGCAGAAGCCAATCTACCTGCTCCGGACCTGTGGCTCTGACTCATTGTTGGGCCATCTGTTAATGTGTGCTGCTTGTCTCATGATGCGAATCAACCTGCTGCTGGGCAGACCTGCCTCGTGCAGCAAACTCATTCTGCAATTTCAACCTCCCTCACCAGCAATCGGCCCTCTTGTCGGAATCTAAAACTACCACTTTAATCAACTAGAGTCAGACCTCACTCTACTGCTCTTGTACCAAAAAATGCTACACCACAGGCCCATGTGCAAACAGGTCATCTCTGAACACTGAGCTCATGAGGAAGACGGCAACACAGTTTTGCTGCTATCCAAACATTTTAGTACCATCAGCAGCAATCAGCCTGCTACCCAGAAATATACACGTACTACTGTGGACAGGCTAAAAAGATTACTGAATCCCAGAGGACAAGAGCATGAACTACAAATACAAACCATTCTGGTCTTCTTTGTTTTAAAGATTGGCAACTTATCCAGAGATGGGTTTCCATCTGTGTGATTAGCACACAAATTTAAAGCAGCATTAGAAAAGGTTCTCAGAACATCCTTTCAATCACCCACAACTATCAATTTGCTTGCTGTTTTGCACGCACTTTGCTAATCATTCTTTCATCTTAGATTTAAATGTCAGGGCCATAATAGGTTGTATAAGGTTTGAAGACATTATTTATTGAATATATCTACAGAGTATGTATTAGATTTTGAGGTATAATATTAAAAAGTTAAATTCTTTAAAAAGTTTATATAGCTATTTCAGGAAACAGAAGATGTGTATGTAAAAGAACTATAACATTTCTTATAGATTATTAAAAGAAAGTACACAATTACCAGAACTAGCTAACAGTCAAATCGTAGATGTTAAAGACTTTAATGTTTTCCTTTTGAAAAACAGTAGACTTAAAACTGACCAAAAACTCACCAACTACAATTGTCTAATGATTTTTTAATCCAACCCTTCTGGAACATTTCTATTAGGATATAAACTTACAGGTCAGATTTTCATTGTTTGTTTCATAGAGGTCACTATGTGTGTTATTTTCTAAATGCAAAACCTATGTTAAAACAAGAATTTAACACTCTAAACTTCGAGTAATGCCACATCAATAGTTCAATAAATCTTAACCATCAAACCTAGACATTTTGCTAAAAAACGGAAATAGCACACTGGAACTTATTAGCTGCTTTAAAAGCAGAAACATCATATAAGTCATGTATAGTTCTGGTAGGAAAGCTGAAGGGAATGTGGAAGTTGAAAAACCATCAAAGTCAAGTCAAGGATTCTGTGACTACCAGGGTGGTGGAAATGGGGCAGTGTTTTAGAATTACGTTTTAGAATCAGGGCTCTACAATGTTTTAGAATGGCTAATGATATGGCCATTAGAACTTCCATATCAACAAACTTCTTTTCCAATGAATTACTGCCATGTACTTAACCAATGGGCCCATAGGTTCTAATGAGATAAAACCACGTTCACCTGACCTGAAAAATAAATGAGACTAATAATGAAAGCCACACTTGTAGTAACTAATCAGTGTTTCCACCACGTGTCCCACAGCTTCAACAGAACAGCTAATAACACAGGGAAGAAAACAAAAACATTGCTAGCTAACACTGCATTTTTGTACAAGAAAAGAGCAGGAAGGGGATTAGCTGCATTCTTTTTTTCCCCCCGATGCTTACATTTTAAAAATTCCATTAGTGTCTTGCCAGATTTTCAAGAGAAAAACTGCATGCATCAGAGTTAACTGGTAAGATAGGCCATGGGAGAATAAAACCAATAAGAAACCTTTCTCTTCTGCACTTCACAGGGCTGTCACTCGTACTAGAAAAACGTCACTTTGAAGCCCTGTTTGCATTCCATTTTTAACTAGAGGGAAGAGGATGGAGGTCTTTGGTTTCTATGACAACCCAGATGGGCCATAATACAAGATACTTACAAATGTTCAATTGCAGGGATGCCAAATCAAATTAAGGCAGAGTTAGCACTACTTCATAAAAACTAGATGGAGGAGAAAACAAAATACTTATGGCAAAATGATGCCATTTCTAGAAGTGGTTCTGAAAGATTTCATGAGGAAATATAAGAAAAAGAATGACTATTTTTAGTAAAAACAAAACGGCAAAACTAATATATAAAAATAAAGCTCCAATTTACATGAGTAAATGTTTTCATTAAATTTGACTACTGGAAAATTACTACCTCACTTAATGTTTAAAAAAATTCCTCTAAAACAACATGAATTTCATTAGTGATTTAAATCATTACAATCTGGCACACTGGCTGGGCTTTAATGGTAAGTTGAGCTCCTTTGAGCAACTTTTTCCTTTGCTTCATCCTTAAGATCTGTTTCTATATTTGGCTTTCATAAGTAGGGTACTTAATCCTCAAAATAAATGTGGAATGGCTAATGTTTCAGAAAGGAACTAATTTGTAACTTGTACTTACTATAACTTGTGAAATTTATTAACTTTCCAATAGAATACAAGAGTAATTACTAAATCTCTTTCCATTTATAAATTATGATTCCCCAGCAAACACTTCTAGCTTTTAAAAGCACTATTCTGAAAAAAAGGTATTCATATGTGGCCCTCTTCATTTGAGGGGAAAAATGAAATGCTTCATATTCAATCCTAGTAAGTGATCTGATTTAGATCATGATCTTACCAATGGGGTTACATCTTTAATGCCTTTAACATCATAATGAAGAACTATGGACCTGGCTTCCCAAAATGCCATAAGTGTAAGAATACATACACACACATACTGCACACATTTCAGGGAGTTTACAGCCCCACCTTCACCCCGAACAGCCTCCAAAAGCTAGTTCACATCCTTATTCAGGTGCTTTCTTCCCCAAAGCCAAAATCACATGCTTGTAATAATGGAAGTCCCCCAAACAAACAAACAAAAAAACACTTAATATTTTCAACAGTAAATACACTGATGGTACATTTTTACTTAAAACACAGGCCATATAAAGTAAATTCAAATAAAATGCATTAGTTTATGGACTTCCCTCGTCGTCCAGTGGTTACAACTCCACGTTCCCAATGCAGGGGCCCAGGTTCCATCCCTGGTTGGGGAACTAAGATCCCACATACCATAACTAAGCCCGCGTGCCGCAACTAGAGAGCCCGTGCACAGCGCCTAGAGAGCCAGTGCACCGCAAGGAAGACCCAGCACAGCCTAAATAATTAATTAATTAAATTTTTAAAAAATAAAGTGCATTAGTTTAATAAATACGTATCTGCTGCAAAAATTTTACTAAAGCTTGAATACTATAGTTCCAACTCTTTGGGACTTGCAATACCAGGTAAGTTTGTTTCGTGCCTTTTTCTTCTCCCCCGAAAGGCATAAACCCATTTAAAATTATTTTCAGAGATTCTGAGATACGAGAAGGTTGTAGAAACAGGACTAGAACAAGTTTCTTGGTAGAACCTTTTAAAAACTCAAATGTTTCTTGTTTTGAAAGAAAATCTGTATATGAAGAGTTCCATTTAAACAAAAGTAGCCCTGAAAACATTGTACCTACTGTCCTGTACAAGGGAAGAGCTTGGGTTGAAAGCTAAAAAAACTTTACCAACCAGGATGCTGGTTTTCCTTTCACCCCATCTATATGACTCTGGTCATCACTCAGCCTCTCTTTAATATTAGTAGCCTCTGTGATAAAATTAGGATAATACCTATATATTCCCCACCCCACTCAAAGAAAAAAGAGAAAAAAACTTTAAAAAATAAAATTAGAGTTATAAAACACTCAGTATTCCTAGCACTGATAATGACACTAAATAATAAACTGATAGTCTAAAAACGCTGATGAACTTGATTTTTAAAACACCATAAAGCTGCCTGCGGCCCATTATTATGATGACATTTTCACAAAGGGCAGCGAGAAAAGGCTGTAATTCTCACTAGGATGATGACTAGTACTTACAGAAGATTAAAAATAAGAATGATATATTATGTATAACAGAAACGAAGATGGAAACATACGCTTGGCTCAGGACACTATGGAGAATATGATATTTAATTTGAAAGGTGCTGTCAAGACCTTGCACACAGGCCCATACAAGTGCCTTAGACTCTGTGGATACTTGCCCTTCATCAATTGCTTCCTATACCAGGATTTCCTTTTTCACTGTTGCAACCTAATATTCTTCACCCAGGCAACCACAAGCCTATTTTGGAAAGGTTCCCTATTTCAGAAGCCTCAGTGCTATTTCCATTTGGAAACACATCTTTATGAAAATATGTATCATCCCCAGAACTAAAATGCTTAGATATATTAAGTTTCAGCTGTAAGTGATATTTTTGGAAAAGTGGTAATTTCAGAATCTCTACTTCAAAATTACAGAGTTGGGTTTTTTTTTAATGGAGTCACGAAGTAGAAAATTAAAAAGATATACCAATGCTTAAAGTCCTCTCCTCTCTTTTTCTAGTCCCATTTTACTTAAAAATTTTTTAACTTTATTTTCCTTAAATTTTAAAAATCACCAAATTATGCATACTAGTAAGAAATTTAATCAGATATTCATCTTCATAAAAACCAAATAACTCAATGAAAAAGAGCTCTTAACGACAGTCAATGTTCTCAGAAATGGTCTGACATTATGGATGGTGCTCCTGTACAACACAGTGAATCAATCTGAGATGGCTTGTATACAGCAAACTTTTGACCAAAGGAAAAGGATTTCACTTTTAATACATAAGAAATAAAAAACCAATATGTTGGGCTTCCCTGGTGGCGCAGTGGTTGAGAGTCTGCCTGCCGATGCAGGGGACACAGGTTCGTGCCCCGGTTTGGGAAGATCCCACATGCCGCAGAGCGGCTGGGCCCGTGAGCCATGGCCGCTGAGCCTGCGTGTCCGGAGCCTGTGCTCCGCAACGGGAGAGGCCACAACAGTGAGAGGCCAGCGTACCGCAAAAAAAAAAAAAAAAAAAAAAAAACCCAATATGTTATATGCCAATTACACTTCAATAAAAAAACTACACAAATATCAAATCATTATGTCATACACCTGAAATACTGCTATACGTCAATTATACTTCAATGAAAAAAAAAAAGAAGAAAGAAGAGACATGGGGGCGGGGGCAGAGAAGAGAAGGAAGTCCTTGTTCTAAGATTGTATTAAAAGCTACTTAAAACATGTAAGTGAGGATACTTCATGAACTAAAATATTTGATCAGTGGCTAACAGAACATCCTGTATCCTTTTCTTCATCGTAACAGTTTTAAAGAACCGTGCTCATTTGACCTCTTATACAACAGAAACTCATTTTCCTTCATATTGGTTTGCACAGCATAGGAGTATTTATTTTGTTATAGTAATTAAGTTTTACTGTGGATGAGTGCTATATCCTGCCAGCAGTGGATAGCATACCACTAAACTGTATCCTCAAGACAAAGGACTTATCACCCAAAGATCTGTTTGCAAAATAGAGTTAATGCCTCCTGAAAAGATGATCTTTCCCTCTCATTCATTATACTCATATACCGGCATACACTCAAATTTTATTCCTCTTCTTATGTCTACTCCCAAAGAAAAAACACACCATGTAGATAAGCTCCAACTGTCATGCGACACTATTTACTCTTCCCCTCTACAACAGTATTTCTCTGTCATCAGAAACTTCTCTGAAAGTGAGATTATGCAGTTAAATTTTAATACATGCCTGTATGACACCTGTAAATACAAACATGTGCATAAGGTGTGATTAGAAAGAAATGAACTAATTTTCAGAAGTCACCAAAAAAAAAAAAAATCAGTCACAATACAGTTATGCCTTGCATATACTATATTACTTTCGGCAGTTGCTATTTTTTGGTAAAAGCTTCCTAAGATCATAAGGAAAAGTAAAACCCTCATTTCAGATACTAATTTGACTAATGGGCACAGTGTACTCAGATCTTCCTGTTCTGATTTATAAAACATGTTATTTTGTCCATCGACAGACAAACAGATAAAGAAGATGTGGTATATATAACCCACGGTAATCTACAGATTCAATGCAGTCCTTATCAAATTACCAATGGCATTTTTTATAGATCTAGAACAAAAAAATCTTAAAATCTGTATGGAAACACAAAAGACCCCAAATAGCCAAAGCAATCTTGAGAAAGAAAAACAGAGCTGGAGGAATCAGGCTCCCTGACTTCAGACTATACTATAAAGCTACATTAATCAAAACAGTATGGTACTGGCACAAAAAGAGACATATAGGTCAATGGAATAGGAGAGAAAGCCCAGAAGTAAACCCAGGTACCTACTGTCAATTAACCTACAACAAAGGAGGCAGGAATACACAATGGAGAAAATAAAGTCTCTTCAATAAATGGTGCTGGGAAAACTGGACAGCTATTACATGTAAAAAATGAAATTAGAACATTCTCTAACACCATACACAAAAACCAACTCAAAATGGATTAAAGACCTAAATGTAAGACTGGATACTATAAAACTCTTAGAGGAAAACATACGCAGAACACTCTTTGACATAAATTGCAGCAATATCTTTTTGGATCCATCACCTAGAGTAATGAAAATAAAAACAAAACAAAACAAAAAAACAAATGGGACCTAATCAAACTTAAAAACTTTTGCACAGCAAAGGAAACCGTAAACAAAACGGAAAGACAACCCACAGAATTGGAGAAAATATTTGCAAACAATGCAACCAACAAGGGATTAATCTCCAAAACATACAAACAGCTCATGTAGCTCAATATCAAAAAAACAAACAACTCAATCAAAAAATAGGGCTTCCCTGGTGGCGCAGTGGTTGAGAGTCCGCCTGCCGACGCAGGGGACATGGGTTCGTGCCCCGGTCCGGGAAGATTCCACATGCCGCAGAGCGGCTAGGCCCGTGAGCCATGGCCACTGAGCCTGTGCATCCGGAGCCTGTGCTCCGCAACAGGAGAGGCCACAACAGTGAGAGGCCCACGTACTGCAAAAAAAAAAAAAAAATAGGCAGAATATCTAAATAGACATTTCTCCAAAGAAGACATATAGATGGCCAAAAAGCACATGATAAGATGCTCAACATCACTAATTATTAGAGAAATGCAAATCGCAACTACAATGAGGTATCACCTCACACCAGTCAGAATGGCCATCATCAAAAAGTCTACAAACAATAAATGCTGGAAAGGGTGTGGAGAAAAGGGAACCCTCCTACACTGTTGGTTGGAACGTATTACTGGTACAGCCATTATGGAGAACAGTATGGAGGCTCCTTAAAAAAACTAAAAATAGAGCTACCGTATGATCCAGCAATCCTACTCCTGGGCATATATCTGGAGAAAACCATACTTTGAAAAGATACATGCACCCCAATGTTCACTGCAGCACTATTTACAATAGCCAGGACATGGAAGCAACCTAAATGTCCATCAACAGATGAACAGATAAAGAAGATCTGGTACAGACAGTATGGAATATTACTCAGCCATAAAAAAGAATGAAATAATGTCATCTGCAGCAACATGGACGGGTCAAGATTATCACACTAAGTGAAGTAAGTCAGAAAGAGAAAAATAAATACCATATGATATTACTTATACGTGGAATCTCAAATATGACACAAATGAACATATCTACGAAACAGAAGGAGACTCAGATATAGAGAACAGACTTGTGGTTGCCAACAGGGAGGGAGGGTCGGGGAGGGAAGGATTGGGCGTTTGGGATTACCAGATGCAGACTATTATATATAGGATGGATAAACAACAAGGTCCTACTGTAGAGCACAGGGAACTATATTCAATATCTTGTGATAAACCATAATGGGAAAGAATATATATATGTATAACTGAATCACTTTGCTGTACAGCAGAAATTAACACAGCATTGTAAATCAACTATACTTCAATAAAATTTTCTTAAAAGCACATTATTCTGACTCTATTGGCAAAAGTCCTTGATTGTTCTCAACTTTTTTATTATAACCAGTGGATAAAACTATCGGCAATCTTTTTACTAAGAAATGTGAACTACCTTATGTTGGAATAGTTACATAAACATTAAGGGAACCATCAGCACCAACCACTTACTCCCGATGGGCGATGAATAAAAGTATAATATTTGTAGCGCAATTAAGCCTCTATGGCTCAAGACGGATCATCCCATCAATTTTGAAACAATTTTATTCTAGCTATATGAATCTGATTATAAAGAAAAAAAATCACTTCTAATGAAATGTGGAACGGCTTTTTTGCATGTGAAATGTATTCATCATCATTTCTTTAAAAAAATTTCATGTCAGAATTCTTAAGAACAGAAGAAAATAAAACATATATGGAAAAAAAGCTTAATTATTTATTTGGGGCCTACAAACGACAGTGGAAAAGCACAATTTTTAAACTTTGAAATTGACTAATCTTGTAATATAAAATGGTCTTTGTAGATAATAAGTAATTCAAATTCACATAAGAAAGAATTAAAGAATTGGGACGTTTGTTTTATTTTACATTTATGACTGAAGAACCAGAGTAACCCACAAATGAATCACTGTTGATCTAGTCCTTACAAATAAGAACCAAATTATTTAAAATTAAATCTGTTATAAGCTATATGCTTTAAGAAGTATCTGCTTCCCATTTTCAATTGTTTTCCAATGTTTCCAGAAGCCCAAACAAGATTATGATAATAGGGCGATAAACTATGAGGAAACAGTAAGTTCTGAATCTTTCAGTTGGATATATAATTAGGGCAGAGGCTAAGTCAAAGCTAGAATTAATTAGCACCTAACAAAATACTGTAGTTTATTACAGTTTTTTAGTTTGAATAAATCTGCCCTCAGCCTTCTGATCTTCCTAGTATCTCCAAATAGCCTCCACAAATCACTATATATAAACAGCAAAGAGTCCAAGAGTACACTGCCACGCTCACCCTGTAAAGATACTCAAATCAGTTGAACTACATAGGAGGCTGTCTGCTTAAGTTAGAGGATGAAGATATCACTTAATGAATTAACGCCATCTAGTGGGATCAGTGAGATTTCAGCTGAATGTGGTTTACTCCAGGTTACTACAATCTATTATTCAATTGGTCAAATACCTTGTTTTAAAATATACACTTGTATTAATAAGTGAACTATCTTGAATGCCTATTGTAAGAATGTGGTAAAGTTGCCTATAATAAAAAAGGCACAAAAATATTTTAAGATCAGCAATCTTAGAAGGGAGTAATATTTCTATTCTTTCCTTCAAAGGCACGAAATATAAACCAACACTTACTAACAATATGTATTTTCAAAGATCAGAAGAAATGCGAAGTCGAAATCAAAACATTTGGTCAATAAAAAATTTTAAATAACAACAATAACAACTATTACTTATTTATTAGATGCCTAGCATATACCAGGTATGTCACCAAGTTTTCATCTTTTTTTTAATAGAAAAAATGCCATATTTTAATAGAAGATCACCATTTATCAGAATGCATACCAAAATACTACAACAAATTGGTCTTCAACAGAAACAGCACAATGACAGAAAACTCAATATGCTACACCTTTGAGGAGTCTGCAACCAGGCTAATTGGAAATCAACACACAACTCCCACTACCCCACACACAAATATGTACAGATCTTTAAAGCTATCTTGCAATGTAGTTCTACAGACAAGTCCGTTACAAGAACACTTACATCCAGAGTGACTAATCAAAAAAGTGATCCTTCTTCCCTCTAACCATGATGTGAATATCCCATCTATCAACACCAGCTTACTATATGCCTAGAAACATGCCAAGAGATGTGGAGGTTCTAAGAGAGGAAGAGTCCTAGCCTTTGAAGGAGCCCAGGCTCAGCTCTGAATCCAAGAATCAGTGGCACTTTACAGAAGATACTTACAACTACCTTTTATCACAGTTTCACTGTTAATTTTATTCACATTAAAAATAAACTGCCAGCGTGAACATTAAATCCATCATGATTTTGATTCACTGACATGATTTAAACCAAAGATTGTTGAGAAAAAGATGTGCACCCTTCATATAGCCCAACAATACAAATATCCGTATTTTAATTTCCATAAATATGATCTATTTTTATCATTTGCAAGTCTTAGGATAATGTTAGACTCTCCCATAAGGTACAGCATCTATCACAGCAATCAGCGTTACTAAAGTTATTTACATTCCTAACAGCATATTTGCTTCTACTTCTCTTCGCACTTCTTGGGATTACCATACTCCCAAGGAACTTTAAGTAAAATGTGTTCATTGTTTTTCTACCGACCGGTAGGTGGGAAAATAACACAGAGTGACATTCAGACAAGTAGCCTGCAAACTATTCCATTTTCTAAGTGGGAATGTTAACTTTAACATTTCAGCATCTTCTCCTACACCGTGTATTTGTTTATACACACACACTCCTACACTCCACCATGTCAAATATTAGATTAATAATATATAATAATGTCCAGTTGATAATTCAATTTAGCAAGTTTTGTAGAATCTTTAAGGGTATCAAAATTTTCCTCTGTGTGTGTGTGTGTGTGTGTGTGTGTGTCCTTATTAAAGACAGTACAGAGCAGAGTTCCATACTATAAAGCATATCCGGGGTGCTATGAACCACACATGGCCTCAGGTCTGAAAAGAACGGTAAATTTAATCAAAACTCCTCTCTTCATTTCCTGAAAGAGTCAGGGAACAGGTGGCATACATTTCATCTTGACCCAATTTACTTCACTAGAGAAGTGCCAATGGCCTGAAAACCACTCCAGGGGTCAAAGGTAGAAGATGGGAAAAGAGCCTACCTGACTGGCTGAGCAGACGCTCAAATCTACCCGTACATCTAGCAAAGGAAGAGAAACAGCAAGATATAGAGGAATGGGGCTGGGTTTGGTGTGAAAACCTGATGCTGCTGGACAAGTTACACCTCTCTGAGTTCAAGTATACTTATTTATAAAATGAAAATGAAAATAACAACAATAATAATAAAATGTATGTTTATGTCACATAAATATATCTGAATAATAGTTTTGTTAGATTTAAGTGACATAAATAAAAGTGAACATATAATAAATGTGAATGCATACTGCAAAATGCTATTTTCAGCCTAATAGTCTTGTCTACCCTATCCACTCTCATCCCACCACTGATCTGAACAATATTCACCCTCCATCTTATCCAGATACTTTGATAAGATCGGTCTCTTTCCTGCTCAGTGAACTTAACAAATTTGGTCCCATTTTTAAGCTTTTGTTGATGATATTCCCTGGGCCTAATTTACCTTTCTTTGTCTCCTCTGCCTCTGTCCATCTACCCTTGAAGGTTCTGATAAGTACCACCTCCTCTATAAAACTTTCCTTGACTCTACCTGCCTAAATGATCTGTGAAACCCTATTATACCAAGTGACTGAATCATACATAATTTAACATCTAAACATATAATAGTAGCAGCTGAAAACACATATAGTACTATATGGCAGGCAATTCTAAGCGTATTATGTAATTTAGTCTTCAAAGCAATCCTATGATATAGGTATTATTAGTATCCCATTTTACAGATGGAGAAACTGAAGCACAGAAAAAAGTTAAGTAACTTTCCAAGGTTCCAAAGTAGTACGTGGCACAGCCACAGCAAGATTCTAACTCAGGCAGTCTGGTTCCAGAGCCCATGTTCTTCTCCACCATACAGTACGGATTCTGCTTGTTAAATGTTTTACGTGCTTTTGTCTTTTGACCCAGAATGTATGATCCCTAAGGATAAGGGCATTTCATTTAGTGTAACCCTTCCATAACCTTGCATTTTTCTGGGTTATACAATTACCCAAGGTGCTCAGTGTTACCTTGAAAGTAGAGATGGACCATCAGTCACTTTATATTCTGGGGAAGGGAGTTCAACTTTACAATGAGTCATTCCAGACTTCAGTGTTTTCATTAAATAAATATACTAATTTGTTAAGCTTCTGATAATAGATTATTCCTGTTTCTAGCCTAGAATCAAAAAATTTAGGGATGTCTGAGGAACATTACTTTAGTCACTTAACAATAAGTAACTTTAAAAATGGTGAAAAATATGCCTAGTTTGAGAGTTAGTTGCAGGAATAAGGACAATCTTTTAACGATAAAAACTAAAGCTCTCTGATTTATACCCACAAAGCAGTCTCTTGAGCATCTGTAAGGAAAATAAATAATGGAGATTTAATAATTCAATGATTAAGTCACCTGAGACCAGGTATAGCACCAGTCCAAATATATGACTATTTTTAAAATGTCAGCATTCTGTAACTATAACTGACATTATGGTTTACAAAGACTTCTCTTTTAATTACATTATGTTATTTGCACCTCACAACAATCCTGTGAAGACACTTAAAGAAGGATAAAGTGAAGCTCAAGGAGATTTAGCGATCTGTCCAAAATTACACAATTACATGGCAGAACCAGGACCCAAATCTTTGTTTTCTGATTCTAATGCCTAAATTCCTTTCTGCTTTACAACACTGATGGGAATAGTGGTGTAGATAACTCAAAATGAAATTAAATTTGGAGTATGTTTTTTGGTGTCTCATCTATTGGTAATTCATAATACTGCAAGTCAACAACAATCATAAAGCAAAAATAAAAGCAGTCTTGGCTCTGGAAGAAACAGCAGGTTTCCTAAGCCACTGTGCCCTGGCCCACAGAAGTTAGAGAAGAACAAGAAGTCAAAATGTATGTGTGTACCTCTCTTTCTCCTTTATTTTCTTAAGTTTACTGTTCCCCCTCCCCTAACAACCCCCCCCCCTTCCAACCCAGTCGACTGGGGGTAATAATGATCAGTTGATTTTTTTTTCTTTTTCATTTATCTATTTATTTATTTTGGGCTGCGTTGGGTCTTCGTTGCTGCGTGTGGGCTTTCTCTAGTTTCGGCGAGCGGGGGCTACTCTTCGTTGCGGTACGCAGGCTTCTCATTGCGGTGGCTTCTCTTGTCGCGGAGCACGGGCTCCAGGAGCGCGGGCTCAGTAGCTGTGGCTCACGGGCTCAGCAGCTATAGCTCACGGGGTCTAGAGCACAGGCTCAGTAGTTGTGACACGTGGGCTTATTTGCTCCGCGGCATGTGGGATCTTCCCGGACCAGGGCTTGAACCCATGTCTCCTGCATTGGCAGGCAGATACTTAACCACTGCGCCACCAGGGAAGTCCTGATTAGTTGATTTTTAAGACTGAGTTGCTAGGTGCACTGGAGCAACAGAAGTAACCAGACAGTGAACAGTATCTCCCTCTTCACTGGCTTCTTCCCCTCCACGTATCAACAAGCACACTCAGGTCTCCTCTATATAAAAAGCAAACACACTCTCTCTCTTCCCAAGGCTGCTATTCTCTCTCCTCTCCTTTCCTGACAGGTGAAAATGAAATGTGTGATGAGGAGAGTGCCCAAAAGAAAATAGGCATCCACTAAATCATAGTTACCATTCCCCTTTCTCACTAAACTCTCTGTTGTTGTTGTTATTTTGAAATATTAATTTTTTTAGGAAAGCATTTGATAGTTTTATTAGATTATATAATCAGTCTCTTTATTTTAAAACTACGTGCCCTGAGGACATCAATTAAAATATGGGTTTTTTCATTTGTTCAACAAATATTTGAGCACCTTCACTAAATTTCTTAATGGAGTTACTGGGCTCTTTGATCTTCCCACTAGACTGCGAGCTCCTTGAAGGCAAGAATAAACTGTTTCAACTGGTAGCTTCACTTATTAGCTTGCCAGTAGTAGGGTGTTTAAGAAGTGTTCAATGAATCAACTGAAGACGGCAATTCCTAAGATATCTTCTGGCTCTTGAAGTGTAGGATTTCATGACATCTCCCACTTGGTACTAAGCATTGCTTTTCATTTCTAAATTCATGAAAGAGTTTTGACTGAGATCCTTTCTCTTCTCTGACTTCTGCTGAATAGTGATGTTATTTCAGGCAATGTCTTTAGCTAATAGTTCCCGCAAAGCAAAAAATATGGATGCCCGTGAGTTTGGCACAGCAGAGCTGTAGAGCAGTTTTTATTTACTGATTGACTTCCATAATAAAGGGATTACTATGAATTTTTTGCCTTCTTTTAATTTAAAAACCATATACGCAACACACCAAAACAAAAAGACCAAAAGCTTCTTTATTAGTATAACATTAATTTTAAAACTTTGTGCATAAAAATTAGAAGCAGGCTGCACACCACAGGTCATTTCCTTCACTCTCTCTAGACTTGCAGACTAGGAGTCAGTCACTGTTCAGTACTTCCTATGCATCTTGGAACCCAGACTAAGCTACTTCCACTATGCTCTGCCTTGCACTAGACCCCCTCCTCCTTTTGACCTTAACAGTCCTTATTCCTGAGCTGCTCATTACTACTGGAAGAATCCTTTAACCAGGCCACGGGCTCTGCCTCAAGCTCACGCCATCTTTACCTTCACCTTATGGTCATCCTTAGGTGATCATCTATCAATTGCCCTCAAAAGCTATTCAAATCTTTGTCTTCCTTGACTTCTTTGGGCTACTGCACTGTTGACCATGCTCCTCCTGGGATCCTCTGCTCACCTGTCACTATTACTTGTCATTATTTTCTTGTTTCTCTTTCCCATAGCCCTGAAAGTTCCTTTAAGTTTAGATCCTCTTATATTCATATGTTTTTTAAGTTCCTATGCTAGGCCCTCTTCCTCTCCCTCTCTACACTCATTCCCTGGATACCTACATTCAATTTCAATGTTGCAATTCTCTCCTTCATGGAACAATGGAAGTCCACATACCCTGGATAGAATTTTGGCCCTTATGACTAGCTGTATGGCCTCAGGCAAGTTAATTAACTTCAGTCTGTTTACTCACCTCTTAAATGGGGATAACAGTATCTATCTCCCAAGGCTGCTGTGAATATTAAATGAGGTAACAGTATAAGGTACTTATCTAACAATGTCTGGAACACAGTAGAGGTCAATAAATCTATATCTCTAGTCCTGGCCTCTCTTGAACCCCACACACCCACATTTCTAATTGTATGATACGCATTTCTACCTTAATGCCTCACCAACACTGAAAATTTGGCCAAGACCAAATGCATCACTGTCTTCCCCCCTTGCAGTTTCCTACCTTAATAACACCCTAATAGCTCAAGCTGGGAATCCTATGCATGTTCAGTCCCTCACTCTTAGGTCTAATTAGTCCTTGCACTGTCTTATACTTCTATCCCACTGCTGTGATTCAGGCCTCTTACTAGGACAATTTGTAACATCTTCCCAACTGGTATCTCTCCCATCTAGAGCAGATACATCCCTTTGCTAATAGAATACTTTCTCAAAAAGGGATCTCACCATGTCATTTCTCTGCTTAAAATTTCCCGTGTCTTCTCCCTAGTAACTATGGAATAAAGCCTAAACTCCTAGGTGAGGCATTAAAGCCTGCTAACAATTGTACCTCATCTCCCACTATATTCATTCCTTCAGCCACTCTGAATTATCTGCTATTTCCAGAACTTGAAATGCTTCTTCTTGCCTCTGTACCTTTGCTTAAATCAGTTCCTCCCTTCCACCCAACACCTCTCCTGCCTGTCTAAACCTCACTCATTCCTGAAGACCTAGAACAAACACTGTTTTTTACACAAACCTTTCCCTAATCCCCTACTCAGGATTAACTAACATCTCTCTTCTCTGTGTTTGCAGAATACCCTGTTTATAACTCTGTAATGGCATGTACCATAGTCTACTTTATACTTCAATTTATAGGTTATACATTTGTCTCCTCTGCTATGCTGCCAGTGCCTTGAGAACAAGGAGACTAGGTCCTATGTATTTTCGTAGTCCACTGCCTGGAAATTGGTAGCCCTCATAGATGTCTGTTAAACTGAATAGAATAATTATATGATTCTATCATCTAGAATGCAGACCTACAGCACTTAAAAAACTAACTAAACAGAAACTACCTAAACCAATAATCGAACTTAATGTCACTGATAACAGGGCAAATGGTCATGGTGTGCCCTCCTGTGATGAAGACACGAAGTACTCTAAGTAGTATTCTTAAACCAAAAATGTTTAATGTGGATTTACTCATGAGGAACCAAATCAGATAAATCAAAACTGCAGGACATTCAGCACTGCAACTGGCTTGGACTCTTCAAAAATTTCAACTAATGAACCTCTACCCCTTTCCCCCTCCCCCCACCAAAAGGCCATGAAACTGCTGTGGATTGAAGATCAAAGACAAATGGCAACCAAATGCAATGTGGGATCCTTGATTGGATCCTGGATTAAAAATACTAAAGAACACAGTGGTCACCTACTGGGGAAATGTGATTTTGAGATTAGTGCTACTCAAAAGTATAGTCCATGGGCCCAGGCTGATCTGTAAACTATTACTGATAAGTGGTAAGATAAGTATAAAAGTTGAGAACGAACATTTAGAAATGTTTAGAGAAATGTGACAATAATTTTATGTCTTTAATAATAAAACAATTGGGCTTGCGCTTTGTATATATGCTGTTTTTTTAAATTTCATTTTTCTAGTAATCCATTTTATTGTATATTACAAAAATGCTGGTGATGGACTGGAAGTTTAAAAACAGATCCTTTACCACAGATAGTCTGAGAAGTACTCTATTAGAGAAAAGTATTGCATCAATCTTAAATTCCCTGAGTGTGATACTTATACTATGGTTATGTTAGAGATAAACGCTTAAGTCTTTAGAGGTGAAATATGATGCTTACAAAAAGCAGCAAAAATAAATTTAAGTAAACATGTATACAAAGAAAGTATACATCTCGATAGAGAAAAAATTAACTAGACTTTTAAATCCAAAAGATGTATACCTGTTAAATATATATATATATATATATATTTTTTTTTTTTGCGGTACGCGGGCCTCTCATTGTTGTGGCCTCTCCCGTTGCGGAGCACAGGCTCCGGATGCGCAGGCTCAGCGGCCATGGCTCACGGGCCCAGCCGCTCCGCGGCATGTGGGATCCTCCCGGACCGGGGCACAAACCTGTGTCCCCTGCATCGGCAGGCAGACTCTCAACCACTGCGCCACCAGGGAAGCCCACCTGTTAATTTTTAAAT